>NW_023605305.1:112615733-113850233 GCF_014898055.3 Talpa occidentalis | reverse complement strand
ACTTTGGGTGGGAAGTTTCTCATGGGCTCAACTTTGAAGCTGCTAATTTAGAAAACAAGGGTTGAGGCTTCTGGTGAAAGACAGCAGAATAAACATGTGTATTGTGCTCCCCTCCCTTCTAGAAGTCAACCGAAAGTTAATATTTGATTAAGTAATATATTCACATGGTTCGAAAAACAAAAGAAATGGGGAAAGGCACAGAGCAAAATGTTGCCCTCATCCATAACTCCCCTGGCTCAGTTTCTCCCTTCTTTCTTCATAAATGAGCACTGTTTTTGGTTTCTTATGTGCATTTCCACATGTATAAGGAAGATGCATGTGGAACCAAAGCAAAATTTAGCTAAATGGGTGTTTTAAAGGATAAACTTATCTACAAGGACAAAGAGAACATGAAAAGGACAGTAGCAAAATAATTTTAAATGCTGGGACATGGGCGAATGAGTGGTAACTGTATGGGGAATATAACCAAGATGAAAATGCATACATTGTGCAAAAATGAAAAATAATGTAAAATATATATAAAATTTAAAAATGTATTGTTATAAAAAAAAAGGCCTATGAAAACGAATTCTAAGCCTACAGATGAGAAATTTCCAGAAATCTCCACTGACTTAGCATTTGATGGCACTGGGTACCTTTGTGGTACTTTTTGTCTTTATTGAGGCAACATTGATTTACAACACTGTATATGATTTAGGGGAACAGATTCACTCCTCCTCACTGTATCTTACCAACCACACCCACCACCAAAGCACCCACAGCTCTTTACCCTAGACCACTGCTTCGTAAGAATTTTCTTTAAGATGAAACTGATGGAAGACCAAATTTGAAGATACTGAGAGGAGGGGACTTAACTGGAGGAGAGTAAGGTTAATTTGTGACCTAAGGGTAGAAAAACTATGAGAATAAAAAAAAAAGGACAATTTTGAACTCCAGAGAAAGCAAAGTGTTTTCCAGGAAGGGAAAATGAACATAATTTCTTATATAACACAGGTGTGAATAGTATTTATTTACTCAAGATAATGTAAACACTTAGTATCAATCTAATAAAGATAGAGGAATATAATCCCAGGAAATAGATACACATGTGTGTGGTATGGGAAGGAGTGAAAGTTAAATTCCCATCTTTCACGGTGGAAAGTCAATAGATTAAAATAAGGAAGTATCTGCAAGAGATAGGGTGATAGAAAAAAAGATCAATTAAAGCATTGGGAATGATCCCCGGAGGAGTAAGAAATGGCAGTGGGGGGCTGTTAACTCGTAATGTTTGATTCTCTAAACGATGTGCATATTTAACATTGATATAAGTGGTAATAAAATCAGTAATTTATCTTTTTTCTTCTGCTATACGAAAAGGGAGGAAGTGAGACAGAAAATGTCCATCATCTCTAGCTAATAAGGAAGCTGGCAAGGTAAAATAAAACTGTCTTGTTCCCTGAGCCCATCACCCAGAGGAACTGTTCTCTTCCATCTCCTGAGACAAGACAAAAACTACGAGCAAGTTGGAAATTAGGGTTTAAAAATCTTTGATATCAAACTGAACTGTTAACAAACAGCTGCTTTGGGAGGGGTTGACCCAAAGAAATGACCCACGGTAAGTGCAAAGAAAGGATGGTATCAAATTCAAAAATGAAACCCAGATTCATGAAGGGGGCAATTAAAAGCACTGAAGTGTCTGTGGAATAAACTCTGAGCTGGTTCTGGATAGGAATTTCTTGGAAAAAATCTTGACATTTTATTTTAAATGCCTATTAACTTGAAATCCAGAGTTTAGCAAAATGATGATTTTGATTTATAGTTTTCATTGACATAAAACATGAAAACACTGTGTACACACTCTTGATGAACGAGGTCTCTGACTGCAATCACATTGTTTAGGCCAGTGGCTCTATGAGGGCACCAGAGTCCAGCACTTTCTAACTGCAGGCAAAACACCCATGGGAATGAGGCCTCCTGAGAGCAAACTCGGTCCTACTTTCTCTCCTGTCTTCCATCTGTCTCCTGGACCCTTCTCCTCAGCCTAGAAAATGCTCGAAAACTCCCCATTAAAATAAAAATTAACAAAGAAGAAATTCTCTGTCTAGTTATCACCCCAACTTTTTCTTTCCCTTGGTCGCAATAACGCTAAAGAATCACTTCACAGCCTTTACTTCCTCACCATGTGATGCTTCTTAACCCTGCAGAGTCTGGTTTTCTCCCCACCCTGCCCTGAACCAGCTCCGTGAGTCTGGGCCCCCCTCAGTGTTCAGCCTCTTCCACCCTCCACTAGCAAAGCCTTGTGCAGCTCAGCCCCTCCCTTTCCCACCCCGTCTCTCCCACTCCATTAGCTCTTTCCCTGTATTCTGAGTCATTCTTCTTTCTTCATTTTCCTTTCTCTGGTTCTTTCCATGACCGCTCCCTCCTGGGCCTTCTCTAGAGAGCATGAGTCCACATGGTGTCACTTATGCGGGGGGCCTCTGGAGAAACATAGCAAAGGTCAAAGTCAAAGTAACAATAAGCCCTGGAAACTGTATCTGGAGCCACCAGAGCTGGAGGAGGGAAACAGGAGGCAAGAATGGGGGGCAGGGGGTACATTGGACTAGGATGGGGGGTTGTGGCTGCTCTGGTCGGGGGCAGGATATGGTAGCAGCCCCTGGGTGGAGGGGGGGACCCTACACATCAAATGCTGTGAACCATGCTACCCCAATAAAGTGAAATAAAATAAAAACAAAAAGAATAAGCATCCTCAGAGACCCCCCTGGCTCCCTGCATGACTTGGCCTGTCTCCCACCCCGGGGTACCCCAGCCTGGGCTCACTACCCTCCAATTACACTGCTTCTTTCACTTCCTCAAATGTACCCTTGCTGGTGTCACCCCGAGGCCTGTTCCCTCTGTCTCTGCCACCCCACCCTCTTGCTGGCTATTTCCAACCCCTCTTTCAGGTCTCAGCTTTCTGCCACTTCCTCTGAGTGCCACTCCCCCCTCAAGGCTCCCCCTCCCCACGCTCACCAAGTGAAACCAGTCTGCCTCTTTCCTTTCTGAGAAATTGTTTTTCTCTTCAGATTATTTATGCAGTTTATAGATTTGGTGGAATGCGTGTTTGCTCAAGTGTCTGCCTTTCTCTAGACTACAAGTTCCGTGGGGACAGGGGTTGTGTCTGTGGCACTGGCCCCTGTCTATTCAGCACTCACCAGAGTCCCCACAACAAGTGTGTGTTGAATGGACCAATGAGTTGCTTTCGTCACATCAGGCACTGCAGTGAGTCCTTTATACACATCATCTCGATTTTACTTTTACAACAAGCCCAGGCCTCGCTACTATTATCAGGCACGTCGTTATCAGTTGAGGAAGCTGAAGAAGACAGATTGAGTCATAACGCCCAGCACCTTGCAGAGAAAGAGGGTCAGAGTTAGATTTGAAAAGTACATTCTTCCCACGTGTCAGGTGTCCGAATAATCACATTATGGTGTTTCCTCATTGGGGAATCGTCTGCAGTGGCCTCCCACACCTCCGTGGGTCTTACCCCTCTTGTCTGGCTGTGGTTTGCTCTTGCGTCTCCTTCCAGGGCCTGGGAAGCTGGATCTGGTCTTGAGGGAGGCTGGCGGTCCTGGCATCTTTCCTATCCTAGAAGCTTCTGAGAAGCCCTGGGCAAACCTTCCTGGGGGGGTAACCATGGCGACGTGCAGTGTGCGACGTGCAGTGTGCTTTCTGCGGTGGTGGTAAAGAAAACAATACAAAAGTAAAATGCCAGGTTGTGTAAATAGCTGCTGAGGTGAACGGTGCCCCTCCCCACCCCCCTGTGAAGTCCTACCCCCCAGCCCTGGGGAATCATATAAAGGGGATGCTCAGGTTCAGGTGCAGCCACTTGCGCAGGGTGAGGCCCTGACCAATCTGACTGGAGTCCTGGTACCTGGACACCATGTGGAGAAACTGCCTTGCGCCGGGGACACGCGCTGGGACCAGAATGCTGAGGGGGGCCAAGCTGCTGACCCCGAAGGACGTTCAAGAAGGTCAGGGACCTGCCAGGAGCGGGGAGAGAGGCCGGAGCAGAGCCCCCCACTGCCCTCAGAGAGAACAGCGCTACCCAGGCTCCATCTTAGCCTGCAGCCTCCAGGACCAGGGAGGGGGGATTAATTTATGTTGTTTGGACCATTTGGTTTGTGGTACATTGTTATGAGAGTCCTGATTCACACTGGGTGGAGCGCCACGCTGTGAAGCTGTCCACAGCCTCTGCAGCGTGGGTTCGAGTCCCGGCTGGCCAGGAGATGCCCACATGGCGCGCCAGACCTCTCCTGTCTCTCCCGCTGATCCCCTCAGCAGTGTCTTCAGTCCGTCTGCCTGTTCTGCTCCCCACTCTGTCTCTGGTGAATTCTCTCACCCTCCCGCGCCTCTGACTGTACCCCAGGTCTTGTAAAAAGAAATAAATCTTTTAAAAAAAAAGTTACCAGTGCTTCTTTGGGGAGGACAGATGATGGGTAATTTTGCTTTGCATTTTTCTCAGCACCTGTGGGTGTGTTCTCCATTCTTTACGTCTCTATATTATGTCTTAGTACTTACAGAGTCCCTGGGGGTCAGCTTCCTCACCCATAGTTTGAGAAGAGACACAGCCATCTCCTGGCGTTGATGTGAAGAGTACAGCACCCGGCACACAGTAGGTCTGTCAGTGCCCAGGAGCAGGGAGAGCAGCGCATAGTGCCTCATGCCTCTCCCCGGCCTGGTGCCTCCTGAGGGGTGGCTCAGGAGGGGGAGCCCCAAAGCTGTGCAGGGAGTGAAACCCACTGGCTGCACCCCAGGCTTCCGGGAGGGTCAGGAAAGAAAAGCAAGAGGTGAGAGGGCTGATTGCAGGAAGATTGTGTAAGTGAGGACACCTTAACCTCCCCGGGGTGACATCTCTTCATCTGGGGTGAGGGGTCTGGGAAGGAAAGAGGTGCCAAGATATCACTGCACACACACCAGACACCAGACATTCCCTGCATGAGGAGAAGGTCCGGCTCCAGGTTCCTTCTCTGAAAACTCTCCAGGGGTTTACAGCTTACTCCTTAGAGCTCGTCACAGCCCATGGGGGGATGTTTCCAAAGGAGAGGTGTTCCCCCCAAATCCCTCTTTCTGGCCAGATCTGTGAGAAGGGCTTCTTTTCTGGAGACTATGGGGTAGAGGCCACTGAGACACCAGCCTCGCCTCTGATTGCTCTCGACGCGGAGGGGAGGGGATCTTGAATTTTGGACCAAGCCTTTTGGGACTTCAAATTAGCCCCGGTGCCCCCAAATTTTGAACTGTTTTGCTTCTTTGTCCTCAGAGATGTTTTCTCTATGGATTCTAAATCTTAGCAAGTTAGGGAAGAATTGGGCCCCCCAAATGATAGTCACAGTTCATTCCTTCATGGGAGGGGCATGGGTGCCTTTTGCTCATTCTCCTCATCCAAACCTATGTGTCCCTTTCAGTTCTGATTTAATATCTGCAAAATTGGGTCTCCCTGGTGGCCTAGGGGTTAGGTCACAGCACTATCCCTGCCACAGCCTGAGTTCGATCCCCAGCCAGGGAGCTGACCCACAGGCTACAGCTGACCTCTCCTGTCTCCCCGCTGCTCCCCTCAGCAGTGTATTTCAGTAGATCCACCTGTTCCCCCCACAGAGTAGATCTCCACTCTGTCTCTGGTGAATCCTCTCAACTCCCCCCACACACCTCTGGCTTACACCCCAGTTCTTCTATGCAAAAAAAAAAAAAAAAAAAACCTGCAAGAGTATGCAGCAACATGGGCAAACATTTGAAATAAAATATTAAGGAGAGGACTAGTCACAGATATTGCATATAAGTGAAAATTCTGACTAAGTAAAAAAAGTAAGCAAAATGCACTTACACATGGAAAATAAACCCAGAAGAAAACAATGGTTGTGTTCGAGGACAAGAATGGTGAATTCTTGTTTCATTCTTTATTCCCCTTATTTTAATGTGAGGGAAAACTTTTGTAATTGAAAAGCAGACTTACTAAGATAAGGTAAGGGGGCAGAATGAGTCACAGAGTTTGGTAAAATAAATAAAACAGGAAAACTAGCCACAGATAAGGCTTTCTGGAAGTCGAGTCGTAGCTCTGAGTTCGCTTTGTATGAACTGATGGAGAAATGTGGCTGCAGAGATCGTAGGGAGGACATTTAACCACGTGTCACCCTCGTCTACTCTGACAGCGACCAAAAGGAAGACCCACCGAGACTTTGGACCTGTTGGGCATTTGCAGGAACCGGAGGGCTAGCAGCCCGAGCGCCTGGGGGAATTGGGGGTTGCAGAGAGATTGTGCAGAAATTTCTAAACCTAGGGGTTTCCGGGAAGTGCTTCAAGCATGACATGCGAGGTACTGATACTGTTTATTTTTAGAAGTCCTGTTGAGGGGAGTCTCTTCCACCTCTCGCTAAATTAACTGTGCTCCTTGGAGCCATGGACATCTTTCTGCTGCAGCAGCAATAGGATCAAAGCACGTGTTTAGAAAGAGAAGTGAAAAACACCAGATGTGAGCAAAACCACAAGGGGAATTTCAGACAGGCAGCACGCACCAGATTACCCAATTTGGAATGTGGCCCAGGCCCCAGGTCAGGCAGCCCCTCCAAGGAGCAGGCTGCAGGGACAAAGGTTATTGATTCGGATTTAAGCCAAAAGCTGCTCACTTGATCTATGACCTTGCTCCAGCCATCGACCTCTCCCAAACCAGCGTGTGTAGAATGGAGGGACTGGCTCGTTTTCTCCCAGGAATAGCAAATGGAAACGGTGCTGAAAACTACAGGTAAGAAGGCGTCACGGCCTTGGAGGCTGACGGTAAATTCTGCTGGCATCTATGAATACACTGCAAAGACAAATACTTGGGAGGAAGCATGTGTAAAAAACAACAACCACAACAACAACCGTGGGATTAAAGATTGTGTCACATCAATTCACAAAGTAGATCATCTGTATGTTGACAATCAAAGGGGGGTGGCAAGATGTATTTTTCCTACCCCCTCCCCATCTCTCTCTGGGTTCCGTGTACCTCGTACATAGCGAGGCCTGACTGCAGTTGAGGGGGTGCAGCTGAAACTTCTAACTCCAGCTTTTCTTTATTACTTGGTTATATGTGGCCTTGGGTTAGCTACTCCATAGTTTCATACCTCAGCTTCTTCATCTGAAAATATGGGTGCCAAAAGACCCCCACCACACCCCGGTTCTTTGATACAAAACTGTCATTGGGGAGAAGGAGGGTCCAGGAGGCCTGATGCAGAAATCCGAGGGCTCACGTACCCAGGAAGTGGCTCTATACGAGAACAGAAAACAAAAACAAAAATCCCCTGTCATTGAGAGTTGTGATGGTTTGGACTATTGAGAGATGGTGGGGCCAAAACAGAGTGGAAGGTCAGAGAATCTTTCCCTAAAGTGCCAATGTGAATGGACTCTATTTTGGCACCTATGGGAGAGCAGAGAAAGAATTCAGACACCACATTCCATCCCCGGACATCCGTGGCAGTTTCTCCAGCACTAGCATCATTCCTTCCTGGGGGCACCCTTGTCTCCCACCACTACCGAGTTCGAAAGTGAGATCCTCACCGTGGCTCTGTCCATTGTCACCATTACTGTCTTCCAGCCATTACTGTCTTCCACCATATTGTCTTCTGGGGTATTGTAACACTCAATCTTAAGGGTCTATAAAGATGGTTCAATCCCCTAGAAATATTGGCGCCCCTATAATACAAGTCCTTCAACAAGTGGTGTTTGGAAGGCTGAAGAGCCACACGCACAGGATGAAACTAGACCACAATCAAATACTGTATGCAACAAAGCAACGTCAAATGGATTAAAGTCTTGAATATAAGACCTGAAACCATAAAATGCATATAAGAAAACAGGGACTTTAATATTCCTTGACATCAGCCTTAGAAATGTGGATGGGGCTATCATTCCAATGGCAAGAGAAACAAAACACTGCACAGGTGGGGATTATATCAAACTAAAAAGCTTCTGCACAGTGAAATAAATGAAAAGACACCTTACCGAATGGGGGAAGATACTTGCAGGTCATATGTCTGACTAGGGGTTAATATTAAAGGATACAAAGAATTCATGAAACTCAACAATTAAATAATTTGATTTAAAAAATGAACAGAGGATAGAAATAGATACTTCTTGGAAGAAGGCATACTGATGGCCAACAAGCCCACGAAGAGATACTGATAGCTCTTATTTCTAGAGAAATGCAAATCAGGACACAATGTCTCCTCCCACCTTATCCAAAAGGTAAGGAACATGGGCCTCCCCTGGTGGCGCAGCGGTTGAGTGCTGGGCTGAGAGGCTGCCGCAAGCCTCTGCAGCCCCGGATTGTTTCCTGGCTGCAGGCGAGGGTCCCACACACACAAAAAAAAAGGTAAGGAACAGTAAGTGTTGGAGGGCATGGAGAGAGAAGGAAGCCCTTATGAATTGTTGGTGGGAATGGGAACTGGCACAGCCACTATGGGAAGCAGCGTGGAGATGCCTCTCAAAAAAATTCAAACTGGAAATTCCATACGATCCAGTTATCCCGCTTCTGGATATTGGCCTGAAAAATACAAAAACCTTTCATTCTGAGAGTCCCGACCGCCTCGCATTTATTGCAGCATTACTTAGGATAGCCAAGAACCGAAACAGCCTAAGTGCCAGCTGATTGACAGATGGATAAAGAAGACATGGCGCATATGCACAATGGAATACGATTCAGCTGTAAATAGGGGAAATCCTGCCATTTGTGACAAGGATGGACCCAGAGGATATTCCGCTTAATGCAATAAGTAAGAAAGAGATGGATAAACACCATGTGATTTTAATCATGGGCTGTTAGAGAAAACAAAGATACACTAAATAAAACAAAATAAACCTTGGACTGTAAGATCTTTTAGTGGTCCCTGGAGGGGGTGGGGATGGAGACAGGGAAAAGGCAATAATGGTATGATAAGTAGATTTGGGCTTCTGGCTGTGAACTATAGGGTGTAGTGTATACGTACATTGATTCTCAACGATGAACACTTGAAACTTGAATACTGCAGTATTCAAGTCAATAAAATAATGCAGCATGACGTCAATAAAAAAGGAATGTCAGAAAAAAAAAATAACTACAATGTGAAGGAACTAGGCTCCATAATATACCGGGTTGACTATGGAAGGACAAGGTAACACTCGTTGCTCCCTTAGAGTATGCCATTATGTATTGAGGTTATAGTTGAGATATGTTAAAGTTCTTATTTGAGTCCAACTTCAGAGTCATTGAGGACAGCGAGGACAGATCTGTTACCATGGTGAGCAGCAGGCCGCTACAAGTCCTGTGCTTCTTGTCCACATTCCCACCTTCACCCGTCTCCAGGATCAAGTCCCTGCCTCTTCTCATACTACTCCCTGACTGGACATGGGTTTTATGTCTTTTAAATGTATAAATGCAGAATATCTTTGGTGTGTTATTGAACAGACCTCAACAGTTGAATGTAAAGTCAACGATATAAATATTCAGCGTCCAAGAAAGGCTAAGGGGAAGGTTCCTAAGAAAACTTTTTCTTATTGGAAGAAGCATTTAAACAAAAGGCAAATATCATATTTCCTCTGATGGCATTAAATTATTACTTATAATATCAGGGTCTGCAGATGATGTAATCGTTGACCAAATAAGGGACCCCGAGACCCCCAAGAAGTGATAGAGAAAAGACTCACTGTCACTCAGCCAGCTCTTAATTAACTTCACATGCTGAGTGGCACATCACAGGAACAGGATGGGGCATTCTCGAATGTTGGGGATTGCTGGAACATGACGGTCCCAGCTTCAGATTTCAGTTCAGGTTTCTCTTTGCCACTTGGACCTGTGGCAATTACTTGGTTTCTATGCCCTTTTATTTTCTCATTTGCATAATACAGATAAAATTTCTATCCAGCAGTGTTGTTTGTGTTTTGTTTTGTTTTTTTTTTTTTTTTTAGGGCTAAATAAAGTGACACAAAGCAACTCCATAAATGGTCCTTTTTCCCTCTTCATTTTGTAGATAAAAAACCAAAACCCCAAGATCTGATCTCACTTGCCCGAGGGCTCACTCGTAACCATGTCATACTTGGCCCGAAGCCCCTGGCTCCTGACACAGGGTGCAGCTGTCTTCCTATTGTGTCCCTAATGGGAACAGCGCAAAGAAAGCACATTTATCACTCTGGTTTTCTAAAGCTTGAGGGGATGAGATTAAAAGAGAGGAGGAGGTGGATGTGAGGTGTGAGTGTAAGAAGCAGATTTGCTTTTCGGATTTTGTGTTACTTTCCTGAGTTTACATTGCTTGAGCTCACACCCACTGACCGTGGCGGGGAGCGGCGGGGCTCAGCCAACATGGGATTAAAGACCGTGTCACATCCATCCACAAAGTCAATAATCCACAAATCCACAACTAAAGAGGGGGTGATAGCCTGTCTTTTCTTCCTTTTACACAGTTTTTTGGGTTTCCTTCCATCACCCTAGATCTAGAGTAACTTTCCAGATCCTGCATAAAACTTTCCGCCAGAGTTCTAGCTCGTTAGTGTGTACTTGGCAGATAAGGTGCAAATTAGAGACGTAGGCATGAAAACTCACCGTCACCTGGAAATTACTTCAGCATGAGATTGGCGGATGAAAGACCCTGAGCCTGAGACAGGCCCCTGACTGGGGCCCTGACACTGCCACCCACACACAGGGGCACCCGGATGGCAGAGTTGCCTTCTCTGGCCTTCTGCTTAGCCCCCTGTAAAACACCATCAAGTGACCATTTGTTAAATATCGAAGGCAAAACACTCACTCCATTTTGTTTGTCTTTATTCTTACAAGAACTCCATGAGCTACACAGAGCTCTTCCCATATGAAAAGTGTAGAAACAGCGGCTTCGAGATACACTACTTGCCCAACATCATTCAGGTAGGAAGCTGCAGACGCTACTAGAACCCAAATTTGAACCAGCATATGCTCTTAACCTCCAAGGGGTCCAATGGGGAGTGGACATTTTTTTAAAAAATATTTATTTATTTATGCATACAGGAGCTGGGGTGTAGGCCAGAGGTGTGGGGGGTGAGGATTCACCAAGACAGAGTGGGGAGCAGAACAGGCAGACTGACCGAAATACACTGCTGAGGGTTAGCAGCGGGGAGACAGGAGAGGTCTGCTGTGCCCTGTGGGTCAGCTTCCTGGCGGGGAATCGAACTCATGCTGCAGCGGCTGCAGATAGCTTCCTACTGCTGAGACTTAACCTCTGCGCCACCAGGGAGGCCCAGGAGTAGATATTAAAGTTCAGAGCACTTTAAAGGAGTTTAAGCAAATGTTTATTAAATTCATTTACAGGGGGTGTGATCCGTAAGAGGGGCCTGTGCTCACATCATTTTCGGCTCAGTGACTTTCTTATTCATTGCTTCTCATCTTATCTGTGAACATCAAACCACAGCTATCCTCTTTCACCTCAATTAATTCTGGTGTCACTTCTCCTATATCAGCGGCTTTAGCTTTTGGCCAAGCGGGGGAGTGTAAGTGTAGGATGCCGTCTCACGTTGTTTTAAGCACATAGATGCCCGCACACACCAATACACATGCTCACACACACACACCCCTGGTTTCAGAAGCTAACAACTGTCAACTTTGTCATTATCAGGACGGTGCCTAATCATGTGCAAGTCAACTCCAGAATTGGAGTTTGGGGTGAAAAATGCTATGATAAGGTAAGAGAAAGCATTGACACATGCACTCAGAAGAATGCCAAGACCCTCAGAATCTTCTGGTCTCAGCCCTGTGGCTGGGGCTGCAGCGGCTGTCGGCTTATGGATTTCTCTCCCTGCTCACTCACCCTAAGTGGGCACTGAGGTTGACACGCCGTGTCCCTCATGAGCTGGTTCCCAGCATTCACTCTTTTATCTGCCTGTGTGTTCCAGGCGGTGGTGGTCAACAGACTGTAAACTTGGAGTTCAAGGTCATGCTGTGGAATTCTCCTTGCTGTGGTTTGGCGCTCCATGCAATTAGCTCCTCCATGATAACATTTTTGCTACTGCTTTTTGTTTGGCTTGTTTGGGAGGCAGAAACAAAAGATTCAGAAACTGATGTAATGACATACAGCCCAGAGGTGCTGCAGTGTTTCACAGATGAGTGCCTTAGTGACACAGGCCCCCGCTGAACACCGTGGAGATGTTATGTTGTTATGTCATTTTTGCCTGAGCTCCTCAGAAAGCACATTCATGATCAGTGTCACACGCAGACTTCCCAAGAATCCTCTGAGAAGGGTAGGGAGCGATAAAAATAATATCTACATCCTGACGTTTGAGAGAATTAAATGGAAAAAGGGCTTAGCATGGGGGCTGGAAGGCAGTAAATGCTGTTATGTGTTTCCGGCAGCACATCATGAGTCTCCGTCGCTGCTGGGGAGCCACAGTTCGGAGAAGCTAAGTCATTCAAATTTCCAGACTCCAAGCCCATTTTGGGAAGGATCCGTTGGGACTGCAATCATGGAAAATGCAGAGCCTCCGCAGAGGCCTCAGGCTGGTTTCGCGGTGGGTAAGCAGCAGACATGTTCGGGGAGGGAGCAGGTAGGGTGGCTGCACTGTTCATTTTTGCTTCTGTAATTGCTCTGTCTTCCACGGCACCTGCATATCCAGACCACCTTCCTTTCCTATTTCCTCCCCACCCCTGAGCCCTTCACAAAACTAATGCTTCAAGCCTCAACTGGAGCAGCAACTCGAGAAGCTTCCCTGGCCCTGGTCTGGGTTTGCACCTGCTGACACAAGCACGCGCAGCACGCGCAAGCCCAGCTGAAGGGTGTGTAGCGAGAAGTCACCGGTGCAGTCTGGCTCTCCAGCTGGCTCAGCCCTGCCCCTTCACGTGCCTGGTGTAGCGTTAAGTGCAGAGCAGGGGCTGCCATCGTGAAGATGAAGAGGGAGAACAGAGCGGGAAGGTGTGAGCACGCCCGAGGATGCCTTCCCCTTGTGCTGCTCCCGCGTGGAGCCACCGCGCAGAGCAAGCAGGGAGCTGAGCATCACAGCCACTCCAGCCACACAACAAAATCTGCCTTTATCACCGAAACGCTGGAGAAGCAAACCAAGGTAAAGATGTTCATCCTGAGAGCCCCTCCGGGCCGAGCCTGTGCGGACAAATGAAAAGGGCTGACAATGAATTATTTCTCAGCCTCTTGCTTGCTGCCTTTTGTTAAAGAAATGGGAACCGCTGTTCTCTGCAGATGATTAACCACCCGAGCGCACAGACTGCGGTGATAAACCCACCCAGAGAAAAGGGAGGGAAGAGCCGTCTCCACCCAGGTGATGTATTTCTGTCCTGTCGACAGCAGACGGCTTGGTGGTGGGGCTTTTGGCAGGAAGTGGCCACCTCTGGGGGAGGCAGAATCATGCCATGAGGTAGAAAGACCCCGGCCCCCCTGAGCCCTGGCTTTCTTCCCTCTGCACCCCCAGGCTGGTGCCTGCTGATCTCTCGTGCCTCCTCCTAGGTTAGGGCAGAGCTGAGGGAGGATGCAGGCCTGAAACTGCAGCAGGGGCCATTTTGTTTACATTCCCACCCCTGGCCCTGGGAAGCCCCGGGTTCCCACACTCACTGAGGCAGGAAGGTCACCACGGACACCTCATCTGTCTGGGTCGCTGACTAACAACAGATAAGCAGCAGCTGCTGCATCCATGTTGGGGTCGCCCACCAGCTCGGCCATGCTGGAGCCCGGCAGGCGAAAGCCCAGTGCCTGCTCGCAGTAGGGACCTGGCAAAAGGCCGCAATGGGGGGCTCTTGTGCAGCCCCCCAGGCCAGGCAGGGTCACTTTTGGTTCAGGCAGATGAAAAGAGAATTTTGGAGCCTTTGGTATTTCTAGCATGCCCGTAATGCAGAAAAACAGCCTTTATCACCGAGACCTTGGAGAAGCCAGTCAAGGTAAAGATGTTTATCCTGAGGAGCCCGTCCAGGCCGAAGCTTGTGCAGACAAATGCAAAGGGCTGACAATGAGCTATCGTCAGGGGACCACACTCACAGGCAGACCAGCAGGCGGGGAGACAGCAACTGAGCTTCCCGTGAATCTCCCTTTTTATTGCTGGCTTCTCGGCCCAGGGGTCTGTATTTACATATGCACAATCCTCCTCATGCTTGCGGCCTATTATAAGGAGTCTGTAGTCACAGGTGCTTGAGCCCCGTGCTCACACTCCAAAGTGCCCTTACCAGTGAGTTATCACACGTGGGCAACAAAACCAGGTGGCTGTAGAGGCTGGCGGCAGGAGGTAAAAAAGAACTTGAGCCGTTCCATCTTCCCTAGAGGGGCCCAGCAAAAAGTTGCTTTAGCAGGAGCTGCTGGCCACGGCTGAGTAGAGGAGCCTGGCACATCCGCCTGACAGCACAACCCTGCATCACTTGTAGAGCCCCACTGTGTTACCTGCTCTGCTGCTATGTGTCCTCCCAGCACCTGTGACTGGAGGAACAAAGCAGGTGTTTTGTGTCCATTTTGCAGATGAGCAAAGAGCATCAATGTTTGAGAGACTTGACATGTTCACACAGCCAGTGACAAAGCAGTTTTTCTGCCTTCTGCTCAGTGAGTCTCCCCTTATTCCCTGCAAGCATGCCCTCCCAGGTAGGCAAGCCCCAACTTTTATCCCTGAAGGAGAGCTCTCCCTCCCAGGTTTAATCTGTCTCCCACCCAGGCCAAGCGTGCAGCCAAGGGTGCAGCCAAGTGGCTTAGCCGCAGTGTGACTTTCTGAGTTGACTTCCCCAAATATGTACTTCCACGGGTCTACAGTGAAGCTAGTATCACCTATGTTGAGGGTGACAGGAGGGTTCCAAGTAATGGTAAACACTTGCTGACTTAGATGCAGTGCAGTGAGCCTCAAGTGCATCCACTCTCTGAATTCTCACCACAACCTGTGATTTCACATATGCCGTGTTACTTCCTTTTACAGACAAGGAAACAATGACAGAGACAAGGAAACCTAACCTAGGTCGAACAGCAAACAAATAGCAGAGAAAATATTCCAACCTGGCTATCTGACACCAGAGTCAAATCTTTGATCTCCGGGCTATGCTGTCTGCAAATTAAGTTTTCTATTTACAGTAGGTGCTTCATCCAAAAGCCTGTGCACTCAAAAGTATCTTCAGCTTAGCACACCGTGGCTTCTGACTTCACGTCACCAGAGTACCTCGCATCACTGCGACGCGCTGATTACCACATCAGCATGCATTGGCTGCTACAAATAATCCTGAAAGAAGTGTGATCAGTCCCTTTAGTCTAGGTTACGCTGCAATAACAAACCATCCCGGTATCCTAAAAATGAAAGGGTTTATTTCTTGTTCTATTGCACATTCACCAAGCATTGGCTGTTACCCTATTTCATTTTTTTAAATTTTGCAATTTAGTGGTGTCAGAGCACAGGGAAAAAGCAATGGTGGGACATGAGGGTTCTTACAGTTTTTGCTCAGAATCGCCTAGAGCTGAGCAGAACTGGCATATGTCACCTCTGTTTACATTCCACTGGCTCATGGAAGTTGTCGTGAAGCCAGATGTCAAAGGGGCAGGGATGTATATTCCTGCTGGAGATTCCATGGGAGAGGCAGCAGATATACTGAATAGTAATATAATCTATCACAGGAATCTGTCTTTGCCACCAAAGTCATGAACTTTCTCAGAATCAAGGCCTTGGCCTCGACTAACTAGCTTTTCAAGAGTTTTTATTTTTAAATCAAGAAATGGAGGGTGGAGATACAATGAAGTATTGAAGAGGCAAAATTGTTCTAATGATTGATTGGATGGGGAACAGACATGGATGGCAAATGTCAAGGATGACTTCTAAGATTCTAGCTAAGACTGATGGACGATAGTGTCAACAACTGAGGTAGATAGTAGAGAAAGTTTCGAAGAAGAAAGGAATACTTTCAGTTTTGACCCGATGAACATGAGGTGTCTTTGGAGTCCATGCAGAAATATATTGGGTTGTCAGAAGTCATGACACGTTTTTGGATAGAAAACATAGGAAAAATATGTCATGGCTTTTCTGACGACCTAATATATAGGCAGATGGATTGGTGAGTGTGGTTCCTGAGACATTTCTGAGCTAGAAACAAAAATCTGCAACTCAACAGTATAGAAGTGGCAATAAATATTAATAACTATATCATTACATTTGCTGGCCACTTACATACCAGACGCTCTGTGATGCAATTTCTCACTTAATTCTTGTAACAGCCATACACGCTAGATGGTGTTACTTACCTCCATACCACAGATAAAAACATAAAGTCTAGAGAAGTTTAAAGATGCAAAACAAAATTTCACCCACATCTTAGCTAGGACGTTGCAAAAAGCACCCAAGTGGTTTTTTTGTCTCTACAACCAACATTTCAACCATTTATCCTCTCAGTTGGAACCATGATAGCAAATGAAAAATAGCAGAAGGTCAAGGGCAAGGCCCTGAGGAAGACGAATATTTGCAGATTAGGAAGAAGGCCACAGGAAGGCCAGGAGCAGATGGGGGAGACCAGAGGGGTACGAGGTCTAAAAAGAAAAGTGTGGAGAGAGTCACGACAACACGAGTACGTCAGAGTCTCAGTGGTGACCATTCTCACTGGCGTTCACAGAGACCTCATCCCTAACAATATCTCCACCCTCACGGAGGATCTGTAACCTGCCACATTCCCCACCTGGAAGCTCAGGAATGAGTCACCGGTGGCTAGTCACATGCTGACGTTGGAGGCACGGCCTGCTGCTGGTTAGCTCTTTGAACTCTGCCTCTGGAGACTGTCTTGACTTTTTGACCTGTTTGGGTAGGTCTTTGTTTCTGGCTTGGTAACCTAGCTTTTGGACTGTGTACTTGTGTGCACTTGTCTGAGGCCAGTACTGTTGTCTCAGCGTAGGAGACCCAGCCTTACAGCACATCCCCTTTCCTGGTTACCACCTACACCCACCTCAAGGGAGTCAGATTGGACACTGTCCTCAATCCACAAGGCTGTTTTTCCTTCTAATTCTCTGCAACTCATCTTCCAGAAGGGAATTGGGGGAATGTAGCCTTGAAAATAGCTGCTGTTCCTGCTCTAGAGATGTGGCAAATCGCAGACCGGGAGTACAGGTCACTCTGGTCAGACCTTGTGAAGTATTGTCAGAGAAGGTTCTCTGTTTTCAGGGGGTCCTGCCCAATTCTCAAGCCTTTTTTAAAAATTTATTTATTTATACAAGAACTGGGGTACAGATCAGAGGCGCAGGAGGGTGAGAGAATTCACCAGAGACAGAATGGAGAGCAGAACAGGCAGATGAACCGAAGACACTGCTGAGGGGAGAAGCGGACAAGACAGGCGAGGTCCTGCCGCGCCATGTGGGTTTCTCCCTGGCTGGCCGAGAATCGAACCCGCACTGCAGAGGCTGCAGACAGCTTCACAGCACGGTGCTCATCCCGCTGTGCCACCAGCGAGGCCCAGTTCTCATGCCTTTTAATCCTGCTCCGGTAGTCTGTGGAGATACAGGTTTACATTTGGGGACAAAACACTTAAGTCTTCTCAAGACTTCTCACTGCTGCCAGGAAGCAGAAGAGTTGTCCAGCTACCACCTGCAACCCCCACTGTGTGTGCCGCTGGACTTTCTCCCAGCTGCGGCTGATCAGCCAGAGCCCGCGACCTTCACGCAATGGCCTGCTATGCCTTGAGAGTTTGTGGGTGTCCTGGCCTGCTTGACTCGACGACTGGGTGAGCTGGTGTTGAGGGGCCCTTCAGGTGGAGGCTCCAGGCACCCATCCCCCTCCTTGACCATCCCACACAGAGGGCTGCCAGGTTTAGCAAATAAAAATCCAGGATACCTAGTTAAATTTGAAATTGTTTTTAAAGATTTATTTATTTATGCATACAAGAACCGGGGTACAGGCCAGAGGTTGGGGTGGTGAGAGGATTCACCAGAGACAGAGTGGGGACAGAAGAGGTAGCTTCACTGAAATCTACTGCTGGGGGAGCAGCGGGGAGACAGGAGAGGTCTGCTGTGCCATGTGGGTTGCCTCCCTGGCCAGGATTGAACTTATGCTGCAGAGGCTGCTGAGAGCTTCATAGTGCTGAGACTTAACCCCTTGCACCACCAGGGAGGCCCAAATTTGAATTTTAGGTAAGCAGCGATTACCTTTTCAGCACACATATGTGTCAGTATTTGGGGTGCACCAAGAAACCATTCATCAGTTATTTGAAATTCCCATTTAACCAGGTGTCTTTCTTTCATCTGGCAACCCGAGTCACTAAAGCCCTCTGACCTGAGACCCACTAGGAGTTCAGAGGCTTTGGGGCCTTTGGGTCTCCGCCTGTAGCGAAGCACTGGGGCATTTTACGAGGAAGAAAGGCAGACACTTTCCTTCCTCTGCCTCTGCTGGGGTCCTGATCCTGTCTGGTTGCCTCATGCTCCTGGGCCAGCTCTCAGCGGCCATGAAAATAGACCTTCTGAGCGCCTATGGCCTTGATTTCCTTACAACTACCTATAGATGCCCGAGTGAAAGACAGCCTCTTAGAAGTGTCTGGGTAGTTTGCGGAGACCCGTGGCAGGGCCAAATGACTAGCATCCCACATGCCGTTCTAGGGCACAGTTTTGGCATTTCTCAGACAATGTCCTAACATGCCCTCGAGCACCACCACGCACACCCTGCCTGGCTATGCCGCTGGCTCCAGCCAGCAGACCTGGGTCCTGGAGCATCAGCACCCCAGAAGCTGTCTCCAGAAACGGGAAGTGTTTCTGGACCAACTTCAGGGTAACCCAGTGTCTGTGATTCTGGAATGAGAAACTCCTCGACTACTTGAGGACACCTAGACCGTCCAAGACATGCTTACAGCACTGTGTTCTTCTGTGCAACTGACCCAGCAATGACCCCCCAAAAAAGAGAAGGAAGTCAGCCTGTTGTGCTGAAGTTAACACTATTTTTCAGGCAACTCAAGACTTCCTTCACCTCTGCTCCACTGGAGCCCGAGCAGGCACTCACCATGTGCCAGTCCCACTTTTGCAGGCTTTGCCTACTGTGATCTAATGCAGCGCTCAGCATATGTGCTGCTGTTATGGCGAGGATACTGAGACAGGGAAATAATGTACTTCCTCTAAGGTCGCACAAGTAAAAAAAGAAAAAGTTACTCAAACTTGTGTGCCAGCTCTAGGCAGCCTGGACCCACTTTTGGTTCAACTTCAAGCCTCGGGGACTGGTGCTGCTAACGTGGTGGAGGGGCCGTGATGACAGAAGAGGAGCCTGTCCTGTCCCCCAGGCTTCCCACTTGGGAAGGACAATGACTTGCTGTCAGCGTGTCTTCAGGCCTTGAGGGCCTCGGGTGTGTTAGTGAGCTTAGTCCACAGTTGCCTGGAGCAATTGGCACAAATCAGGCAGCTCAGCTCAGGCTATCCAGGGTGGCTGTCATGATGACAATGGCCAGTTTACCAGAAAATTCTTTCTTACAAAATCCTTCAAAGATGTTCCTATGGCCTTCCCTTTCAATGATCCCTCCAAATCTACAGTCTTATACAACCTCTCTGTTCATTTTCCTGATCCTGGAAGGCTGTCTATGGATATTTGGAATTTGGGCTGACATGGATATTAATGCCTAGGATCATCAGGTACTTTCCGAAGTATGATTTGCAGCTAGATGACACTGACATGGTGCATGACTCCAGCACAGAAGTTGTCATAGAACTTCATGGCGTCCAGACTTTGAAGATCAAGTATGGTGACTGGCCAAAGATGCAAGATATTATTGCGGGAGGAGGAATTTTGCCTTCAATAATGACCACCTTGGCTCTCAATAAGGTTGTCATTGTCTGTGTGGAGACTTAGCAAGAGACTCTAGGAAGTTACGATTGTCCCAGTGAAGAATGCAGGAGCCTTTGTAAATCTGGGTGGCAGGAAAGTGACATTGAGTAGAGTCAGATAAAAGGATCCTTGTGACAGTGGTGAGCCATTTCTCAACCTCTTTTGGAGGTTTGCTTTTTTCCTATCCTTTTCTAACTAATAAATTCTGGCTTCTCTTTATATGTTTTCTCTATTGCATAATTGCTGCTTATTCATAAATTCTGTCTTCTTACCATACTGTTCAGCTTCCTCATAGTGTTGGTTTGACTAACCCTCCGTGGCCCCTACTCCAGTCTATGGCATTCTCTCAACCTCAGCTTCCATGGTTAACAGCCCCATTTATCTCCATGTTTCCCAGTTCAAATCCCAGGAGAGAATCTGATCAGCCAAACTCATATTTTCCCTTCAAGCCCTGGTTTTTGGGGGGGCAGTCTTAAGGTTAGGGACCAGTCTCTGGTCCAATCAGAAGCCATCCCTGGGTAAAGAACAATCTAGCTCTGCTTCTCAGAGCAGGGGGCTGTGGGTGGGGCAGTTTCATCTTGAAGAGGAAGTTGGGTGTGGCAGGCACTTTGTTGACATAATCCAGTCCAGGAGTGCTCCTGGGAGCTCATCTGTCACCTCTGAAAAGTGATTTGTAGGTTAGGATTTTCATCAGGCATTCCCAGAAACACCAGTCACAGGTAGCTGGCAACTTGCTGAGCTTGGGATTCCTCTTGACCTGCCACCTCCTTGTAGCTTTCCTGCTGGGACTACCTTGGTTGGTCAACTTTCATCTGTTTGAAGTTGGCTTCTTTCTGGACTCTGTCTCTACTTAGGTGAGTTGGTTTCTAACTAGATGGTCTGTTTCTTGAGTAAGGTAAGTGTTTGGATTCCACTTTGGTTCTAGATCATGTTATCAACTTGGATGAAATGGCTTCATTTTCTGCTCCCTGGTCTCAGTTCTACTCAAATTCACTCTGTTCCAGGTTATCATTTCCTCAAGGGTACCTTTCCTCCCCAGCCCACCTACATGTTCCTGATGGAGTTCCTTTAAAAATTAATTGGTAGCTTTAGTGAGCGCAGTTTTAGAGGAATGGTTGTGACAGAAATGAAATAGAAGCAAGTAGAGGAAGTAGAAATAGTGATTATAAGACTACTCTTCTGAGAAGTTTAGATGAAAGGGAGAGGAATAAAACATGGCAAGTTTTTTTTTAAATAATTTCTTTCTAATTATATAATATGTAATTTTAAAAAACATTCTGCAAAATAATATTTACAAAAATAAATTTACAATATCTCATAATTTACCTACATCAATATGATAGCTACTAATTTTTGAATACCTGCTAAATAGAAGCATTACACTAGGAACTTTATAAATATAGTATTTGTATTTACTGTGTAACTTGGGGTCCCAGCTGGGGGAAAATTAAGGCAGAATATTTGTGATGTAAAGTAAGACAACATCCCTACCCTTCAGGCATTGATTAGATCCACTGATTTATAAGGGGGCTGAGAAGTTTGCTGGGAAGAAAACTGAAATCCTGGTTTCAGTAGGGTTTTAGTCATGCATCAAAATGTCTGGGACATGGGACTTTCCACAATTGGCACATTGCTGGCAGGTATCTGGGGCTTCCAGAGAAAATACAACCTGTTGAGGAAGGAGCCTGGGAAGTTGAGGCTGGGCTTTGGTCCTGGAAGCTTGTGGTCAGTCTGACTGTCGAGGGCAGGCGCTAATCCAGTTTCCTTGTATGTGTCTTCCAAGAAGAAAACAAAAAGAGCTTCTTGTAACAAAAGGTGCCATTTTAGGAAACTTTGCAATTCCCTAGGGCCTGCCACCGCTAGGTAGGTAGCTGCGTGCAGCATCCAGACAAGAACTTTTCTTTTTTCATTTTCAAAGAGTCATCCCTGTCCTGAAGGGTGATCTAGCTCTAAATTTCCCACAAAACCATCACCACGGGGTAGGCTGTGGTGGCAGAAAACGTCTTTTGTCCACCTCCTAGCAAAGTCGTGATGGTTGACCCCAATGAGTTCAGTGGCTCTTCACCTTGATCATGAATGCTAAAAAAGTTGAACTTCTTACTTCCTGTTTTGCAAAGCATCTTTGACTAGGAGAGATGCAGGGCTACAGCCGAGGTGCTGGTGTGGATTTCTAGCTCACCTTGGCGCTGTTCCAGCCAGCACCGTGCTGTGTGGGTAAGCTACCTGTGACAATCCATGACAGCACTGCCAGGTCAAGAACACAGGTAAGATCTGCCCAGTAAGACTCATTCAGTGTCTTTGCACAAACAACATCTTCTCAATGGGAGCATCCTGTATAAAACTCAACACCCCTGCACCCACCCCTTGGTACCATCCACCTTAATTTTCTCTCTAGTACACTTACCATCATTTCATGCACTTTCACTTTCTTCTGCTCCCCCCCTCTCTCCCCCTCCCTGTCTCTCCCTCCTCCTCTTCTTATTTCTCCTCCAACTCTTCTTCCTCCTTCTTCTTTAAATCAATTATATCCCCCCCCAAAAAAAAATTCTTCTTTCCCTGTTCTAGAATGTAAGCCCCATGAAAGCCATGTCCAGTTCTGTGTTCATTGCTGTCTCCCCAGCGTCCAGATTGGTGACTGGCACAGGGTATTTAATAACTCTTCATTGAGTTCATCATTTTGTGGGTTCCCCAAAAATATTTGGAGGACGTTGAGCACTATTAAGATTTGGAATTGACATTTGGATTCATAGCCTGCAGGAACCTAGGATATTTGCTTACATTTATAATAACCCTATAAGGTACATTCTATATTATGCTTATTTGAAGAAACTAGGGATTAGTGCAAAAGCAACTTGCCCCAAGTCCCAAAGATAATAAGGGCCAGGGCCAGAATAAACTAGCACATTAGGTAAGACCACGTAGGAGGTATTGTTATAATTGAGGAAAGAGCTAAGGAAAGGCTTAATTGATATGGTAGAAAAAGGGTCAGGAAAACAAGGATGGAAAGGACAGAAACTGTGAAGACCAAGTAGAAATAAGTAGAATTCAATACTACTAGAAGTAGTCAACAAAAATAAAACAAGGAAAGAAAGACTTTTTCTAAGAAGACGGTAACTTCAATTTCTCTCAGAAAGAGACTAAGAAATACTGAGAAAGAGCAGGCCAAGTAGCTTCAAGACCTTGCACCTTTCAGCAAATCTGCAATAAAAATTATACTGATGTGGATTTCATACTTGATTGTAACTGCAGAAGAGATGAGAGCAAAATATGGCAACCGAGTCAGAGTTGAGTCATAACAAGGAGAAGATTCTAGCAACAGTGTCCAGGGGATGAGTCAGGAAGCAACGAAAAACCTTGGGGAGAAGGGATTCTCAACACCAGGACTCGGGGTTGTAAATGATGAGATTCCCAGACCTAAGAGCCTTGAAACAGACCCCAGTGCAGGGAATGGGGGTGGTGCCACCCAGGTCAGAGGGTGGGGCCCTCCACCTCCCTCCTCCACAGCCTCCTGGCTGGTGGTGTCAACTCTGCTGTGATCCTCTGGGGATCCTGGAAGGGGAGCCAGGACAGGTGACAGGTCAGAAGGGCCAGCTAAGGTGTCGAGTCACACCCGGTGAGAGGCAAGGGAGGGAGGGAAACTGAGGATTAATATAGGCAAGAAACCTAGGAGGCCAAATCCATCCCGGCTCACACTGGATGCAGTGGGGGTGGGGGGCGGGTGGACGGGGTGACGGCCTATTTGTTCATTCAATCAGTGTTTACTGAGTGCTCTTTATATTGCCAGGCACTGTGCCAGGTATGGGGCTAGGTGCTGGGAATCAAGCTCCCAACAAACGACTTCCTGATTTCCCCCCTCTTTTCTGGAGAGAGAACTGGAAGTTGCTCCAGCTCTCACTGGCACGGTCTCGGGCAGGGCGACAGCTGCCAAAGCAGACAGCCCCAGGGAGGATCGGGTTGGGGGAAGCACAGCCAGCTGAGAACGCCAAGGTCATGCTCAGAATTTGCACTTTCTTCCTATGCTCATCTCAGAATTGTTTATTTATTTGATAAACAAATGAACTCTTCTATGCTTTCTTATAAGTAATTTCTAAACATGAAGTTCTAACGTGGGTAAGTGGGGGGGTCTTAATTTTCAGCCCTAAAAGCAAGAGCATACCTGAATTGCTAGGTAAGACAAATGCTTAAAACAGGTGTATTTCTAATCACTCAGGAGAAGCAGCAGCACATAGGGGCTAGGGGGTGATCTGTCACCCCTTTATAACACAGTTGCAGTAAAATGTAAGGCTTTTAAATGTGCAGAGAATCTGGAGCGATGAACAGACACAATATTTGGCAACCTCTTAGCTCATCATAAGGGCAACCTGGCAGTGACCTCCCCAGGTGAGGTGTGTGCCCCCATTTTACTGAGCCTGCAACCAGACCTGCAAGATCACCCCGTTTTCCCAGGCACCAGTGCTCCTCTTAATTACTGAAAGGGAGTGGAAGAGACAGGACTGGTGTAATCACCAACCCCTGGGCCTTGCCTTCTTAAACAGAATGGAGGGGCATGCTCAGGTGATGACTTGCCACTGAGGACCGTCTTTTCCCCAATAATGATGTTCTAGGGTGATGTAAGATTTCTATGATAGTCTGTTTAATCCTTAATATATATATGTGCACACACACACACACACACACACACACACACACCTCCTACCCAACACCTAGTCCTGTGACTTTACTGCCATTAGAACTCAAATTATATTATTTTTTTCCTAAAGGTTTATTTATTTATGCATACAAGAACTGGGGTACAGGCCAAAGGCATGGGGTGTGTGTGTGAGAGAATTCACCAGAGACAGAGCGGGGAACAGAACAGGCAGACTGGCGAAATACACTGCTGAGGGGAGCAGCGGGTGAGACAAGAGAGGTCTGCTGTGCCATGTGGGTCGGCCCCCTGGCCGGGGATCAAACTCATGCTGCAGTGGCTGCGGATTGCTTCATAGTGCTGAGACTTAACCCCATGAGCCACCAGGGAGGCCCTCAAATTATATTATTGAAAAAATATGTTACCTTGGTAGAAAAAGAGAAAAACAGACTGAACCATCGAGGAGCCCAAATGAAGTTCACGTTCAAGCTATAATTTTGGCGACATGATTATAGGTATAGGTTCTAGCTGAAAAGATTTCAGTCTCTGCTCTAATGTCCAAGAGACGGAAGATTTTCCAAGCCACTTTGAAAAGTTTCTAAATCTGTGGTCTGCATATTACAGTCTCCGTCCTGTGCCCATCAAAAGTTTAAATCAGGGCCTCCCTGGTGGCGCAAGGGGTTAAGTAAGCACCGCACTAGGAAGCAATCCGCAGCCTCTGCAGCACGAGTTCAATCCCCGTCCGGCCAGGGAGCAACCCACATGGCTCAGCAGACCTCTCCTGCCTCGTCCGCTGCTCCCCTCAGCAGTTGTGTTTCAGTCAGTCTGCCTGTTCTGTTCCCCACTCTGTCTCTGGTGAATCCTCTCACCCTCCGCATCTCTGGCCTGTACCCCAGTTCTTGTATGCATAAATAAATAAATCTTTAAAAAAAAGTTTAAATCATTGATTGCTATCAAGAATTTTAAGACAGAATCCACGGTGTAATTTAATCGTAATGTGTATTAAGTGCATACTCTACACTGGGCATTTTTCTCTTCATTTTACATGTGCCAACTCATTCAAATGTCACAAAACTCTGATTTTTATTGGTTTCATTTTACAGATGAGGACACTGAGGCATGGAGAGTAAGTAATTCACCTAGATCTAGGGCTAGTGAGTGACAGGGTGCACAGGACCCACACCCAGCAGTACCTGCAGGGGCCACACTTGCAGCCATCCCCTGCCCTGATTCAGACTGAGTTATCCCTGCACCATCCCTGAGCAGATGGTTTGTTCAAACAACCCTTTGACATTTAAGTGTTTGGTACTTTCGTTGAATGATTATCGATAGTAATTGATAGTGAAATTTGTTATGTTTTTGAAAGCAACAATTTTAAGTTTCTTAATTTAATTTTTTAGAAGATTTATTTATTTATGCATACAAGAACTGGGGTGTAGGCCAGAGGTGCAGGCAGGGAGAGGGTTCACCAGAGACAGAGTGGGGAGTAGAAGAGGCGGATCTACTGAAATCCACTGCTGAGGGGAGCAGTGAGGAGACAGAAGTCTGCTGCACCATGTGGGTATCTCCCTGGCCGGGGATTGAACTCGCACTGTAGTGGCTGTTGATAGCTTGATACTGCTGTGTCTTTAAGCCCTGTGCCACCAGGGAGCTCCTAAATTTAATTAATTTTAAATCAATAGCACACTGCATAACAACATGTGCAGCACATGAAATTCACCAGCTGAAGTCCACTTCTGTCCTTTAATACAATTGTCCATCCACCAACACACAACTATGCCATTTTATCGGATTTTCCCACCCTCCCTTGCTCATCTCTTCTAGTAACTACTAAGTGGTCTTATAGCCTAGAAGTTTCTGTCTTAATTCATTTGCGTCCTCCTTTTTTTTTTTTTTAAATAGAGGCATGTTTTATTTATTTATTTGTTTTTTGTTTTGTTTGTTTGTTTGTTTATGCAAGCCCTGGGTACAGTCAGAAGCGTGGGAGGGTGAGAGAATTTACCAGAGCCAGAGCAGGGAGCAGAGCAGGCAGAGGGACCGAAGTACACTGCTGAGGGGAGCAGCGGGCGGCAGGAGAGGTCTGCGCGCCATGTGGGACCCTCCTCTGGTGGCCGGGGAGCAGCCGGGGATCGAACCGGCGCCGCAGAGGCCGCGGGCAGCTTCGCAACCCAGCGCTCAACCGCTGCGCCACCGGGGAGGCCCCATTTGCTTCCTCCTTATACCTTACAGGAGTGAAATCATATGAGCTTTGCCTTTTTTCTATCTGTTTAGGTCCCCCTGCGTTGTTGCAAATGGTAAGATCATCTTTTTTTAATAGTTGAATAGTATTCATTACAATACTTTCTTTTTTATATATTCTCTATAGATTTATCCTGAATACTTCTTTCTCTTTTTTTTTTAAGTTCTGATTTTTTTTAGATTGAGGTAATGTTGGTTGACAACACTTTACATGTTTTAGGAGTTCACACCTCTTTGAATGTATGTTACCACACCACACCCACCACCAAAGCACCAGTAACCCTTCACCACAATCCTGGCGGCGCCTCCACCCTTGGCTCCCACCCCACCTACCGCCATTAACCTCAGTTCTGCAGTCAGAATCCAAGGGTTCTTTTCGGTTAGTTTTTGTCGTTCCTTTGCTTTGTGCCTTTATATTGCGCATAGAAGTTAAATCCTCCAGTAATTGTCTTTCTCCTTCTGGCTAATTTCGCTTACATAACCTCTCCGGTCTCATCCATGTGTTCACAAATGGCAAGATTTCATCTTTTTTTTTTTTTTTTACAGTTGAGTAGTATTCCATTGTGTATCTACACCACAATTTCTTTATCCAAGAATCCTTTGAGGTTGCTTGTGTATTGTAAACAACGCTGCAATGAACATAAGAATGCAGATATCTTTTTGAATTAGGGTTTTTGCATCTTTGAGTATATACCGTAGAGGCTGGACCAGTTACAGCCTCATCCACAGTATGCGGTGTTCCTTCTTTCTACTCCAGCCTGGGAGAGTCCTCAAATTTCACTTCTTCAAGCGACTAAGTGGCTGAGTACTGTGCTGGCTGAGTAGGAATCAAACTTACCTTTGACATAACATATACCTGTTTTTCAGTCTTGCAGGTTCTTGCCAGAATTCAACTGCCTTTAGTCAGTCAGCTATGGAGAGAGACGGTCTATCTTCAAACCAGATTATGGAAAAAGAGAGTGATACTCTCAGGTTGACTTGAGAAAAGAGCTACCAGAAAGTGTGAAGGGGAGGGAGGGCCTTTCAAAGCCAAAGTGCTTTCTAATGTGCTTAAGAGGGTTCCTTGTCTTCGCCACAGTCTCCAGCTCTTGTCTCTGATCTTTTAGGTTTGCTCCATTCTCACAGGTGTGAGGTGGGCCCTCACTGTGGTTTTGATTTGCATGTCCCTGAATAAGCGATGGGGAACGATCTTTTCATGTGACTTTGGCCATCTGCATGCCTTCTTAGGAAGCTTGGTTTTTATTTTTTTTTAAAAGATTTATTTATTTATGTATACAAGAACTGGGGTACAGGCCAGAGGTGTGGGGGGTGAGAGGATTCACCAGAGACAGAGTGGGGAACAGAACAGGCAGATCTACTGAAATACACTGCTGAGGGGAGGTGCCGGGAGACAGCAGAGGTCTGCTGCACCATGTGGGTTAGCTCCCTGGCCAGGGATCCAACTCATGCTGCAGTGGCTGCAGATAGCCCGATGGTGCTGTGATTTAACCCCTTGTGCCACCAGGGAGGCCCCGATAACTTGGTTTTTAAAATTATCTCTTCTTGTCCTCTTTCCACAAGTGGTAGTTTTTTGGATAGTAACCATTTAAGAAACAAAATAAGAATAGAGTCACTTTTTGTGAAGACAAATGGTGTCGGGCCAGCATTCGAAGTATAGTTTTAGCAGGTATCAGCTGTCAGGAGGTGAAGACCACCCCACACCACTGAATTAATGTTCAATAAGATCATAACATTTATTTATTCATATGCATTAAATAATTCAAGGTAATTTTTAATTTTTCTTATCTGTCATTTTTTTCTTGAGTTAATACAGGATTCGTCCTCATTTCTCCCAAGTTTGGCATAAGACAAGCATTTTCACATTTGATACACTTGGGGGAAAACCAGGAAAAGGAAGTGAACAGGAAAGATCAGATTTGTTTATTATATTCGTCTGTGATATTTCAGCATTTCAGTAACTCATCATTTTCTCCAGGTTCTGCTAGGTCTTGGGTGGGGAACAGAAACTCTTCTGGAATGACTACATTTCTTTTTCATTATTATTTCTTGTATAGAACATTTTTTAAGTTTGTAGTCATCTTTGGAGATAAGGAACAACAACTATAGCTACATATTGGGAGTTTTTCTACAGAACATTATTTTTTTACTTTGTTCATGAAATAAAAGAGAAGCTATAATTATACACCATTTAAGTTCAGAGAGTGCATTTTGCTTCAAAATTTGCTGTGAATTTTAGAACTTTCATGGGCATTTTGATTCCTAAAGATTATTACTCTTCAATCCCAAATGCATTTCATAGGCCATTCAACAAATTAAAATTAGTTGCTTTTAATGGTGTTCGGGGTAAAGAAGCTAGTAAGAAAAAGGCTCTTCCTGAACAACATCCTTGGGGGTGGGGATGGCCAGCCCTGGACAGTCCTGCTTCCCCCCACGTATGAGAGATGAGGGTAGGGAAAGAATCTTTGTAGGAGGCCAAGCCCCTCCTGGAGAGGGAACTGCAAAGCTGTGTCTTGTTTGCTTAGATGATGTTCTGAGCCCGGGATCCGCCCTCTTAGCTTATTCTCTAAGAAGAAGCCAAGCCACTGGAAACAGATCCACTGGGCTAGGTTAAAGCCCAAAGGGCTGCCGGCCTGACAGGCAGCCCCCACCCCACCCCTCCGAGGAATCTGGAGCAGGAAAGCGCCTGCTAGGGAACAGGAATGGCCAGTGCCCCACTCTCTCTCTCTCACTCTCTCTCTCTCTCTCTCTCTCTCTCTCTCTCTCTCTCTCTCTCTCTCTCTCTCTCTCTCTCTCTCATGCTGTGTCCACCAGACTGATAAGCAAGCCTCTCTTCCTCTTCTAAAGACTCGCGATAAAGGGGGCACAACCCCCTGGAAGCATCTCTAAATTATTGTGTCTGATTTACCAGTCACTTTGCAAAATTATGTCCTGGCACAGATCCATCCATAGGGTTTCACAGCACCAAGGCGCTGGGGACCTTGTTGATTACGAGAATGGGGCCAAAGTGACAATCTTCTTTTGCTTGATGAAAAGATACTATACCAGCGATTAGATCGTTTATATATTTGAGCTCAGCATTCGATGGTAAAGGTTATTTCTTAGGAGAAGCTGAAGAAGACTTTAAAAACAAAAGCAAATGCTAGAAACAAAATCTCTAATAAATTGAACTTAGATGACATTCCAATAGCAATGGAGAAAGAGCGTTGTAGAGACGTGCATTGAGGAAATTTGTTTTTAATTAAGAAAAATCTCTGAGTAAGGAATAGTAAAATCATATCATCAGCCATAAAAAAATGATTTTTGTAAGAGTGTTGAAGGCTACAGTTTCATCAAAATGAATACTATGAAAACTAAGAGAAATATTTCTCTCTCTGTCTCTCTGTCTCTCTGTGTCTCTCTCTCTCTCTGCAATAGAAATCTCTCTGCAACTCTTGCTAGCAATTCTGAATTTTAACTTCTGGCAATGAGCTCAGCATTACACTGATGAAGCAGACATTTCAGAGCATGTGCTACTCAGCCAGAGACATTCAAAAAATGTAAAAGTGACATGGGGAACTTGCCAGAGCTCTGTATTCTCTGTTGCACTCACAGGGAATTAATTTAATTTAAGGTGGGTAAAACTATTGTGTTTCTTTCAAACTTCTAATGTTTTCACAATGTGCTTGCCATCACTCGAGGCTTATTGCCATCATCACCTAAGTTTTCTTTTGAAAAGGAATAAACATTTGAGGAGGTAACTCTGTACCCCCTTCAGCAGGCAGAACCTGTCCCCTTCCTGCGTGAATAATTTAACCAGAACCACTGCCTATGTAGAGAATGGCTTAGATAACTTTTGGGTCAACTCATGTTTCACAGAGCACAGAGTGCCCGGCACTCACCTCTGCTAACTGGGGGCAGGTTTGTTATTTGTATTAACAAATATTGACCGCCAGCTTTTAAAAAAGGTAACTCCCTTATAGAATTACAGAGAGTTAGAGCAAAAGAGAACTGAACGATGAGCTTGAATAAGCCACCATTTTATGGATGAAGACTCTGAGCTCAGAGGATCTTGCTGACATCGGTGTCAGGAAGCAGGAGTGTTGCCCGGCTCCCCCCACTGCCCCCACTTTGGGCTGACACTCAGCCCCGGGGTCCAGCACCAAGGAGAGCCTCTTCCTTCTTGCCTGATGAAAGTATGTTGGGGGCCTCCCTGGTGGCCTAGGGGTTCAGTCTCAGAGCTATTACTGCTACCGCCTGAGTTCAATCCCTGGCCAGGGAGCTACCCACATAGTGCAGCAGACCTCTCCTGTCTCCCTGCTGCTCCCCTCAGCAGAGTATTTCAGTAGATCTGCCTGTTCTGCTCTCTATCTCTGGGGAATCCTCTTACCCCCACACCTCTGGCCTGCACCCCAGTTCTTTTATAAAAAAAAAAGAATGTATCGGGCACTAGGAAGATAACAAAGAGATGTAATACTTGACATCAAGAAGCTAAAAATATTCACAGAAAAAAATAGATATCTAGACCCTCTCCTTAAAAATATACGTTGTGCTCGGTGTTCTGTAGCCAGAATGATCTTTCTAAAAATGCTGACCGGAGCGTTCCGTCTGTGCCTGCTCAGAAGCCCGCAGTGCGGCCCCTTAGCTCTAAGGCAGTTCCTTGTTCCCTGACCTCTCATCTGGACACATCCTGCTGAGGCCCGAGGGCCACAGAGCGTGGGCTGCTTCCCAGGGGGTGACTTGCTTTTCACCCCAGGCCTGTGCTGGGGACTGTCCTCGCTGCACTCCAGGGGGGCGCGCTCCCTAGAGCCTCTTTTCCCTCCTTGTTTAGCTTTGTCTCCCGTCTCTCAGGTGGACTGGACCCTCCCTCCTTGCTGTCCACCGTGCCCTGCCGGCTTCTCCTCCAGCACCCACCAGGCTTTGTGACATTGATTTTTTAAAAAATAAACCGATGTGTGCCCTCGGCTACCGGAAGGTGAGCGCCTGGGTGGCGGGACCAGCCTCTTGTGTCCCTAGACTGGGACTCGGGCTTGGCTCCTCAGAGCCCGGTGGAATTAACTGCCCATCGAGGCCCTTACGACGCGCCCTGGGGAGGCCAAGGGAGAGGCAAGGCCTCCGCTGGGGTGACCCACCCAGAGAACGAAGCCGGGACCCCAGTCTGGAAGCATCTCCTTGGCCACAGCAGAGGCGAGGGCTGCTGGACCCCGGGGCCCAACACAAGCACAAGGTGCAGAGGCCGAGAAACGGTGGGACGGTCGCATGTTTACTAAACAGTGACTTTTGCTGTGGCTGCTAACTCGCGGGGTGTGCTTAAGGCTGCGGGCCCTGGGGGCGAGGGTCCCACCCCATCCTTCAGAGAGACGCACCCTGAGCTTCTGGAGGACTTGGAAGAAGAACCCCTGTGCCTGCAGGGAGGGGCTGCTGCGCCCCGAGCAGAGGCTCCTGCAGACGGGGTGCCCCGGCCCTGCTGTCGCTGCCCTGAGAGTCCGAGCACTGAGGGTGGCTCTGGTGGGGAGCGACGAGGGCGAGTGGCAACGAGGGAAAGCTGACGGTTGAAGCACAGGGCGGTGAAATGCCAGTGGGCGGCGAGGGATGAGGACAAGGCAGGAGACAAGAATGGCTCACTCTGAGAAGGGACCTTGCCTGTGCCAGAGAGCTGCGAGACTCGGAAGGCAGGGAGGAGCAGGTTGGCTCGAGAGGCTTGAGAGACCTGCGTGGAGATGCTGACATCACAGCTGAAGTCAAGTGTCTCCTGCAGCCAAGAGTTTCGGTCGGTCGTGAGTAGGTTTGACAACAGCCGAGTCCACAGGAGGGGGTGACACACCTGGAGGCCAGGTGAGAGTGAGGGGCGGTCTCAGAGGAGGCTCTTAGAAAGGAGTGGGAGGCCTTCCTGGTGGTGCAAGGGGTTGAGCACAGGGCTGTGGAGCTGTCCGCAGCCTCTGCTGCAGCGCTAGTTCGATCCCCGGCCGGCGAGCTGACCCACAGGGCGCAGCAGACCTCTCCTGTCTCCCGCTGCTCCCCTCAGCAGTGGATTTCAGTGGATCCACCTGTTCTGCTCCCCACTCTGTCTCTGGTGAATCCTCTCACCACCGCCCCCACACCTCTGGCCCACACCCTCGTTCTTGTATGCATAAATAAATAAAATAAATCTTAAAAAAATTAAGAACAGTCTAAGTGAAGAAAATATGAATCTAAGAGGTATTCGGAGAATGTCCAGTTTTTCCATCTCAGCAGGCAGCTTGGCTTATGCACTAAGGTCCAGTTCAGAATCTGGGGTCACTCTTGACTCATCCCTTTATTTCTGTCTCCAATATTCTGTCACTCAGAGGCCTGAGAGCTCCTCATTCTGACCTCCCCTCCCACTCACACTGATTTAGTTCAAGCCTCAGCAACTCTCCCCAGGACTTTTGCAATAGCTTCCTAAATAGCCTCCCTGCCCCAAGCTCTTCCCCACTCAACCTTTCTTTCAAAATTGGAAATCCAGTACCTTTATTTAAAATCACGAAGTGCCTCCTGGTTTACCTTCTAAACTTAAACTAGTAACTGAGCTCCCAGATAGGACAGCACCTTGGAAGGCCCTGGATCATCTTGTCTCACATTCCTGCCTGATTTTCTGCTCCTTACCTGGTGCTCCTTAAACCCAAGCGACCCTCCACTACCTGTGACCCCTGCCCAAGGATGTGCCAGGGGTCATCTTGTCTCACATTCCTGGATCATCTTGTCTCACATTCCTGCCTGATTTTCTGCTCCTTACCTGGTGCTCCTTAAACCCAAGCGACCCTCCACTACCTGTGACCCCTGCCCAAGGATGTGCCAGGCTAGCCTGTGCCCCTTGGCCTTTGCTTATGTTGTTTTGCCTGGACTGTTTTCCACCCCCACCACCCATGTCAGTTTTCTGTTGCTGCTGTAACAAACTGCCACATATTTGGTGGCTTAAAGATGACACATACCTATTATTTAATGTTTTTGGAAATCATAAGTTTGAAAGAAGTCTTTTGGGGCTAAAGTCAGGGTATTGGCAGATATGCTAATCTTTGGAGTATCCAGCAGAGAATATGTTCTTTGCTTTTTTAAAAAAAAGATTTGTTTATTTATGCATACAAGGACTGAGGTATATAGGCCAGAGGTGTGTGTGGGGGTGTGGAGTGGGTGGAGGATTCACCAGAGACAGAGTGGGGAGCAGAATAGGTGGATCGACTGAAATACACTGCTGAGGGGAGCAGCGGAGAGACAGGAGAGGTCTGCTGCGCCATATGGGTCAGCTCCCTGGCCGGGGATCGAACTCAAGCTGCAGTGGCAGGCGATAGCTTGATAGCACCGAGACTTTAGCCCCTGCACCACCAGGGAGGCCCCTGTTCTTTGATTTTCCAGCTTTTAGAATCTGTCCACATTTTTTGTTCTATGACCATGTCATTCCAACACCTGCTTCCACTGTCACATCTTCTCTGGCTCTGACAATCCCGCCTCCCTTTTATATAAGGACCTTTCTGGTTCTCTCAGGCGCACCTGGACAACCTGTAATCTTTCCATCTTTCCTGAATTGAATCATATCCACCAAGTTCCCTTTGGCATGCAGGTAGAACAGCCACAAGTTTAGGACATGGGTGTCCTCTGCTATCACAACACCTCCCTTCACTGGATCTCTTAAAACTCAGCTTAAGTATCACTTTGTCTCTGAAGCATCATCTGCAAATCCTCCCAATAAAAGCAAGACTTCTATTTTATATACATGCTCGCATCACTGCATGGATTAGCTTGTACTGCATATGTTAACTGTTTAAACAGATTTATCGAGAATATTTTGAGCCTTTGTGGGGACTGCTTTGTATCACCAGTGCCTAGGACAATACATGAGATGGTAAATATGGCTAAATTTATTTTTTAAAAATGAGTGTGCCCAGCACTGTGATGCCCCATTGCATGTTACCTAGAAATCTAAGTGTACTTGGTCCCTGATGCTACCGTGGTTCCTGGACTCTCTAGGGTCACCTCCCGCCCCCTCACCCCACTCCACACTGACTTCACCCTGAGTCACAGGGACTTTCTAACTCTTCTTGATCATGTCATACTTTCCCCATCCTTGTCTCTCTGTTATGCGCTTCCCCCAACTTTTCTGTTTTATGAATTTCTATTCATCCTTCAAGGTACAAGTCAACATTTCCTCTCTGTGATGCCTCTTATGAGCTCAAGACAGAACCACTTGTGCTCATTTGGGCCCTGAGGCATTCTGTGCATATCTCCCTCTGTGTGTTGCTTGGTGTCTACTTTCTTGAGGTCCCCCTTCAGAGGGTGAAAGGACCACCTCGAGAGAGTAAAAGGAAGGGCCGCTCCTGGTGGTGCAGTGCTTGAGCACTGGGTTGCTGGCTGCCTGCAGCCTCTGCAGCGCCAGTTCGATCCCGGGCCACCGGTGAGGGTCCCACAAAAAAAAAAAAAAAAGAGAGTGAAAGGACCACCTCTTCTCTCACCACGCTTGCCACGTTGCAATGCTTGGCAGTGTTTACAGAATTAAATTGAACATGTGACCAGATGAACATCGAGAGATGAGTGTGGAGGGCGATAAGAAAGGAACCGAAGATAAAGGATGCTCTGGAGAAGAGAGAGGAAGGCAAGAGAAGGCGAAGGAACCATCCAGAGAGAGTACGGAGGACTTGAGGAAGCAGAGTGTGCTGCGGCCAGAGTTAGAGTGGCTGAGCTCTGCTTAGGGAAAGTGTGAGCAGCCTGGGACACTAGCCTGGGAAATGAATCAGAAAGGCCACTGGACTTGACCTTTAAGAAATCCTAATAGCTTTAGGAAGCGGAGCATTAAGAGTGCTCAGTCAAGAACCTTGGTCTGCTCCTTTTTTTAGGTCAGAAGAGGAGGGATCTCCAAAGGGATAAATGACTCGAGGAGGAAGAAATCCTGGCTTCTTATCTGATCACCTGCTCGAATGCCCGAGGACATGGACACCACGGCACACCTCCAGCTCAGGTGGGGAGGCTGCTTCCTTCAGCTGACACCCAGGATTCAAAGTATTGTACATGTGGGTAGTTCTTAGAAAATACAGAACCTTGCACCCCTATAATAACTAGTGTTTTCATCAGGGGGACACTCTGCTGGTAATCTGGGGCCTCTTTAAGCTCCAGGGCAAAATGTCTAATCTGACTTCAGACCCAAGCATGATCCCCTTCCATGCATTCTCTGTACAGTTCTCTGTTCGGGCATTGTCTGACCTCACAATATCCTCCGCCTACCTTGACCCTTGCTCTTCTGTCTTCCACCTAAATTGCCTTCAGCTGCCTTCTCCAACCTGCATCCTACTTGGCTGACCTTCATGGCCAGCTGTCTGTCTTGACCTGTACTAAGCCTGATCTAGACAAACTCCTGTGCCTGCCGCCTGCCACCTGCCGCTGTTGTTTTCCAAAGTGATTTCATCTGGCATTTAGTCCGGTGATCTGATCTGCTGCGTGGTGTCCCAGATTAGTCTACTCTAGTCCGATAGGTCAGGCATCCTTCGTGGGAATGAAAATGGTTCTTTTTTATTTATTTATTTTTTTATTTATGCATAGAAGAAGTGGGGTGTAGGCCAGAGATGCGGGAGGTGAGAGGATTCACTAGAGACAGAGTGGGGAGCAGAACAGGAGGATCTACTGAAATCCACTGCTGAGGGGAGCAGCGGGGAGACAGGAGAGTCTGCTGTACCATGTGGGCCAGCTCCCTGGTCGGGGATCGAACTCAGGCTGAAGCGGTGATAATGTGATAGTGCTGAGACTTAACCCCTATGCCACCAGGCAGGCCCAGGACTGAGAGTCGTTCTAACAGGATGAAAAACAAGTTTTAATGCACGGAGTGGAGGAATACAGTGAGCATATAACCGACGTGACTGCATCCATGGTATAAGAGTCTTGTGACAGAAACATTTATTAGAAAGCCTAGACGTCTCCTTAGGTGGCCCACAATGGTGAAAAAGGCTGAGAAATCCCGTGACAGGTGAGGAGGCTGAAATTCAGCAAAGAGCAGATGGGAGGAAATGGAGGTTACCATGCTTGGTGACCTGATGGAGAATAGATTATGAAGATTCCAATCTAGAACACACATTTTGACCATGTATCAGATGCCCTGAGCTGTGTGAAACTTTTTTGCATTCATTAGCCAAAAGCTCTGACTTATTTTCGCCTCAACACACATATTCCTTGTGGGAACAACAGCAACATTTTCCTTTGAGACAGCAGCCCACCTAGCTCCTCTCCAGTCCAGCAGCTTTTATGCTAATTGCATGCTTGGAGGTCACACCTCATTCACATTTTGCAACATAAGAAAATGGAAAACACTGCCCAGCTTGTGTTTGTAGAAACTCCTTTCATGGCTGCCTTTCAATGGGTTGGGCAATTTAAAAGATGCAATTGTAATCATGACTAACTCATTAAAATGCTTGAGGGAAACCTGAACATCCTTAACCTACTTTTGAAAAGAGAAGCAAGGAAAATAGCAGGAGTGGGAATAATCCAAGGAAAACAAGTTCAAGACATTGAACAATGGACTCTAGACTCTCCTTAGCTGGACTCGAGGGAGGCTGGGACAAGTAAACAGAATGTTGCTTCAAGGAAGCCGGCCTCTCATTCTGTCTTGGCTTCTCCAGAAGGTGACCTTTGCTTGCTTGTTTGGGTTTTTTCAAATGCTCCTCTTCATTCTCTCATCAAATTCATTAAGATTTTTCCATGAAGTCTCCTAGCCAGGTCCTCTATGCTCTGCTCTTATTTCCTGCCCTCCACTCCGAGCCTTCCTTCTCCCTGGATTTCTTAGAACTGAGCAGGGTGATGTGGTGGTGGGGAGCTGTAGCATGAGGACGCGAGAGCCATGTGCCCACTTGGAACCTGCAGCCAAATCTTGGCAGCTTATCTGTGGCAAATCTTGTTTTCAGCTTTTGTTGACTCTATCACCCACTCTGTGTTTCACTCTGGAGGATGTTATCATCAGCTCTGTTTATTCACTGTGCCAAGAGCTCTCCTTGGAGAGGGAGCTATTCAGGAAAACCTATTCTTTTAGTGTCAAGCTGACCAGAAAAAGAAACGTTGTTTTGTTGATTTTGACATTGTTTTAGAAGTCAACAGCATGGCTCCTTGGTCCAACCATGTGTGTGTGGAGGCACACAAGAGTTTATTCCTCTTTCCTGGTCTCGCTTCTGCAGTCCAGAAGGAACAGGCAGGCAGATTTTTTTTAGAGTATTGTTTCCAGTGGAGTGGGTGGGGAGTTTGAACCACAGGTGAGGGCATGGCAGTAGGGGAGAGGGACCCCTCTGTGCTCGGGTGCATCCAGTTGAATGGCTCCAGCAAAACAGAGAACAGACAAGTGATACCGGGGAGTAATTAGGCAGCTTTTCCAGTTCTGGGTCAGCTTCACATTGTAACCTCAGATTTTTAAAGTTTTATAAATTCTTGGACTATCAAACATACCCATTCCAACAATTCTTTCAAACAGTGAATATTTATGTAGATTGACCTAGAAATCAGGACACCTTGAATTTAAATTCCTGTTGTGACATTGGCTGATCCCGTAACTTTCAGCCTTTCAGTTTTTTAAGATGGGAGAATGATGAGAAGCATCCAGGCTTGGGGGATGCTGACAACATGGGTTCAAGCCCTTCCTCTACTACGTCCTAACTAACTGGTCCTCGTGCGTCCTTTAACCTCTTTGCACTTGGGGATCTCTGCTTGTTCAGTGGAGATTAAGGTGCCTCGTGCTGCAGGAACATCGTCAGGCGCTACTGAGACTGAAGCACTGAGCACGTAGGAGTCACAGGCCAACTGGCCACTCTCAGAGAAATACCTGTACAGTGATGGGAAAAGCCAGGTGACCACAGGCAAAGGTGTTTTGAACTCGTTAGCTGTTAGATGCTTCCTTTTCCTTATGACATCGATAGGGAATGAGGAGAAAGCAGCATGGTTACAGAGAAACGCAGGTCTGTGCTATTTCTACAGGATCTGGCTAGCAGTGCAATCAGAGTGAACAAGGGGTGGGGGAGAGGATCCAAATGGACAGACTCTCTGGGATTCCTCCAGCCTCAGGATTGAAACCGGAGGTACCAAGCCAAACAATCAGAATGCTTCTTGCTCAGCCTTGCGCCTAAGCCCTGGGTAGTTACCCTGGGAATATTCTGCTGAAAGCTGGACAGACACAGCATCGCCGCTGACGAGCTGACAAACCACTGTGTCATCAAAGAAAGAGAGAGTCATGGGGAGTAAAAGCTGGTGGCCCCACCTCTCAGCCAGGAGTCAGGTGGCTGTGAGGACTCTTGCTCATTAAGGAAGCTTCTTTTTACACCCTCCTCCACCTCTTGGCCTGCCTACCCACTGCTGGGTTTCACCGGGAGGCAGCGAGTGCCGACCCAAGTCATTCGTTATTTACTGAGCTCGTATGAGGCGCCGCGGTCACGCACACACCTGCCCTGAATGTCTGTGGCAAGACGAGGAAGGTGGACTCGGGCTTAGCACTCAGGATCCCCCTCGACGGCCATAAGAAACCTAATGTATTAACCAGAAACCAACTCTGCAGGGCTCAGGGAAAGATGCAGCAGCACTGAGGCGGGCCCCACACAGGAGGTGGTGTTTGAGCTGGCCTTGAGCTCAGACGCCCATAGGAGAGTGGCGGGAGTAAGGGCGTCCGGGCCAGGGGGAGGCATGGGGCCTACGGGCTGTCTGGGGACTGGCCGGCGGGTGTGCGCCTGGGGTGCAGGCTGTTCAGGCAGGTGGCCTTGAAGACGGGGACAGGTGGCCAGGATGCTAAGGCTTTCCTGTGCAAGCTGTTGAGTTTAGGCTCGAAGGACAGGAGGTGGGAGTCATTGGGTGGCTTTAACTACAGAGTGACAAGCTTATTCTTGTGTGTCAAACGGTTCTACGGGCTTTCACGAAGTGAATGGGCCACAAAGAGACTGGAAAGTGGGAAACCATGAAGAAGTTGTGAATTGTGTCGATGGTTGTGCTCTGGCCAAGGAATCCAAATCGTTGGATCTGGCAGCTGAAGGTCTTTGGTGATATCGAAAAGTAATTTTACTAGATCCTGTCGAACAGAACCAGGTGACTAACCAGTGGTTTTCAAAGCGTGATCTGCAGACCAACAGCATCAGCATTACCTGGGAACTTCCTAGAAATAGAAATTATCCAGTCTCACCCCAGACCCCATTCAAAATTTCTGAGAGTGGAGAGCAGCCACCGCTGGGTGACTGTGCATGCTGCAATTTCACAGCCCTTGACCTTAAAATCCTCCATCTCTAGGCAATTCTTACCCAGGACCCAACTTTCCCAATTCCTTAGCTGTCTGATATTTCCTAAAGAATCGTTAATATTACGGTGTCTCAGATCTCTGCCTAAGTTGTTCCCTCTATGAGTCCTATGTCTTCCCTACCCTCTCTCTCTCATTTATGGAGTCTCTACCTGGGAATATGGAATTCACTTTTCAAGGCCTATCTCGATGCAGCCTCCCTAGGAACTGTCCTCCAGGCAGCTTTCTTGTGGACTTTTTTTTTTTTAAAGACTTATTTATTTATGCATATGAGAGCTGGGGCACAGGCCAGAGATGGGGGGGTGTGAGAGGATTCACCAGAGACAGAGTGGGGAGCAGAACAGGCAGATCTACTGAAATCCACTGTTGAGGGGAACAGCAGGCAAGACAGGAGAGGTCTGCTGTGCCATGTGGGTTGCTCCCTGGCCGGCTGGGGATGGAACTTGTGCTGCAGAGGCTGCGGATTGCTTCATAGTGCGGTGCTCAACCCCTTGTTCCACCAGGGAGGTCCCTTTCCTATGGACTTTTGCACATATTTTTATTATGACACTTGATTGTGTTGTTGCTTTCCTATTTGTCTTCCCCAGTAGCTAGAGGCTCTTCAAGGAAACATACAACCTTGCTCACCCTTAACTCCCCACTGATTTTACATAGTCGATGACAAGTAAATAGGGGGAGAGGATGCTGCAAGCACAGCAAGGAGCAAACCACTTTGAAGTCGTTTACAAGGGACAGACCGCGGAGAGATGAATGACAGTGGCAGTGGCGCAGGTGAATAAAGAATCGCAGAATGGTCTTAGACAGGGCAGAAGGGATGAAATCAGTGGTCAGTGCAGAAGGCTCAACACTGGAATGAAGGGAAGAAGAAAGTGGGGGTGTAAGAAATAAATTGTGAGGTCGAGAGGTTGGGGGATTTCTTCGAGGGCCTGCCAGCATAGAAACGGGAAGGGCCAGGGGAGGGTGCACAGAGGTAGGAGATGACCTTAGGGAAGTGGGAAGTGAGGCCTTGTGGTGGGAAGGAAACAGAACAGAAAGAGGGCGAGGAGCGTGGTGAAGACTTCTCAATGACATGGAAGTGGGGGCAGGTAGGGCTCACCACTCACCCCACTGGCTTTGACAGTGGATGCTTCACGGCTGAGTTGTCTGCAGGACTGTCTCTGTAACAAGATGGACAGTCCAGGAGACAGCTCCCAATGCCAACACAGAAAGCATTCTGGTCCCATATGTTATTGATACTGGAACAAGATGCAGGCAGTAGCAACATTACAGATGACAGCAATGTGCCAAGGAAGGAAAATATTCTATTTTTTTAAAGAGTTATTTTCATTTACTTATGCATATAGAACTGGGATGTGGGCCAGAGTTGTGGGGTAGTGACAGGATTCCCCAGAGACAGAGTGGGGAGCAGAATAGGAGGATCAGGAGAGATCTGCTGCACCATGTGGCCGGGGATCCAACTCATGCCGCAGTAGCTGGCGATAGCTTGATAGCTCTTAGACTTAACCCCTGTGCCACCAGGGAGGCCCGGAAAAGATTCTTGATATATAAATTGGTAGAGAAAGCAGGAGAAAAACTGTATGTATGTGCATGTAAAGAATTCAAAATGTGCATGCAAAGAAACAACTGAACAAAATATGCCAAGACACTATCAGTTATGACTCTAGAGGTGGTTTTCCTTTAATTTTTAAATATTTTTTTTGTTTCTAATATAATAAAAGATATGGCACAACTGGAATTGATTCTTTCCCTACTGCCACTGAGCACTTGCAGAGGAGAGTTTCTCGAAATAAAAAGTGGGATGGCGGAGCAAACCTGCAGAGTTAGTCACTCATCTCTCAGCTCGGGGCAGAAGCAGAGGAAGGAAACCCTCCGGTCGCCCCGCGATCGGAGGCTGACAAGCGCGAGCTCAGGCATCCTGCTGCAGGGAGCACGAGGAGGCGCACGGCCCAGCCCTTCTCACGACATGCTCTCCAGGCCGGGCTCACACGACGTGATTGGCGACAGCGTCTTCATGCCCAAGGACAGCTGGTGCTGGGTCTCTGGGGCAGGCGACGCCAGGCACAGGCACACACACCGCACAGGGGCCTCTTTGGACCTCCGGCGCTGGCCTCATGGGGGCTGTGCCACCGCCCAGCAGCCGTGTCCTCTTGGCCAACTGCTCAGCCTTCACTTTCTTGTGAAATGGGAATGCTAATGGCTACTCGTAAGCCGGTTGGAGCATCACCAGCCACCAAGTGAAAGGCTTAGCACACAGTGGCTGATGCAGCCAGCGCTGCCTGCCATTGTTAATGGCACTCTTGTTACTGTCATGCGTAAATATTTATGATAGAGGGAACTGATTGGACAGGCGGCCCTGAATTCATTGGCGGGAAGTCAAGGAGGTGTCTGGAGGCCAGTTCTCTCTCTCCTCTAGAAGAGAGCCGTGGGCTCCCCCAGCCCTCGGGAGGGAGGAGGGACATGTGTGAGAAGGAACTCCACACTGGTTCTCCTTCTGCTGGTGCTCACGCTACTTCCCTCCCTCTGCACAGGTGCCTGTTGCTCCACAGCAGCCTCTCACCTTCCTCCTGCTCTTCTGTTTTTCTTCTCTTCAGCTCTTCTTACTTCCCTTTTCTCCTCAGAACCCCAAGGGGTGGAGGAGTAAGGAACCATACTACCTTTTGCATGTTTTGAACTTGGCTTTTTGACCCTTGAAGGTTGTGTAGTAATCCCAGCACTTGGAGTTTGCACAAGTCAGCCTGGGTCCCTTAAAAAAGCATCGATCCTCCTGGCCATTGTCTTTATTTATTTTTTTTAAGATTTATTTATTTATGCATACAAGAACTGGGGTGTCGACCAGAGGTGCGGGGAGTGACAGGATTCCCCAGAGGGAGTGGGGAGCAGAACAGGCAGATCTACTGAAATACGCTGCTGAGGGGAGCAGCAGGAGAGACAGAGAGGTCTGCTGTGCCATGTGGGTTGCTCCCTGACTGGCCAGGGATTGAATTCGTGGTGCAGTGGCCTTGCCAATAGCTTGATAGCACTGTCTTTAACGCCTGTGCCACCAGGGAGGCCCCCGCCATTGTTTTTAGAATATTCTCTTATGTAGTCGTCATCAGAAGACAAACGAGGATTCTGGATCACGCAAATTCAATGAAGGAAGACTTTTGAGGCAGCTGTAGCTTGCAAACCAAGCCAAGGAAAATGTGAACCGTCTCCAGCTTCTTTTCTGCAATGGGGTAGATCTTAATGCAGGCATCTTGGTGTGTCTTGCTGGCATTTTCTCTCTTCTTGCTTAGACATTTAGTAAGTATGGCAAGTATGGCAACCAGGAAGGAATGAAAGGTTTGAAAAGAAGACGATTAGACCATCTGAGCAAAAGGTCGAATTTGCTCAGATTAGACCATCTGAGCAAAAGAACAGAGCAGTCATAGCACATCATCCGTTATAGAAATCAGAATGATTAAAAACAAAAACAAGTTGGTACCTAGCTCAGGCAGAAGCACCACTCACATGCTGAATTCCAAATGCACCTTCCATTCTGCATCAACAAATCATAATGATGTACTTTCAGCTTTGTTGGAAACTGATGTGTATATTTACAACGTCATTATCTTCAGCAACAGATACCTGCTCCCAGCCCAGTGATCACCACCTCTGTCTCTGCACACATTAGCACGCAGACACACCACTGATTTGTACTTTCCTATAAAATTACTCTTTCCCTTTTTAATTAGGATGTTTTCAGAAGCAAGCCTATCGTTAAGGCCATGTACGCTTCTATCGTAAATACCTGCTGCCAGCCATTAATTATCTCCTGATGAATTACTTTAGGAGATTTTTTAAGGCTTACTTTTAAAAATGGGACTTCTTTTCCTTAATATGTTCCCATTCGCATACTTAGCGAATCATTTGGAATTCCACACAATAAGGAAATGTTTCCTTTTCTTCTGCTTCAGGGGACTTAGATGTGCTCTGTACCCAGAAAGTATGAGCATTTCCCCATATTTTTAGGTAGGAACTTTGTGTATGCTGGCACCTCACTCTTCAAGAACTTCTTGGCTAATTGTGAGGGAAGAATAGAAGAATGTTGGGTAGAAACAATCGAATAATCTCTGAGAACAAACACCTTAACGTTTCACAAACATGCAGACTTGCATAAGCATTGTAGTGACTGCAGTACCAGGCTCATCCTTAATACTGTGGTTTGATAATTACATAGTTGTGGATTACATGACTCTTCAGTTGGAAACATCCTCATGCATACAGATCAACACTTTTTTGGGGGCATCATTATATATAAAAAGTATACACCCACTTAGGGACTGGAGGTTAATACTGTCCAGCATAAAAGAACCAAAACAAATTTTAAGTTAGGTACAGCTAAGGTGAGTGTTGCTATACTAGCTTTCCTGCTTATCACAGAGATAGCAAACAATTTTGGATTTCTAGTTAAGTTTCAGAGGCACCATTTGGCCTATGGTACATGTACATGAGGAAGAGTTAATTACACTAAGACGATCTTAATGTTTCTTCCCCTTGACATCAATAAAAGTGAGAGCATCACTTTCCTGAAAGTGCAAAGAGCCGTCAAGAAACCCAAGTGAGCATTTCTTGTATTGCCTGTTCTTTAGTCAGAGCAGAGATATCAGGTCTCCATTCATTTCCGGGGGCTCTCCGTCTGGCTGCTGCATTCCAGAGTGAGTTTGAATCTTGAAATTGACTCCTGCCCCCTGGGACTTGCCTTCTCTCTGGCTGAGCCTGGTGGAACTCTCCGGGTCTGTGTCCTTACTGAGCACTTCCTCTTTGCAAGGCAAAGAACCCACAAGTGTGGGGGTTGCATGTGTGAAGGAGGATGATCCTTGTGTTCACACTGCTGACAGCCCAGTTGTGTGGCCACCTCAGTCCAGGCTGGGGACAGGATGCAATGAAAGTGGCCTTACCCATGATCACAGTACTGCCTGCTTTCCCTTCTCCTTGAGCTTCATCTCTGTGGTAGTCATGTTGTTTGCATGCTGGCTGCCCCCAAGTGCACTGTGATCTCTGGACAACAGGGCTGGGTCTGATTCAAATCTGTATTGACGCGGAATTAAGGACGGGATGGGAAAAGGCTAGGCTCTCAAAAAATTGCTTTTAAAGCAAAGAATGGATTAGCTTGCTGATGTTTCCTCGTTGCAGTGGGTCAGCTTGCTCTGTATCAATATGGAGTGCTGAGGAATTGGTGGAGTCCAGCCCAGAGACCCACCCTAAGGTGGCTGTACTTCACACTTCCGCAGGAAGGGACAGTGGGATGAGACTGCAGGAGTCTCGGCTCTGTCACTAATTACTTCTTTCACCTTGGGCAAGACACTTAAGCTCTATCTCAGTTTCTTCATCTGTAAGATGGGGCTCATAATGACTGGCTTAGCTATTTCCCATGATTACTTTGAGGATCAAATGAGATAATACACTTAAAAGTGTTTTGGAAAAGCCTAAAGCACTGTGCAAATGCTAAGTATTATTTTGCAAAGAAATATTCCTTTTAATTCCTGCCTCCACAAACACCTCATCACACATTGTTGGGTTGTTGGGTTATGTGGTGAGAAGCGTAGAGTAGCTTGTGGGTACCCCAGAATCTCTTCTTCAGCCTCGAGAGTGTTTCACTGATTCTGTCTGGGATTATCCGAAACACCTAGATTTTGTCAATCTCACTAATCATAAATATCTATATATCATATATAGACATGATAAATATGTAGTCTTCATTATTCAACATTTACTGAAAATATATACCAATTTATACACACACACAATGGAATACTACTCAGCAATCAAAAAAAGATAAACTCATGCCATTTGCAGCAACATGGATGGAGCTGGGAGGGATTATCCAATGTGAAATGAGCCAGAAAGAGAAATGATTTCTCTTTCACTGGGGAGAGACCAGTGACAGGAAGCATATCTCAGTGTAAATCCATCCTGCTAATCAGATGATTTCACTTATAGGTGGAATATAGAGAAAGGAAATAAAGGAACACAGAAAGACAAAATTTTAAAACTTGATCCTTGAAAACTTGATCCTGACTATAGATCTGAGGTATCCAGAAAGGGAGAGGGGGGAGAGGGACAGGAGAGAAAACAGGGTGGAGGAGAGCAGCGTGGGCTATGGTGGGGACTGTGGGTGCTTTATGTTGGGAAAACTGTTGTGACCATATCTGAGGGAAGAAATCCTACATTGTGAAAAAACAAACGAGGATGTAAAATGATGGTATGTCATGCATTAAAAAAATCTTAAAACTTAAATTTATATATGCATATTTGTACTCGGAACTGGGGCAAAATATATAAGATTCTGTCACTGACAGTGTTAAAAAACTTAGTGGATTTGAGAGAGAAGTCATGAGAAAATATAATAGCTCAACTGTGCTTGTTTTGGGAGACAATTTTGCAGGTGCATTTTCACTAATAAAGACATGTGTGTATATTTTAGGTTTTCACTAAATGGAAGCTAAGAAGTGGCCCTTATTCATGTTCTTTTCTACCCCTGGTGGTCTGCAGATTTTAATTTGCCCCTGGAGACTGAGATTTCTCTTTATATGAAAGTCCATGGGATCCCATTTTTCTTTGAATCAGTGCAGCTGTGGAATTTAAAGGGATAACAATAGCTATGATTAGTTATGGAGTCACTGAATGTTTTCCTACCAACTTCTCCTGTAAAGCAGGATTCAACTGGGCTAGAAGCATTGTCCTTGGGGAAGTCCGTTCCCCAATCTACTATTTGGGGCTGACATTGCCAGGTAAATTCTGGCATTTCATGACCTCCACTGCTACTCAAATGATGAGATACCAAGACCTTCTGATGGGGACCAAAGAAATAGGTATCTAAATGCACACAGTAGAACTTAAGCCTAACTCTGGGGAGAGACCAGTGACAGGAAGCATATCTCAGTGCAAATCCACCCTGCTGGTCAGCCACGCTACTCCCAGCTCTCCCGAAAATACTCAGCAGTCACTGCTACTCCTGAACAGTCCCACCTACCAGCTCCATTGCTGCTCTAACTAATGTCCAAAATTTTCTCTCGCCCGTATTCACTATCTGAGAATAACTCATCACGCCTTGAGATCCTGAGGTCACTGCTGATTCCTTGCCCTCCCTTTCTTCTATCATCTAAGTGATTACTCGTTTCAGGAGCCAATGTTCATTTTTTCTGGATGGCCACAGTCCTGGCCTGAGCTCCTGTCTCCCCACTTTAGGAACAGGCTTGGTCTTGATAGTTGACCCGTCTCTAGACCTGGTCCCTGTGTCCAGAGCGCCTAGACTCTAACCAGGACAAATCTCTTCTCTGTTCACCTGACTGAATTCCTCTTCTGGTCCTCTGATTCTGAATCCAGCTGTTGAGATCTTCCTGGAAGCCTTCCCTGACCACCCCAGACAGGGTCGGAGTCCCACAGAGGTCAACCCACAGTGCTGCCTTTCACACTGGATCTTAACTGCTGGTTACGTGTTTGTCTGTATCTCTCAGCTGCCCACCCAGGAGTGGTCCCTGATAAATTTCCACCAAAGTGTTAGTGGATGGGTGGGGCTGACTTGTTCTCACCTCTGTCTTCACCAATTCCAGTTACCCCTTGATGGTCAGTGTCCTGTTTGTTTTTGAACCAATTTATATTCACAGCATCTTTGAAAAAACCTTAGCACGTCCATTCATAATATTTATTCCTCATTTCTCTTGTCTTTGTGGGAATGTATACAATAGGTTTAACACTATAATAAATGCAACAATAGGTCTCAGAGCATAACTGCTTTCCTTAAAAGGAATATTTTGAGCAATGTTTACCTCTTCCAGTAATTTTGTTATAGCCACAGTCCTTTCTAGATCTGTTTTTGGGGGCGATCGCCTTTATAGTCTTATGAATATATTTTAATGGTGATAATCGAATGTTTGGCAGGTGATTTTTAAAGTATGTACATAGTCAAGTCACTATGAACTATTGTGAGTAAAGAGAATGATCAAGGTAGTAACTCTGATGGGTCAACACCTGAAGAATCTTGCCATTATCTTTCCCATTGGACATATTTGCACAAGGGAAATGAATTTCTAAAACTATCCTGCCGAGTTATGTTATTTTTGAGAAGAGTCGCTAGTATTCCAGGAGGACAACTTTCAATAACAGTCTTTGCTTATCTATTATAAAGTGCTTATTAAATTCGAGGCTGGAGCTTCACAGGCCTGTGATCATACTGTCTCACACTTGTTCAGTGCCGTCCAGCACCTATTATGTGGTAGATACTGAGAATGAATACGCCCACGGTCCTCGCCCGTAAGGACCTTCTAATCTTGTTAGGAAGATAGAAATACAAACAGTTCAGTGTGGAAAATAGATTATTGGTGTAAGATAAAATACAGTGGAGGGACTGTCTATGAGGGGGTAGGAATTCGTTACAGTGTCAGCAAAGCCTTCTCAGACTAAAGGATGAATGATTAGAAATTCACCAAGAGGAGGAGGGAAGGGGACCACAGAAATCATTCCAAGCCAAGGGAACAGAAGGTACAGAGATTGAAATAAGAAGATGTGTTGGGGGGAATCTCGAGTTATTCAATACTGTTATTGTGTAAAGTTCACAACGGGGGCAGCGAGGACAAGAGATGGAGTCCAATGAAGTGAAAGGCCCTTATTTACCATTTTTAGAAAATTAGACTTTATCCTGTAGGAGCCAGCGAGAGGCTCTGCGGGCAGGCTGAGCTTCCCAACAGAGTTGTAGACTCTCACATGTAATTAGTCACATAGGTTTTCCTCTTTCCCCCCATTGTCTCACACCCACCCCTTATTTTCCATTCTGACATCTACCTCATTTATTCAGGCCATCATCACCCCATGCCTGGACTGTTCCAGAAACTCACTGGTCCTTAGATTCCAGTTCACCGCTTGCCCTTGATAATTGATTCTGCATAGGATTATCAGAACCACCTTCTCCTTCTTTGTCTTTTTGAAAGATTTTATTTATTCGTAGAAGAACTGGGGTGTAGGCCAGAGGTGTGGGTGGTGAGAAGATTCACCAGAGACAGAGCGGGGAACAGAACAGGCAGATCTACTGAAAAATACTGCTGAGGGGAGCAGTGGGGAGACAGGAGAGGTCTGCTGTGCCCAGTGGGTCAGCTCCCTGGCTGGGGATCTAACTCAGGCCGCAGCAGTGATAACGCTGAGACTCAACCTCTAGGCCACCAGGGAGGCCCCAGAACCACCTTCTTTTCCATCAAGTCTCACTCCTGTTCAGAAACCTCCAGTAGTTTCCTGTCCGTCCCCCTCTTTGGCTTCAGTCACTCAAGGTGCTGGGTAATCTGTGCCAACCCCTTTTCTCTCCCTGACTGGGCATTAGTAATGGTGCCAGAGCTCATCTGCCTGGTCTCCCATCTTTGCTCTGATGGTGACTCTCCTCTGGAACGCTGTGCCCACACCAACTTTTCTCTTGTTATTTATTTCAGCATTTGTCTTATATATAGCAAACTCTTTCACCCAAGCCCCACTCTCCTGCCCTGGAAGGAATCACTATTCTGGTTATATGTAGGGTAATATATTCTTTTATTACATATGCACACCACCATAAACATGCTCTTTAAAACCTATAGTACTATTTTGAAAAAAAATTTATATACATAAATGGCACATTCTATATCTCCTGCAATTAGTTTTATCCACTCTCAGTGTACATAAAAGCTGGATCTCATGGACATGCACGAACACAGTCTTCTCAACCGGTGTACTGCACGTCGGTTTCTATCATCCATCCTGCACCCACCCTCGACGGGGGCACCTCTGGGATGGCTCCAGCGTGTGCCCATCACACGCAAGGCGACAGAGAACAATACCCTCCGATGCTCTCCTTGTCCCACACATATTTTACTCAATCTTTCAAGCTCTTGCCCTCACCCCAGCCCCGCAGGGCTGAGTCCCCAGCCCGCAGCAGCCAAGTCTGTCCTGCAAAGCAGCTCGGCCCCAGCGTCCTCCGAGTCATTCCATTGTGCTGAGCTCACCGCTATGCAAAGCAGGGCGCAGGGCCGCTGCTGCGGGATGAATGGGCGCAGCGGTGAATGAGTGGCGGGCGCTGCACACCCCACTGAAAGCCTCTGCGCCCCCACTGAAAGCCTCTGCACCCCACTGAATGCCCCTGCACCCCACTGAAAGCCTCTGCACCCCACTGAAAGCCCCAGCACCCCACTGAAAGCCTCTGCGCCCCCCACTGAAAGCCTCTGCACACCCCCACTGAAAGCCTCTGCACCCCACTGAAAGCCTCTGCGCCCCCCACTGAAAGCCTCTGCGCCCCCACTGAAAGTCTCTGCGCGCCCTACTGAAAGCCTCTGCACCCCACTGAAAGCCTCTGCACCCCACTGAGAGCCTCTGCGCGCCCCACTGAAAGCCTCTGCACCCCACTGAAAGCCTCTGCCCCCCACTGAAGCCTCTGCGCCCACTGAAGCCTCTGCGCCCCACTGAAAGCCTCTGCCCCCACTGAAGCCTCTGCACACCCCACTGAAAGCCTCTGCACACCCCACTGAAGCCTCTGCCCCCCACTGAAGCCTCTGCGCCCCACTGAAGCCTCTGCGCCCCACTGAAGCCTCTGCGCCCCACTGAAAGCCTCTGCCCCCCACTGAAGCCTCTGCCCCCCACTGAAAGCCTCTGCCCCCCACTGAAAGCCTCTGCGCGCCCCACTGAAAGCCTCTGCGCCCCACTGAAAGCCTCTGCGCACCCCACTGAAGCCTCTGCGCCCCACTGAAGCCTCTGCCCCCCACTGAAGCCTCTGCCCCCCACTGAAGCCTCTGCGCCCCACTGAAGCCTCTGCGCCCCACTGAAGCCTCTGCGCCCCACTGAAGCCTCTGCGGCAGCCGCCCTCGGCGCCGAGCCCGGGCCGCGCGGGCCCCTCCGCGCGCTCCTCCGGCCGCCGGCGCGGGGGCGCCCCCTCCCGCGCGGCAGCAGCCCGGGGCGCAGACCCCCGCGGGCGCGGCCGGGCGGGGGCGCGGGGCGCGGGGCGCGGGGCCGGCGGGGGCGGCGCCCGGATCCCTCCGCGCGGCGCCGGCGCTTCTTCCTGCGGGAAGCCCCGGGGTGCGGCGCGCGGGGCGGGGCCTGGCGGAGGCGGCGCCGGCGGAAGGACACGCGCGCCGCGCACCCGAGAAAGTTTCAGGCAAACTTCGGGCGGCGGCGGCTGCGCCGGGAGCGGCGATCGCGGGGCGCGGGGCGTGCGGCGCCGGAGCCCGAGTTCCCAGGCGCGGGAGGCGGCGGGCGGCGGGCGCGGAGAAAGGGGGGCTCCTTGGCGGGACCCCCTCCCCATGTGGATCTGCGCCGGCAGCCGCCGCGGCCGCGGAGGAGGCCCCCGAGAAGATGCCCGCGCTGCGCCCCGCGCGGCTGTGCGCGCTGCTGGCGCTCTGGCTGTGCCGCGCGGGCCCCGCGCGTGGTGAGTACCCGGCGCGCGCCCCCCCGCCCCCTCCCCGCGAACCCGGCCCGCCGTCGGCCCCCGGATCCCAGAAAGGGGGGGCGCACTCCGGGTCCCCTCCCGGGGCGCGCCCCCTCCCTGCGCGCGGGCGCGCCCCCACACGCGCCTCCTCGCCCGACGGGGCGGGCGCCCCGCGGGGCTCGCGAGCTCCTCCCGGGCGCCTGGGGAGCGGGGCGGGGTGGCCCGTCGGGTTCCGCGTTTCTGGGGTCGCCACGGCGCGGGGCGGGCTGCGGGGCGCGAGCCCTGGCGCCCTGGACCCCGGAGGGGCCGAGCGGAGGAAAGCCAGACGCGGGGGCCCCGGGGAGTCGGGGGGCCCGGGGAGTCGGGGGGCGCGCAGGCCCCCAGCCCGGCGCTGGCACCTTCGCCGCCCGCCGCGCTGAGCTGCGCCCGGGGGGCCGCGCGCCCGGGCGGGTGGGCGGGTGGGGATGCGCGCGGGGGTTGCCGTGCGCCCCGGTTCGGACCCTCGGGAGCCCGGGTGCCCAGGAATCCGGGGTGTTTGCTCGCGCCTCTGGAAGGTGGAGGCAGCAGAGCAGGAGAACTGGTGTGGCTGCATGCTGGGCCACATGATTTAAACATCTCAACTGCTGTTATTCTTTCCGAGGCGCGCAGCTCGGAACCCTGGCGCAGTTTCAAAGTCTGTGACCAGCCCCAGGAATGTGGTGTGACGATCCCCAACTCCTCCAACCTGGCAGCGGCCTGGGCTGCTCCTTTGGCAAGGGGCTGGGGGGTGGGGTCGGGGCGGGGTGGGGAGAAGTGGATACGTTCATTCAAAGTGCCCTTTTGGAAAGCCTCTTTATGGTTGGGTATTCGCAAAAGTCCTTCTGAACATGGTTGGACCAGGGGAAGGAAATCAAATCCTACCCGTGCCACCCACACGCTGGGACTCCACATTTCTTCACGCTGTGCGCTGGCAACGCTTGGTCTTGGGGGCCCTGCTCTGGAATCCTGGGTTCAAATCCAGCTCTGCTGCGTGAACGCAGCAATAAAATGGGAATGAAATGGCCCAGTTAATAGGATTAATTAAGAGAATGTATATTAAAGCCATGGCAGGCAAAAGGCATGCAGAAGGTCCTTTCGAGGCAGAGTCTATTTTGCTCTCTCTAGACTCTGCTTCCAGTGGGATGTGCGAGTTTGCAGACCTGCAAGAGGCCCCTCCTTAGCCTCACCTGTCCTGGAGGAAGATTTTTACCTTTCGCTTTCCCAAACCAAAGCAGAGAAACCTTCAAGTGCATGAGCTGTATCTTTTTGCAAAGAAAATGTGAAGAAGATAGTGGCTTCAGAAAAAGTTGCTCTTTGTTCATTGTTCGCTGGCGGTCAGCATGCCAGTCCCAGATGTTTAAAGGGGAACCAGATTATTTATCACAGCGCTGGGTGGTTCACCACCACCCTCTCCTCCTGGGGAGGTTCAGACTCCTGCCACCCTCTCGCTGCCCGAGAATTCCCGAAGCGGACCGGGAGGCGGTGTGGTGATGAACCAGGACTGTTGTTTCAAGAAGCATTTAACAAAACATACCCAGCCGTATTTTTTGTCTTTATTTTCCTTTGCGCGGAACCTTGAGTGTGCATGTGGATTCCGGGTAGAGAGGGGTATGCACGGTGGGCTACTCTGAGGCTTGCGGTGCTTGGCCTGCCGTGAACTTGTTTTCGTAAATACGGTCATCTTCGCCTTCTGGGGTCACCTCACCTGTGAAGTGAAGCTCAAGGAGCAACCTAATTTAGAGCGCCTGGGGAGTAATAAAGGACCACAGTGATTTGCAGAATTGTGTAAAATGGTAAGGCTGGTGTCACCCTGGGGTTACTCTGACACGGGGTTCTTTTCATGCTGGGACACAGGAGGATGTCCTCTTACACTGGGGAGGTGTTGGTGCCACCGTCGGCTTTCAGTGGACAGGTTGCCTGTTCCTTAACTCCAAGGACAGGATTTAGATCCTTTGACTATGGGCAGGTGTTCTTGGGATCTAAACTGATGCAGTAGAGGGATGAAAAGGCCTGTTTCTTGGTATAAATCTTCAATCTTCTGAGTCTCGCTGTAACCACTTCTTGGATCCTCTTAGTCTGTTATCATTTTTGCTTTGCGGAGATACCAATTATAATACATCCTTCCACAATTTTGAGTGTTCCTGTACTTGGCTTGTGGCCAGGTGTTAATTTAAACATCACTGAGCTCCTAAGGCAAGGAGCTGTCAGCCCGTTGCCTCGCTGTCTAAACAGTCGCCAGACCACCGCCTTACTCCTTGTTTTGCAGTGGGAAGCAACGCCTTGGTTTTACTGCCAGCTAGAAAATTTCTCAGGTGATTTCTTTTTAAAAAATCATAGAACATTTGTTTTTTTCTTTTCGATGGAGATGAAATTTACCATGAAACTATTTTCCTTTTCTCTTTCTTCTTTCTATATTCTTTTTTTCAGGGGGTGGGAGAAGGAGGAAGGAGAGTTACTGTCTAGTCCCCTTTCTTTTTCTAGTGTTTTTACAGACATCTCCTTGGCCTCTCTGCCCCTGTCCCACTGTGTTAAGTCTTCTGGAGACTTGTTGGCACAGAGGAGTGACTTTGGTTCACCTGAAGCGCAGTTGCTGACTTCAGGGCTTTAGAAAATGTTTAAATTCAGTGGGATATGCTTGGATGCTTCCGAGCAGCCTTACAATACATTTTAAAAATATCACACCCACAGAAATTCTGCTTTACCCACAGAATTTGCATCCATCTAGTTCCCACTCTCCGATGCCATTCCTGTGGGCCGCCTCCTTACCTGTCCACTGGGCTAGACCGGAGCTCCACGAATGCTTCTGGAACTTGACCCCCAGGGTTCTGATACTGTAGATGGGAGAAACTGTCTATTTTCCAGGGCTTACAGGTGACTCTGATACAGTATCCTGGTTGGAACCCACTGGTAATTCATTATTCTGCTTTCAGGTATGTACGTGGGGTCCATCTTGCTTCCCATTGATTTTAAAATCCTGTCATCCTTTCTGAATTCACCTCTCCTCTTCCCCTTTGATTAAAATTACCTGAAACTGACAGGTTTTCTCTTGTTCTACTCTTCTCCTTACTTTGGTCTGCCAGGTGTGCAGTGGGACTAGGAGGCTACCAGGACTAGGAGCCAGAAGCCCAGAATTCTCCACACCTGTCGCCAGGTCTGTGACCTTGCAGGCGGCCACCGTTCTGGCGGTCCGCTCCGCCAGGCCCTTGGTCCACAGGCAGTGAGCTGATTTCAGGGTTGATACTAGACTCTCAGCCCAGGTACCTCACCCACAACGTAGGACGATGTGCTGAGAGCCTGGTACCCCACCCCTTCTCCGTAGCACTTCCATCTTTTGTGCAAATGAGCTCCCGTCCACAAAAACACTTAGAACATTCTCATGTGCTTTTGGCTTTTGTTATTCATCTCTTTAAAAAAAATTGTAGCTAATACCTATTAAATATTTTAATATTTTAATAGCTAATACCTATTAAAAATTGTCCCTTTTCATTTATGTGTTCTAGTGCCCCGCCCCTACCTTTCTACATGAACAATTGCTTTTAGTCATTTTCTTATTCTGGACTACTGTGGTCCTCCAAGGCAGTTTTTAAAAAATAGTATTTGCAAGAGTCATTGCTTACCTTCCATTTGGGGAAAAACCATTTTTTTCCTTCCCCAGATGTTTCCTTTCAACTTGCCGTTTTGAATTGCTTCGTATATAAATGTGTGTGCCTGGCCTCTGTCTCTGTCTCTGTCTCTCTCTGATCACTTCTGCATTCATAAAGGTCACTTTGACTTTGGAATTTAACCTCAAAGGCGCTGGCATCCCCACCCGCTTGCTTTTCGTTTGAGTTATTTCTACTGCTTCCTGTATTTTTATGTTATTAGGCCGCTGTTTCTGATATTTTGCTCAGCATGGGTGCACCTCTTTGTCAGTTGGTCATTCTGGAACCAATGGAACAGTATTTCTAAAATGAGGGTTGAGTTTGTGTTTGCTTACATGGGTTTTTTTTTGAGATTTTTATTTCAGCATTAACTGGAGATTGCAAATTTTATTAGAGTCAGAAGAAATGCACACTTAGTAAAGTATCTTTTTCCACAAGCAAGTTCCTGGAAAACGCTCCCACTGACAAAACTTTAAAGGTGAAGCATGACAGGCAGGCTTTGGAGAGAACTGTGAAGCGTGTAAGTTCGCTCTGCCTGCGTAAGGTTGGCATTTTGGGGGCAGGGGTGTGCCACACAGATGCCTTCCTTGGCCTACAAAGCCGGCCTGGCACATGCCCAGCACACCTTGGCGGATCTTGGGCACAGCACCTGCAGCTCCCTCTCTGTGCACTTTACCTTTGGGACGGCCGGAGAGGAGAGGCCGGCGGTGAGTCAGGGCTGTGGCACTCTGCGCCTTTCTCTTTGAAGAGAAACGATGAGGCAAAGCTGTGACTCTTAGGCTATCTCTTTTTATTAATTATGGGCCCCTGAAATCTTCCTCTCTGTTGCCTTCAGTCTTGGCAGCAACTTTAAAATCCATGTAGTCCTTCTGTCCAGCTGACGCTAGGCCTGACCCCCTCCTGCCAGCCCGGGCAGCGGGTGCACCGCCTTGTCTGCTGGGCCACCCCGGGGAGAGGTAACTCCCTGCCCTTCCTCACCTTCGATTCCCACATCTTTTATAGTCAACTCTTAAATGCTTCCTCAGGATGGATCTTCACAGGAATTATTCTCATAGAGTCCTGAGCCCCGTGTGGGTGAGGGGACCTAACGGGTCCGACACCTGCCCCCCCATAACAAAGGAGCAAAGCCATGTGGGGAGCATGGGGCTGCCCGTTGGGTGATTGCTCCGTTAGCATCCTGGCCCTGGTTTCAGGCTTCCTTGCTCACTGGGCACCAGCGGGAGGGAAGAGTCTGTGGAGCAGCGATCCTTAATCTCCCTCCTCTTCAGAACATCCGGGGCGTTCTCTTGGAGATTCTGATTCAGTGGGTCTGACTGAAAGAGTGTCTGGGAATTTGTATATTTAGGAAATCGCCAGATGATTCTTCCACCGGGGGAGTTTTGGAATCACCGCAGCGTGCATCTGGAGGAGCCAAGGGTTTTCTGTTTGCTCGCTTGTTTGTTTGTTCTTTGATGGAGTGAGAGAGGGTGCTCTGCCCGGGACCTGTGGTTATTTTCTCCTTCTTGAAAGGGACTGCAGCCCGCTGGATGCCTCCCTCTCTAGGGGCATGGCACTTGCTCTGGCATCCCCTTAAGGCTAGTGCAATTTATTTTGTATTTAAAAAAACCCATAGTGTAGTCTCTTCAAAGAATGAGGACTGCTGTGGGAGGGGGGTTTGGGGTGCTAGTGGGGGGCTTTGCCGGAAGACTCTGTCCTTTCATTGGGATGTTTCCTGAGATGCCAGAATGTGTAGGTGTTGCTCTAAGGACTCCTGTCCTCCGCGCCTGTGAATGGCTCTGCCTTTGCAGAGGTCTGTCCAGCCGTATCCAGTGTCAGGGATTCCCCGCACATGTGCCAGAAGATGCAACATCATTCACTTCTGATAGTTCTGCTTTTGGGGTGTCGGCTTCTACAGAACAGGAAAGGAAGAATAAAGGAGGAATCAAGGACTTCTTGAGAGAAGCAGAGGTGTCTGCAAAGAGCCGGCAATGTTCCTCGACATTCCGTGATGGGATGGGAAGTGGCTCCAGATCCGAGGGCTGTTGCTCTTGGCGGCGCGGGGTGAGGGGGCGCGGGTGGCTGGAGGCTTCATCTGTTCTCTCCTCTCCTTTTTAAGGGGACTCTGTTGTGATCTTAGAGTAGAGACAAGGAGAGGGTGACAAAACCACAGTGCAGAGTGAGAAAGTGGAGCGGTTATTCTGTTGACTTGTTTGACGCGGAGTCAGTCTCTGCCTAGCTCTGGTGTCGCCCCCCGGCCCCACTGTTGTCAGCTCTGAGCCCATCATTTCTGTGGTTCTGCTGTCTTGGTGGCGTGTTAGGGAGGCTGTGGGGTGTTGCTGCCCTTGATGTCTGTGTTTCCCCTAGCACCACACGGTTGGGAGGACAGGACAGGGTACTCTCAGATGCGTGGGGATCATTACCCAGATATAAGATGGGGTGCTGCCCCTGGGAAGCTGACATCATCATGGAGACAGGACAGGCAAGCACAAAATCGGGCTGTAATGACAGTCATTAAGTGCCTTACCTGTGCTCCCTGGACAGTTTCCTGCAGGTGCAGCGGCTGAGAGCTGTAGGGTCTAGGGGAACAGGCTCCAGCCCCGGGGGACAGTGACCCCCGGCTCTCTCCTGCTGGGCTCATCCACTGTCCTCCACTTCCCCTGCTGTAATTTAGAAATACCAAAACTTGACTCGGGCAGAACACAAAGACCCCTTTGTCTGGTGGGTGCAAACATAAGTTTGGCCCATGCTGTGGTGTCTATTATGTCTCTCAGTGGGTTTGTGGTGAGAGAGAGGGCTGTGCTCTCAGTCCTGGATGCCAGCCCTGATCTAGGACAAGTGAAGGTGGAAGTATCTTCTCTGGACGAGCTCGTTCTCAGAGGCAGCAGCTGAAGGAAGCGCTCCTCACAGCCGGGCAGGGCCTGAGGTGTGGGGACACACCCGGCGTGGCCGCCTGGGGTGGATTGATTAATCACTCCAACATCTCCCTCACCCTCTCCTGCTTGTCTTGGCAAAACCCTGTTCTACCAGCTCCACGGAGCTTCGGCTTCACGAGATGTGATTAGACAAGTCCTTGGGGGTCATCCTAGTGCTCCTTGCTACTCTTGAACCCTGGCGCGCCCCCATCTTCTGAGCAGGCCGTCAGGGCCCCGGGCTCTGTCCCACTGCTGAAGCCCCTTCCCCAGAGGCTGCCAGCCCAGGGCAGTTTCTGGTCTGGGGTGAGTTCTCTCAGGAGGGCGCTGGCATCCAGGCAGTGACTCTGGGGCTTTGAATACATCAGGTAGACGTCGTGCCAAGGAGGCCTCGTTGCCTCACACAGGCAGGCTGGAGCTCCAGGTGCTGTCGAACCTGTTTCTGGGTTAAGAGTTAGTTCCCCACCCTCGTCTATATTTATATTCATGTGAAGAAAGCATGTGTGTATTTTGTGAGGTAAGGAAAGCATGATGATGATGATGTTTGGATTGGAGTCAGATATTGTCTCCTTAATAATATGTTGCCTTTTGACAAATAACATCCCTTTAAAGTACAGTTTTGCGATGGAATGGTGTTGTACCAGAAGCTGTGGTTACAGTCTACGGCGTGCTACCACCTTGTTCAGAAACAGGTGCATTTTCACATTGTTGTTGTTCGCCTCTTTTCCATCTCTCTCAGTTTTCATCTCCCTTTTGTGAAGGGATTCTGGAAGGCTTTTAAGTCTCAAAGGCTAAGCAGCCAACTTTAACTGGTCAGGGCCTGATGGGGGAGGTTGTCAGCGTTTCCCAGACCCCCTCCCTACCACCACTAGGGTAGCCTCTTGAGTTTCCAAATAGGAACAGTCACAAAACTAAGTAGTGCTAATGTGTTAATGTCCCTGCACGGGAAGTGTGGTAAGCTGCGCGTCTGTTTAATTCTCTGCCTTTCTGAGCTTTTGTTTGTCCAGAAACTGCCCAGACTCACTGAGGTTTGAGGACATGTAGATGTCCGTCATTACTTTTTATTATATTTTTCTTTGCTGTGAAATTTGCTTCATTTACTAGATCTTCTTTAATTGGAAGCATTGAGGGCATTTACTTTATTACAACCTTTTTAAGGTTTGATTTTATTTATATTTGCAGAGAAGAGCTGGGGTACAGGCCAGAGGTGGGGGTGGGGTGAGAGGACTCACCAGAGACAGAGTGGGGAACAGAACAGGCAGACTGACTGAAATACACTGCTGAGGGGAGCAGCGGGCGAGTCAGGAGAGGTCTGCTGCGCCATGTGGGTCAGCTCCCTGGCCAGGGATCAAACTCAGGCTCCAGGGGTGATAGTGCTGAGACTTAACCCCAAGGCCACTGGGGAGGCCCCTATAAAAACACTTACAGCACTTTCTAACCTTAATGAGGATTATTGGGGAAAAAACTCTCTTGTGAACCATGCTAGTCTTTGCTATTCATGTTGCTATTTAAAGTAAGAATAATATATCTAGTTCCTGTGACATATACTTTTTAAGGGTTTTAAGGAAAATGTACCGGAAAACAAACACTGTAACATTTAAAGCTAGGTCTTTCTTTGGTGGATATAAATATTTTTCATATTTTTAAGCATTTTTCATAAATTGAATTTTAACGCTTAAACATTATTTTAATAGGTTTAATGTTTGGACTCCTCTTCTTGGGTTTAGTTGTGAGTTTCGTTGCTTTCACTACTTTTTTATGGCTGCATAAATGGTACTTATAATCTTACAGAAAGAAATATTCCTTTATAGGATATTTTCATTAAGTTAGATTTCCAGAAGAGAAATTACTGTGGCAAAGAGAGTGACTTTTGTAAGTAGGAAAACAGAATTTTAAAATAAAAACAGGAAAACCAAACAGTAAAAATAATCCTCTCGCCTACAACCAAAACTCATTGTTAACAATTTGACACATTTCAGGTTTTTCCCTGACGCTATTACAGTAGTTTTGATTTTAACATACGTAGTGTTTTCATCTGTTTCTGCATCACTTGAAATACTCTGAACACTTCCCCACATATGTAAATAATCTTTAAAAATGTGATTTTAAAGACTGCACACTGTTCTTTGTTAAGGATCAATCACTTTTTAAATTTAAACTGACATCTAGGGCCTCCCTTGGTGGCTTTGGGGTTAATTCTCAGCACTATCAACCCTAGGGCCAGAGATCAATCCCCAGCCAGGGAGCTACCCACATGGCGCAGCAGACCTCTCCTGTCTCACCCCCTGCTCCCCTCAGCAGTGTATTTCAGTCAATCCGCCTGTTCTGTTCCCCACTCTGTCCCTGGTGAATCCTCTTACCCTCTGCACCCATGACCTGTACCCCAGCTCTTCCACACAAAAATAAATTGAAAAATGAGTAAACTGACATCTCCTCTTAGTTTATGATTTTCATCAATATGAAAAATGCTGTGATGAACGTTCTTGTATGCAAATCTTGGTAGCGATGTTGATTTCTTTAAAATAAACTGGAAATAAATGATTATATCAGAGCGTGTGGCTCTCAGTCCTCACCTCCGCCCCCTTCCATGGCGTTAAACCCACCCACCTGTGCTTTATCAGCAGAATCTGGGAGTGTCCGTTTTCCCAACCATTATCAACCCTTGTTTTTATTTATTTTTTTTTAAATGTTAGTTTTTACGGTTAAATATCAGGCATCTCACACATGTGCGGACACTAACTGTCCCTCAGCTTTCCTAAACCCAAACCTCTCTTACAGTTGAGGTTTTTTCACTGAAGCACCTGCGTGGGCCTCGGTCCCACTTCTTCTCCCACCCCTCAGAGGTCACCCAGGCATGTGCTGCGTTGCTCATTCTCGCATGAGCTTTTCCTTTTCCAGTGACTGCCTGTATGTCGGACTTGTTTCGCATGTTTGAAAACGACGAATTCTCACGCAACACACATCACTTGGCCATTTTAAAAAATTTATTGTTTTCACCATACAAGTCAAGTCAGTAACATCTTTGTACTAGTTAGTTTTAATAGGAGAATATTACCAATATGCCACCATTTATCCATTCTGGTCATAGACAGGCGGTCCAGGTTTATACACGTGAGCTTTGTGTCCTTGTGCCGAGATGCCTGTGGACATGAGGGACTGTTGGGGTATAAGCCTCCTCAGAGAAGCTAAATGTTGCCAAACTGCCCTCCAAAGTAATGACACAAATGTCGGTCTCCCCAGCAAATGGGAGAGCCGCTTGCTTCAGACCCAGCAAACTGTGCATGTGTGACGGTGTTTGTTTTGTTTTCCTTTGGACCCCTTGATGCCAGTGAAATGGTTATCTCCGTGTTATTTTCATGTTCCGTTCTTTGATTCCTAGTGAGATGAAGCCATTAAAATGGTTGCCATTTTCCAGGGATTTAAAAAGAAAATGGAGATTTTAATTCACTTCAGTTTTTTTTTGACTCTCCTGGGCCAGGCATTAAGGACGAGGAAGTTATCCCTCACGAGTCTGCAGTCTGGCAAAATAGACATCTAAGACCGATAGGGAAAAAATATTTAACTCTTGCTGACTTCTCCATTTTTGCAAGCTGATTCTGTAAACCATCTCTGGTGAGAAAAATCAGCTGCCATCTTCAATGTGAGGAATCCTCTACCTTCGTACACACAGGAAAGCACAGATGTCGTCTGTCCAGGACGACAGCCCCCAAGCGCTCCAGCTTAGGAAAGGCAGGATTCAGGTCTAGTTCCAGTCGCCTGAAATTTTATTTCTTTGTGGTCCATGAGCCTTTAACCATTCCTACGGAGAATGCCCATATCCCACCCCACTTGGTTTTGGGGGGTCTGCAGGAGATGCCATGGAGACTCCCACAGTGCCGCGTAGGACTGGGGTGCTGCAGGGTCCTGGCCAGGCTGCCTAAGAAAGACCTGGGCTTGCCTTCCTCACTGGGTTCCTTTTCTGACCAGCCCCTCGCCAAATGGAGAACTAGCTTCTATTTTTAAGACTCCTTACTAATTTGGCAAGTGGTAAGCGCTACCTCTCGTTGCCTTACTTCCCTCCTCACGGTGATGGTGAATGTGTTTTCATATGGCCAGCGGTGGGGGGCCCGCTTTTCCTCATTTATTTGTTGTCTTTTACAAAAAATTGTGTCTTTTACAGAAAATGTTCATTTTTTTTTGGTGACCAATTTGAAAAAGTTCTTAGTATGTTGCAAAATGGATGCACGGGCTAAATTATATACAGTCATAGCAAATGGCTACCAGTGTGCATCTCAGATAGCGATTATTTGAGAAGCTGTTTTTTTATCCTTTGATTTTACATGAGCCTGGTCGGTTTTCTCTGGATCTGCTAATACGTGTTTTCTGTAGCTTCTCTGAAGTTCTAATTGGACTGTCTCATGCATCAACCACCTGCCAGTTGTATGCGTGTAGGCAGTGTCCACTCACTTGAATATTTTATAAAAAGATACTGGAGGGAAGTCGGTATATAATTCTGGAGCGAAACCTGGATGTTGATGGACAGCTGGCAATCTCCTGTCCTGTCCTTCTGGATCCCAGACTCCTAAAGTGTGTCGCATCCCGACAGGCAGGGCCAGGGCCGGAGCATCTGACCTTTTGGCCTATTTGATGAGCCTGTGCAGTGACCACTCAGCCAGTTTGGTCCAAGAACGGGATGACTGAGATTCCCTCCCCTTTCCTTTCACCAAATTGATTAGTTTTGGCCTGAACTGACTGAATCAACCTGTTGTTCTGGCCCCCCATGGCCACCACCTGTTTCTTCCATTTCTCCTGCAGCCTCCCCCTGCCCTGGCGCAGTGATGTGAGCACAGTGGGTAGGAGATCAGAGCTGCTGAAGAATGTTGCAATAAAGAAGAGTAGATTGCTTTCCCCCCAAGCTTGCCTGTTCTGAAGGCACCCTGCTGCTTTTGACATGCAGGGCTCCAGCTGAACCGCCCTGTGCCACAGCCCTGCAGGTTTTAAGTGTTTGAGTCAGAGTGATTTCTGGCAACGGGAACGCTCCTTCAGTGTCCTTAGAATTTACCGGCTGGCTGTTCACCAGCTATCACCCCATGTAGCTTCAGGAAACCCAGGGAACTAAGACATTTTTAACCAACCAAAGAAGAAACCCCTCTGAAGGACTGATTTTTTTTTTTTAAAGGTGACAGAGAGAGAGTCCAGTTTATGTCCATTGTCTTTCTTTGTGTGTCCCTCCCACCAGATTAATTTATGGATGGGCAGAGATTTGATCGGGAAACTCCTTCTCTTATTGTGGGCTGACACCGTCTCTGGAAGGAGGTCAGAGAATTCTTAGGCCCAGACCATGGGTTGATGGTGTTCAGGCTCATTTTTCTCTTTGGAAGCTTATTTTCTGCTTTGTCATGGTTTGCAGTCATTTTGGCCCAGTCCTGTCTCTGTGCTGCTCTGTTCTCTGTTCCATCAAACTTCCCTCTCTGGCTGCAAATGGCTCCACTTCGGTTTCTCCATTTTAAAGATGAAGCTAGAGTTTGGAAGGACCAGTCAATACAATGAACATAAAACCTGTTTTCATAAAACGACTCTGTCACTTACGTAGCCACGTAGAGTTTATAGAACCCTCTTACACAAGTGCCTCCTCTAATCCCTACAAAACTGGCGGAAACTGAGCCTCAGAGGGGTTAGTGGCTCATATACCGTTGTTTAGCCCGAGATAAACTTAAACTGTGGTTTGACTTTTTAAACCTCAGCTTTTTTTTTTTTTATTTGTTGTGTTGTCATTCTGTCATTCTGCTGGGGATTTTACATTTATCTCCTCATTTAATTTACCCGCTGTCTCTTAGGGTGGACAGTCTTTACTCATGTGAGAGCCGAGGAAGTTCATAGCACTCGCTGTTGGGGGAGATGGTTGGTGAGGAGGGGTGGGGTTGGGACTCGCACCTCTGCTGGCTCTGCTGCCCACCCCGCTTTCTGTGTGTTCATGCAGTCACACCTCATGACAACCCTAGGAGCTGCGAGGGGGTGAACGAGATGTGCCCTGGGCAGTGCGGTCAGTGGGCGGCAGGGCTGGGATTCAGAGCCAGGACTGTCCCCATGGCCCTCCTCGTTCTACCACGCCGCACATGGAAGTTGTACATGCATCTTACTTCAGGAGATGATCAGTTCTTTGAATGAGAGGTCAACTGTTTGCAGTCTCCTGTGTCTTCTGAATAAATAAGAAATAATGGACATGAGCTGGTGGTGCATTGGTGACCCTCGTCTGACAGCAGTTGATTTCTGTCACCATGGAAAGCAAATTGAGTTTGGGTTGAAAGGAGAGTAGTTCCCATGAAGGGTGAGTCTTTAAGCCAACAAGGAACCACAGAGTTAGGCTGTTCTCAGGAGCAGTGGCCCAGCTCTTGTTTTTTTAAAGATTTATTTATTTATGCATACAAGAACTGGGGTACAGGCCTGAGGTGTGGGGGGGGTGTGTGGGAGGATTCACCAGAGACAGAGTGGGGAGCAGAACAGGCAGATTGACTGAAATACACTGCTGAGGGGAGCAGCGGGTGAGACAGGAGAGGTCTGCTGCGCCATGTGGCTTGCTTCCTGGCCAGGGATCGAACTCGTGCTGCAGTGACTGCAGATTGCTTCATAGGTTGTGTCTTAACCCCTTGCGCCACCAGGGAGGCCCCACTCTTGAGGTCTTCGTTGGAGGACATGCCTATATCTCTATTTCTAGAGAGTTCTCTATGAGAGGCAGTTACTGGCTTATGTGGAGAGAGGGTGGGGCTACTGACCAGCTTGGTTTTAAATGTGCTGGCCCTGTGTTCTCGGGCAAGTTTCTTAGGTCCACCATGCCTCAGTTTCGTTACTTATAAAACGAAGACTAAAGGAATATGTAATTGATAGGGTCGTTATGAAGACTATTTAAGTTAATAAGTGTTAAATTCATAGTACAGCCTTGGACACATAGGAGAGAGCTTAAATCGCAGTTATTGGTGGTGGTGTTTCATGTTTCAGCTGGGGCTTTTTTGGTTGCCCTAACTTTAGTCAAAAGTGAATGAATGAATCTGACCCTTAGTGAGACACAGGAGTGTCACCTTTGCAGCATGCACGTATCCCCTGGTTTCCTATGATCTTATGTTTAGTGCCTTTATCTTTAAGTCTGCCCCCTTAATAGGATATGCTCCCAGTTCGGAGAAATTTTGTCTGTTACACAAATTGCATTACCAGGTATCACATATCTCCACTCATTATTAACCAGACGTGTGTGGTTAAATGTCTGCTTAGTACAGAAACTGATTTTTCTGAGGGAAACTTTGAGGACAATATCAAGGTCCATCATTGTTCCCCCAGATTCCTCCAATATGGCAAACACCATCACGTGCTGTCCTGTGTCACCACGTGGAATTCTAGCCCTAACCAGACAGTTGATGTTTTAGTTAGCTATAAAAGTACTTACTCAACTCTATCAGGCCGTCAGTAGAAAATTCAGTCTTGGGTTCTTAGACGGGAGCCACCCACTACTCCGTCCTTGTTTTATAGACGAGGAAACCAAACCCAAGGAAGCAGCGGAAGAGCTCAGGGCCAAGTTAGTTCAAGCTCTTGTTTTCTGGTGCAGTGCTCGTCACACTCACTACTCAGGTGACGAGTCCATGTGTTTACCCCCAGCCTTTTGAGATCTGGAAAGGGAACAGTGGGGGCGGGAGGGGGGAGAGGTGTGGCCATACTGAAAGCATCCGTGACATCAGAGAAAACATTTGCTTGCCTGTCCCTCTGGACGTCTTTGTAGTGGTTAGGACAGCCCAGCAGGACTGGTGTCATTAGTGATTCAGAACTGGATTAGTCAGGACTGGTGGAGTTTCTTTCTTAGAAAAGGGTTCATATTTTCACATTTGTTTCCCATGACAGCGTGCTTATTTTGAAGCGCTGGCAGCCTCGAGCAAATGGTTGTCAGGCTTCTTGTTTTGTTTTCAGACAAAACTCCAAATTTTATTTTGCAGATTTAGTAAACTGCCTTCTACCTACCACTCCCTCTTGCCCCCTCTATAATTATTTCAAAGAGTTTGTTTTTTCAGTTGTGGGAGTGCTATGAAAGGTTTTCTTTCATAGTCTGAGATATTTATAATTATGTGTAAGCACACTGTTTACAGAAAATGTAAGTGGTGCATATGTTAACTAAAATACCCTTAAAACACTTGAAATATTTTCCAGTAACTTAAACCTTTCCAAAAATGCAGCTGAAGCCACTTACAGTAAAAGATGGGGTGCATGCTAAGGACCGCACCGCTGGGCTGTAATGAATGTGCAGACACGTGAATGTCACTTTGGAGAAACTGGGAGCATTTCCATGAAGTTAAACCAAGGCAAGCCCCTTGTCAATAAAATGAACGAAAAGGACAACATGTCTCCCCTCATGGGGCTTTTAAGCAGCAGCGATAGCTTTCCTGTCCTGTGGGTTTTTTATGTCACAGGTACTTGGGGCCAAAGTAATTCACCTGCGTCCTGTAGTCCTCACAGTAGCGCTGTGAGTCCTGTTTGCTGAAAGGGGAGGGCCGGTCACCAGCCACCGTCCATCCAGTTAGTGGTGCCAGCCAGCAGCCGGCACCTTCTTGCCTGACCCCAGAGTTCACGTACCTCTTCCTTATAATACTGCCATTGTCTGCTTGGTGGAATCCTGTAGCCCACAGATAATGTAACTTTGGATTTAGTCATATTTTTGTGTCCTCGACTGACTTACATTTTTTACTCTTAACAATACCTCACCTGTAAATGAAGATTAGTGTAAATTGAAAATCACTTAAGCTTCAAAATTCCATTGTGAGGAGTCGCACTACTTTGTGGTGAGTTCTGGGAACAGCTGTCTGTGGCTCGAATTCTTAACTAAGCACCCTGGGCCCGCTGCTGTCTAAGGCTCAGCCCCCTTATTTACACAATAGGAGTAACACGAACACGTGGCGGGAACAGCACGCTTAACTGCATGGTTCTGGGCACAGAATAGTCACGCAAGTACGGGGGTCCCCAAAATGTAAGCACTAGCCTCGTGGTTGAGTCCCCCTTTGGGAGAAGTAGCCTGGGACACTTGCACCTGCAGCTCCTTGTTTCAGTTTCTCCTCCTGGCGACTCCCCATAGGCCCCACTCCATCCCCAGGAGAGACTAAGGGTCCCCTGAGGAGCAGACGGGAGCACTGCTCCAAGTTTGTCATGTGGCTGCGTGCAAGGTGACACCCCCTTGCACCTCGCATCTCTCTCAGGAAAGAAATTATTCAGGATTTTAAGGTTGGCAAACTCTCCCCTAAGGAGTGTCTGCTTGATAGGCCTACTGGTTTCTGTCTCTTCCCCCCGAACCTTCCTGGAATCAGGTTTGAAATGCTGGAAGCAGTTGGTTCCAGCGTCGGGAAAGCTTGTCTAATCAGGCATGTGCAGTGGCCTGTGCCGGATTTCTGTGCCAGGGCAGGCTGGGGGGCTGGGGGAGAGCGAGTCGATTATCCTTTCTGGGCTCCATGGTGAGGATGTTCTGTTTCACACAGCTGTGGGCTGGGAATTTTGCATAAAATAATGAAGAGCACCTTCCAGTTTTATAAGCGTCTTTTATAAACACCATCTTATTTGCGCTCTGATAAGCTGGAGGGCTGGTAATTCAGAGGAGAATAATGTCTCCTCTAGATGGGATGGTGAGGTTCTGACTTCTAGGGCAGCTCTTGTTTCCTCCATAGCTCCCTCCCCTGTTGGGAAATCTGTCCCCCATGCTAAGGAAGGATTCCTTCCTTTTCTGTTTGATCAGCTGTGTCAGAGCTTGAGGGCATGCCGCAGCAGTGGGGGGTTCTTCCCCACCCCGGTAGGTCAGCCTTGCTTAAAGCTGGGCAGTGCCTGCAGTGTCCTGGTGGTGTCCAAGAGAGAAGGTGGATCCAGAGTGACTGGGACAGGAAATACGACAGACTCAGCCGAAGCCATCACGGCTCCACGTGCGCGGTCAGCAGGCCCACAAAGTCATGTTCGCTTCCACGCCTCTGTGTGCTCTGACGTCTGTTTCTTGGAATTTTTCCTCAGCTGTTTTTAATGTCTCAAGTCTTAGTTCTTGCGTGGCCTGAAGTGATATTGCCGTTCCTTGAGGCTTCCCTGGTGTTCTCAAGAGCAGACAGCATGCTTTTACTCTCTCTCTTAAAGCGTTGTCACCTCAGCTCTAAGCAGAGCCTGAACTGCGTCCCCAGATAGGTGTGTCCCTATTGCACTGTCACTTATGTAAGTGCACTTCAGCTTTTCTTCTTTCCTTTTAATCAAAATGAGGAAATAGACAATGTTTTGTTATGGTCGTTTTACACATCCACCCACAAGGAAATGCGTAGCTGGCTTCTGTGGGAACTGTAACTGATACATTTCAGGGAAGAAAATGCCCAATGGCGCAAAGTTGCACTTTGCCAACTGTTCAAGGGGGAAGAGAGGCAAAGGGGCGACATCACCCCTTGCACCTCAACCTGGCCGCTGCCGGAGGCCGTGGCTTCCATTGCTTAGGTCTTGTTTGCATCTCTGCGTTTGCAGGCCTGCTGCCTTTCCATGAGAGCTCACTTCACACGCGTGCTTCTCACTCAAGGGACCCGTTTCTACAAACGTTCTTTCAGGTGTGCCAGGTAGAAGATCTTAGCGCAGGGACTGGCCAGCTAGCTGAAGGCTTGACACCTCCGTGTCAACAAAATGCCAAGTACAGCATTTGGACTCCTCTGGCGTCCAGCTGGCCACTTGGCGGGGCCGCTGAGTGCTTCCTCTGTGGGTGTCCGCTGGCCTCGGGGGCCGTGTGGGGAGACTCTGCCAGTTCCCAGCATGGGAGCTGGGATTCTCCCTTCTCACCATCTTGCGGAGGACTTTGTAGCTGGGTGACTCCTGGGGCAGGTGGAACATCCAAAATACATGCAATTTGTTCATAGAAAATTGGGGATTGATTCTGTTTTTTAAATTAATGATGTACTAAAATCAGTAAACTCGTCACATTCTCTGCAGTAAAGGACTATTTATGACTTTGGTGAAGTTTTACATTTCACACTTGACAATTTGGACATATTTGAGTTGAAAGAACATCCCTGCTTTGTGTGTGTGCATAAGAGGATTAGACCTTGGAACTGGTTTTTAAATACTTTCATAATAGTGCCTATTTTCAGTTGGCAGAGAAGAGCTCTCCAGAATGTTGCTTAGGCCTAGTGAAGAGATTTAGGGAAGTTGTAACTGGTTTAATCACCATCTGCGGAACGACATAGATTGACACACCCAATTACACAAGAGCGGAGGCTGAGAACTGCTGATGTGCAGCCGTCCCATCAGCATCTGTGCTCATCAGTATCAACAACAGTAATGGCTCAGCTATTTCTTTGGGGCCACATGAAAAGAGAGTGTGTTTAGCAAAGGATAAGTCAGACCTGACAAAAGCATACACTCTTCTACTCTTTGTTCCCAAACCTCTCTCTATAAACACCCCCTTGGGTGAGGCTTTGAAATAATTTATTTCTCTGTTTTCGTTAATTTCCCTTTGTAAATACCATGTCTTTGCAGCTGAAATTTTTGTGAGAGCCTTGAAGGACCCGCGTGCTGTGGGTCACGTTTCTAAACACGTCTTTGCCATTTTGGAGCCTTTGCTTTAATGGCTTCGTGTTGCTTTATGTGAATGAAAATACTGAGTATCTTTTCTAGTCTACGGGCACTTCTAATACAGATCATTTTGATCTCTGCGAATGGCTGGGGAGGAACCGGTTCAAGGGAATAAATGTGCATATTGAGCAGATAGTATCTACGAGTTTGCAAAGATTTTCACATGCATTACCCCTTTTATAAAACCATGTGTTATCTGTGGAGACAGAATAGAGACTCCGTGAGCGAGAACCCAGAGCCACATGCAGGTGCCAGGGCCAGCTGGAGAAACAGCCAGGCCTGGGTCTGTTCTTGGTTCTGTAAGTGGATCATTATTTTATTGGTAGAAATATGGCGTCTTTCTCTTTTTAAGAGGTGCCTTTTGGCTGCTGGAAGGCATGTTAGCATTCCTTTCAAGAGTGGAAAGAAGGTGGTTTTACTTTTCTGCCTTTTGACCAAAATCATTGTGTTTTCTTTCCATCTTGTTCCTGACTAGAGTAAATGTTGGACGACACTGCAGGGCTTCTGACTAAGGCACCTTTTGGAAAATTAGGGTTTTATAGAAATTAGCAGGTTTTCCCATGACTTTCTAAGGAGTAGCCTCAATCTCGTGATACCAGTGTGTTCTTTAGTCTAGTGACACTCTACAAACTTCTAAGTTTAGAGTCTTAAGATTTGATTCCCTTCTTTTGCAGACTCTATCTGTATGAGATGGATGCGTGGTAAGTTCTTGTTGATTTGGCAGGTGGTCTAGTGCAGGGGAGTATTGGCAGAGCAGTGGCTTGTAACACTAGTGCCTAGGTTGCTGGGTACAGACCTCGCTCATCTTTTGAGAACTGACAGAGTTTTCAGAAAGTGCCTGAGCCTGTGGCCCAGAAGTCCTGGCGTGGGATGATGTGGGCCCGGAGAGTGTGCTAAGGTGACAGGCCATGTACAAAATAGGCTTTGGACTCTTCTAAGCATCAAGCTTTGTGCTGAATGTTAGTTGTTTCAAACATGCTTTTTGTCTAGTTCAAGCCCCTGTTGGCGAGCTAAGGAGACCTTGAAGAGGAGAAGCAGTTCCTCAGAGCTTCCTTGGAGGGTGGCTGGCTTTGAAGCGTCTTGGTTGAATTCGGTGAGTAAGTAGTTCCCAGGACGGATGGACTTTGTGGGAGTCCCTTTGGTTGCACAGGTAGCTCCCTGGGGTTGTAGGTTCCCAGTCGTCACAGTTTAAATAGTGGTTTTCAAACTTCAGTGTGCGCCAGGTTTTGGAAGGTGTGCTAGAACACATTACTGGGCCCACCCCAGAATGTCTGATTCTCTGGGCCTGGAGAAAGATCTGGCAACTTGCCTTTTTGACGAGTTTCCAGGTGATGCTGCTGTGTTCTGGGGTGCACCTTGAGAAATGTCAGTGTAGAGCCACCTCAGGTGTTGCATTTGGGGCAGAGGACCAATGCAAAGGCTCTTTCCCCAGTTTTTCCAGTGCATTGAGGTTAGCTTCCAGATGTATTAATTAATTAATTAATTCAACAAATATGTGAATGCTGTCTATGTGCCAGGGACTGGCTGTTACAGTTGCCAGGGGATACTGTGAAAAAAGCACACAAAAATCCCTTTGTTTGGGCACGCCAGTGAGCGTGGACCAGGGTTAACCTGCTCGCAGTCTGGGGTGATTGATGCCCACAGGGATCCTGTTCCCAGCTCCCTGCTACTTACTTTACTTTCTTTTGCAGTTTTTGAATTGAGCGATAACGACATTGATGACCACTGCGTTGATTACTACTGAGCGCTCACTCTTGGGAGATGGGGTGGTTGAGTGCTGGAGCTGCATCACCCCCATTTAATCTATAGGACAAGCCTGGGGTTTTCATCTTGGCCTATAAGTTGATGAGTTTTGAAGGGGTGGGGAGTTTACTGTAGGTTATGCACAGGCCAGTGGTAGAGCAGTTCCCTCTTCACCACTGCACTGGAGACTGGTGTTTTTAACTTGCAGGTTGTCATCCCTGGTGGGGCTGTGAGATCAGATAGCACTTTGGGAAAAGGAACAGGAAAATAAAAATCACACGGTAAAGATAAGTGTTATTTCTTGAAATTTTCATTTTTGCTGTATACGTGTATTTGGAAACATGGAGTTCTTAAAATATATTTCTTACTGTAGATCATAGTGGATCATGTGTTTATGCTATTGCCTTGTTGGCTATGGGAGCAGAGGTCATCAAATCATTTTTTAAAGAACAGATTAGAAAGTTTAGGCCTTGGACGAGTAAGTAATTTTTCAAGAGCACAGAAGTAGTCAATGATTTAACAGAGATGCGATGTCACATGTTTGCCCCCAGCCCACTGCTTCATCCTTCACGTTATCACGGTGCTTCCTTAAAAGGGCACTATAATGCCTGGGAATTGAGCCTTTATCTTTCTGTATTATGGGAAACATGCCATGGGCCCTTTAGAGATGTTGACAAAACCTGAAAAGGGAAGTTGGAGCTCAGCCTGCTCTGGGTAGGTAAAAATTCTGCCTTGGAGCCCCAGAGTTTGAAGATAAGGATGTGACATTTCTCCTGTTGGTTCTGGTCTACTCGCTGGGCTGAGGATAGTAATGTCAGCAGTGGTAGGTTGTAAGCTCATTTCATATATTAACCCATCTACCTACCACGTCTTTTGGAGGGGTCATGACTAGGATGTTAACGCTGCTGTTTTGAGTGCGAGGGGCATCCTGCCAGCATGAGTTAACACTTCTCCGTCCTGCCCCCCAGTTCCTCATTCTGGTGCTGCCGAGTTCAGAGCTGTTTTCTCATAGCTCGGTTTACCTGGACTGGTCTTACTTCATTTTCTTTGTCCAGATCCTGTCCCTCTTAAACAATAGCTTAGGTCTGTTGCTTTCCCCCTTAAATTAGCACCTGGCTGGTTTGCATAAGGCGCAGGACTGTGTTGTCAGCACGATCAGCTAATGGTAAATGTTGGCTCCCCTATGGAAAGCTCCCCTACATTTGAAGGTGTTTACAGTCAGTCCAGAGATAATGGGGGGGGGGCGGGGGTTGGGAATCACTTGAGAATGCTTCCAGGCCTTTCTGCCCAGTGCCCTCTAGCATCATGCAAACAGTCTGTGGGCGCTGAGGGGATGCAGAGTCAAGGCCTCATCCTGGAGGGAGGCAGGGGTCCAGACTCGTGAGCAGGAGAGGCTGATGTGTGCTTGTGAGGAGGAGGACATGCAGAAGCAGTTAAGGGAATGAAAACCTTTATTTGTGAATCTATATTCGATGAGATGGACTCTGAAAAGTTCTGGAGGAATGACACGGTTGCCCTTTCCGTGAGCTGGCTGGATGATAGCCCGCCTGGCACAGAACCAGGGTCATCCGTCTGTGGCCACTCTCATCCTCAGACGTGTTCATCAGAGTTGTTTTCAGAGCAGAGCATCTGGTTACAGAAAAGAATGACTGTCACCTTTCCTGGAGTGAATGAAACAGACAGGAACATACACCAGGTTTATCCAGTCACTTGGCATTTTCCTTCCTATGCTGCATACCTCCAGGGCTAGTTTTGTGAAGAGCAGGAGTAAAGCAGGAACCTCCAAACTTTAAAAAAATAATGTGTGTACCAAGAAAAACATTTTTTTTTTTTTGTGCATAGATCTTTCCCTCCATGTAAGTAAATATTTGTAAATTATATACATGCACAACTGTTACACCATAAGTGCATTTGTTGACTCTTAATATAGTTTAATGATATGTTTTTTAGACTAAATATGTGGCTGTTCTAAAATTTCTTCTTGCTGCTCCAGTGTGTGGTCATGCTCCGCCCCACACCCCTGGGGTACACACATCTCACTCTGCAAATCTCTGCACATTGAAGCGTTTAATGTCAAAGCTTATTGGTTCTTTCATTAGATGGGTTAATTTTTACATCAACGTTTCTGATGACCCTCTGCAGAATCATTTCAGAATTAAAAAGTTGTCTTTCCAGAGTGGAAATGAGGAGGGTGGAGAATGTGTGTGAATAATGTTGAGAATCTCTTTGAGAAGGATCACTGTTTTTGATCTTAGGAGAATGAACCACCTTCTCTTTCATGGTCTAGGTTGGTGCGAACCCCTCCTTGATGTCACTAAGACGTCCCTCCTGGCCAGTGGGGTGATTAACCTGCTTCATAATCCGTGTTAGGGCTTGGCAAATTTTTACTGAGTTTTTTTCTTTTTAAATTCCTTCAGCCTTAACCAAAAAGCGAACTAGAAACCACAGAACAGTAGGATGGAGAACATACCAGACTCTCCTGTTGAATGCTGTGGAATGATGCTGGTAGTTCGCAAGGGCTATTGATTTTTTTTGTAGGCCTTCTGCAATCTCACCCAAAGTTGAGTAAGACATGTAGTCAGTAGCAAAGAAAATAACTTCGATAGTTCATTACATTTTAGAGTTTGGAAGCCCGGGGCTGTGGGGATTAGCCGTGACAAGAGATACACTGAGAAATGGCAGTGAATGCTCACTTAGAAAAAAATTCAATTTTTGTAATGATATGAAAAGGAGTAAGCCTGGTGATCATTGTGGAAAGACTTTGGAGAGCAAATTAGAGAGTGGGATGCAACTTTCTTTGGCTACACAGCAGAGCGAGAAAAAGTCAGGGCCATGTATTGTATATATGAGGCATTTCCAAATATTTTTTCAGTTATGGCGATGCAAATCATTTCAATATTAGATCAGTTCAGTTCATTACTGTTACCGGAAAAACAAGTTGAACCAAGTACATGTCCTACTGAGGGCGAGTCAACAGTGTCATTTTAACAGAAGGAGGGATGGTACATTAAGTGAGTTATTCCAAGTCCTGTGGTTTTCCTCCAGCTGAGCAAAGACAGCTGTTGTTTCAGAAGTGGGGCTTAGAGGCAAAAAAAGAAGTTGCCCGTTTCCTTTCTTTCTCAATTATAGCTGTTCAGTTCTCTTTTTGCTGGGGACTTTTCAAAAATTTATTTTCTCCTAAAATTTATGCCGTCAGATTTTCTAAATTTTGATGGAGAATTTATTTATAGAGTTTATTTATCATAGATTGTAGCTTAAAACTTGATTTGAAACACATCTGCCTGATACTGTGTTGCGTGTTTGAAAGCTGCTAAGTAGATACGAAAGGTTGTTATCACAGGAACAAGAATTTCTCTAACTGTATGGTGATAATTTTATGGTATATACGGATGTGGAATCATCCTGTTGTACATTTGAAACTAATAAAGTGCTATATGTCAGTTCTTCAGAAAAATTAATGAATGCAATACTGCGTGCCAATGATAGCTCAAAAAAGGAAAAGAAATAGATATTGATCTCTAAAGAATGAATAAATAAAAGGATGTATGAAAACAAATTCTTCTACCAATTCATGGGTCAGGGTTGGTATGTGGTGTCAGATAACCTTTACAAAATGTCATGAGGGCAAGAGAAAAGTCATCTGTTTCATTAGCATTTCATTATTTCTGCTGTTCTTTAATGGTGTGCACATGCAGTAAGGTGGTGTTTTGTGGAACAAGAAGCCAGACTCTAGTGATGAAATTGATCCTTTTAGCGTTGGAAGGCAAGAGTCTCTGTTCTTAGCCTTGTGGAGAGAGCGCCGAGAGCTGCCTGAGGCTCGTAGGCCTGTGTGTCTGGGTTGTTTATTTGGTGAGGTGAGATTGTCTCCTCCCCCAGTTGATTCCTTTAGACCAGATGAAAATATTCTACCTCTTCTGGCCTTCTTGGTTGACCACAGGAGTTCCTGCCTGCCTTCTCTGAGTAGGAGGCCACACTTTTCCTGTTTGTGGTTCAGTTTTCTCTGACTTCATGGCACATGTGTTTTTTGGAGGGATTCATTCCCGATCAGGCGAATTGTGGGTCTCTTGATGAAAGGCCGTCGGGCTGCCTACTTCTAATGTCATCATTTTCAAGGGTAACATCTTACGGTGCAATCAGGTGGTTCTAGAATTTCCTTTTGCTTCTGTGATGCTGCCAAGAAATGGTATCTCGTCACCACTTTGCAGAGGAAGAAGGGCACCGTTTCACTTTTACCCCACTGGGTAGTTGGTCTTTTTGGTTTCCTGAGAAGTAATACACAGCAGGATAGTGAATCCTAGAATTGGCATCTTTCCAAAAGCGGGGTTCTCTTGTTGCAGAGGTGGGGTGATGCTACTGAAGGGGAGCCACATCTTGGTAGGTCCGGTGTGCGAAGGGTGACTCTGCAATGCAAATTGGCTGCCCTCATCCTGGGGGCTCAGTCTTGGTTTTGTTTTTGACAGACGTGGTCATTAGCTGATCTTTGGCATAAATGTGGTTTAGGTACATGGCTGGCGTGTGGGCGCTTATCTCTCTGAGACTCTTCTAGTCACAGGTGTGCGTTAGGGAGATTTGTGGGGTTTTGTGCACGGTGGGTCCTTCTGACTGCATCCCTGTAGATGCGGAGTGAGGCCCAGGCCGCGGGTGATGGGGTGGTGTTCCCACCCTCGACTTGAGCGGCTTGGGGCAAGTCCCGTGTCTCTCTGACTGGCAGTTGGCTTCCTCTTCTGTAAAATGGTGCCAGAGCCAATTTGCATGCCTCACGGGGTTGTCGTGGGGGTCAGACGAGATTGTGTGTATGGAAGTGCTTTAAAAACTGTGGAAATACCTTCTTTACAGCTTTGTCTCTGGCCAGTGCCTCTGAATCAGTGGTCTTTGCAGGGCCAAGGAATCAAGGGCTGTGGACCAACTGCTGCGTGTGTCTGTCCGCAGTGTGCAGGGAGTTAGGAAATCTGGCAGCTCCGAAGCCAGATTCTCTTGCTGGGGGTAGGGGGTGGGGTGGGGGTGGGTGGGTAGGGATGCACAAGTCACTTGATAGTCTTCAATCTAAAACTTGGGAGGATTGGAGACTTTCTATGGTAACTTATATTTGGGCTCACAGCCAGAAGTGATTACAATGCCTTGGTTTTAATAATTTCGATGAGGTAATGTGTGCTTTGGTGGGGAGGAGGAGAAATGTTATTTAATCACCAGCACCGCACTAATAACTACGTTCACTCAATCCTTTGTGCCTTTGCTTGAACTGAGGGTTACTTGCTTTAATGCTGGTTTTCCAAAGGCCTTAATCCTGTTAATGTGATGAGGTGAGGGTGGGCAGGGCATTCCCATTGGGCCTGCAGTGGAGTAACTGGTCAGACTCCCTTTGTAAATCCCTCTTGTTCAACAGGAGTGTCACACCCACGTCCCCGAAGTGGTTTGATTTTTTTATCGAGGAGAGTATTTTAAGATTGATAAACAAAAGAGATTAAAATATTTCCTCTGCCAGGTCATTGTGACTTTAGAAAACTAGAATAATCTATCATGTTGCAGATTTTATTTTTGTCGTGCTTTGTGGGAAATGGACTTGTTTATGTTCTCTTCGAGGGGGTTGGGGAAGCCTGTTCCTTTAACAGCTGAGCTTGGCAAGCATTTTCTAGGTCCTCACCAGGTTCCAGGTCTCAGACCGGGTTGAGGTGAGGCGGGAGAGATGGTGCTTGCTAGATTTGCCTTGTCCAGCTCTGTCTTTTGCTGAGACTTCCTTGGCAGCCAGGCGGGACGAGGGGCAGCAGAGCAGGTGGTGGTGGCCCAGGACTGCTTTTTCGGGTTCCTTTGTGAGAGAAGGGGAGGCTCAGAGCTGCAGAAAGTCAACACACCTGGCAGGACTTATTCTAGAAATCTGTTGGCATACTGGGGCTGGGGCTCAGGTTATTTCTCCTGCTCTTTCTGAGAACTCTGGCCGAAGGAGAGCCACGGAAGTCTTCAGCTGCTCCAGTACCAAGACAACCTTCATCAAAGCCATGTGGCTCTTGGATCTGGCAAAGCAGGTGTTGCTGCAGGTGGAGAATCCTAGATTTCCTCCCGGGGTTTGAAGACTCAACACAGAGAATGTCCATGGATGGTCACTTCTGGCATCCAGTTTTTTCCTGTCTCTTGCTCTTGGCTGAGCAAGAATGGATGTAAACCAGGTCCTAACTGTCTGTTCACACACTGGGCTGTTTTTATTAAAACAACTTACAACTCCCCAGAAATCTGAGTCATCTCGGAGGTAAATTCTTGCTTACACTTACAGTAAAGACAGAAGATGAGTAGCCAGATAGATGGTTTGCTGAGTTCGAGGACTGGCATCTTAAAGAGGAAGTGATTGAACCTTGACATTACCGGCTCTCTATCAAGGAGCTTTAAGTGCACATGGTTGGTGGTTTTCTCTTTCTACCACGGGGCACATGTTATGTGGCTGTGGATTGGCATTCATTTGTGTTTGAAGAAAACAAAGAAGGAGACAATCCAAAATAAAACAATGCAAATTGAAGTTTTTCCAGTATTTCATGTTTCCTCTCCTTTTGGTATATAATAAAGATTTGCTGTTTTCCTGCTGTCTCCCTTCCTCGGCTCCGGGGTGGCTGCCTCATACCTGTTCTCTGGGAATGAGCTGCATTTGGTTTCTGCAGCGATCTACAATATTGTGGGCATGTTCCCAGGTTGAAGACCTTTTGTGCTCTTGGGTTTAGACGCTTCACAGGGATGTGTGCAGAAATTTTGAGTTGACTGTTGTCCACAGGTGACTCAGATAATAATATAGAAATAACCCGGGTGTCACAACCTTGACTTCTGCAAACCCTGATTTCAGAACACTTAGCTGGACACGCAGAGGGACCCGTGGGACTCCGGCCTCCTGTCGCCCATTAGCATGGCATTGATTATGGGGTTCAACGACTCCTTTCTGTAAGTAGTTTCTGCTGCTGTCAACCAGAGGAGATTTATGAGGACTGTACCTGAGGAGAGGAATCAAATACTGTACAGAAATGAACAGCAATGTAAAAAAAATAAAGTTTAATCAATTAGAAAAATGTGGGGGCCTCCCCTGGTGGTGCAGCGGTTGAGCACTGGGCTGCGAGGCTGCCCTCAGCCTCTGCAGCGCTGGTTCGTTCCCCGGCCACGGCGAGGGTCCCACAAAAAAAAAATGTGGGAAGGCAGGCAGCCCCTATGGAGACATCTGAGGCCCTTGTCTGGAGTTGTCTCTTCTGGTCCGGGGACAGACAGCTGCGTGGCTTTACAGAACAACATGTAACAGCCTTAGGTTTTTCCATTTCCATTTTAGACATAATTTTGCCCCTCATTCCTTCTTGTAGGGATCTACCTCTAAATCAACAAACTGCAGAAATTGTCTACTCCATTTAAAAAGTATTCTGAACAATTTAAGCTTGAAAAAACGCTTTGTTTCTTTTGGGTGGGTAACAAGAAGATTATATATCTTTATAAAATTCTTTTCCAGCAAGGGCCCTAAAAGCATGCATTTAAAATTAATGGCTTTTAAAAAAATTAAACTGTACTTAACAAGATAGTTTTTAGAAAGTTTTAAAAAGGAGCTTTTACTGAAAGTACAGGAAATGGGTGACAGGCAAAATTCTTCTCTGATAACAGAACCGACATAGATAATAGAACAGAACAGATAGTAGGAAATAGAAAGCAGTGAAGAAACGCCGGGGATGGTCTTTCTCCCACCCTGAGCCGTTGCGCTGCAGCTGTCGTTGGGGAGAACAGAGTAACTTCTGCATGCACACGGCTCCTTCCCTCTGGTGGGTTTACTTACCCTGCGATCAGAGCCTTGTGACATGTGACCCGGTGATGACTCTGGTTAGTGTCCTTTTAGGAAGGATGAGATGCACTGAAGAATTATGCTGGGATTTCTTTGGATCAGACTGGGGCTTACTGTTCCATGGGTGTGTGCTGGTGAATCTCCTCACGGGGAAATACTTGGCTTACCCTTCCCTTGGAAGTTTTGTTTCTGCATTTGCCATTTATATGTAAGTTACTTTGGCTGCCTGTTCAACCCAGTTTACTTAATATTCACAGGGGAGGGTGCATCTTCCTTCCCTTTGTGCACATTTTAGGCTGGAACTTCCAGAAGGTGTGCTAGAGTTTCAGCGATTAGAGAAGTACAATTCTACTTTCTCAACTTTTCTTCCCTCTTAAAGGCTAGGAAATTTGCACCATTTTCCTCTCTTCATTTTAATTTTGTACTCGTTACACAAAATGAAACAGGAATTTTTTATGCAAGTCACATTGGGGTACCTATATGCTTACTAAAATGGAACCTTAGCGTATTTAAAACATATAAAGTGAAAGTTGTGTTTTTTGAAGATCAGTTTTGTTAGCAAGTTGGTTCCTTGAATATCGGTTGAGTATTGAATACCTGCTGTGGCCCAGACACTGTGCTAGGTGGGTGTGCAGAGGGAGCCACTCAGGTCATCGCCTTGGGGGATCTGCACAGAGGTGGGGAGAGAGATGGGTGAGCCAGCTTGGCTCTGTGCCTGCCAGGGTGTAACAGGAGCATGTGTAAAGGAGGAACTTGTCAGTCAGGCTGGATGGTTTGTGAGGCACCTCAAGTAAGGTCATGCTGCGTAGCAATTGGCAAGATGGAAAAGGCAAACAGGGAGGGAAATGTTTTCAGGTGGAAGGATGTTCCTTACCTGGGTGTAAGGGGATTGTTAACAAATTGATTCTAACAGTCGGTAACATCCTGCTTTATAGGTATATGTGGATTTCTTCAACCTGGCATTTATGTGAAAGAGCTAAATCCATTTTCATCCCCCAAACACAGACATTAACATTTCACTCAAATAAATTAAAATTTCTGCATTCTTTAAAAAGATAGGAACAGGGCCTCCCTGATGGCGCAAGGGGTTAAGCACCGCACTATGAAGCAATCTGCAGCCTCTGCAGCACGAGTTTGATCCCCGGCCGGCCAGAGAACAAACCACATGGCGCAGCCGACCTCTCCTGTCTCCCCGCTGCTCCCCTCAGCAGTGTATTTCAGTCAGTCTGTTCTGTTCCCCACTCTGTCTCTGGTGGGTCCTCTTACCCCCTGCATCTCTGGCCTGTACTCCAGCTCTTGTATGCATAAATAAATAAATCTTAAAAAAAATAAAGATAAGTAAAAAAAAAAAAAGACAGGAACATAAAAAAAGAAGAAACTTAATGTATAATATATGTCAATATAGTGGAGCAAATATTTATAGACTTGTGTTTTAAAACATGGGAATTTTTTTTTTTTTTAAAGATTTATTTATTTACATAAGCACTGGGTACAGTCAGAAGGACAGGAGGGTGAGAGGATTCACCAGAGCCAGAGCGGGGAGCAAAGCAGGCAGAAGGACCGAAGTACACTGCTGAGGGGAGCAGCGGGTGGCAGGAGGGGTCTGTGCGCCATGTGGGACCCTTGCCTGTGGCTGGGTATCGAACTGGCGCTGCAGAGGCTGTGGGCAGCTTCGCAGCCCAGCGCTCAACTGCTGCGCCACCAGGGGAGGCCCAAACATGGGAATTTTTAAAATAAATTATGCTAGTTTCATCACCCACAGGACTGAATATATATGTAAAATAAAAATTCTGTTAGTAATGTTGGAAGTGCCCTTAAGTTATTTCTAACTCCAGTTGTTGGTTACATTTCCTTAAATCAAGGCATACGTATTTTTAAAAAATACTATTTTGCTATGAGCCCTGTACCCTATGATCTCTGTGGGTTTGATATCAACATCTCTAGGGGGGTATCTGTAAAGTGCGTGGAAATCCTCAGAACCCTCTCAGGAAAATAAAATTGGTATTTCCCTTGTTGCATTTATTTGCCTGTTAATCAAGATGAATTTCAAGGAGGAAGACAGATGTTTCTCCACTTGGTTTTTATTTAAACGTACCACTTGGGATTTGAAGCTTCTGCACTTCTTCTGTTTGTTTGGATTTTTTTTTTATGGCTTGATCCCAAAATAATGGAATAAAAAACTTAGTGAAAGCTTTGTAGTTTGAAATTAAAGGGTGCTACGAGAATTATTGCAAATCCCTCATGTCTCCCTGTCTGCCCTCAATTCTCCAATTTTTGGTAATAATGTAAGCAGTCACTTTGGAGGACTTTGCTTTGTTCATTTACTGAGCCTCCTGCAGGCTCCAAGTGCCAGAAGCACTCCGGCCAGCTACAGCCACAGTCCCGCGCTCCGCTTGGCTTATGCTCAGACTTTATCTCTCGCAAATGCTGCTGCTTGGAATTTGCATAGACGTTGAAGATAAAATTAACAGGGCCCTGTGTACCTCCTTTTCATAAATTTGAGGGAGCTTAGCCATTCAAGGCGTAAAAATGCCTTTTGAGTGAGATGTATATGCATAAATAGATACCATGATGCAGACAGAGGGGATCAAAGACAAAGAATATGAAAAAAAAAATCATTTGAAGTAGACAATAGACAGAGGCTTATTTGAGGAGGATACAAAGCAACAAGTAATGCCAATTTTAAACAATTACATGTTAATACAACAAGCGAAACATGTTGAAGGCTGCTCAGATTACACTGGCTGGGGTGCAGACTTAATCACTCACGGTAGAGAGTCTTGAAACAAGGGAGCCTTTAAACTAGTGATGGGTGGCTGGTGTGATCCTAAAAAACTCGGAAAACCTCGGTAAATACCCAGAGGAAACTTTAAGGACGATTCCATCAAGTCTGGCTACCTTGAGTGTGTCCCTAGAGTGGGTAAATTTCTCAGGCACTGGAACTGGTTAAAATCAATGACAGCCCGTCCTGTTGTTTGTTTAGTGTCCCATGATGAGTTCTGTTTCCGGCACTGACGTTCTTTCATTCATTTATTATCTCGCTCTAATAGATAGAAGGGACTTTACTCTCTGCGCAGGCCTCCATTTTTTGATGTCCTGAAAGTATGTTCTGGATATTGGGTTAGTCTCCAACACTCACTGCAAGGAAAATATGTGAAAATTTGAAATTGTTTTCCAGATTTTATGTCACTTTGATAAATGAGGGAGAGGAAAATTGAAATTTGTTGCCTCTCTTTTTGTCTTTTTTTTGGGGGATAAGGACATGCATATACAGATGGATTGCAGTTAGCCAGTGTTTATTAAGTAACTGCTATTTGTGGCTAAAGATGAAACTTTGGGAAAAAGCCATTTTTTTTGGTGAGTGACTGGCTTCTCTCAGTCTATTAAAACATCATTTTAAATCTCAGTTTTCTACCGGTGGCAGGAGTGAGCATTTCATTCTTTATTTGATGAATACAAAGCAGCTTTCAGTTTCATTGTTAAATGTGTAAGTGTTCTTTCTACATTGGGGAAAAAAGTCAGCTGAATGTTGAAATGAGTCTTTTCCACAAGGTCTGCTGGCATGGTTTGGATTTATCAAAGTTTTAACTTCTTTTAAACTAAAGAACTTCTTTTATGGCAGATAATTCCAGTGTGCAGTTTGCAGTAGGCCCTGAGCAAAGTCCTGAGCCTCAAATTTTGCTTTATTTTTCTTTTGTTTATTCAGCAATATATTATCTGGCTCCTTCAAGACCTGTAGTGGGGGGTTTGTGGCCTGGGAGGGGGTCCTCAGGTGGAGGCTCACACCTTAGGCTGTAGTTATTTGACCCGTGTGGCTGCTCAGACCAGATGCAGCAGCGTCACCTGGGTGCTTGCGAGGAATGCAGATTCCCAGGCTTCTTGTGGGATCTATTCAGCCCGAAACTGGGGGGTGGGCTGTGACAATCCGTGTCTCGGCGAGCTGGTCGGGCGATTGTAATGCAAGCTAACATTTGAGAACTGCGACTCAGTAAATGTTAAAGGTTCAAGGTAGCGTGACCTTAGGGATCAGCCAAATCCTTAATTATTAGCCCCGTAAGCCCACCTCCTTTTCAGTGCCTGCATTTGATTGGCTCACTGAGGTGAGGCAGAGAGTTATTTGCTAGATTGATTGCCACATATTGACTCTGAGTTGTTTGTATTTCTCTGAACCTGTCACTGTAATGATTTGCCAGGGTGCTTGATAGGAATAGACTGATATTTTTTTTTTCCACACGCCTGGCTCTCTGAGTCATGGGTGGCTGGGTCCTTCCTTACGCTCTTCTGATAGAGCTCTGTAGGTAGCAGGCTTGTAATACACGTAGTGTGAGTGCGGGAGGTGTCGCTGTCGGCTCACGGTGCACCCCCTGTTAGGTTCCCGCTGCACCTGCCCGGGGTCAGGCTTGCTGGCCGGCACGGGTGGGCGTCCTGGGAGTCCTGGCTCCTCAGCACCCGGGGCTCCTGCAGGGGAGGACCCGGCTGCAGCTTGCCTCCCTGCCTGCGGGACATTCCTTGTCCTCTTTTTTAAAAAGGGAAAAAGCAAATAGAAGAAAGTCAGGAAGTTGTCATTGAAACTAATAAAAATGTCTAAAGAGAATGAAAAAATCAGTTTGAGAACTTTAGTATGGAGGAAATAACCTGACAGTATCTGTTTTAATTATAGTCGTCGCATTGGGCTTATCGGTGTGGGAAGAGGGAGCGCTGGAGCTCTACAGGGAAGTGGGATGTGGACAAGATGACACTCTTCCCGAGCCGGCCCGGCGACTGCTGGTGCCATCCCAGCAGCCTTTGGGGAGCGGGGCTGGACGCCGCAGGCCTCAGGTCCCAGGCCTGTGCGGCCGCAGCATACGCTAATGCCCCGGGAGGGAGCCATTTAACCGTGGCCTTTGCTTTCTGGGTGTGGAAGGACAGTAATCCTCACCCAGCCCATCCAGAAAAGGGAAATTTCAGGTGGTGGGAACAGTTATCTGTGCAGCTAAGAGGCCGCACCTGGGCTCCCAGCCTCACCAGGTCAGGTTCTACGGTTCACGCCCGGTGAGACCGTGGGCAGCTCTCATGCCCTTGCGTATAGAAGGCGTGACCGCCTTCCTAGGGTCCTCGGGGGGCTGAAGCAGCTTGTGTCAGGTGCTTAGAGCAGGACCTGGTATTTAGAACGTGCTGTGTGTTGGCTGCGCTTACATGATGGTGTTGGTGGCGGTGGGAGATTTCCATCAACATGTTCTCACATGACTCCATCACTTGGTAACAGTGCCAGTCCCCCAGCTTGCGCCCGACCCCCTAGTATTCTGTGGCTTGTCTGCAATTGATTTCTTTCTTATTAAACTTATTTAGTGTTAAATTAGGGTATCGGGTCACACATCCTGGGGTGTATACTACCACACGTGTCCACCACAGTCCAGTCAGCCGCTTCCCCATCCTGTTGTCTCCACCTCCGCCCTCCCCCTCCGGTAACCTCGGTTTTACAGTCAGATTTCTAGGCTTGTTTTGGTTTAGTTTTGACTGTTTCTTTGTTTTGTTTCTCTGTATTCCACATATGAGTGAAATCACTCAGTGTTTGTTTTCTGACTTACTTCAATTAGCATCATTCCCACCTGTTCCGCTTAGCATAACATCCTCCGGTTGTGAATGGTAAGATTTTATCTTTTTTAATAGCTGAGCAGTTTCCTTGGTGTGTTTCTCACACCTTCTTGAGCCACTCATCTGTCATGGGCATTTAGGTTCTTGCCTTAGCTCCGCACCTGTAAGGAGTGCTGCAGTGAACATAAACCTGCATGTATCCCTTTAAATCATATTAGTGTTTCTTTGCAAATCAGTATTTTGTATGGTAGATTGATTTTTCACTCTTTTGCGGACTCTCCATCCTGGTTTCCATAGGGACTGGATCAGTCTACCCTCCTACCAACATTATAGGCAGCTTCCTTTTCGTCCCTCACCAACACTCGTTGCTGTGCGCCATTCCCGCGGTGCGGGGTGGTACCTTGTGGTTTTGATCGACGACATTTTCCCTGTTTGATAAGTGACGACGAGCATTTTTTCTTGGGCCTGTTGGCCATTCCATGTCGTCTTTGAGGAAGCATCAATTTAGATCTTCTGCCCATTTTGGGATTGGATTCCTTCTTTTTGTAGAGTTGTGTGAGTTCCTTGCATTAGGTGTCAGATATGAACGCCTGTTGCATGTATAATGTGCAGATACTCTCTCCCCTTCAGCAGGGTGTGTTTTCATTTTAATAAGTTTCTTTTGCTCTGCAGGAGCTTTTCAGTTCTGCGAGTCCCATTTGTTTATTTTTGCTTTTGTTACCTTTGCTACTAGGAACCACTTCCATAAACCCATCTCTAGTGCAGGGTGGAGCCTGCATTTTCTTGTCTGTATTTGGTTGCTTCAGCTCTTACATCCAGGTCTTGAATCCACTTTGAGTAAGTTTTGGTGTATGTTAGCTTCTGGTCGTGGCCCATTTGCGTTCTATCACGTGTCCAGTTTTCCCAACACCATTTGTTCATGAAACTTTTTTCTCCATTATATACACTTGCTCCTTTGCATAAATTAGCCCATATGAGTGTGAGTTTATTTCTAGGTTCTCCGCTTACTCCATTGATCCATGCGTCTCTTTCCCTCCAGTCCCATACTGTCTCGATTTCTGCAACTTTGGAGTTTGACGTCTGAGGGTGTGATAGTGCCAACTTCTTTTTTCGTCAGGATTGCTTTGGCTGTTTGGGTCTTTGGTAGTTGCATATACATTTTAGTAATGTTTGTTCTATTTCTTTGAAGAACACCATTGAAACTTTCATAGGGGGGCCTCCCCGGTGGCGCAGTGGTTGAGCGCTGGGCTGCGAAGCTGCCTGCAGCCTCTGCAGCACCGGTTCAATCCCCAGCCGCCGGGTGAGGGTCCCACATGGTGTGCAGACCTCTCCTGCCGCCCGCCGCCCCCCTGAGCAGTGTCCTTCGGTCCTTCTGCCTGCTCTGCTCCCCGCTCTGGCTCTGGTGAATTCTCTCACCCTCCCACACCTCTGACTGTACCCAGTGCATGTATAAATGAATAAATAAATCTTATTTAAAAAAAAAAGAAACTTTCATAGGGGTTACACTGAATTTATATATTGCTTTCGGTGGCCATTTTAACAATGCTATTTCTTCCAATCCATGAGCAAGGGATGCCTTTCCATTTCCTTGTCAAGAAGCTGGCTTTCGTGGCCAGGAAAGGCAGGCCTAGGGCCCGGATACTACCGTTTATTCATAAAGCCATGCGGCAAGAGGAAATACAAAGGTGGGAACTTCTCTGTTTTACTTTCAGGTATTTATATATGAGCCAACCTAGGAGATGGAACATCTACTCATGTTCCAGAAAATGTTCATGAATTTCTATTTTGATTTTTATTGTTTCACTGGGTTTCTTTCTTCTTGCTTTCTAATTGTTATTCAGGCTTAATAAACATTGTGGTGGTGAAAATTCCAACTCTGAAAGCTAAACAATGCAGGTATAATTATTCAACAAGTGAGATGGCAGGCTTTGGCTGAAATCAGGGAAGGTTTCTAGTATTGCTCTTTATTTCTGAGTGGTCTGTTTTTGGGAGGAACTAGAGTAGTGAAATCCATTTCATCATCCTGTAAAAGGACTGGAGTTCAAACATTTGAGAATTACTGTTCCTCTGTGTATATAAAATTCTTGCTTTCTTTACTTTGATCCCTCATGTGCAATCTCTGTTCACGGGCCTACTCCCCATTTTTGTGTGAGAGCCTTAGAAACTATGTTTTGTTCATTTCTTTAGGTATTCCATTTCCTCTGGATCTTAGTGTAGTGCCTGGACCATTGTAGCCTCTGAACTACAACTTACTGAATGAACGTTTCTGATTAGTTCTTGAAGTGGCTTGTTCTGAAACTCCACCAGGAGGCTTAAATAAGTCATATATCATGGTGACCTAGAATCTGCCCAGGTTTCCCTAAATATTTATCGATGGATCCTTATATTACTCTTCTGAAGCACCCAAATCCCAAGATGCTCATGACCTGTCGTGGATGGTATAGTTTGGATTTTCTTAGTAACGCTGGGATGTAATGACTAACGAGGTAGAGGCACAGAAAACTAAGAAAGAATATTAAGACCAGCAAACCCTTACTGTGGAAAGAGACTCTTGGGATGAGCTTTCATGCGTCTATGACCCCAGAAACCAAAAGGCAGAAGCTGATTAAGGGAAAGCCAGTTGGGATGGAGATGGGAGGGGAATGTGGCATTGGCTGAGCTAACACTCTTGGTGCCTGAGGCTCTGTGTGGCGACTCACTTCTAACGCATGTTCTGTTCTCATTTTCAGCCCTGCAGTGTCGGGACGGCTATGAACCTTGTGTGAACGAAGGCGTGTGTGTCACCTTCCACAATGGCACGGGCTACTGCAAGTAAGCTTTGCTGATTTGTCTTTTTTCTCCTTCATATATTTTATTTTCCCCCTTGGAACACTGGGCAAAACTTGGTTCTACCATTCTGTGAAACGTTACCGGTTCTCTCACTTTCCTGATGTAGTTTTTGGGAGGTGGGGGTGCAGTGATGCGGATGTCAGATAAATCGTTAATAAGAGCTTATCTTACTGTTGTCTTTTTATTATGGAGACCCTGTCAGTGAGTGAGTAGTTACTATATATTGAATGTAGTTTTTGCAGAGCCTTAGCACCACTCCTCACGATCTTGAACTGAAATCAAATAAAGAATTGATTTTAGTTATGTCCAGTAGAAGAGAATAATATAATCACGTGAATAGTTTTTTCCCTAGTGTAAAAAAATCCATTTCTTAAAGACTGTGAGAGAGGAAAGAGGCACATAGAGATTAGGAAAGGGGTGGTGAGCAAGGGCTGCGGGGTCGGGTCATTATTTGGGGTCAGCAGCATAAGGATGAGGACAGGGCGCTGGGGGACTGTAGGCTGGAACGTTGCTGTCCCTTCCGATCATCTCCTGGCCATACTTCTTGTTGGAGGAAGCCCGTGAGATCATCTCATACACAGCTTCTCTAAGAATCCTTTTTTCCCCCTTTTATAGCTATTGAAAATCTTTGATGTAGCTATACCTTCTATATCATGTAAATACGATTTGATAATGTGAAATCTATCTTCTTTGATTCTATTATGGATCCATTGACATGTTCTTTGTTTTGCTTTGATGGAGGTACTTGCTTGATAAGCATTTGAAATGGGTTTTCCCCACATTTTTGTTTCTTTTGTGGATATTTAATTGAATACCTTACATAGGATAATGATTCCCTCCCCCACCCCCACCCCAAATAAGGGCATTCTGACACCAGGATCTAAGTTCTTTAATGTCACAAACAGGAATTTCTGAGTCAGAAAAAATTTTCTTCACCAAAGTGAAAATATTTTCAGCTGTGATCATAGCAAAGCTTAGCAACAGGCTGTTTGGGTCAGAGTAAAGATAACACTGGAAATGAAATTTTTTATGTAACTGACTTTGGGCCGCTTACCTAGTATTTTTAGCTGGAAGAAGGAAAAAATATGAGCTGCATTTTCCTCTAAGAATGGAAACCTGACTGGAGATAATAAGGGAAGGAACTTAATACCTTAGAATTGGCCACTGAAATCTTATTTAGTCCCTTTTTAGCATCAGGTGTGTTAGCTACCAGATTGCTTTATTCTGTTATTCAGCTGTCTGGTGGCAGTTAACCCATTCCATTATGATCACTCATTGATGTGTTTGTGTTTCAACTGTGAGGTCCTGTTCTTAGGCATTTTTGAATCATTCGTGCCTTTACAGTGCCTGGTACACGGCTAGCACTAAACTATGCCTCTTGAGCCAAAAGCTCAGTAGATACCATCATTCATGTGTGTTTTGATCTATTTATCCCATTTGTGTTAAATCAGAAGACATTGGTCCTCTCCTCTGAGGACTCTTTGCTTCATGGAGCTTCCAGAACAGTAGTGCGCTCTGGAGAGAGTAAGTTCAGTTCTGTTTGGAGACAATTCAGCTCACGTAGGGGGCATCTCTCCTTTCTAAGCTTGGGCCTAAATATCTGTGCTGACACGGGGGAGGGTTTCTGGAGGAGACCAACCTGAGTACTTACCAAGGAAGGACACTCAGAGTCACCCTAAAGAGAAAACTGATTTGTGGGATGCTAGTCTCAAAATCTCCAACTAAGGGGAAGAGGATAAATTGCCCCCAGTTTCTGGAAGAAGCCCTGCAGGAGGCCAGGGAACTCACTTTGCGATGGATGCGCATGAAGCTGCCTCGATTCTGTCCTGGATGCTTTGTGGATGGGATGGCAAGCGTCTGGATGTAGTTCTGGGTAGATGTAGCTCAGACCTCCCAACCCTGTTGTGAGGGGGAGGCAAGTTCCTCAAGAAAGGGAGCATAAGGAAAAAATGGGCGAGACCATACAACTTGGGAGACCACCGTGAACAACGAAACCTTGAAAAGCGTGTTTCTCCGCCTCAGCGTAAGCAGTGCAAGCATCCTCAGGAGAGGACATGCTGGCAGGTGGACTCGGCCAAGCCAGCCGTCGCTGAAGTGCCGTGTTGACCCCCACGGAGTGTCAGGCCACGTCCCAAACGAAAATAAGGTCCACTTAGACTTCTTGTGTCTCTTTACCAACTTTGCTTCTTTTCCCTGGGGAAAGAGGGTAGCCCAGTGTGTGCAGTAAACATCATTTTCAAAAAGTGGTAAATGAATATTACAACACTTTAGAAGGTTTACAAAAATGACATCAGACACGCAGGGCATGTGATTATCTTTTTATTCATGAGACTGCTTAGTGGATTAAGAAAAGAACGTTGAAGCCAAATTTCTTAATGGGAAGGGGGGTGTGGGAATAAGTGGAAAAAGTTTTAAAGTAGAAGGTATCTGTCTGTTTAAGGCGCATAATGCTACTGATTCAGCTAAAATATAATGATTGTTTATAGAAATTATAGAAATCCTTGATAAGATCGCATTGACAGAAGAGGCTAAGTACTTTTAAACGTAAGTTTTGTACGCAACTCAGCTGCTTTTTTCCCACCGTTAGGAGACTAAGTCCTCACTCTATCAGCCTGTGATTAGATTGGGGTGCCAGAGGAGGAGAACCTGTGTAATCTTGCATAAAACTCCATTATTGCTCCTAAATGGTTGTTGTCAGATCTTAATAAAGCCCTCTCACAACAGAGAGATAAGACATTTTATTCTCTCCCTTGTCCTACTGGGAGGTGTAAATATATAATTAAGTTTGGATGTCATTAATCACTTTCAAGTTGTTTGTCTCAGGCTTTCAAATATAAACCATTCCAAATCCCGATTTGATTAAAAATCATGGGCAACTCAAGTTCACTGGGATGCTTGGCTGGGTGAGGTTATGATTTGTAAAATTCAGCAAATGTGCACTGCAAGGACTTTTTTAAATCAGTTTTTTAAATTCCTTGCCTGGCAAGTCCTTACGCCTGGACTGTCTTTCGGGTACGTCTCTATCAACTGCTCTTTCTCTTGACTATGGGTACAATTTCCCTCTAATTTACATTTATGGTAGTTTTTATTACTGACTGGACATTGTGGACGGTTTATTAAAGTTGATAGTCTCCTAGAGAATGTTGAGTTTTGGTCTGGCAGGTGGTCACTCACTGCAAGATCATTTTGATCCCATGGGGGCGTTCTGCTTGGCCCTGGTCTGACAGTCTCAGCCTCAGTCATGGGTTGTGGTCCTTACTCCTGAGGTGTAACCTCTTGGGGAGCTCAGTGCAAAGTGTGAACTGTTTACTAAATTCTGCAGTGCATACTAAGCCCCTCGGATTTGGTAGAACTTGAATTTAGACCCCTGATTCCCAGAGTCACACTCAGCCTCCCAGCTTCCAGCTCTTAACTTCCCCATAACCCTTAAGTGTCATCTGTTCATGCAATCAAGAGTTGTTCAAGAATTTGAGAGACGTGGATGCATATTTCAGGACTTCCTCCCATGGTTCTGCCTGTCCAGGCTTTCTCCTCATATCCTGGCTGCTTTGACAGCCCCCCAGGCCATTGACTCCTCAGCCCAGCAGGACTAACACTTGCTGCTTGTGTTTGGTTCCTCCTGCGCCTCCTGGACATGGGCTGAGGAAAACCATAGGAGGACGAGCTGAGGATGCAGGTTTCTTTCATATCATTGGCTTTCTTGTTTTTGAGACAGTGCATCCCTTCCAGTTTCTGTCTCCTTTCGGCGGCTCTCCAGAACTTTTACTCTTTTGTCCATAGTGTCTTATTAGCATGAGCCAGAGGGTGGGTTTGACAACTTACTCTGCCAATACTGTTAATGATAGAAATCGCAACTATAAAGGAGGTTTCCAGAGCTTCCTGCTTCCCACAGAGGCGACGGCCGGCACAGTGTGTGTCAAACAGTGCTCCTGTGCACGAGTGACTGCATTTGAGAATCTCTGCCAAAGCATTGACCAAGAGACGACATTTTTGAGTGGGCATCACGCATGTAGAATGTCCACATCACAACCTTGGGTTGTTTCATCTCCGCGTTGCCCACCAGCTGGAATAAGCATTAAACACGGAGAGTTTTCCTTGCCAGCTGTTGTCCCGTTGGTGGTTCAGGGCCGCTAAAGTCATCTAAGGACACTGGAGCCCCTTTTTGTCCTTGGGAGATTTCCGCGTAGTCTCGAGAGACCCGAGACTCTTGGGGTCATCTGGAGTCCGGGTGGTGGGGCTCCCCAAAGAAAGTCACACTGACAGGACAGCCCCCCTTTCATCCAGTTTCTTTTGAGCACAGGCGGTGCTGCTCACAGGCGCTTTCAGATCAAAGAAACACACTGGGAAAAATATCAACCATTAAATCGTGGTCTCTTTCTTCTCCTGAGACCAAACCTGCCAGCCAGGTCCCTTCAAGTGCGTGCCCCCGCTAGGAGAACACTGTGTCCCTGTCTGTGGCAGGTGTTAGCAGAAGCCTGGCCACTCTTCCGTAGTGCTTTCATGTGGACCATGAAATGAAGAACACTCTCTTTTGACTCAGTACCTCTCACAGGGTAATTTTTTTGAATGCGGTATTTCAGGAGTTATTAAAGAGTTATTTCTTGCTTGCTGATTTCACTTGCCACTTGTAAGAGATAACCGAAGTCTGTGGTAGTAGTTGCTATTTATCAATGTTGTTATCACATTATTTCAGTCTTCTTTGGGCAGCCATGAAATAATTGTCAATTTCTAATAAGTGAAATCTTCTGATACTTTTTTTTTTCTTTCTGGCTTATTTCTCTGAGCATGATCCCTTCCAGCTCCATCCATGTTGCTGTGAATGACCTGAGTTTATCTTTTTTGATTGCTGAGTAATATTCCATTGTGTATCTGGACCACATCTTTTTGAGCTACTCATCTATTTTTGGGCATTTGGGTTGTTTCCGTATCTTGCCTATTGTAAACAGTGTTGCAGTAAACATAGGGGTGCAGGTATCCTTTTGAATTGATGTTTCTTGTCCTTTGGGTCGACATTACCTGGACTTCTTTAGGAAGGTCAGTGTGGCTGCCACCTGAAGCACTGTCCGGCCAGATGTGAAGTGACTGACTGGGGTGTGGTCTCCGCACAGGGACCTCTGGTGACTGGCAGGGCTGTTCGAGGCGAGGGTGGGGGAGACACTGTCCCAGGCGTAAAATGTAAGAGGGTGTCAGAAACTCAGCAGTCACGATAATGTTTTAACGTAGAAGTTCAAAAAAATCAAAAATGAATAAGAAACCATGATGAACAAAGTATCAAAATTTTCAATAAAGGTAAGATCAGCGTTACTGGTTTTTTTCTTTTGCCTGAGACTCTAGTAGGTGTCCCTCTGGCCCTGGTAAGTGGTTCAAGGCCTCTGTCTGGAAGAGCCCCGCCTCGTGACATGAAGAGGACACAGTTTTTAGGTCTGATAGACTTGAGTTTGAACACTAATTCCAGTTAATGATCAGTTTTTGGCCATTATGCTAGCTGACATTATCAGGCGCTTACTCTGTTCCAGACTTTGTATTTAATTAGCTCTACATCCCTTATTTTAGGCCTCCTATAAGTTAGATATATTTATCTCCCTGTTTCATATGGATGAATAAAAATCCAGAGTGGTTAAATGTTTTGCCCGTGATCACGTGATGCATGAGTCGCTGACCTGATGTGTGCTCTTGACACATGTGCTGTTGTTGGGAGTCTTATTGGCCTATTGGTAAAATGGGAAAAATTACTTATTTTTAGAATGTGGTTTAAACCCAGTACCTTCTGAAAAAGAAGAATGAAGCCCTGGAAAGTACAGAAAGGTGGCTTTTCAGACCAGGAGTGGGATTAAAATTCTGCATCACTGCTAAGGTTAGGGTAGAGCTGGTAGCAGAGGGAGGGCCCGGGCAGCTCACGTAACTCTTGCGTGTGAACCTGCTGGAGGCTACTTGCGTATGTGGCTTGGGCTTGGCTGATCTGTGCTTCTGAGAAGTGGCCTTTGACTTGACAGCTCAGTGCAGGGACTGCAGAGGAAATAAAAGATGAGGCCAGGGCAGAGGGGGATGGAGGTTATTACCTAGCTAAATGCTCTTCAGCAGAGAAAATTCAACTTGAAATACAACTTCTCTCCTCTCTTTCCTAATGGAAAATGAGCAAGTCCAGACAGATTTCATGCAGCTGTGAAATCGGGACACATCCAATGCAGTGACTTCTAATAAATGTTGCTCTTAGCACAGAGTCCCAGATTGTGAACATAGTGCTGTGCATTTGCATAGTGACAGAGGCTTACATACCTGTGACCTGTGACGTTTCCCTGGTTGAGGATTTGAGGTCTGAGCTCTGGGACAGTATCATTCTCAGGTTAATTCTTATTCTTAACACGTAGTCCCTTAACGTGTACGTCAGTGTCCTTGAGACAGTTTCCATAAAGGAAGTCTTGATTATCAACTTCTTACCAATAAGTAACAACGGAATTCTGTGCTCTTTCCAACTCGTTTTTATTCTTCAGGTCAGAACCTTTATGAGTCAGGGATAAGTAGGAAGGGGAGAAGTTGGTTCATAGATGCTCGTATGCCTGTCTTGGAGAACTGCCAGTAAGTTAAATCAACTGATTCTGGCCTGCAAACCTGGCATTAATAGATGTGAGTTTAGCGCGGTTTCTCTCAACACAGTCTGCGGGGTGACCGTAGTCCTATGTAAAGTTTCTTTCTTATTGTTCCATTGTGGCATGTCAGCACCATTAATTTCATGTAGCAGCCCCCTCCTAACCCACTCCATCCCCTTGTGACTAAGCAGGATGAGAAATATTTTTCTTTCAGGAGGTCAAGTAGCTTAATTAAAATTTCGGCCATGTCTGTCCTTCATAGAGGTTGGCGAGATTGAATGCAAGGAGGGGGATATTGATTGGAATGTGATAAAAACAGAATTACCTACAAGTTTCCAAGAATTCTTTTCTTTGTCAAGCCAGCGTCAATGTGTGGGCATGATAAGACTCATGCTGAGTCCTCTTAAGTCCTTTAAGCGTCTAGAGCTGGGGATTTTGTAGCTAAGAATGACACTTGTGTCTCCATCATTGTGTGTGTGGGGTGGGTGTGGAGGGGGTGTGTGTGTGGGGGTGTGGGGTGTATGTGTGTGTATGTGTTATATGAGTGTTTTGTTTTCATGTTTTGTTTTCAGTTGTGCTTTTTTTAACCTCAATGTAAGGTAAGTTATAGTTTCTCCGGGGCTTCAAGCCTATTTATCAACTGTCAGTCATCTCAGTAGCACGTCATCCTCCGTAGGTACAGAGTGTTCCTAAAGCCTTTAGCCTTCCCTTATTTGTGCGGTTACTTCTGCTTACGTGTTCCTAAGTGCTCTCTTACCTGGATATTTATTAAAAGGGCTTTATGAAAGAAAAGTGAAAGCAAAGACTAAGAAAGGCATTATTTAAGTGACAGGTGGTATTACCTGGAACATTATATTCATCTTTCTTCTTCTTCATATGAGTATGAAGAGTAGGTATTCCCGAGAAGACAACCAGCAGCAGCTCCGGCACGGGACTAGGGCCACTTCCCTGTGGTTACTGTGTCGTCAGTCCTGTCTTCCCCACACCTGCAGTCCAGTGTGCTCTGGAGAACGAGAGGATCCTCATGCTCTATCTCAGCAGCTGGGGCTGCTCTAACAAACTGCAGCATTTGGGCTACTTGGGCAGCAGACGTTTATCTCCCAGGGTTCGAGAGGCAGGGAAGCGCAAAGCCAAGGTGCCAGTGGGGTTGGATCCTGGTGAGATCTGCGTCCTACCTTGCAGACAGCTGCCTGGGCATGCTGTCCTGGAACCAAGCGCTCCCTCTCCTGTCGTCCCAGCCCCTGTGTGCCTCTGCCTCAGGACCTCCCGGAAACCACACCCGCAAAGACCATCTTGCTGGGCATGAAGTCTCAGCATCTAGATTGGGAGGGCGCAGACATCCAGTCCATAGCACTCTTCAGAGAAAAGTTAATTTTCTGCAAATGTGTTCATCTGGCAGGCACTGTGATTGTGACTGTGCTGGGTTCCTCCAGTGGCCCAGAGCCCCGAAGCCCCGCGGCCTCAGCCCTGGGAGTGCAGGTGATGCTGTGTATCCCTGGCAGAAGGCGCGGAGTCCTGCCGTCTTGTTTGGGAGAAGAGGCATTGTATGTGTTTAAAATAAAAGCCTGAGATTGCCCTCTATAGTAGCCCAAAAATAAGCACTAGGGAGAGTCAGAGGAGGGAGCAGATCACTGTGAAACAGAAGATGGGAATCGGGTGTGGGTGGATCGCTTAGATAGGTCTGAGAATATGGACCTTCTCTCGGGACAGGGATGGTGCTAGGGAGGCCGAGTGGAGCAGAGGCCTCTGGTTTCCTGGAATAATCGCCACCAATTTCTTCGTCCTTTTTCTCTTAATGAAATAGTTTCAACACTTTCCCACACCTTGGTGGCTCTTTCCTGTCTGCACCCAGCTTGTGTGAGGTCTAACTGATCACCTGTGGGGCTGCCTGGTTAGGAAATCGTCCCCTGGTGCACGCTGTTTGCAGCCGTCGCCTCCTTTCTCCCAGGCCGCTGGGCGGTGGCTGTTGATTCTTCTGCCGATTCCAGAACTGAGCCGACAGAGGGCTCGTGGCTATGATTGACAAAGAATCTCAGAATCCAGAATCTCTGAGGCAAGGAAAAGAACAGGGTGAAATAGGAGGAGTGATGCTAAGACAGACGCTGAGAGCAGGACAGGTTGGCCTGCCTGGCGTCGCGCCTTCTCTTAGCTGAGAATTCAGCGGCCCCATCTCAGATCTCCTCTGTCCAGAATATCGTTGGTCCGACCCAGGTCATTGCAGGCATCCAGAGTAAGCAAGTATCTGTTAGCGAAATCCTTGGTTACCCCAAATTAGCTCATATCCTTTACTGCTTGTTTCCTCTGATTATATAGCACATACCCAAACGCCCAATTATCCAGAATCAACCAGGGCTGCTGTTCTGTGTGGAGAACACTTGACAGTGGCTATGATTATCTTGCCTAGACCATGGCAGCACCTTAGACTTTGAACTGCCTGTCACTTTAAGACTTTGAAATGCTGGTTCTTGTCGAAGCCAGACACATCTCCTGAGGAATCGTTTTGCTGGGCACTTTGCCCCTTCTGGAACCTCGGTCATCCTGAAAGTGCCCCGGGACACTCACGGAGTTTGGCTCTTCTGTCTCAGTCCCATTTGTGTATAATGACTGGTGTCTGAGTCTCTGCCCCATATTGCTGCAACTCAGGTCCGTCGGTTTCTGGGTCACTCTTAGAAAGTGGACAGAACCTGATTACTAATGAAAAGTTGACTCATTTCCTTCCAGGCAAAGACTAACAATGATTATCAGAGTTCATAATTAGTCTTCCCAGAAGCAAACTCTCTAATTATGGACGTCACCTAATTCTTTTCTAAATTTAATAAGAATTAGTGACAGCTAGGGAAGGGGGTGAAACAGACATTTGTGCTGTGCTGAGGGGATATATAAACATGCTCTCTGGATAAGGTACTGTAGGAATTTAATGAAATGACTGATTCCCTGTGAGTTTAAATTTGGTTCATCTCTTCTTGGACCAGAGTTCTGCGCGCGCACACACACACCCCAGTCATTTTTGGGCTTGTGTAATTTACCAGCAGGTCAAATTCCATAAAGAGGTTGCAATGTCTGCCACCGTTTTGTGCCAAAGCAAATCAGCCCTGGTGGCAGCCAGCTGTTGGGGGAAGAGCACTGATGAGACCTTTTTTTTTTTTGCTTTTAGCTTTAGAATTTCTTTTGATTGTTCATATCCTATTTAAGAGTATTATTTTTTCCCCCTTTTACTTGTTCTTCGCTTCCTTCTGCTAACTGTGAGGAGTTCGTTTGGAAGTGTGAGTTGTGCAACAGTTTATTTACACAAGTGTGTATTAAAATGTGCACTTCGAAGGGTGTTAGGCAGTGTGAGGCTATAAAGGAAGAAACCCAGGCACAGCTCTTGCCTCAGGGAGCCTGTGCTTGGAGTGGGTTCACTGTCAGGACACACAGCCCCGACCCCAGCACCAGCACCATGTCAGCCCATCCTCGCAGTGTGGCGGGGAGCACACCAGGTAAGGTTGTTGCCCGCAGTCAGGAGGTGAGGTCACCTTCCCTTCCATCTTGGTTTATATGAGGGGAGCCCAGGCTGCAGGCAGGTGATGTACTCTGTGTCACATCACCGAGTAGAGTGTGGACTGGGACGAGAAGTTGCTTCTCAAGCCCTGTTACGCAGCCTGAAGCTTCAGCACGATTTCTTTTCATTCTTGGTACCAGCTGAGAACTGGTGTGGGTAAGCATCCATCCGTGTGTGCGTGTGCATTTGTGTTTATGCAGAACTGCAAAAAGCCAACATTTAAACTCCAGTGACTCACTTTTATTTCACAAAACGGTGTGGACTTTCGAGTTCCTCTTTAGTGGGACTATCCTATGTTACTATCCAAGGGGCCACGGGCATACCCAAGTGGAATCATCCATTTTTAGAGTTAAAGGGAACAGTAGAGATGATTAGGCCTAGCGTCTTGTGTTATTATGTGAGAAAGCAGGTGAACTGCACAGAGGGAACGTGGCTTCCTCGAGGCCGACATCTCGTAGCAGAGGCCAGGGGAGAGGACCATGGTGAATCGCTCTGTGGCAGTGATCTGGGGACATACATAAATAAACAGCATGCTCGTTACATTCTTAACCAGATTAAAAAACTTATAATGACTAAGATTTCACAAATCCCGTGTATATAGACTAGACCTTTTCAGGGAGTTATGTATGTTCTCGATATTTCTATTCTAGGCTACATGATTTTGTTTAGGTTTGCTCTGAAAACCTCACCAAAGGCACGGGTTTCTCGAGAGAATGGCGTGAGGGCCTGAGGCCCACGGGGGTGGCCCTTCCCTGACCCAGCTCCAGACAAGGAGCCTCTAGAGCCGGTGTGAGGACCCTGGCTGTCATTTATGCCATGGGGTCTGGCGTAACACTGTGTCTTGATCAGACTGGGGAGACTTTAGTTAGCGCGTGGGCCTGGTGGCCGAGGGTGTGGCTAGTTCAGGCACGCTCAGACCTCCAGGGTCTGGGGCCTTTGTCTCCATCTTTTGTTTTTGTGGTGTTGGTTGCAGTGCCTCAGCCCCTGGAGTGTTACCCCCCAGTGCTTGCTTGATACCCACTCTCTCTGGTTGGGAAGGCCACAAATCACTGCAATAGTTAAGATTTCTTGACCTTTGGTCCAGTCTTTTAAAGGAAGTAGCGGTTTTTGTCTTGAGTCACCACATCTGGGCCATACACCATAATACCCCCCGCCCCTGATGGCTATTATTTTTATTCATTTTGGTCCTGATGATGCAGAAGTGTGGCAGAGGACAAGCGCTACCCTTCTGTCATTTGAGCATCCTTCTCAAATTAAACTTCGTGTATAACAAGTGCTTTCTAAAGTCACCTGATGTCCAGGAGCAGAATGGTCACCTCAGTCGTAACCTGGGAACCAGAGACTTTCTTCTTACAGTGCAGGGTCATAAATGAAGGTTTTTGCAGCTAAGAGGCAAAGTGAGGACATAAGGTAGGTGCTTAGACACTCACTGAAAATGTAGCCATTTTTACTGCCAAGAAAGAAGACATTAATTAAAATGAAGCCATTTAAAATATGTCTTTAGCAGGTTGCTGCTGCCCTCCAGGCACACCCTGCAGGCCACTCCTGGAGCACCTCAGGCCGGGGCGGGGCCACAGACTCTATCCTCCGTGGTCAGTTTTTTCTTTTTTTAATATACAAAAGAAATTCTCGAAGCAGATGTCACTGGAGTTAGAACAAAGGCTTATATGTGAATCCTCCGTTATCAGTGCTCGGTTGAGGCCTCCTTTTTGCTTGCGAGATCAGGACCAGGGGTCTGCTGAGACCCGGTGACATTAATGCCCAATATTAGCAAAACAGATGAAAACATTCTTTTTTTTTTTTTTTTTCCCTTCGACAATAACTGTTCTTTTATGGCCACAGAAGTAGTCAGTGTTGTGAGATGCCATCAGCTTCATGTGAGTGATCCTTGTTATGTGTCTGAGTGTGGTCATGAGCAATGCAGCAACTGTATCCATTCTTCAAGCTCACAGTGTGGGGAAACAGCCTGGCCCAGCACACCCGGCCGCAGCCGTGTGGTCCACAGCTGGAGCACATGGGCCCAGGCCCCCCAGGCCGGGTCTGCAGGGGCCCTGCGTGCACTGAGCATTGTGGGTTCTGCTGCTGTTTTTGTTGTAGGAGTGCAGGAGCACACACAAGAAAGCGCTGGCGTCGTACTTTTAAAAGAAACAGCCTAGTCGGTGTCTAGGTGTGTGTCAGGGAAACTGCCCCATTAGAGCACATTTACCTGCAGAATTTTCCTTTGTCCAGTGGAGACAGAGACTTTGATTCCCTGCAGCATGTCGGGCACAGGTGATGGCAGTTTCCCAAACCAGGAACACTGTTCTGAGTTAGCACGGGTAGGGAGCTTTTCTCAGACAACATCTGTGCGCCCTAATAGTGCCTCGTTTTAGGCTCAGGGTTACTTTACTTATATACCTTCTATGTTTCTCTACTTTCTCTTTTTTAAACATTATCATCTCTTGGCCAAAGGAGTCTTTGTAGCTTTTTCCCTAATTGCATCTCCTTCCCCCAAATTCTAGTACCATAGATATGCATAGATAATCTCCTGTGGCCCTCAGGAGGCTTCAGACCAATGTAATAGTGGATTTTGTTTTGAGCCCCTACGACCCTTTAAGCCATGGTACTATTTTTTAAGGGAAGTAGTGATTTTGTCTTGAAGTGTAAGACTAGACACTGACATTTCTTTTTCCATGTACCCACTCTTTATTATTTATGGCTCTAATTAAGGCTATTGGGTGGACTTACAGGTGTTGCGGGGCATCTGAAGCCATAGTCCCAATTCATTGAGCGATTTCATGGACCTACTTGTATGATTACTTTTTTCCCCTGAGAATGATTTATTCAGAATTACAAAGAAGTATTTTTTACCCTTTAAAAGTTTCAAGAAATGCAGATTTCCCCCCTTCAGTTTACTCTCACATTCAAGTATGGTTTGATATGACTTGGGTGCAGTTTTTTTGAATTAGGAATCCTTTTGGAACTGTTTTGCTTTGAGAGATTTTTGTAATTCAGAATTTTGAATACGATCATCTCACATTGGCGATCAGAAACAGGTACCTGCGCTGGTTTCCCTTCCTTGGGATCACACTTAGTTTTCTCTGCTCCATCTGCAAAGACTCTAGCAGTTCATGCTGCTGAAGCCACTTTGTAGGATGGTCTGTCTCTCAGAACTCTGGGCTCCTGTAATCAGGGTTTTATCACAGGTTAATAAAAGTGCAAGAGAGAATCAAGGCATGTGCTTTCTCTCTCTCTCCTTTCTCTCACCCACCCACCCACCCACCTACCCACACTCACACACACACACACACACACACACACACAGAGTGGAGGGGGAGAGAGAGAGACAGAGAGACACAGAGAGAGACACACACACACACACACACACACAGAGAATACTTAATACTATGGGGGGAAATGTGATTAAAAAAATCTATTCCTTATGGGGTTTCCCCCCAATTCAAATGATTTAGGGGTGAGTGAAGGCTAAGAAGTTCCACATATATCAGTACTCTTAATTAGTTTTGAAAATCCTTTGGGTAAATAGTTCAACCTCCTCTTGTTCCCAAACTTCTGTTATAATTAAAGAGGCTTTTTAAGGTGTAAGGACTCTGTGGAGCCTTGCACGTTGCTTGCCCTCTGACTTCTGTTAAGAATACAAGCCCTGGTGAGCTGATAGCTTTGGGGGTGCTAGTTACTATGTCAGGCCCTGGGAGCATGGTGTGAAGAGTTCTTAGTCATTGGGGAAGGCAAATAATCATTATAAAGGATAACAAGGGACGTGACATGTCAGGGTTACAGGAACGTATTGCTGGGCTGTCAGGCCTGTTTCTCAGGGGAAATAACATTGAAGCTGAGGCTGGAGGAATTTTAGGGTTTCGCTAGGAGAGGAGGGTGGGTTTGAGGTGTGGGCAGAGGGCCTGCATGTGTCTGGAGGGGAGGGGTGACTCCTGCAGCCCCCTCAGGAGGAGAGAGGCCCAGCAGAGTAGGTGCCCAGTGGGGGGGCAGCCTGGGGGTGAAGTCACCACCGAATCTCCTTGCTTGAATACAAGACACAACGTCAGACCCACTGAGGATGCTGTACTCTCTGACAGCGCCTTGTGCTTTAATACCCACAGCAGCGCCCACGGACGCTTGAGTGTCCGCCAAACACCTCCAAGCACCCGCACCCCTTTGGCAGGACCTTGGCTTGACGGCAGACCATGGGCGCTGGCCTGCCTGTTGCCGGAAGGGGTGTTTCTTCAAACTCATATTTTAGGGTGTGTTTGCTGTATCTTACTGAAAAGTGGACATTTCCTCAGGGCCTGGCGCCGTGAAGTGTGTGTGAGGGACTGCTCTTGTGCTGGGACAGAGGAAGGACCACCTTCTGCCACCTCTCATCTCCAGCGGCCCATGTGCTGGCGGCCTTCCGGGCGTGGCTGAAGGGGCCCCCCTCTGCTCCGCCCCGCCCAGCGCCGAGCTGGGCTCTGGACACCACCGGGCCCAGGCTGTACCTGGAGGGCCTGAGCGCAGCCCGGTCTCCCGCTCGGCGGGTGCTGACCCAGTCCAGCGAGGGTGGATGGTGCGTCGCCAGCGTGAAGGCCGGGCCACCGTGGCTCCTCCTAGGCTTGGATGGATGAAAACCAGCCTGTTTGTTGCTGTGCTCAGGCAAGGGAGGGGGAAACCTGAGCACAAGGAAACAAGCGAAGTGGCGCTTCAAGGGACAGTTCCCAGCCCGACCATTCCCCGTGAAATTCTTTTCCTGTGGGAAACTTGTAATTTGGAAGCATTCAGCCTGATGTGGGAACCAAGATTAACATTTTCTGAAATACTTCTACAAGAAAAGCAGAAATGTTCTGCTCAGGAAGCCGAATTTACATAGTAGAAAAATGGGCCCTCCTGCACTATATAGTAGTCTTTGTGTATTAGTTGTGGTAAGAAGTTGTGTGTGGGGGAGGGGGCAGGGGAGCAGGGAGAGGAAGAGAGAGAGAGAGAGACAGAGAAGAGATTGCATGTCAAATCAGGGGGGCCCAGAAAGCGTGCTGCACCCCAGCCGGCCGCGCGGCTCCCCCGGCCCTGCACAGGAATACTTCTTGCTTTGTGTTTTTCCTTCTTGCTGAGTAAGCAGTAGTAGTTCCTTTTTCTTTCTTTCTTTCTTCTCTGGGGGAGGGCGCTGAGTGGGAGTGGGAATAGCGAGAAGTCAGCATGACAGTGGCTTCCCTTTCCTTCCCCACCACTTCACCAGGAAGTGAGCTACCCTACCGTCCTCATGCACTTAAAAAAACACCAGTTAGTGAGCGTAACCCAGTGGTTGCTTGACGCAGACTTACAGAATTAAACAGCCCACAGCGAGCTGCCTGCCCGGAGGTCCCGGCGGAGGTGAGGACTCCGTCCCGCAGGCCGGGCCTCCTGAATGCCAGCCGCGCTCTGCAGGCTCGGGGCCTTGGGAAGTTCCTCGCTGGGCCTTGGGAATGCAGTGTTATATAGAACTTTCACTGGTTACAGTTAGCCTTGGCTGTTAGCAATTATTTTTATCTACTTTAAGGGGGGGGGTGCGAGTTGGGGGCAGGAAACCAAGCTGGCATTATGGTCCCAGGAAAGAACAGCCTGGTTTGCGGCCTTTTCAAACTGCAGACCTTTGTCACTGACCAAGGCTTAATTTGGTTTCTGGGTTTTGTTGTTTTTTTTTTTTTCCCTCTGCCCTTACCTCATTTACCTTAACGATAGCTCCCCCCTCTAGAGCTCAGCCAGGGCAGCCTGCCACTGCGGATTGGGGGGCCCGAGAGGCCCAGAGCAAGAAGAAAGTGGGTTGAAAGCAGAGTTCTGTTTAAAGAATTTTCTGCTGGAAACTAGCCCAGAGGGAGTAAAGAGAAGCTTTAATGAGGAGCAGCTGCAGGGCCGGGGCAGCCCACATGAGACATTTTTTCCCCTCCGTTCTACATTTTGTATAGTTTTTAAAAAATCATGATTTTGAAATCGTTGTTTTGTAAAGCACGCCTTTCTTTTTCTTCTTTTGTATGTCGTGGGGTTTTTGCTTTGTTGTTTTATTTTTCTAATGGCCAGATCCTTGCTAAAAAAAGCTAGAGGCAGAGCTGCAGCCCGGCCCTGGCTACAACTTGGGCTCACCCCGCTGATCCTCAGAACATTCCGGGAGAAAACAAGGAGAGAGAACACAGGCTTTTATTTGGAAAAGGGGCTTATTTCCTGCTCAGACTTCAGTCATCTTGGAGCTGACACAAGCTGCTACAGTGTTTTACGCTTTTCTGCGGACGAGTGGCTATTCACTTAGGAAACTTGAAAGAACAAATTTTTCTGCACTGTATTACCAGGGAGACTGGTCCTGAGCGCCAGCCATTGCAGCCGCTGAGATTGCCATGCAGATCCAGCGTCCTTGAGCTGGGGGAAGAGGCCTCATGCAGACGAGTCCAGGCTGCTGCTGACATGCGAGAGCTGGGGTCTGGTTTTCATCTGCTTTATTGAGTGGGGACTGTGTGGGGATTCTGCAAATGGGATGTTTTCCAGCCCCATTAGGAGAATCCCTTGTTTTTCTCTGTTTTCTCCCCCTCTCCCTCCCCGTCACATCATCCTCCAAGTGTGTGTGTGTGAACAAAAACAATGAGGGCGGACCTCTTCGTGGCAGAAACGGCAGACTTTTTCAGAAAAAGGCACGGGTTTTATCTTTATGAACCTGATTACCAGCCAGGTTAGTTCTGCAGGAAGAAAGGCCTCCCCTCCCAGACTTCGCCTGTATTCACAGTCTCCTAGGTGATCTGTATTCTTCCCGAGTCCCAAAGCCCAAGAAGGGGGAGAGAACACGAGGAAGTCACTGAGAGAAGGCCTGAAATCACCATGAATTCCCAGCAGGAAGGCAACGTTCATACAGCCTCGGGACAGAGGGAACTGCCGGGGTTATTTTTTGAAAGTATTTGCATATATCTTTAGCATGCAAGATGCATGCTGTGTTTCAGAAACTGTACTGGGATAACTTATTAGAACTGTAGATTTGTGAGGGGACTTGGGTCCTTAGTCTGTTTCCAGCCTCTAACCAAACTCAGCATGGGCCTCCCCAAGAAGAGCGCTCTTGTTTTCAGCCAGAGGTTCTTAGTCCCTGCTCAGGCCTGCGGGTGTGTGTTCCTGTGTGTGCAGAGACATGCAGAGTGGACATGCAGGGTGGACAAGCAGAGTGAGGCCCTGCTTTGGAGACGGGGGGCCTTGTTTCTGGCTTGCCCACTTACCCATGTCGCCCCTTTTCTTCCTGTTGTCCTCAGTTTTACTTAACTTACTGGGGTATGAGGGATAAACGTCTACCTCCGGATGATTCTTAGGGCTGGTTTAGCTGATGTTCTTCCAGGCAGAGCACAGTGTGGGATTGGAAGGAGATTTTATAGCTGATTTAGACTGAGATACTGACTTTATCCATTATGTGAAGTGGGACCTGCTTTAGAACCAGTCGCTTAATGATACATAGGCATGTGCCCTTCACACACAGTCTGCCTGAAAGGGGGTTTGAAAGGGGGTGCTGTGTGACAGTTAGGATGGTAGAAATAACAGAGGCCACTCTTGGGCCAGGCCCTAGGAGAATACGTTTAGTTAACTGTTGTTTTGTGTTTTGATAAAAGATCTAAGATAAGGATACAGTCGTAAATGATGCAAAGCTGGGCAAATTTGCTAGATTCACAGACAAAATTGGGGAGGTCAGTTAGCTTTGATGTCCTTATCAATGAAATAGGGGTTCGGACCAGTTGACTTCCGAACTATGGTGCAGTGCTGAAATTCAGTGATTATATGAATAATGTGTGGAAGTTTCCTCAATCAAGGAAACTGGGGTGAGGATTCAGCATGGTGGATTTTTTTTTTAAAGATTTATTTATTTATTTATACAAGCACTGGGTACAGTCAGAAGCATGGGACAGTGAGAGAATTCACCAGAGCCAGAGCGGGGAACAGAATAGGCAGACCGAGGAAGTACACTGCTGAGGGGAACAGCGGGTGGCAGGAGAGGTCTGTGCGCCATGTGGGTCCCTCGCCCGGTGGCCGGGGATCGAACCGGCGCTGCAGAGGCTGCGGGCAGCTTCGTAGCCCAGCGCTCAACTGCTGCGCCACCAGGGGAGGCCCAGCATGGTGGATTTAACCCTATTATTGGGTTCAAAAAACGTGTACAAGTATAAGATGAGAGAAATAGGGCATAGGAGAGTTCATGTGAAAAGAAGTTTGAGACTTTTTAACTGTGTTCAGTATAGTGCTTCGGGTCCTCTAACAATAGGAACACAACTTTAGGCTGCAATAGTAAAGCATAGTGTCTGGATCACAGCAGGGGATGATGATCCAGGGACCATAGTAACTGGGGCACTATGGATTTCTTAGATCTCCGGCACCCTGCTGACTGCTTATATTCAGGCAGAGGCTGCTGGTTTTTTTTTCAGGGTTATGTTAGAAAGACACCTCTCGTTGGTGGAAAGTACCTTACAGCTCCTTGAATCTCAGCGTTCTGTTATTCCGAGGATGGATAGAAGTAGGGAAAAAGCCAGCCACGAGATGTCTGACCCGACTTTTAAGATGACCAGAATTCGTATCAAAAAGGAAACCATGAATATGAATATTATAGGAACGCAGTTAAATCAGACTTGTCAGAACATGGTAGTAAATTACACATAACTAAATAGATGATCAGAAAGTGACTTTTGAGATTGTGAATGGGAGCCTTAGAAAAATGGAGAAATTAAAGTTCCATGGGAAAATGATACTGCTTTGCAGATGTTTCGTTTCAAGCACTGGCAGGTACTTTAGGACAGGTACATGACTCCGTAAACTAGGCATCTGGAACTGGAACTGTCTATTTGGGAATCAGTTACAGGAAGGCAGTTATTTTAAAACCAAGTGAACAACAAAACAGTCGCAGATGAGCGAAAACAGCCCAGATGTCCACTGTGGTGGGAGGGGAAGAGGAATAGGTAGTCCAGGCGAAGCCTTTGCCAAACACGGAGCTAGAAACGGGAGTCCTAGAAACCACACGTATGAAGACGAAAATGATGAAAGGGTCGGTGGGCAGTGCCTCTGCTGGGAGAGCTTCCTTGTGATGGAAGCCCCTGACTTACTGGGGGAAAGTCACGCTCTCGCAGCATAGCTGCTGGTAATACTTAGAACGCAACATTTGTTGCCCAGGGAGAATAGGAAGCAGGTAGAAAGGGAAATCTCTGTAGAGTTAGGCTACGGTTCTGGAAGTTTGGTTGTGTTTGGGGAGGGAAATGGACTTAGTGAAAAAGGAAGGTGAGAAGAGGCTTGTTTTATGGAGACCGAGTGGGTTGCTGCCTCCCCGGCCTTTGAGGTTCACGTTAAGTAAGAAATGAAGTTCATTTTTTCATACCAACTTTTTTTGTAGTTCCAGCTTCATGTAATAATAGGAGGGCCTCAGGAGAGCTGTACATTATACATCCGTATTATCTCCCCGTAAAACACTCACTCGTCTACAATGGCTTGAAAGGCCCTCATGCCCTGCCTCGTAGTTACAGCTTTCATCTGCTTTCTGAGAGCTTTTTTTCTTATTTTCTTTCCTGTGACCACAGAGGTCTCCTGGCTGTTCCCTTTCCCAGGACTTGGCATGTACTATGCCCTCTGCCTGCATGTACTGTCCCCCTGCCTGTCCCCTCTGCCTGTCTCCCTGCCTGTCCCTCTGTCTGTCCCCCCTGCCTGTCCCCTCTGCCTGGACGGCTTCCCTGGCACTGCCTGGCCGGCCCCTCCCCTTGTTCTCTTGACTCACTTGTGTTTTCTCAGTAAGGTCTTCTCTCAATTTACCCTTTTTTTTTTTTTTTTGGTAAGATTTATTTTTTTTTATTTATACATACAAGAACTAGGGTATAAGCCAGAGGTGCGGGGTGAGAAAATTCCCCAGAGACAGAGTGGGGAGCAGAACAGGCGATTCTACTGAAATACACTGCTGCGGGGGGAGCGGGCGAGACCAGAGAGGTCTGCTGCGCCATGTGGGTAGCTCCCTGGCTGGGGATCGAACTCATGCAGCAGTGGCTGTCGATTTAAGTGCTAAGACTTCAACCCCTCAGCCACCAGGGAGGCCCAGAAAAAAACCAAGATTATCTTACTGTATCTACTCCTGCTACTCCCATCTCTGCCTCTTCTATTTCCCTTTACTCTTCTGTTCTCTTTCATAGCACTTTACCTGACATATGGAACATCTTACTTAATAATTTTGTGTTTTTGTTTTTTTTTTTTTTAATCTTTTCCTACTAGAATTTAAACTCCGTAGTACGAGGATTTTCTTGCACTGGAACTATGTCTGGCCACAACAGGCACTTTCCTGTTAGTTGCTTAAATGAATGAGTTTCACATTTTTTTGTGGAAACTGACATGAGAACATTCTTCCTCCTCATCATTAATCTTTATTAATAAGCATGTTGAATGCTATTTATAGAATTAGAGTTCTGTTACTTGGGAGTTGGCAAAATTTTTCTATACAACACCAGAGAGTAAATATTTGTGCAGACCATATGGTGTCAGAGCAACTACTTAACCCTGTTATTCTAATGCAAAAGAAGCCGTAGACATTCCATTAATGAATGAAGGTGTCTGTGTTCTTGTAAGACTTTATTTATGGATGCAAATCTGAACTTTACATAATTTTGGAACACCACAAAATAATACTTTGAATTTTCTGCCAGCCGTTTAAAAATGGACAGGCCGTTTTCAGCCCCTGGACCGTTCATAACAGACAGCATGCTGGAAAGGGACCCTCCACGACATTCTGCTAACCTCCCCTTTCCCCTGGTTTCTTAAATATAACTCAGTTGAAACTTATTTTTCCATATTTGGTAGAGCCCAGCAATGTAGATTCAACTCTAGGAACAGATAATCCCACAATTCTTCTCTTTGACTCCAGAATCTTTCCTATTGTTTCATTTTTGTTTTCCAGGGAACCTTGTTTTCATTATGTGCTTATGATGCTCACATTTAAGAGTTTGTAGCCTCTTGGCAGATGTCTCTTGATAGTGGCGGTGGTGATGGAAGAGTCCAGGAGCAGAGCTGGGCAGAGGCCACCCAGGTTTAAAAGTTTGCCATTATTTATGAGCTGAATAATTCCCAGATGGGAGAATCAGGAGCCATCAGCCAGGCCTTTGCCCAGAGGACTGTCACTATGAATGAGAATTGTGTTGCAGTTTTTTTACTTTATCCATAACAGATTTCTTGAACAAATTGCAAATGATTTTAATAATATAGCTCAGAGTTAATTTTAGTTATGCTACATGGGCAGTTTTTGCTCTCTTAAAAACAACAACAACAACGTAGAAAATAACCAGTTCTATTATCAAATCAAGCTGTCATCTGAATAAAGCATATTTTCCTTAATAACTGCAAAGGGAAAAATGGTTTTCATTTGCAAAATATTTTAATAAAATTTTCAATACTTGATTTTGGTCATTTCTTACTACAACCCCACAATGTAGCCCGATCGCCTATTTCAAGTGGGAGAGAACTCACAGTGAGTTAAGTGGCTTACCCCAGGCCGGAGGACTAGGAGGCCAAGCAGGCCTCTGACCACGGAGGCCTCTGGCCGCAGGAGGTGCAGACGCCGCGCTGGGAAGGAAGTTCAGGGTGTCGGCACCCTGCCCTCGCCTCATTGCTTTACCTGCTGTCAAGCTGCTGGGCACTCGCGGCGCTAGGAGGGGGTGAGGAGGCCACGGCCCGTTACATCACCACCCCTGCAGCCACTTCCCGGCTCTGCTTCCTCCTTCAGCTGTGTTAGCTGCTGCATGATTATTCTGGCAGGTTCTTCTGTCTTACTTCCCTAATATCTGGCCCTCTTCCGCTCCTCGGTGGCTGTGACCCTCTGAAGATATCACCTTGCCAGTCGACCCAGTACAGCTAACGAAACGTACTTGGTGTGATTGGCAAAGACAGGAATGGATGAAGCAGGACCCGCTGCCTCCAGTCCGGACGGTTGGGAGAACCAGGATATGGTGACTAGGCACAGGAGGGCAGGAGCTGGTGCTCAGGGGGAGATTCAGAGTCTGGCTTAAATGTCACCTTGGAGGCAAATGGTGTCAACATTCTTGTGACTTTAGTTTTCTACATCCAAAAAGTCAATTGGAGAAAAAGGTTGAACCACACAGCTGAGGCAGCAGCCAAATGGCAGAATTTATAGTCAAATCAAAGTCTTCTTGTTTTTAAATGCTTCTTAAACATCCCAGTTAAAACTTTCCATCATGGAAGTAGAGGCTTTCCATGACTTTTAAAATGCTATTTAGAGAAAATTGTCATAAATACTACATAGAGCTTGGGGTGGTTTGGAGCTTACGAATCAATGGACGGCCTAAAACTGTGGAAAATGATATAGAGCTTATCTCCCCACCTTCACTTTGGTGTTTATGTGATGCCTCATGTAGTTTGTTATATTGTTACTTTTTTGCTTTTTTCGCTTGGTTAAAAAAGCTGCATGTCATTTATTTCATTAAGAATTTATAAAAGCCTCTTTGAGTCCTTCCCCATTCTCAGATGTCCCTTTTCTTTCTCTGGCACAGTCCCAGCCACCTAAACACGATCCAGAAAGCTAGGCAGAGACCCACCAGTGCCACCGTGGAAACAGAGGAAGCGTATTAATCCTCCGTGTTTCAGTGAGAGAAAACACAATATTTTGTGTACTTTACATTGGAGTGGCCGGGAGGCCAGTTCTTGCATTATTGTGTCTTAATCCTTTCATATGGGCCAAACGAGAAGTTGATGAATTTAAGCAGACAGGTATCGCCATGCCGCACAGAGTGTGCGGGTGCACCAGGCCAGCCTGTTCCTGCAAGAGAGAGACGGTGGTTGCATTTTGCCTTCAAATAAAGGTCATGCGGATTGTCGATGCAGACGACGCTGGGTTCCCCGCCTGGTCGCCTCTGCCCGCCGAGGCTTACGGGAGCGTGTGGTCCAGTTCTCTGAGCCTGAAGTCGGGCAGTTTACAGGTCGTGACATCAGGCCTCTGAATTCACAAGCCAGTGTTTCACGGCCTCTTCTCTCTTTCTCATACAGATGCCCTGAGGGCTTCTTGGGAGAATATTGTCAACACCGAGACCCCTGTGAGAAGAACCGCTGTCAGAACGGCGGGACGTGCGTGGTCCAGGCCATGTTAGGGAAAGCCTCGTGCCGCTGCGCCCCGGGGTTCACGGGCGAGGACTGCCAGCACTCCACCTCGCACCCCTGCTTCGTGTCTCGCCCCTGCCTGAACGGAGGCACCTGCCACATGCTCAGCCGGGACGCGTACGCGTGCACCTGCCAAGTCGGCTTCACAGGTAACAGCGGAACCGGGGCCCACACTGAGCTCTTCTCGGCGGGTCTCCAGCATCTTTCCACCTTGACCTCTAGCTCTTCCCCAGCTCTGTTGCATGCTTAATGTTCTGGGAAGGAGCTGAATGTTCCAGGCCACTGTGCTTACCTTCTTTTGAGAATTTTAAGGGGAGAGTACAGAAAGAAAAAGGGTCAGATGCTCAGAAATGTCTGATTGTCTGATGTAGGTATGTCAGGACGGGTGATCAGAATCACTTCCCTGTCACCAGAAGAGAGGCTGCTGCTGCCGCTGCTGCTGCTGCCGCTGCTGCCACTGCTGCTGCTGATTTGCTTCCTGAAACCGCTCCCCTGGCGACTCAGGGCACTGCTTTTCTGAGCTGTGACTGCTCTGCTCTGCTTCTGCGCTGTCTCGAAGCCCTGCATTGCGTGTTGTGTTCCATGGGACTCTGTTTCGAGCTCTCTTTGAGCCCATCACAGCTCTCCAGCTCCAGCTGCTTCAGCTGTCCTGATCTTCGCCGTCCTCCTAGCTTTACCTTCTCCCGTCCACCCCCACCCTGACATCCAGGCTCATATTTCTGACCCCTTCATGCAGCTGGAGCCCCTTGCAGTGAGACCCTTGTCCTCTCTCCCTGGGCCTCCTGCAGTGGGTCCCTAACTGTTTCCTGGCCTTCACCTTCTCCCGTCTTGTTTCCCGCCGTGTCAGCGGCTGTACTTATAAATGCAGATCGCCTCCCAGACTCACCGGCTGGCGATGCTCGAGGCCTTTGTTGCCCGTGGAGCCCGCAGAGCCCACACAGTGGGTGGCAACCCCCTGACTGGGCTGTCGCGACCCTTGACAGTCTGGACCTCACACCTCTCTAGTCTCACCTCCTCACCAACACCCAGTTCTAGCTATACCACAGTTCTGTCACCCTGGGACGCTGGCCTCCTGCAGGCCCCGCGCTGCCGCACACAAGGGCCTTTCCTGGACACCCAGTGATGCGAATGCTCCTAGTGACCCTCTCGGGTTCCTCAGGCAGCTCATTTCTACCTTCTGTTATTTTATGTGTCACATTTCATTGTCTGTGGCAAGCAGGCAGGCGGGGGTTGGGCAGGCAGGCGTAAGGGGCTGGGGTGGGGGACCTGACCCCCGCCCAGCCTCTGGCAAATCTGGGCACTTTCTCTCTCCTCTCCCTTCATCTTGTCGTTACCCATGGTCTTGTAGTCCCCGTGCCTCCCCATCTCTCTATGATGCTGCCGTTTTATTCCCTCCCTTCTAGGCCCAGGTGTGCACCCCTACACGTGCATGCACCTGTGCTCCCTGGGCCCAGGTGTGCACTGTCCTGGGAGTCAAGACTGTGGGTTCCAGCTATAGAGGCTAGTGGTGGGAGGGCTTAAAAAAGACTGATCACTTCATTTTTTTAAATATATTTTTTTAAAGATTGATTTTATTTATGCAAGAACCAGGGTACGGGCCAGATGCGCGGGCAGGTGAGAGAATTCACCAGAGACAGAGTGGGGAACAGAACAGGCAGACTGACGAAATACACTGCTGAAGGGAGCAGCGGGTGAGACAGGAGAGGTCTGCCCCTCCGTGTGGGTTGTTCCACGGCCGGCAGGGGATCAAACCGGCACTGCAGAGGCTGCAGTGCTGCGCTCAACCGCTCAACCGCCTGCGCCACCAGGGAGGCCCTGATCACTTCATTTAGCTGACATACTGTGGTTAGCTTTTAGAAATTTCTTTCATCTGACTAGATTGTGGAGTCTCCAGAGGTAGCTTGGAGCTTTATTCAGAATGAACCATAAATGTTTATTAAGTGAGGAAAGGATCATTTCGTCCCCCACTATCCCTATAATTCTATAAATCTGATAAGCAAAAAGTGACATGCATGTGCAGAAAACGAGACTGAATCAGTCTGGAATACTTGCTCTCCTGATTTTTTCTTTGAAAAGAAAGGTATTGGTGGGGTGGAGGGCGGAGAGAATGGACTGTTGCCCCATCGTGACTGGCAGATTGGGTGGTTAAGAGGGTCATTTTCTCCTGCTTGTCAGTTTTGAGTTGTTTTGCTCCAAAGGCCTGGGGAGGGCGTGTGCAGTTACAGCGTCACTCTGAAATCACCCTCAAGTCACTGCTTCTTAATTTGTCACTGAAAGGGCCTCTTTTTGGTGTCTTGCCAGGTTCTCATCATTTGTACTTCTCCCACTTTCGTCTGTTGCTTTAAGAATCCCCGGAGGCCGAGTGTACCCCTTTGTTTTAGTGCTGGCCCCTCTGAGTGAGGCCTTGTTGGCTTGTCCCCACTCCCACGTAGACACGGAGGAAGCAGGTTCTAACTGTACCTGACAAACATGGGTGGCAGGTCCCGGGAGCGTTTGTTTCAGTCGCAGGCAAACACGCCGACACGCTGTGTGCTGCAAGGAAGAAGTATTTGCTTGTTTCTAACTAGATGTTGTGGGACTTACGAGTGTCTTTTATTCATTCGGTGGGAATGGTTTGCACTCTGGGTCTGCCCCTGCCCATGTGGCAGGTGGTGACCTAGAAGGCACAGCGAGCTTGGGGTGTGTGTGTGTGTGTGAGAGGCAGGGGGGAGGTAGAAAAGCGGGGGGAGATTTTGGGGAGCTGAGGGGGCATTGAGGATGACTTCGGTAGTACAGGCTTAGGAGTAGGGCTGTCAGGAGACGTTCACTAGGGAGACATAGGCGCCCCACACAGGAGCAGCTTGTGCAAAGACCAGGGGGGTGAGACCAGAGGAGGAACTAACCCCTCTGTTGCAGAGACTGAGGGGAACCTGCAGGCCTGGGCTCTGTGGTCTGCCCCTAGCCCCCAAGTGCTCCTCGGAGTCTCTGAGGGTCTAGGGAGTGCGTGCGTCAGGGGTTCTTGAGTTGTCTTTGAATTGAGTTTCCTACAGAATTCAGAGTTTGGAGCTTGTCTGTGTGAGCGCGCCCTCACATCATCTGCTGGGTGGGGGACGCGGGGTGTTGGTGAGGGGGAGCTCCCATCACTAGGGAAGCACTAAGTTCGTTCTCCCTCCTGTAGGGAAGCTGTGCCAGTGGTCGGACACCTGCCTGTCTCACCCCTGTGCCAACGGAAGTACCTGCTCCACGGTGGCCAACCAGTTCTCCTGCAAATGCCAGGCCGGCTTCACGGGACAGAAGTGCGAGAACGACATCAATGAGTGTGAGGTCCCGGGCCTGTGCCAGCATGGGGGCACCTGCCTCAACCTGCCGGGCTCGTACCAGTGCCAGTGCCCCCAGGGCTTCACCGGCCAGCACTGCGACAGCCCCTACGTGCCCTGCGCCCCCTCGCCCTGCGTCAATGGGGGCACCTGCCGGCAAACCGGGGACTTCAGCTTTGAGTGCAACTGCCTCCCAGGTGAGTGCCCTGGTGTCCCGGGGTGGGGCTGCATCTCCAGGCGGAGGGTGGCCCTGGGTGGGGGGGGTATGTCCAGGTGGAGGGTGTCCTGGGGTGGGGAGGGTGCATCTCCAGGTGGAGGGTGTGCCGGCATTGGGGGGACATCTCCAGGTGAAGGGTGTGCCGGCGTGGGGGTGCATCTCCAGGTGGAGGTTGTCCCGGGGTGGGGGGGTATCTCCAGGTGGAGGGTGTCCTGGGGTGGGGGCGCATCTCCAGGTGGAGGGTGTGGCTCTGTTGCTCATGTAGGAAATATCCTTCCCAGCAGGGAAAGGGGAAGTGAGAATTTCGTGTGGGGTGGGTTGCTGGTGAGGGAGAAGTTTTATGAGCCCAGTGCACTCTATAAACTGCAGGGGGTAATTTAACTTGTCAGGGTTTATGATGATGAGTGACTAGGAAATTGTTTATTGTCCATTTTGGAGAATAAGAGAAACAGAACTCTGGGAACGGGACAGACAAGCCTGTAAAATGGAAGGGGACACAATGAGAATTAGACATGGAAAGAGGACGTGTCAGTAATAAAGTACTTTAAATGGAGTTGACAATAACAGCAGGCGATTGACTTTCCTACTTTCACCTCTGATGGAATGATTTTCCTGACCACCTAAATGTACCCACGTGCCCTCTTCTGTGATTTTCCCTGGGCTTCTGGCCTTCAGAAACTCACCCAGTGTTCCCTCTCTGACTTTGGGGTACCCTGTCCTGAATTGAAGCTGGAGAATTTGGAACTGGGGCGGGGGTAGTGTTTTGTTAATCATTTTTTGATGAGGTCTCAGCAATTTTATATGGCATAGTCATATATAAGTAAGACGGAAGGAAAAAGAGAAACAGTTTATGGGGGGCAGCGGGGGGCTCAGTGTTCTGAAGCGAGGGAGAAAGGGGCAGGCCTGGCCTGGTCACTAAACTCCTTGAGAAATGATGGGAAGGTTGAAAACTGAGAATTTTGATTGGGAACAGAACACAGGCAGCTGGAGCAGATGAATTACTAAGCAACAAAGATTCTGTTTTTATACAAATATCTTTAGTCCAAAAACAAAAGAAGGAAAGCCGTAGGGGGGAATAATGTGCTCAGTAAGCAGAATTGCCTCAAAAAGAAGTTGTTCTGACCACTCTCCCCGAGTGGGAATCTGAGACTCCAGTCTCATGGATGCGGTTCACATATAATAGGACCGTGTGTTTTATCTCCCGGGAGTTAAAGGTCATATGTTGGTCCTAAGTATAAAACCAAATGGTAAATGTGTTCATTTCATTCCGTAGACACTGATGGGCTACCAGCTACGTTCTGGGCACCCCGCTGTGTGCTTGGGATACACGATGCAAGACATCCCACGTCATAGGAGACCTTGTCATTTCACGCTGAGCCCCCAGAATGAGCTGTGTAATGGCACTGCTTTCAGTTTCTCTCTCTCTCTTTTTTTTTAAGATTTATTTATTTAGACAAGCACTGGGTACAGTCAGAAGCACAGGAAGGTGAGAGAATTCACCAGAGCGGGGAGCAGAACAGGCAGACTGACGAAATACACTGCTGAGGGGAGCAGCGGGCGGCAGGAGAGGTCTGTGTGCCATGTGGGACCCTCGCCCGGCGGCTGGGGATCGAACCAGCGCTGCAGAGGCTGCGGGCAGCTTCGCAACCCAGCGCTCAACTGCTGCGCCACCGAGGAGGCCCTGCTTTCAGTTTCTCTTTCAACAAAAACTGGACAGTACTGTCATCCTAGATGCTAAGTCCATTCCTTATTAACATGATGCCACCATCATCTCCATTATCCTGTAGAAGGAACAACTAAAAGATAACTTTCCTCCTTCCTGCTTGTGTTAGCATTTTAAGGGTTAAAGAAAAAAAAAAACGAAATATAAACTGTTTAATTTTGTAAATATCCTAATAGTTTAATAGTGTAAGTGGCTCGTAATTGAGGTTATGTGATTTATTGTCAAAGGCTAAATGTGTTTTTCAGCTTCAAGAAAATTGCTCGTAATAATTGCCATCACAAGAGGTTGATTTGGCAGCAAGATACTGACGGGAAGTCAGAAGTCAATAAAGGAAGTTTTTAGCTAGGAGAGAGTGATTACTCACCCCCATAGTCTCCGCGTTGTTATCCATTAGCCACGATAAGAACCATAGGGAATTCTGAGAGTGTGTGCAGGAAAGGATCTGTCAGACCAGAATAGTATCTCCTCCTTGAGAAAGGAAATAACCAGGGATTCCGCCACGGAGAGGCTGCCAGGGCTAGGGGGCTGGAGCCGGAGCCTTTGGCTGTCTTTTACTCTCCAAGCGACACTCATGCATGAAATGTGTGTGTGTGTGTTGGGGACCGTGATGGGGGGGCGGGGGTTTTGAGGGGATAGAATATTTGGCAGAGAGAAAACGAACACATATTTAATGCCTTTTGTGAGCCAGGCACTGTGCCAGGTTCTTCTGCATCCACTAGCTCGATTACACAAAAACCATGGAGGTGGGAGGGGGTAGGTGTTATTTTTTTGAGTTTTCCCAGGTGAAATAATTGGGGTTTAGAGATCTTACATGATTACCCAGACTCGCAGAGCTGACCTGCGGTGAGGCTGAGGCCTGAACTCTGAGTATGGGCAGAGTCTCCCCAAAGCCCTTCCTTGTGTGTCTGCTGTACCACGGCTCACCCTTGTCTGCCCTGAAGGTGCTTCAGGAAGGAGCGAGACCTTCTAGGTGCTTTGAGATGCGTGGGTCAAAAACAGAGCGGTTGATGTATCTGAAAGAGGACATACCCGTAACTGTGATCCCGTATTGTTACGTGTCCGCCTACCTAAGGCATCGTGCAGACACGGAAACAAGAGTTCAGCAGACTAGTTCTTGCCTTCTGGGCTCCCACGATGTAAAACCAGGGACATCAGCTTGGACAGGGTATGGAAGGAAATTCAGAAGATTTCAAAACAGTGGAAGATATGGTAACATTGTGAGTAAATATGAATTTATACATCTTGCAAGATTCTGTGCTGTTTTTATGTCCCAGGTGGAGCTTGGAAAAAATTTGCTTTATTTTTCCATAAGGACATAGCGCTGGAGCAGCTTTTCTTTTAGAAAATTCTTTCATAAAGCAGTACCACTTTCCCTGCTGCTCCCGCCTTGGCCCTCCATGCGTTACTTAAAATAATCATCACTGCCTCACTGTAAATGACACCCCAATTTCAGGAGAATCATTTTTCAGTTCTAAAAACAGGGAAACTGGGTCAACAGAGGCAGAGTACCCCACTGTGGCTTTCTGCAGCTCCCCAGTGCTGCTTCCTGCCCCATCCAATCTTTGCACTTTTAATTGAGGCCGCCCCATCTCTGTTTGGTACGGTGACCACCCTGTCCCCCTTAATTGCCAGCCCTGGTCTACATTTTCTTTTCCTTTTCTGCAATTCTTGCCATCTTCTTAGTATATAATTTGCACTATGTAATTTACCTCATTATGTCTATTGTTTATTGTCTGCCCCTTCCAGATTCTGCTACCTCTCCCCTCGAGAGCGAAAGCTAGAATCTTTGTTTTTGTTTGGCGACATGTCCCGAGCACTTGAGACGGGCGCCAGGTACGTCAGGACAGGCGTACAAGGACCCATGGGCCGGCTAGGGCTGGTGTCGTTTTGAGGTCCTCACCCTGGCCCGGCGCATCCTAGGCTGAGTCTGGCTCCTCTTCTGTGCTTGGATGCGCTAATCCCGGGAGAGAAATTTAGAGCTCGTCTCAACTCCAGAAGTCAGCCATCACCACAGACGTCAGCGATGATCTCCTTGTGGCGGAGTTACCGTCCTCACCTCCCATGGGGCACTGCAGTCACTGTGACTTGATTTCAGTAGTGTCGTAAGACTTTTGGAAGGAATTAAAACTGCAAAAGTGACTCACCCTGTGTGCAAAGAAAGAAGTGCTGCTCTGGAAGGGAAGGAAGGAAAATATCTTTAAGAGGAAACTAACAGGTTCAAACCGAGGAGCCTGCTTTCACCTTCCCCTTGGGTCTGCGGCGCTCAGCAGTCGAGGTCCTGTGTGAGCGGCCGCTAGTCAGGCTTCAGCAGAGGTCCCGGGACGCACGCAGCCAGCAAGAGCTCAGCTACGAGCAGGATAGAAAAGGGATGATTGAGTCGGTGACTCCCAGTATTTTTGAGTTAAACCAACTACAGGAGAGAGAACGAGTTAGGCTATTGGTTTTTTTTTTTTTTTTTCAAAGATCTTATTTATGCATGCATGCGTGCAAGAGCTGGGGTGCAGGCCAGAGGTGTAGGGGTGAGAGGATTCACCAGAGACAGAGCGGGGAGCAGAACAGGCAGATCTACTGAAATACACAGCTGAGGGGAGCAGCGGGCGAGACAGGAGAGGTCTGCTGTGCCACGTGGGTCAGCTCCCTGGCCAGGGATCGAACTCAGGCAGTGGCAGTGATAGCTCTGAGACTGAAGCCCTGGGCCACCAGGAAGGTCCCTTAGGCTGGTTTTATGTTTGTGGACATCTAATGAAGTGGCCCTGGTGAGCTCGGAACAGTGGGCGGAACCTGCTGAGAGCTATAGGTGGGGTGGACAGACCTTGGTGTACCTTTCCTTTTTCTGGCTCCCCCACACCTCTTCATTCCTGGATGATTTTTTAAAAAATCATAAAAAGCTGTCGCCTCTGTTCTCTTCAAACAACGAAGGTTTGTACTTTGTAAGCCTCCTCTGTACACCACTTATTTGCAACACACTGCTTGTTTGCAAGCAATACCTGCCGCTAAACCGTAAGCACATTTTGTGACCTGCATATCTGCTCTGTTGCTGAGCTTCAAGACTTAGAAAATCCTTCCCTCTTGCATTCTCGTATGCAGGGACATGTGATGTTCTCCTGGAATTTACACTAATCACCCGTTGGCAGGTTCTGGAACAGAAGCAAAGTGCTGATACCACTTTCCCAGGTTTATTATTTTAGCTTCTTTGACTAGTCTTGCTTGATGCTTCTTTACTGTTCTTCTGCGCTTAGTAGCTTTACTCATGTCATCTCTTTGGCATTCTAGCACCTTCTTCCCCCACCTCCAGGCTTTTTACATGGGATTTAGTCTTTATGATTTGTCAGTTATGTCACTGAAGTGCCTTCTGTATTTTCTACCCCCGTGGGGATTAGAGAGCTTGTAAGGTCTTTTGGCAGCTTAATAAACCTCCAGCATAGCACTTTCAAGCTGACAGCTCATCAGTTCACTGTTCCAAGTAGATGCTTATTTTGACACCTCTTCTCCCCACCCCCCGACACAAAATTTAGACTCTGAATATCCAGAAAAGTGAATGCACTGTGAACCGAATATGCTAGAGAAGACAATTCCTATATTCTTTAATTGTTTTAATGTACTGAACTTGGTTCTTTTGAATGCCCTTCTTTGGTGATAAATTTAGAAAGGAAATGAAAGTGGAAATCATTAGGGTAGTGTCAACACAGCCTGGGGAGGTGGGGGTCAGGGGTACACGGGCCGGTCACAGGGGTGCTGAGTGCATCGGACCCGCTGAGGGGATGGACAGAGAGGGGACCATTTTGCTTTTGTAACAGGCTAATCCTCAGGGGGCTGGGGTCAGGGGACAGAGCCTTGTGAACTTCCACCTTGTTGCCTTTATCCAGTTCCAGGCATCCCGGGTTTTGCCCTCACTCTTGCATCCCTCTGCCTGGAAACTTCCCGGAGGACACTCAGCCTACCTTGGGAGAGTCCCGGCTGTGCCATTCTGCCTCCCTTTCCTGTCTCTTCTATGTGCCTCTTCACCAGGCCTGTCCCCCCTCACACCTCCCAGCGCCTGACGATGGAGAGCTGAAGGCGCCTTCTGGGAGATGCTGTTCTCTGTGTGGGACGAGCCTCTGTCCCAAAGGCTCTGCTCTGCTCCCTCACTGTCGTCATTTGTCAGTTACGGGGCCCAAGGTTTTATAACAGCACGGTCTTAAAATGTTCTTTCTAAGTTTAATTTCTCTGCTTTTGGCCTTTTAAGGACATAAATTGGCCTTGAGCTGTAACCTCCTTTTGGCGTCGTCACGTGAGCCTCTCCATAAATCTGCTACACCCACCCCACCCACAGGTCTGGAGACGTGTCTGTTTTCTTTTCCCCTAAAATCTTAAAATATATTTTAAAGAAGTGAGTTCACTGCAGCTTACTCCTTTAAGTCTTACCTCTGGCCTCCCCCTTGGGTAGACTGTTTCTTACACAAATTTACTAGCTTTCCAAAAAGAGTTCTAGATCTCTATTTTTAAAGCATAAATCCTGTCTTAACTTTGGAGAACTGATTTGGCTGCACTTTTCTTAGTAGTCACGGGAACTTTTGGCCTAACGTCAGGTTTTCAGATTATTGAGAGAGAATTTGGGGGTCTCAGAGAGCACAGGGGCGGGAACTGGGTAGGGGTACCCGGTCAGCACTGACCCCTGCCAGCCGTGGCACCTCCTGCCAACCGCGTCACCTTGGGTGAGTCAGCCTGTGCCCTCACAGACTTCAGCTGCAGCGTACAAGTGGGTAAGCGCTAGGGAGGCGTTGATCCCGTTGCTAGCTAACAGTATTCCCGATACAGCAACTTTGTTGAGATAAACTTCCATGCCATATAATTTGCTCTTTCAAAGTGTACATTCGGTGGTTGTCAATAGACGGTAAGTTCTCATTTGATGTCGTTGGTCGGTTCTTGGAAACTGTGACTTTAAGCAAAGCTGTATATATCAAAACCAGTTTTTCCATAGGCTAATCAATATAAATAAGAATTAACTTCCTATGACAATTTCTGGTCACAAAAACATCACCACACTTCTGAGTAAAGGCCTGAAACACTTCTAATATTAAACAAAAATGCATTAATTTCCCAAGTGATTTATTCCAGTTCATGGTCATGGCTGGCTGGACCCTGTCCCAGCGGCTCAGGGCCCACAGCAGGGACCCACCTGGGCAGGGGCCCTGTTCTTGCGGGTTCTCCCCCAACACCCGCAGCTCACTGAGAGTGGGGCAGTTGAGATATGGCAGTGGACCTCAGGCACATTTTTGAAGTCTGAGAAGAAATTGGAGGACCCAGAGAAGACCGGTGCAGACATGCGGAGAACATGCAAGTTCCTGACAGACAGTGGCCTTGGGTTTTCCCCCTCATGTTATAAGGAAATTGTTACTCGAGGACCGGCTGTAGTCGCAGATTTGTGTTACCATCATTGCCACAGTTGATTTTAGACCATTTTACCACTCCAGAAGAAACCCTCCATGCCCCATCTCCTTCCCAGCACTAGGTAACTCCTAATTTGCTTTCTGTGTCTATAGATTGTATAATTGGCATTTCATATCAATGAAACACATGATACATGGTAATTTGCGATTAGGTTTTTTTTTTTTTTTTACCTAGCATAGTGTTTTAAAAGTCCATCCATGTTGTGGACGGTATCAGCATTTAATTCCTTTTCATGACTGAGTACTATTCCGATGCATGAATTTACCACGTTTTGTTTTCACATTTGTAAGTTGATTGATTTGGGGCTGCTTCCACTCTTTGGGGGTGTTACAAATATGACTGCCATGAGTGTTCTTGTAGAAGAACATTGTGTGGATAATTTTTTTTTCCCCTAAGGGTAAATACTTAAAAGAGGAATCACTGGGTTGGATGGTAATACTAACCTCTTCAGGAACCATCAGACTATTCCAAAGCAGCTGCACTATTGAACGTTCTAACCAGCAGTGTGAGGATTCCAGTTTTTCCACATCCTCGCCAGTATTGCTATTGTCTGTCTTTTTGATTAATGCCAACGTCGTGGGTGTGTAATAATTCCTTATCGTGGTTTGATTTGTATTTCTCTAGTGACTAATAATGTTGAACATCTTTTCACATCATTGGCCACTTATCATCTGTGTTTGGAGAAATGTCTGTTCAGATCTTTAACTTGTTTTATAATTAAGTTGTCTTCTTACATACACTATTTTTATTACTGTAAACATTCTTTGTATATATGGGATACGAGTTTCTATCAGATATATGATTAGCAGATATTTTCTCCCATTCTGTGAGTTGTCTTTTCATTTTCTTGATGGAATCCTTTGAAGTTCAAATTTTGATGAAGTCCAAACTGTTTTTCTTTCGTGATCCATGCTTTTGGTCACATTTAAGAAAACTTTGCCTAACCCAAGTCACAGAGGCTTATTGCTGTGCTTTCTTCTAAGAGCCTTATAATTTTAACTGTAATATTTTGAGGTTTTTTTCAGGTTATGAGAAAGGGATCCAGCTTCATTCATTTGCATGTAGACATTTAGTTGACATATCACCATCTATCGAATGTAAATGTCTTTTAAAAAAAAATTTAACTTGTTTAATCTTTATACCAAACCTTTGAAGTCGGTCCTGTTAATTCCCCCAGGGAGGAAAGGAAGCTGTACTAGCTTGCCTGGGCTCCATCGGGCTGCATGGCGAGGCCGAGACCATCCTGGACAGCTTGGCCCTGGAGGCTGTGCTTCTAACAAGCAATCAGCTCTTCATTTTCCTGCCTCCTTACCTGCCTGTCTGCTGACAGGAAAGAACTACCTCAGAGATAGTCAAGTAGTCCTGAAAAGAAAACATTTCATTTCTTACATGATGTGGTTATGCTGAACGCTTCTGCTTCCTTAATCTGTCTGAGGTTAGTGAGTGCAATTAGTCGAGCAGCGACTCACATAAATTCGGGGCCACAGTTTCAATTCCTTCGAGTCTGGCTGCTTTGGCTTTATCACCTCCCGACACCGAGGCGGTCCTGTTCGGCCTTGCTCACCAGAAAGATCATGTTGGGGAGGGCGACCATCACTGGTCCTGACACACCCTCAGACCACACGGTCCTCGCGGTGGCAAGCCAGGGCTGCTGTCCCCCTCAGCACCCTCAGACCAGGCCCTCGCACTTCCTGAAGGATGCTGCATTAGGCGCAGTAGACTCGTGGCTCAGACCTCAGCTCAGAACGTCACTTGGTGGGTTGCTGATCTGGCCTCACCGTGTCATCATTAGGGGTGCACGAGCTTAACCAGTTCAGCACTTTCTGGCTCATTAATCCATTGGCAAAACTGTCGTATGATAAAACATTATTAGCATAAAAAAAGGGAACTCGAGTACAAATACCTAGAGAAATAGAATTCTCTTCAGGCAAGTCTTCAGTGATGTCCATCTTTGACGAAGTGATTTTCTTTGGTCTCTGGGTAATTTTTTTGGCCTCTTGGTTTATTACACTCATTTACATCCCTGCTACTGTTTTCAGAGAAACCAGCCGCGTTCCAGTAGAGCAGCAGCCTGTGGTGAGGATTGAGTAACGCAGGGTGACTGAAGTTGTTCCACCCACTAGGCCGTGAATGCCACGAGGGCAGGGACTCTGGCTCCAGCCACCCCCCCCCCCCCGCCCCGTGGCTGAGACCCAGTGAGCTTCTGAGTGTGGGTGAGGAATCTGAGGGACACTTTGATGAGGCCAAATACTTAGTCTCGCCGCATTTTAACTAAGAAAGTTTCCAGTGACATTCTCGTGCTTGAAGCCGACAATCTGAGTCAATAAGGAACTTGGTGAGGAGAAGAGAGAGCTAAAAGCTCAACATCTGACCTGCAGAGGAACACACTGCAGGAAGCCAGGGCGCAGTCTGCTACGCTAGTTTCATTTTTCATAAAAGGGAAACATCTAGAGGAAGGAAGCAATGCTGTAAGCGTAGAGAGAGGACGTAGAGCATCTCACTTCATTAGTGATAACACCTCCTTGTTTTCAGGGTCTTTTTGTATTTCTGTTACTCCACGCGTGGCCTGGCACTCACACCAGCTGGGCACGCAGCTGAGGAGGTGGCATCAGCATCATTTCACAGACGAGGAAGCTGGTCCAGGCTGTACTTTGCCATGTGTTAAATATCTCGTAGGTGGTGAGGTTTGTGCTTGACTCATGTCCTCAGACTTTGCGTTTAGTGTTTTTCTTAGGCCTTCCACCCCCACCTACTTTGAGCAATGATCCCAAGAAAAAATACAAGAGGAGTTGCACTTTTTATTTGATTTAATTAGGTAACTTTTATCTGTTCTTCCCATTCTTTTGATAGGGAGTTAGGGAAAATCCAGTACCGTGTGTGTGTGTGTGTGTGTGTGTTAAAGAACCAGGGCATAGCTGTCCCAAGTAGACGCTTATCTTCATTGGAATTTTATTTCCTAAACCTCTTTGAAGTACGTGTGCGGCAGCTATGAAGGCACGTGGAGGCTGCCACTGGCATCGCGAGTCACTCTGGCTGTCTCGCCACGCATCCAGGCAGGAAATGGCACAAGACTGGGGGTTGTTTAGCTACAGGCCTGGGTGACCAGCTGTTGGCCGCTGAGCTGAACGAGGGGTCAGGTCTGTTTTCAGGACCGTGTCCTGAGGGAGCAGAGCAGGTCGTGTCTTCTGTGTGAGAAGTCATTGTTTTCTTTTCTTACCAGGTTTTGAAGGGAGCACCTGTGAGCGGAATATTGATGATTGCCCCAACCACAAGTGTCAGAATGGAGGGGTCTGTGTGGACGGCGTCAACACTTACAACTGCCGCTGCCCGCCTCAGTGGACAGGTAAGTGCCATGGGGCAAGTCAGCCAGGACGCGCCAGGGCCGGTGCCCCGAGGCAGCCGTTACTGACCAGGGCACTTGTCACAAATGCGCCGAGGACCGCTTGGGGACAGTGTGTGAAGGAAGCCAGGGTCTCCTCGCCGCCTGGCTGGTGACGTAATGCTCTGACTCCTATGTCAAAGAAAAAAGTATTTTTGCAGGTTTATATTCAGTGGTTCGGAGCATAGCTCTGTGCGGGGTGCTGGGAACATTTGAGAGAAAAGAGTCATTGATAGTCACTGGTGGGTATTGTCTGGGAAAGGCAAGTATCACCTGAAACACAGTAGATGCACAATAAAAATGCAGAGGGAAAAAAGTACTTAAATGAGAAAACACAAATGGTCTCTGTCACACACAGAATGGTAACTGAGGTGATAAATACATCACGTCATGTTAGTATGGCGTTCACGCAGTGTATACGTGCATCTCAGATCCTTGCAGTGTACACCTCACCTCACACAGGGTTCTACAACAGCCACTTCAGCAAAGCCAGAAAAAACAGGAATTGCAACTTGTCCATCTTCACTGAACTGCCAATAAATATTCAAAACTATATGAAAATGATGTTATAAAGCTGAAAATAAGTTATATAGGATGTGAGAGTTCAGCACTTGTTCACAGATAGAAATCCATCCCACCTCATCCACGTGTCCTGCAACCACACAAAGGATTGGACGGATACGCTTGGTAACATTATTTTTATGACATCCGGTTACACCTCTCTCTTTCCCCTTTTTCTGTCCCTCTTTTGGACCATAGAAAAAAAATTTTACGTGCTCCGACTTGATAGAAGGGCTCTCCTTTTTAATTTCATAGCCTCTTGGAAATTTCTGATGTTGTCTGAGGCAAAATTTTCATTTAATTTTGAAATTTTATGCAGCATTTGGTCCCAATTTCTGTACATAGCTATATTTATGTAGCTAACTGAAAGTGGAGGTGATTAAGAACGGGTTCAGTGATTAAGAATTGAGCCTTTCTGAGAGAAATTGAATGATTTAATGTGCAAACTCAAGAGGAAGCTAACGTCATGAGGGGGAACTTGCAGAATCAGCGGTGGACTGTGTCCAGGTGACACGGCTGATGTTGGAGGGCAGCCACTGCTACCTGGTATTCTTCAGAGACTCCAAATTGCTTTCCCTTATCTGTAGCAACTAATTATTTAGAGTACTCCCTGGAGCTCCACATTATGATTAGAAAAAGATTAAATGGAGTTTAAAACTTCAATTACATGATTTCCTGGAAGGGCACATATTTCTGCTTTTAATCCCCCAAATGTCCTTTTTAAGACTTTCTCACCAGTTTTCCTTAGAATTGGACTTCCCCTAGAATTTCTTCTCGGTGTCTCGGGCCTAGGACTTCACTCTCCGCTCTCGCCATCCGCTGCTCTCTGCTCTCCTGCTTTTGTCATTTCTCAGAGGCCATTTTGTTTTTAACTTAAAAAAATTACAGTGAAATTATGTGACAAGTAATATCGGGAAAGATTTGAATTTTTTCTTTTTAATGCTCCTTACAGTGCTGCTGGGCAGGGGGAGACGTTCTGGGAATTTGACCCTGTCCCGAGCTCTCCTGTGTCCTGGGAGAGGGCGGCTTTGTGCAGTGTTGAGGCCTCTGAATCCCTGGAGAGTAAACACTGTTGTGATTTCCTTGCTGATTCTTCTTTGATGTCACAGTTTCCTGCATTGATGTTAATTAGGAAGTTCCCTTCTTGGAGGAAATCTTCCTGAAAAGATGTTTTATAAGAATTTCTTACCCCAAGATGTTTAATAGCTACCTCTTCTCTGTGAAAATCCTTGTAAAATGTTTCTCCGTGTGATTTTGTGTTTTCTGGAAGGGATGGCGTAACAATGGGTCAGTTCAGTGGGAAGTGCCTTGCTTCTTTGGGTTGCTCTGACGTGCTCTGTCGTCTGATGTGCCCTCAGCCTTTGGGTTCCTGCCACCGGCTTCCTCCTCCTTGGTCACTCACGGCAGCTCTTTGGTCCAGTGGCAGCCTTGGCTTTTGCTCCCCCATCACTGGCAAGATGAGGGGCGAAGTCTTTCCTGTCTTCACCTCATCCCGTCTGCCTCTCCAGCCTTCTCATCCCCCCGCAGCCTTCCTGTTCCAGCAGTAGGAACAGCTTCCCAGTCTCCCGTATTCACCACGTCGTGCTTCCCACCCATTATCTCAACCCCGTTCCATTGACTTCCACACCGTTTTCTTTTTTCAAGGTTTATTTATTTATGCATACAAGAGCTGGGGTGTAGGCCAGAGGTGTGGGGGGTGAGAAGATTCACCAGAGACAGAGCAGGGATCAGAACAGACAGACTGACCAAGATACACTGCTGAGGGGAGCAGCAGGGAGATAGGAGAGGTCTGCCGCACCATGTGGGTAGCTCCCTAGCCGGGCAAGGATCGAACTTGTGCTGCAGAGGCTGGGGACAGCTTTATAGGTTGAGTCTTAATCCCTTGCGCCACCAGGGAAGCCCCCACATCATTTTGTTTTGATTTCTTCCCTCCACCCCTCTTCCTGTTGTCCTCACCATTGTCACCTGCCTGGCTCAGGCCAAGCTGTAGCCGACTGTAGAAGCCTTCCACGGTCCCCGTCCAGCTGAGATAAATGTTCTCTGGGCTCCTCTGGGACAGTGCTCGCCGGCATTGTTACCTGCTCCCTGTGCACGGGGGCGCCTGGGCGGCTGACGCCTGTTCGCAGGTGAGCTGTTCACGCTCCCAGGCCCGCCTGAATCTGAGAAGAAAGGAAAAAAAAATGTGAAGTCGCAGGGTTTATATTTCTGTTGCCATCTGAGTTAGAAATAGAGATTAATATTTTCTGCTCTCACAAATAAGAACAGTGAATGGTGCTGGGGGCTGGGAGTTAGCTAATGTTTATCAGCACCTCAATACTGTGCTCATTGCAGGGTCTTATTTTGTTAAAACTTTGTGATAATTGTGTTGGGGGAGAACTTATTAAAATACCCATTTTACGGGAGAGGACGGCTTTTCAGAAGGATAAAACACAAGATGGTTGGATTAGGGTTGGAATCTAGACTTGTTGAACTTGCTTGAATCTTGTTCTTTTTCCTATGCAAATTGAATCTGTGGGTGGTCTTTTTACTAGAATTTAAGTTCAGCAGATCAGTTAATTATTCTAGGACACAGTGATTCCTCTCTTGTGTTTTTTCCTTTTTGAACATTTGACTGGTTACTTTGAGGTTATAAGTTACTATTAAGTGAATGTTTTATATTCAGTCAGGTACTTTTTTCCACTATACCTAATACTTCTATTATTATTTGTTACAAATTCCCCTTACAGTGTTTGGCTGTGGAGTTAAAGTATGAACTGTTGGGTCTGGCTTGGAGCAGAAGGTATTAGAGTAGGCCGTGGAGAAGGAAATGAAGCTGCCAGCCACCTGAAAAAGAAAGGGTGGGATGATATAGCCAAAAAAACTAGGTGTCAATTTGAAGTGGATGATGACTTGAGAATATGCCATGTTTTAAATGAGAAGAGCAGTATTTTGTTAAGTGCACCCCATAGAAGACTTGGTCTTTTATAGGTAGGTCTGGGCTTCTGACCAGAAAATTTTCCAAGTCTATCCATGGTTTTATTTGGGGTAAATAACTTGGCTACCTTTTCTTTGGAAGGCTTTATTTGCTACCCATGGAATTATTATCTCAATTACTTTATTGGGTATCGGAAGAATAAATAGTGCAATAAAGAGCCTTTTGATCTTTTTTGCTTATTCAGCAAAATATCCCAGACCCATCCTGTTGAGTATTGTAATCAATAGCCACATCTTGGTATTGAATATCTGAAATGTGACCAGTCTAAGCTTCCAACTGTGAGCTACCTGATTTTGAACACTTAGTTTGGAAAAATCTGTATTACGTCATTAATAATATTTTAAATACTGGTTGGATGGTAAAGTGATGAAGTTTTGGATACATGGAGTTAAAGAAAATGTGATAGCAAGAGTACTTTCAACCAGTTTCTCTTGCCTGTTTTTGAGTGTCTACCAGGAAATTCAGAATTATATCTGTTCTCATGTGGTGTCCACAGCAGACATGAAAAGAGCTGCTTTCTACTCCAGCTCAGAGCCTTTTTACCTAGCAGGGCTGTCTGGAGTAGTGCCAGTTGAGCCTTCAGAAGCTTCCACTCTCTCGGACTAGCTGAAGGCCTGGAGGAAGAGAGAAAAGTCTGAATAGTTGGCTGTTCCGAGACTAACAGGACTCGAGAGAGCCAGACACGAATGTCTACCGCACGGGATCTGGCCCCCGCCGTCGTCTGAGAGGAGCTGGGCTCTGGCAGGCACCCCTTTAAGGAAAAGAAAGTGATTAAAGACTCCCAAATTCATTAAAGCAGCGTAGATTAATGTTTCGTCTACACAGGTTATTTGAATTTTTTTTTAAAGGTTCATTTCCCTCCAAATTAAGTTGCCTCTAAGCTCAACCCACAGATTGTCCTCTGGCAGCTTTTTGTTTTGGGTTCACGCATGGGGCAGACGTGATTTATTTTCCTGTACTTGCTATTAACCCAGAAATGTAATTTCAGCTTGGGTTTGCAGAATAGTGCTTTGGGACACTAAGTGAAAAAATGAACAGTGGAATTTAGGTGAATATGAATCAGAAGTGATCACATTTCCTCTCAGCTCTGTTGTAGCGTGATGAGCCCAAAGAATTAGTTAAGATTTCTTAGCTGTTAGGTGCTCCAATTTCAGTAAAATCTTTTGGCCTGGAGAGCAAGGACATATGGCCAGAGGGTGCAGGGCACGGGTACCTGGGGTGGCATTTTATGTTTGGACAAGGCGGCCCATCTCAGAACAGCCTCTGGTCAGTGACAAGCTGTCTCTGTGCTGGGTCTTCTCACACTTTTCGGTTTGGTTTTTTTTAAAGTCCTAGAGCGAAAGGAGCTTTCTGATTATATTTCAGGCTGCAAAGCTGTGCTCATTCGTATTTCACATAGGGAATTGGATGGGAAAATGCCTCTTCCTTTTCTGTTTCTCGGCCATCAGTCTGATTGTGAGGACTTGACTGTCAGCCTGTCTTCTGGAATTCTGCTTCCCCATGCCAAGTTCAGTGTACTGACAGTGGCGAGGACTGCTGGAGAGCTGACCTGGCCTCTCTCCTCCCAGTGTGTCAGAGCTGGTCAGTGCTTGTGTGGCTGGGGGTGGTGGTGCACCATTCAGCATAGCCCCTGACCATGCGGGAGCTGAGGTGAGGGACACTCAGGCCCCTGGGTCCATGGTCTAAGATCTAGTGCATCCCACACAAGGTCATCTCACTCAGTGGCTTTTCATCTCACTGAGTAGCTTTCATAACAGGTATTTCTGAACAACTGTTGCACCCAACATACTATGTTGCATGTTTTTTAAAAGACACAAAGGAAGAAATGTCAATTCCTGTCCTTAAGAATGGTCAGGTTGACTAGGAAGAAATTAAAAAGGCCATACACAACCACCCTGGAGGGGGAGAGTCTGTCAATGGATGTGAGTCTGCAAGAAGCATGGACAGAAGTTGGGGGCCATCTAAGAACTAGCTTCTGTTTAACCTGAGTCATGGAGCTGCTGGGGCCTGGTGACCAGGACAGAGAAGTAGGCTGGAGATGGTGATGAGTTTGAGGTGAGTTTTCTCCTTGAGAAACACTGGCCAGTGAGACCCTGGACATCAGCATAGAGGCTGGAGATGGCAGGTGTTGAATCCTGCTCTTGGTGGCCTTTGGGATATACTGAGCCTGTAAGGGAAAGTGTGTGGAATGAGAAGAACACAAGGCTTGAACTCGAACTGCGAGAAATGTTCACATTTAGAAAATAATCAGGGAAAGGAATCCGAGCAGGTGATGCAAGAGCGTGGGGACGGGCAACTCCGGGCGCCTCACCCAGTAGGCGGCTTCGTGTTCAGACTGTGCCAGGCCCAGCCCAGGGCCTGCCGTGGACACACCTGTGCTGAGCCCAGCTTCAGACCTGCAGCCTCTGGAGCCCTGGAAACTGGCCTGCCTTTGACACCCCCTGGACTGACTTAATGGTTATTGAATGAACCACAGCCAGGAAGCTCTCATAAGGATGATCACCGCAGAGAGTTAATCAGAATTTTTGAGGTCATTGGAAATCTTCCAAAGTATAGTTTCAATACGAAGGAGAGAAGGAAGCCAGATTGCAGGGAGTTAGAGAGGAGAGGGTGTTGAGGAAGGGGGAGGAGTGGGCTTAGGTCATTTAATCAAGATTTTGTACAGCAGAAAAAGGCAGAGGAGAGCTGCCAGGCAGCAGACATGGGAAGAACTGAGGCACCATCATGGAGTCTGAGCCAGACTGAGTCGAGGGGGTTGGCCCATAAAATAGCTTATTTCGAAAGGGTTTGACACTTGCAAGTTTTAAGTCATTCAAGGATGTGGAAGTTGCTCCATGAACACAATAGACAGAGGTGAGAGGTTGAAATTATAGTATTTTTTTTTTAAGTATAAGTGTTTAGAAGAATTTGGATTTGAATTCTCTACTTTTTAGGGTGAAAAATGAAACTTTTTACACATTTCCTTCAATGAGATGAACAGGCATATGTTTTCACTCTCTGGATATTATTTATATAATCTGGGATTTAAAAATTCCTATTACAGCATTGTTACTGAATTGTAAAATTTTATGCATGCTATTTTAAAGTTATTCTTCATATTTTTATTTTATAGTCCAATTTTTAATATTTTATGCCTGGTTCTGTGAGCAGCTTGTTTTGTGTTAACCACCAGTGCATTTATATCACAACCTTTTTATTCCAGAGTTCTTCATTTTGATTTATTTTTTCAGTCAGAAGAGTATACATTTCAATAGGTTTTTCCAGAAAGGGTCCTTCCATGTTTTCATCCCCAGCCAGAACTGGAGAGCATAGTTCTTCTCTGGTCTCCCATTTTTTTGCTCCCAAGACAGTATGTAGCTCTTAGATATCACCTTCTATTATGATTGTGTATTTTTGGCTTAAAACCCTTATTTGCCTGTAAGTTATACAGTCTGGAAGCCACGGCTGAGTTGTTAGTGTATATGTAGGTCAAGACTTGGCCTGTAGTACGTATGTGTTTGTTGAGTGAATGAGTGAATGAATGAATTGGGGCATTAAGGTCCCAGTATCATCCTTCCAGACTCCATATTGCTACTGGGATCTGGGGGCCTTCCCCCTACCTCCATACAGCGCTGTAGTTTCTTCTTCAGTGTGGACAGAGCCTATACTACATCTGCAAAACATCTGTAGAATATGCAGATTACATTTGGTCATCAATGTAATGCACTAATTACAGTGTGTGGTATTTAGAAACAACTTAATATATTTTTATGACATGAAGTCACCAGCGATGTGAGGGGAGAAAAACTAAAGACTCTTTGCCTCGTTACTGTCATGCTGATGGAGCATTGGAAGAGAGCACCCTATGGCGGGGGACTGACTGGGAAGTCTTAGGGTTCCATTGAAGAAGGGAGGTGGCATCGCCCTTCGCCCAGAGCTGAAGGAGCAGAGTCAGAGGGAAGAGGAGTTTCTAGTGGCCTCAGTGAGAGTGGAGCTCAGCAGCTAAGGCGGAGGTAGAGCGATAGTTGTGTATTGGCTGGTGGTTTGGGATCGGGGGTGGAGGGGGGGTGGACAGTGGGAACTTGGGGAGGATGAGTAAGACGGGAGACGCCCCAAGGCTGAGAGAGATGCGCTGGAGGATGACTATTGTTTTGGGATTAGGATGACAAGAGAAGACAGGAACAGATAAACATTTGTTTAGCAAATATTTACTGAGCACATCTCAAGCAAGCTTAGTAGCTGGGCACTTGGCGAAGTGCTGGGGCTTTGCGGATGAAGCCAGCGGCCACCACCCGCTGCTTCGTGGGGCTCGGCGTCTGGGAGGATCCCAGATGCACAGCAGATTGTACAGTTACCAAGTGTGGTAAGTGCCTTTGAGGAAAGTAGAGGTTGCTAGGGAGCACGTGAGTAGCAGAAGTAATGGGTTTTGGGGTAGATGCATAAGGTCTCTCTGAGGAGGTGACACTTCAGTTGCGCTTGGGGAGGGAGAATCGCCTGGGGGAGATGGGGCCCAGCACATTCCAGGCACAGGCAGAACATGTGCAGAGACTGAGCTGGGAAGGACTGTGATCATTTTGAGGAAAATGAAAGGGGGCGTCAGAGTGGCTTGAGCTGGTGGTGGTTCAAAAGCAGACACTCGAGAGAGAGGCAGGACACGTGGAGAGGCCGTAGTCCTGCCGCCGTCGTAAGGAAGTCGTCACACAGTTTGACGGACAGTGGGCCAGTCCCCCGTTCATGTGCAATCATTCTGGTCCCTCCTTAGGAAGCATAATACATAGACGGGGAGGCAGGGAAACCAGACTTGTGAAAAACATAACAGTGTCCAGAATTAGCCGGAGCATCCACTGAGGTCCCTGCACTTACCGGGGTATGTCCCCGGACCGTGGGGTGCCCGCAGCCGCACCATGCCCCCGGCCGTCCACACACATCATTGAGCCGTGTCCCGGCCACACACGTCTCGCCGCAGACCCGTGGGCGCCAGAGTTTCTGCAGGCTGGCTCCGCCCGCTCCCCTCCCAGCGGGCCCTGAGCAGCCAGGCTTGCCCTCTGCCCTGACACTTCAGCAGCGAGATGGAAAATCTCCTGTTCATCCGGGAGGAGGCCAGAGGGCGCACGGCCGCGCTGCTGTGATGTGGGGAGATGGAGGAAGGTGGGACTCTCCAGCCCAGGAGCTTGGGGCGTTGGCCAGGAGGCGATATTGGAGGTGGGGTTGTCTTGGTTTTACCGTGAAAGAAGAGGTAGTAGGGTCAGGGCAAAGGCCAGCCAAGCTCATTTTTTACATGTTCTTCATATGGGGATTGTTGTTGCAACAAGAGTTGACCCTTAGCAGGGCCGTTGATGTGGTAGAAGTTTTTCCCACACACTTCACAGTTGAGAGGACCAGGAAGGGCGAGAGCTTCTTTCCAAGGGGCCAAGGCTCAGCGAGCCTTTCTGTTCCCTTCTCTCCTCCCCTCTCACTCCCCAGTTGCTTGTAACTCCCCTCAGATTGATGGTTTGTTTGCGTACCGGGAGGGGTCATAACGAGGTGTTGTATTCCACTGTGCTCATAAAATGGGGTCTTTGTCACGGTCCAGGGCTCAGGGGCTGGTCTTGGAGCTGACGACACCCGGGTCATGGGTGGGTTCCATTTCAGCACAGACCACTGGGTCTGTGTGTCCACTGCCCAGGGCGCCCATCCCCCTCACGGCTTTACCACCACAGGGGAGCTCAGCGTGGGTGTGACCCCATCCCTATAAAGTCGGGACTGCATCCCTACTCAGGTGACTACAGCCGTGTGTCACGCCTCCTCTGTTGCAGCGCTGAGGCAGCCCCTCGTCTGTGTCTCTCCACCCCGCCTGTCCCCAACACTCAGCTCAGATTTCCCTGCCTGCTTCGAAGACTTAACTTGACCTGCCGAGCTCTCACACCCCAGTGTCTGTTTCTGTACCTGACGATTTCCGTTTTTTAGCTTTACCTGTTTCTAACTTTTCTTGCAGCTAGTGGTGCGGATGTGGCAAGTCACTCACCCTCTGGCCTCACTTTCTTACCTGTGAAGTGAGCACGTGAGAGTAGCTCTAAGGTGTCCAGTCTGAGGTCTGTTCAGCGCCGCTGCTGAGTGTCCGGTGCACGCCTGATGCGTGCGCTGAGGCCAGTGGCAGAGACAGCCCTGCCCCCGGAGCTCTGGTCGCTGGGGCAGAGCCTGCAAAGAGTCATCACCTACGACGTCACAATTTGTGATAAGTGGGAGAGTGGATTTAATTGAATAGATGGAAAAAATGGGGAGATGTGAACTTGGAGATCTTGCTTAAGTGAAAGCAGAAGTCCAGAGCTTGAGAAATCACCGTGGAAGTCAGAGGGGACGCACACTGCAGGTGGAGCGCACAGCACACACGGGGCGGGGAGAATGCAGTGTTTGCGAGACCAGTGGTGCGCCCTTGCGACAGCTGTGAAAACCAAGATATATTTATGATGCAAAAACTATCCCCTGAAAGACCATCAGCAGCTACAGGTGATGCTGGTTTGGCATCTCATACCAAGTCTGGTCTCGCGACAGCCACAGAGAAGGTAGTTTCTTTAAAAAAAAGAAAGAAAAACAAGTCTTTTATCTTCTCTTCTGCACTGAGGGGGTGTAAGCGCCCAGTAGCCTGCCCCATTAACCCTGATGCCAGGTGGCCCGTGGCCTGTGATACCTGGCAGGTGGAATCGCTAGGGAGCCTAATGGATCCCTCAAAAGCTTGCCTAACTGCGCTTTGTGCAATATGTTTTGGGCGTTGCCAGTGAAGTTTGTGTGTTGACAGATGACGGTACATGCGGAGGCTTGTTTGGAGTGAAGGTTTAGTAGCTTGGTGTCGGGCACGGAGACAGCACAGCTCTCCCTTTTCAACAAAACTTTTATGTGTTAGGTCGCTCGTAACTTAGTGCTCCGTCTCCCTGCTACAGAATCATTTGGTTGGAGTCCCTCCTGTCTTCTGCTGGCTGACTCACCTCCACCCACGTCTTTGATCATGTCTTCCTGTATCTGTGAGCAGGTGCAGGAAGCTCTCCTGTGCTTGACAAATCAAAGTCTCAAATGAGCTCCCTCCTAAGCCCCACCAAAGAATACCTTGTATTGTTTTGGTATCCTGAAGACCTAACCCTGCCGCCCTCAGCAAGCCGCCCCCAGGCCAGGGCTGATGGGTTCTTGCCGGGGGTATGGAAGAAGCAGAGTGATCTGGGACAGTGCGCCCAGTCACCTGGCAGATCACCCAGAGATTGCCCTGTTTTAGTTTTCAATGACCCTCTGCCTTTCTTTGTTTCTGCCCAGGGTGTCCTTTCATAGTTCCACATGTCTGCCTTCATGGTTGCTCTGAGACACTAGTTGATCAAAGTGCCTTGGGGAGGTCACCCGTCCTGGCCTGACATTTCTTATGTCGGCTTCTGTGTTGGCCTCTCCGGGGCTGGGAGGGACTGGAGGAAGGACAGCGAGATGCAGACTCTGTGCTGGGAGTTTTGGAAAAAGCAAAACAAGCGACAAGTTTTGGTAGCGCGTCCTGGTTACCGTTTGCTTCATCCTGATTTTTAAAATTGAGTGATAGTATTGGAAAGGGGAGGAAATGAACTTGAGAAGGAATGTTCTGGAGAAATGTGCCTAGACCTTTGAGAAAAATGATGCATTTTGCAGAAAACTAAGTATAAGTCAGCATGCTTTCGATGCTCTGGATCTGATTTCTCTAACAGCATCTAGCAGATAGCAGTCCTGAGGGGTCACCTGAAAGTGTCTGATCTTCAAAACCAAACTTGTTAAAACCAGGGCGAATGTTTGATGTTTGGATAGTGATTTGAAGTCATGAATTTTCCCAGGAATCTGATCACGAGTCGTAATTTTAATCTCACCCTCCCCAAGCCTGCGTGCAGGCGTTCCCACGTGGTGAGTGAGGTTCACACCTCAAGGCTTTGTTCACAATTTTAGAGGTAGCCAGTTCTTACTGAAATCTCTGGTCTCCCTCACTCCTCGCCCACACTAGGGGAGTTAATTTTCTTCTCCGAGTCTGTTCCAACAATATAAAAGAGAATCTTTGTGATCCCACGAGCTCAGTGCCTGATTCATATTGGCAATCAGCGGCTCTTGGTTTACTTTCCCAGGAGCACACATTTCCATCCCAGGCATTGCTTTATTTACCTAGACTGACACTTAAAATATCGCGTGTCAGGGTATTACAATGTGTAATGCATGAAAGAGCCCTCTAAATACACAGTGTCTTATACCCAGTCATTTCAGAACTTGTTAAAAATAAAAATAATATGTATATTTTTTGTGAGCAAAAAATAATTGCTCCCATTCAGCCAGTGAGTTTGGTTGGAGGGTGGCATAGATGTTGGAGTTAGCGTAAGCGTCAGAGACGAGATTCTTAGCAATTTCTAGGTTATAGCAGTTCTTCATCGACTCGCTGGTTATCTTTTCATTTCTAACTGCAGCTGTATTTCACGGCAACACACCCGGCTTTACTTGGAGGTAGTGTTTCTGCTAACACAGCAAGGAGCAGCGTGATCATAACATCATCATTTGCCTTGGGGAGAGTGGCTGCCAGCGCTTACTCATCCTCTTCTATTAACTAATGCTGTGGATTGGAATGGACTGATCCCCACCTACAATTAGGGCCACCTACTGGAAGGCACCTCTCTCAGAATGACTCAGCCCATGCCTGCCTTGGGAGCATTTGGGATTCAGAAGTAACTGGAATCAGTGACTTGGAGGCCACCATATTCTCTCCTGTGCATTTCTGATTCTCCCTGACGCGTTCTCTGTAGACCAACCTCTCTCCTTCCGGTTCACAGGGGGGCAGAGAGACCCCGGCCCACAATTTTGGAAAAGAGGCGCAGTGGGGTAACTGGCCCGAAGGGCTGGGCCAGAAGGGCCTGGTCAGGTAGAGAAGATGACTTCTCATGGAATACAGGGGTGAGGTGGGGAGAGGTGGGGGCGCAGAGGGGGCCTGTCGAGCACAGCTTCCAGACAGGCTCCAGGCACGCTCGTGCCCCGTCCCGCGCGGCAGCCTTGGGGCCTTGGCTGGGGACGCAGCAGGTGCATGGTGGGACACGGCTGCTTGCGGCCAGGTGCTGGGAGACAGGCGTGCAGACTTGTGGGCGTGGGGCACGGACAGGCGGGAAAAAGGGGTGACCCGTCATGTCAGGTCAGAGAATTAAGGCCGCCTGGAGGGTTTTGTGTTTCCACCACGTGTCCGGTCCGGTTGTGTTTTAGGGACTTGGGGTGATCTGAATGTGAGCACCCTCTGATAGCTGGCTACACTGCTGTGAAAAGACCCCCAGGAGACCCATTCGTCAGCTTGTCTTACTGCTTCCACGTCCTCACACTGAACTGCTTGTTAAACTCCCCACTCGTGGGTTGAAAACACGCGTGTTCCTTCGGGCCCAGAGGCTTCGCACACGCCGTCACCCGCCGTGGAGCTGGCCTCGTGTCACTCACCTTCGTTTGCTCTTGCTCAGCGGAGCCAGTGGATCTTTTCACCTTGTCCTGTTATGTTGGCTCCACTCCTGCCCTCCCTCCACAAGTCCACGTCCTCCCGGGCGCTCACGGCGGACGCACCTGTGCCCGCTGCCAGGTCTCCCAGCAGCGCCGTCTCGTGTCGCGCCGGGAGGCTGAGAGGAGCTGCCCCCCAGCTCCACACCCAGGCTCCTCTTTTCCTCGTTTGTCCCTTTACGCTTCCCATTCACTGTCTCAGGAGTGTCGCGAAATCAAGGGCCCCACGAGTCCTGTCTTCTCACGGATACCTCGGCTAAATGCTCACGTTGTCGGAGCTTTTAGGCATTAAAACTTCTATTCTTTTTTATATTATTTGCCTGGAATAAGTGTCCTCCGGGCCCTGAAGGGGTTGGTCTCTGGGCATCGCCCTCACAGGCTGCAGGAGGGCCGAGGCCGCCTAAAGGTCCGCCTGGGGCTTCTGGGACTCAGAGCCCTAATCAGAGGTCCCCCTGTCCCCAAAGGCCAGTTCTGCACGGAGGATGTGGACGAGTGCCTGCTGCAGCCCAACGCCTGCCAGAACGGCGGCACCTGCACCAACCGCAACGGAGACTACGGCTGCGTGTGCGTCAACGGCTGGAGCGGAGATGACTGCAGCGAGAACATCGACGACTGCGCCTTCGCCTCCTGCACCCCGGGCTCCACCTGCATCGACCGCGTGGCCTCCTTCTCCTGCATGTGCCCCGAAGGGAAGGCAGGTGAGGACCCAGGGCGGGCCGCGGTGTTCAGGGGAGGCGCTGAGCGCATGCAGGGCCTCTGCCTCCCTCAGCCCATAGAGTGCCCTCTTAACTGGCCCCCGTAGGGCGTCCGTCCGGACCTTGCTGGAATGGCCACACCAGCCAGAGCCATGTGAGCATCGGTCTGCTTCTCCCTTAGGACTTTTGAGTCACAATTCTATGCTCCTCAGTTTTTCATCCCCCCAGCTGCTGCCTCTAAGCCCTCTTCAGGATGTTAGGCAGAAGCGTTACCTCAACAATGAAGAGCGACTTCTCAGAAACTGAGACAACATAGCCAGTGTACGGATTTAGGGACTTCACGCTGACAAGAAATGACCCGTTGACTCGGGCGTTGTCAGGAGAGAAGCACTTAAGCACACCCCAGCTCAGCTGTCTGCAGAGATGCCCCTTTGAGGGAGGATTTTCACCACATACACGTTAACATCTCTGTAAGGTCTTGCAGTCTAGCAGCGCCCAGTTCTAGGCGTGGAGAGATGGGAGATGGAAGACGATAGCGTGGCCGAGGGCTTTGTTCCTATCAGTTTTGAAACGTCCTTACACTTAATGTCTTTGCAAAGGCCCCGCCTCCAACTCTGTAGAAGAAACCCTAGTTACCTGCTCTGAAGTTAATTGCAGACTGGAAAATCCAGTTCCTGGGTGAACCCCGGAGAGCTGGGGCCTGACAATCTCCGGGGGCCTGTGGGCACCAGACCCGGGGATGTTAAGGTGTTGAGTGGCTGCCCTGGTGCAGGCGGAGGATGGGCGACTCCTTGTTCTTTTGTGAGGCTAGTGGGATGCTGGCGACCCCAAGGGACCATCTGGTCCCTGATTGGGGAAAGTAGGTTGTCAAATAAAATACATGATGATTGCAATTTTTGAAACATGTGGCAAAGCAGTATTTGTCATTTGTATGAAATTCAGGTGGAACTGGGCATCCATTATTAACATCCTACGACTGGCAGAACTATTGGAGAGAGATTTCCATTTTCCTCTCTCCGTTATCCAACGATGTCCTTGGTGGCCTGTAAGCGCCCTGCCCTGGAGGAGGGCTCTAACTGAGGGTTCAGGCTCAGACACGAGGCTGGTCTGCAGAAGCTCCTTGCTCTGGGCTGGCCGCGTGACCCTAAATAAGATCAGGGACGGGGAAGTTGCCTCTGATCACCATATTGGATTTTGATGAGCCAATCGTGAGGTATTTCCTCTCCCATAAAGAGAAAATGCTTTTCCAAGTGAGGGACATCTTCCCTTTGTCCTTACCCTCCCTCTTTCTAACCCCCCCACCCCTTGAAGGTCTCTTATGTCATCTGGACGATGCCTGCATCAGCAATCCTTGCCACAAGGGGGCGCTGTGCGACACCAACCCCCTGAACGGGCAGTATATCTGCACCTGCCCGCAGGGCTACAAAGGGGCCGACTGCACGGAGGACGTGGACGAGTGCGCCATGGGTAAGACCAGCCCCCGCCCCTCCCCTGAGGTCAGGCTCAGCGGGCACTCAAGTGAGGCGGCTTTACCCAGGGGGCACGTTCCCCAGCCTCAGGCCTCTCCGGCTGCATCCCACTCTCTGACACTAACCTGTTGGCACAGCCGTGGATTCTGTTCTGGGAACTGAAATGCATGGACTGATTCTTCTTCAAGCCCTGGATTATCGCCAGGGTGAGAGAGGACCAGAGGCCCTGGAGTGGAGATTAAGCAAGTCTTATTTGTACATTTATTTTTAAAGGCAGAAAATGGGGACCTGGGAGCCGGTCTGCTGCAGGCCTGGCGTTGAGACTGTAACGTCAGCCTTCGCTGCAGTCCACACCTGTGTGAGCTCCACCCAGTGCTTTCCCCTGTAACGAGCGCTTCTGTCTTCCAGCCAACAGCAACCCTTGCGAGCATGCAGGGAAGTGCGTGAACACCGACGGCGCCTTCCACTGCGAGTGTCTGAGGGGCTATGCGGGGCCCCGGTGCGAGATGGACATCAACGAATGCCACTCGGACCCCTGCCAGAATGACGCTACCTGTCTGGACAAGATCGGCGGCTTCACCTGTCTCTGCATGCCAGGTACTGGGCCCACGCGGGGCAGGTGGTGCTGGCGTCACTGTGCGGAGCCCTTGAGATAGGCGGCGCCTCCGTGAGCTCCACCAGCATCCAGCCGCGTGGTGACGGTCGGGCCAAGGGGCCCTCCCTGTATAAGACAGGGCTAGAATTCTTAGAGCTCTGGGGACCAAATCATACCACTCCTGTTGTCGAAATTCACATACATGTAAGGGAAAGTTGGAAGAAGCTGTTGTTTCCATGTAACCTTTCCTTGATTTAAAAATGGATTTACCATAACAATCCTGAAAGTAATGTTTTCCTGCCCCCTGGTATACTAAACATCCCCTGCCGACCCACTTACCAAACTCGTTTACCCACAGTTGCATAGAAACCTGCCGCCCCCAGTGGGGTTGGCGCATGTAGTCTGACCTCTGGAGGCATCTTGGGACTCCTCAGTGGACACAGTAAACCCAGCTGAACACGAGGCTACAAGGCTGCTTTGCCTGATTGGGTGCTGGCTGCTCTCGCCTTGGGGTTCCCCCTAGCCCTGGCTGCACCCTGAGAACAGCAGGATCTCTGAATCAGCTGTTACTTGGGAACGTGGATTAGGAGTCCTGGGACCTGTTGGCAGCGTCCTGGAGGCAAAGTCCATCTGGGCAGCCTATTGTCTTGCCGGATCACGGCATGATTGTGGGCATGACCTCTCCCCTTGGCCTCAGGGCCAGACGCTCCACGGCCTCCTGGCCCCGTGGGGCCGTAGCGGCAGCTTCCCGCCAGGGTGCAGGCCCCATCCCCGCCGCGGAGGCGTCCACTCTCGTAGGGCGGCTGTCCCTGCAGCTGTGCTTTCCTGGCTGGACTGCGCCTTTTTGTTTCTCTAAGCCGCCTGTGTGGTCCGTCTTGTTCAGGTTTCAAAGGTGTGCATTGTGAGCTGGAGATCAACGAATGTCAGAGCAACCCTTGTGTGAACAACGGGCAGTGTGTGGATAAAGTCAACCGTTTCCAGTGCCTGTGCCCGCCTGGTAAGTGCCCACCGCCTGCCCCTGTTTTCTTTGAAAGCACAAACTGGCCGCAGGAAGCGGAGCAGGAGAGCATGTGTGTGGGCTCCGCATGAGGAAGTCATTCCAGGGAGCGCCAGGGAAGAGTGCGTGTGTACAGAACGGGGTTTGTTTCGGCCAGGAATCTTCCAAATCCTTTGTGGCCAGAAGTCTGATTCTGTTCTGAATGGCCTGTGACCTCTCTGTCTGTGTGTATATTTCAGAGGGTTCGTGCCTCACAGAAGCCTTAGTTACGGCTATTCAGGGTTTTATTTTTTCCCTGTGGGTCATATTCTTGAAACCCCCCTCCGAGATGATTATTTTTAGGCTTTTCACCCTTGGGTCCAGAAACAGACAAAACAAGTCCATTTTTTTCCCAAGGAAAATGCTCTCTCTCCTTTCGCTCCCCTAAGCTGTTGTTGAAGACGTGCCAAAGTTTTTGCCTTAGACTGCGGCCTCCCTTGCTGTTTCTTTAGAGACAAGGTCCCAGTTCCTCAGAGCCACATGTGTGAAGCTCCGTAACCATTCAGTCCTGGCTTAGCTGGAAGAGAAATCAACGCTGGGCAGAGACGTACACAGGCCCCCCGGACATGCCGAGCTCTGCCCGGCGACCCCAGCTCCCTGGGGGGCATGGTATTTGCAAATACCGCAGCATGGAGAATAGTCTTACCTTTGCTGACCCACCAGGGTACACCCTGCTGGTCACCTGCCCCAGCCCCTCGCGCATGGTACTTGCGAGTGCAGGGCGGCAGGCAGCCTTCTTACTCGTGCCACCACTGTGCCCCCCAAGGTTTCACCGGCTCAGTTTGCCAGATTGACATCGACGACTGCTCCAGCACCCCCTGCCTGAACGGGGCCAAGTGCATCGACCACCCCAACGGATATGAATGCCAGTGTGCCACAGGTGAGAGCCCCACCTGCTACGCCGTGGGTGCACAGGGCCTTCTCACTGGCGAGGTGGGGGATGCTGCTGTGTGTGCAGAGGGAGTTTCTCCCAGCGCGTGGGTCTACTAAGCTTTTCCTCGCTGCCCTCGCTCCTCCTCGGGGGCATCTTCGTCCTCCCTGCCCCAGCGCTCGTCTGGCCTCGACACTTCCTTTTGGTGTCTGTGTCTTTCGGGGCCAGATTTTGGCAGCGATAAGCTTCCAGCTGGCTTCACATTTTTCCTTTGGGAAAGGGAAAAATTCCCGATGAAAGCTGGTTTTCGTTGGGGCGTCTCAGCAGGAGTCCTGTCTCTGTGCTTCTTGGGGCAAATGATTGAAGACAGAGCCAGGGCTCTAAGAGCCAATGCTCCTGCATAGAAGATGCCCTGCGTGAGCGTCAGGTGTGTGCATCCAACAGGAACCTGAGCTCTGCCTGCACGCCGGGGCCTCTCGCCCGGCTGCTACTAGAGTTGTAAAGAATCTGTTTATAAATATCCTGCATTGCCGGTGTCTGGCCTCGTTTCTCGTCTGGGAGGGCTTGGGTAGCCCGAGTCCCCTGCTGCACTTCTGCGTCTGCACAGCCTGCAGGGGAGGCCTGAGCATGAGTAGATAAGTTGGCTCCCCGATTTTTCTGTCTTCCGGTTGCTTAAGAGGGACATGAGTTATGAATATAATTCAAGATAGTTTTCTTGTTTTAGAAACTGGGTTCTTAGAGGATTTTAAACATCATGAGCATAATTTCTTTCTGATACCAGAAAAGCAAGCTAACTCACAAAAATAAACACAGGCCACGTTTCAGCCGTACGGGGACGTGACCCCTCCTTCAGCCTGCTCAGCCTCGGCCCGGCCAGAGGGCCCACCCAGCCTCCTCCTCCTGTTTCAGAAACTTTGTCTTTGGTTAGAGAAGTTCCAGGTTAAGGTCCAGGTTTTGTCCTTCTCTGGCCAGATTATATTCATGGAGAGCAACCTTCACTGGAGAGAGATTAAAAATCTTGAACTGATGTTTAAAAGGGAGAAGGGCCTTGTGGAGTCTTTCAGGAGATTTTCATATGGGTCAGCTGAAGGGCTGGAGGAAGGAACTCTTTAAAATGCAGCTTGTTTATTGATTTTATTCAGCAAGAGTTTATTCAGAGCTTACTATACATGCGCTATGGGAGGGGTTGAGCAGGATTAAGACGAGTTCTCTGTCCTCTAAGCTTAAAACTGGGATGATTGTGAGGTTGATGAAACAGAACCTGCATTTAGTTTCGGGGGGAGAGGGACCCAGTGGGTAAACACGTAAAGAAGAAATGTTGAGAGCCCCCCAAGGAAGCCCATGTGAAATGAAGGGGTATATTTAGAGTAACTGCAATATTAGGGTTAGGGTTAAAATCAATAATTTAAAAACAAAAAGAAAAAAGAGTCACTGAAATATAACCGTTGCTCATGTAGACGAACTTGGATTCTACAGCCTTGCTGTCATAAATTCACAGTAATGTAACAGTAACATAAGGAGACACAGTTCTCCAGGCTTGCCTTGGAGAGCAGCGCAGACAGCCGTGTGTGCTGCTCGCTGCCTGCAGTGTGAGTCGCTCTCGGCGGGAGTGCACGGGGGTCGGATGGGTGGCCCGATTGTGTCCGGGTGTGTAGTGTCTGCCTTGGCTTTTGAGACTCCTTTGTAAAATCCCTTCCAAGGGTTCACCGGTGTGCTGTGTGAGGAGAACATCAACAACTGTGACCCCGACCCTTGCCACCACGGCCAGTGCCAGGACGGGATCGACTCCTACACCTGCATCTGCAACCCGGGGTACATGGGCGCCATCTGCAGCGACCAGATCGACGAGTGCTACAGCAGCCCCTGCCTGAACGAGGGCCGCTGCATCGACCTGGTCAACGGCTACCAGTGCAACTGCCTGCCCGGCACCTCCGGTCAGTCCCTCCGCGTTCCCCGCTCCTCGCTGCTCACGTCTGTGTAGATGCCTCCGAAGCGCCACCTGAGTCTGTGCTCCCTGAGCGTGCTCGGGACGCTCGCGCTCCTCCTCAGGACACAGGCCACGAGGCCTGGAAGGCAGCCCCGCTTCTCAGCCAGAGCCAGCCAGCACCGCCTCCGAGGCGGAGGGCGAGCCCCTGGAGAAGTTAGAGAGGGTCGCTTTGGTATATGTACTTCATTGCAGAAAGGAGGCAGGGTATTTAAAAAATTCAGAATTATTTAAAATCGAAACCCTTTTGCCTCGGTAGCTTGGATTGGTCTTTTTTTTTTTTTTTAAGATTTATTTACTTATTTATACAAGCACTGGGTACAGTCAGAAGCGCGGGAGGGTGAGAGAATTCACCAGAGCCAGAGCAAGGAGCAGAGCAGGCAGAAGGACCGAAGTACACTGCTGAGGGGAGCAGCGGGCGGCAGGAGAGGTCTGCGCGCCATGTGGGACCCTCCTCCGGTGGCCGGGGAGCAGCCGGGGATCGAACCTGTGCTACAGAGGCTGCGGGCAGCTTCGCAACCCAGCGCTCAATCGCTGCGCCACCGGGGAGGCCCATGGTCTTTTTTTCTTGACCCCGCGCCCCACTCAGATTAGTGACGCCAGCCCCTTCACCTGCTCCAGGCCCCTCACCTCCCTCCCTCCCCTCTCCCGGTCCGCCAGGAGTTTGACTCTGTTGCAGAGTCCACAGATCTTTAACGTGACCCTCTCCTCTGTCACTACATCCACCGGGCCTTTGTCACGTAGGGCAGGAAACGGCACGAGGCGTAGAAGAGCCCGCAGCGTGTCACAGCCGTTACACGCTAGAGGCGGCATCGCCATTTGCCACTCACTCCCTGGCTGTCTCCTGCCTCAGCTGAACACCTGCTGCTCCTTCACAGCGGCTCTGAAATGATTTCCTCAGGCAGCAGCATTTCACAGGTTTCACTGGAGTCTGTTCTACTTACTTGAGGAATCATTGTGGTCACTGCTGTGGTTAATGGACAGAGAAGTGCTGTGTCTCAGATCAAAGGAAACGCACTAGTGGAAGATTAACCAGTGTGAGCCTCTGTCAGAAGGGATCCCGCCAGTGCAAGGGAGTCCTGAACTGAGAACTCATTTTCAGTGGAAGGAGAGTGGCCTGTGAGGGGGCAAAGGTGGGGATGTAGTTAACTGCCCTCATTTTATTTTATTTCCAAATCCATTTCTTCAAACTTGTCAAAGGCCCTGGTCTCCATCCAGGACCTGGTACATGCCAAGTTTGAAAACAAAGTCCTTTTTGAGTTGCTCAGGCATATAAAAAACATCCCTTGCCTTCACAGTTGAAAATGCCTTCCCCCTCCCCACGTTTAGATAACTCTCTAAAAGAGCTGAATAGATCTTTGTAAAACCTTCCAAAAGCAATTTGCTTCCGGGCTGGTCCCCAGACATGAGAAATTGAGTATGAAAAGAAATTTGAGAGATTTACAAGCAGTTGTGGGCTACCTTGAGAATGCCGGGCCTGTTCTAGGCTTTGCTATCGGTGCCTTCTAACAAATGCTCTGGAAGCCTGGGCGAGGGGCGGCCGGAGAGCATGTTGTTGCCATGTTGGGTGATCAGGTGTGTTCCCCTGGGAGGCAGCCTGACAGGAGCCGTCACAGAGAAAGGCAGGAGGGGAACATGAGTGGTGTGTGGCAAGCGCAGTGAAGGGGGCTCAGGATTTCTCAGGAAACTGTCATGTCCACCCCTGTGCTCTTTGAGAAGTAAAGCAGAGAGATGCAGGCAACATCAAGAAATTTTGGTCTGGAATGTGTGGAAAAAGACCTGGCATTTGCCAGGAGTCTGAGCCAAAGAATCATTTAATTAGTCACTGTGAATCAGCTCTTGAGTTCTAGAGAGAGAGTCCCCAGATCATTTATAATACACGTTGGGAAGTTGAGGAAGTCGAGGTCTGCATGAGGATGTGGGGAAAAGGTAGCTTTTTTTTTGCAGGTAGCTGGTTCTAACTGTGGCTTGTTGCCCGCTGAGCCCATAAAGTGAGGCACGTTTCGAGAGTCTCTGTGGACACCTTCTGTCTTGTGAGGGGAAGTTGTTGTAAGTGGGTTTTAAGTCACAGATAGCAACTTGAGTACCTGAAGAATTATTTTAAAAAAAACAAGCAGATGATAACGATAAAACAAAATTTAGTGGAAGGACACAGAAGCATCTTGCAGATACTCAGTGAGGACTGTTCAGTAAGGGTGTACAGAGATTAGCAGGAAGCAGGGGAGTTTGTCGGCCACAGCCCCCCATTAGTGTTTCAGCCTTGCAGTGCTTCCTGCCCCTTCGTGTTTTATATTTTTTAAATCCTGTGTCCTTTTAATTAATTATTATAAATAATTCTGCGTTTGTCATTTAACCCTCACACTAGCTTTATAAGTGATTAATCCACTAGCTTTATTATAAATTTATCCTTACTAAGTGGGTTTTTTTCCCTTCCATATATTTTCTTGCTCCTTTTTTTTTTTTGGTATAAAGAACCCCCATTAAAACACCTTATAATGAGGTGGTATGTGTTCCCTGGGGTTCGTCTTCCTTGGAACTTGCTGTGTTTCCTCCATCTGGATGTCTAGTTCCTTCCCAGGTTAGGGAGTTTCTAGCCACGGTGTCTTCAAATAGATTTTTCTGCCCCCTCCTTCTTCTGGGGCCCCTGTAACTTGAATCTTACTCAGCTCTTGCTTGTGTCTCCAACCTTTGTGAGCAGCCGAGCTGCCTGGGGAACAGGGCCTGGTGGCTGAGGTGTGGGGTACCTGGGGGTGAGTCACAGCACTGGCCTTCTGTGGGATTCCAGCTCCAGACTGTTGAAAGCTAGATCCTTTCTCTTTTAAATTACACAAATAGATGAAATATTGTGGGACTACAGTTGCTCAGCTAGTAGTCACCACTTTTTTTAGGGGGGGATTTTCCATATGTAGCTGTGTGTTTGGCGTGTTTGTAGAAGAAGGTAAGTCTAGGGTCTTTCTACATCACCCATTGTGCCTCCAAATTCCCTAGCGTCAGAGTTTTCAAACAACCAAGACATTCTTCTATGATACCCCAAAAGCAAAACTAGCTTCATGTTAAATAAACAGTGAAATGTCATTTTCAGTACAGTGGTAACAGTGAGGACCGCTTCGTGGTCTAGCTCGACAAGGCCAAACTCTGCCCTTCGACTGGAGGAGAGGCCAGCGGAATGGACCTGACTTTTAAGATTTATCCTGAGCTTTAGCCCATGATAGTGACAGTCAGTTTCAGACTTAAGATGGTGGCCTCAAGTTCAAAAACAGTAATTTTCCAGTGGAAATTTGAATTTCATCTTTGGAACACGAGACTGCCCGTTCTCCTCTCGCCCCTGCTGAGAGGCTGAACTCCCACCTCATTGCCTTTGGAGTGTCGGTGCAAAAGCCACGTCAGTGCAAAAGGCCACTAGTAGCTCCGTATGATTAACAAAATAGTTGGGGCCTCAAGATCCCCCTGCCAGGGCCTGGGGGCTGCTCTTTGAGGAAGCTGCCTGGCTCTGCCCGGCGTGGCTGGCCCCCAGGACAGCTCTCAGCACCGAGCAGCCCAGGCAGAGTCAGTAGGTGGTGATTGTGATGGTTTCTCGTTGCTTCTGTCTGCAGGTGTTAACTGTGAAATCAATTTTGATGACTGTGCCAGTAACCCTTGTGCCAACGGAGTCTGCATGGATGGCATTAACCGTTACAGCTGCGCCTGCTCCCCAGGATTCACAGGTAAGCCTCCTCTTTACTGGGGGTCCCTCCCCCAGCCCCTCCCTTTAGGAACAGGCATCCCAAGGGTGATTATTTTTCAAATGTTTGCTAGTTCTTTGTCTCTTGTAGGTGAGAAGAGTGTTTCTATGCTTCTCTGGTCCAGTTTTCTGCTTGCACGCCTTCCTAAAAATTTAACATGAAACTTAATTAGCGAGAGTTTTTAGACCGTTTCTACTTAGACCACGAGTTTCTGTCGCTGTGCTTGGGTTGTGTAGCTCCCAAAGGCACCATTACTTTTGGACACTTTAGTAGTGAATGTCTCTGTAAAGCTAGTCAAGGTAAGAGTCTGTGAAAACACTGCTTTTTTGGGGTGTGCTTCCTCTTAGGGGGAACCGTGGGCTGCACCAGGGCAGGGAGGACCACCTCATTTGGCTAACACAGCTGGCGTTGTTTGTTCCTTACGGGAAAGAAAGTTACTGGCTAAAATAAAACTAGTGAACATAAAACTAGTGAAATAAAGCTAGTATTCTTTTTTAAACTACAACCCACTAAAACACCTAAAAATGCACACCCACACATTCACACACATCTCTTTTCTCTTTAGTGATTAATACAAGGGGGTGGATAACTTTATCTTATACCCCTTCTAGTCAGAAAGTGCTAGAGGCCCCCCAAGGAGACCTAAGGCCCCCTCCTGACACCCCTGGGTGTTACTGGGACCATCAGGAGGCTTCCTTGTCCTCATCCTTGGTGTCTGTCCCATCCTTTGTGTCACCCAGCGGGCCCTCTGTGGGATTCCAGCTCCAGGCTTTTGAAGGCTAGATCCTTTGTCTTTGAAATTATGCAAACAGATGAAATTCTGTGGGACTACAGTTGCTCAGCTTGTTGTCACCACTTTTGGGGGAATGTTAACGTTTTATGGGTACCGTGTGTGCATTGGCAGCCAGTGGGGAAACTTCCCTCAGAGCCTTTGAACGATGATGTCAGGGGACAGTGGGCCGGCAAGGTGGGTGTCCGCTCTTGCTTGCTGGGGACCTGCTTCCTCCATATGTTACCACCCTCTTTTGAGCCTGGTGTGATTGTGGGTGCCCTGCAAGGCCGCTGGAGCCGGTGGGTGGCCAGCTGACTGCAGGGAGATCCCTGTGGGGTGGGGCAGCTGGTGCATTTTTGTTACATGGGTAATAGGGAGAGGATAGCTACCATTTATTAAGGACTTATTTTGAGGTCGGTATTAAGCACCTAATCTCATTTAATTGTCTCTGTCATTACCATTCCTGTGGGATTGATAAGAGACCAGGCTGGTGGAGGCCGGATGCTGCCCTGGGCGGGTCTCCTGAGCAGTGCGCTCTCCAGCTGCTGGGTGCCCTGCCTCGGTGCCTGTTGTGGCTTCTTTCAGACAAGCCTCAGGCTGGCCTTACTTGTTTTTAAATACCAGTGAATCTTAGTCTCTCTCTCTTCAACATTCAGCTGGGGGTTGGAGGGGGGGCAGAAAGGTCGATAAGGGAGCCCTAGGCTGAAGATACTCTAAAGTGCATCATAGGTGTGCCTGCGGCATCCCCGAGGAGCAGATGTTGTGCATGCTGGGTGTGACCCTGCTCGAGGAGTTGTTTCTGTCTCTGTTTTGGGGCATTTTTAAAGTCAACTTCCAAAAATAGCAGCCGAGTGTGGTATAGACTCATGAGTTATAAATGTAAAGCATGTTATTATTTCCTTTACTTTATTTACTACTACCTTTTCTTTTTACCATTGTAATAGCAAATTTGACATTTAGGGGAAGTGTTTTTTTAAAGCCTAAATTCTCTGTTCCCCTCAATCCTTCATGAACTTACTGATTAAATAGGGGAAATAAGAAATTGTGTGGTAGTTCTAGAAACGGATTTTCAGTTCCACATGGCACCTGGTATCCATTATTCTGTGACCCTGTCACTTCAGCCCATGAAAGTTATGTTGGAAAGGTCAGCAGAAGCACAGGCAACAGAGTGCAAACAATGTAAGGCCAGCTGTGGGGAAGAGCTACCTGGCACGGGGAGCAGGGCGTTGCAGAGTGAACCCCCAGATTGGGAGAAAATGCAGCTGTACATGTGTCTGAGGAGGGATTACTGTCTGAAGCATCTAAAGAGCTCGTACAACTGAAGGGTAGAAGAAAGACAAGCCAATAAAAATGGTCAAAGGTCTGTTAGATATTTTTCCAAAGAAGATGCCAGGTGGCCTATTGGCCTATTGGTCACAGAGATGCAAAGCAAGCCCCGGTCAGGTGTCCCCACGTGCCTCTGAGGGGACGGCTGTTTCCAGAAAGCCAGGAGATCACAAAAAGTGGTGAGGATGCAGAGACGAGGGGCTCGCACACACAGCTGGTGGGGATGTGAAGTCGCTAAGGAAGTAGGATTTCTGGTTGCTTAAAAAACTGGAGATTGACCCACCCTGTGATCCAGCCATCCACTCTGGAGGGCATCTCTGGTGGAAATAAGGTCTCTGCAGCCCAGGCTCAGCACAGCGTGATTTATAACTGCAAAGACACGAAGCAGCTCAGGTGTTCGTCAGTGGGTATAAATGGGTAAAGGAGTGCGTGCACACATATGCGCGCACACAGAGGAATATTATTCACTCAAGAAAAAGGAAGGCACTCCTGCCACATGTGACAACATGGATGGCCCTTCACGGTGTTATGCTAAGTGAAATAAGTTGGACAGAAAAGAGTAGAATAGTGGTTACTACAAGCTGGGGCATGTGTGGGAACTGGGGAGATGTTTATGGGTACAGACTTGTAACTCGTCGATAAATAAATTCCAGTGATAAAACTGTGAGTATAGTCAACGGAAATGGACTATAAACCTCAAAGTTTCTAAAAGAGTATATCTCAGTTGTCCTCACCGCAAAAAATAAAATACATATATATACACTCATACAGCTATGTATATATATATATATACACATGTATATATGTATACATATATATACACACATATGTGTATACATATCTATGTGACCTGATAGAAGTGTTAGCTAACTCTGGGGTGGTAATCATATCACTGTATACAGATGTATCAAACCAGCATGCTGTACACCTTAAACCTACACGATGTTATATGTGAACTATATCTGAATTAAAAATTATCAACAACAAAAGTATATAGGAAAGTTTCATTGTCCCCATTTAAACAAGGGAAGCAACTGAACAGATGTGCCCGTGGCCTCAGCCAGGGTCCCAGAGCAAGGGCTGTGAGTTCGCAGAAAGCAGGTGCCTCCCCTCTGGTCTGTTTAGCTGGCCCTAAAACAGTGTCTAGTGCAGGAGAAGCCCTCAGTCAGTGGCCAGAGGATGCACAGGACTCACATGTGGGGCTTTTAACATCTGGCCCAGCCTCTCCAGTCTGGACTATGCCACATGCTTCCAGCCATTAAACACTCACTTGCTGAGTATCTGTAAGGCAAGGAACTTGGTTACCTTCTTACTCAGGAGGTACTGACACCACCAAGGAGTCTCAGCTTGTTCTGGGCATTTCTAGGACCAGGTGGGAACTCCTTACGCACAGGATCTTGCTGGCGAGGCAGAGTCTGACCACATTACAGGCCGACAGGGAACTTCTTCACCTTGGTTAAAGAGGGCTTGAAAATTGATTCTGGATTCTCAAAGTAAATGAAGAAATCATGGGCTTGGCTGTCAGAAGAGGCGCGCATGAAGGGACAGGAAGGAAAGAATGACTTTCCTGCTTCGGTGGATGGCAGGCTGAGGACAGCTTTGCACTGAAGAGTTCTGGCCCGTTCCTCGGTGCTCAGAGGTTGAGCCCAAGGAAATAGTATTTCATAATAAGTTATTAGTAAAATGTTTGAGAGGAAAACAGCAACCACTACAAATTATGGGTCTTGACCACAGAAACCACCAAGAGTGGCTTGGAGTGCAGTGGAGGGTGAAATGTTGTTAATACCCTTCCTTTAAGGGGTGTGTAGCTATTACATTTGGAATTTCCTGTTCTAAATGCAGGGTTACTCTTTCCTAAGTAAAAATACATGTTTTTATCTGAATCACAACATTGTATCTTTTGTTATTTATAAATTCCTTCATAGCAGTTACTTTTCCTCCCTCATTTATAGAATTGAGTTATTTTAAAATTTTACATCTTTTAGGAATATTTAGATAGATCTCAGTTATTCAAGTTTACAAAACAACTCTTATGCAACTGGCATGCATTATTTAGTGTAAAGCAATATATGTCAAGGTTAGAGCAGACATCTTTCCAAAGTACACTCTTGGGCTTATTTTAAAGGAAAATGATTCACTTTAATTTTATATATTCTGATCCTTTACATTATTACATGATGACTAATCATAGCCTGCATCAGAGATCTCAAAATGCAGTAGTTGAGCTGCCTGCATTTGAAAAATGAAATGTGGGCCAGACCCCACCCATTACAGCCCATGATGAGGGGTCCTGAGACCCTCTTTTTTCAAAGAAGTATCTGAGGCAACTCATTTGTCCATTGAGGACCTGGTCTAGATTAGGAGGCACTCAGCTGTCAGAGGACAGTAGAGTTATAGAGTACTCTCCTGATGCGGAAAACGGATTAAAACAACTGTTAAGAATGAAAGGAAAATGGCTTTTCTTTATTAAATAATTTAGGCATTAAATTAATTGTCCATTCTCTGAGCATTCCAGCCCACTGAGATCTGCCTTATGTAGAAATGTAAGAGGTTGACTAGCTGAGAAAATGCATTTGTGATAAACCATTGATAGGAAAAGTTTCTGAGTCCCTAGGAGTGTCCAGAGGAGCAGCCAGCCTTGGTGACACTTGATGTTCTCATTGAAGATTGATTTTTTTTTAATTTATGCACATAAGAACTGGGATGGAGGCCAGAGGTGTGGGGGGGGTGAGAGGATTCACCAGAGACAGAGTGGGGAGCAGAACAGGCAGATCCACTGAAATACACTGCTGTGGGGAGCAGGGGGTGAGACAGGAGAGGTCTGCAGCGCCATGTGGGTAGCTCCCTGGCTGGGGATGGAACTCGTGCTGCAGTGGCTGGCGATACTTGATAGCGCTGAGACTCAACCCCTGCGCCACCAGGGAGGCCCTGATGTTCTCTTAGAATCCATCGAGGTTTGCCTGTGTCTTAAGATGAAATGAAGAGATGCACGCCAGAGCAGAGAGCGCTGTTCCAGAATGTCCTTACCTTCGCCTGTTACCAAAAGACAGACGCTGCTTGCCACCCCACGGCACTGGGTGCTGGTGGGCGTCTTCCCCCTCAGTCAAGGTTCTCGGTGTCCAGGTCGCCACCCTGCCGCTGCGCAGGTGAAGGCGCCCACACAGTAAGGCCCCGAGCTTTCCCGGCATGACGGGCATCTCCCTCTCCGCAGGCCCCAGGTGCAACGTGGACATCGATGAATGTGCCTCCAGCCCCTGCCGCAAGGGTGCCACCTGCGTCAATGACATCAACGGCTTCCGCTGCCTGTGCCCTGAGGGGCCCCTGCACCCCAGCTGCTACTCGCAGGTGAACGAGTGCCTGAGCAGCCCCTGCATCCACGGCAACTGCACCGGGGGCCTTGGCGGGTGCGTACTGCCCTCTCCTCCGTGCCCTCGTCACCCTGGGACAGCCGCTGGGCTGGGGCGGGCCTGTCTGCGCCTGCAGCTCGGTCAGAGCCGGAGCCGAGGCAGAGTGGGGGTCCTGTGGGTCTGTGTGGTCTCCAGCTCTCTGCTGCCCTCCCGGCCAGGCAGCCAGGCAGGAGGGAGGAGCCCGGGCTGCTTGCGTGGGTCCTTGGCATGACACTTGGCGGTCACCACAGGGCTGAGTTCTGAGCACCTCTCTAGCCTTGGCTTTTTCTGCTTCACAATAGCTCAACTCTGGCCTCTCTGCACCTGTGTGGGGTCTCAGCTACCATCACATGTGGCCCTGACTGAGCACCCCGTTTGTGAGTCCCTGAGGACTGTGTGGTGTGTGCAGTCAGGGCCCGTGAGGGTCCCAGCTGCTCTCGCCTGCGGAGGTCAGGGCCTGGGGCGTGGCTGTGGCCATGCGGAGATGAAGCCATGATGACTGCATTCGGAGGCAAATGGGAAACCATGTTATTTCCCCGAGTGAATTCAGTCAGTATCTGTGCTTCAGAGGGTGAAGCCTCAGAACACCCCAGCCTGTGTACCTTCTTCCTCGGGATCTTAGGGAAGGAGGTTGTCATCCCGAGACCACATTCTAAGGGCGAATGTGTGCCAATTGTGAGCAGTGTTCATATCCTCCAGGAACTTCACTTTTGCTCTGCTCCCTGCTGAGTCAGCTAGGTGCTTTCTGGGGCAGAGTTTCAGGTCAAAACAAAACGTTTCTCGGAAGCCAGATATCCCAGGAGTCCTCAGGGTGGATTAGTGTCTCTGCTGCTAACCTACTTCCTGGGCGTCTGCTCTGCACCAGAAATAAGTGATCTGAAGGTTCGATGTACTTCTACATATCAGAAAAGAAACTCCAGGCTTACCCTGGGGATGTTTGTTCACACGAAAACTCGCTGCCCTTCTCTGGCCCAGGGGCAAGGCCTGCTCACTGCGTTTCCAGATGGACCCACATGGTCCTCACCAGGGGCGGAAGTTAGGGCCATGGAAGAGAATGAGCTCCGTGTACCCCCGGGTTCCTCTCCTTTCTTGCCCAAGTGTGTGTTTCTTCTGCGACTCAATCGTACATTCATCCCTCACAGTAAAGAATTCTGTGTTCCCGCAGATACAAGTGCCTCTGTGATCCCGGCTGGGTTGGCACCAACTGTGAAGTGGACAGAAATGAATGTCTCTCCAACCCGTGCCAGAACGGAGGCACTTGCGACAATCTGGTGAATGGGTACAGATGCGCTTGCAAGAAGGGCTTCAAAGGTGAGCGAACAGCGTGAGTGCTGTCACCTCTTATGCTTGTCTGTGGCTGCCGTGGATTGCCTGAGTCCGTCCTTTTCCCCCACACATCCGTGCGGCACATACCAGCTGAGCTCTTAATATCTGTAAGGTGCTTGGGAAATAATGACCAAGTCGGTCAAGGTGCTGCTCTGGTCCACGAGAGGGGGCTGTCCGCTCTGCTGAAGTCACGCCTCGGGGCCCCACAACACGCCTCTGGGCAGACCATGGGCTCCCTGGTGCAGGTCTGATTGTAGGGTGAAAGGACTGCACCCTAATATGGTAGCAGTGATGCCGTGGAAGTGTTCATAGGCTCAGCACCCTTTCAGCACGTCCCTTACGTGCGGAGGTGTTCTTAGATGTCAGCGCATTCTCTGATCCTTAACATTCACCGGCGTTACCCTTGATGTCATCTCCGTGAAGCCCTGGCAAGTTACTCTTTATAGCAGGTCACCCGTGATTTTCTGGAGAAATGCTGAATAGTGGAAATCGGTGAAGTCCCTTTTTGTGTCACTGGTGTATTTCTACTGTCACCTTCCTCTGTGAGACTCCGAGACCGGCTGCGGGTGTCCGTCTGTCTTTCCCCTTCTATCCGGCTAGTCTTGACTTCTCCACACAGAAACCTGCTTTTGTTTCTTCAAAAGTGTCTGAGACCCCACTTTTGTCATTGATTTCGATGTTACATTTGCAGAGAATTTATAGGTTTAAAAGTACCTTTCTTTGTCTCATTGAGACTCGCTGATCAATGAACAGAATAAAAATCAAAAGTAAAACTCAGAGCTGTGTGGCCGCTGAGTAGCCGAGAGCGGCTGAACCCGGCCCCCTGCGTACCCGGTCACGTGTCCCTCTCCCGGAGGGTCCAGGCAGGCCCTGAGAGATGCAGCACTGTACACTGTTGGAGCCCTGCCCTGTCCCTTCATGCTTTCACTTCTCTCTCTCACCGTGGGGGTGGATGTCACGTCTGGATTAGGGCCCAACAGCTTTGTGACTTCACCTCTTGATAATAGCCCCTTTTAAAGCCCTGACCTTTTATTTTTATAGAAGGGGCTTTCTTAAGTTTAGATACATCAGCAGACTTTTACCCTTAATGAACTTCTTCGTCCATTGTTGAAAAAACGGTAGCAGAGGAGCAGTTAGGTGTCCAAGAATTCGCTGTATGATTCTGCTCACCTCTGACTGTCCCTCTTCAAGCCCCGTCTTTCCCTGACCGTCGGGGATTTGTGGCTGAAACGAATGAGCAGGTTTTCCGGGAGGCTGGAGGAATCACGGCAGTTTCTGATCTGTTTAATTATTACCACTGAGAGGATTGAGAAAGACAAATAACAGATGATTTCACTCATGTGGAATATTAAAAACGAAGCAAACGGAAAGACAAAAATAAACCCTTGAAATCTGACTATCCCCCGGGGCTACTGGAAGGGACGGTTGGGGAGGTGGGACAGCTGTGCTGGGACCCCCGGGTCAGGGTGGGGTGTGCTCACACACATTTGCAGAACTGTGAGCCTGCACGCCCAAGACATACAGCTTGTGAATCCCCGCCACCCCTCTTCCATCTTTAAAATAACTGTATGTATGTGATCACCAATGGTGAGAGAAAGAAAATATTAACAGTGGTCAGCAGAAACAGATAATGAGAAGGTCTTTTCGACCCTTTCCTGCTCTGTCTGCAGGCCTGAACTGCCAGGTTAACATCGACGAATGTGCTTCAAACCCGTGCCTGAACCAGGGAACCTGCCTGGACAACATAAGCGGCTACACCTGCCGCTGCGTGCTGCCGTACACAGGTGAGTGCAGCGCAGGGGCCAGAGGCTGTGCCAGTCCTGCCGGGTCCTGCCTGGTCCTCTCAGCCCTTTGGTCTCGGAGCCGGGCCGCCTGGCACCTGTTCTGGTCCACTGAGGACTGGAGCTGTAAGAGGACGCGTGGCCGCCCTGTGCAGGTAGAGCAGGAGCTCGTCTGCTTTCTCGGTGCTGCAGGGTCTGAGCTTGTTTTCCGTGGACCTGACGCCTATAGCGGTGGTCAGTCCATCACTCCACAGAGCCCTTCCTCGTGGCCTGCACTCCCAGCCTTAGTTTGAACAACGCAGCAGCCGGCATGAGGGGTAATTACTGTGCTGGTGCACTGAGGGTTTTTTAATCTGGTGGTATAATGAGGCAAGGTGGGAGTTCTTTTCCGTCGTATCTACGAGGAAGCTGAGGCAAAGAGAGGTGATTGTTGAAGGTCGCCGAGGGAAGTCGGGAAGTCGTCACTCTCAGGTTTGCCCCAAGGCCCCAGGAGTCCAGTGCTGGTCCTGGTACCGCCAAGCATCTCCTCACACTCGGTTCACGTGCCTCATTTGGAGCTGCGCTCGCTTTGGGGAGGGATCGCACATGCAGAAGACATAGGTGTGGCTCACCCCACGCCAGGTGGTCTTTGTTCAGGAATTTGGGGGTGTGCCTGGGCACTCTGTTTTTTTCCTGCCTCATGACTGCCCTCTTGTGACTGGTTCTTTTGTGTGTCTCCTTCACCTTCGCATCATCGGGCGGCGGCATAGCTTGTTACTGTGGTGCCCGCACAGACAGGAGCCAGCTGAGGCCCCGCTTCTCTGTATCTGCCAGTCAGTGGTGATGCCCAGGTGTTCAGACTGGCCGAGGGGCCGAAAGCTTGACTCTGTTCCCTGAAACACTGGACCCTCTGTTGTGACCTTCGCCCCCTCTGCAGCCCTGTCCACGTGCGAAAGGGCATTTAGCCAGACTGGTGAAGCCACATTACCTGAGACTCCTGGCTGTTCCCGGGTAGACAGGTCTAACTGACGCCACTCCCACGTGACCACGGTCGCTCCTGGGGGAGGGGAGAGGTCGTCTGCGCATCAGCGAGGCCTGGGCCGGCGGCCGTGGGGCACTCACCTGCGTGTGCTCGTGGTGCGGCTCCCCTTGGAGATGTTGGCTTCGACTTTGTGCGCCTCGGGTACTTTGAGAGCATTTAACTGCCTGTCGACGTTGGTTTTTCTTCAAATTAGTGCCCTCCTAACTGTGTTTGTGTGAACTTGGAAGTTACACTAGGTTGAAAGCCTGTGTAGCTCCAGATCGGTGCTGAGGGGAGCTGAGATTTTAAATGTCCGTGAGTCTGGCCGGCTGGAGCGGGCGTCCTCGCTCTGAGCTGCTGCTGAACCTGAGTGGGGTGGGTGGTGGAGGACGTGTCGTCACTTTCCCGCTTGAATATGGAGTTTTAGGATAGTTTAAAAACTGACTTGACTGTACGGACAGCCTTACGACCCTTTGATGAAAGGTTCCTCCTTCCCGCTGGCTCCCCTGGAAGGACATCGTGGGTGCGTGGATCCAGGGGGTGCGGTGGGCACAAGGCAGTGCCATGTGCTGGTGCTGGTGTGAGAACAAGCAGTGGAGGTGGCCAGGGCAGTTGGCACACTGCTGGGTTTCCCGGCTGAACCCTAACTGAGGCCGTGTGGGCCTGGTTGGTGCTGGTGTTCAAATCTGCGTAGCTGGTGCCGCCAGACAGCAGCCCACCTGGGAGCACGCTCTGTGCTAATGAGGACTCTGAAAGTGCTTTTTCCAATTAACCCCCAAGAGCCCCTGAGTTACGTGTCACCCTCACTCCCTCCTCACTGACATGCCCCAAAGGGTTTGGGGCAATTTCTGTTATTTTGACTGATTTTCTGTTATAAACTTTGTCACTTCTTAACAGGCAAGAACTGCCAGATCGTGCTGGCCCCCTGCTCCCCAAACCCTTGCGAGAATGCAGCTGTTTGTAAAGAGGCACCGAATTTTGAGAGTTATACCTGCCTCTGTGCTCCCGGCTGGCAGGGTAAGCACGTGGGCCTGGAGACACTGGTTGCTGCAGACACAGCAGCCTCATGAGCAGGGGCACAGGCCCTGGCCTCCCCTGCTGCCTGCCTTGCCACGTGCACAGGCCTGTGCAGAGGCTGCTACCCCATGGGCTTTGAGAGCCTTCCCTTCCCTGTCCTTGGGGCCCCCTAGTGCCTGGAAAACTCCAACCCGAGTCTGAAGCCTGTTCTCCAGGAAATTTCAGTTGGTAGCAATGACTTGTCAGGCCACAGAAGCCCTAAGGGGCTCCCCAAAGCTGGAGAACAATCGGGGTATCCCTAGGGTGGCCCCATCCCAGCTGATGCTCAGGCCCCACCTGAATTTCCGTGGGACCCCCTCCCAGAGGCCACGCTGCTTACTGCCTGCATCCCTGCCCTAGGCCCGCGGTGCACCATCGACGTGGACGAGTGTGTCTCCAAGCCCTGCATGAACCACGGCCTCTGCCATAACACCCAGGGCAGCTACGTGTGCGAGTGCCCGCCCGGCTTCAGCGGTGCTGACTGCGAGGAAGACGTCGATGACTGCCTGGCCAGTGAGTCTGCCTGCCCCCAGATCCCGGGGGCTGGGTGGGGGTGGGAGGACAGGCACGCCCAACAGAGGGCTCCCGGGGCTGAGGCGGCTACCCCGGTAGTTGATTGCATGTGTCTAGGGTTAGCGTGTAAGTCACCCTCCTTCAAAGCTTGAGGCTTTACGGGTGAAGCAGCAATACCTCCTCTAAGTATCGCTGGCTTTTATACCTGGACAGAGTGGGGACACGCCCCAAAAGCTCTAAAAACAAGACGATCTGTTGAGGTCCAGTTGACGGCAGGACACAGCAGTGTTTCAGGGCAGTGTTCAGTGGGTTTTGACAGCTGACAACACCATTGCTCAAAGAAATGGACATGTCTGTCCCCTTCCAAGTTCTCCTCTTTTGTATCTAATCCTGTTTCTCATGTCCCTGTGCCAAGCAGCTGTAGACCTGCCTCTGTCCATAGGTGTGTTTGCATTTTTATGATTTTATATAAATATAATCATATTGCAAACTTTTTTTTTTTTTTTTGAGAAAGGGAATATGGAACTTACTCAGTTTATTGAGACCCGTCCACATGGTGCGTGAGTAGCAGTGGTGTCCGCCAGGGTCGGGCCTGCAGTCTCCAGCAGGGCCCTCGCTTCTCTCCCAGGTCTGGGTGTTACAACTCAAGCAGCTTGAGTCTGTGCGTGGACAGAGGGTTTCGTTTCTCTTGAGTAAATATCTGGGAGTGCAGTGGGTGAATTGTGCAGTTAACTTCCCTTTAATTCCTGGGATGAATGCTACTTGGTTATGATATATTATTTCTTTTTTATATTATTGGAATTGATTTCCCAAATGTATGTTAAGAATTTTGTGTCTGTTCCCCGTATGGCACATGGGAGAAAATATGTCCGTGGTGCAATTACTGGAGAAATTTAAGGCAATGAGCACAAGCTATTTGGATTCCTTCCCCACATTAATTAGTACATTAATTAAAAAAAAATTAGTTTTTTTTTCTTATTTGAAGTAGGACTAGCAAATTTACAGTTAAAGGAATGCAGTAAATAATGGAGTTTTCTGGAAGATGCCGTGGAAGTTACGGTAACTGGTCTGTGTAGCGTGACTAGGAAGGACAGCGTCAGGTCGGCAGTGGCTCTGTAATTATGGCAGATGAGCCTCAGAATGGCATTAGGCTCACAGATACCATACGTTAAATATCCCTCTTGGGAAAAATGGTCTGCAACACCCACCCAGTGTTTAATTTCCTTTTTATGTTTATGACCTGTCTTTGCAATTATATTGAAGGTCCTTAAGGGCAAGAGTTGCTCTTTGTTTTAAGACCAAGCTATGTAATAAAGTTGAGGAGAAAAAATTATTTACTAATATTAGCTGAATCTAAAAAAGAAAAAAACATCAAAAATAAAAATTGACTAGTTTATATCCAGTCCCGCCTACCTGCTGTGCCACCGCCATGCACACTGGGGACCATCTTTATCCTCCTCCTGCAGATCTGTGTGTTGTGTTCATGTACTTGATTGGAGAACATGTGGAGGGGCCATGAGGATTTTAGGACTTTTATTACTTTTGCACAATTATTAGTGATGTAGTAGTTATTCTAGAGCTTAGTCCAGTTATCAGCTTCTCTGAGTTAAGAATCTCAGTGTTGGGTCTCCCTGGTGGTGCAGGGCTTAAAGACAGCGCTATCAAGGTATCGCCAGCCACTGCAGCCTGAGTTCGATCCCCGACTGGCCGGGGAGCAACCCACATGGCGCAGCAGACCTCTCCTGCCTCGCCCGCTGCTCCCCTCAGCAGTGGATTTCTGTCGTCTGCCTGTTCTGTTCCCCGCTCTGTCTTTGGTGAATCCTCTCACCTGCCCCCATCTCTGACTTACACCCCAGGTCTTGTATGCATAAATAAATAAAAAAAAAAGAATCTCAGTGTTACTGCAGTCATTTTCACAAAGGAAAGAATCAGGGCAAAATAGAAGTAAAGAAAAGACAAGCACAGAGAAGTCAGAAATGTCACCGTGAGTCACTCAGCTCAGGCCCCGCACCCCGGGCGTCCCAGGCTGAATGGCGCCGCGGGGTGCTGATTCCCGTCTGTGCTGGCCTAGACCCCTGCCAGAATGGAGGCTCCTGTGTGGACGGAGTGAACGCCTTCTCCTGCCTCTGCCTCCCCGGCTTCGTGGGGGACAAGTGCCAGACGGACATGAACGAGTGTCTCAGTGGACCCTGTAAAAACGGGGGAACCTGCTCCGACTACGTCAACAGTTACACCTGCAAGTGCCAGGCGGGTTTCGACGGCGTCCACTGCGAGAACAACATCGACGAGTGCACGGACAGGTGGGCACCGGGTGCCGGGCCAGCGTTGTGGGGAGGGCGGGCTGGCGGTCCCAGGTGCCAGCAGGGCGGAGCGCCCGCTTGGCCACACCCCAGATCCTGTCTGGCGCCCAACTCCTATCCTTGTAGACAAGTGGTTAAAGGATTAGGGCCAGGGGTCGAAAAGCTTAGAGGGTTGGCTCGGCATTTGTTTCTTGCTTCGGCAGCAGAAGAGCTGTCATTCTGGTGGGTTCTCTTGCTCATTCCAGTCGACAATCTAAAAATCCCCATTTGGTCGCATTTTGTTACCACTCTTTGTGCAATTTCTGGGAGCTTTTTTTCGTGCCTTTATACAACACTATCAACAAGCATGTTCTGTTTTTCTTTCATAAAGAACTTTAGAGTCAAGTGCTATTTACTTAGCACTTACAGATACAATTGAGGGATAAAATGAGGTATGATACGAGGGAAACCACAGAGGGCTGGGTAAAACCCGGAAAACTTTACCTTCTCTGGGAATTTCTAACAAGCCTCAGCCCTTTAAATACTCATAAGCCTCATAGTTGTGGAAGGGTGGTGTCACCCAGCCTAGGTTAGAGGGTGAAATTGACTGGATGGGGCGTTTGGGGTGCTTAGGAATAATTTCTTAGATTCCAGGCAACTTGCTTCCTTCAGTAGCAGGTGGGGGAGCCGGATTGCAGGGCCAGTAACGTTCTCCCCGTTTGCTTGCAGCTCCTGCTTCAACGGGGGCACTTGCGTGGACGGGGTCAATGCCTTTTCCTGCTTGTGTCCCGTGGGCTTCACCGGCCCCTTCTGCCTGCACAAGATCAACGAGTGCAGCTCTCGCCCTTGCCTGAACGACGGGGTGTGTGTGGACGGGCTGGGCAGCTACCGCTGCACCTGCCCTGTGGGCTACACCGGGAAGAACTGCCAGGTAGCTCGCGCCCCTGCCCTGCCCCCTGTAGCCGCTGCGTGACGCACCTGTCCCTCGTCCCCGCTAGGCAGTGAGCTTTCCTTTGGCTTCACCCAGTCGCCAATGGCGCTGAGTGACGCTCTCTGTGCCCCGTTTTAGACGCTGGTGAACCTTTGCAGCCGGTCTCCGTGCAAGAACAAGGGCACCTGCGTCCAGGAGAAAGCGGAGTCCCGGTGCCTGTGCCCCCCTGGGTGGGCTGGCGCTTACTGCGACGTGCCCAGTGTCTCCTGCGAGGTGGCTGCTTCCCAGAGAGGTGACTGGCCAGCTGCTGTGGTGGTGCGGGGGGTGGGGCGGGCAGCGGGGGACGCCAGGCTTTGACAAAAGGGGCTTCCATGAGCTCGCTCTGCCCTGGGCCTGAGCCCGGCACGCTGTCTCCCCCGGTTTCTCAGGGGTGCCCGTCGACCGCCTGTGCCAGCACTCCGGCGTCTGCATCAACGCCGGCCACTCGCACCACTGCCAGTGCCCGCTGGGCTACACGGGCAGCTACTGCGAGGAGCAGCTAAACGAGTGCGCGTCCAGCCCCTGCCAGCACGGGGCCACCTGCAGCGACTTCATCGGCGGGTACAGATGCGAGGTGAGCGGCGAGAGGGGCGGGGAGCTGGGCATCTAGCATGTCGAATTTAGCTGCTGGATTTTCCTTCTGCAATTTACAGTCATTTTACAGGACTAGTCTCTGCTTCTGTCCATCCCCCGTGCAGTGAGTAAGCTCTTTGCAGGGACCTGGCACCACCTGCTTCCTGGGGCGGCCCCTTGACCCCTCTCAGAGCCATTGCACAGGCACTTGCGCTGCCCTGAAAATCAGCGGGAGTCAGAAAAACCACTCAAGGGGCACCCCCCAGGCCCACGTTACACCTGTACCCATGGATCCGCCAACAGCTCCCTCAGAGGGTGTCGCCTGGCCTCTTCCCTGGAGCGTCCTACAGAGGGGCCCATGTGGCTATTTGAGGACGTTTGTGGCTAAACGGACACTCACTGCCTTCTTAATACTTGGACTGATAATGGTTAGAATGGATGTGAGCAGGCACATGGACATGACCTTGGCAGCGGGTCAAACCCCCGGCAGCCCTGAGAAGGGCCCCCTCCGCCCATGCTCCTCCAGTGGGACCTGGCACCAAACTAAAATCTGTACACATGCAGGCATTTTATTATTTTCACATGTTTTTTGTAGTTTTGTTTTATTTTTTAAGATTTATTTATTCATGTGTACAAGAGCTGGGGTACAGGCCAGAGATGCAGGGGGTGAGAGGACTCACCAGAGACAGAGTGGGGAACAGAACAGGCAGACTGACGAAATACACTGCTGAGGGGAGCAGCGGGCGAGGCAGGAGAGGTCTGCTGCGCCGTGTGGGTAGCTCCCTGGCCAGCGGGATCGAACCCGCACTGCAGAGGCTGCGGACAGCTTCACAGCGCTGCACTCAACGGCCTGCACCAGCAGGGAGGCCCTGGTTTTTTTTGTAGTTTTAAATGGACCCTTTTCCAGCTTGGGAGGTGTAAATGGCACATCGGGTGGTGAGAGGCCCCAGGTGTAGATCATGGTCCTTTATCACTTGGGCGTTGTCCGAGGGTCCCCTTCACCTGGATGATTTACACCTTATCACAGTTGCCTCTTTCTGGAAGGAATATTTAACTTCTCTCTTGAGAAATTTCAAGCACGCCACATCCTATCCAGCTACACCCGCATGGCTCACATTGACAGCAGCTCCCCACCCTTCATCTTGGAGTCAGAAGCGGGGGTCTCCCCTCCCTCCCTGCCCCCAGCTCCTGGTAGCCACATTTTAAGTAAAGGTTGAAAATGTCTCAGAGGTGTGTGTGCTGCACACGGCCCCACCGCCCTGCCGTGGCCAGCTGAGCCTGGCACACACACCTCTTGGGGCTCTGGCCATGGGCTCCAGGCTGACCTGCAGCGTCACCTAGACGGGAGCCACCTGTGCTCCTCCCCTCCAGGAGTCCACGTGCTCCCCTCTCTGCTGCCTCCTCCTCTCTGGATGGTCTCCGGTCTGCGGGACTTCCCCGTGCAGACCGGTCAGCAGTGCCCAGATGAAGCTCCTGCACACTGGGGTCCTTTTGCTCGATGAGCCCTTAAATGCCCTGAACTCTGTCTTCCGCAGCCAGGAGAGGGGCCACCCCGACCCCCGTCCCCAACGTGACCAGCGTCACTCAGGCAGTTCCCTGTGCCCGGCGCTCCAAGCACGTTTACCGGGAAGCTCTGCCCCCGGCAGGGAGGGGAGTCCTGGCTAGAGTCCTCTCGAAATACCCTCAGAATCCTCAGTCCTCATGTCCTCTGCAGAGTCACACGTTGCCTAGAAGAGAGAAACGCGTCAGCTGCGGGTTGAGCCTCCTGGGTGGCCAGTGGCCTGTGGAGTGAGGAGAACGCACGGCTGGGCAGGAGCAGCGGGTTGCAGCCTCGTCCCCGCTCTCGTCCGCTCATGTGTCCTGCTTCCAGCCCGGCCCAGCATTTCTCATCCTTTTCTCTTGCTCCTGGCAGTGCGTCCCAGGGTACCAGGGTGTCAACTGTGAGTACGAGGTGGACGAGTGCCAGCACCGGCCCTGCCAGAACGGAGGCACCTGCGTGGACCTTGTGAACCACTTCAAGTGCTCCTGCCCGCCGGGCACGCGGGGTATGACTCGGCCCTGCCCACCCCGTCCAGACTCCTCCAAGCTAGAAACCCATTTTCAGTGTCAGGGGCTTTAAACAGCTCAAGACAGTAAAGCTGGCTTCTTTCTGGGCACTTCGTTCTGCCCGCTGGTGACTCTCACGCCTTCACTCTCCTCTCAGCCAGCGCTGCCGCCCTGACTGACAGCTGCGGTTCTGTCTGACAGCTGCAGCCTCCTCTGTTCACAGGATGTAGACCTGATCCAGCGTCATAACAAATTAGCTGAGTTTGCAGGGATTCTTGGTGCTTCCGAGGAAAGCAGTTAGTGGCACGAGCGGCTCACAACTTACCAGCTCATGTATTTTATTTTTTATTTTTTTTAAAGATTTATTCATTTATTTATTTATACAAGCACTGGGTACAGTCAGAAGCGCAGGAGGTTGAGAGGATTCACCAGAGCCAGAGCAGGGAGCAGAGCAGGCAGACTGACGAAATACACTGCTGAGGGGAGCAGCGGGCGGCAGGAGAGGTCTGCGCGCCATGTGGGACCCTCCTCCCCCCCCCCCACCCGCGGCCGGGGATCGAACCGGCGCTGCAGAGGCTGCAGGCAGCTTCGCAGCCCAGGGCTCAACAGCTGCGCCACTGGGAGGCCCTCATGTATTTTTTTTAAACGAGCCGATCTCACCTCCATAGGTTGGGGGCCAGGGAAGGGAACATTTGCTGTTAATAGAGCCCGGAGCAGGCGCCTCTTGCCATGAGCCTGAATGTGGGAACCTCGGTGAGGCCCCGGGAGGTGCAGCCGGAGACAGCTGTGAGCTTTGCCTCCAAGCCACTTCTGGAGCGAGTCTGGATGGCTGTCCAGGGAGACGTGGCGTGTAGTACCTCTCAGAGCAGCTGAGAAGCAGAAAGTCAGAGGCCAGCTGCACTTGTGAGAAGTTTTCTTTCAATGTCAAAAGACAATAAGAGCTCAGGAAAGTATTCATTGTGTCTCAGACCTTTGCGTCAATTTACCTTCCTTGAGCTCAGATATTGGCTGAATTAAAATCAAGCCTCACCCCGCTAGTGGGCTAGAGGAGTGAGGTTCAAAATGACGAGAAAACTAAGGAGAAAGAGTCTTTATTTATTCTTTTTTTGTGGGACCCTCACTGGTGGCCGGGGATCGAACTGGCGCTGCAGAGGCTGCGGGCAGCCTCGCAACCCAGCGCTCAAGCTTTAAATGGAAGATTTGGCCCCGGAAAAGGAGAGGTGCTTTCTGCTCTAGAAGTGAGTAGTTGAAAGACTAGCAGGAGTCAGCTTTGATTCGCTGTGAGATTGTGCCTCTGAATGATTGTCCGTGTAGGATAAGCTGTGACTCTGGCGGTAGCAAAGAAACCTCAGTCTCACTGGCTTAACACAACAAGGTGTTTTCTGGTTTTTGTTTTTTCTTTTGGTGACACAGATGAAGTTTGATGTTTGCAGGGCTGCTCTGTCTGTCTTTTAGTATCAATTGACTTTTTATATTTATTGGCTTGGAGCTTGCCTTCGGGGCCCCCTTAGCGGTGGAGGAGAGAGCTCGCGGTCTCACGCAGAAGCTCTTCCCACCTCGGTCTGGAAGGGACACGTCCGCTGGGGTCGTAACGCGCAGGCGGGAATGAGTGATTGTCTCAGCCTGACCCCGGGCAAGGCTGGGGACCTGAAAGAGAACAGGAGTATTCACTGAGCACTAAAAATTACAGCTGTGCCGTAAACTTCCTATTCATTAGGGCTTCCAGTCCTAGAAAGGAATATTCCAGAAGGCAGCCACGGTTCTCTTGTAACTCATAAGGACGACTTAAACAGTACTTTCGTTATTTTTGTTGACCGTCTCTTTGTCCCAGCCCTTGGCATCGCCCTACCCTTTGTGACTCCATGTTCTTCGTGGAGGAGTGGGCTGTTCTTCCTGCTGGGGACCCTTGTGCGTGATCAGCTGCTTCTCTGCTGGTGCTTCCAGGACCCCCTGTCCTGGTCTCTCGATGGCTTGACCTTGATGCATAGGGGCACGCCCTTGCGTGGTCATGTCACTGGCTTCCTGGGCCCGATCCCAGTGTGTGCGTCTAGGCCACACCACGGGGACAGCAGCCCTTGGATGATGGAGGAGCCCAAGAGCCCAGCCTGGTTCCGGCCCTCTCTGCCCAAGGCAGTGTTAGGCTTTGAGGACAGGGCCAGGCCTCTGGGACCGCCCTCTGTAGGTGCTGCCACCAGGCTCCTGACCAATGTGGTCACACCTGGGCGGTCCCTCAGCGCCCGCCTGGGCTCAGTGCGAGCAGCAAGCCAGCTTATCTGCGTCTCAGACCAGTCGCCTGTGACTTGGAGGTTCGGTTAATTGGCTTAGAATGAGTCACAGCACTCAGGAAACCTGTTTCCTCACCAGAGCGCCAACTTGTTGCAGAGGGTGGCGCTCAGGAACAGCTGGGTGGAGGAGCTGCCGGGAGACAGGGAGAGAGCACCAGGCTCTCCTGTACCCGGAACGTGCTCCGGCTGGAGTCTCTCGGGTTTCCTTTTGCAGTGGTTTCTCTGTTCATGCCTGTAGCCTTACTTGTCATTACGCTTCTAGTATTTAATAGATTAGACATCTGTGATACACAATACAAATGTTTCCTCAGTATATTGAGTTGAATCTTGACTTTCTCTGTGGTGATTTTTCCCATCTAGAGCTTTCAATTTTTACATTTGTAATAAATAGTCGTTATTTTTACCCACTCCGTTGCTCATACCCTTTAACCCTTACTCTCTCCCCACAACTTCTTTGCCTCAGAAAGGCTCACTTCACTTGCTAGCGTGCACTAGTGTTTCTTAGCATTTGGTCAAACTTGTCCACCGTGTAAAGGGCCCACCTTGGTCTTCGTCATTCCGACTTGCTTTACATATAATCCCCTCGAGCGCCTTCCATGTTGCTGTAAGTGGCGACGTTCTGTCTTTCCTTGTGACCGATGGTGTTCCACCGTGTGGATGGGCCACGTCCTGCCGCAGTGAACATTACAGAGCATAGACTTTTTCCAGTTGTGGTTTCGTATTTTGGGGGTACATACCTGGGGGTGGGATTGCTCGGCCACACGGTATTTCCATTTTATCTTTTAAAAGTAAATTAGCAATCATTTTTACGACCTCTGAAACGTGGTCCTAGCCACCAACCCTGTTGACACGCTACGGTCACAAAGGCCTGACCCGTATTTTCTATTAGAATGTAGGGGTGCTTTAGTCATCTGCTGCTGCTTTTTCTCAGCACAATTGTCTGACTGGTCTTTTGTCCAGTGAATAGAGGTAGCACCTTTATCCCATTCTGGATTCCCATGTGCATTTTCTTTCTTGTTCTATACATTTATCAATGTCACTGTTTAAACTATGAAGGGACCTGTTTTTCCGCATTTTGCAGTCTGGTTATAGTTTATTTTTCCATTTAACTTTAGAATCAGATTGTATATTGAAAAATCTATTTTTTTTTAATTGGGGTCACCTTAAGTTTATGAATTTGTATAGAGACAACAGCTGTCTTTATGATGAGGAGTCTTCCTAACCAAAGCATAGCATATTTCCATTTATTTAAGCCTCCTTTTGTGTCGATTTGGAACCTTAAATCTCTTCAAAGTGGTCTAGTACATTTCTTAAGATTTTTCCTAGATAGTATTTCTTTTTTCTGTTGCTTTTGGAAATGAGGCTTTTTTTTCCTCTCTCTTGCATTTCCTTTTTCTTTTTAATAATTTTTCTTGTATTAGCATGAGCTACAAGTGCAAGTGATAGGAACATAGGGTTTCTTCCTAGTCTTTTTCTTGAGCTCTGGTTTCCTCACCCTTGAGCTGGGACCCAATTACTTCCCAGGGGTCCACTTTGCTGGGGTGTGAGGGTGGGCAGGTGTGAAACCCTAAGTGTGTTCTTGCCTTTGCTCTGCTGCTCCAAAGGTGTCAGCCGCGGCCATGGCAGCCTGGCCTCCCCCAAGACGCCCCCCGCAGATAGGCCGAGCCGTGACCTGTTTAATCGCCCAAGAGGACGCGTCTCCTTTGCTGGAAAGCGGCGTCCCCAGCGCTCCCATAACCCTCTGCTCTTCTCCCTGCCCTCAGGTCTGCTTTGTGAAGAGAACATTGATGACTGTGCTGGGGGCCCCCACTGCCTTAACGGCGGTCAGTGTGTGGATAGGATCGGGGGCTTCAGCTGCCGCTGCCTGCCTGGCTTCGCAGGGGAGCGGTGTGAGGGCGACATCAACGAGTGCCTCTCCAGCCCCTGCAGCTCCGAGGGCAGCCGGGACTGCATCCAGCTCACCGACGACTACCAGTGCGTCTGCCGCAGCGCCTTCACCGGTGAGCGCCGGGCCCTGCGGGGCCCTCTGTGAGGAAGTAGGCCAGTGAATTCAGGGGCCCACGATTTTCCTAGGTCTGTGGTCCATGGGTGTCATGGGTGTCAGTCTCTACCTTTTATTTTTTCCCAGAGATGCTTTCTCTTCTGTTACGCATTGATTCTGTCACACTGTAGAAGGAATCAAGAAAGAGACAGGGCATTGGGCAAAGTTAGATTTCAGAGCTGTTGTAGAAGACACAGAGTGGACCATCGATGCAGGGGTAGGTACAGGTCCCCGTGGCGTCCAGAACATTCGTGCTGTGGCCCGGCGTCCAATCTGACCACTTCCTGGCCTTCCCTCCTCGGACACGTGGCACCTGGAGCACCTGGGTGGCTCCAGCCCACGTGTGGGACCCAGAGGCGCTTTACAGCCGTCGAGGGAACTTACGGGATTGGGTGCAAATTAGGGTGTGTTTAACCAAAAAGTAAAGGATGCGGGTGTGAGCAGAAAAGCCGCAGGGACCACAAGTCTGCCCTGAGCAGCAGGAACTGGCTCCACTGCCCGTATTTTCTCGGATTCCGTTTGCCCATCACGCAATGCCCTGCCTCGGAATCGGGGCTTCGTCCCAGCTCTTACCAGTTACTCCGGGAGGAGGGCAGCTGGAGACTGGGGCACGGGAGCCATCTGTGCATCTAACCATGGCAGCAGCGTCAGATTCCGAGGAGAAATCTGTCCTGTGTTTTCGGGGGTCACTTCGACCCTTATGCAGCCGTGGGGTTTCCTGCGCTGGGTGTGTGGCCAGGTGTCGAGTCGTGGAGAAGCTGCAGTGATGTGTTCACGGTCATCGTTGGCACGCTGGACTCTGTCACATTTTGGCTCATCTCCAACCTTCCTTTCTGCGCTAAGTGGCTGCCACCTTTAAGGACATTGGAGATTTATAAAGAATGGGGGGATTTCACAACAGGAAGCTGCCCGGCTGGGTGATGTGGAGACAGGGAGTGGCTGGTGTGTGCAGCCTCCTGGAAGCCCCAGGGCCCGTTCCTGCCCCTCTCGTTGGCTCTGAGGCGTCCCTGGCCTGGGAACGCTGGCAGGCATGTTCCAGCCAAGGGGATGCATGAAGGAAGGGTGGGGGCCGTCTAGAATCGGGTCCCCTAGCCAGGACGGGGTGTTGTACATGAGCCACTCGCACTCCCTGGAGCTCATGGTGCTGCAGCTGCCCAGGGCCGCGCGGGCTCACCTGGGCATGTTCCTGCGCAGCTGCTGCTGTGACCACAGGGACTGGCACCTCAGACTCTGGCTCCAGCCCATTGGCCAAATGAGGTGCTGCTTTGGTTTGCTTTTTAAAACTGCCTCTTCCCTCCCGGTGACCGCGGGCTTGGCATCCCTGTCCCCTGCTGTTGGCCCGAGGCCCCAGCTGCCCGGTGTCTGCCCGGCGTTTCCGTGGCTGAGCCCACCCTGTCGAGAGGTGCCGCGCCCCGTGGTTCCTGCCCCGTCCTGGCCCCTCGGCCGCCCTCGGATGCTCCGAGCAGCTCGCGTCCCCGGGGTTTGGCTCAGGGACTCACGGTCGCTCCGCCTGCCTTTTAAAACTGCTTCTTGTGCTCTGCTTCGAGGTCGCCACTGTGAAACCTTCATCGACGTGTGCCCCCAGAAGCCCTGCCTGAACGGAGGGACGTGCGCTGTGGCGAGCAACATGCCCGACGGCTTCATCTGCCGCTGTCCCCCGGTGAGTGCCCGCTCCCGCCTGCGGCTCCGCCCTCTGCTCAGTCTGTGCCAGCACGGGAGGGAGGGACGTTCCCACATTCCCGGAGAGCGCTCCGGAATGTTCCTTGATTTCCGCGCCTTCAGAAGCAGGCACTGGGGTTTCCGTGCCAGACTGTTAAGATACTGCCAGAGCGAGGAGCTCCCTGATGTGTGACCGTCCATCTTCAGAAGCGCCACGGGGAGGCCCTAGAAGTGGCGGGGTATTCCCTGGAAGGAGACCAGTGTCTGTAGTCGGGGTCTCGGCGTGGGCGAGGGGCTGGACGCCTGCTGGGCTCGCGTTCCCCTTTTGCCACTGCCAGAGGCTGACGCCTTCCCCGAACAAAGACCGGTATTTGTGCGAGATCCAAAAGAAGAATCGTCCTGTAAGCTTGGACGGGGCCGAGCAGGAAGTAAGAGAAGAACATGACATGGGAATGACTTTTAGAGGCCCCAGAACCCCTGCAGTGATCCCCGCTGCAGCTCCGTGTAGAGTGATCTGATGCTGCTGGGGACGTGCTGGCCAGCACTTGTCTCCTGAGCCTTCACCTGCCATGACTATCCGATTTGACTTCTCGAAGTGAGCTCTCCCCGTGAGAAACGTGCCCGTCCATCCCACTGGAGGGGCCTTTTCTCAGAACTCGCTCCAGGAGGCTACGTGGAGGAATCTTAGCCAAGTGTCTAGTCTTTCTCTCTCTTAGAAGTGTGGCAGAGGGGGGGATTTGGAGAGAAACGGGGTCAGACCCTCAAAAGTTGGCTGCTGTCCTCAATTCATGCCCCGATTTCCACAGGGATTCTCGGGGGCGAGGTGCCAGAGCAGCTGTGGAAACCTGAAGTGCCGGAGAGGGGAGCAGTGCGTGCACTCGGCCTCAGGACCCCGCTGCGTGTGCCCCAACCCCAAGGACTGCGAGCCTGGCTGTGCCAGCAGCCCCTGCCAGCATGGGGGCAGCTGCTTCCCTCAGCGCCAGCCTCCTTACTACTCCTGCCAGTGTCCCCCGCCGTTCTGGGGCAGCCGCTGCGAGCTGTACACAGCCCCCACCAGCACCCCGCCCGCCACCTGCCTGAGCCAGTACTGCGCGGACAGGGCCCGGGACGGCGTCTGTGACGACGCCTGCAACAGCCACGCCTGCCAGTGGGACGGTGGGGACTGTTCCCTCACCATGGAGAACCCCTGGGCCAACTGCTCCTCTCCGCTGCCCTGCTGGGACTATATCAACAACCAGTGTGACGAGCTGTGCAACACGGCCGAGTGCCTGTTTGACAACTTCGAGTGCCAGGGGAACAGCAAGACGTGCAAGTAAGGGCGACGAGGCCCCCGGTGGCCGAGAGACACTGTCACTAACATAGCGCAGCTTCTCTTCTTCTGCCTAACCGCTCCGCCGCTTCAGCCCAGGCCGCCTCTGCCGCGCAGACGGGTGCCCAGGCCCTTCCCTGGCGTCGCACGCTGTCCGCGCTCTCCCTGCTCCAGAGGCCCGGGGTGCTCGCTGTAGAAGCACCCCCTCTGCCTGTCTCTGCCTTCCTACCTGCCGTTCTTGCGACCTCGGGAGGTAACTCGGGCTCCCCCACATAAGCTGCCTGCAGGTGCATGGAAAGGTCTGTACCTCGCTCTGCTCACTCACCTCCTCCCTGTTTCTCAGACCGTGTTTCCCCTGGTTGGTTTATCCAGGGGCGTGAGCTGGACTCGGCCAGGAGTGCGCGGCCGTCACTGGTGCAGTTACGGGCGGCTTCCTAGTGCCCTGCCTGTGAACCGCGCCACTGACCGCGGCCCTCGTTAGTTCTCCGCACCCTCGCGATGCGGTTTGTTAGTGACCCTTCACAGACGAGCCCGAGGGGCTAGAGAACATGCCAGACACTCACCGTGTCTTCTGACCCCTAGATGCTGCACTGAGCTCACGCGACAAGTCAAACAGGGACCCTCTCCAGGGTGGGGCGGGGGTGCGGGAGGGAGGGGATCGCACTTGAAACGACCCCTGTGCCATTTAGGTTTCAGACTCTAATTCCTTTTCCCCAAATTTGGAGACACTGTGCCCATTATTGGGGTATCCTGTGTGGGAGTCACCCCCCCACATACACACACACACACACACACTTTCCACAGCAGGGGTTCCATCCTGAAAGGGGCAGAAATGCGCCCTGAGGACAGGTCCTCTGCACAGCAGCTCACGACGGCCAGGTCTCTGCCAAGTTGGGGCACCTCCTGGAGGCGGCTCTTACCTGCAGAGGGCCCAAGTCACCTCGCCAGGGTGGGTGGGTATGAGGTCAGAGAGGCAAGAGCGGGGTGACCCGAGTTGTAGGCACTGCGCGTAACCAAGGCTGCAGCTGCCAGGACCCCGAAGTCCTCCCAGCACGGGAGCACTTGTTGGTCCTCCCACCGGGAGCACTTCCCTCTGCTGTGTGGGACACACTCAGGGACAGGAGAGTCAGGAAAGGCCTCCCCATGCATTGGCGCCTGTCTAGGCCACGCAAGGTGGGTTAGAACATCCAGGCTCATTCCAGACAGGAACCAGACTGCGCTCAGGCCCAGCTGAGCCCGCTCCTTGTTTGCTGTCTCCCCCGCGCCCGCCCAGGTACGACAAGTACTGTGCAGACCACTTCAGGGACAACCACTGCGACCAGGGGTGCAACAGCGAAGAGTGTGGCTGGGACGGGCTGGACTGTGCTGCCGACCGGCCCGAGAACCTGGCCGAGGGGACGTTGGTGATTGTGGTGCTGATGCCCCCGGAACAGCTGCTTCAGGACTCCCGCAGCTTCTTGCGGGCACTGGGCACCCTGCTCCACACCAGCCTGCGCATTAAGCGGGACTCCCAGGGCGACCTCATGGTCTACCCCTACTATGGGGAGAAGTCGGCAGCCATGAAGAGGCCGAGGATGGCACGCAGGTCTCTTCCTGGAGGAGATCAGGAGCAGGAGGTGGCCGGGTACGTTTCTGGGTTCTGACCTTCGGAGGACGTAGTTTTATTCAGCCGAGCACTTTGCTGCACGGATGTCCAGATGGAGTCTGCAAAAAGGCAAAGGCAGATGGTGCACCAAGTGAAAGCAGTCCACTACCCCAGGATTTATGTCTGCGGGTTCTGAAAGGGGGGCTGGGCCAGCAGGACGCCAGGAGGACGGCCTCAAAGGCAGGATCCCTTCCTTGTGCCAGGGCCACCTCGAATCCCTCATTAGTGATCCCAACTTCGTGTTAACCACTGTGCCCTGCCTGCGAGCCGCACCATTTAACGTGGCCCTGGTTGGTTCTCTGCACCCTCGTGATGCAGTTTGTTGAGCCTTCATAGATGAGCCTTCAGGGGTTAAAGAACTTGCCAGACGCACAAGGCGTCTTCTGACCCCTAGACTCCTCCCCGAGTCTGACTCTTAGACTTCCCAAGGGACGGCAGTGAGGGGGAGCGTGGGAGTTGGAGTTCAGAGACAGCGCCTTGGTTTCTGAGGTCACTCCGGAGGCAGCGTCACAGAGGCGGGGAACCCCGTGCCGAGTGGGGGTGCAAAGCTCGTGAAACCCTCTAACTCAGCCGGCCTCGTAGCCTCTGATATATCCACCATGTCCCTTTTTCCTCTTCGGTGACACCCACAGCTCTAAGGTGTTTCTGGAAATTGACAACCGCCAGTGTGTGCAAGATTCAGACCAGTGCTTCAAAACCACGGATGCGGCAGCCGCTCTCCTGGCTTCTCACGCCATCCAGGGCACCCTGTCCTACCCTCTCGTGTCTGTCATCAGTGAGTATCCCTGGTGTGAAGGGACACACGGGCGGCGACCCTTGGGGGCAGCAGGGACAGGTACCCATCCCGCCAGCACCTCTAGTTCCGCGCTGGGGCGGGCAGAGCTGACACTGGGCCCACGTCTCTGCTCAGCCCCTCCCGTCTCTGCTTGCAGGTGAGTCCCTGAAACCGAAGCCCACTCAGCTTCTCTACCTTCTTGCTGTCGCGGTCCTCATCATCCTGTTCATTATCCTGCTGGGGGTGATCATGGCCAAGCGGAAGCGGAAGCATGGTTCCCTCTGGCTGCCGGAGGGCTTCACCCTGCGCCGGGACTCCAGCAACCACAAGCGCCGGGAGCCGGTGGGGCAGGACGCCGTGGGGCTAAAGTAAGGCCCTCAGCCGTGGGGAGCAGGGTTAAGTCCAGACGCACATCTCGCTGAGTCGGGGTTGTAACTCCTGCCTCTCTCCGCACACACTTCATGCCTGGCCAGGCACGGGGAACTAGTGCCCACGTTGGGTGCCTGCTCTCTGCATGTTGCCACGGCGGCCCAGTGCTTCGTGGAAGCTGCTCAGTGCTAAAGGAAAGGTGGTTGACTCAGGCGATGGGATGCAAAATACAGCCCATCTCAGGGGTTAAAGAACTTGCCAGTCGCACACAGAATCTAAAGAACTTGCCAGATGCTTGAAGAGTGTAGCCATGAGGTGTACACGGGGCATGCTCTGCAGGCCAAGTGTCCATTTGTGACTAACCTCTGTCCTGTGTTTCCCCTTCATACCCTGTTGTACCAGAAACCTCTCCGTGCAAGTCTCAGAGGCCAACCTCATTTGTTCTGGAACCAGTGAACACTGGGTCGACGACGAGGGGCCTCAGCCAAAGAAAACCAAGGTGAGTGGCTGTGGGAAAACCACCATCGCCAGCCGTCAGCTGTTCTTTGGTCTGCGGTTTCCTGAGTGGGAGGAAAGTGGGCGTCTTCTCTGTTGGCCAGGCAGTGGAGACCTCGGGTTGCTGTGCAGGAACCGGAGGTGACCCGTCAGGGCTGAGCTACCTGTGCGTGTTTTCCACAGACGTCTGATAGAGCAGGACTGCACGCTGTGCTCTCAGTAGTGGAATAGAACCGCGGGGTGTGGGCAGCAGTGTCCACGATCACCAGAGAGCCCCTCGGCACTTCGCCGTCTGGAAGGAAAGGTGGAAGTAAACAGTGGGAGAAAGTCAGTGACCATTCAGTTTATATTTTGAACCCAGGAAGCTAACACCACGTAGAAGTTAGAGGGAGCTGAGCTGAGGCTGATGTGGAAGGGAGCCATGCCCCAGAGCATCGACAACTGCTCTGCATGTGTCCTGGGCTACCCCAAGCCCCCTAGAGGGAGGGAGGAGCATCCAGGCCTGCAGCAGCGCATGGCGGCTGAGAACATTGCCTTTGTTACAGTCAGGTCTGGATTTAAGTTCAAAACTCTGCTGCTTTGTAGCGGGCAGATTACTTCTTTGTCCTTAGTTATCCTTACCTGTAAATGGGGACAATAATTTAATTTTCTCTGTGAGTTGTTGTGAGGATTTAGGTCTAGCAGTATCTGTCAAGTGTCTTGGCTACTTTATATCACAGTCAGAATTCAAGAAAGGGCGTCTGCATTATAAATCAGGCGGCTAATTATTGTTCAACTAATGCTTCCTGCGAGCTGCTGCTTGTCGGACAATGTTAAGCACATGGAGACAACCTCGAACAAGCCGTGCAAGCTTTAACAGCGGTGCGCTGCTGGCGTAAGCCGAGTGTGCGCTTTACGACTAACAAGAGGAATGAAAGTCTGATTCCATCTGGAGGGTGGGTAGAGTTTTCCTCATGTTGGGAGAGACCATGGCAGCCAGAGGGCACAACACAGGCACAGGCCTGGAAGCTAGAAAAGATGCTTTGGGGTCTGTAGGGGGCACAGCAGGCAGGTTTGTAGGGGACACACGAAGGCTGAGGCCCAGAGTGTGGGCGTGGTGGTTGAAAGGGTTGCACAGAAGATACTGGAGAATAAACGCATCCCAGGAACAGGAGGAAACCGAAGGAACAATTCGGAGGGTCACAGTAGGGAGAAAGAACAGCGGCGGGAGGTGTGGCGAGATGGCGAGAGGCTGGACCAGCGCTCATCCCCGAGCTCAGCCGGGCGGGTGAGGAGAGCTGTCTGCACTTTCAGGCTGAAGACGAGGCTCTGCTCTCCGAAGAAGACGACCCCATCGACCGACGCCCGTGGACGCAGCAGCACCTGGAAGCTGCCGACATCCGTAGGACCCCGTCGCTGGCGCTCACACCCCCGCAGGCCGAGCAGGAGGTGGACGTGCTGGACGTGAACGTCCGTGGCCCCGGTCAGCACCTGCGGCCCCTTCCATGAGGCCCCTCAGCTCGCGTGCTGCTGTCCCTCTTGGGCCACTTGGGATGCTCCCTGTGCCGTGCTCGCGGGATGTAGATGTGCGGAGATTGGGAGCCAGATGAGCGGGAGGGGAGGAAGCTCACATGGCTGTCCGTGCAGCAGCCCCATTGCCTATCAGGCTCATTGCACGTCTTTTCTTTTCTTTTTTTTTTGTAATTCAGGATGGTAACTGCATGTTTACTTCCTATGGAGGCAGCCAGTTTACAACACTGTGTGTTCAGAGGTGCAGGATCACACCTCTTCAGGCGCGTGTCACCACCCCACAGCCCACTAGGCCCCTACGCCCGGCTCTTCACCCGAGCTCCCCCCCCCCAGTACCCTTAATTCTGTAGGCAGATTCCTAGGGTTTGTTTTTAGTTTGGTTTTGTCCAACCCGGTCTTTTGTTTCTCTACATTCCTCTTCACAGACGAGTGAAGCCATCTGCCCTATTTCCTTTGACTTAATTCCCTTTGCCTCATCCCCTCCAGCTCCATCCCTGTTTTAGAGATGGCGACGCGTTCATTTTATAGCTCAGTAGTCGTCTGCTGTGGATTTAGATACCACAGTTTCTGGCCTGTTGTTGTTGTTTTTAAATGGGTGAAGTGGCATTATTTTAGATCTTTGTTCGTGTTTTGGCCACGTGCGTTTCTCCCTTGAGCTGTGGTCATGGTAGCATTCCCCCTGCAGCCTCCAGACCCCTCTCATCTCTCCCCTCGTGGGAGCCTCAGATCTGTGGTCATTTTCAAGGATTGGTTTTATAATTTGTCTTTGTCTGACCCTTTGTTGTTGTTTTTTTTTTTAAAGATTTATTTATTTATGCATACAAGAGCTGGGGTACAGGCCAGAGGCAGGTGAGAGGATTCACCAGAGACAGAGTGGGGAACAGAACAGGCAGATCCACTGAAATACATTGCTGAGGGGAGCAGCGGGCGAGTCAGGAGAGGTCTGCTGCACCATGTGGGTAGCTCCCTGGCCGGCTGGGGATCCAACTCGTGCTGCAGAGGCTGCGGTTTGCTTCATAGTGCGGTGCTTAACTCCTTGTGCCACCAGGGAGACCCTGACCCTTTGTTTTGTGTTTCTGTGTTCCCCATAGTGACACCATGTGGTGTTTCTCATTCTCCTCCTGGCTTATTTCACTTAGCACAGTCCCTTCCAGCTCCATGCATGTTGCTGCAAATAGCGTGAGTTTATGGCTCTTGACCACTGAGTGATAATACTCCACAGTGTATATAGACCCCGTCTTCTCGATCCACTCATCTGTTTGGGGGCATTTAGGTTGTGTCCATTTCTTGGCCGCACTCCTATGTTTATATACTCAGTACAGAAAGACCCTCATCAGAGCAAGTAGGTGGCAAATGTAAAACTAATTACCCGTGACCCCGGGAAGCATAGGCATTCTCTCCCCCGACCCCACCAAGAATGACTTTGCTCATGTCGACCTTCTCCTTCCTGTAGATGGCTGCACCCCGCTCATGCTGGCTTCTCTCCGAGGAGGCAGCTCAGACATGAGTGATGAGGATGAGGATGCAGAGGACTCTTCTGCCAACATCATCACTGACCTGGTCTACCAGGGCGCCAGCCTGCAGGCCCAGACGGACCGCACTGGCGAAATGGCCCTGCACCTGGCAGCCCGCTACTCGAGGGCGGACGCTGCCAAGCGGCTCCTGGACGCGGGCGCAGATGCCAACGCCCAGGACAACATGGGCCGCTGCCCTCTCCATGCTGCCGTGGCCGCTGACGCCCAGGGCGTCTTCCAGGTGAAGGATGTGGGAAGAGTCAGTTCTTGATGGAGCTGTAGAGTCTTTGTCGAGGGCCTTCCTGTCCCCTCTGTGCATTCAGTGGTTCCTTGAGAGGATAGGGGCACGGTGGAATCAGGTTTTCTGCGTGGGGAAGCAGCAAAGGGAGGCGGGCAAAGGGACCGGCTGACTAGCGGTGGGACCTGCAGCAGAAAACACCAGAGTTCTGATTCCCGATCACTGCCCTCCTCCATGAGACAGAAGGCCTCCCTGTGAGCTGTCAGGCGCGAGGCTGGCGTGGCCCAGGCTGCACAGCCTCCCCTGCACAGGAGCCTGTCTCCGAGTGCCCGCTACTTGTTGGTGCTCATATCCACACAGTTGCTGACGGGCCACGGTAGTGCCTTGGGCCCGAGGATGACAGAACATTTCCTGCCTCTGGGAACTGCAGGGTTGCACAGCCCCAGTGTGCTTGTGCCTCTCTGAGTTTCTGTCGTATTTCACCTGGTGACTTTCTCTCTACTTTCTCCTCTTGTAGATTCTGATCCGCAACCGAGTAACGGATCTGGATGCCAGGATGCATGATGGCACCACGCCCCTGATCCTGGCTGCCCGCCTGGCCGTGGAGGGCATGGTGGCAGAGCTGATCAACTGCCAGGCTGACGTGAATGCCGTGGACGACCACGGTAGGGAGGTGGCGCCGGGTGGGGCGGGTTCTGACCTGAAGGCCTGATCCGTCTAAGCAGGGGAACTGTGACACAGCCCTGCAAGAACTGTGTCAGATCTAGACGCACTTACAAGTCATTCATTCATTCCTTCTTCCTTTTAATGTGTTGAGTTCAGATAGTTGAGCCAGCAGGAGGTCTGCAGATATGAAGATGGGAGGGAATTTTTCATGCGGGTTCTGGGACCTCAAAGTAGGCCTATGAGGTGTGGCTTCCCAGGGGTGTTACCCTGGATAGGAGGACTTAGGAGAGCTGACTTCCCTCAGGGTCTTTGTAGAAACCCTGAACAATACATCTGGCATGTAAGGAAGAAAAAGGTTATTGTTCACTGTGTGAGGGGCAGATTCTGCTGGATGGAGGGTGTGGTGCCCATAGTCAAGTGTTCCTTTTTTAAAAAAAATAAGTAAATCTTTATTTATGCATACAAGAACTGGGGTGTAGGCCAGAGGAGCGGGGGGTGAGAGGATTCCCCAGAGACAGAGTGGGGCGCAGAACAGGCAGACTGACTGAAATACACTGCTGAGGGGAGCAGCGGGGAGTCAGGAGAGGTCTGCTGTGCCATGGGGGTCAGATCCCTGGCCGGGGATTGAACTCGGGCTGCAGTGGCTGTGGATAGCTTCATAGTGCTGAGACTTAACCCCTTGCACCACCAGGGACGTCCCTCAAATGCTCCTTTGCCTAGAGGTCTTCTGAAGGCAAGGCAGTCAGCATTTGTGGACCAGAGCAAAAGACGCTAATAGTTACCCCCCACCATGAAACCCCCCTGTCCCTGGGAACTGGCTTTGTGCTGTTCTCTGGGAAGGTGACTTGGCTCACGTGAGCCCGATGCTGCCTGTGTGGGAAGCCCATGTCCTCCCACGCTGCTCATCAAAATGTTTTCCCTGCAGGAAAGTCTGCTCTCCACTGGGCAGCTGCCGTCAATAATGTGGAGGCGACCCTCTTGCTGTTGAAAAATGGGGCCAACCGAGACATGCAGGACAACAAGGTACAGTGAGAGCAGCTTGGCCGGGTCCCGGGCAGGAGGGGACGGCGGCCCGTCGGGGGCATTGGGGCCGAGCTCCGGGCTCCCTCTGGGCTGTCCTGTTGGTCCCTGTGGGGCCCTCTCCCCTGCTCTCCCCTCTGCTCATGCCCGCCTCCCTCCCTCCTGTGTCTCCTGCTGCTCCGTGTGTGCCGCCCTCCGCCCAGCGCGGCGCCCACATGCCCTTCTCCCCGAGCTCCATGGCTCGCGTCCGCGGTCTCGCTCAGCCCGTATTTTCTCATTTACTTCCCTTTTTTTTAGTTCCTTCCTGCACATGTTTTCCTTTCCCTGGTTTCCCCCAGTTCTGTATGTGCTCTGGATCCATCCCTCCTCCCTCCCCCGTCTCTGAATGGCTTCCCTCTCACACCCTGCCCTGCCTGCTCGCTGCTCTTGCAGGGGGAGCTCTGCCCGGGGCCGCCTCTGTCTCCCCGGGCAGGAGTGGCCCTGGGGGAGGGGCGAGATGGTCTCCTCCGCCTCCTGACGTGCAAGGCACAGATGCCCACCCCGTGGTCACTAGCTGTTCAGTTGACCTGAATAGTTTTAGTAGCAGCCCTTCACGATGCTCCGTGGGGAGGCGGTCAAAGAAGCGTCTCAGGCGGGGCGGAACGAAGGCAGTTGAGAAGCAGCTGCTCTGTTTCCAAGAACGCGCTGAAAACGCGCTGTGTGGGCCTTTCCTGCAGGAAGAGACGCCCCTGTTTCTTGCTGCCCGGGAGGGGAGCTACGAAGCCGCCAAGATCCTCCTGGACCACTTCGCCAACCGGGACATCACGGACCACATGGACCGCCTGCCCCGCGACGTGGCCCGGGACCGCATGCACCACGACATAGTGCGGCTGCTGGACGAGTACAACGTCACGCCCAGCCCCCCGGGCGCCGTGCTGCCCTCCGCCCTCTCGCCTGTCCTCTGCGGGCCCAACAGGCCTTTCCTCAGCCTGAAACACACCCCGATGGGCAAGAAGCCCAGGCGCCCCAACGCCAAGAGCGCCATGCCCACCAGCCTGCCGAACCTGGCCAAGGAGGCCAAGGATGCCAAGGGTGGCCGGAGGAAGAAGTCCCTGAGCGACAAGGGCCAGCTGTCCGAGAGCTCGGTGACCCTGTCCCCCGTCGACTCCTTAGAGTCTCCGCACACGTACGTGTCTGACGCCACATCCTCGCCGATGATCACGTCCCCCGGAATCCTGCAGGCCTCCCCCAACCCCTTGCTGGCCACTGCGGCGCCCCCGGCCCCGGTCCATGCGCAGCACGCCCTGTCCTTCTCCAACCTGCACGAGATGCAGCCTCTGGCACACGGGGCCGGCCCTGTGCTCCCCTCCGTGAGCCAGCTGCTGTCCCAGCACCACATGGTGCCCCCCGGCAGCGGCGGCGTGGGGGGCTTGGGTAGGCTGCACCCGGTCACCGTCCCGGCGGACTGGATGAACCGCGTGGAGATGAGCGACGCCCAGTACAGCGAGATGTTTGGGATGGTCCTGGCTCCTGCCGAGGGCGCCCACCCTGGCGTCGCCCCCCAGAGCCGGCCCCCTGAAGGGAAGCACATGACCGCACCCCGAGAGCCCCTGCCCCCCATTGTGACTTTCCAGCTGATCCCCAAAGGGGGTGTGGCCCAGCCGGCTGGGGCTCCCCAGCCCCAGCCCAACTGCCCTCCAGCTGTCGCGGGCCCTCTGCCCTCCATGTACCAGGTTCCAGAAATGGCCCGCCTGCCCAGCATGGCCTTCCCCGCTGCCGTGATGCCCCAGCAGGACGGGCAGGTGGCTCAGACCATCCTCCCCGCCTACCACCCTTTCCCGGCCTCCGTGGGCAAATACCCCACGCCCCCGTCGCAGCACAGCTACACGTCCTCCAACGCCGCCGAGCGGACGCCCAGCCTCAGCGGCCACCTGCAGGGCGAGCACCCCTACCTGACGCCGTCCCCGGAGTCTCCTGACCAGTGGTCAAGCTCATCGCCCCACTCTGCTTCTGACTGGTCAGACGTGACCACCAGCCCGACCCCCGGGGGTGCCGCGGGAGGGCAGCGCGGGCCCGGGACCCACATGTCCGAGCCGCCGCGCGGCAACATGCAGGTGTACGCATGAGGGCTCCGCCTCGGCGCAGGCGCAGAACTGCCCGTTGTAAATGCTGCTGAGGAACAAATGAAGGTCATCCGGGAGAGAAATGAAGAAACCCCTGGAGCCAGGAAAGGGGCGATGCTCTTGCCTGCTAGATACTGCCAGGACAGCTGTCGGCTCGGCTGCGTGTCCGCAGGGCGCGGGAGGAAGGGCCTCGGCTCATCTCTTCCCCGTCAGGCCACGTTCCTGGAAACGCAAGATGAATCTAAGACTTGGGGCGTGTTTACTCTCTTCTGTGTGGAGAATCCGATGCCAGCTGTCTTTACGCAGACGTTCTCGCAGCTCGGACTGCGGTTAAGGCCTGGGGGCTTCTGCCATGTGCCAGGGGTCCTGCCGGGCATGGTGCCCTGGATTCCGCCTCGTCTTCTCATTCTTTGACATTCTTTTGACTTTATTTGGTGCTTTAACCTTTGCACCTGGTCATCACCCCACCGGCACGGTGCGGGGCTCCCTGCTGCTTTCAGTCATTCCAGCTGCGCAAGCACCTTGAGCCGCCTCCCCGGGGTCTCCCGGGGCTCGCTCTGGTCTTGGTTCCCGGCACAGATCTTTGAGTGTGTTTCTTCCGAAGGTGTCGTGGTGTTCTAGAGAGTGTCATTCCCAGAAATGAGGGGAGCAAAGTGCGTTTCTCTTGAGTGTCTTGAGGGGGAGGGAGACCTCGCTGAGGGGCTGCACCTTCATCTTCTGCCCTCATGCAGCGCTGCATTCCTGTAAGCCTTCCCAGAGGAGGCAGAGTCAGTTGTTTTTCCACGTGTGACCCCACTTGTGACGTTTTCTCCTTGGCAGTGTAGTTACCGTGACCCCTTTCACAAAAACCCAGACGGGCAGAGGTTTGGAGTGTTGGACGACAGAGAAGCTAACCCGTGCAGAAGGCGGCTCCCACGGCCAGGTCCTCTCTCTGCCTGCCAGGCCCGGGGGCCGCCAGCGTGAAGCACCCCTGTTCCCTAAAGCAAGCTTGTTCTCCTTCCCCTGCCCGTCGTGCAGGTGAGCTGCCCCTGGCCATTGAGCCTGGCCGTCCAGAAACCTCCACGGGAGAAAACATCTCCAGCGACAGGCCTCGCCGTTCAGAACGGAGCTTTTCCTTGGTTCCAGGGCTCCAGGTCTGTCGTGTTCCTTTCGTCAGGCGATCCCAGGCTCGGCTTGGGGTTCTCTCTCTGAGATAAAAGCCTGTTCCCGAGCCTCCATGTGCACACCATAATCTGACTTGCTGGTGCACCCAAGGGGTCCTCACCAAACCTCTGGGTCCTCCATGCCCAAGTGCAGGAAATAGAAAGCTGTTCTGGGTCTCTGGGGCCCCCGGCACCCCGTCAGAGGATGGAACGGAAGGAATTAGGAGGCAGGCTTTGCTATTTTTCCAGTCCGGTTTCTTTTCTTTCGAAGCAGCCATGACATTCCCTTAGGGAAGCTAACACAGAAACTCAGCAGGAACATTTTTCCCCCTAGAGTTACCTGCTTGATCCTAATGGACAGTTATCATCCATGTTCTCATCAGTGCTATTCTTTAATAATTTTTTGACTTTATTTGGTGCTTTAACCTTTGCACCTGCTCATCACCCCACCAGCACGGCACAGGGCTCCCCGCTGCTTTCGGTCATTCCAGCTGCGGAAGCACGGTGAGCCGCCTCTCCTCGGGGTCTCCCGGGGCTCGCTGTGGGGACCCCGCTCGCGGTCACGTTGTGGTTGCCTCACCAGAGTCTTGTGTTTCTCATCTTGGCAACTGCCTTGGAGATATTCTAGTCAACACTAGAAATAGAGTGAAAATAGTTCTCTTCCCAGTCTGCTAATGATCAGCCGCTGTGCCCGAGGTCACTGCTCCCTGGAAAACCTGCCCCGCTGGGCCGCCTCAGGGCTCGGGCCGCCTGAGTCACCCTCCCTGGGTTTGAGTGGCCGTCATCTTTCCTGCCGTGGCTGTGAGCCCTCACCTGCCTGACAGGGTCTGTGGCCCCCGCTGGGGAGCCCTGGTGCCACCCAGCCCAGCAGTCTGGCTGCCTCAGAGCCGCCCAGCGCATCAGCCCACAAAGGCGGTTGATTCTGTCCTGAAACAGAGACTGTGGGCTCTGGATTTTCTTCTGTCATGTGGCAACTCAGCCCCTCCCATAGTGGGTGACTTTTCCTTGTGTCCTCCGACCCATGTGCTAATCCGCCGACAGGACCCTGTCCGCCTGGACCACCATGACCCCCCACGTCTGCCCTTCTCTGTGATGCTGTCCCAGCCCTTCTTCTGAACAGATCAACCTCTGGCCCGTGCCATCTCACCTAGTGGCTTAGGTCTTTTCTAGCTTCCTCACTCCCCAAGAGCAGTGCAGCCCCATTGGCTTGTTTCTCCTTGAAAGGCTTTGGGTGTGGGGGACGGGAGTGGGGAAGCTGTGAATACTCGCACCAGTGATGAGGAGGAAGACACTGCCTGTCCAGCAACTCTCGTGGATTTTAAGAACCCTTGAGTTGTAGAGTATCTAATAGAGAGTAAACTAGAGAATCACTTCCTCTTAGTCCAAATTGGAGGCTACGTTTTTTGGGCCACTCTCCTAGACCGTGCGTAGGGGGCCTCCTCACCCTATTTTTGATTTATTTTTATAAATCCTTTGACTCTTCTGTCTGCCTTTGGGAACAGATGTTTTTGTTTGCTCAGAATTGTATTACGCCTCATCTTCTGACTTACACGATGATGAGGGAAGTGAGTGTTTGGGGGGAAAGAGACAGATGCCGTGTGAGCAGGCAGCGCAGTCCATCACGCCGCCTGGCAGACTTGTGATCCTAATTCTTGCGTGAAGGAACCACAGGTGTAATGATTCCGGGGCAGGTGTCTTTGGGACTTGGGCCTTTACCAATACATCAAGTGTCTGAGGACTTTTTCGAGATGTTCTGTGCCCTGAGGCTCCCACTCGTTACTATTTGGTCCGATGACCTCCTCTTGTGTACATTTCTCTTATAAGTGATACTATATCTGTATGAGAAACCCAGTAACCAATAAATGACTGCGTATTCCTACTAGCCATAGTAAGGCATATGCACACTTTGTTTTTATTTTTCAAAGTTTCATTCTAAAGGTAGTTAAGATGACATTTATATGAAAGCATTTTTATCACAAAATAAAAAAATAAGGTGACATGTCAAGCTCTGTGGCGTTTCTGTTTTTATTTTCCACTCCTGCTTCCCTGGTCTTGCAGTCACTTAACCTCATGACGTCGCAATTTGATGAGAAGTCATTTTCTTTTCAGTCTGCATCTCCCCAATTACCACTGGGCTGCTTTTTGATCTTTATGCTCACATCAGAAATAAATGGTTTTGAGGGAAAAGCGGCTGTCAAATGGGGAGCAACATGAAACGGAGTCCCTTTTCTTTACACTAGCTGGGGGTCAGTGGATGGAAGCCCCGCATGGAGAGCTCCCGTGGCTGGACAGTGTTTGCTAAAGTAGGCGTTCAGATTGGGGGTATAATTAATAATGGTCCTGTTACCCAAAGTATGTATGTGCAGTGTCACTACTCAACATGGACATGTAAGGTTGTAAGATGGTATGTTTCGTAAAACATTCGTAGAAGTACAAACCTGTCCCCCTAAGACAAAGCATTGTCATCAATTAATGTTACTCAGTAGACATAATTGTTTTTTTTAAAGATTGATTTATTTATGCATACATGAGCTGCGGTGCAGGCCAGAGGTGGGGGCGGTGAGAGGATTCCCCAGAGACAGAGTGGGGAGCAGAACAGGCAGATCCACAAGTACACTGCTGAGGGGAGCAGTGAGCAAGGTAGGAGAGGTCTGCTGTGCCCTGGCTGGGGATCGAACTCGCGCTGCAGCAGCTGCCGATAGCTTCATAGTGCTGAGACTTAACTCCCTGTGCCACCAGGGAGGCCCAGTAGACATAATTTTTTATATATATAAAAATATAAAGTTTCCTGAAACGCTGGCTATGCATCCGTTAAGCACAGACTAGCAGAGCTGAAGTTTTACTCAGTATCTGCAAATACGTTAACATTGCGTGTTTGAAAATTGCTAAGACAGTAGATCTTACACATCCTTGCACATCTATGCAGAGACAGATGCTAACTAGACTTCCCGCGCAGATCATTTTGTAATAGATACATTTTGTAATAGATACCGATATTGAACTGTAACCTGAAACCGATAAATGCTACATCATCTTTGTCAATTTTAAGTTATGCCACGAAGAAAGCCTCACGTTTCAACGCAACAGATAGCCCACACCGCCCTCCTGAGAGTGCTATAATTTTGTCGAAAAAACATTGGAGTCTTTGTGTTGGATTTTGCAATGTCGTAAAATGAAAATGAGCGTGAAAGCTAAGGAACCACTCACCCAAGTTTGATCCCCTCTGTGCCAGTCCCTCAGAGGTGGAGTCACCTCTACAGATTCTTGGGGCTCTAGTACTTGGTCCCTGAAAACGTGCTTCAGCAGGTGTGGCCGTGTGCCTTCAGCCCTCTGGCTGCCTTTTCCCCTGCGCTTGCTAAGCCTCCATCCCGACCCCTGCTTGTATGAGGAGACAGACGCCCAGGCACAGAATCCAAGGTCAAGTCCTGCTGCATCACAGCTGGAACCACTGCCTTGGACACCAGGTTGTGGCCATGCCAGCGGAGACTGGTGCTCCCTTCTGTCAAGCAACTAAAAATTCTCACAGCCCCAGGAGAGGGGACTGGGTTCAGAGTAGACTGTCCTTAATGCCCGCATATGCTGTCCCGCATGCAGGGGGAGAGGGAGGGAGGGTGGGCTTGGCACTGACAGTACATTCAAATGAAATAAGAACAAATGCTTGCAAAAGTCTTAGAGAGAGGGAGGGTGTACGTGAGGTGTGTGTATGTAGACGTAGGTGTGTCAGACAGTATATGTTTCCTTGTGACTTAGAACTAGCAACTTTGGGGGCCTCCCTGGTGGCGCAGGGGTTAGTCTCAGCACCATGAAGCTATCACCAGCCACTGCAGCATGTTTGCTCCCCAGTCAGGGAGGTGACCCACATGCATCAGACCTCTCCTGTCTCCCCAGTGCTCCCCTCAGCAGTGTATTTCAATCCACCTGTTCTGCCCCCCTGTCTGTCTCTGGTGAATCCTCTCATACCCCTCCCCACCCCGCATCTCTGGCCTATACCCCAGCTCTTGTAGCATAAATAAAAATAAATAAATCTTTTTTAAAATTTTAAAAAACAACTAGCAACTTTTTACCAGTCAAGTCCCAACTACCAAGTGTGGGCAGACTCAAATTCGGATGATGCTAATTTACAAAAGGACTAAAGGTGTGTGTGTGAGTGTGGAGAAGCCCTTCCAGCCACACCAGCGCTGTGACCACACCTGGAGCACCCGGGTGTTGTGAGAGGTTCTGGGAGCTGGAAGGAGACAGTCTTGTAGAGCAAGTTACCTCAGAATTAAGGCTTCCCTCCAGGAACACAGTGATTCCCTTGCTACGAGGAAGCCAGAGGATGAATACCATGAATTCCCTCTTCCACTTCTGCCCTGAACTTTTTATTTTCTAAATCCAAGTGGAAGTCAGAAAATGCAGAGGCCCTTTGGAGCATCCTTGGGTACAGGTCAGCTTCCTGGGTGGAGGCCTTGGTCCAGAAAGGGTTTGAACCTGCAGCATGTTACTATCAAAACCCTGTGTCATGCTTCGAAGAAACTGCTACTGGCAAGTAAGTTTATTTTTTAATTTATTTTCTTACATTGTTCATTTTGATTTGATTTGATTTCTCCCTCAGGTCTCCTGCCACCATGGCACCCACCGTGATCCGTGTCCTGTGTTCTTCCCTCCCTTGTTTTGACCCTTCTCCTTCTCTGTCTCCTACCAGATGCTCAGATCTGTGGTCAGCCTGCAAGTTTTGTCCTTTTCCTGACCCTTTGTTGGGTTTCTCTCTCTTCCACATGTAAGTGAAACCATCTGATAGTGATCTTTCTCCTTCTGTCTCACTTGGCATCATCTCTTCCAGCTCCATCCATGTTGCCCAAATGGCATGAGTTTATCTTTTTTGATCGCTGAGTAGTATTCCATTGTGTATATAGACCCCCTCTTCTTGATCCACTCATCTGTTTGAGAGCATTTAGGTTGTTTCCATCTCTTGGCTGTTGTAAATTGTGCTGCAACAAATACAGGAGTGTGGGTTTCCTTTTGAATTAGTGTTTTTGTGTCCTTTGGGTAGATTCCTAAGAGTGGAATTGCTGGATCATGTGGCAGACATTTATCTTCATTTGTGTTTTATTTCTCCTGGTTTCATCTCACATCTTCTCCTTGGGAAGGGAAAAAATTAGAAGGTAGTCTCACTGACAGTCTATCTTCCCTGTGCTCCCTTACTGACAGGAATGAGGGTGCCAGGTTGCGGAGTTTCTGAAAACAAGTGCCTTACACCATGCAACAGTGCTTCAGAACCACAGAGAGACACTAGATGGAGCCCCACGATGGTGATTAATTACACACCACAGAGATTGCATTATGGTAGGCAGGCACCAGGTATGTGTGTAATACACACACACACACACACACACACACACACACCCTAGAAAAGACTTGATTGGTCTACAGAGTCTCTAGACTGACTATAAAACAGAAAGGTCCATCCTACATGAAACCAGACAGTGATCTGGAAGATTTGACTGATTCTTTTGATGCCAAAATCCTAAACACAACAACAATAGCAAAATAAGACATATAAAGAATACAGGCAATAATGACATATTTGAATGAATCCATTACATCTCTAGGAACCAAACCTAAACAAGTGGAGATATGTGAATTGTTAAAGAACATAAAATGACTGTTACTGGGATGCTTACGAGAGCAGAGAAGGACAACTAAATGAAATCAGGAAAATGATACTTGTATGCATAAATAAATAAATCTTTAAAAAAAAAACAAACAGAGGCCTTGCTGGTGGCACAGCAGGTTGAGCGCAGCGCTGTGAAACTGTCCGCAGCCTCTGCAGCATGGGTTCAATTCCCGGCTGGACAGGGAGATTCCCACACGGCGCGCGGCAGACCTCTCCTGCCTTGCCCGCTGCTCCCCTCAGCAGTGTATTTCATCAGTCTGCCTGTTCTGCTCCCTGCTCTGTCTCTGGTGAATCCTCTCACCCTCCTGCGCCTCTGGCCTGTACCCCAGCTCTTGTTTAAAAATGAATAAATCTTTTTAAAAAAGCATTGTAAAATAAATAAATAAATAACAGAAAATAATACTTTGGGGGAGGATTTTCTCCCTCAGAATGTTGGATCCACCAATATATCAGACCTCTCAGTCCAGGAGGTATATCCATTCTTCTGTCCAAACTTCAGTAATTCTACCTCAATGAGTCACGGGTGCCCCAGGATCTTAAAGACCCCAGGGCCCTCGTGATATCTCTTCCCTACCCTCTCTCCACTTGTTCTGACCCTTACTGTTCCCTGTGTGGTGGGAACCATGGATCTCCCTTTGCATTCTTGCCTCTTTCATGCTGAGAGAATCTAGTCAGCTATTCAGAGTTGTGGATCTGGGTTCCTTCACGTGGTTTTAAGTTGTCCTCTCCTGCCTTTCCCCACAGAGACAGCAGGGGGACTGGAAAAGAACAGAGGCTCTGGGCAACCACCTGTGTGTGGAGACTGTCAGCTGACGTCCCCGTGAGAGCCAATAACAGTCTTGCTCTGCTCATGTGGACAGTGGAGGATGAGGACAGGGTATCATCGCCCCAGACTAGGCTGACCGTGAGGGATGAATAGGCTGATTCTCACAAAGAGCCTGGAATGGGCCTGGCCCCTGAGACTTCCATCAATATTGAATTTCCTCAGAGCCCCAATGCCATCATTTAAGTCCCCACACACTATGGCTCATGTCAGGTGGCTTGTTACCACCTCCCTGGCTCAGGCCTAGTTCTTTTAAAAGCCTTCCCTGTGGAAAGGGGAAGCCAGAATGAGCGGCCGGAACACAAAATTGAAAATCCTCCCACAGCAGCACAGCCAAGGCCATGTGGGAGCCTGGCTCTTCCCCTTCCACTTTGGCCCCCTGTGGCCTGCAGAGGTGGGGGCTGGAGAACTCTGGGTCTCCCCCCTCCCATCACTCTCTACAACACAGGCCAGGACAAGCCGCTCCGAGGACCCCTGGGTCTCCCCAGGGAGAGCTTCCCCAGACTCTCCTGCCAGCGGACACACCCGCAGCTCACACTCAGCAGGACACACCCGACACCTCAAACAACCCTCCTGACACACAACACTGAGACCACACACTCCACAGCCACACCAGACACCCACAAGACACACACAACCCAGAATCACCCCCCAACCCCCACCCCCCCCCACACCCCAACCCCCTGCCCCTCCTGGCGGGCTGCTCCTGCCATCTGCCCCTGCTCCTGGCCGCCCGCGCGCCCGCAGCCCCTCCTTTCTCTTCTGCTCGCGCCCCTTGTCCCGGGTCCTCGAGGCGCCAACGGCCCCGCCAGGAACGCACCCCAGGGGTTCTGCACCTCTGCAGCCCGCGCCCCCGGCCGGCCCCGCGCACCTGCACCTGCACCTGCACCTGCACCTGCCAGGCAGCTCGCGCCGGCGCGCGGGCGCCCCCAGCGGCCGTTCCTGGAAGTCCGGCTGCGGCCCGGCTCAGGCCGCGCTGAGCAGGCCCCGGGCGCCCATGAGGTCGCCCCGGACCTGGGCCTCCCCGGGCCAAGGGCTCGCCGCGCCGCTGCTGCCGCTGCTGCTGCTGGCGCTGCTGCTCCTCGACTGTCGAGCCGCCGACCCCGTTTTCCAGCCGGACTGGGGCTTTGCCTCCTACGAGATCACCATCCCCAAGAGGCTGAGCCTGCAGGCGGGGCCCAGGGGCCACACCAAGCAAGTGTCCTACCTGCTGCACATCCAAGGCAAGAGGCACGTCCTGCGCCTGCGGCCCAAGAGGCTTCTGCTGCCCCGCAACCTGCAGGTTTTCTCCTTCACGCCCCAGGGCAAGCTCGTGGAGGACCACCCGTTCATCCCCAGAGACTGCAGCTACGCGGGCACCGTGGAAGGGGCTCGGGACTCGGACGCCACTGTCACGACGTGCATGGGGGGCCTGCGAGGGGTGCTGGCCATCGACGCCAGACGCTACCAGATCGAGCCCCGCAAGGGCTCCTCCACTTTTGAGCATGTGCTGTATCTCCTGAAGAGCGAGGCGCTGCCTCCGGGTCAGACCTGCGCGATGACTGATGATGGTCTGGGGAGTCCCGCGACCCCTAAGGACAGTCAGGCCAGGGTGGGGGACATGCTGGAAACGTACAAACACACCAAGTACTTAGAGTTGGTCCTGGTCTTTGATCACGACAGATACGTGTATTCCCAGTCTAATCTCACCCAAGTCGTGAGTGATGGCATTATTATGGCAGAGATTATGGACACTTACTTTCAGGATGTGCACATGCGGATCCACCTAAGTGCTCTGGAAGTGTGGACAGATGAAGACAAAATAAATTTTAGGGTTCCAGCAGTATCTCAGACTATGAAGCAATTTGCAGAATACAGAGAATTGTCTATAAATCCTCGGGTTACAAATGACTGGGCACATTTATATTTTACTAAACGCTCTGTTAGTTCCATTACAGATATATCCGGCAAAGTGTGCTCTCTACAGGATTCTGGTTCTCTAAGTACATTTCGAGACAAAAATCTCCACGTTCCTGCGACTTTTGCTACTCATTTACTGGGTCACGTCGTAGGAATGCAGCATGATACTGACTACTGCGTCTGTCGGGGTCAGAATACATGCATCATGGGCACTGGAGTAACTGGTTTTAGTAATTGTAGTTATGGTGAATTTTGGGCCTACACAAGTGTAGATGCACATTGTCTAAACAATATCCCAGAAACAGGTTTTGTGTTTAAGAGATGTGGAAACAAAATTGTGGAAGAGGGTGAGGAATGTGATTGTGGTACAGGTGAGGAGTGTAAAAAAGACCGGTGCTGTCAACCAAATTGTAAACTCAGACTGGGGGCCAATTGCAGCACCGGTCTTTGCTGTCATAACTGTCACATTAGACCATCTGGGTACATATGTCGAAAGGAAGAAAATGAGTGTGACCTTGCAGAATACTGCAATGGACAGTCAGCTTTATGCCCAGATGACCTATATAAGCGGGATGGAACTCCTTGCAAGTATGAAGCCAGTTGTTTCAAAAAGGGGTGCAGATCCAGATACATGCAATGCCAGAACATTTTTGGACCTGATGCCAGGGAGGCTCCTTATCAGTGCTATGAGGCGGTCAATACAATAGGCGACCAGTATGGGCACTGCAGAATTAAAGGAATGAATGCCTATGAAAAGTGTAGCCAGCAAAATTCACTATGTGGCAGAATACAGTGTATAAACGTCAAAACCATCCCTGATTTACCAGATCATTCTACTGTTATTTCCACTCATCTGGAGAAGGAAAACCTCAACTGCTGGGGAATAGGTTATCATTTATCCATGGTTCCCATGGGGATACCTGATGTGGGTGTCATAAGTGATGGAACCTCCTGTGGTAAGAACCAGATATGTATTAACAGAACTTGTGTGGAGAGATGGACAGCCCTTAAGACTGAGTGTTCACCTGAGGAGTGCAACCGCCGAGGTTTTTGCAACAATAAACAGCACTGTCACTGCATGTATGGCTGGGCCCCTCCGTTCTGCGAGCAGGCGGGGCTTGGGGGAAGCATTGACAGTGGGCCCCCACGAGCACTCAAAAAACGTGAGTCTTCCTTCCTTCATATTGTGGCCCTTCTGTTATTACGCCTTATTTTATTTGCCGCCTCAGTAATGATTGTGTGTTACGTGCAAGCAATACAAAAACTTTTTAAACCCATTAAAAAAGAGAGACCGCCAGTTATCTCTAAAGAAGACAAAGCAATGCAGAGGACAAGAAAACCTAAAATGTAGAACCTGTTTAATCTGTAGCTCCTCCATAGCACAGGATCATATGTTAAACGAACCTGTGATTTATCCAAAAACTCTTCCGCTGGTTACAATTCTTTTGACTTAATTTTCCTTCCAGATTGGACCAACAAATAAATGATATTATTGCTTTGGATGAAATCGGTGCATTTTACTTTCCTGTGCTACTTGTCTTTGTGAGGAAGTTTGAAATAGCATGAAAGACCGTCCTAGTGCTTTCTCAGCACTGAAGCTCTGAGTGTTGTAAGACTCACGCACTCCCCGTGGTTTTCAGAGCAGCGGCCTGACTTTGAGGGTCCCAACCCATAAGACCCCCATCTGCCCCTCCCTCCGCCTCCTGAGGGCCCCAAGACCGAGTGTGCTGTGCCCAGGCAGGGTGCTGACATTCAGCCGTGTTCCAGGTGTGGATGGGCCGCGTCCTGAGAGCTCTGGGTGAGCTCAGGGTCACTCTTGCCCTGCTTCCCCAAAAAGTGAGCACAGTGAGGTTCAGTGACATGCTCAAGATTACAAATCTGGGTAGTCCTGACACTGTTCTAGGAAACAGTATCTCCATATTGGGAATTGAATTTAGTGGGATGACTTCTTTCAAAGTTTTTAGGACATTGATAAGACATTTTAAGGGATAGAGTTTTATAAAAACTAGGTGAAAAGCCCAGTGGTTGAGTGCTGGGCTGCGAAGCTGCCCGCAGCCTCTGCAGTGCCGGTTTGATCCCCCGCCGCCGGCGAGGGTCCCACATGGTGCACAGACCTCTCCTGCCGCACCCACTGCTCCCCTAAGCAGTGTATTTCGTCAGTCTGCCTGCTCTGCTCCCCGCTCTGGCTCTGGTGAATCCTCTCACCCTCCCCTGCTTCTGACTGTACCCAGTGCTTGTATAAATAAATAAATCTTTAAAAAAAAAACAAAACTAGGTGAAAAAATGTAACCAGCCTGTAACCTACTGTGCTGGGGATGAGTGACAACGTGCATGTGTTAATGTACAGAACACAGTGCTTTGCTGTACATTGCGGAAGGCCACGAGGGTCCAGATAATATCAGGCCCGTCATCTCACATCATCATGATTTCAGGAGGGTGAGTTGAAGATGTATGGCCAGTTCAGCAAGATGCACGCGCAGGAGACTCCTACTAGCTGCAGGTACCGTGCTGTGCTTTGGGGCCTCAGGACTCGAAAATTGGTACACTTTACAAACCTCTACCCTGTCCCCACCCTCCAGCCCCTAAAGCCAACATTCTACCCTCTGTTTCTCTGAAATTTACATCCCAAATACAAGTGGAATTTAATTCTGTTTCTCTGACATCTTTGACATGGCTAAATGACTTCATGCCATAGTAAAGGTCAGGATTTCTGAGTCCAAAACAGCCATGAGTTCTCCTCTGCTCCCACCCAGCATTGGGTAAGGGAGAAGAATATTTGCAGCACCCAGGGAGGTTACGGGGAATGGTGCAGGGTAGGGGCAGTGGGCAATGGAAGGTTCCTCACTCCCCTCTGCTCTACTTAGGGGTGTGGCTAGTCCAGGGCCACAGTGGAATGCCTCAATCATACGGCCATAAAAATTTTAATTCTTGAGCAATCGCTGTATTGTTTGTACAGTATTTGCACCTTCGCGTATGCTTGCTAGCAGTGCTGAAGATTTCCAACTTGCCACAACCCCCACGCTCCACCTCTACTTTCTGGATGGTGGACAGTGGCCACCTGAGGGGTGAGCAGAGGATACCCTGGTATTAGGACTGTGTTTCCCCAGTGGTGAGTGATGGGGAGCATCCATCCTTGAGCTCATTGACCCTTTGCACATCTTCTTTGGAGAAATGCCTGTTCAACTGGATCCCCCCCTTTTATTTTTTCATTCAAGTGCATTGCTCATTACTAACCGGTTGGTTTATCGTATAGGTTTTCTCTATGATTTCTGCTTGTTTAGTCCCTAACAGAGGTCTGATTTCCAAGTATTTTCTTCCATTCTCCAAGTTGCCTTTGCATTCTGATTGTGTTCTGTATTACGCCCTTTTTAATTATAGTTAGATCGATAGATAGATAGATAGATAGATAGATAGATAGATAGATAGATAGATAGATAGATAGATTTAAGTGGTACAATCTGATATTTTGATTTGGGTGTGTTTCATAAAATGATTGCCAAAACCAGGTTAACCAAGAAACCCATCTCCTCAGTGGTTAAGACTGTGTGTGTGGTGCCAGCTTCTGGAATCTGCTCTTCCAAAATTTCCAATGTACAGTTCACATGTGGTCGTCATGTTCTCCATTGAACATGGATCTCTTGAACTTATGCATTCAATGTAACTGCACCTTTGTTCCCTTTGACCAAAAGCTTCCTATTTCTCTCTCCTGGTAACCAGTGTTTTGCACCCTACGTCTATAAATTGACCTTTTTCAGACTTCACAGGTAAGTGAGATGATGCAGTCCACTGATATTCTGTTTATTTTATTTTTCTTATGCATTATCTTCTGTGTTTACTTGTTTGCTGAATGTGAGAAGGTCTTCTTTTTGAAGGCTGAATAATATTCATTCATGTATATATCACCATTTCTACATCATTCATCCATCACTAGGTACTTGGGTTGGTTTTGGCTATCATGAACACTGCTGCAATAAACTTAGGAGTACATGCCTGTTCTCAAGGAGTGGATTTCATTTTCTGTGTTTTGTTATTTTTTTCATGATTGAAATTGCCTTATTATGCACTTAATCCACTGAAATTTCTGAGACTGTCTTTCATGGATGTGCAAATTTACATCCCCATTTCTCCACATCGCTGCCAACACTTGTCTTTCAGCCTTTATCTAACAACCTCCTACTGGGTTTGAGGTGATGGATCATGATGGACTTGACCAGTGTTTCCCTAGAATTACTGGAGCTGAACTTTCATACACCTGATGGCCACTAGTATACATTATTTTTCGAAAAGTTCCATTTAGGTACTTTGCCCATTTTTAAATGGAGTTATTTCAGGGATTATGATGCTTTTAGTTGTATAGTTAGTGACTTAGATATTTGTGATACTTTGGTTCCATACAAGTTCAATGATTGCTTTTTTCTATTTGTGTGGAAAGTGCCATTGTTAGGATTTACCTTGAAATGCAGATTTCTTGGGACAGCATAGCTATTGACACAAGATTCCTTCCTCCAACTTGAGCACCAGCCCTTTCCACTGTTGCTGTCTCCTACAGTTTCTTCCCCAGTGTTTCCAAGTCTTTGTAAAAAGACCTACTTGGTTAAATTCATTCTGAAGTATTTTATTCTTTGGGATGCTACTGTAATAGCAATATTTACTTGTTGCAATCAATATTTATTTATGAAATACAGAAACAGAACTTAGTTTTGCACGATAACTTTTGTCTGGAAACTTTGCTGTGTTCATTTATTATTCCTAACAGTTTGAGGGCAGACTTCTGTGTATTCTCCATTTAAGCTCTGTCATCTGCAAGCATAGACATTAATTGGGATATTAAATTTTTAATTCTTGCCGAATTGCTCCGAACTTCCATCAGTAATTTCATACAGGTACTGGCCTTGTCTGAGTTTGGCATCATAGACTGTTGACTAGTAAATTAAGCATGAGAGTTTTCTGTCCTCTTCATTTTTTTTGAAAAAGTTGACAAGGTTGGGCATAAATTCTTCTTTCCGTATTTGGTAGACACTAATGTATCATCTGGGCTTGGTCTTCTTTTTCTTGGAATTTTCTGAGCATAGATTGGATGTCCTTACTTGTTATTTGCTTGTTGGGTTAACTCTTTTTTTTATCATCAAAATACATTTATTAAATGACAGCATGACCACTTAGCACATGCTTACTTTTGCAGATGTAGTTTGTTTTATGTGTTTTTTTTTTAAAGGTTTATTTATTTATACAAGAACCAGGGTACAGGCCAGATGCGCAGGAGGGTGAGAGGATTCACCAGAGACAGAGGCAGGAACAGAACAGGCAGACTGACGAAATACACTGCTGAGGGGAGCAGCGGGTGAAGCAGGAGAGATCTGTGGCACCATGTGGGATTCTCGCTGGCCGGCCAAGATCAAACCTGTACTGCAGAGGCTGTGGACAGCTTCACAGTGCGGCATTCAACTGCCTGTGCCACCAGGGAGGCCCCTGTTTTATGTACTTTTAAATAAAACATTGGTTTGAAACACTGTATACGTTTCAGAAATACAGGGAACCCCCTCTTCAGAAGTATGTTACCACAGCACACCCACCTCCATGGTCCCCAAGTCCTTCCCCATAGACATATGTGCCCCCAGCCCCCTTGTCCTTTCTCCCCTGCCCCTCGCCCACCTTTAGCCTCAGTTGTACAGTCAGGTGTACATGTGGGTTTTGGGTTTGTTTATGTCTGAATGTTTGTTTTGATTCTCTGTATTCTACTAGGAGTATCAATTATCACCTATAAGTGAGGTAAGTTCGAGAGAAAACCACTCAGTACCACTCAGAGGCTTAGTTAACAACACCACACTGCGTATGTAAAAGTTGTTGTGAGTTGAATTTCAACATCATTATTCCTTGACAATGATTCAACATTGAGGTGATGGTTACATATCTTCATTCTGGTGGTCAACCCACAGGACATGTGTATAAGAAGTGAGAACATCATACACGTCCATTCGGTATTAGATTAACATGTCAATTATTCCTCAACAGAACAGCTGAAGTCAGTACATTTGATGTCAGTTCTGTGACGAGGACAATTACTACAGTACATTCACTGGGGTGCAATTATTCTTAGAACTTTTAGTCGACATCTCCCATCTCAATTTCCCTCTGCTTACATAGTGTTTCCTTGCACAATGTCAGGACTACCCAGATTGATCTTGAGCACCTCACTGAACCTTGCTGTGCCTACTTTCTCCTTCAGGAACCAGGACAAGAGCTACACTGAGCTCACCCAGAGCTTTCAGGACTCGGTTCATCCACACCCGGGACGCACCCACATCCCCACTGGCTCCGTGAGCTCCGTGCAGAGGCCCCGAAAGCACAGGAGGTTTTGAGGCCCTGCCCGCTGGACACCTCAGGCCTGTCAGCGGTCACTGCCCTCCCGGCAGTGCAGTTCAGGATGGAGTCAAGTTGTCCTCACCCCACCCCCAGCCCTGAGCCAGAGACACACACTGCAGAGCTGGGGGCTCACCCCACCTGCAGGAGGGGCACAGACTCATCTGAGCCAACGCCTATGGCTCATCCCTTTCACTGAGGAAATGGTGTCCCCACTGGTGGGCTGGCCGGGCTCAGGGACACTCAGTCCCCGGCCCTGAGGAGGTGGCAGGAGGGGCAGCCGGGAGCCTTATGGGCTGGGACCCTCAGAGTCAGGCCACTGCTCAGAAAACCACTGGGAGTGCGTGAGTCTTGCAACATTCAGAGCTTCAGTGCTGAGAAAGCCACTAGGATGGTCTTTTAAAGGTTCTTCATTCACAAAAGGCAAGTGACACTGGGAAAGTAAAGTTCTTCCCAAAACAACAATGTCATTTATTTGCTGATCCAATATGGAAGGAAAGTCGGGTAGGTAACTGGATGTAAAATAGATCTGTGTAAATGACAAGTTTGTTCTACAAATGATGGCTTGTGAGTGAGTGGCTGGACTGTCTGATACTTTTTTGGTTTCTGGAATTCTCTACCTAGGTTCTTTATATTCTTCCATTTTTGGTGGGTGTTTTTCCTTTTGGAAAAATACCCCCCATAAATACACTAGAATGCCTGAGATGACTAATAAAATGAGGCGTATTATGATAACGGACACAATGTGCACTGAGGACGTGGACTCCCTCTCCTGTGGCCCCGGCGGCCCGCTGTCCTTGCTCCCCCCAGGCCCTGCCTCCTCACAGAATGGAGGGCGCCAGCCGTGCATGCAGTGACAGTTTCTCAGATTGTTGCAAAACCCTCGGCGGTTGCACTTGTTAACAGCACAGTCATACGTCAAGATTGTATTGGTATTCATGCAAGTTCTGTTAAAACATATCTGGCCTTTACCACAGGAGGTGCCATCTCCTATGATACCCACATCAATAAACCCCATGGGTACCATGGATAAGTGATAACCTATGCCCCAGCACCTGAGATTTTCCTTCTGCAGATGAGTAGCAATTATCATGGAGTGATCTGGTAAGTCAGGGAGTTTTTTGATATTCACACACTGTATCCTGCCACACAATGAACTTGTCCTTGAGCATTTTGCATACCGGTTGGTCCCTTTAATAGCACAGTTCCCATACTGGTCACCTATTGTGTTGACCGCCTCGTAGCACTGATAAGGAGCCTCCCTGGCATCAGGTCCAAAAATGCTCTGGCATTGCATGAATCTGGACCTGCACATCTTTCCGAAGCAAATGGCTTCATACTTGCAAGGAGTTCCATCCTGCTTATAAAAGTCATCCGGGCACACACTTGAATTTCCCATGCAGTATTCTGCAAGGTCACATTCGTTTTCTTCCTTCCTGCACGTGTACCCAGATGGACGAAAGCGACAGTTGTGACAGCAGAGACCGGTGGCACAGTGGGCCCCCCGTCTGAGTTTACAGTTTGGTTGGCAACACCGGTCCTTTTCACACTCTTCACGTGAACCACAATCACATTCCTCACCCTCTTCCACAAATTTGTTTCCACATCTCTTAAGCACGGAAACTGGTTCCGGCTTATTAGCTAGGCAAGCTCCACCTTTAATTGTGAAGGCCCAATACTCGCCATAACTACAATTACTAAAGCCAGTGGGTCCAAGTTTCATGATGCAGGAGTCCTTACCCTTGCACAGGCAGTTGTCAGTATCATGTGAAATCCCTAGAGCGTGACCTAATACATGAGCCGTCCAAACTGCAGCAACCAGGTAATTTTTATCGTGAAATGCAGTAAGAGTGCCAGGATAACTCGGATTGCACATTCTCCCTGGAACCTTTACAGGTACATTAGTTTTTTTATGGTATACATGTATCCAGTCACTGCTAACACGGGGATTGAAATGGTCTACTCTGTATTTTATCACTTCCTTTAAAGTCCCAAGTCCGACCAAACTAAAATTTATTTTGTCTTCATCTGTCCACACTTCAAGAGCTCTTATGCTTATCCGCAGCTGGAAATATTGAAAGTAAGTGTCCACAATCCCTGCCAAAAATATGCCATCACTCACGACTTGGGTGAGATTAGACTGGGAATACACGTATCTATCGTGATCAAAGGCCAGGACCAACTCTAAGTACTTGGGGTGTGGGTAAGTTTCCAGCATGTCCCCCACCCTGGCCTGACTGTCCTTAGGGGTTGCGGGACTCCCCAGACCATCATCAGTCATCGCGCAGGTCTGACCCGGAGGCAGCGCCTCGCTCTTCAGGAGATACAGCACATGCTCAAAAGTGGAGGAGCCCTTGCGGGGCTCGATCTGGTAGCGTCTGGCGTCGATGGCCAGCACCCCTCGCAGGCCCCCCATGCACGTCGTGACAGTGGCGTCCGAGTCCCGAGCCCCTTCCACGGTGCCCGCGTAGCTGCAGTCTCTGGGGATGAACGGGTGGTCCTCCACGAGCTTGCCCTGGGGCGTGAAGGAGAAAACCTGCAGGTTGCGGGGCAGCAGAAGCCTCTTGGGCCGCAGGCGCAGGACGTGCCTCTTGCCTTGGATGTGCAGCAGGTAGGACACTTGCTTGGTGTGGCCCCTGGGCCCCGCCTGCAGGCTCAGCCTCTTGGGGATGGTGATCTCGTAGGAGGCAAAGCCCCAGTCCGGCTGGAAAACGGGGTCGGCGGCTCGACAGTCGAGGAGCAGCAGCGCCAGCAGCAGCAGCGGCAGCAGCGGCGCGGCGAGCCCTTGGCCCGGGGAGGCCCAGGTCCGGGGCGACCTCATGGGCGCCCCGGGCCTGCTCAGCGCGGCCTGAGCCGGGCCGCAGCCGGACTTCCAGGAACGGCCGCTGGGGGCGCCCGCGCGCCGGCGCGAGCTGCCTGGCAGGTGCAGGTGCAGGTGCAGGTGCAGGTGCGCGGGGCCGGCTGGGGGCAAGGGCTGCAGAGGTGCAGAACCCCTGGGGTGCGTTCCTGGCGGGCCGTTGGCGCCGCGAGGAGCCGGGACAAGGGGCGCGAGCAGAAGAGAAAGGAGGGGCTGCGGGCGCGCGGGCGGGCAGGAGCAGGGGCAGATGGCAGGAGCAGCCCGCCAGGAGGGGCAGGGGGTTGGGGTGTGCCTTGGGGGGGGGGGCGGTTCCGGGGTGATTCTGGGTTGTGTGTGTGTTGTGGGTGTCTGGTGTGGCTGTGGAGTGTGTGGTCTCAGTGTTGTGTGTCAGGAGGGTTGTTTGAGGTGTCGGGTGTGTCCTGCTGAGTGTGAGCTGCGGGTGTGTCCGCTGGCAGGAGAGTCTGGAGAAGCTCTCCCTGGGGAGACCCAGGGGTCCTCGGAGCGGCTTGTCCTGGCCTGTGTTGTAGAGAGAGTGATGGGAGGGGGGAGACCCAGAGTTCTCCAGCCCCCACCTCTGCAGGGCACAGGGGGCCAAAAGTGGAAGGGGAAGAGCCAGGCTCCCACATGGCCTTGGCTGTGCTGCTGCGGGAGGATTTTCAATTTTGTGTTCCGGCCGCTCATTCTGGCCTCCCCTTGACCGGGCCTGGCCCTCCAGCCTCCAGCCATGCTGTCTTCAGAGCCCCGATTCCATCATTTCCGTCCCCAACAACATGGCTCATGTGAGTAGTTCCAGCTTCTTAACACTCCCTGGCTCAGGCCTGGTCCATTTTGAGCTTTGCCTGTTGGAAGGGGAAGCGTTCCCCCCACAGGCCAGGACGAGCCGCCCCGAGGACCCCTGGGTCTCCCCAGGAGAGATTCCCCAGACTCTCCTGCCAGCGGACACACCCGCAGCTCACACTCAGCAGGACACACGCCGACACCTCAAACAACCCTCCTGACACACACACTGAGACCACACACTCCACAGCCACACCAGACACCCACAAGACACACACAACCCAGAATCACCCCGGAACCGCCACCCCCCCCAAGGCACACCCCAACCCCCTGCCCCTCCTGGCGGGCTGCTCCTGCCATCTGCCCCTGCTCCTGCCCGCTCGCGCTCAGCAGCCCCTCCTTTCTCTTCTGCTCGCGCCCCTTGTCCCGGCTCCTCGCGGCGCCAACGGCCCGCCAGGAACGCACCCCAGGGGTTCTGCACCTCTGCAGCCCTTGCCCCCAGCCGGCCCCGCGCACCTGCACCTGCACCTGCACCTGCACCTGCCAGGCAGCTCGCGCCGGCGCGCGGGCGCCCCCAGCGGCCGTTCCTGGAAGTCCGGCTGCGGCCCGGCTCAGGCCGCGCTGAGCAGGCCCCGGGCGCCCATGAGGTCGCCCCGGACCTGGGCCTCCCCGGGCCAAGGGCTCGCCGCGCCGCTGCTGCCGCTGCTGCCGCTGGCGCTGCTGCTCCTCGACTGTCGAGCCGCCGACCCCGTTTTCCAGCCGGACTGGGGCTTTGCCTCCTACGAGATCACCATCCCCAAGAGGCTGAGCCTGCAGGCGGGGCCCAGGGGCCACACCAAGCAAGTGTCCTACCTGCTGCACATCCAAGGCAAGAGGCACGTCCTGCGCCTGCGGCCCAAGAGGCTTCTGCTGCCCCGCAACCTGCAGGTTTTCTCCTTCACGCCCCAGGGCAAGCTCGTGGAGGACCACCCGTTCATCCCCAGAGACTGCAGCTACGCGGGCACCGTGGAAGGGGCTCGGGACTCGGACGCCACTGTCACGACGTGCATGGGGGGCCTGCGAGGGGTGCTGGCCATCGACGCCAGACGCTACCAGATCGAGCCCCGCAAGGGCTCCTCCACTTTTGAGCATGTGCTGTATCTCCTGAAGAGCGAGGCGCTGCCTCCGGGTCAAACCTGCGCCATGACTGGTGATGGTCTGGGGAGACCCGCGACCCCTAAGGACAGTCAGGCCAGGGTGGGGGACATGCTGGAAACGTACAAACACACCAAGTACTTAGAGTTGGTCCTGGTCTTTGATCACGACAGATACGTGTATTCCCAGTCTAATCTCACCCAAGTCGTGAGTGATGGCATTATTATGGCAGGGATTATGGACACTTACTTTCAGGATGTGCACATGCGGATCCACCTAAGTGCTCTGGAAGTGTGGACAGATAAAGACAAAATAAATATTGACGTTTCCACATTACCTAGGGTTTTAGAGCAATTGAAAATATACAGAAAATTATATATAAATCCTCGGGTTACTAATGACTGGATACATTTATATATTAATAAACAAAGCAATGTTGGTATTACAACAAGATCAGGAAAAGTGTGCTCTCCAAATCTTACTGGTTCTCTAAGTGCATTTCTAGATAAAAATCTTCATGTTCCTGTGATTTGGGCTGCTCATTCACTGGGTCACGTCGTAGGAATGCAGCATGATACTGCCTACTGCGTCTGTCGGGGTCAGAATACATGCATCATGGGCACTGGAGTAACTGGTTTTAGTAATTGTAGTTATGCTGATTTTTGGGCCTACACAAGTGTAGATGCACATTGTCTAAACAATATCCCTGAACCAGGTTATCTTGTTAAGAGATGTGGAAACAAATTTGTGGAAGAGGGTGAGGAATGTGATTGTGGTACAGGTGAGGAGTGTAAAAAAGACCGGTGTTGTCAACCAAATTGTAAACTCAGACTGGGGGCCAATTGCAGCACTGGTCTTTGCTGTCATAACTGTCACATTCGACCATCTGGGTACATATGCCGGAAGGAAGAAAATGAATGTGACTTTGCAGAATACTGCAATGGACAGTCAGCTTTATGCCCAGATGACTTTTATAAGCAAGATGGAACTCCTTGCAAGTATGAAGCCATTTGCTTCAGAAAGATGTGCACGTCCAGATACATGCAATGCCAGAACATTTTTGGACCTGATGCCAGGGAGGCTCCTTATCAGTGCTATGAGGCGGTCAATACAATTGGCGACCAGTATGGGCACTGCAGAATTAAAGGAATGAATGCCTATGAAAAATGTAGCCAGCAAAATTCACTATGTGGCAGAATACAGTGTATAAACGTCAAAACCATCCCTGATTTACCAGATCATTCTACTGTTATTTCCACTCATCTGGAGAAGGAAAACCTCAAGTGCTGGGGAATAGGTTATCATTTATCCATGGTTCCCATAGAGATACCTGATGTGGGTGTCATAAGTGATGGAACCTCCTGTGGTAAGAACCAGATATGTATTAACGGAACTTGTGTGGAGAGATGGACAGTCCTCAAGACTGAGTGTTTGCCTGAGGAGTGCAACCGCCGAGGTTTTTGCAACAATAAACAGCACTGTCACTGCATGTATGGCTGGGCCCCTCCGTTCTGCGAGCTGGCGGGGCTTGGGGGAAGCATTGACAGTGGGCCCCCACGAGCAATCAGAGAATATGAGTCTTCCTGGTTCATTGTCACATCCTTTGTGTCATTACGCTTTACTACGTTTTTCATCTCGGTTATTATTGCAGTTTTCTGGAGACTCAAAGAAAAGTGTTTCAAACCCCAAAGGACAGAAGGACCACCAATTTTCTCTGAACTAACACATTTACAAGAACTGAAAAGCAGGAAAAAAGGGTCACCTGTCCGTCGGTAACCCCTTAACTCTACAGTATCATATATTTAACAGACTTGTCATTTATCTAAATGACCCTTCATTCATGTTCCAATTCTTTTCATTTAATTTTCCTTCCAGATTGGGTCAACAAATAAATGACATTCTTGGAAAGTAATCAGTGCATTTTACTTTCCTGTGCTACTTATTTTTGTGATGAAGTTTGAGGTAACGTGAAGGTCCGTCCTAGTGGCCTTCTCAGCACTGACGCTCTGAGTGTTGCAAGACTCACGCACTCCCAGTGGTTTTCCGAGCAGTGGCCTGACTCTGAGGGTCCCAGCCCATAAGGCTCCCGGCTGCCCCTCCTGTCGCCTCCTCAGGCCTGGGGACTGAGAGTGCCTGAGCCCAGCCAGCCCACCAGTGGGGACACCATTTCCTTGGTGGAAGGGATGAGCCACAGGCGTTGGCTCAGATGAGTCTGTGCCCCTCCTGCAGGTGGGGTGAGCCCCCAGCTCTGCAGTGTGTGTCTCTGGCTCAGGGCTGGGGGTGGGGTGAGGACAACTTGACTCCATCCTGAACTGCACCGCCGGGAGGGCAGTGACCGCTGACAGGCCAGAGGTGTCCAGCGGGCAGGGCCTCAAAACCTCCTGTGCTTTCGGGGCCTCTGCACGGAGCTCACAGAGCCAGTGGGGATGTGGGTGCATCCTGGGTGTGGATGAGCCAAGCCCTGAAAGCTCTGGGTGAGCTCAGTGTGGCTCTTGCCCTGGTTCCCAAAGGAGAAAGTAGGCACAGCGAGGTTCACTGACCTGCTCAAGATCAATCTGGGTAGTCCTGATGATATTCAAGGAAATACTATCACAATGTCAATGTAGGGAAATAGAACTTAGAGGGGGCATTTATCAATAGTTCTGAGGATACTTAGGACCTCCCTGGTGGCGTTGGGGAGCTAACTGCAGCCACTGCAGTGGGAGTTTGATCCCCAACTGGCCAGGGAGCTACCCGAATGGCGCAGCAGACCTCTCCTGTCTCACCTGCTGCTCCCCTCAGCAGTGGTTTTCAGTCAGTCTGCTTGTTCTGCTCCCCACTGTCTCCGGTGGATCCTCTCTCACAGACATCCGCCCCCCCCCACACCTCTGTCCTGTATCCCAGTTCTTGTATGCATAAATAAATAAACCTTTTAAAAAAATAATAGTCCTAAGGATATTTACACATCAGGATATGTTTCATAAAATTTTAATGGTGACAAAATGTTAAATTGATGCCTTTCCTCCTACTCTACTGAAGAATAATGGACATGTTTATATGTTTAAGCTGTGTTATGGTATGACTTACTATGCATATGTGTTTGGAGGGGCATCAGAATCAAGACAATTAACCATCGCTGTATGTAGTTAAATTAGTTTTCCTGAGTGAGAAAGACTTAGTGTAACTGCAAAATTCAGGTATGCAATACTGTGTTGTTAACTAAGCCGCTGTGCGGGACCATAGCTGTCTAGAACTTATTTTACTTTTTAAATGATACTTGATACCCTTGGCTTTTATGTGTCCATGTCTTCCTTCCCTCATGTGCTGTGTAACGATCATTCTAGTCTCTCTTTTGGGGTGAGCACCTATTTGGGGGATTTTTCCTTGCTGGTACCATACAGTGTTTGTAATTCTGCACACACTCCCTTAGTGTAATGCCCTCCAACTTCACCCACAGTTGCTACTGTGTTTCTTTCTCTTCTATGGTGGTTAATATTCCATTGTGGACCCAAAAAATCACATTTATTTATTCCTCCATGTGTTGGAGGACATTTCCGTTGTTTTCAAGCCTTGTTAGTAACGCTGTCATGAATATGGTAATGCAGGCATCACTTTGAAATGGATTTCCTTTGGAAAACTACCCAGGAGTGGGATTCTGAACATGGTGGGAATATTAAATTTGGGGAGGGGGAGCCCCGAAACTGGTTGCACAGTGGCTTTCCCAATTCACACTCCCAGCAACTGTGCATGGGGTTCCCTTTTCTCAACATCACCCACATTTGTCATCCCCTTTCTGTTTTGTTTATTGATTTGCATTTCCCTGATGGCTAGTGAACCTGAGTGCCATTTTGCACACCGACATAACCTGTCAGTGTTTTCTTTGGAAAAAGGATTCAGATCCTTTGTGCGTTTTTGACTTGGAATTTTTACTGTTGAGATGAGCAATTTCTTTATATCTTTATATCTTTATATCTTACATTGACCCCTTTTTAGATGTATAGTTTGCAAATATTTTCTCTGATCCTGTCAGTTGCATTGTGGATTCTTTCCTTTGCTATTGAAAACCATTTTAGTTTGATTTAATTCACTTGTTTATTTTAGCTTGTGGTGTGCTTTTGGTGTGTCATCCAGGATATCATTCTCAAGACCAAGGTCAAGGATCATTTCCCCTATGTTTTTTTCTAGGAGCCTTATGGTTTCAGGCCTCATATTTTCAAATGTGCACCTTGGTAGTGTTTGGAGTATTCATATTGTTACACTGAATCAAAACTGAATCTCCAGACCCATTCAATAGCAATTCCCATTCCCTCTTCACAGTGGCCGGGGGAAAACCTGCTTCTACTTTATGTCTCTATGAACTTGACTGGTCTACCTACGTTGGATCATACAGTAACTGTTGTTTTGTGACTGACTTATTTCACTTACCATAGCTGCAAGAGCCATCCACGCTGCAGCAGGTGCCAGCCTTTCCTCCTAGTTTCAGTCTCACTATTTCACTCTCTGCATATGCCAGCCTGTGTTTATCCTTTAATTTACCAATGGATACCTGAGTGGCTTCTAACTCTTGACTCTGGTGAATGTGCTGCCGTGAACGATGTGTGTTCAGATACACGTTCATATCCTTTCAATTATTTTGTATAAATACCCAGATTTGGAATTCCTAGATAAGCTGATGATTAAAATTTTAATTTTTTTTAGCAATCTCTGTATTGTTTTGTACAGTATTTGCACCTTTGCACGTGCTTACTAGCATGCACAAGATTTCCAACTTGCCTGCACCCCCCCACCCTGCCCCCAGCCACACTCCATCTCTACTTTCTGGTTTGTGAGCAATGGTGTTGAGAAGAGGAATCCCCTGGTGTTAGGATGTGCGTTTCCCCAGTGGTGCGTGATGGGGAGCATCTGTTCAGGGGCTCATTGACTATTTGCATGTCTTGCTTGGAAAAATATCTGTTCATGTTGATTGCCATATTTAATCAGGGTCCTCATCATATTCAAATCAGGTTATCTTATTGAGGTGTAACAGTTCTTTATGTGTTCTGTTTCTATAGTCATTACCAGATGTCTGAATTGCAAATATTGCAAATATTTCCCCCGTCCTGTTGATGTCCATGTTGTTGACTGCGTTCTTTGTTTTGTTTTTCTAAGTGGATGTGTAAGGAATACTTCATGATGTTTATATTTATCACCAATAATGACCAAAAAGAAATTAATTAAGAAATCAATCTTCTTACATAGTTGTCTTTTGGTGTGTAGTCAGAGTACCTAAAATGGACTCTCTTACTTAGTGTATAATACATTTATTAACTATAGTCATCATGCTGTATAGTATTTTTCTAGAACTTATTCATTCTATGTTCCTACAACTTTGTTTCCTGTGACCAAATCCCCTCATTTCTCTCACTTCCTCTCTGGTAACCACTGTGAATTTAACGTGTAATTCTTCTATGCGATTCTACATGTAAATGAGATTATCTGGTACTTTTTTCTTTCTGTGTTTGAGTTGTTCTGCTTAGCACAGTATCAGCTAGTTCACCTATGTTCCTGCAAATGGCAGAGTCTTCTCTTTGAATGTTGAATAACATTTCATGGCAAATATGTATCACATATTTTTCATCCATTCATCCATCAGTGAGCACTTAGGTTGTTTACATCTCTGCTATTAAGAACTGGCTGCAATAACCCAGAATTGCATGATGTGTTAGAACAGATAAGACTAATCTAATGACAGAAACCAGATCAGCATCTGCTGGGGCAATGAGTTGTCTGCCAACAGGCATGAAGGATGATGGAAGTGTCTAGATGCTAGCTGAGGAAGGAGTTTTGCCAGTGCATGCATTTCTAAAATACATTCAACTACACACTTAAAAGTTGCATGTGTATATCTCATGAAGCTAATTAAGGAGCCTGGTTTTGGGATAAAAATTAATAGGTCAGTGGAAGAGTATAGAGAGAGATCAGTCTGTAAAAAGCATGAGTTATGATAATGATTTAGCAAATCAATAGGGAAAGGATGATTTAAAAAATCATCAGTGCTGACACTATTTGGTGTCTGTCCATCCTGAAGGAAATAATGTTGAATCTCTGCCTCCTCATATTCAAAAGCAATCTGTAAATTGATCTAAACTTTGAATATACTAGTATTGTCTTAAGCCTCTAAGTTTGTGGTGATTTTTTAGGCATCGGCAGGCAATGCAGCACATGTGACACTCCAGTTCTTGGAGTGGTGACAAGTGCTGGACTGTGGGGAAGGGATGCTTTATACTAACTGGGCTGAACAGGCCCACTATTTCCTCATCCAGGTAGTTATGGTCTATTATGCTGAGCAACTGCCCATAGGTATTGGACCCAAACGGATCTTGAGAAGGAAGGGATTTTTTTTTAAAGTTTTATTTATGCATACAAGAACAGGGGTACAGACCAGAGGTGTGTGTAGGGGGAGAGGATTCACCAGAGACAGAGTGAGGAGCAGAACAGGCAGATGGACCAAAAGACACTGCTGAGGGGAGCAGCAGGCGAGACAGGAGAGGTCTGGTGTGCCACGTGGGTCAGCTCCCTGGCCTGGGATTGAACTGGTGCTGCAGTGGCTGCGGATAGCTTCATCGTGTTGTGTGTTAACCTCTTGCGCCACCAGGGAGGCCCAAGAAGGGATTGCTTTAAGAAAAAGAAAAATACCAGATGGTCTCACTCATAGCAGGAATTTAGAAAACCTAAATAAGGGACCAGGAAAAAGACTAATTATAATAAAGTAAAAATCAAAATCAACAAGCAACTATAAACCAGAGACACACTACCAGTGGGGGCGGGGGGCAGCGGTGGGAGGAGTGATTAGAGTCAAAATAGGAGGGGTGGGAATTGTATGGGGAATGTAAGCAAGATGAAAATGCATACATTGTGCAAAAATGAAAAAATGATGTAAAAAATATATACCATTAAAAAAAAAGTTCACTTAGCATCAGTGCTTGCTGTCACTGTGCAGGATTCAATAAAAGACTCGTGGGAGTCGGAATATTCATACACGCGTGACTGTATGGTCATGGGCAGAGACAAAGCCGACTGAGGAGAAGGGAAATCAGAATGAGGACGAGAAAACAACTCAGCCTCTACAGCCAACACCTGTGGCCTTGCTTGCCGCCCAGGTTTCATTACCCACACGTGACGTCATGGTGGTGCCAAAAGTGCCTGCGGGCGTGAGCAGGGGCACGCATGCACGCCGGGGCCAAGAAGAGTGAGCACAGGGCACACGACCTGGGATTAAAGACACCTGGCCGAGAAGCCGGAGCGCAAGGGCGTGCACACCTGCCACTATGGACGCCCGCGACAGAGCCCACCCGAGGGAGAAGGGACGCCTGAGAGAAGCCGGAGAGGGAGTGGGGAGGCTCGGCTGCTGCCTGCAGGACTGCCCCGTGCCCGCCTCCCTGCCTGCTGGTCCGGGGCACGGTCCCCGGCTTCAGCATTAAAGGCCGGTGTAAAGGCAGGAATGACACAGTGCAGGTTTTCTGATCCAGCAGACCGGGTGAAGGAGTCAGAGTCCTCAGTGGTTTTTTGCAGGTCTTTTATTGGGGTTCACCAGGCATATGGCAGGCAGGGGTGCTGGGGGGCCTGGAGGCTGGCAGGCCTCCCGGCCCCCAGCAAGTCTTCACTCTATCTGGGCTCTCCGGCCTTCTCTGCTTCTCTCTCTGCTTCTGCTGCTTCTCGGCTTCCTCTCGGCTTCTTCTGGCGTCCCCGTGACGCCGCCCTTAAAAGCCCCGTCTCAGCCCAGGTGAATCCCATCTACCTCTGTCCACTCCCTATTCCAGGTGCCCGCCATCAGGCATGCATTCAGGACCGCAAGGATCCATCCTCTATCCTGATGGCGGGAGGGCAGAGAAGCCTGACATTTTTCCTTACCCTACAGCCGGTCAAGTCTGTGGGATGAGGGAGGCTCCAAGATCCCTTTAACCTTTTGCGCGAGTCCACAGTGAACCTGCCCGGCCTGGGACAGCTGCGCAGCAAGCGACATCCTCAGGATCCCCGGTGAGTGTCCTCTTGGAAAGCGGGGTGTTGGGCTTCTTCCCGGGGGCTGCTGGGAGCCTGGGATGGGAGGCCTGCCTTTGGGGCGCTTCAGCGGGCTGTTGCATCGTGCCTCCTGCAGCTGGAGACGTGGGTCTCCTGAGTCCAGGCCGTTGGGCTACTTCCCTTTCCCCGTCAGCCTGAGGTGTGCTGAGGGCCCCCTGGAGAAAGAAAGACTTGCGGCAGCAACCCTGCGGGGCTTGACGGTGGCCGTGGACTTCCCGTCTGTTTCGCTCTCAGGAAGCCCCCGGTGCTCAGTCACCACCCTGGTCTGCGTCTCAAGGCGGTTGCGTCCTCCTTGTCTCCAGAGGCCTAAGTGTCACGGCCTCTGCGCCTCGGAATCCTGTTGTTCCTGATGACACTGGAAAGTCAGACACGGGGCAGTTCCTCCCACTGTCGCCTCCATCCTGCAGCGGCTACAGGCCGCAGGCCTCCCCCAGGTCTCTGCTCCCCTCCGAGCATTTCCAGAGCCTTGGCAGGGAAAATGTCCCTGGGGTCTTCCTCGGTGGGAGCCAAGGAAACGCAGAGAAATGCTGCTCTGCAGACCCGCAGCAGAAGAGGAGCTGCCGGGAGAGTGGGAGGTCGGTCCCGCCAGACAGAGCAGGGAGGGGGCAGGGGAGAAGCTGAAGTCAACCTCCTCTTCCGAGCTGGGCTCCAGCTACGCCTCGCGTTGGCCAAACCAAACTGAGCACCTGCACCGAAGGACCCCAGATGTGCTTTCTGAAGAGAGCGAGCCTCAGTGGCACAGAGCAGGACAGTGCTGAGGGGAGAGAGGGCAGGCGAAGGGGAAGGCCCACCAATAACGTGACGTGGCACTAACACTGCCCTCGCGGGGTGTTCTGTGCATTTGGTGTGTCCGCTGGGTCTAATCGCCACCGAATTCTGCAAGAATGAACTGTTATTATTCCTGACTCGGGGATGAGAACACTGAGGCTGAGCTCACTCTGCGTTCACCTTCAGAAAAGAAAGTTAAGGGTTCACTAAAGCAGGGATCAAGATCCTGGAGTTTTCAACTCATTCCAAATGGGCATGTTGCCAAGGGTCAGCCATTTCATGCTTTTAAACCTTGACCTGCAGGGTCAGCGAGCAATAGAACAGGGGCAGCCCCGTGTAGTCGTGTGTTGGGGCACACCCCAGGAACCCCAGGATACAGGAAGAAGCAGGAGAGGGGCGAGAGGCCTCAAGGGAACCAGAAACAATGCAGCTCCGGGCTCAGCCACGAATGACTTTTCCTGTCAGTCCCAGCGTCCGTGGCTGCCGTGCCACGTGGCCGCCCACGTAACCACTCAGCCCACAAGGGCCAGACGTGCATTGTTTCTGCAAGATGGCTTTTTCGTCTTTCAGCAAACCCATTTGAATTTAAGCTGGCCAGAATGTGTTTCTCCATCCTAAACAGAAGCTTTTTTCACATTGAAGAAACTCTGCAGCGTGGCTGGACGTAAGTGTCAGGTGCACATCAGCGACACAGCGCGTAGTAGGCTACATTCAGTTCACTGACAAAAGTCCAAACCTAGCCCTCCTCCTACATTGTGCCTTCTGCCCCCAACTTATCCACTCCCTTCCCCACCTTTCCAGTCACTGCTCGTTGGTCTTATAGTCTAGCAGCTTCTTTCCGTTTTACTCAGCTCATCTCTGTGTTTCTCTACAAGCCACCAAGTGACATCACGAAGGGTTTGTCTTTCTCCGTCTGGCTTATGTCACTAAGCATGATTCCCTGAGGCCTGTCGTGCTGCTGCCAATGGAAGATTTCATCTTTTTTTATAGCCACAAGAATTCCGTTGTGTCTATTTACCACATTTTCTTTCTTTGTCAGTTAATGGACATTAAGCTTGTTTCCGATTCTCTTTTTCTACTGTGTTATTTTTGGTTGAGGTGATGCTGGTTCAATGCTGTGTACAATACAGACGTGTGAGTTCACACCTCTTCAGGTGTCTGTTAGCACACCACCCCCACCCCCAAAGCACCCCGAATCCTCTACCTTAGCCATGGGGCCCCTCCCTTCTTTACTCACCCCCCCACCATACCTCTCTGGAAGGTCCAGTTCTCCAGTCAGATTTCTCTCGCTTTGGCTTAGCTTAGCCTGTTCCTTTTCTTTGCTTCTCTACATTCCATGTACAGGTGCAATCATCTAACATTTGTCTTTCCCCTTCTGACTTCACTTACCATCACCCCCTCCAGGTCCATCCACATTGTTGCAAATGGCAAGAGTTCATATTTTTTATAGCTGAGGAGTATTCCATTGTGATGAATACTCACCTCTCCTGATCCACTCATCTGTTTGGGGGCTGTTGGGGTGTTTCTATAACTGGCTACTGTAAATAGTGCTGCAGTGAACATAGGGGTGCATATAGCCTTTCGTTAGTGTTTTTTATTCTTTGGGTAGATAGCTAGAAGTAGAATTGTTGGATTGTATGGCAGATCTATTTTTAATATTTTGATAAACCTCCATATTACTTTCCGTAAGGGCTAGACCTACAGCATATGAGGGTTCCTTTTTCTCTACATCCTTGCCAACACTTATTCTTTCTGGTCTTTTTGAGACAGGTCATTCTGGTATCTCCTTGTGGTTTTGATTTGCATTTCCCTGATGACGTGATGATGAGCATTTTTTTCATGTGCCTGTGGCCATCTGGAAAATTGGAAAATTGTTTATTCAGCTCTTCTGCCCGTATTTTGACTGGGTTGTTTGTTTTCTTGTTGAGTTGCATAAGTTCTTTGTAGGTCTCAGAAAATTCTTTGGAAAATTGTTTATTCAGCTCTTCTGCCTGTATTTTGATTGGGTTGTTTGTTTCCTTGTTGAGTTGCATAAGTTCTTTATAGGTCTCAGATATTACCCCCCTTCATGTGTATAATGTACAAATATTGTCTCCCATTCAGTAGGGTATCCTTTCTTTTTAATAATAGTTTCTTTCACCGTACAGAAGCTTTAGTTTGATGTAGTACCATGGGTTTATTTGTGCTTTTGTTTCCTTTGCCAATGGAGTTGAGTCCACAAAGACATCCCTGAAATCAGTGTCTTGAAGTGTTTTGTCTGTGCCTACTTCCATGTAATCATGATACTTTGCTTTTGGAAGCACATATTCTAAAACATCCAGTTGAGGTCAGGTTTAAGTCTCAGTACTACGAAGCTATTGGCAGCCACTGCAGCACGAGTTTGATCCCTGGCCAGGATGCTGACCCACATGGCACAGCAGACCTCTCCTGTCTCCCCCACTCACCCCTCAGCAGTGTATTTCAGTAGCTCTACCTGTTCTGCTTCCCACTCTGTCTCTGGTGAATCCTCTCACCGCCCCCTCCACACCTCTGGCCTGCACCCCAGCTCTGTATGCATCAATAAAATAAATCTTAAAAAAACAAAACTGAACATGAAGTTGAATACCCTTTGTCTGCTTGACCAGGAATTCCTGGAGCTATTTCAGATAAGAGGTCCTTGGGTTGTCATCCTCACACTTAAGCAGCTCTGTGACCATATGCCTTGTGACCAAATGTTTGCTCATACTGTGCGTATGTAAACAGAGGGGACAGACGTCAAGCTCGCCTGTTATACATTGCATCATCTTATAAAAGAAAAACAAAGACAAGACTTTGTAATAAAGCCATAAGATTTATTCATTTTAAAGGCAAGCTCCATAAAGGATGCCCATAAATTCTTATCAAGAGAATGTTTAATTATTGAACAAGGGCTGTAGTCACTCAAAGAGATATGCAGAAGCTTTCTCAGCTAAGCATATGGGCTGTATTAGAGGTCAAATAAAAAATAACCCATCTCTGCCACCTCAGAGACCACAAATGGGGCCTCTTCCAAGAACTCCCTGTCCTTGGCACCCTCAGACTGCCTCATGGCCTCAGTCCTGGAGTTGTCTCCTCAGATCCTGCCAAGACCCAGGTTTCCACAAATCTCTGATTCACTTACTCCTGTCTTCAAGGTTGACCATGAAGTAACAGAGAATGTGTCCACTCGCCCCGTGGGCACAGGTGTTAAGGCTCAAGGTGGGGCGCTTCCCTGCCAGTGACCCCAGGATCCTGATGCCCAGTTCCCACCATGATCTGACAGAGGCTTGCACTGGTCCAGTGGCTCCGTGGCACCACTAGCCTATTTTTTGAAGCCCGCAGTGATGGTGGTGCAGGAGGAGTCCCTCTGCTCCATCCTCATGCTCCTGAAGTCACCGGCCATGTGTCTGGTTAGAACAGTGTGCACGCATAGATAGAAAACCACTTTGAGAAGCAGCAAAAGCTTTCTCTCTCCTCACAACCATGCTGGGAAGAGTCTGACAGATTCTTGTAAAACTGCAGAACTACCTAGTCTATGACTTGGTAATTTCCTAAATATTTATCCAAAAGATATTAAGACATATCCCTACAAAATACCTTATCTTAGACTGTTTTTAGCAGCTCTATTCATAAAACTAAAAGCTTTATTCAAAAACTAAAAACATTCAGTAAATAGATACCTATCTATTTACAGAATGTAAATATACTATATATTTTGTTATATAATATGTGTGGTATATTATATATATTATAATACATATACTGTAATATATATTAGTACATATAATATATAATTAAATATATTAATATATAAATATCTGATAAATATATTAGTATATAATTAAGTATATTGTACATATTTAATATAATAATGTATGTTATATATTTGTGTATTATAGTATATATAGTATAATGTATACTAGTATATATAATATATATTGGTATACATGATATGCTAATATATAGTGTGTGTATAATATATATACTATAATATATTCACTCACTGTAATACTAAAAGGAAAGAAAAAAGAAATAAATCACTGATACACAATCAACATGTACGAATATCAAAAATGCTTTACTGAGTAAAAGAAGCCATGCATAAATAGTATGTACTCTTCAATTTCATTAAACTTTGATGGAAAAAAATAAGAACTGTCTTTGCCTATGACTGGGTAGGAATTGATTGGGTTCGGCCATAAAAATCTTTCTAGGGTGCTAGAAATGTTCTGTAGCTACATAGGGGCTTGCTTTACACGTTTGTATACATTTGCCAAAACTCTGCAAATGTAAACTATTGATCGGTGTGTTTTGTTGTACATACATTTTATCTCAAAAAAAGCTATAAATATTGAATTTTTGCAAGTGATGTCTAATCCTCTTTGAAATGCATCCAAATAAAAGTCTACATGACTAATGGGTAGATTGGGAGATGAATGAATGTATAGACGTGATAAAGAAAGAATAATAAAACTGTTAATGTCAGAACCTAAGTCATCAGTATACAGTTTATGTTTATTTATTTATTTTTAAAGATTGATTTATACAAGAACTGGGGTACAGGCCAGAGGCGCAGGAGGGTGAGAGGATTCACCAGAGAGAGCGGGTAACAGAACAGGCAGACTGACGAAACACACTGCTGAGGGGAGTAGCGGGCAAGACAGGAGAGGTCTGCTGCGCCATGTGGGATTCTCTCCGGCTGGCCGGGATCGAACCAGCGCTGCAGAGTCTGTGGACAGCTTCACAGTGCGGTGCTCAACTGCCTGCACCACCAGGGAGGCCCTAGTATACAGTTTAAAGAATACCATCCTAGTAAACATCTTTCAACTTATTTTACGTTTGACATTTTTGTGAGAATAAAATGCTTGAAGTCTTTGGCGATGCCATGATGAAAGAATGCCATCCACATGGTGTCAGCCACACTCAGGACAAGCCATGTTCACTAGGACACCACCTTACCACCCAGAATACATTTCTGGAAGTGTTTATTTTAAAAAATCTGCTATTCCTTAAGTCATAGTATAAACACTATGGCAAAACTCTTTGCATTCACAATCTCATTGAATAATGAAGATTTTCCAATGGTAGATGTATAATTTATATCTAATTTTATTGGGAAGAAAGTGGAGTTTTCTTGAGACTGTATTTATGCTAAAGTCTCCCCAGCTAATTACTGGCAGTGTCCAGTGGGAGCCTCAGACTTTGATGCTAAAACCCATGCTCTGACAATTCACTCACCTGACTCCCCCAAATCTATTATTTATTTATTTTTAAAGATTATTTATTTATTTATTTATTTATACAAGCACTGGGGTACAGTCAGAAGCACAGGAGGGTGAGAGAATTCACCAGAGCCAGAGCAGGGAACAGAACAGGCAGACTGATGAAGTACACTGCTGAGGGGAGCAGCGGGCATGGCAGGAGAGGTCTGTCATGCCATGTGGGACCCTCACCGGGGGCCGGGGATCGAATCGGCACTGCAGAGGCTGCGGGCAGCTTCGCAACCCAGCACTCAACTGCTGCACCACCGGGGAAGCCCCCCAAATCTATTATTTAAATTAGAAATGTCTCAGAAATCATTCACCCCAATGCCATTATTTTAGAGGTAGTAATAAAATCCAAAAAGAATACTCATTCTCCCACCTACGGATTCTTTTCTCATCAAGGGCTGAGTCATTTGTGCAGATTTTAACTCCTTTCTCTGTAAGTTGCAAGGCAGGAAATGAATTATCTCCCTTTTGAGTTAAGATGAAAGTAATAAAATACTAATAATGCCAACTATTATTGAGGGTGTGGAGCACTCAAAACTCTCATAAATTGATGGGGCGGTGTAAAATGGTTCAAATGCTCTTGAAAACAGCATGACAGTTTCCAAGAAACATAAATATATACCCATCCCATGGCCCAGCAATTCCACTCCACTGACAGACTAAAATTGTCCAAAGCAGCTTTAGTGAGAAGCCAGAATTAGCTAAATATCAATTAAGAATGAGTCATCATAGTAAAAATAATTGTGCTATAGTCCTGTTACTCAGCATTATGAAGAACAAATTATTAATACAGACAACAATATGAAAGAATCACAAAAACATGTCGGATGAAAAAATCTAGACATACAATGCAGTACACAAGGTATGATTCCATTCATATAAGGTTTCTTTTTAAGGACAAAACTAATCTATGATGATTGAAGTCAGATTGAATCAGTTATTATCTTGTGGAAGATTGACTGGGAAGGTGCAGGAGGGAATTTTCTGGAGTGACAGAAACATTCTAAATGTTGCTATGGGTATTGTTATCTAGGTGTATAGATTTATCAAAATCCTTCAACCTTAATATTTAAGACATTTCCATCTTATTCTATATAACTCAAACCTAATAAAGCAATGTCATCATAAAAAATTTTGGTGGGGATAATATAAAAACCTATATCTGAGGGCATCCCCGGTGGCGCAAGGCATTAAGATACAGCATTATGAAGCTATCCGTAGTCACTACAGCACGAATTCAATCCCCAATCCGGAAGGTGACTCACATGGCACCACAGACCTCTCCTGTCTCACCTGCTGCTCCCCCTCAGCAGTGTATTTCTGTAAATCTACCTATTCTGCTCCCCACTCTGTCTCTGGTGAATCCTCTCACCGCCCCCCCCCCACCGGCATCTCTGGCCTGCACCCCAGCTCTTGTATGCATAAATAAATAAATCTTAAAAAAAATCCTGTATTTGTAGAGGTCTGAACCTATAACCTCTGAAATAAACACAATGATGTAAGTCAACTTTACTTCAATAAACATCATTGGAAAAGAACATGGAATGCAAAACAAAACACAATTAAACTAGGAATTTGGCAATAAAGGAACTGCTTCATTTTGAGGATGAGATATGGCAATACCCAACAGATGAGAAACAAGTGGATAGTATAATGGAAATAAAAGGACATAAAGGGAGGGGGGAGGGAAGCTAACATGCATTATGTTGTCTATGTCTCGCGCTGTGCATCAACTTTGGTCCAGCAAGCCATTTTGAACTCCCATCTAAGTGTCATACATGCAGATAGAGCTAAAAAGTCACATCCATGTTTTTGAGAACTGTCACCCTGCTGAGGGCAACAGGCTTATACAAATAATTCCCCTGTAACGAAGGAAATGTTATTGCAGAGGAGGGATTGGCTGGGGCAAGTTCAGGGGGAGGAACATGGGTTTAAAGTATTGAAGGATGAAGAGCCTCAATCAACCACAGTTTACTCAGTCTCCATCTTTGGGGCACAACTTCCATTGTGCCTTTTTGAGAAACTCAGATGATGCTTTCTAGATGGCTGAGTTTTCCAAGAATATAATCAATTGTCCAGATTATGTGGGTTCGGGGGGTTGGTTGAAGCCACTTGACCCCCATACAGAGACTGACTGAATTGACATAAACTCAAGAATTTTTTTTGCCCTGGCTGTAAAAGTTAATGAACACCCCTTGGTGACTCATTTCTGCTCCGGCTGTTAGGGTTTGCTGCAGTATTAGGGATGTTACCAGGCTTGCACGATGCTCACGGTCAACATTTCTGTCAAACATGAAAGGACGAAGTCCAAGACAGTAAAAATTGTCACCCAAAGGGAACACGGAGGAACTTGTTAGTTTTAAAAAAAATAAAATGAGTAATTGGTGCTGTTTGCCACTAATCTAGAGTGGGAAAGAATTCTAAGGCTTACCTTCTCCATATGTTGTCACTTCAGGGTTTATTCCAATGCTCTACGTAGCTTTATTTTTCACATCCTCCTACAACACCTTTCTTTGGTCTTTCTCACATTTTACCACTCCCTCTTGTACTCTTTAATTCCTTAAGGGTATTAAGCCTTTAAAAACATGTCCAAAGGCATCATAAATCAAGTAGAAACTGCTGATTGGTTAAATGGTTACCAACTGAGTTGATCTTATACCAATGCTGGACATGAGTGAGCCGTGACCTCAAACGAAGGCATAATGAGAAATTCCATTGTTGGACTCAGAATTCATCGATCATTTGAAGGAGAAGCCTTCAAATGGGTCACTGCCGCCCAAGCTTCAATCAGGGAAGCTGGAGCCAGAAAACACACAAAAGCTCTGACAAAGATTTCTGACGTCCATGTAACTAGGTGTGCTGGGTGAGACTTTCTCCTTGGAGAATTAAGTTGGAGTCAAATCCAATTTGAGCTTTGCCCTAAACTCATAATTCCTTCAAATTCTCAGGACTTACTTTTACAAAGCTTCTCTCTGCCTTTAAACTTTCCCACTCATAGGATCAATTACTCTTTAGTTTCACATCAATCTGTTTCTACAAAAATCCATAGGCCTGTCCTGTCCAATATAATAGCCACTAACCACAGGTAGCTCCATACATTTAAATTTAAGAGACAAAAATTAAAATTTAGTGTTCAGGTCAACGTTCTCATATTTCAAGAGCTTGATGGGCACGTGTGACTGGCAACCACCATATTGGTAGCAGAGATGAGAGCATGTCTGTTGTCACAGAGAAGCCCGCTGGCCAGTAGGTCTAGCGGGTCATGACCTGATGAGCTCTTTCTGAACACATGGGGGTACAGGTTAAGGGGCCATATTTTTATTTTCTATCAGAAAATTAACTTGCTTTATTTTTATTTTGGATCACAATTTTAATCACCCTCTCTTGTCAGGAAGGTACCATCTATGAATAAAGAGGTAGCAATGTGTGTGTTTCCATTGAGAGCGTCCTTGAGGAAGTCAAAATCACCACATAGATGAGAGTAAGGCTCTAAGTGGACTTACAGCGTGAATTCTTCCAAGAGAGAAAATAGAACATTTCGTCTCGGGAGTGTAGAGAAGCGAACATGGCTTCTGATGTCAGCCTCACCCCAACAGCTGTGTCCTGGGACAGTTGGGGTCCTTCTCTGGCCCTCTCATTCCTACCGGAACTGCCAAAGTTAAGACTCCATCACCGCCATGATCCCTTTGAGACTTGAAATTTGGAGCCTGAGTTTCCTGACCATGCAGCACGCTGTAATCCTTTGCTTTCTACAGCAGAAAAGGAACTCATGTTACTGCTTCCAAACAGACTATATGCTAGTAAGAGGCGATTCAGCAGAGAGTGAAATTTGGGGTCAGAAGGTCTGGGTTCGATGTCTAACTCTCCCACCGACCAGCTTTGTGAACAAAGACAGGTTTCCTAATCTCAACACCCAGATTCTTGGGTGTGAAATGGTGACACCTGTCCTACACCACTCCCAGGGGTTCCGTTTGGACCTCATTTGATGAGTTAGGTGAAAACTTGTCATTGTAAAATATCAATGTAAGTTATTTTGACACAATGGCCCTGTGTTCCGACAAGGTGTCAGTGCCTCGTTCTGGAGGAGTCTCAGCAGACACCCAGGCACAGGGCGTGGCTTGGATTTGGCACTTCAGAGGGGGACATCTGTGCACACTCGTACCCATGCACAAGGCACGTAGCCAACACCCAGCCCCCAGCCAACACCCAGCCCCCAGCCAATAGTGAGCCCCCAAGGGCTGGTCCTTCCTACTAGGACAGAGCACATGGTTTTGCAGAGCCCAGTGGGGCATCTCCATAGCAAGGAAAGAGAAATAAAGAAAACCAAAAAACCAACACTACAAAGACGTAAAAGAAGAGAGAGAGGCAGAGAGAGAGAGAGAAAGTGAAGAGAGGTAAGGAGGTGGAGAGGAAGATGGATTCATAACAGTTCACAGGATATTGTCCATTTTGATAACATGAGATGGGGAGAAAAGATTCTGTTTGCAGATGGGGAGAGGTTCTTGGCCGTTGAAAACTCAACTTAGACACCCTCTCAAGTTATCTCTCATGAGTTCCCCTTCGACTGCAGATAAGACTTTTATGGATGGATTCCTATTGTAGATAACATTATTGCTCTATGATTAAAACAATGGTCATATAATTTCGGAAGCAAGACCATATATAAAAGCCCGGGACACTGGCCTGGGGCTTGGAGGACGCTGAGGAAAGCAGGGTTCCTCGGAGCCTAGACTGCCAACCAGGTAACGTGTCCTGAGGTGCCAGGCGAGCACTTGCTTTGAGCATCCATTTCCTCTGCCAGCTATTAGCTGGGCGGAAAATGACTGTTCTAGCGCTAATGACAGGCACGCTTTTGTTGCTGATTTGTTTGATTTGAATTGCTTGTTTCCTCTCTTCTTACAAAGAGCATTGGCTTTGGTGTTCAAGAGCATTGGGTCAAGGCACAGCTCTGCCATTTAGCAGTTGAGAAAATCACTCAGCTCAATGAACTTTAACATCTGCAGGCGAAGCAAGCTGATAAGTAAGACCCATGCAGCCTAGTGATGAGGGTTGGCTTAGATGACAGGTGGACAGTCAACGAAGGTCAGTTCACTAAGATTCATTTATAGGACTTCCCTGGTGGCCTAGGGGTTGAGTCTCAGTGCAATTACCTCTACGGCCTGAGTTCGATCCCTGGCCAGGGAGCTGACCCATATGGAGCAGCAGATCTCTCCTGTCTCCCCACTGCTTCCTTCTGCAGTGTATTTCAGTCGATCTGCCTGTTCTGCTCCCTATTCTGTCTCTGGTGAATCCTCTCACCCCCCATACCTCTGGCCTACAACCTAGTTCTTATATGTAAAAAAAAAAAAATTATAGATTTTTCAAGAAGATGCTATTCCTCCCTTCCCTCAGACAGAGAAGTTCTTACTATTTGTGTTTTAAAGGAATTTCAAGAAATTTAAAGTATCTTCATTACTTTTGGAAGGGAATTTGGAGTGAAGGGTTAATGCAGTGATTTAATGGGAGGTCATCACAGACCCAATAGCCCCCTCTTTAGACACTGTGTCAAAGTACTCATACGGATCCTAATATGGACCTAATCTTTAGATTTTCCAGGACAGTTTCCATTTCAAATATCATGTTCCATTGTTAATATATATGCATTATGTTGAGAGTTAGAACCTGTGCTCTGATGAGAATTCAAATAATTACTCACCTTAATAATTATTTGGAAAAATTCTTGAACCCAATCCCAATGCTTACACTAAATATCAGTGGACAAAAATGATAACTTTAGAAATTATCTCTGAAAGTATCATCTTAGATACCTGAAAATAGAAGAAAATATGCATGGATATTTTAATCTTAGGAGATGGCCAGTTTTTCTGACAAATTCCAAGTTATAAGGGAGGAAATAAATATGATCATTTCAGTTTATGTATAGAAACAAGAGTAGGTACAAACCGAGGAACAGTCTGAGTAATCTATGAAAGATGGTGAATAAAGAAAACCTCACAAATTCCCAAGACAAAATGATAATCAGATTGAAAACAGGTGCAAAATTGGAAGCCAAAAATTCATAAAAGAAATTCAAAAAGCTAATCATTATATAAAAGATGTTCAACTTCATCAGTAGCTTTTCAATGCTAACCAAACAAATGAGCTTTTCTTTAATCTATCAAAAGCAGCAAGGGCACGCGTGTAAAGGAGAGAGGGTCTGAGGTGGGAAGATCTGGTTGCAGCTGTGTGACAACAAGCAAATGGCCTCATGCCCGTGGCACTCAGGTTTCCTGCACTGTAAATGTGGGCATTTAACCATATATTAATTTTTAATTGTAACATAAAACAATCCTTTGTTGGCACTGACTTGATCACCTGGCTGTAGAAAGCCCATGACTGCCTCACCTGGGCCAAAGTTTGCCTTGGCCTCCCCCTGCTGGCGGGTCTGAGGAATAGCAGGGCAGGGTCCGCAGGTCCTCCAGGCAGCTTCATTCCCTCTTGTAAACAGGTAGTTTTCAGCCTAGTATCCTGGATCTTTGGAACTAACCCTCGGGCCTTGCAAGTGAGGTGGAAAAAAAAAAAACAACCTCATGAGTTACAATGTCCTGCTCCCTACATTATCCTGCGATTGGCGTTAATGCTTAATCTGGGTTTAACCACAAAATTTTCTTTTTTCTCCATGGCGATGTAGCATCTAAATTCCTGAGCCCTCCTCACCTCTGCAAATGTGTTCAGATTGCAGATTTAGGCAAACCCAGAAGCTGCCAGGAACAACGAACAAGGACGCTGAGATTCTTGCAGCACAAGTTTGGGAAGTGGTTCTGTCCACCCGGGAAGGCGATGGCTTTCGGAAGCGCGTGGCTGCTGTTGCTGCTGAGCTGCGCAGCCTGCACCCAAGTCCTGGGTGGTGAGTACAGGTCGGGGGGCTGGAGCCCACAGCCAGTGTTCACGCGCACCCACACCGCCATTCCTCCCGGCTCTCTTGGTGTTGACAAAGACAGAGTGTGGAGAAACACTGGCATAGTAAATAAACCTTCAGATTCGGTGAAGAGGCCCCTTAACCCACCTGCTAGCAGGGAGAGCTTGTGGCTCCTCTTCCAGGCCCTGCCTCTCGTGCTTTCCTTTCCAACTTCAGTGCTGGCTCCTTCTGGGCACATGCTGTATCTCCATGCCTCCCTCCCTCCCTCTCTCCCCCTCACCTAAAATGTTCCCCCCGCCGCCCCTGCACTGATTCACATCCGACCTCTTCTCCAGTTCTGACCAAACCATCATCTGACCTGACCTGCATCTCCCAGGCTAAGGAGACCCCTCGCTCCTGGTGAAGCCTCACACCAGCCACATCCGCTCGTCCTGCACTGGGTGATCCCTGCAGTCCCTAGGGACGATGCTGCCAGGCTCAGTGTGTCCATCACAATTAGGCCTCTGGGTGCAGTAGGAAACAGCCCTGAGCTAAATGCTGCTGATGACATGACCTTCCCCACCCCCCAACCCCCCTCACCTCCTCCACCCCCGGGGACTCAGTGACAATGTCATGGGTCTCCTGGAACTAGGTGCTCTTCAGGGCCAGGGCCCAGGAGCCCTCAGACCTGATAAGAGGTCAGTGTTCCTGTGGAGAAGGCAGGGAGAAAGGTGAATAGTGTAAAGTTTTGGCAAAATAGCAGGGTCCTCCCTCAAGGGCACCCAGCCTCTCCTTCAGTCAAGATGTTCTAGGTCTGTAAGGGGGCTCTGTCAGCTTGACTTTGGGAGGGGGTGTTTTGCCATGCCCCCCCACCCCTGCCTCAGCTTATCATTGCCTTTGGTTCTCACATAGAAATCATCATGAGACCCAGCTGTGCTACTGGGTGGTTTTACCACAAGTCCAATTGCTACGGATACTTCCGGAAGATGAGGACTTGGTCTGATGCTGAGGTAAGAAATCTGACCTGGGCGTGGACTGGCTTCTCTAAAGCAGGGGGCCACCCAGAGCTGCAGGTCTCATTTGACTCAGAGGCAAGCGTTCTTCCTTGCCATTCTGAGGAGTCACGTGGTTGGTGAAGTGGAGAGAGGAGGATTATGTCTTCAACTCAGTCTCCTGAGCACTGATGGAGCAGGTGCTTGGGGCCCCAGCCTAGGCTGCAAGACATAAGGATGAGCAAAAGATAGTCCGTGCCTTCACGGGGCTCACTGTCAGTAAGGAAGACAGAAATGCATCAATCAAAAGTGGTTGAGATGATGAGGAACTTATGGAAAGAATCATGGAATCATGGAATTGCTGCACAAGTTTTACCAGAAAGAGAACAGTGTGTAGACACGACTGAAGCCCAGGCTTCAGAGTCACCTCTGAGAAAGTGAAGCAGTCCAAACAAGTAGACGTTTTCATTGTTCTAGACCACACAAATGTATTTATTGGTTTTCTTTCACTGAAGCTTCGTCTAAGAGATCCCCAAACAGCTGGGAAGTGTGTGGGGAGTGAGTGCTGCTGTCTCCCTGGAATGTGCTTGGTTGATTGAAGTGACTGAGGGACTGACCATGTGGAAATTGTGGCCTGATCTGGGCCCAGAATGGCCTCAGAATCCCTGTGTATAAGTCATTCAGCAATGATGGAACATCTACCATGTGATAGCTCCTGAGTATGCAAGTCTTCTCTGGCCTTAAAAAATCCAGAATTAGTGTGAGATTATGACATTTAAACAAAAAATTCCCAAGTGGTATGAGCATAAGTGACTTCTCCATGATCACATGGAGAATAACAAACAGCACACCCACGGAATTCTGCCTTTAGGCAACTCTCTCCTGGGCAATGAGATGGATAGTCATGTAACCAACCTCAGTGGCCTTCCACAGACAAATGGATAAAGAAATTGTGGGATAAATATGTGATGGCATATTATACAGCTCTGAAAAGGATGAGCTAGTGACGTCGGGACAAAATGAATGGGACTCAAGATGATTATGTTAAGAGAAATAAGTCAGAAAGTAAAAGATATTGGGTGATTTCACTCATCTATGGTATATAAATAACAAAAAACATTCATAGGCAAAATACAGTAGGAATAAATCTTGAACTCCTTGAAGGAATTTAATGGTTACCAGAGGGAAGAGGTGAGAGTAAGGAGGAGATGAGAGGGCAAGGCAGAGGTAAGGTAGTTTGATGAAGGATGAGGGGACCATGTGCACATATGGGAGAGCAAAAATGTAGTCCCCAAATTAAAATAATAATAAAAAATGAAATAAAATAAATCTTTAACACACACACACAAACTAAATAAAGGTTTTTCTCAGACTTTTTCTGCTGAAAAAGAGCTCATGGAGAGCAACTGATTTTCTCCTCAATTTTTGGGAAGCAGAAGAAATCTTGAAAGGACAGTTGTACTACTTGTCCCCCGAGATTCCAACACTAATTCTGCAAAACTGAAGAGGAGGTTACCTGGAGAACTTTGGAGCCACTCAGCCCTAGTTATGTAAATCATGACTTTCCCACTTACCCTTTATTAGTGCGTCTCCCTTTACCAGTCTTCTTGCTGCAGAATGGGGATAACCCTTAGCCTAGGGGGTGACGAGTAGATTTATTAAGATAACTTGCAAAATGTCTGTGGCATGTGGTAGAAGCTCAGTTTAGGTTCTCAAGACAAAAGCGGTCCACACGATCACTTCAGAGCCTTAGTAATGTTAAAAACTGCAGCGAAGTTGCTGGAAAAGGACCAACAACAAAGCTCAGCCCTCACAGCACCTACTCCTGGAATATGTGTCAGCACTGATGAGCAGTCTTGGTTCTCCAGACCCCCCAGATGCTGATGGAGGACAGAGAGAATGGCGGGGGGATTTATCCTACTTTCAGAGGCAGAGGTCTGAGTCCTGACTCCAGCTCTGTCCCTACCAGCTCTGTGGACTTGGAGAAAATAATTCTTAAAACCTCTGAGCCTATTTCCATTTCTGCCTCAGGAATCATCTGTCCACTCCCTAAATGTCAGCTGGAAATCTGGCTTGAATGCATCACAAATTTGAAATTCAAATGAAATTACAGCTGAAAAAGCATTTGGTATTTTAAAGTGGTTTGCAAGCCTGAGGACTAAATGATGAAATAGCAACCACATCTAATCCCCAGCAAAATATGAAAGGCGAACACAGCAGCAGCACCCACAGGCAAAGTATGTTTTAATCAAATTAATTTTAGCTTTATCATGTAGGCAGTTCCTACAATCCCCAAAGAACAAAATTATATCTCTATCAAAGAAAGTGTCTACGTCGAAGTGTTTGCCTCGTTCAGCTGGACAGTGAATTCCTGAGTAGAGAATAAGAATTACTTAAGCCACGTGTTCCACCCAATCCTTAGGGTAGGGCTGTGCTTTTAAACCTCAACTCATTGTTAACATGACGAAGCTGACACAATTCTTCCTCCCGGCCCGCAGCTCGAGTGTCAGTCTCATGGAAGTGGGTCCCACCTGGCCTCTATCCTGAATTTGAAGGAAGCCAGTGTCATCGCGCAGCACATCAGCAGCTACCAGAAAAACAAGTCTGTGTGGATTGGCCTGCATGACCCACAGCAGGTAACTTCACACCTGAACCACAGATGCGCCGGGGAAAGCTAGAGACTGCCCCACTCAAGAAATGGCCTCTAGGCCTACTGACAAGGGACTGAGAGGCAGATTTTCTTCAGTTATGTGCCTCTGGCTTGCAGAGGCCAAGACCCAAGGTCAGGCTCCCCAAGGTCAGTCATCCAAGGTCAGGTCCTCAGGGTCAGGCCCTCAAGGTCAGGCACTCCAAGGTCAGGCAGCAGTGCTGGACCACACAATTCCAATGGCATCATTCTGTCTAATTAAGGTCCTCCCAAATCTTGGAATACAAAAGTTGCAGCTTTTCAGAACCTTAGAAAAATTCCAAGTCCATAGGGTGTGTGCGTATTCAGTTAGCCCTTGAGTAACCCCGGGCTTAGGGCTACCACCCCCACACAATGGAAAATCCCATGAAACAATTGACCCTGCTAATAGCCATCCCCCCACCAGAATCCTTACCAACAGCGTGGACAGTCTCTTAACACATTTGCTGGATGTTTTTTTTTCTTTCTGGATGCCATTTCCTCAGACCAGTGCTCTGCAGGTGTTAGACGCTGTGCACTTACAACAAAGGAAGCTGGGGGAAAATACGTTATTAAGAAAATCATTAGGGAAGGGAAAAGATTTATAGTACTGAATTTATCAATACATTGTCCGTTTACAAGATGAAACATCTGCTTGTCAGTTTATACAAACTTGTCTTATATGATGTAAAATGCTTTTTTTTCCCTTCTTGTTTAGGAAATATTTATGATAGAAATGGGTAGCCAAGGGTGGAATATAAGTTGAAAGTAAATTTGCTCCTGTTTAAAGTTATAATAAAATTAAATTATGACATGCCATCACAAATGAAAATGATTATATATTCTGTACAAGATTTCAGACAAATGAAATAAATTCCAGTAAATTTAACAAACTACATTCAGGTACAAATTCTTTTAAAGGACATGATTATACTGTAAGCTTTGGTAGCACATTGAAACTTTAGATGTTTTATATATATGTTCATATATATTACTACCATTAGACATTAAAATGAAAAGATAATATGAAAAATAAATTTGTATTTATTTACAGGTATAACTATTCTCATCGGTACTGAAGAAGTAGCAATATGACTGCCTTTTGAAGACCTAGTATAATTGATAACCTTTACACAAGTGAATGAGTTATTACAAAAACATTTTTTTAATTCATGTATAAGTTGACCCATGTAGTTCAAACTCATGTTCGAGTCAAACTATTAATCAAACACACACACACCCCTGGCATGAGACCACATTTAATCAAATATCTGTTAGGTCTTGAGTTCAAGTGGAAACTTTCAGCTAAGCTTTTTTTCCTACATGCTATTGTGTTGTTTTTATTTTTAAATAAGAGTTATGGTTATATTTTTTAAAGATTTATTTATGATTATGAGAACTGAGGTACAGGCCAGCGGTGTGGGAGGTGAAAGTATTCACCAGAGACAGAGCAGGGAACAGAACAGGCCGATAGACCCAAGTACACTGCTGAGGGGAGCAGTGGGTGAGCCAGGGAAGGTCTGCCGTGCCATGTGGGTAGCTCCCCGGCTAGGGATGGAACTCGCACTGCAGAGGCTACAGACAGCTTCACAGCGTTGTCTCAACCCCTTGCGCCACCAGAGAGGCCCCATGCAATTATGTTTTTGACGTTATGCCTCCCTTCTCCCCCTGGACCCTTGTCTTACTCTCCATCATTCCCTCCGTGTATGGAATGGCGTACGGGGTCTTTGGTTGCTGAGATCTATATGTAGGATCTGCAGCTTACAGATTCTTTGTGGGGTTTTGATAGTTAACCCCAACAAACAAAAGGAGCACAAACAGATTTCCAGTTTCATGCTAAAACTTTCCTTAGAGGTTACAAATATTTCACATGATTAATTTTACATTCTTTTGTATTTGTATCGCTATCAATCAGATCTCTCTCATCCAGAGGTAGAATGAATATTTACATCTATTTCCACCAGATACATTTGTAATTTAATTTTTTGACATTCATGACTGAGGAAAGTAAGTGGCTAATAAACTTTCTAAAAAAATGTATATCAAAGTTATCAAAGAAGTGCGAATTAAAATAACAATATAGTTTGACTTATCAAATTATCAAACTTTGGCTTTGTCTTAATAAATAATATTTGTAAGGATGGAGAAATTGCCCAGTAGATGAGGATGTAAATTCCTGGAACTGAACTGTTTTTTGCAAAGCACTTTGGCAGTATATATCAATTCTCTCAAAATATTTATGCCCTTTGACCTATTATCGTACTCTGAAATTCTATGCTAAGAATATAATTTTAAGTAGAAACATCTTCCTGAACAAAGGTGCTTGGAGCAGATTTGTTTACAATAATTGTCAACTGTGAACAAAAAACATCAATCAATAGGAGAATGTCTTGGGTCAATTTTGGTACCATCTTTCCACTTAAAAAATGTTGGCCAAGCAAGAAACAAAGTCAAATACATATTTCAAAGATCATCACATTTGAGGTACATAAAAATAGTGTGATGGATAAAAATGTTGACACCACAAGTCAATTTGCCAAAATATTAGTGCTATTTTCCTCTTTGAGGTTGAATGCAGTGACTTTATTACTTTTCCTTGTTTAACCATTTCTGTTTTTCCAAGTGAAACAATGAAAACTGCCTTTTCAAGGGCCTGAGGGGACCCGGGGCAATGAGCACGTCTCCTGTCGTTCACAGAGGCAGCGGTGGGAGTGGATTGACGGGACCACATATTCATACAATACCTGGGCTAGCAGGTCCCTGGGTGGAAGCAAGTACTGTGCTGAACTGAGCGCCAGAAACAGTAAGTCCCAATGCACCCCCTGCCTCTGTCCCTTCCCTCCCCCTCTCATACCCCTAAATCATAGCCCCTCCCCTGGACTCCTAAGAGCAAGGTCAGACACCTGCTCCCCCTCGCTCTACTTCACACCAGCAACTGCTTCCTAGAGCACAGTGGCCTTCCTTGCCACAGACACTGGCCAATCTTAGAAGTTGTGCCCATATCAGCCATATCAACCTCTGCCATATCAGCGTGTCAGCTCTTCAGTTATTTACTGAATACGTTCTTGAAACCCCACAACCATGAAAGCTGAGTGGCTGTAACAGGGCACCCAGTGACTGAACTCTTGAGTTTGTCCTTATTTGCCCAAATGTTCAAAGACTCCAGAGACTCCAGCAGCTAAGCAAGGCCATTCGCCGCAGGCTCTGTCCAAGCGGCGGTTCTCAAACTCACCTGTCTCAGGATGGATGGTCGCTCTGAACACTGCTCAGAATCCGCAGAGAGCTCTTAATTCTGAGGGTGATTACAACTATGGATGTTAACCATATTAGAAAATAAACCGGGACATTAAAAGAACAAAAATCAGAACCGCCGTGAACTTGGACAAGTTGTCAATGATCTTTAACATTGATGTAGGGAATTTGCAAATGTTTCAAGAACATTTCAAACTCCAAGCTTGGAAAGGAAGAAAAACTAATGATAAACCATTTTTAAGGAAAAATGTTTTCTTTAAATCTATTCACTTTTTTCTTAAATACATTTATTTTTAAATGCTCACACCAGACGGGCCCATGTCACGTTCTGGGACCCGTGCTACAGGGAGCAGATAGGTGCGGTGGCGTCACGAGACTCCTTTCTGAGGGCCTTGGTTTTTGGAGGGGCAGTAAATGGGCCTCTCCCCCCGAAAGCCCTCCAAAGACCACCTCCGTCTGTTGGGATGTGGCTGCTTCTTAGGGTTGCAGCTGCAGCTGTATGTGGACAGATGTAGCCTCAGGAACTGCTTCACGCAGCGGCAGGGCTGGTGAGTGGAAACCCACGGGCAGGTCAGCGGCTGGAAATTCCTGCCTTGAGCTCCGAGGCTGGAGCAGGAATCTGCCATCTTGGGGACCTCAGTCTTTCCTCACCGTGTCTACACTGGCCCTCATTCTGGAGAGCAACCTGCTTGACTCGACATCCACTGACATAAACGCTAAACTAACCACATCCAAAAAATACCTTCTTGACAACACTCAGACGGCTGATGCCAAACCTCCGGGCACCCCACGCCAGCCGATTGGACACATAACCCTGACCAGTGCCTGCCTTATCCGTGGCTCCCAGCAAAACGCCCAGGCAGCGCTGCCCAGACCGGGGGGTGACTGAAGGGCTCTTTTATTTTTCTTACAGATTTTTTAACTTGGCGCAGCCGTGAATGCAGCAAGAAACAGCACTTCGTGTGCAAGTACCGACCATAGGCCAAGATGGGGCGCCCCAGGCCGGCCCACCCCTGCCCCGCCCCGCCTGGGCCTCCCCACTGCCCCTCTGTCCAGCAGGCCCCTGGCCTCCCACAGTAAAGGTGGCCACTGAGCCTGCCGAGGCCGGCCCTGCGCCGACCAGCGGAGGCTCAGAGGCAGAGACCGCCGCACGGCTCGAGTGGTTTCTGGCTCTGGGCGTCCTCTTTCCCCTCCGGTGCCAGCTGCTGCAGCGGGCGGGAGTGGGAAGCCCCAGTGATGCAATAGCTGGGCCTTTGCCCACCGGCGGTAAAGGTTTGAAAACAACGAAGGAGACAGAAGCCCAGGAATGGGCCCCTCATCCCCTGCACCCTGCACCTTTTCTCTGTCGCCCGCTCCCTCCTCCTCTGGCTTCCGTCTTGGGCTCCCGTGGGCCCCCGGGACGCTCACCAGCCAAGCCCAGCAGCACGGCCCGCGTGGGCCACACTGGCCAAGCCGTGTTCATAGACACATGGAGGGCGTGAAAGGCGAGACAGGACCCGGGAGACACACGCTAGGGCTTCCTGCTCTCCCTCCACTCAACCTCTCCTCACTCCTTGTCAGAGCAGCTTGGCCAGTCATGGCCCTGGTTCAGATGCAGTGGAGAGGTGGGCGGCCTGCTGCCCCGAGCCGGTGGGCACAGTCACCTGTTGGTGGTCCAGCCCAGGCAGCGACCTGGGACTCGGTGCTCACCTGTCGCCTGCCACTGACCACCCACATGGCCCTGCTCAAGTCTCCTTGCCTGTGAGGTTTGAGATCATTGGCTGTGCCGATAACTGACCAGGTCATCTCCCCCGACTTGGCATAAGAAGAAGCAACATGGACTTGACTGTTATCAAAGTGCAGCTTTGATGTGACACATTCACATCTCTTAGCAGGGAGTGCTGAGGTGCGGGCGTGCACCCCCCATTGCACAGCCCACAGCAGACACAGTCTGACCCGCCCTGTGCTGAGCAGGCTGAGGCCAGCCGGCCATGCTGGCTGAGAGAAGCGTGCAGCAGAGGAAGGGAGTGAGATGCAGGAGCCCTGACCCCGGTCGCTCCCCCCTCCCCTACCTTCCCCCATGAGCCTATTGTCACTCTGAAGCCTGTCAGAGAAGAAAGCAGGAGTAAGAATGTGTTGCTTCCCTCCAGCATTAAAAAAGCTCTTTAACCCAAAGATAACCCCAAAGAGATCTCCCAGGACAGGCAGATGGGAAGGGGTCATTCTGTCCAAGCACAGGGTTAGCTTCAGCAAAACAGCAGCCATCAACTCCTAACTCCTACGGGGTTCTGGACTAGTCCCCGTCAGAGACACAGATCATGATAGTGATGGTGGATAATTCTAGAACACTGGGTTAACGCGAGCATTTAAGAGCCCTGTTGGATTAAGAGACAGACTCTCTGTTTCTCCTGTAAGAACAAAAAGAATGTAAAGGAAGTGCGGATGACAAGATCACAAAAAGGTGGAGTCTCTGGTTTTTTCTGACTACGACGCATGGGAGAGACGACACCTGGCTCTTCTGACTGCTCCTGCTCTCTTACGCCCCCAGAGAAAACATGATCGCAGAGCACTAGACAGGAACAAATAAATACAAACAAGCTGTAGCTGTGCCAACACAACAAAATAGAACCTGTCATCTATATTAAAAATAGGTCAACAATGCTTAGAAATAGTTCCAACCAAAAAGCATCCCCAAGTTAAAACAATCTTGGTGACGTAACGATGATGAAATACCCTCCTTAAAATCGCCAAAATGCCAAGAATACATGTTCTCACATTTACTGCAAACTTCATGGCGTTCCCCAGCAGGCCAAGCAGCCGGTTGAACTATCAGGAGGCTGAGGTCAGGTAACTCTGGGCCTGTGCTGGTTCTCCTTGGAGTCTACTCTGGAAATCCTTAGTAATTCCCTGAGTGGGGATATCATCCAGCAACATTTTATGTAACGCTTGCTGTGTGCCAAGCACTCATTTTAAGGGAATTTAGGAATTTGTCTGCGAATAAAGCACATCAAACCCCTTGCCCTAGGGAGCACACGTAGTGGAGGTAGAAAAACAATCGGGTAAATGATAAGGGAATATGATAAGGTGAGCAGTGCTATGATGGAAATAGAAAGCCAGGAGGGGTCCAGGGAGCAGATGGGGGTGGGGTGGGCGGGGGTGTGGTACCTGGAATAGTGAGTGTGCTTTTGGCCACAGCTGACAGCCAAGGCGTCTCAAGTCGAAGGGAGAACGTGTTGGTGATGTTACTCCACCGTCCGCGAACACATTTGAACTTCAGGTGCTACTTGACCAAAGACTCAGCATCATCACCAGGATGGAGTGGGTTCTCTCTCTACATTTTGAAATTAGCTTCCTGATGAAACCCCATCTAGTTCAAGACAAGTATAACAGCTCCAGTGCTCACCTCACTAGGAAAGACAGACGAAGCCAGAGCATCTTTCAAAATTAAGTCCTCGTGGCCAAGAATTGCCTGATGTGAATTTTGTGCTCATTTGCCAGCCGATCACTATGGCGGGGGTGTATGCGGTGATTCACTTTGCTAAGTTACATCACATATAACACCCTCGAGACCCTTCTGGAAGGACAACCCCATGTCAAAATTATGCTACATGAAGGAAGTCAAATGCAAAAGCCCTGTTTGAACAGGTGCATTAGATCATGGGCTGGTGAGTCCTGTCCAAACAGTTTCACCATCCCACTGACCCCGAGGCACTATAGTAGGTGAAGTATTAGGTCTTGGCTAGTGATTAGTTCACAATTTCCTGGAAGATGGTTGAGACCCTCAGCGCTGACAGAGGAATGGAAGCTTTCTGTGCATGCCCGGGCATTGCCAGGCTCAGAACCAGCCATGACCCTGCTCCCTGACTGCCCCCACCCCCAACTCATGGATCTACCCTTTAAATATCTCCTCCTAACTCCCTTCCTGGAACCACGCTAAATTCTCATTTCCATCACTGGCTCCCTCACACGTGAGTCTCTGGTAAAGCCTTGCCCTGTTCAGCTACACCGGCACTCTGGGGGGTGAGCTCTTTCTCTGGAGAGCGCAACAGCCCACTCTTTGGGGTCAGGGTCTGGAAAAATTCTGGGTCACCCAGGCAGGATCTGACAAAGATAAGATCAAATCCGGGTCTGCTTGACCCTGAAGTCTTTGTTAACTCCCCTGTAACCACAGGCCATGTGGCCACAGAGATGAACTTTGTGATATTATCATTATTTATTTTTCTATCCCATCTTCCTTCCCCGCCCCACCTCTGCAACCATTGTTATTTGCATTTGTTTTTGCAAGGCAGGTATTTTCCTTTTGTGTGTATTTAGCTTAAACTTGAGTAAATGTTGCTTTCTCTTGCTTATCGCACGATAACATGCGTTATCGTGCATTTAATATGCTGCTTCTAACCTCTTCACAGCTCCTTCTATCGCCAATCACCTTTTTATTTTATTTTTTAAAAGATTTATTTATTTATGCATACAATATCTGGGGTGTAGGCCAGAGGGGTGTGTGTGTGGGGGTGTGTGTGTGTGAGAGGATTCACCAGAGATAGAATGGGAAACAGAACAGCCAGGTTGATTGAAATACACTGCTGAGGGGAGCAGCGGGGAGACAGGAGAGGTCTGCTGCTCCATGTGGATAGCTCCCTGGTGGGCCGGGGGATGAAACTTGTGCTGCAGAGGCTGTGGATAGCTTCATAGTGCTGAGACTTAACCTCTTGTACCACCAAGGAGGACCACTAACCACATTTTAGTCTCCAGCACGGACACCCAAATTACCTCCAATTCCCCCCAAATATAACAGAGACCTGTTATATTTTTTTCACAAAGAACATCTTTCCCAATTAATTGTTCAGATATTAATGTTGCATAAACTTTCTCTTGATTCCTATCTGTGCAGTATATTGTATTCTAACCATGCACTTCCAACTTTTGTGACCGTTGTGTTTAGTGGGCAACTTTTGTAGGACACATATTATCAAATCATTTTTTATTCAGCCCCTTTATGTCTTTTTAGTGGATAATTTAACCCATTTGAATATATTGTAATGACTAACGTATTTGTATTTATTTTAGACAACTTACTGCATATTTTCATTTCATTTTTTTAAAATCCTTCCCTGCTTTCTGTTTAGATTAACTTTTCTTCTGGTTATATTATGTATTCTATTTTTTTCTTGTGGTCACCCTAAAGACCAGAAATTATGCTTATTTATCCTAAATTGTTTCCAGAACATTGTCAATCACTGTATCTTTGCTCTAAGATACACCTCCTACCCACCTCCTCTCCATGGAGATACAGTTAGATTTTTAGTCAAGAATGTTGTAGTTATACTTTCTCCTGATTTTGTGCTGAGCTTTTCCACAGACAATAGTACATTTACCAAAGTACTTAGTCACACTTTATTTTTCCTGTACCTAGTACTAACATCTTCCTGAATTTATTTCTCTTTTCATTGCACTACTTCCTCCAATTATATTTTTGTTGGGACTTTGGCTAACTGAGGACATATTTATTTGTTAGGCCTCTGTGCTTGAAGGACAATTTGGAGTGCTGTTTCCTTAACTCTTCAAATAGGTCACTTTAGTATCTTGAGCCCAGTGTTATTGTTGAGAAGTGCAATGCCACTTGACTTTTGTTCCTTCTTTCTAGAAGTTTTTAGAATACTTCTCTATTTGTGTTCTAGATCCATTTTCTGCTTACATCTCTTGCTTGCTCCTGTTGAGATTTTTTCCAAGCTAAGATGTGTCGTTCTTCTTGCAAAATGGAGAATGTCTCTTTATTCTATCATCCACCGTTTCTCTTCAGGAATTCCCATTATTCAAATATTATAGTCTCTATGTAGTCTCCCAAACTTTTAGTGTTTAGAAAATATTATTTTTCTTTTTGCTCCTTCTGTTACCTTTTTTGAGAGTTCCCCAGATAAATATTCCTACTCACTGTTTTTTAGCACTCATTGTTGTGTCCTTTACATTTTAGCAAGTTAGTTAAATAGGCAATTCTTTGTTAGGATGTCTTATGAGTGCCCTATAGTAGTAAATCTTTTTCCTTCTTAAATTCTTGGTTTGTCTGTTTCAAAACTTCTGTTTCAGAAGGCACACGTTCCTCAGCGAGTTGCCTTCCTTTTATAGTCCTCCTCGTCTAGTTGTTCTGCAAGTGAGTTCATATTCTCTGGAAGTGTTGGCCACTCTGGTGCTGTGTGTTAGGAAAGGCCTACTTCAGGGGTGATATGGGAGAAGCCCAAAGCGCAGAGCCCAGATAGCACAGAACCACTGTTGACCATCCTTGTTTGATGCCACTTCACCAGGAGAGTCCCTGGACCAAAGTTTCACATTCTAACTCCAAGGAAACCATGGCACCAGGAGAAAACATGGTCAGGCCACCGGCTTGGCCATTTGAGATGGAGATTTGTTAGCGTGACTGTCAGAGCATGACTGGTCAGTCCAAAGGGGTAAGACTTTTACAAGGTTCCTCTTCCTACTGCCCCTAGCCGTCCTACGCTCAGCTCCCTTCCAAACTCATCCCTACTTCCCCCCCACCCACCCCCATCCAAGGAGTCCTCCAGAGGCCACAGGTATTTCCCCAGCTTTAAAAAACTGTCCTTCAGGTTACTACTTTGTTCTTTGTCTTGTGCTTTCCAAATTGATGTAGAAAGAAGCATTCAACAGCCTGTGATAGTTTGTCATGTTATCAAATAGTTTCAACATGATAAAATGCTATGCAGGTACAAATTCTGCTAAATAGAACCAATACTTGCTAACAAAATTCCAAGAGCTCAAAATAAGAACAAAAGAACACTTATGCAAATTGGTGACTTTGTAGCAGAATTTTTGTTGGTGAAGCACAATTACTGTCAGAATGTAATCCGCCCCCGCCCCCCCAAACTGTTTAAACGTCTGTGAAGAGGAAGCTCAACTTCAGATGCCAGAGAAGCCACGACACATCATGACAGGGTCTGTGCAGTGAGGATCCTGGGCAACTGTACCTCCTCTGAGCTGTGTTTTCTCCTCACAATGATTGCAAACACTCTTACCTAGCACATCATCTTGTTAGGTTTGTTCTTAGATGATGTAACAAAGGTAACACCTATTATGGCGAAGCTTAAGACAACAAAACACACAGTGTTTATTGTTTTTCTTCTGAGAAATCTCATTGGATTCCTTGTCCTTTCTCCAGTTTTTCTCAGGACCTCTCACCTAATTAGATAGGACTCTAAACATGCGACCCATGGGCCTCAGTATGCCTCCCTCACAAAACTCAAGAGGCTTAGGAATCAAAGGTCTAAGTGTTACCCCAGGCAGTCACAAGGCAAGATCTGGCAAGTAGGAGATTGACTAACCAATAACAAGTCACAGGCAGCACTGACTATTTCTCCTCTGGCAGAACTCACGTGTAGACTCAGTGAGAGAGCCCTGGACTTGGTGGTGCCTACTCCCAGCCACTGTACAAGCTAAATCCATGCCCACAAGCCAGCCACTTCATCTCTTGAAACCTCAAGGTTCAAATCAACTCTTTAGAACGTGGTGAGCACAGATTGCACGTGAAAGCACTTCAAAACTGGCAAAGCACCATATGTTCTTGCATGAGGATTACGAAATAAATAGGGCTTATTTCCAAAAACATACACTTGTTACTAGATTTAGACTTTCCATAGAAATAACTTTCCTATCCACTATCCATTCTGAAAGTTTCTTTCCTTTAGGTTGAGCTGTAAAGCATAAATCTGTAAGGAGAGGCGGGGAGCATACCTCAATTTTATCAGTCATAGAAACTTCGGGTAAATACACTTTCAGAGCATTTGTTAAAATAAAGAGTATGAATTTCTGAAGTAGAAGAGAGGCAGCTCTTCCATGAGCTAAAAAGGGGAAATCTACATGCCCAGGATGTTCCAGAGAGATCGGGGTGCTGGCCAGAAATGTGGGGGTGAAAGAATTCACTAGAAAAAGAATGAAGAACAGAAAAGGCAGATTTCTTGAATGTCCTACAAAGGGGCAAAAGGCGCTGTGGGAAGAAGGGTTTGGAGCTCCTTTTTAGAACCTGTTTTGGAGGCTTTTACGTGGCTGGGGCATCAGTCTCTGCTGGACTTCAGGTTTCAGGGGCTTCTCCCACAGGAGTTGTCCTGCCTGGGTCCGCTGGCCCTGTCTCGGCCTTCCTCTGAATTCTCTATTGCCCCCTGTTGGTCACGTGGACCCGTGGCCAGGTTTCCAAGGCAACCCTATCAGTTTCCCTTTCTTATCTATTTTGTGTCCCCCCTGGATTACTCAGCTGAGCAAAGTGCAGAGGCTAAGTTTTAACTCTATTACGTGGTACCTGGGCATTTTCCTCACTCCTGAGAGGAGAGTGACAAATCTTTGGAAACGGGGCAAAGTTCTAGCTTCTGAAGCTGCTATGTTCCTATACCTGCTTTCTTGACAGGATTGCTTACAACATAAACAGTTTTTGCAAGACTTCCCCCTAGATGTCTAAACTTTCTAATACGTAATAATTAATTTCTCTGATTCTTAATGTTTGTCTAGAACCTGGCATGCATTTTTGACTAATCCACAGTCTACATTTCATTGAGAATTTAGCTGGAAAGCTGCATCCCAAGGTCTCAAAATAAAAATAAAAATGTCTATATTCATTTAGGAAATATCAAGTGAGTTTTCTTTTAAGTCTTTGAGGGGAATCTTCTATAAATACAACAACTAGATGTTTTTACTTATTTCCAACACTTTGGGTAATAAATAGAAAAACCTGCTACCTGATGGTGACACTGGAACCCTCAGAGATAGGAGCCTTGGCAGCAGCAGTGGCTTGACTTTGTTTCTGCGCTCTCTCACTGAGACCATGCACATTTTTAAGACAATAGAACACTTTCTATGGACCATAGGGAAGATAGGAAAAGAGATAAAGATGTTATTTTGTAGTTTGCCTGCTTTTAGATTCTTATTGGAAATGTAACGCTTGGAATTTAACTCACAGAAAGCTGCATTTTTACTCTATAGTTTTTACCAGGTTAATTTTAACAAAAAACTCATCTTTATACAGGCCCAATAAGCAATTTAGAAGTTTTCATTCAACCAATAAGCATTCTGGAGGAGAACCCAGGGAAACAGAATTTTCTACCTATAGAACAGACTAGACCAATATCTCAAGGAGCACAACAAGGAGTCGAATTTCCCCACAGCTGGAAGGCAGCAGAGACCCTCCAGAGATCTCAGCACTGGAGCATGGGTCCAGGCAGCTGCTTGCTGGGACTAGAGGCAGCCCCCCACCAGTCAGCTGCAGTGGGTTGGGCCTGTTCTGATAAGAACCTTTTAGCTCCATGTAGTGATAGTATACCCATTTTCTAAAATTTTGACAGTTCCGTTTATAGATGAACTTTGATCACCATTTTTAGAAATACCTTTTGTAAATTCCTTAAAAACAGCTAATGGCAAACTCAAGTGTCAGGGACACTGGCCTCCTTCCTCCTCAAACAACTAACTGAAAAAGCTTGAAGCATTTCTCCCTCTGTTTTTCCTGAAAACCTGTTGGAGGCAGGAGTCTCTCTCTTGGATCTCTGCCTGGCCCTGCAGGAGCGGGAGGAGGAGGCAGAGTTAGGGCAGGAGCCCTCAGGCCATTTGTATGTAATATTTTATTTATTTATTTATTTGTTTGTTTGTTTGTTTATACAAGCACTGGGTACAGTCAGAAGCGCGGGAGGGTGAGAGAATTCACCAGAGCCAGAGCGGGGAGCAGAGCAGGCAGAAGGACCGAAGTACACTGCTGAGGGGAGCAGCGGGCGGCAGGAGAGGTCTGCGCGCCATGTGGGACCCTCCTCGGGTGGCCGGGGAGCAGCCGGGGATCGAACCGCGCTGCGGAGGCTGCGGGCAGCTTCGCAACCCAGCGCCCAACCGCTGCGCCACTGGGGAGGCCCTGTATGTAATATTTTTTTATCCACTTGAAGGGGTCTCAGGTTAATTGACAGAGATTCCATGTGGAAAGGTGAGATTCTTTTATTGTGTGCTTGCTGGCCTCAGCCTTTCATTGCCTGCCTTTTCCCAATCATTCAAATTCAAAGTTCTTTCATAGGATACCAGGGGCATCATTTTTTTTAAAGATTATTTATTATGCATACAAGAGCTGGGGTACAGATAAGAGATGCAAGAGGTGGGGGTGAGAGGATTCACCAGAGACAGAGTGGGGAGCAGAACAGGCAGACTGACTGAAATACACTGCTGAGGGGAGCAGCGGGTGAGACAGGAGAGGTCTGCTGTGCCATGTGGGTAGCTCCCTGGCCGGGGATTGAACTCATGCTGCAGAGGCTGTGGATTGCTTCATAGTGTGGTGCTTAACCCCTTCCACCACCAGGGAGGCCCCCATTGTTCATTTTTAAACAATATTTGCTTCCCCCCACCCCCTCAGGTGGAGTCCCCATAGAGTTTCCTTCCCCAATGCCCCCGTGCACCATCACCTCAGTCCCCTGTGCTCCTCTCTCCTTCCCTCCGATCCCTATTTGCTTTTTTTTTTTTTTTTTTTTTTTTTTTTGCAGCTGGCATGTGGCTAGTCCCTAATCCCGTTGGCTTCCAGTTTGTCCTCTCTCGGGAGTCTTAGGCAGTGACCCTTGTGGTGTTAAACTGCTGCCCCATGCCCTCCCTTTCTGTGTAGTCTCTAAATTGCCTCTGAAATTAAGAAAACATTTAGCAAGAGAAAGAAACATTCTCCAGGTGAACCTTTTCGGCCTACTTAAGAGAAGCATACGACACAGGGCTTTTCCAGCCTACGATTTGTAGAGACAAAGAGAAAGGAAGGGACAGAGACAGGAAAACAGCAACCTCCAGATGAAAAACCCAACCTGACCTCCCCAGACGTGTGGAGCTAAATCTACCACCGTCTGTTTGTTTTGCTCGCCTGGAATGATGTCGGAAGTCCCGTATTTACCATTTCGTCAGTCTCCCCTCTTCTGGGGGTGATTCACTCTTTTGCTGGGCTCCCATTTTTCTCGGGGTGTAGGAGGTCAGTCCCATGCTCCTTCTTCCATGCTGATCGTGTCGGGGTCACCATTTTGTTGCCTCGTGGGGCGGCAGGGTTGGGAGCGGCGTGGGACAGAGGAACGACAACTCGAAGTCCAAGCAGAGAGAGGCTACGTCTCTGGAGACGCCGCACCTCCCCCATGCCAGCCTCACATTTATTGGGGATCAGATTCGGGGAAGGTGGACATGTCTGTAGAGGAATGTGCAGGTGGGGTGTGGGCTGGGGACGCATAATAGTTGCACGAGCTAGGGGGGAGTGAATGCGGGCTATTGCCTGGGGGGCGCCATTGTTGCTGCTGATCACACATCTAGTCCCTGTTTACACTTAAGTTCCTGTCAAGGTGGTTGAGCTGGTTGTGCTAATCTGGCCGTAATGTCTGCCTGCTCTTTTCAGCAGACACTGGTTTCCAGTATGCTCCTCATACCAAGACTTTTGTCCTGGTGAGAGGTTCCCCTACCTGACTCTATGTTTTAGCTTGACCAGCAGGAATTCTGGCACCAAGACAATACCCCAAGAACAAGGTGGCCTGGGGAATCCACTCGAGACAGACCAGATCAGGTGACCTTAGAATGTGTGACAAGGAGCGTGGTGGCCGCATCAGGGCATGGTGCCTGGGAAGGCAGGAGCCAGCCTCCGCTCCTGGGCATGCCCGGGAGCAGGGCAGCTCTTACACGCTGGAGTGAAGATGTTTTCCTTTGCTCACCCATGTTTTGCACGAGACCTTTGGCCCAGTTTGTGCAGCAGACTGAGCTGGGTAAGCAGAGGCGTGGCTTCTGGAGGGAGTCCCAGGCTCTATAAAGCCTGGCGGGGCACCACCGGGCATCTCTCTGAAAGCCTGAGCTGTTGGCTATCTGCTTGTTGCTCTGGAAATGCAGCGGCTGTTGAGTCCAGTGAAGAGGGCCTTGCAAGTCAAGAGAGTGGTGCAGGAAGCTTCCCTGGTGCCTGCTCGCCTCCTCCCAGCAGCCCAGCAAAGGTGAGTCCCGTTGTTCCTGCGACGGTGCAGGTGGCTCTTTGAGAACCTCAGGGAAGCAGAGCGAGGCAAACAGGGCTGTTATAAGGGAAGAACTCACTAGAATCCCAGCCAAAAGCTGGCAAGCCTTGTGTGCAGTCTCGGGTGAGCCAGCCAACCTCACGGGGTCTCCTCGCTCGTCTCTGCACGGCAGCCCCCACCCCACATGGATTCCAGGACTCGAACCTCTGGCCCCTGCCGTAATGACACCTCTACTCCCCCAGCTGCGTGAAGTGGTGGAAATACCAGCACCGGGCCCCATGGGGGACCCACCGCCCTGACACCTGGTCCCGCCAAGACCTTCAGGACTCTGGGCCAAGAGTGGTATTAGTTGAAGCACCTGCTTCAGATCACTGCAGCCAGATTCAGTGTGGGCTGGTGCTCAGAAGCGATTGTCGCTGCCCTCTGATTTTAAGAAAGGGAGAAAGGACAGTAAAAATGTGTGAGTGAGTGTGTGTGTGTGTGTGTGTGTGTGTGTGTGTGTCTTTGTAAACACTCCCTAGTCTAGCCCACGCACTAGCATTCCCCTAGGACTGTGGAAAGCAGCTCTAGCTAGCTCCTGGCCCCCCAGACTATATGCTGGACTTCAGGGTCAACCATTTCCTCCCTTCTGCTTCCGTCCCATGAGCACTTAGACAAATGGCTTTGATCTAAAGTCTCCCCTTGCCCGATACCAGGGAACCCAGCTGTGTGGGTGGGTGGGGGGGCTGGGCTGCTGCTCCTTACCCTTCTTCCTTTCCGCCTGACTCTGCCAGCACCTACGCTGTCCCTCCCCGCCTGCTCACAGGTCGAGTGAGCCCGCTCAGATCCCAGCCCGTGTCTGTGAGGAGGGATGGATGTGGGTTTGCCTGTCTCACTCAGCAATCGTTGGCACCTGCCAAGCGTTCTCAACCCCCTGCCCTCTTGGTTCAACCCCCTGCTTCTTGGTTCAAACGCGGGATCAGGGTTCCTATTTCCTTTTTTGGGGTCCTTGTGGCTCATCCCACATTCTGTGGTTCGAACAGGGAACGAGAATCCTCTCGATGGCTCTTCTTGCCTCTGTCCCTGCTACTCCCGCCTGCATCAGCTCCAACCTAACACCTGTTCCCATCTCAGCATCTGCTTCACCACATTTCCTATTCAGAATCATGGCCTGCACTTTGGGGCCCCTCCTGCTTTCCTTACACGTTGTCTCCCTACTCCCCTTCACGATCTCTGCTCTGGGCACCCCTCCCTGCTCCCTCAGCAGCAGCTGCCTGCTGTGACCTCAGCCCCAGCACCCCCCTCCAGCTCCTTCTCAGGGGACGCTCCACGCATCCATCGAGATGATCTCAAATGTGGCCTCTTCCATGAAACCTTTCCTGCCCTCCCTCCCACAGGGACTCTCTGCTTCCTTTGAACTTGGTAGGGTTTGCATACACCACTCTTGCGGCCTTATCACAGTCTCTTGGTTGGAGCACATGGGTGCATGTGTGTGTGTGTGATGTGCATGTGCCCATGATGTACGCATGTGCTTACCTCACTGCACCCGCTGGTCAAGGTCGTTCTCCAGAACCTTGACCACCTCTCTCCGTGCCCGCCCCTTGGCTCCCACACCCACTCAGCGGCAAAGTCCCAGGTATGAACAGCTAATTCTGGAACACAAGGGAAGGAGGCCCCGCAAACCAGGACAAAAGCAATTTTAAATTAAGTAAAGTGGTTATTCTTTAGCAAAAATACATCAGTGGTCTGATGTTTCTGGAAGCCTCTACATGTTAATTTTTCTTGAAGGTTCTTGAATCCATTTCTAGAAGTAGATTTCTACAGGGACAATTACAAAAGTCACCAAGTGACTGAGTCATGGAAGCCCTCCTGGCAACCTTGTATTTCTAACTGGGCAGAGAGGAAGGTAGTGAGCTCAGAAAAGACAGAGCGAAGATGAAGCTAAGGGCAATGCCAGCCAAGGGCAGACCAACTGCTGGCTAACCATTAGCTCCTAGGTGCTGGGGACTTTCCTCCACAAATATTTGATAGTACAAACTCCAATGATTTGGGGACACCAAATAAATAAGAGGACTGAACTCCAGACCTTTCTGGACAGATGTGGATGAACATCCACATCACTAGACCTTCCTATGTCGTCATCATATGAGCCACTCCTGCCTCACAGCGGTCCTTTCAAGTCATCTCCCTGACGGAGATCTGGGACACCACAAGCCCAGGGCCCTGAGGATGACTGACACACAGTCGCCTGAGGCATAGAGCTAGGTGTGTAAGCCCATGGCCCCATCTTGGCCTCTCCCATGGCCCCATCTTGGCCTCTCCATGACTTGAAGGAACCCGGTGGCCCCCGGGGGTGTTTCGCATGTGGGACTGACTCCCATGGCAGTGCGCATGCGTCATGATTCCATCACCTGTAAAGAATATCATTTAAGTGGCCAGATTTTAGGTGTTTTCATGTGGGAGAAGAGAGGAGGGGGATCGGTGAGCTCTGTGCTTGCACCTGAAGGAGAAACTTCAGCTTTACGTCAGGGGTAGTAGGAGTCGGGTGTGAGGAGAGGTGGGCAGTTTCCAGAAGAAAGAGATTACACTCTCTACTGGCCTTTGCGCCACTTTCTCTCTTTGGCCATGTAGAGTTGCTCTCTCTGCCCTCTGCACTCACACACTCTTTGCTTATCCTGTGATTTAATTAGCTGTAAAATGCTCCTCCGTCAGACGGTGCCCTTTTTGCAGGCACAAAGGATGTCTTACTCACTGTTGTGCTTCTGGAACCCAACATAGTGTTGGGGGTGCTCAATAAATATTGGGGGGCCAAAGTAGATGGGATAGAATCAAGCAGACAATGTTCTTAAAAGTAGGAGAACGTTAGGATGTTCTTGTATAAAAAAAAAAAAAAGGCAGAAGGGCAATAAGCAGGACATTTTACAAATGCATGAAAATTTTAAAATTATGTCGTAGGGGATTTATAACATCTGTAGAAGCAGCAAACTACATGATGACAATAGTTCAAGGGGATCGAGAGGGTAAATGCAGTTAAACTGAAGTCATCCCAACTATCATGTGACCACAATCCATATGTATGGACTAATTGCTCCAATAAAAACACCAATATTGGAAGCTTGTTACAAATGTTAAAAGACCCAATTATATGCAGTTTATAAGAAATGCATTTTAAATATAAAGACTGAGGGGTTAAAAGGTAGCAACAGCCAAAGGAAGCTCTCCTGCTCGTGTATCCTGCTCATGTAAACAGAAATCTAAGAGTTAGGGCAGCTGTGCTAAAACCAGGAAAAATAGATTTTATATCAAGAATATCACAGAGATATTCTTGGTGTTGAATGAAGCTGTCTGCAGCCACTGCAGTACAAGTTCGATCCCTGGCCAGGTTGCTGAGCCACATGGCGCAGCCGACCTCTCCTGTCTCGCCTGCTGCTCCCCTCAGCAGTGTATTCCAGTAGATCCACCTGTTCTGCTCCCCACTCTATCTCTTGTGAATTCTCTCACCCTCCACACCTCTGGCCTGCACCCCAGCTCTTGTATGCATAAATAAATCTTTTTAAAAAAGAATATCGCCAAGATAGACATGTAACAGTAATGAAAGGGCCTATTCAACAGAAAGACACAATTCTAAATTGCATTCATCTGATAACATCCTTAAAATACATAAAAATATTATATAAATTGCTTGTTGTATTGTCTTTTGAGGAAACTGACTAGAACAGCCCATGGGATTATGATTGTTATCTCCACGACAGGTTTTCTACAATCCCTGCCGCCCCCTTGCCAAAAACAGAATCTTGGCCGAAGGATGTGGGCATCCATGCCCTGGAGGTCTACTTCCCAGCCCAGTATGTGGACCAAACTGACCTGGAGAAGTACAACAAGGTGGAGGCAGGGAAGTACACGGTGGGCTTGGGCCAGACCGAGATGGGCTTCTGCTCAGTCCAGGAAGACATCAACTCCCTGTGCCTGACAGTGGTGCAGCGGCTGATGGAGCGCACCAAGCTCCCGTGGGACTCTGTGGGCCGGCTGGAGGTGGGCACCGAGACCATCATTGACAAGTCCAAGGCTGTCAAAACAGTGCTCATGGAACTCTTCCAGGAATCAGGCAATACTGACATCGAGGGCATAGACACCACCAATGCCTGCTATGGCGGCACTGCCTCCCTCTTCAACGCTGCCAACTGGATGGAGTCCAGCTCCTGGGATGGTACGTATTTCCAGGTGGCTTATGTAAGAAAGGAACTGAGGTTGGAGGCTGAATCTTATCCATTTTGCTTCTCAGTTCCCCAGGTGGTTGCATCCAAGGAAGGAAAGACAACTTATCCATGCAGCTGCTGCTATCGTCCAACACCCACAGTGAAAATAATCACTAAGACAGTATAGGTTTAGATAGGCAGTCAGTAGCCATTCATTCAGTCCCTGCAACAGTCAAGGAAGTGTTACACCTGGTTTATGGATGAGAAAATGGAAGATCTAATATCTTACATATAGTGAATGGCAGAGGCAACATATTTCTCCTTTAATGGTACCTGTTTCCCTGAAGTTTCTCCTAAGTCTCTGAGAGAGATTGGTGAGGTTCAAAGGTTTAAACAGGGCCTCCCTGGTGGTGCAAGGGGTTAAGCACTGCACTGTGAGGCAATCCACAGCCTCTGCAGCACGAGTTTGATCCCCGGCCAGGGAGAAACCCACATGGCGCAGCAGACCTCTCCTGACTAGCCCGCTGCTGATCTCAGCAGTGTATTTCAGTCAGTCTGCTTGTTCTGTTCCCCACTCTGTCTCTGGTGGATCCTCTCACCCCCCACATCTCTGGACTGTACCCCAGCTCTCGTATGCATAAATAAATAAATCTTAAAAAATTTTTAAACAATTTTAGGCATTAAGGAAAAAAACCCTGGTAGAAAAAGACCTAGAGAATCACAGATAGACTATAATGCAGAGCATTTCTACTCTTTCTCCTGGCTCCTGGGAAATTTCTTCTTGTTCAACATGTTAATATTACCCCATATCTTACTTATATTTTTTCCTCAATGTTGATGTCTTGGTGGGAGAAAAAAGTCAAAAGGCAAATTATTGAGATGTAAACTGGAAAATATTAGGCAGCAAGTATGTTTACAGAAAATAAATCATTGATCTTATTGTTGCATTAAATCATTCTGTTGTAGAATAATTTAATATGTGGGCTTTTTACGTAACCCAATTGACAAATAATGTGGCAACCAAATTGGAGGTTTTTTATTTTCCAAAGACTATTGCATAGGCCTCAGGATAGATGTTAATAAATTCTACACTTTAAAAGCAAAACAAAAAAACCCTAAAAACTTTCTGAGCTTGGGTCCGATGGTAACTGCCAAGACCAGACGAGGCAAGTGTGGATGAGATCTGGGCTTCTGACCTTACCAGACCATCCTCCTGGGATGGGAGCAGGTGGGCGGGACTCACCAGCAAGTTCTGAGCTGCTCCAGAGAGAGAACAGGCTATGAGGGAAGAGCAAGTGTTGCTGACTCCAGGTTGCCTAGAAGACCTTAATTTTTCTTGTTTTTGTGGAATTGAAACATATAGTTTCCAAGATTATATATACACATACACAGAAGCACATAAAGTGAAGAAAGATCCCCTTTTGACCCCACTATCACTTTTGAAAATTCAACACTACCAGTTTCTATGTATTCTTGCATCATTTTTTCATTTTTGACCTGCAAGCACAGATGTATGTATTCAGTTTTAGTTCCTTTTTTTTTTTTTTTACATTGTAGAATTTAAAAGCTCTCAATTAGCAAGTGGATTTTATATTGGTTCAACTTGAGTTTTCTTCCTACGGCTGTCTTTCCTGGGAATGACCGGGTTGGTGGTCAGTTTTAGTTCTTAAGCTTGTACGTAGTACTCCTCCTCTCTATGATGTCTTAGAGGTTATTCTATAGCAATATATATAAAGCCTACCTTGTTCTATTAAAATATGCTTAATATCTGCTGATGGATATTAATACTTATTCCCATGTTGCTAGATATTAGATTGCTATGTTTGCAGTTATAAATAATGTCTTACAAGCATTGTAAAATAGTCTTGCAAGCTTGTGATGATGTGTTGTAAGAATAGGTTTCTAAAAGTGGAATTGCATGTCGATTTAGAAGGTTGAGAGAACATGTCAAAATTTGCTCTTTGAAATAATTTACTAAAATATATTCCTTTAACATATCAATATATGGTATCATACTTTCTAATCTTTTTCAATTTAATAAGTAAAATAATAGTGGCATTGATTTACTTTCCGGTATGAGAGTTTCAATAATTTTTGTTTATTGGACATTTTTTTATTCCATAGCTTGTCTGTTTTATGATCTTCTATAAATGAAACAGCTTTTTGTTGGTTGTAAATATAGTGAATAATTCCCTGGTTTGTCTTTTTACTTTCTAATAGAAGGTTTTCATTCTAGTTTTTAGGTAGTAAATTTGAATACCTAATAATTAAATACACATACACACATTTACCAGTCACTGGGGGAACAAAATAACACTTTTCTGTTGGGGTTGTTACAACTGTTGAGAAAAGGTTTTTGAATTTCAAAAGCTGGAAGACTGGAATCCTGTTTCTCTTGTTCCTTACCCAAACATGACTTATGTTCTTTGGGCCTCAGTTTTTTTTTTGTCTATAAAGAGATGATAACCTCTCTTTATAGACTGATGCATAGCCATATTGGATTCCATTACATAAAATATGATTCCCAAAACAATACTGGGGTCTTCCTCTCAGGTTAGATCAAATATTAAAACTACCATGGATTCAAGTTTGGGGGGTAAATAGTGTCAGATGAAAGTGGAAGAAATTGTCAAGACTACAATTATTTATCTGACTAATCATTTTGGGGCTTGTTGACATTAAATATGGTTATTCAATAAAAACACTTTACATAATAAAAGTTTGTACCAAGTCCTTCAAATCCCCCCTGGTGTAGGATCCAGTGAGAACTGGTTTAAATGTCTAGTTCCATATTCTCTAGCTGGGTGACCTTAAACAAATTCTGTAATCCCTCTGGAAGGCAGCGTCTTAATCAGTAAACGAGGATATTACTATTTAGTTTTTAAAAGTCTTGTTTGGAGAGAACCAGTGTCTAGCTAGTGCTTCGAGTGTTACTTAGCCTCCCGCCCCCTTAGATCTCCTCTGGTTTGGAAGGAACTTCAGGACCACAGAGGTGTTGGTACAAACCTAAGTTCTCCCCAAAATTAGTAAATTTTTATTGAATTCAGAAACAGAATTCTGAATCAAGAAGCATCTTACAGACAAGGGTAAGAGGGACATGAGTCTAGACTTCACATCCTAAATGTCTCACGATGAGTCTCACTACGACAGGAGCGGTAGAGGGCAGGTCTTTCTTTCTGTTCACGAGTTTATCTCCAGTCTCCACAATGGTGCCTGGACCGTGGGGGCCACGCAGACTGATTTGTGATTCGGGAGTGATGATGGTCGCCTCTTGTTTCTCATTATAGGTCGCTACGCCATGGTAGTCTGCGGTGACATCGCTGTCTACCCCATTGGGAACGCACGTCCCACGGGGGGCGCTGGGGCTGTGGCTATGCTGATCGGGCCCAAAGCGCCCCTGGTCCTGGAAAGAGGTTTGTTGTAGACAGTGATGACCAGGTCCTGAGAGATTGTGCTTTTCACAGCCAAAGCCACAGGTCCCGACCCCAACTTGGCACACCCACCTCTCGGAACTCAAGTGTGCATTTGAGGATGCAATCGCTGGCCTTCAAAAGACCAAACTGGGGAGCCGAGGTCAGGGAGGAAGGGAAGAGATTATCATCGTTTGCTTTTCTGCACCGACACACCATCGGGATCGTGAGGAACAGAACACACAATGTTAATACTGCTGCAAACACCTTTAGGGAACTAAACTGGCAACTGAAGAGGGAAGAAGATAATTGAATATAGAATAAAAGGCTCTCCTTTGAGATTTTAGCATCTATTCCAGATTTTGTTAAGACCACATAGGTATGAAAAGAGAAATATAAATCTCGTTTATATAAGAGCAACATCTATTCAATTCCCTTTGAACACAGAAGGAATGTGGGTGGCAGAGGCTTGGGTATGAGACAGTAAGGACCAGGCAGCTGTCCCTGGTTCTCCTGTCCGTACTGTCCATGTGGGCTGCATGGTGCACCCCTAAATTCCCTGTTTGCCTTGCCAGGGGTCAGGGCAACCCACATGGAGAACGCATACGACTTCTACAAGCCAGATTCCACTTCAGAGTACCCCCTGGTGGATGGGAAGCTCTCCATTCAGTGCTACTTTCGAGCGCTGGACCGATGTTACGCACTGTACCGGCAGAAAATCCAGAAACAGTGGAAGCAAGGTATGGAGGCTGCTCACATGGGAACAAGAGTTTCCTCTCAAAGCTTAAGACAGTTCTCTACTTCTCTCCCCTGAAGCTTTTCTCAAGAGAATTCTTTCCTGTCCCTCTTTTCTCATACCGGCCCCCAGGCCTATGCTAAAGTCCTTCTGGAAGTCTTGCAAATTCAAGTATGAAGTTGCCTTTAACTTGAGTCCAATGGAAGAAAGTAAACAATCACGCGCTAAAGCCTCCAGTATGAGACCAGGGGGTGCAGCCATGGGGGAGGTGCAAGGTGTGGCGGGAACCACATCCTGCTGGGGTTGGGGCTTGTTTCTGTTGAAGTCAGAAGTGATTTGACTCCTGGTTTTTAGTTCGACACCTTTTCATCTGATGTTGACCAATCTGACCTGTATTCTAAAGGGATCCGTGATATTTCTCCAGGTGGTGGTAGCATTACAGGTCGATTTTACTTTCACCTTCGTTTCTGAATTTCTTTTACAAGTTTAGAGAAATGCACTTTAAAAAATTTGCAGAGCCGTGTTCAGATGGGCTTGTGCAGGAGGCGGTTATCGGAGAGAGGCAAGGCGTGTGCTGAGCGGAGCCAGGACGGCCAGGCTTGTTCCCTTTCCTCTGCCTGAGGTGCTGCCACACCTGTGCCCAGGGCCGAGGTGCTGCTCGGGGCCTCCTGGCGCTGCCCACAGTAAAACTATTGACTCGTTGCTCTCGCTGCCTCTGAATTCTCAAGGCATCCTAAACCCTTGAGATTTTGGAGTCTGATGCCTGCTGGTGTCTGCTCCCAACTGTACACTGTCCTCTTCGGAACGAGAGTCTGGAGTGTCAAGCAAAGATGACAGAACCTAAATCCAAGCCAGTCATCGTCTAACTTCTCACCTTAGACACTGACCTACTTTCATATTTTTGAAGTTCTGTTTCTGGGAACGCAAGGTTCATGTGAAGGCATTCTCCGCCGTGCAGGTTGGCCAGAGTGGACAGGAAGACAATGTTGGTTTCTTTGGTGTCTTTCTTTCTTAGGGGAGTGCTGGGTAAGACACTTGCGGGGGGAGTGAACGGACCCCCCTCAGTGTCTGCTGCAGGAGCTCTCTGGGGCTGAGTCTCCCCACAGGGAACCTCTCGGCCAGCGGGGCCCAATGGCTCATCCGACACGCCGCTCCCTTGCTTTCGTGCTTTTTCTTCCAGCTGGCGTGGATCGGCCCTTCACCCTGGATGATTTACAGTTTATGATCTTTCACACCCCCTTCTGCAAGATGGTCCAGAAGTCCCTGGCTCGCCTGATGTTCAACGACTTCCTTTCCACCGGCAGCGAGGCGCAGAGCAGCCACTATAAGGGCCTGGAGGCTTTCAGGTCGGTGTCCTCGGAGGGGGGCCTGCGGGGTCCTGGGGGAGGGAGGAGGAGGCTCCCCGAGTCTGGCCCCCTTGCTGCCTTTCTCCTCTGTGGCCTCTCACCTGGCCTGTTCCTCTACCCGCCTCGCAGGGACATGAAGTTGGAAGACTCCTACAACGACAGGAACTTGGATAAAGCGTCTCTGAAGGCCTCTCTGGACATATTCAACAAGAAAACCAAGGACTCCCTTTACCTCGCCACACGCAATGGGAACACGTACACCTCATCCCTGTACGGGTGTCTGGCCTCGCTTCTGGCCCAGTGAGTGCTGCGTCTGCCCCATGTGTCAAAGGTGTCCTGTGTACACAGACTTACTCTGCGTGGTGAACGGTCGTTTCCGAAGTGCAAGAATAATGTCAGTATATGAGCAAGAGCTACTTGGGTGCAGCAAGAAAATAGCAGAACTTGTCTGCATGCTTTATTGCCTCCATTTAAAATCTCTCTACTTAGCAGAGCATGGCAGTTAGGAGACTCTAGTTTTAGAGCCTACAACCTAAGTTCAAATCTCTTTACCACTTATTAGCTTTGACCTTGGGAAAATACCTGAGCTCTATGTGCCTAGCGTTCCCTGCTGTCAAATATGCCTCGTTACCGATGCCTGCCTTCTGTGGTTTGGTGAGCATGAATGCATGCAGCAATGAAGGCAGAAAGGCTCATCAGGTGTTAGTTGTTATCTCTATCGCTAGTCTAGTTTGTGGCTTTTATAAGGGAATGCAGTTGGCTGGATTGGGCCAACAGGGGAGAGGTCTGTTGACGAACAGATGTAACAAGGGCTTGTTTTTGTTCTGACTTCTTTCCCTATAGTCATTCCCCCCAGGAGTTGGCTGGCTCCAGGGTCGGGGCCTTCTCTTATGGCTCTGGATTGGCAGCAAGTTTTTTTTCATTTAAAGTGGCCCAGGACGCTTCTCCAGGTGAGTCTCATCTTTCTATTAGGCCATTCTGACAAGATTCACCTGATAAAAGAAAATGCCAATCTTCTGCCTGAGGCTCCAACCAGGCCAGAACGATGTTATGATTAGGGGCACAGGCAGTCCCTGAAGGGATCTCAGCAGAGGAGGGTTTGTCCAAGTTCTGTGAATACAGGTGGATATGGGGAAACCAGTTAGATCATTCGAGAAGATAATCCAGCCCAGAGGTAATGGTGGTTGCAAGTGATTAAAGAGATGGGGTTTAAGATATGCAGTAAATATTTGTTGGCTGATGGTGGGAGTGACCAAGGACACATATCTAGAAGCTCTATGGCCACGTGAGTGTCTGTCTATGTGTCTGCTAGCCTGTGTCGTCATGTCTTGGCCTTCTAAGCCAAGTGCTTTCCCCCAGATGCGAGCTCTCGTGGGGCCAGGCTCTCCACCTGCTGAGGCTGAGCAGCGATCATGGCAGTGAAGCAGGCTAACATCTTGCCTTTGCTCCTCAGGCTCCCCGCTGGAGAACCTAGTGTCCAGTATAGCTGACCTGCCCAAACGCCTGGCCTCCCGGCGGCGCGTGTCTCCCGAGGAGTTCTCGGAAATCATGGACCAAAGAGAACAATTTTACCACAAGGGTAAGAGAAGGGGCAGGCGAGGAGCGTAGGGGATTTTCTCAAATTCTATGTCAGTAGCTGAGAGCCAGGGGTTATCAAACTCTAAGAACCAGTGGACCAGGATGAAGATGTTTGTGAGATGTGGTTGGGAGAAGATCGAGTGGGGTCAAAGGGCAAGAGTTGGGTGGAGGAGCAGAAGGCAGAGTTGGGAAGAGGTCAGAGGCTGAAGGTGGCTTCCGGTATAAAATTGGGCCATGCCATTCCACAGAAGCCAGAGGTACGGCCTTTAAAAATGCCAAGTGGGCAATGATTGAAAAAAACCAGACTTTGGAGCTAGATACTCAAATCTAGACTGACTCGAGGCTCATGAGCTCTTTATCTTCCAGAAATTCATTATCGTTTTCTCAGCTCTTTCATTTCTGAAATCGTCTCAACTTGGCAAGATGCCAAACAGATGAAAGGAATTAATGTACATGAATTAATTATCCACTAATAGTACTGTCTCCTCCCAGCTGCCTTGTTTCCTACCAAACATAAAAACAAAATATTGCCGAAGAAAAACAAGGGAAAGTTAAACAAAAGTGCCAGTTAGAACTGGAGGGGCCAGATGTTGGCTTTCAAACCATGGTAACCTTATTTTCTCAAGCAGAACTTGGAACCCAGGGTTTGCAGTGGGGTCTGAAAAAGAGACAGAGCATGTGAAATTAGGAATGTTCCAGAAAAAAACTATTCCTGGTAGTTGCTGGTTTTATCTGGAATGGGGGACAGGTTACAACAGAGAAGAAAGGCAATTTAATATAAAAACAGGACCGCTGAGGCCATCATCAATGATCTGAACTACCACAATGAACCAGAGTCAGAATTTCAGTATCTACTAGAAAGCAGAAGCTGGGTCGTCCACCCCACTGGCAAAAGGTCATGATGATTTCCGTGGTGGGAGAGTAATTTCTAGCAGCCTTGAGTACTAGATGCACATTGGCTGCCCCCAGTTCTGTGGCCCAGGGCTCCATGGGGTGTGTCAAGATGACCTCACAGCCCCTTTCTGCTCAGCCATGAACCTCTAGAGGTGCCGATGGAATCCCTCATTTCTCCTCTGGCCCCACGCAGCTCTGACTATAGACTCTTTTCATTCCAGTGAACTTCTCCCCACCTGGCGACACAAACAGCCTTTTCCCCGGCACTTGGTACCTGCAGCGAGTGGACGAGCTTTACCGTAGATCGTACGCCCGGCGTTCCCTCTGAAGGGGGTGAGCCAGAGTTGGCAGGGTTGGTGATGTCAAGCCCTAAAGTCCTTGCGCTGAATAAAAACGCAGTTCTGATGCCACAACCAGGCCGGAGAGTGTCCACAGCTCCCAAAGCCACCAGGGGGAAGCTGGAACCTGAGCACCTACTTCGACTCTTGGGGTCTTTGCCCCAGAAAGGCAAAAAGCAGGGGGAGGGGCATTCTTAAATCTAGAACGTGAAAGAAGTCAACTGGTTTGCCTGATCGGCTTGTTACAGGTTGCAGGGAACTCGGGGTCCGGGGTGCCCAGGACGAGACTTGCCATTGAACGACCTTCTGTGGTTTCTGCAGGCCTGTGGTGGTTCCCAGGAAAATTCCCAGAGCAGAGCCCCTGCTCATGAATTGTGTTTTAAAAATCCCTCTCTTTGCTGTTGAATAGACTGAATAGGACACAGTCACCCCCATAAGCATTGGCTCTGTGCTGCCAGAGCCTTATTCATTTCTTCAGGCTTTCTGCACATTTCTAAATTTCATACTGGCACTAAGCTAATATAACTCAAAGGGCAGAGAAGGGAACCATGCTGTATTTCGTGGAAACCAGAAGAAAACTATGCCAGCTGGCAGGAGAGGCCTTCCAGCCCTGGCTCCGAGGGCCCACCCTCTCGCACCTGCACCTACCCCCAGCCTCCCCCGGACCCCTCACTCCCCTGTCGAGCCTGTTCTGCGAGAGGCACAGAACTGAGGTGGCAGAACCCAGTTTCCATCCTGGTCTAAAGGTGCCGCGCAGAGGGGAGTAGCAGGCAGGGCTGGGAACTGAGGCCCATGTGTAGCTTGAGCCTTGCCAGCTGCCTGGATGGAGACACCCAGGGCGGAGGTTAAGAGGCTAAGGTTTGGGCTCTTCCACCTCCCCTCTCCCCCAAAAGCATGTTGATAGTGGGCAAGAAGCTTTTCCACTGGAGGACAGTCTGTGGCCCTGGCCAGGGCGTCAATTCCCTGGGTCCTCTCAGAAAATAGCCGTAATTCAGGGAGCTGGAGGCTGAGCAGAAGGGGGGGGGGGGGCGGGGAGGGAGGGATGTCAAATTATTGTCATTCGTTTTGTTTGAATGACAGCCCCAAAAAGGGTTAGAGCAGAGAGGGTCCATCCCTGCCCTGGGGCCCTAGGGGTATGGGGGGGAGCAAGAAGCAAGGTTGTTCATGTCACAACAGGCTCCCCAGGTAAACCCCCAGCTGAGCAGCTAATCCACAGCAGCTGAGCCTTCCAAGCCTCAGTCTCCAGAGGCTCCTGACTGTTCTTCTCTGACCCCCACCCCCTTTCTGCTCCTCCTCGGCCAGCTGTTTGGGGCCCTCAGCCTAGTTGGCACCCCCAGCAGGACGGCCTGTTCCTTCCTGACCTCCCAGAGCAGCGCCTGCGGTCATGGAGAGAAGCCATACCCCCTTGAGTTCTTGAAATTAGCAACTGTGGGCCCTGCCTCTGTCCCCAGGGGTCGCTGTAGGGTCTTGCTGTCAAAACTGCCTCCATTGGCCTTAGCAGCCAGCACTGGGGGTCGGCCTGGGCCACCTCCACCTGCGCCAGGGAGTCATCTGGACACGAGGAAGGGGAGGTAGTAAGTGGGTTTAACAACTGGGCTGTCAGGATGCCGCCCCCGGCCCCATACATGTCCAGTGAGTATCAGCCCTGGTCAACGGCAGGTCACCCATGAGGATGGCCTCGGCTACTGCAGGAGACAGGCCCCCCCCACCCCCAATTTCAGCCCCGCGTCCCAGGCCTCCCGCTGTGGGCTCTGCGTCCACATGCTGAAATGGGCTCCTGCACCTGAACGCAGCCCTCCCACCAGCCAGGGGGGCAGTTCCCCGTCTCGCAGTCACTTTTCACCAGCAGGTGCGCTAGGGTCGTGCTGATAGGAACTGCCCTGTGGGGCAAAAATCACCAGGTGACCCCAAGCAGGAAAGAGGCGAAGTGATGACCGATGACCTGGTGAGAGCGCCAGTCTGCCCAGCTCTGCCTCGGTCAGGGATTCTCCACACTGAGGAGGCAACCTCGGGTCTGCAGGGGGCACACCCTTCTGCCCCAGCCACTCAGGGCTTCTAACCCTCAGATTCCAGGAGTTAGCGCTGTTCTGCCTCTTTCCTGCCTCCATCACGGAGTCTACAGTCTCCTGCCTCACAGCCATGACACAGGGACAAAATTCTGCTCTTAAGTCAGATGTGCCAGGTGTGGTGTCTGCTCGGGAGGCCGAGGCAGGCAGGCCCAGGGGTCCTGGACTGCAGGGCACCGTGCCCCCGGGGCGCCCGTCTCTGCTGCCATGTCCCTTCCGTAAGAACCCTGCGTCTCTGAAATAAGTAACAAAAATACAGCCAGGAAGTGCAAAGATGCGCCAAGCCACAGGGGAGTGCGAAGGGGTCGGCAGTGCGCCCTGGGGAGTACCAAGGGTAGGGAGGACCTTGGGGGTCAGGCAAGGAATTGTCCAGGTCACCGCACCTGGGGATGTTAAGATGCTGGAGTAACCTGGGTTTCTAGAATGCTCTGACCTCCAGATAGCTCAGAGCATGTTTGTCTGGAAATTTTTGAGCAGAGACTGAAAATTGAGCTCAGTTTTTAACTAAATATGTAACTTCCTTAGCCTCAGCCAGCTTGTCTACAGCGATGGGGTCAAGGGCCACAAGACGCACCTTTTCCCAACAGGACTCAGGACCCCTGGAGCCCCATCTGGCTGAGTGTGACTACAAGGACAGGGTTTTGTTTACCTGCTTTCTGAAAGGCAGAGGGATGAAAAAAAGCAGGGTTCAACCAGGGCCCGGGGCCCTTGCCGGAATCCCTTTAACCCTCCCTGTGGTTCGACCACAGAATAGGCATCCTGGCTGTCTGAAAGGTGAAACAGAGCCTCAGGGAAATTAAACCCTGGGCCCATGGGTGCTTGAAACTGGCCTTGCTGTGCAAGTTTAGGCCCTACCACCTTCCTCCCGCATCTCTCCCACTGCAGACACAAGCACCTGTCCAGCCGGGTGGAGTCCCTGGTGACCTTTAGCTCACTCCCAGCTCAAGCGAGTCCAAGCGCAGGCTCCGTCCTGCCGGTGCCACCAGCTGTCCCAAGCCAGGCCTGCTCAGCCTGGGTGGGAGCCTCAAAAACAGGCACATGGCGGGAGGTACCAATCCTTACCACCGGGGGAACCCTTACTAATTGGGGCTGGGGCTGGCCATTCTGCCATGATCCGTGAGAATCACCTGTTCTAATCAAGTAACTCGCTGCCCAGCTCACACAGCTCATGTGCACCTGCGAACACCTTTCCTCTGGCCCCCTATGGAGCCCCCAAGCATCTCCTTGCGGACACCATGCCCAGCTCAGAATTCATCACCAGCTGCAGGCGCTTCTGTGCTCTGCCCTCCCGCGGGCTGTCTCAGGCTGGGTGTGAATCCTCCTTTTAAGGCAAAGCACTGAGCCCTGTGCACTTGCCGTTCATGTTTGTTACATTCTATTTATTAATGTGCGTATTTATGTCCAGAAAGAAGGGATCAGAAATACCCTAGGAAACTCAAGCCTGAGCTTTGTTCCTGTGATAATGCATCTGAATAAGCCGAGACAGGAGAGGGGTCATCTTCGGAGCACCCACAGAGCACCCACTCAGGCTCAGTCACCTACCCCACCTTCCCATGCACCCTTCCTGCAGCCCAGGCCAAGGGCCCCAGCTGCCTGCAGGTGCCCCCCGGTGGCCGCCTGCGTAATGACAACACAAGGGGCGGAGCGTCTGGGCAGGGCCTTTATTAGGTGGTTACTGGGGTCAGAGAAGGCCTGCAGCAGTGTGTGGGCCCCAGGAATGGGGCCCTCCCCTCCCTGCTGGTCATGGCGGGCAGGTTCCTTCAGAAAGTCCCCCAGGTGGGTCCTGGGGGCCACTTCCAAGGTTAGAAGAGGAACTGGAACGCCTCCGCCACGTGCTGCTTCCAGGCGTCCAGGCTGGGCAGCAGGGAGGAGATGCCCATGACATGCCAGGCTGCCCCGTCCGACACCACCGACGTCTGGTAGGATAGCAGCTGCACACCCGCCTCTGCCAGGAGGCCTGGAGCAGAAGAGACCCAGGTTGGCAGGGCAGAGGGGGAGGAGACATGGGGGCTGGGAGCAGGGCCATGTTCAGCTGCCATGGGGGTGACGGTGTAAAGGGCTGAGATAAAAGGAACAGCAGGGCATGTGCCCAGCTCCCTGGAAATCCAGAGACCCCCTGGGAGCAGGTGGCCATCGGGCAGGCCCAGCCGCAAAGCCAGAGCAACGCACTGCTGTGCTAGTGGCCGGCTCCGTGCAGACCAATAGCAAGCAAAGCGAGTGGGGGAAAGTTCTCCAGGCAGCTGGCAAGGAGGGTGAAGCCAAGGCCTTGCTTGCAAGGCTGTGGGCACACTCTTGGCCAAACTTGGAAGTGCTCCAGGACTCCAGCACTGCGGGGGCTGGGAGGCCCTGGCAGGCTTCGCTGTGTCAAGGGAGCCTCCCCCTCCCCCGAGGGAGGTTCTGAGCCCTCAGGACTTGGCTCAAGGCAGGGCCAGGCGGGCACGTGACATGGCAATCGGGGACTCACAGTGAGGCACATAGTAGGGCTCTTGGGTCCAACCCCATCACTCTGCTCTGCGGCCTCAGAAAAGGCCCCTTCCCACCGAGCTCCCTTGCCACCCTGGTGTTCGGGAGCTGGCCTGCAGACCCTCTCCAGGCAGGGGCGTGTTGGGCAGAGGTGCCCTGCGAGGCAGGGAGGAGGCCCGAGCCCTAGCCAGCACCTGCCTGCCCCAGGGCACCCCCAGCCCCACAGGCCTCCTCACCGATCATGGTTGGCAGCATGGCCGGGCAGGAGGGCTGAGCCCGGAACAGCAGCAGGGGCAGGCCCCTGCGCAGAGGCACCTCTGGTCTGAACACCGCTCCGTTGAGCGCCTGCAGCACGGGTGTGGTGCCCTGGACCAGGCCCACTGCCCGGTAGGGTGCGCCTGCCAGGGCCACGGTCAGGAGGCTTTCTCCACAGCCCTGCTCGCCTGGCACAGCAGGGCCGTGGGAGGTGGTTACCTGCGGAGAGAAGGCAAGAGGCACAGTTAATCCTCCTGGCCGCACCACACCCAGCCCGGCCAGTCGGTAGGATGGCGGCCTGCCCAAGGCCATCGGCGACCCAGGGCCGGGGGAGGTTCAGGGTTGAGTCTGTGCTTCCTGGGGCAGTCGGCCGCCTCCCTAAACGGGGGACAAGTACCGATCTGTGAGGTGCAGGCGCAAGCTTGCAGGGGAGGGAGGAGGCAGGGCGGGGTTAGCAGGCTGGCCCCTGGGCAAACCCCGCCGGCCCCTCCTGCTATCACTGGCTTCCCCACAGGCTCAGGGCCCTGTTGGGGTGATGAAGCGAAGAGAGGGAGGGTGGACACGGAGCCTGCTGTCTGCCAGCTGCCACCGGCTGAAGACAGGCACCCATCTAAAAAGGGAGCCAGGGCTAATACCCAAGGGAGGCCCCAAGGTGCAGGGGACAGCGGGACCTAGTGCTGGCCCAGAGGGGGAAGATCCAGAAAGCGGAGCCCCACGGTGGGCTCCAGAGGTCAGTGGAGAGAGAAAGGAGCCCTGCGCAGGGAGTCAGAGGCCAAGCAAAGAGGCATCTCCTGGCTTCCAGCTTTCAGTTGCCTCAGCTCTGAAATGGGGGTGCCGCTCCCATTTCCATTCAGAGCACTTCGACACCCAGCACCCCCACGAGCACAGGCTCACGGCAGCACCCAGAGGCACTGGATGAGTGACAGCTGCCTCCCCGGGCCGCTCTGCACCCAGGCCCCCCACTCGGGGCGCACTAGGCTGTCCCGGGCCTGCAGATGCGGGAAGACACATGCCAGGGGAAGGGGGTGCACGCACGTTGAGGCCAGCCTCCTGCACCAGCAGCTTGGCGTTCACCAGGTTGACATCCGCCGGGCTGGAGGCTTCTTTGAGGAGGCCCACGATGACCGCGGGGCTGAGGCAGCTGCCCGAGTTCTTCAGGGACGTGCCTGGGACCGAGAAGCCGCCTAAGGTCACTGGTCGCTGACGAACTCAGGACGGGCAGGAGGTCAGGGGCTCCTCATTCCCCTGGGGGCCCCACCCCCGGTGTTTCCTCTGGAAGGTGAGAGCCAGTGGGGGTTGAATCAGGCCGCCCGGGACATTCAATCCAACCAACGCCACTGCCCTCCAGCTCACCCTGCGTTATCACGTGGATGGTCCCTCTGGGGGACCCGGCCCAGGCTTGCATCAGTGTCCCCAGAGCTTCTGCCAGGCCAATCCAAGGCTTGGTGTGCGGAGAAAAGGCACTGGTGAGGGCCTGGGCATTGACCTGCCGAGAAAGGGGGGCAGGATGAGGTCAGCCAGGGAGGGCAGGACATACCGATGGACTCGGGCCCCAAATCAGGCCTCCGTTGCTGAAATGCTGCCCACATGGAGAGCAAAAGGCACAGGCCACCCTTGCTGCAGGCTCTGCAGGGGGGAGACCAAGTTGTTCCAAGAGTGGAGGGGAGCTGTGGAGCCAGAAAAGGCAAAAAAGGCACCACCACCCCAAATTGCCAGAACTGTGGGGAACAGAGGCGGCCCCACCTTCACAGTCTCCATGGAGACTCGCCCCTGCAGTGCCGAGGGGTGCAGAGCCGGAGAGCAAGAGGGCTCTAATGCGAGATGTGTGGAGGCCACAGACCGCTTGCAAGTGCAGTGGTCTGTCTCCCTACATGGCACCCCGAGTTTGCTGCCACCTTTATTTCCTGTGTTAATTTTCTTTTAAAAAAGGTATTAACATGATCGCTAATATCACTATTTATGAAGCCTGATTCACACACTGGATGATCCTATCCTGGGCCCGCGAGCACTGACCTCTGTGGAGTCCACCACGGGGCAGGCTGGGCAGTCAGGGGGACCCACATTTCCTCCTAAAGCCATACACCTGGGGCCTGGCCAGCTAGACCCCCACCTGGGGCTTGAAAACAGCCAGCTTCTCCTGGGTCACCATTTCCATTCCATTTTGTTGTTCAAGATGCTCTGGCCACTTTTATTAAAATCAAGTTATATATTAGATTTTAAACTGAATTAAAATATTGGCCACTTTTATTGCGGCAACGGGTATCAAGAGAACCAGCTAAGAAGGATTTAATTTGAAACTTGGGGTTTGATACAAATCCAACAAGCAACGACGAGGTATAATAAAAAGAAAACAGATGTTTCTTTCCCTGTTTTCACCAAAGCAAGAGAGTTGTGATGTGGGGAGCATCCTGAGTGGCAGGATCCCCCCAGCCCTTCTGAGTAGGGGGTCAGAATGAGGGCCCCCTCCTCCCGACTTCTCCAGGGGGACATGGAGGAGCTGCAAGCCAGGGGGTGGATGAGAGAGCTCCAGCTGCTAGGGGCAGAGCTGAGAGGCCCCAAAATAGCTGGCTGGACCAGAGCCTGCAGGTGGCAAAAGAAAAAAGCTTGACCGTGGTGCCCCCAATTGGGGGGCTCATCCTAGGTCTGCTTCTCTAGGTGAACCCCAGGACCCAGGGTGCCCCTTAAGGGGTCTGCTCCACAGGTCTGACCCGCCTGTGATCTCCAGCCACGCCCCTCCCCCCTCCTTCATTCCTGAGGCTGGTGAAGAACAAAGAGGCCTTTCTCCAGACAAGGCACCCAGGGTCTCTGCAGAAGGCGAAGTGGTGGGGTAAGCTGCTCCCCGCTGCCAGGCCCCAGCTCTCTCCTCCCCACCCGCAGGTCTGGCTCCAGGGGAGACCACAATCTTCAGCTCCCAGGGCCGAATCTGGGCACGCCGTCACTGCTCGCCCTGCTGTCACCATTCCCGGCCCCCACCCCCCACCCCGGTGGAGGTACTCACCACCCCTGCTAGAGACTTCCCCTTCACCATGTCCACGAACTGCTTGGCGATCTCCTCCCCGCAGCGGCTCTGGGCCTCCCTGGTGCTGGCGCCCAGGTGAGGACAGCTGATGACGTTCTCGTGGTCCACCAAGGCTCGGTCCCTTGGTGGCTCCTGCAGGAAGGGACACCCCAGGGCGTGAGGGAGGCGGCATCCTCAGGGAGGCTCCACCGCAGCCGTGGGCAGAGCCGTGGCCAGGGGCGAATGTCAGCTCCCCAACTTCCTACCTACGTGCCTCGGGGCACATCTCCACCTGCCTCAGCCTCAGCGTCCCCAGCCATGAAGTGGCGTCATGCTACCCCCTGCAGGGGAAATGAAGTCCATCGGCGTTTTTATGCAACTGACCTCTGGGGCTGTCACCTGAGGCCTTGATCTTGTTAGCGCAGAAGGCGCGTGGGCCTGGGGCAGGCGTGCCTGACTGTGCACACCTGGAGCACGGCGTGGGCGTGCGCGCGTGTGCACACCTGCGCCTAGTCAGGGCTATAAGGGCCGCGTCTCAGCGGCGGAGGCCGGCTACCAGAGGGCGCGTGACTACAGAAGAGGCGAGACCCCGAGAGAACGCCAGGGAGAGCCCAGAGAAAAAGAGCTTGCAGGTTCGTAGGGGGCTGGGGGGCTCGGCATGAACCCGCGTGTGCTCGGCAGGGGACAGAGAGCGAGGGCTGGGGGCTCAGGGGACCAGGGGCTCGCCACGGGCCTCCCAGGGCGGCTGGCAACCCCACTGCCTGATCCGGGGCCCCAGCGCCTCCCCGGGGATCTCCGATGCCGGGGACAGGACTCAGTTGGAAACGCGTCTCCAGTGCGCCGGCCGGGGCGGGCGGGGGGCCGTGGGCAGAGGGAGAGCTGCGGATGACCCGGGGGGGTCTGGGCGGCATGTCCACCGTTAGGCGTGTCCCCCGTCTCCAGAAAGGGCGCACAGGAAAGGCAGAGGAGCTGGGGAGATGGCTTCCTGCGATGGGGTTCACAGGCCTGTTCAGAGGCCTGTGGCCTCCTGGCCCAAGGCCTCCCCTCAGAGCTGCCTGGCTGTTCTGGCTTCCCCTGAAGGATTAGCAGCGGGGGGTGGGGGGCAGGAGTAGGGTTCTGTTTAAAACCCGAGCTCTGCAGAAGACGGCATGGCAGCTGTGTACCAAGCAAGGGCTTCTCAAACCACAAGGGGCTATTTCTGGCAAGGCAGTTCCCCCCAATTACCCTGGGACAGAGCAAGCCAGAGGTGCCTGGATAAGTTGCGCCCCCCCAGCCTCTGCTCCCTGCACCCCTCCGCCCGACACCCAGCCTCACACACTCACCTCCGTGAAGACGTCCAGGGCGGCGCCCGCACACTGGCCGGACTGCAGGGCCCGGAGGAGGGCGCCCTCGTCCACAATCCCGCCCCGAGCGCAGTTCACCACGCGCACCCCCTTCTTGCACTGGGCGAAGGTGCTGTCATTCAGCAGGCCTGAGAGAGAAGGGGCGTCCTGCAGCGGCGGTGCCTGGCCCCATGGCCAGCAGTGGCCGGGAGACCCCTCCCTGGACCAGCCCTTCCCCCGGGCGCTCCCCTCCCACAGGACTAGTCTCTCCTCGGCTGCTCCTGTCCTGGATGGGGACAGATTGGTCTAGAAACATCCCAGAGGCCTCTGTGATCTTCTCATGGGGGTCTTGGGGCCAGAAGGGCCTGCAGTCATGTCCCTGGGGTCATGGGTCACACACACCCGTTCACCCGGCACTGCGTGCTTCCAGCTGCTCACCCCTCGGGACGCAGGGCCGCCCAGCAAAGCTCCCCGACCCGTGAAGCTTGGCCCCCAGAAGACGGCCTGCCCTGCCCCTCTGCAGCCGGCCTGCCGCGTGCCCCTACCTGTGGTGGAGGGCAGGAGAGGCGTGTGCACGGTGATGAAGTCACAGAGAGGCCAGATGTCCTCCAGGGGCAGCTGCTGGACACCGAAGGAGGCCGAGACCTCGGGCGAAATGATAGGGTCATACCCTACGGTCTGTGGGGAGACGGGGGGAGAGCCCGCATCAGCCGTCGGGATCGGCAGCCGTGCCGGGCGCGCACCATGGGCCACGCGCCGCTGCGACAACCTTTCGCAGACAGCAGTTCTCTGCCGATGACAGTGCAATGGGGGGCCCGTCCTTTCTGCTCAGAAGCAGGGGGCAGGGCCCGAGGTCCAGGGTCACCTGTCTGCCTCCACGCTAACCGCAAGCAGGTGCAAGAGCAGCTCGGGCCAGTGGCCGCGCTGGAGCCTGGAGGCCCTTTGGGAGCCGGGCGCCCACGTGAGGGAGGAGGGGCAGTGATGTGGTCTCGGGGTGCAAGCAGGAAAGGAGGCAGAGTGGCAGCTGCTGCAGACCCCGCAGCGTCAGACAGCACGCAGGGCAGGGGACAAGGAGAGGGAGGGGCCCCCGGGGAGAGACAGGCTCGTTGTTGGGGAACAGGGTGAGATACTGCCCTGACATACCAGCGGGGAGAGGGCCCCCCTCTCTTAACATTTCTTTTAATAAAATGTAAACACATCTAGTCCTGGGAGGCGTAACTGAGCGTGCAGAGGCGCAGGTGACTGAGGACAGACCCTTCCAGCAGGCCGGTGTGGGAGGGGAGCAGACAGGCGCCGTGAGGAGGAAAGACTGGGAAGAACCCAGGCTGGGGTCAGCGGGGAGGGAGGTGGCTCCCAAAGCAAAGGAGCCCCCCTGGGGCTGCTGAGAAGGAATGTAGACTCGGAAGAAACTCAAGAAACTCGGGGTGTAAAGCTCACCGGCCTGGCAGCACTGGCTCAAGGGCCCCAGCTGCTGGCGGTTGAAGACGGAGCCGGCCAGGATGAAACAGAAACCACCAGAAGAACAGAAACGCCTAACGCTGCGCCAGGGGTTATCTCGGGGTGAGGATGAGGTGTTTTTCTCCTTTATGCTTTCCTTTTTTTAACTCTTTCCCATGGGTCACATTTCCTGCGAGCCTGGGGATACGGAAGAGCTACTTTCACAGTTGATGGCAGCAGCGAGAGTTTCTACGTCAAATCCAGCCCTTGGGGAGAAGCAGCTGGAAATGGTGACAGTGAGGAGCAGCCTGTGGCCCACGCTGTACGCCCTGCGCGGCGAGCCAGTGGACCTCACACCAGCCTCTGTCGGGGGCCTGGGGTCAGAGGTTGCGTCCCCCATGTCCTTACGCTCGTGGCAGCAGGCCCCCGTGGCTTTTCCCCTTGGATACAACCGGCTCCCCTTGCGGGCAGACCGCGGCGTGCAGAGGGGAGGGCTCCTGCCCGGCTCCTACTAGCCGGCTCCCTGCGCGGGCTCCAGGGCAGCAGGACAACGGCCCTACTCATCTTGCACCCAGACGCGCTTCTCACGTGGAGCGCACAGAGGACGGGGCACCCAGGGGCACCCAGCCCAGCCTGATGCGGTGACTTCACAGACCCCGGGTGCCCCGGGCCCTCAGGAGCCGAGAGCAGCAGGGGCTGCGGTCTGTAGGCTGAGCTGGCCCGGGGTACCAAGGAGCAGGTGGAGAGAGATCAGCATCTTCGACGCGGGTCAGCCCCGAGTCACCTCTCTGAGGTGCAAGGTCTCTGCAGGCAACGGCAGGGAAAGAACTCGGCTGCGAAAACCCCTGCTCTCATTTTTCACTTAAAATATCCGGGGCAGACGAGACCTAACTCAGGCAGAGGTTTTAAGAGGTTTCAAGGTACTCCAAGGTCGCCTCCTTGCTTGTGTCCCAGGTGGCAGCCTGGGGGGGCGCCTGCTCCAGGGCCCCCGACTCAGCAGGGCACAGGAAGAGCAAGGCGGCCTTCGAGCACGGGGCCCTCCAATGAAGAAGCTTCTGTATCCCAGAGCCAACGGTTCTGTGGGGCACTGGAGCTCTGCTCTCCCCCAGCACAATCCAATCTTAAACAGAATCCCAAAATAAACCAGATCAATTCAAAGCTGCAGAGGCAAAGGTCCAGAGCCCCACCACCTGCTGTCTCTCAGGCCCCCTTCAACCCTAAGGCACCTTTCTAGAACCTGAGGCTCTGGGACATTTGACGATCACAGCTCCAGGACAGCAGGGATTGCAGCGCCCAGCCTGAGGGGTGCGAGCCTGGGTGGCCCACGGGACCGTGGCGGGGCTGGCGGAGCAGGGCAAAGGGCAGCAGGGGGCAGTCTGAGCTGGATCCACCACTCATGAGTCCTGTTATCTTCAACCACTCGCTAGTCCTGTTATCTTGAGCTTATGATGGAACCTTCCTGGGCCTCAGTTTCCTTATCTGTAAACCTGGCGTAATTACACTGCCCCGGCGGGCTCACCGGGACACAGCAGACCTCAGTAAACACCAGCAGGACCTGAAAGAATCCGTGATAACCGGCGGCTCGGGTTCAACGTCCACCCGCTGGGCTTATGTCAGATCCCTAACAGCACTGACCACAAAGCCACTGTTAAGAGACGCTGGTCTCCTGCAGAAAACCCTGATAAGAAATTACAAGCCTCCGCTCCTGCCCGGGCCTGTCCACATGCTCCAGGGGGGACGTGCCAGCCTGAGTGAGCGGAGTCTCCCCAGTTACAAGCTGCTATTCAGCAACACTAGGGCCAGGATGGCTAAGACCCCCAGCAGGTGCAGGGATGGTCCCGGTCCCTCACCTGTGCCCTCAGGTGAAGCCGTGCTGGCTGAGGGCCGGCATCGGGGGGTCTCTCCACACCAGGTGGCATTGGGGAAGCCCCCTGGCTAAAATCCTTAGCAGAGCTAAGCTTGAAGACACCCCTTCCTGGGTGACCAGACAACCACAAAGCAGGGAAGGAAAAAGCAACATCTGAGCACCAGAAGCCACCCCCTACCCCTCCTGTGACACTCAGGGTCAGCTCTTGAATCCTGATAACCGGCTGGGGCCAGGTGTTATCATCCATTAGCAGCCTTCCCATTGCTTCACAGCCTGGGCAGGTCAGGGCCCAGGGTAAGACCCCAGCCGCCGGGGATGGGGGATGAGCAGGATGATGTCACATGCTCTGCAGTTTTGCCAGAACCAGAACCACGCAGCGTCCACTGTGCCTTATGGTCCACACCAGGTCATTCCAACACACCCCAGTCCTTAACATTACACCTTTCCCTGCGCCCACGGCGTGTACTCACTGCCGAGGACCAGTTCATGGGTAAAGCTGGCTGCCTGGGGTGAAGGATGCTCAGAGGCACACGGGGCCTTAGAGGGTATCTGTGTCTAGCTCTCTGCCCGCCCCACCACCCTGCTGGCTATCCAGTCTCCCGGGAGCAGCTCCGTGATGGAGACTCACCCCTCACCCCCAAGGCCTCCATCCACTCGGGACCAGCTCTGTCTGTAGCTCTATCCCCTCCAGCTGCACCTGCTGGTGCCCCCTGGGCCCACATCATACTGAGCAGGACTTCTCTGCCTTCAGGGAGTTGAAGGTCCTCAATCTGGCTCCCAGTCTGGACTAGGCTCAGCGACCAGTGCCTTAACCCTTTCTTAGGAATCTTGACTCACCACCTTGTCTGATTCCAGAGCTGCCGCAGAGAACGGCCCATGACCGCCCACAGTCCTGTAGCACAGAGCTTGAAGAACGTCACCTTCCTTGCTCTGGAAGTTGTATTTCTTTTAATGTTGCCAAAGTTTCCTCCCCGACAAGTGTTCTATCAATGCCTCTATACCCGGTATACTTGTTAGGTGCTTTTGGGGCCCACATGTATTCCAGCCAAATTTCCTGTTGGTATGCCCCAACAATCCAGTCTTCTTACACCCCTGAGGCCCTGATTCTGCACTGTTAAGTCCCAAATCATCCCGCTGCTGCTAAGAGTGTGGGCAAAGCAGGGAGGCCCTGCAATCTCCTGTACCATCTGCCACCAGATACTACCCCCTTAGCACCGAGCTCAGGTTGCTATCCTAACCCCAAGGATGTCCAATTAAAAAATAAACACATTCACTTAAAAAAAAAAAAAAAGAAATGAGGTGGGTTAAGTTACTGCCAGAGGCTGGCGGGCTTGGGCAAATGTTCCTGAGCTGCAAGAACTGGATGAGCTGTGGGTCCTGGGGAAGGGGGCAACCAAAGATTCTGACATCTGTCCCAGAGTGTGTGTGTCATCAATGACACGCTCACCTGTTTGGCTTGTGTGCTCTGAGTTTACATAACCCCTGGCCCCTGCTTTTAGAGCACCAGAACTTCCCATAAGCTAAAGCTTTACCTTGATCCCTCACCGATGAGCACAGAGGACAGTGCTCTCTGAGGCTGTGGCCGCTCGCCTGCCCAGACGGCGAGCTCTGGTTTGCACTCTTGGGTTCTGGAAAACCCCTGGGGCCTGCTCGCCCCAGGGCTGAGGGTCGGGAATGACCACGTGGCATCGCGTGGGGCCTGGAGGCAAAGGAAGCTCTTCCCAGGGGCGAGGCCCCACCAATGTCCATGTGCTGGGAGCCCTTAGCAAAAAGTCCAGTCCAGACATCAACATCAGATTGAGGATTCATCTGGAAGGTCCTTCCAGTTCAGTGAAGGTGGGAGAGACGAGCAAAACAGAGGGAGCGAGGGACCAGGGGGAAAATGATTTCAAACCCATTGGCCTTAATGTTTAACTAAAGCTTCCTGGCTGCAGTTTGCACCCGTAACCCCTCCCAAAGCCACAGCAAACATGAGGCTGTCCTCTGCTCGTCTCCCTGGCTGTCTGAGCACCCCTGTGGGTGCCTTCCCTTAGCCGAGTGCCCTCTCCCCTCTGCATAGACTCCCCGACTGGTCTCGGGTGCGCTGCTATTAAGGATGACCTGCCCTTGGTGAGAAGGTTGGGAGCAAATAGAATGAAAGGCCCTGGGGGATAAAGGAGCCAGGGGCGATTTCTGAGAAATGCGTGACATCTTTCAGCCACCGTGGGGACTAGAACGATCACCTTCCAATCTCCCGCCCTGCAGAGCCAGAAGATGGAGAGCCGTCGGCAGTGTGGGAAGGCTGTACATTTGCTCTTACAGCCGAACAAGGAGGCCCTTCTGTCAGGGCAGGAGAGGTCAGCAGGATGCAAGACCCCTCGTGCCCCACTGGGACTTGCGAAGTTACCCACCTGGGCACTGAGGTGCCTCCACCAGCTCCTGACTTAAGAGTCCAGCATCCCTGCCCGCCTTGGCTTCACTGTTTATTTAGCCAGAGGCGCTACAGGAGGGGCAGACCCTCCAAGGACAAAGCCTTCAAGCTGCCTTCGAGCAAAGTGGATTCCGGAAACTGCAGGAAGCCCCACGTCAAAGGGGCCGCCCCCTCTCACCTTCATGCCGAAGGACTGCATGCGGGTGGCCACCTCTCTCCCGATTCTGCCCAGGCCGAGAATTCCCAGGACCTTCCCATTCAGCTCTGTGCCCATGAACTGCAACCAAAGAAGCCTCAATCAGCCCCGCGCGGGGGCCAGGGGCCGGGCCGGGTGGGCGACGGACGTGAGGCCAGGGGCTCACCTTCTTCCGCTCCCACTTGCCGGCCTTCATCGACGCCGTGGCCTGGGGGATCTGCCTGCAAGGACACAAGGGGTCAGCGGGCAGCCAGGCCCCGGGCAGCAGGGAGGCTAACGGAGGCCTGACGGTCATGCCGGGAACCACGCTGACTCGGGCCTGGGGTTCGGGAGCAGAAACAAGGAGAATCCCAGGCGGGAAGTGGAGGCGACACCTCGGAAAGCGTGACTGGGGAGCCCTGGGGTTTCTGTTCGCAGTTGGGAGTCTGGGGGAAGTTCTGATTCCAGCTCCATCACTGAGGCTCCAGGAGAGACAAAATAATAGCCGGTCCTCCGGGGTTTGAGAACAAGATGGGGGTCCGAGGGACGCATGACGTCAAATGCTCCAATAGGCCAAGGATTTCATTTTCCTTCCATGGGGGGCGCAGCCTCCGGCAGCTTCCACTGTATCCAGGAACGGCCGACTACTTGTTCTTCCCAGAGGTTCTCAAATCCCAAAGGTCTCAGGCCAGACAGGAGGTGGGTGGGTGCTACAGGGCAGACCTTGTGACATCCACACCACCTCCTGCCCCCTACCCCCCACACACAGCCTATGTCCTATGGGTTAACATGGAACTGAGTCCCCCGGTGTTTTCTGGAAGAAGTCAGGGCAAAGTTAAAGGTCAGAAGGTCAGATAAGCCACGTGGGACAAGGTCATCCAGGCTTCTCCAGAAGCAAAAATCAGGGAAGAGACAAGAAATATGTCTCAACTGCTGCACACACATCGCCCCACTTGACGCCTCCATGCTCACAGCTCCCCAGGGCTCTGGGTTCAGCACCTCGTCGGCATCACCCAAATTCAAGTGGGTGAATCCATGCCAAGGTCACGAAGTTACCCACCCAGAAGGCCCATGAGCATCACATGACGGCTGGGCGCAAAATCCAGAGCGTGTGAGCAGATCTGAGCGCGTCAGGAGTGAGACGCTCAGACCCTGTTCCCCGCATTCTGCTTCAGCCCCATCTACTTGCGAGAGCAAGGCTGGTGGGACCTCAGGGGTGAACTCGGCAAAGCTTCAGGAGCGCGTTTGTGGAGAAGCTCCAGCTCGTCCTCTGGCTGCAGGCCTTGGCAGGGGCTCATTTCACAAGCAGCCGGGTTCCCTGATTTGCGGGCACTTGAACCCCAGAGCCACCTGGGCTCTGCATGCCAGACCCAGAGCGATGGGCGTCCAGGGGTCTCTGAAGGTCCTCGCCAGTCTGCCCGTCGCCAGGCTAACATGTTTCTAAGTTTCTCTGTTGGCCCCGGAGGTCATTATAATTTGCCTACGAGAGAGACTGGCTGGGGAGACAGGGGCTTACCTGGCCAGGCACATGAGCATCCCACAGGTGAGCTCCGCAGCACTGAGGCTGTTCCCGTTGGGGGTGCTACGGTCAAAGAGGAGAGGGGAGATTAGTGGTCCAGACACATCCAGGCTGGAGCCCTGACCCGCTGTGCTTTTCCTCCTGCTCCATGAGCTCCCGGTTCCTACTACCAACTCAACCCGGGCCCCCGTCTGGGTTCTCGGATGTGCTCCCGCCCTCATACCGGGGCTGCCGGGAACCCCCCTCTGCTCAGCCTCGCTTTCCAGCAGAGCGACCTCTGGTAGAGACTCACTTGGCTTCTCTGCCACATCTTGTCTCCCACGGCAGAGAAGCGCCTCCGTGACTCAGCCCTCCTCTGGCCCCTCCGTCCAAAGCCTGCTGCTGCGGGGCACAAGAGCGAGCCCCCCGGGGCGGCCCGGAGCACACACGCCTTGCGGAGCCGCCTCCCGGCTTTTGTTAGCCACGGGGCTGACATTTTCATCTCCGCCTGTCTGACTTCTCTGCCTCCGTCTCAACCAACTGAGGACGGTCCCTCGCCCCTTGACCACAGGGCAAAGCTCTGCCCACTTCGCAGGAAGGAGGCAGAGGAGACAAACCAATGATTCCTTCTGGGGAATCATTTGTTCACCCACCTTCACCCACCTCCTTTCCCTGCTGGGTCCTTTCATCTCTAGAGATGAAGGTTACGGGGAGAAAAAAAAAAAAAGAGATGCTATTTAAAAAACTAGTCAAGATGCAAGGATTCTCAGAACCCAGCTGTCCACCAGGCCACCGGCTGCCGGGCTGGCCCAGCTCACAGGCTTCCGGGCACCGGCTGGATGGGGCTGGATGCACGGGGTCTCTGGGGACGAGGGGCAGGAGGGCTGATGCTTCTGGGTCTGGGACAGAATACAGGTGGGTCACCCCTGAACGTTGCTGGATCTAGAACTGAGGCGTAAGATGGGCGCCTGACCTCTGCCCCCCAGGAGGAAGGGGAGAGAAGGATTTGGAGACAATGAAGGTCTTGAGAGGAGAGAAAAAGCCTGAGGCGAGGTGGGCTGGGGGTGACCTCGCCACACGATGCCTGTGCGAGAGGGAGCCGGAGTGCGTCCCCAGCAGTGGCACGCAGGCATGACCTGTGCCTGGGTTTCTACAGAAAGAGCTCTCACGGGGGGCCCTTTGCCTTGTGGCCCCTGCAGAGCAAAAGAGAAGAGGTTCCTGTTCCAGAGGGTGCAGCGAACCGAGGAAGGAAAGAGCACAGCGTCACCAGCAAAGGCTGGGCTTCCGCACCCACCGGGGAGGGGAGAGCAGAGCAAGCAGGCCTGACTGGGGGCGGTGGAGGGGTGCAGGGGCGGCAGGGAGGGGGCTGCACTGGAGGCGAGAATGCAGAGACCTTTACTGACTTTCTCAGATTCCCCAGCCAGGCTGTGGACATGCAAACACTGTGGGGTGAGTTTGTGGAGCATTCTGGAATAACCAAGAGCGCCTGAATGTCAGACAAGTGGGTCCCCCAAGCTGCGCGCATTGACTCCCTCCCCCACCTTCAGGACCCAACTTAGACCAGGCATTCCCTGGAAGCCCTTCTCTGCCACCTGTCTCTAACCTTTCCCCTCCCTCTTGCCCCGGGAGGCCTCCGAATTCACCCTGCCCCTGGCTGCCCCTGCCACTTACTTCATCACCAGGACGCCCTTCCGCGTGGCGGCCTCCAGGTCCACGTTGTCCACGCCTGTGCCGGCTCTGCCCACCACCTGGAGCTTCTCTGCCGCGTTGATGACATCAGCAGTCACCTTAGTGGCCGAGCGGACAATGAGGCCTTCGCAGTCCTGAGGCAGAAGAGCAAACATCTGGGCTCACCAAGTTGGTCTTCCAGACCTCTGAAGGCCAGCACCCTCGCACCAAGTGGGCGTTCCTGCCCGCTGGCTGACTGTGGGCACATTCAGGGGAAGGAAGGCAAGGTCTACGGTCTGAAAGGCCCCACCACTACTCAGGCCTGGGTGCACGCCTAAGCCCCACCCACTACGAGCTGAGAATCTGCGAGAGGAGGAAATGAGAGAGGCCAGGCCCAGGGCCTGGGAGATGCTCCGTAGACACCAGCTCCTCCATCAGTCACGGGCCCACTTGGGGAGCAGCGGCATCCGGTTCTACCTTGCGAGACCCTGTGCCTGGCACAGGGAAGCACTAATAAGCGTGGCTGGCTGCATGAATAAATGAAGTGAATACTCAAGGTCAAGCTGCTCATCCCATTTCTGGATACTTACCCGAAAAATACAAAAATGCGAAAGGGACACACACACATTCCTGCATTTACTGCAGCACCACTCACCCGGCCCCCTGGCCCTGGTCGCCATCTGTACACGGGAGGTGAGCAGGTGGCCCTGCAGGTACCCCAGCTGGGTCTGACACCCAGCAGCTGCCGTCTGTGCCTTTTCCAGAGACGCGCTCAGCTGGCTCCCGGGAGAACCCGCTCTCCCCTCCCACCACGTGGGTCCCAGAGACAGAAAGGTCACGGGCGTCTTGCTCCTCGGGCGAAGGCCCAGACCGTGCTTAGCATGCACGAGCCTGGGAACAAGTCTGGACACGTTCGGTGGAGAAAGAGCAGAGAACTATTTACCTCCTCCGATGGAGACGAGGGAGGCAATGCCCGCCCCCATGTAGGGCTCAGATCTGAGGGTCCGGGCCCTGGCACCACCGCGCACGAGAGCTGGCAAAAGGCTTTCTGGGGAGGCGCTTGTGCTTCATGCCTCCTCACCCGCCAGGGGCTGGGCTGACCCCAGAAAGCCGAATGCCGGAACCTCCCAGGACTCTGAGCCCTTCCACGGCCCCGGGTCTAAAGCAGAACCTCCAACGTGACACTGGACCATACTTTCCAGCGCGTGTCCAGCCCCATTTCACAGATTAGGAGGAGCCTGAAGCCAGGAAAGGTGCCTTCTCCCCTCCCCCCTCCCTTTTCATCTCTTCCTCCCTTAACGGGGTGCCAGCTATGAGGGGTCACGCCAGACTGTTGACAAGAGGTGGTCTCAGCCCCGCCCCTCAAGAGCCCCCAGCATTCCCCGCAGTGTTGGAGGACTGGACACCGAGAGGTGGGAGGAACCAAGCAGAAGCCACCGCGAGGATGACCACTAAGCGGGCAGTGTCTGGAGGATGCTCTGAACCCCCAGTCCCTGGCCAAAGATCAGCCACTGCCTGCGCAGTAAGGGGACGCTGCCCTCTGTCCCGCCAAAGGAAAGGACCCCCTGCCTGGCCAAGCACAAGCGCCTTTATCTGGGCAAGAAATGTCTCTTCCAGGAAACCAAGCACCTGTCCCTGCCGACCACTTCCTCCCTCTGCTTCTGTATTGTCTATTTCCCATTCAGCCGTCCCCGCTCTGACAGCGCTGGGTCTCCTGTGGGCATTTTATGACCTGATGACCTGTAGGCACAGGTTATGCCTTCAGAGGCTTCCTCTGTGTTTTCTCCTCCCTCCCCATGGGCCCCGCCTCTCCGGCCTGGTGCACACAAAGCGCTCCCCGAGCACCTCCCGGGTGCCCACGCAGCACGGCGGCGCTGCAGTCCTCGCCCCTACTCGGAGGAGAGTCTGGAACATGCAGCGGGATGAAAGGATTGCTAAGGTATCAGCATTAGGAGAAGGTGTAAGACGGTATTTTTATGAACTCAGGATGGAGAAACTTTTCCCCAGGTGGGGCGGAACTCCCAGGAGCTGTAATGCAACAGGGGCAAACTTGGTTCCATGAGAAATTAAATTTCCGCGTGGAAAATGATGCCATAAACTAGAAAAGGCAAGTTATGGGCTTGATGCTGGGAGAAAGCGCCTTGTAACATGTACGGCAGAGAAGGAATCCCCCCCAGAGTGCTGAAGACTTCCTACGAATCAGATGCTTTGAATGGTCAAGAGTCAAGTGAAAAGCAGCAAAGATCTAAGGTGAAGCCCACGAGGACTGCAAAGTAGCCCCTGATCTAGAAAGACTCGGAAACACTAGATCAAGGAAATCAAGTTTACAAAGTGGTGATTTCCAGGCCTCCTGGTGACAGAAAGCAGAGCAGCAGTGTCCAGAGTGGGCGAGTGGAGGCTGTCTGGCAGTGGGCGAGATTGTGCTCGGCGCGTTCCTGTCCATCGATGGCGCCTTAGTCACAGCTAACCTGCGGGCGTAAGCCTCCTTCGAAGTGGTCAGCCAGGGACCAAGGGTCAGGGCTCCACCACAGGGGGGCATTAAACTGGACCCATCCCCAGAGCCCGGCTTCTCAACTTGCCCCCTAGTATCAAGCTGCTCTCAGGCCCAGCTCTGCTCAGGATGCTCTACGGGCATTCCTGGGGGGCCCACGGGTAAGGCCTCCTTCGATGCTCTCTCTAGAGCTACCTACCACCCTCCCCAAACCTTAAAAAATGTCTCCCCAGGTCAGACTGGCTGTGAAGGAGGGTGCAGTTTCCCCCGCAGTGCACCCCACTCTTGCAGGCCTGAGGACAAGCAGCAAGAGTGCCATCAGCAAGCACCCCTCTGTCGTAGACGGCGCGCCAGGTTAGGGACGTGCCTATGGACTCCCCAGCACAGACTGACCTTCCCAGCAAGCCCCTCCAGAGCAGGGAGTCTGCCTTCGGAGACTCCCGTGGGCAGACCCCGGCCCCGCAATGGAACAGGCAACCGTGCGGTCAAAGTTCACCAGCGTTCAAGGCCTCTCACACCCTCAACAGTCTCAGCCTCCATTTGGTTCTTCACTCAGTCACCTGAGCAGTTGATTCCCTCAGCCAGCACACATTTGAATGCTTACGTGACCTTCTTTCTCCTGCTGGCCCCTCAACCCCCCTGCACCCCCAGGTACGGTTCCTCTTCTCAAGTCACAGGCCATGGCTCCAAGCGGCAGCTCCTTCCCCTGTGCACCTCTGTGTGGCCTGCTGACTCTGACTTTCTCCAGCATGCGGAGGTCCTTGTTGGCACCCCAGGGTGGGAATGCGCCTGGGTGCAGGCAGACAAGCACTGGGTGGGACCCGCTCCCTGCACGGGGTTGTCCTTCCCCTTCCCACACCCCAGCAGCCTTAGGGCTGGAAAACAGCAGGCCCCTGTCCTGCTAAGTCATAGCTGCTCCCAACACACTGGCTAGCTCAGCAGTGGCAACACTTTCCCTCCCTCAGGTTCACACTTGCTCCTTTTTCTCCCCCGTACCCCCTAGGGAGGACAGGTTTGGCCTTGGAGTTGATTCCAGTATCGCTGATGCCGCTGACTTAAACCTCGGGAAAGTTCTAGAAACTCTCCAGGCCGCTCTGCACTGTGCGTGTGCTCTGCTCGGTAAGTGGTTATTTAACGTCTACAGATGAAATCCTAGTGTAAAGACTGGGCTTACTATTTAAGAGCCTTTCAAGAAATGGGACTTGTGCGTAGAAATGTGTTCCTATCTTTCTAAAAATTCTGAGATAAAGACAGAAACGAGCTTCAATAAATCAAATGCCTGATGATTCTGACCAGCAGTGCAACTGCTGTTTAAAGAGCAGAAGAAAACAGCCATAGGCCTCACACAATACAGGTGTTATGTCATGAAACTTGTGTGTACAGGTGTGTAGTAAGATTGAAAGGTTCCTGCATTTTATTTTTATTGCAGGTGTGAGGAGAGGGTGGGCTAAGAATGAGCTTTGTGAATCCCCAGCAAGATGTTTATTATCCCAAGTCAGTGTTTTCCAAATCTCTGAGTCCCCAGCAAGAAACACACGTTGAAGTTTTGATTTTAGACACACACAAAACTCCTCATGTCACTGAAACAAATTTCAATCAACAGTATCTTCCCAGGTTACCTGCCCTGCTCCCTGATATTTCTTAATCCGCTTTTTTACCTACTGATCGTGATCCACTAAACGGACCTCATTACCCGCTAGTGAGCTGTGACTTGCCCCACTGGGGCGATGATTATGCTTCCCGACCACGAAGCGAGAGAGGGAACTGTGTCTGCTCAGAATACTAAGCAGCTGGAACGCAGCCTGGCTGTGCTGTGTCCCTTCAGTATGAAAAAGATTTAAACCCGGGAGGGGATGAGGCACTATTCCAGACACATCTCCAGGCAGAACAAAAAGGCAGAGTGAATACGAGAGCCCTTCAGCGAGCTGCCAGGGGAACCGAGGCCGGGCGTCCCTACACAGCCTCACAGGGCCGGCCAGCCAGGAACCCCCGGTTGGCCTCCTCCAGGCCAGGAGTTCTCGGTGCCTCTAAAATGTCCCCAGCATTCCAGCTGGGGATTCCCAGCACCCACCCGCCAACTCCCAGCCTTTGCCCTCCACCACTGCCAAGGCCTCCTCTATCAGTTCTGTGCCCCTCAAATTTCTTTTTCTCCCTAAGAAAGAGACAAAGTCCAAGTCCAGGCCCCTCTGGGTGGGCTGCTGGAGGTCAAGGTCACAGCTGACCCAGCAGCTTCTGCACGCCCACAGCCAAGGCCGCTGCTGGCCACTGCTGCGTCCACAGGAGAGAGGGACCAGGGAGTGCCCGCCTCCCTGCCGGTGCCCACGCGTCCAGGGTCAGGTCCTGGGCACCCCAGCCGCTGCAGGCCCGTCACCCCTACTCTCTTGCAGCAGAGCAGGTTGAGCCAGGCTGCTGAGGGCTCCTCCCTCACAGGCTGTGCAGTGAGTGACCCCGGCACTCCCTAGGGAGCCCATAAGCTTCTTGAAGGCGGGGTGGGCGGCACCCTGGGGTGCGCGGGGACCCGCGAAGGAGCACAGCAGGCCACAAAGGCAGACAAGGGGCCACGAGCAGTTTCGAGGGCCACGTGGTGGTGGCCCAGCTGAAGCCCCAGCCCCGGGGTGGTTGGGCCTGAGTGGGGGTGAGGGCGGGGCCGCACTGGGTTCGCTCCTGGTTAGGGGGAGGCCGGAGGGGTGTGGGGGTTGGCGAGTGGGGGCGAGACCCGAGAGCGCAGAACAGAGAAGTTGAGGAACTCGGAGGAAAGTTCCCAGGAGCGCGGTTCCAGGTTGCATCTGCCCATCCAGCCTCGCCGGAGACTCCCCAGCCAGAAAAAGAGCCGAAACCGTGTGCGCTTCGATGCCACAACAAACCCATCTGTTCCTGAGACTCCCCAAGAAACACCGCCTTCCCGGGGGGCGTAGGGAAAGGGACCACCGGCCCCGAGGCCCCAGGCGAGGCGTCGTGCCGCCTTGGGAGGGGATCTCCCGGCCCAGCGCGCGGGATCGGGGCGCCCCCCGCCCCCCCCTTTCCTGCCAGCCCTCCTCGGAGGCCGAGGGGCGGTGAAACTCGCGGCGGTCTTGCATCAGACGAGAGGCGGGCGCCGCGCTCGCCGCGCGCGCCGGGCACCTTCCTGCGCGCGCCCTCCAGGGCCACGGGGCGGGCCGGGACCCGCGGGCTCTCCGGGAAGGGTGGGCGCGGGCGATCGCGGGTCTCCGGGCTCCCCTCGAGGAAGGCACGCCGCGCTCTGCCCCGGTGCCCCCGCGAGGGCCAGAGGCGGCGCCGGCTGCCCGGCCGCTGCGCGCGGAGGCGCGCGGCATCCCACGGGCCGGCCCGCAGGGCCCGCCGGAGCTGCCCGCGCTGCGCGGTGCCCGCGGGAGGCCGCCCCCGCCAGACACGCGGCTGCACCCCGAACGGAAAGTTTGCACGGTGCAGCTCGCTGCGGGCTTGTCCCTCCCCCGACCCCCAAACTCTGGAGGCCCCGGGACGCGTGCATCAGGGGGGGAGCAGAGGGGGGCGCGCGCTAGCCCCTGGCCCCGGCGGCCAGCCTGCCTCCGAGGAGGGTGTCACCTCGTCCTCGCCGCTCTTCGGGTAACTCACCTGCAGCTCGGCGATCAGCTCCTCTTTGCTCAGGTTCTGCTTCTCCACCACCTGCAGCCCTCCATCTTGCAGGATTTTCCGGCAGCAAGGGTCCAGGCTGTCACTGATGAGCACTTTCCGGAGGTTTGCAAAGGCCATGGCTGCAGGGGGCCTCGGGACCGCCCGCGCTTCCTGGGCAGAAGCACCTAAAAAGGCTGCAGGCAGTTCCGGCGCGCGGGCGCGTGCAACTGGGCCGGAGAGTGGGGCCGCTCCCCCTTTATCTGCCCCCCAACCGTCTCCTTCTGATTGGGCAGAAATGCTCCAACTCCCCGAGACTCCGCCTTCCCCGAGGTCTGCGCCTTCGCACCCCGCCTCCTTTATTATTCTCCAGCGATGAATTTCTCAATCGCAGCCAAGGCCCTTCCCTGCACCTGGGGAGCGTCCGGAGGCACCATTTGCGCTGAGTGGCTGATTTATATCTGAAGCAAACAGGCACTCGCGTTGTCACCGTGAGAGGAATATTTCATCTTCACATCTTTGCTCCTAAGCGCGCATTTACTGCTTCCTCCAGCATTGGCTGAGCGCCCTGGTAGGACAAGGCAGAGGCTGCTGGCTGAAGGGGCTGGACATCCCCAAAACGTGTTCCTTTCCTCTGGCCCAAGCAGAGACTGGGACACGGAAAGTTAGGATCTGGAGGAAACTTTCTGAGCCCTCACAAAGCAGTAATTAATTCCAAATGTTTGGGGGCAATGAGACCCACGAATTTCAAAGACAGCAAGGGCCATGCGTTTAGAGCGGCCAGAATTTTTATTCACTTTCCCTGTTTTCTTCCTCCACTTCCTTTCTGGATCTGAAAAAGAAAGAGGAAATGAGGTGTCAGGCTGGTCTGATTTACCCATTGGCCAAGAGAGTTCTTCCCGGCTCTTAACTCCATTGTGTTTAAACCCCAGGACAAAAGGGCTCTTCATGCCCTACCTTATGGGAACATGGAAAATTTCGCTTTGGATTACTGAAGGCCGGCCAGGACCAGCAGTGGAGACAGCAGTGCTTGCAGGTGAATTAGAATGCAGTTGTGTAGACTTGTGCGCACACTTAACCAGGGGGTGCCCCTGTCCTGTGCAGTAAACAAAACTGACCTGCTAAGATCCTCACCCTAGGGAGCAGTGCAGTATCCATACATAAAGCACTAATGTCTTTAGGCTGGGAATTTGTAGGCACAGGACAGATTTTAGACCAAATGTTGCCAGTGGGAAAGAAAACAATTTGTCTTTCCTGTTTACTTCTTTGGAGGATTCCATGGCCTGGCATCTCAGCACCTGTGAGTGTCCAGGTCTCTTCATCTGGGAGGTGCCAGCACCTCTGGGGGGCCAGAGATCACTGAAGGCCCCAGAAAAACACCCATTTGTGTTACGCTTTCATTCACCTCCTCCCCAGACTCAAGCTCTGCTTCCTTTCAGCTGTCAACTCTGCTACCTCTAAACGCTGCCCGCCTTCCCCACCAGCAGAGCTTCTAGGAGCCTGATGAACTTGCAATCCGAATTCCTTCTACAGCTCAACACCATGGCCTTATTTTCATTCTTTATTATTTCTGTCCCACTACTTTTCAACGTAGATACATGTCATACAATGAAAGACACTTATAAACCCATAAGAAAATCACTGGGGAGAGTCCACTTCTACATTGAAATAAGAGTGTAATAATTTTCACCGTAAGGCAGTGAGCAATGTGCCTCTTCTCATTTCTGTAGCATCACTCCATGCTGTGCTGCCTGGTGTCCTATGTATGTGATATGCCCATTGCACGTCTCCTTCCTCATTAAAATCAAAGACACAACATCACGTCCCTCCGAGGGTGCCTACCCAGAACCTGTGGAGGTTCAGAAGAGATTGCATTCAAAAATTAATTTCTTGAGTACCTACTATGAGCCACACACCCTGGCTTCACACTGAGGATGTGATGACATGTGAAACAGCCTCTTCTCGCGGAAAGAAAGGCACTAAAGCCCAGTGCTGGCCCCGCAGAGGTGCGCTGAAGAGCTTCGGGACGGGAGGCAGGAAGACCCACCAACAGAAGCCAGGCGGGCTCCAGGACGGCTGCTTCCCAGAGGTTGCCTTTGAGCTGATGCATTGAGGCCCATTGTATGCACCATTCTGAGAAATCAAGGATGCCACGATGGAGACACATAATCTGCCTTTTGGAGTCAAACAGCAAGTAACCAGGTAGAGCATAAGCGCCATTTGCAAAGACCCAGAGCCTCGCAGCACCGATGTGGGACATGCAGAGAGGGTGGGGGCTGCTCCTGCAGAGTCTCAGCCTGAGAAGGGACTTAGACTTGACTCCAAAGGTGCTTCCGAGACATTGAGTCGTGTTTCCACGCTACGGGATTAAATATGTGGCTGAACTGAGGCTGCTGCTATTGGAGCGCATAACCCTGCCCTCGCCACCCTGCCCTCGCCCCGTCTCCAGCATCTGTGACTAGTTAAGGGTTTTGCTTTGATAATCGTGGTGGCGCAGGGGAAATGCCCTGCCTCGCCTTGTGCTCTTGCCTCCATTTGTTAACCCAGAACTCGGCCCCCCTTGAAATGAAGTATTAGGAAGTTCGTTCTGGCCTCTCCAGCCCTGGAGCTGCAACTCCTGCCTGGCCTCAGCCTTTGGGTTGAGAGCGTTTTCATGGTGAGCGGGAAGAGGGCCCCATGCCAACCCCAGCCGGCCTCTGCTTGTCTCTCTTGTGGATCTAGACACCCACAAAGCTCAGTCTCCCGCATCCTGTGTGGGGGCAACCCCCGGGCTGCAGGGGGCAGATCCAGCTCTCCTGGAGAGGACAGGGTTAGTGCAGGAAAGCAGGGGGGTATGTGGGATCCCATTCTCTGCTTGAAGCCCAGATGTGATTTTGAAACTCCCATCCTAAGTAATAAAACAGGTATTTTGAGACATAAATCATGAATTGTCATCTGCAAAACAGGCACATCTGGATTTGAATTCCAGTTTCTCAAATTACTAGTAATGGGACCTAGGGGTATATGACACCGCCTCTCCAAAATCCAGGTTTCTTCTGTGGAATATGGGGTGAGTAGGACAGGGTTTACTTCATAAGGTGTTGTGAGGGTTAAAAAAGGCAATATATACAAATGAGTGCATTCAGCACTGTTTAGCTTCCATTCATGCAATCATTCATTCCATGCATCAGACAGCACTTCTCTGTGGAGATTCTGTAGTGCCCCAGGGCTGCTGAGTGTGCCAGGGGAAAAGAAGATTTGAACAAGACAAACAGTCTCTGTTCCCAGTGAGATTTCATTCTGGTGAACACAGAAAAATAATTTAAGTTGATGTCAGTAGTGTACTTATGGAAGACCAAATTTACTTTTTTCTTCATCTGCGTGAGGGACAAGAACATTCTTTAACTGTGGTCAGATTTTTGGTAAACTGTTCAATGATCTACATTCTGGAGCTTTCAGATCTCTGGTTAGGTGTCCGAGAACCTTGTCAGAGAAATAGATACTTTGCTCTTAAAACCTTTGTCACTCTGGATAATTAAGTATAATTTTATAAAGTCTGTGCAAGCAGATCAATCTTGTAACAAAACTTCCCTGAGAGCAAAATTCTCAGTAAAGTCTTTAACTAACTGGAAAGAAAACAAATTATGGACTCCTAAGAGAACTCATATAAATATTGTCTTTGTACAAAAGAAATCTTAAGCAAATTGGGGCAACATGGGTATATTGAAACTTCATGGGTCATATAAGGAGAAATATCAAACCTCCTCAGCAAGCGTGTGAGTAAATAGTGTTTTAAAATAATGTGACCCTCCCTCAAGCCCACTAAGTCCTGGTGAAATATTGCTGGTCAATTCAGTTTATTTAACAATATTGCAAGTCATGAACTGAACAGACTTCCTTGGCAACTGCATTAGAATCGGGTTTCAAATGTGGTTATTTTAAAGTCTTTTGCTATGTACAGAAGTTACTTATTCTGCTTTGTATTCAGAGAAAATCCCAGGAAAAGGACTCTGACAGATGCTCTGGAAATATAGGCTTATCATGGAATTGAAAGTAGGAAAGATGTGCAGAGCTGTGGGGAAAAAAATAATTGGGCCTATAAAAATTGCTAAGGAGGGACCCAAAATTACTGCAGGGGCTTGAATGAAAGATTAAAATCATTCTAATGGCTTTTCAAAATTTTTGCTTTCTCCAGAAAACCTTTTGTTGAGTGGAGCTAGGATCTACAGCAGAACTAACCATTTGTTTTTCTCCCTGACACCCCAAATGTGAACCTTTGGTAAGATTCTTATTTCTTATGACAATGTGCTTATTTGCTTAAACCAGTAAGATTCTCTTTTTTACTGTCAATGGACTATTGGGAAACATGCTTGTATTTACTGGAACTAGAGTGTGCAGACTGCTTTTGTTACAGAGGAGTCTGAGGGGTACCCCAAGACCCGCAAACCTGCCTGCTCCAAATGGGTTGTGCCATCCCATGCATAAAGACAAAAAAAATGCATAAGACTGTCAATAAAAATAACTAATACAACCAGTATGCAATAGAGAGAAGAGAAAGAGTATAAAATAAAATAGTTAAAATTGTTTCTAATTCAACACCCAAAGCTACCCAAAGCAGAACCACTGAGGCCCCAGAGCTGGCCACATGTAAGGCACCTGCTGGTGGGCACCCACAGGAGAGGGGGCGGAAGGGGGGGCCGCACATCTGGCAGGAAAGGAGCAAAATCAAAGTACAAGTCAAGATAAAGGACGCCATGGTCAGCCTCCACACGGGTCTCTCAACCTCTCTGCCTCTTTCGAGTATTTCTTTCCATGTACCCCAAGTCCCTGCTGCAAGCCCCAGGCCGAGAAGCAAACGCAGCGGCTTCTCCACTTGTGTCCCTGCTCCAGGTGCCTCCTCCAGGCTCTCTCTTATCTCTCAACCCCCTCCTAGCCTTCCTCTAGTCTGCCTCTGCCAGTCTCTTTTTGCTGCCTAGCTCCACCCTCCTTTGGGTGGGGCAGGGAGCCTGGAACCTCCCCTTTCTGGCTGTCACACTGTTACACCAGCTGGGACAACATGGAAAGGACAGTCAGCCTGGTCGCATAGATTGGCCTTTTGTGGATGCAAATAGCAGAAACTCATTTAAACTGGCTCAAAGGAAAAGCTGGGAGACCCAGATGTCTGAAAAGATCAAGTACAAATAGCTGTTGGTGCCATTGTCCATCCGTGTCTCTCCTCTCTCTGTTTTCTTCTGGGTTTACTTTATTTCCAGAAAGATAAGATGTGGCAGGAATATCACCAGTTAGTAAAGAATAGGAGATTCTGTGATATCTTCCGGCAACTGAGCAATCCTAGAAGATTGTACGAGTTTCCCAATAATTGCAACGAAATTTCCAGAGCTGGTCTTCATCGGCTGGGTCACCCGTCTGCTCCTGAGCCAGTCGCTGTGCTGAGGACACTGGATCTGCTGACGGCTTAGTCTTGAGCAAAGCACCTGCTTCAGCTGGGAGGCAAGGACTAGTTCCATGTAAAGCGTATCAGACCAGTGGGTCCCCAAAGGAAAATTCAGGGTGCTGAACCCAAAGAAGGGGAGTGGGGATTGCAGCTCAGGTGGCCACAGCAGCAGGGGACCCCTCCATCTTAGAAAGGGGTCTAGAGCTCATTCTAAGCGGGACTGGAAAGCATTGAGGGTCAGTTACAAGGAGGAGCAACATTATCTATGTTTGAAGTCTTAGTGTGCTAGTACGATCGCTCTATGCTGAGCTCCGCCATCCAAGCTAGTCTAGTAATTGGAGATCTTCCCCCTGAGTTCGCAAGCGCTCCTCTCCTTGCCTTCAGATGATGATGATGGTGACAACGGACCACGGTGAAGATGCCTAGCAGGGGGCTCCTTGTTTGGCACGTGAAGCCACTTAGTAAGGTACACCCAGAACTTGAAAGGGCAACTGTGACAGTGAACTGAGAATCAATGAATAATAAATGAAGTCAGCCATCTTGAGGGAAGGTAAATGCCTGAAAAGGGAGTTTGGGAAAGACAAGGTCAAATGAAGCAAAGGATGCGCTTCCATCCAATACAATTGAATGATAAGAGGCATAAAATCGTAATATAGTCAACTGTTTTTCTGCAGAAAGAGTATAGCGATAGGAAAGCTGGTCTGTATGTTCAGAGGAGGATCCAAAGTGGTTCTTGGCTGGTTCCCAGCACCATTCCCGGAAAGGGAGCCAGCGCATTATAGCCGGGACTGCCGCGCTCAGGAGGGAGGTGTACTTTGGTGTGGTACAAGGACGGTTCATCTGATACTATCAGATTCTGTTTAAAAATACCCCTTCGGCTGTCCAGCTCTCTTTGTTTGCCTCCTCCCGAGTCATTGATTATTTCCCAGCTACCCGGATGCCAGTAATGGGCCATGGGTGGGTGTTTCTCACCAGACCTCCTCATCTTTAGGTCCCACAGCAAAGAAGAGACGTGCAGAAGCTAAAAGGCTGAGCTTTTGTTTTTGTTTTAAGGACTGCTGTCGGTGGGGGAATGTCTGGCCACACGGGACACAGGGGCTGGCTTGCAGGCCCTGCACAGACAATCCCCTGCATAGGAGCCTCTGCGATTGGGCCCTGGTCCCTCATGGGCCAGGCTAGTGGTGGACTCTGAAATTGCGGTCAACAGTAGGGCTCTGATAAAATTCACATTTTGAAATTTACTGAGAATAGGTCCAGAGTTACTGCCTTGGGAGGCTGCTCATTGGAGATCTTTCCTCTGAGGTTGCAAGCGATCTCCTTGCCTTCAACTCCAGGGCGTCGGAACTGTGCAGGCAACTGATTCATAAGACTGATGAAAGTTACACATCTCTCCTTCCGAACTGCGCTCTCAGTTTGGATGATTGCACCTCCTAAAGTCTTCTCAGGGGTCCTCCAGGACCCCAGGAGCCTCTTGTTAGAGACCCATAGTTAATGGTAGCAAAATGCAAAATAGCGGTAGTGATGATACAAATATGTGTGGATCGTTTGAAAGTTCTAGGTCAGGACAAGTCAGCAAGTCCTCCCCAAATCTCTACGGGGCAGATAACACTATTCTTGTTTTACAAATGATAATTCTGAGACATATTGTTGTATTTATCCCTAACATTTCATTTTTTAAAGATTTATTTATTTATACAAGAACAGGGGTACAGGCTATCCCTAACATTTCAATTTAGAGAAGTAAACTGATTCACCAAAAATTACGTAACAGTAAATTATAAAGTTGGGATTATAACATTTCTCCAGATCTCTAGTTAAACTTCAAATTGTGCTGCCCTTGAATTTTTCAAAATGAATTTGAAAGATTTCTACCTCTAAAATATTATTATATTCAATTTAGAAATAATACTCTGTCCTGAATATTCTAATTACTGATGTCAGGCAAAAATCAGGGGGGTTGTGCTTACCAAAGGGTTGTCAAGATATTGGTATTTATTGAAAAGCCTACGTCTTGGTATGAGAGGTAACAAAATGCCCTCCAAAATGTCCTTGCTCTGATGCTTGGAACCTGTGAATATGTTACCTTATATGGCAAAAGAGACTTTTCGGATGTGATTGTGTTAAGGAGTTTGAGCTGGGAGGCGATCCTCGATTATCTGGGTGGGAGGCCGTCATCACAAGGTCCTCATGGAGGCGGATCGGGAGGAATCGGAGTGAGAGAGGCCACATGATGAGGGAAGCAGAGATGGAGTGATGGGCTTTGCAGATGGAGGAAGGCCCGCAAGGGAAACACAGGCGGCCTTCAGAAACCCCACCAGGAAGCATTTCTTTGAGGCTCCAGAGGGAATGGGCCTGTTCTCACTCTAACTTTAGCCCAGTGAAACTGGCTTCAGACCTCTGAGCTCCAAACTCCTAAGAGAATAAATGACTATTGTTTCAAGTCACCAAATTTCTGATAATTTGTTACAGTAGCATTTAGGAAACGAATATACTTGGAAACCAGGCAAAATGCAAAGAACATTGCCTCCAGAACAGAGAGATTATGAAGCAGTGAAGCAAAATGAAATTATAGGAGACAGGAAAAGTGGAAGCAACACTAATGGACTCTTACCTTTAATTAACCAGGGAATCTACTTTAAAGTAAGCAGGTAAACAGTCCTAGTTAAGCCTAAAGTGAGATGGGTGAGTGGATGGGTGGATGGATGGGACAATGATGGATGGATGGATGGATGGATGGATGGGTGGGTGGGTGGATGGATGGGTGGATGGGTGGATGGGTGGATGGGTGGATGAATGGATGGATGGATGGATGGATGGATGGATGGATGGATGGATGGATGGATGGATGGATGGGTGGATGGGTGGATGGATGGATGGGTGGATGGATGGATGGGTGGGTGGATGGATGGATGGATGGATGGATGGATGGATGGATGGATGGGTGGATGGATGGATGGTTGGATGTGTAGATGGGACCAGGGAACTCACCTTCTTACCTTTCCCTCTCCACTCCTCAAGCATCTCCTGTCTGGAGTGATTAGTTGATTAAGGGTGCCTGAGGCTGGAGATGAAAGATACACTAAATGAAGGACAGACAATATCCTGTCAACTTCCCCAAGCAGTTCAGAGGGCTGAATTCAGAGCCACTGGAGTATGGTGCTATTTGCAAAATCTGAAAGTGCTATTTAAGGAAAGTGACCCGAATCACAGGGCAATGCTGCTCCAATGCACCCAGGTGGCGGGGCTGGGGGTGTTGGGGGGTGACTGTCCCACTCCTTCATTCTTTCCACACACTCTATCACTGAGTAAGACTGCCAGGGGGTGCCAGGGTCCTTGCCTTGACGAAGTGCACTTCTCTTGGCTGTGACAAGCATTAATCAATTAATCACACAAATGAGCGTTTAATTCCAACCTAGATTGAATGTCATATAGAATTAGTTCTTTGAATCTTTAGGAAAAACACATAAGACTTGTTGTTGTGCAGGGAGGAGGGGAGAAGGAAGGTCTCTGAGAGGGTGACGCCTCCGTGGGCTCTGAAGCAAGAGTCCATGTTAACTCTGCCCTTTGAACCTTCCCAGGGGAGAAACCGAGAAAGGAAAGAAAGAAGCAGCCTCCGCACTGGAAACTGTGAGCGCCGAGGCTCTAGAGGGTAGGCAGGCGGGGGAAAGAGCATGGCGAGCGCATGAGGCTGGGAGGAGGCCAGCGTGGCCCACGTCCAGGAGCGGACGAGCATGGTGCATCAGTCCAGAACCTCGGGCCTCTGGCTGCATTGCTGGCGAGACCGTCATCGCAGTGAGCTTCAGGGGTGCGGGGGCACCCAGGAGCTCAGCCTTCCACTGTTAATGTAGCCCAAGAACGAGGACGGTGCATCCCGATAAATGGATCTTCTGTGACTTGAGATGCATCCTCTGACCTGCCTTTGAAACGTCGCCATTTTGATCGATACCCAGAGAAGGTGGGCTGGGAGAGGGCCCTGACCTTGTCCTTCTTTAACGATTGCCCCGTACATGGAAAGAGGCATTCGAGACAATATGGGCAGCTCTAAGTGGACAGCGGATAGAGAGTCTCAGCCCATTCCCTCTCCTGTCGTTACCAAGATGAAGCAGACACCTGAGGAGGACAGAGGCGCTTTCTGCAAAAGCAGCTCAATAAAATACCAGAGACTGCGAGGCTTACCAAGAAATACTCATTTCTCAGTGCTGGAGGCAGGAGTCCAAGGTCAGGGGGCCAGCGTGGCTGAGTTCTTGGTAAGGGGCTCTCCTGGTGTGGAGATGGTTGCTTTCTTGCTGGTCTTCCCAGCAGAGAAAGAGAAAGAACTCTGATCCCTTCATCCCCTTATAAGGACACTAATTCAGGCCTCCCTGGTGGCGCAAGGGGTTAAGCACCGCACTATGAAGCAATCTGTGGCCTCTGCAGCAATCCCCCGCCGGCCAGGGATCAACCCACATGGCGCAGCAGACCTCTCCTGTCTCGCCTGCTGCTCCCCTCAGCAATGTGTTTCATCAGTCTGCCTGTTCTGTTCCCCACTCTGTCTCTGGTGAATCCTCTCACCCCCCCGCCCCACACACACCTCTGGCCTACACCCCAGTTCCTGTATGCATAAATAAATTAATCTTTAAAAAAAAATAAGGATACGAATTCCATCATGGGGGCTCCATCCCCCGACCTCAATAAAGCCTCATTACCAAATTAACACAATCTCACTAACATGTAAATGACTGATAGCTCTTGATATAACTTATTTCCCAGTTGCCTGTATGCATATTTCAGATCTTCTAGTTAGGAACTATATAGTTCATAACATAGCAATGACCCACTCAGGAATAACAGACTGATACTTCCAATACCATTGCAAACGTGAGTAAGTTGAGGCTCAAAGAAGCTGAATAGAACTTCGGCTTCTAATTAAGATAGAGTGACAGGGTTCACCTTTCCTTGGCCCAATGTCTCTTCTTTGCCTGTCTGTACCTCAAATATAAAAGAACCTCAAACACAAGTCAAACAAGAAGTGTAGGAATGAATATTCGCTTATACACCGATGTATTTGTTTGTTCACATTTATCGTTGAATTAGAGCATGCGGGAAGCAGGCAAACAAGGGAGTCTACACCGCAGGCGGACGCCAGATACAGGGCGGCGCGTCGCAGAACGGCGCTTTAGGCTTCAGGTGTTCCCCTGAGGCTGTTCCCAGGGACTCTCGGGAGCCAGAGGGCTGGCTGGGGGGCACGATGGAGGAGCTCCCGAAGCCAGGGACTCTGGCCGGACACAGACACACCACTGGAGCAATCTAGAAGGTCGACCACACAGGCCTGGGGGTGGGGGTGCCGAAAAGCAGCCTGAAAAGCAGAAACCCTGACGTTCAGGAAACTGAGAAACGAGCAACAGCAGAGTGGAGGCTGCGAGGGACCAGAGATGAAGGACGAAGCCAGAGGTGAGCAGGGCCGGGGCCGGCAGCGCGTGGGGAAGGGGCAGGCCTGGGATCAGGTGAGGGGTTCCGCTGAAGACGTGACAGGTTCTAGATGAGGGTCTGGACAGGGTCAGGTGTAAGATGTTGTGAAGCTTTGATCCTTCTTCCTACTCTTACCTTTCCATCATGGATGTCTTTGGACCATTTCTTTATTTTTTTTTTAAAGATTTATTTATGCAGACAAGAGCTGGGGTACAGGCCCGAGATGCAGGGGTGAGAGGATTCACCGGAGACAGAGTGGGGAACAGAACAGGCAGATCTACTGAAATGCACTGCTGAGGGGAGCAGTGGGGGAGACAGGAGAAGTCTGCTGTGTCCTGTGGGCAGCTCCCTGGCTGGGGATGGAACTTGTGCCGCGGTGGCTGGAGATAGCTTGATAGCACCAAGACTTAACCCCTTGCGCCACCAGGGAGGCCCCTTTGGACCATTTCAAGGTTGATAACCTTTGTAACTAGAGAGCAGGGAAAACAAGATCCATTACGCTGTAAGGAACATTCTTCTCTAATCAGCCCGTGAACGAGGGAGGTAACTACTGCTGGTCACCCAAATGGCCCATGTGACGGGTCGGAGGCTCCAAAAAGAATCATCATGTGGCTGCTGCTGCTGTGATGCTTGCTGCCGCGTTGCTTTGGGTAGAGAGATGCAGACATGGGCCTCATTCCCAGGCCGTTTGGGCAGTGAAAGGGCTGTCTCAGACAAGTCTGACGAGACCACGGAGGGACACAGGAGATTCACGGGAAGGGCAGAGCCAGTGGCGTCGAACTACTCTGGAGTGGAAGCTCTGCAGAGCCCGAGTTTGGTGCAGACGCAGCAGAGAGCAAAGGGCCAGCTTACAAATTGGAATCTTATCCAAACCCCTGAGGGGCAACAGAAGCTGGAAAATAGTTATCCAGAGAGTGGAAAAACTGGTCTGTTGAAATTTGGATGATATTAATAATGCTCTGTTTCTCTAGCCAGCCCTTCCCTCGGGGGAACTGGGAGTGCTTGGCAGGCAGCCTTGTTTTGCCCAACCCTGCTTCTGCTGGGGCTGGCGAGATCGGGGGGCGCCACCAAGCACACCAGCCATGGCATGGCAAGAGCAGAGAAAGGTGTGGGAGATCTTCACGCCACCCCAGGAAGTTAGGTCCATTCTGCAGTTTAGAAACATTTCCAGGTACATGCCTGCTGCATAATGAGTGCTGAATACACGCTAGTCTCGCTTTCATCACCCGGGGTCCGGCTTATGGTAGGTATTGCATGATGATTTGCTTGGAAGGGATCTGGAACTAGACTTTCCGTGTTCCTGGGTCAGAATTCCTGCCACGCCATGCTCCATCTGAATCCCCCACAGCAGACACTACCGGCTGGTCATCCACCGGGAGGCCAGCCGTCCACAAGCCCAGGTGTCTGACGCCCATCTATCAAACTGAACGAGAAACAGTCAGTGGGAGTGAGGGTGCCTGCTCCCCAGTAAAGACTTGAGTGTTCAGAGCACCAGCACCTAGTGCAGTGCTAAAGCAACAGGCCAAAGCTGTCGGCAGGAAGGCACGCCCGGAAACCAGGGGAACTTAGTGGGTCTCAGTAACCTAGGGGACCCCACGAGTCCCAGCCAATAAGCAAGACACCCAAGGGCCAAACCCCCACTCCTTGCCCACTATACCATATAAACTCCTGCTTCTCGCCCCCTCAGCAGCTACCCACTCAGGACTCCTCTCTGCCCAAAGAGCTTTCCTGTCCTTCCTCTTATCTGTCAATGAATCTCTTGCTTTCCTGTAACTCTGGTCTCAACATTGAGTTCTTTCCTCACCAAAGATGAATCAGTGTTAGGTGAAGTCACAGGACTGGATTCTAGTAACAAAACATCAGCACACTGATGCTCAGTTTCAGTCCTAGCCCTTAAATCACCTTCCTACTCCACTTCCTGGACTGCGAGGGTAAGATTTTTGCAGGCTGCTCTGCCCCCCAAAATAGAAAACAACTATCATGTATGACCATAATGCAAAAAAGCAGTTTCCAAAGGTATCAGTGGGTACTGGGTAATGAGTTTATTCTTTGCTTGGATCCTGAATCTATAAAGAACTCATCTGGGCCTCCCTGGTGGCCTGGGGATTAAGGCTCTGCAGTATCAACATCACTGCTGAGGCCTGAGTTCAATTCCCCGCCAGGGAGCTGACCCACAGGGTGCAGCAGACCTTTCCTGTCTCCTGCTGCCCTCCCCCCAGCAGTGTATTTCAGTAGATCCACCTGTTCTGCCCCCCACTCTGTCTCTGGTGGATCCTCTCACCCCTGGCACCTCTGGCCTGCACCCCAGTTCTTCTATGCATAAGTAAATAAATAAATCTTAAAAAAAAGAACTCATCCAACTCAATGATAAATTGTTTTTTTATAGGCAAGGATTTGACGTATCAAAATAAAATATGCAAATAGTCAAAAAGCGGGGTAGGAGATGTTTGACATCAGTAGTGCTTAGGGCCTCAGGAATGCAAACCCAGATCCTCCTGCTCACCCACTTCGAAGACTAAAGTTAAAGATGCTGATGATTCCAAATTTTGATGACCTTGTGGGACAATGAGAATTCTCTGACATTACTGGTGTGGATGCAAGATGGTGCAGTCATTTCAATGAACAGACTATCAATATCTTGTAAAGTCTACACTTACCACGTCACTCAGTAGCCCCACCTCTAAGTATTTACACAAGATGAATGAAAACACATACACACAGACACACATGCTAATCACAGCAGTGTTATTCATAATAACCCAAAACTAGAAGTCACCCAAATGCCCATTGACTGGTGACGGGTGAACAAGCCGAGGTGTGTCCACATGACAGCACACTGCTCACGCCAGAGGACTGCTAATGAGTTTTTAACAGGGCTATGTGGGCGCAGGAAGCGTGCCACAGAGTAATTCATGCTGACTCCCATTTATATGGAATTAAAGAATAGCCAAAACTGTCTCTGTCAAAAGAAAGTTCCCTGGGGCTAAGGCTGGCAGAAGGGGTCAGATGCAAAGGGCCACTGGGAGTTTTTAGGGTATTGGAAACTTAAGGAGATAGATCTGTAGTGACAGTTAAGCATCAAAAGTGTGTTCTACGAGTGATGCGAGCTGTAGAACTGAGAGTGACAGCAGCTCTTCCCGGGAGAGAGAGGTGGATGCTCCTCCTACCAGGGTCAGCAGACCCTAGAACACAGTATCTGTCCTCGATGTCCCCCCTGGCTCCTAAGCTGACATACACAATTCAGGTGCATTTCTGGGTACCAATGTTTATGTTATTAGGAAAGGCTGAGCTGCTGTAACATAGGCCCTAATGTATGCTACTTTAAAAAAAATTGAAGTTTCTTTTCCCCCACACATAATGGTCCTACTGTGTGCAGCCCAAGTTGATAACCATCGGCTCCACAAGATCATCCAGGAACTCATGGTCCTTCCTTGTCATTCTCCCCCTAACAATGTGCTGCAAACCCTCCCAATACGAGACACTCGCACAGGACATGCTCAAAAGGAGTGGAGGAAACAGTAAATGTGTTCATTTTTTTTTTCTTTAAAGATTTATTTATGCATGCAAGAACTGGGGTACAGGCCAGAGGTGCTGGGGTGAGAGGATTCACCAGAGACAGAGTGGGGAGCAGAACAGGTGGATCTACTGAAACACACTGCTGAGGGGAGCAGCGGGGAGACAGGAGAGGTCTGCGGAGCCATGTGGGTCAGCTCCCTGGCTGGGGATTGAACTCAGGCCCCAGCAGTGATAATGCTGAGCCTTAACCCCTAGGCCACCAGGGAGACCCTCCTTCCTTATTTCAAAGACACCCCTTTCTTTTGTAACGCTGCTGACTATATGTACATATAGAATTATATGCATATAATTTTACATACATATATATGTCTACATGCAACCACACCCTTTTTAAAGACCAATTGGCAACAGGATTCATTAGCTTTAGCATATGGTGCTTGATTAAAATTAGTTTAATTAGTTTGATAGCATCATCCATCAAGTAAATGGAAACAGGGTTTGAAGAAGACTGTACTCTGGGGAGAAGATCAGAATACAGAGAGCTGGTCTTGTTCACATGCACAGACCACAACACGTCACTGAGACCCACAGCAGAAAGAAGAGCTGATGGCAGCTGTAGTCAGACGGGTGGGGCTGAGGGCCTTGGGGTGGTGGGGGGCGAGGCTGCTCTGGAAGAAATTCCACCTGAAAGAAACACTTTGATCTTTTCCCTGAAGAGAAACCCGTTGTCCTGAAACTTCAAAGAAAGAGCTCTCCTGACTTCTGGTTCAACTGAGTGAAGATCATCAATTGACCTCATTTCAAAACTAGCCAAGCATAGACAGGGCAGAGGCTGAAGTCACCGAGCCGGAAGAGTGGACAGGAGCTTAGAGGCGTCCAGCTCATGGGCAGGCTGACCACAACCCGAGTATTTTTTAACCTGTTGAAAGTTTGATGACTAATTTGGGCCAATATTGGAAAAATCCAAGAATTTCACAAAATAATCAAGTTTTCCTTTTTTTTTTTTTTTTTTGCATCCAAAAACTTGGCCACCTGACCTTGAGTTGGGCATTGACAGCTGTGCCTGTTAGACGTTCTAGCTCCCCAGGGGTGCACCATCTGGAGGCCAGGGATGGTGCTGTTGGGGGACAGAGGGCACAGAACTGAAGTGACAGAGGTGAGCTCAATGAACTGTTGGAATATTTGTGTGCCGAGTAGTGTCTCATCCCGGGGCAGGGCCTGGGACAGCTCTTAGAAGCTGCCTAGGTGCTGGGAGAATCCCCCGCCTCCCTGTTCCAGGAGCCTGTTTAGGTCTTGGGTCCTCTTGGCCCGCAGCCCTGTATTCCTTAGCTGTAGGCAGTGCACACAGCCATTGCAACTAGCACGCCTTATTCCTGATTTTAGTTCTTTCTCCTCCTACCAGTTCAGACTCGACTCCAATATCCACTCACAGCATATAGTGGATCAATATTTACTCTGTCAACAAGCGGCTCCTGGGTGTCTGTAGTCTGTCAACTGATCACAATGCTGAGGAATTGAAGATGAGACAAAGTCCTGGCCAAAGAGGCGCTTGCAGTTGCACAATGTTTGTGAAGGTGGGAGCGCGGCTGATGCGGCGAGAGGAGCCTGTCCAGCATCTGCTGGTGCTCGAGAGACTGCAGTGAAGGCGTCATCTAAAGTAAGAAAAAAAGCACAATTTACCCCGTGGAAGAAGAGCTAGTACTCCGACGTCTCCCTCGCATGTACTTTTATGTCTTTTCAAGCTTCTAATGGTTACTTTCTCCAACCCTCACGATTCTGGATGTGGCATTTGGATGGGAGGACCCCAGTGGCCACACAAAGGGTCCCCTGTCCAGCCGATCCTGACCTGAGCACCGGCAATTCCCTGGGGCCAGGACAGAACAGGCCATGGGGGAGATCTGGCCCAGGAGCAAACGCCCCTGTGGGATGGCGGACCGACTCTTCCTGGCGTCCGCTGCCCAGCTCACTGTTCTCCGTCTCCCTGGTCTACGTGCTCTGCTCTTGCTGTCATCCCGCCTGCCCGACTGCTGCGCATGTGATTACATGCACTCATGTTTTGCATGCGCCAGCTCTCCCAGTTGTTTATACCTTTTCAAAACTCCCCCCCCACTATAATAAGTGCATTAAAAATGCAAACAGAAATCAATGACTTAGGGTTTATGCCACAATTCAACTCTTGGAGACACAGGTAAGAGTTTGATGTATCAACACATTCCTCCAGGATGGGAGGTGTTAGCCGCCACACTATTGCTATTTTGGGCCAGAAAATTCCTTAATTTGGAGGACTGCCCTGTGATTGTATTGCAGAACTCCCAGCGTTTTAACCCCCAGATGCCAGGAATAGATGCCTCCCCATCCACCCAGTTGTGACTCTCAAAAATGTACCCAGACATTACCAAAGGACTTCATATTACATATGGTTTTGTGCAACTTGCTTTCCCCCATTTCTTCTCTCTCTTTTTAAAAAATTCAAAACATCTTGGTCATCTTTCCACGTCAGAACATCTAATCTACGTTGGTCTTTAACTTGTTATTTCATGATTTTTTTCAACCTGATATCTTCTATTGATGATCGTCTGGGTCATTTTAAATTTCCTTATTATTATAAAATGCAATGAGGTGAGGGACCTTCCCTCGTGGCACAGGCGGTTGAGCAGAGCGCTATGGAGCTGTCCGCAGCCTCTGCAGCACGGGTTCCATCTCAGCCGGCTGGTGAGGGTCCCACATGGCACAGCAGACCTCTCCTGTCTCACCCGCTGCTCCCCTCAGCAGTGGATTTCAGTAGATCTGCCTGTTCTGTTCCCCACTCTGTCTGGTGAATCCTCTCACCCTCCCGTGCATCTGGCCTGTACCCCAGTTCTTGTAAGCATGAATAAATAAATCTTTAAAAAAATGTAGTGAGGTGAAAAAAACATTGTTTAAAAACCAACTCAACAATAAGCAAAGATTTGAATAAACATTTCTAAGCAAAGATTTGAATAAACATTTCTCAAAAGAAGATATACAAATAGCCAACTAGCCAAGAGGTGCTCAACACCATTATTTATTCCTGATATACAAATCAAAACCTCAGTGAGATGCTACTTTGAGCATTCCAATTTGCACATATTCCATTTCTATAAATTGGGTGGCCCCAGGTACAGCCCAAATCCCGACTCACCATCCATGGCCCTGCTGCAGCCGTCCAGCTTGCGTCTGTGCCCACAGACGGTCTTGCTGCTCATACTTAGCCATTATCGTTAAAATATAAAAAAATGTTCAGTGACTCTAGAACTCAGAAAAGTTAAGCAATGTAACGGGATGACAAACTCTCACCTCATTTTGCCTGGGCTTTTTTAAAACAGAAAATTCACCTTTGTGTTGACGTTATCTTTCTACATTGTGACTGCTTTGGCAGGTAATTTGTCAATATATTTATGAAACATTAAAATAATAATAATAGTGCTCCTCTTACGAAATGGTACAATAACACCTTCGGGGACCAGAAAATACCCAAGGTCTTTGGCTAGCCAACTAAAAGTCCGTTCTTCCCACAGAGGAGGACGTAAGACAGCCCTGGCTTTTGCGCGCAGCGTTTAGCTGCTGTTGTTAATCGCACTGAGAGGCAGAAGCCTGTTTTGCCCAAATGCATGAATCTGGTTTCAGTCGACTTGATAAAAAACATTCTTTTTAGGCCCAATTCCAGCTTGATCTTTTCAGTGGCCATCACACCAGCCCCAGTGTGCTCATCCCTCGGAGGGCCCAGTCAATGCTTCATGTAAAGGCCAGGACGGCTCTGCAAAATTCAAACTCCTTAGGCCAAAGGTGGCAACACAGACAGCAAACCCATGCGTCACTCTGCGTGTGGATCTTGAGGGTAGAAATTCACGAGGTCCCCGGGGCACCCCAGATTTCTTCAATTGTGTGCGATTTGATCCTAGGGAATTCTTTCCACTGAGGTGAACACAGCTGACCCTACAGAAATGGGCTATGAGAAGCTGTTTTCCTTCCAAGCGCAAGGATGAGAAAATTCCTGCAGTTCTTCCACGAATACTGACTGTGGGTCTCCAGCAAGAACCTTCTCTGCTCTGGGAAGCAGAGCCTAAATAAAAGGCCCGCGTGTCCTGCCATAGTAGCTGGACGTCAGAGGAGATGACTGTTCTCATCACAGAACTAGCTCAGCAGGGAAAAGGAAGCCTTTTCCTGTGGCCACCCTGACGCCCGCGTTTGGCTTTTCTCTTATTTTGCTTTTGCTCTTGCATACAAAGTGTAAAAGATCCTAAATGCATCAAAAATCAGAAAATGCTTTTTCCCTAAGCCAGATCTTTCACAAATGATTCAACTTTCTCAGAAAGAGAGACATTTGTATCTTTAGATTGAGGTCGACATTTGGCCAAATTCAAGAAAAATCAGAATAATTGGGAGGCACGCTCCAGGGAATATGCCAGATATTCAAGTAAAAACAAAAGTTTTATGTCAGTTCACACCTGTGAGAGTGGGCAAAATGGGGAGCCCGGTTTGGGAGGGCTGCAAGATCTCCCACACTTTGCTGGGCTGTCTTTTCTAGTGTCCACCCCTGGCGCAAGCTACCCTGCTCTCTCCCTATGGTTTCATCTTATGAAGTGTGGCCTCGGCGCAGGAGCAAAGTCATCCAACAAAACAATAGTTGATCAAACGAAGGGACAGGTGAGGAGCCTTGTGACCAACAGACTGCTTGCAAGGTGGGTTCCTCTCTGGTTAATCCTGATGGTGAAACAGAAGTCGACTGAATTCTGTGAATATCCACGAGGGGGCGAACTTTCACTCCAAATCCTGTCTGCCCGTCTATTCCAAACTGAGCAGGTGGAATTGCGGTGCTTTTATCTTAGCCTTACCTGGCAAGGGAAGGGAAGGTACAGCCTTCCCCCTTCTCAGGCCAAATATTGGACCTGGTTCTCATTTACCCTCCTTCACTCTTCTGCCTTGTCCTCTAGGGATCCGGCCCTCACCACCCATCAGTGACAATCTCTCTCTCCCCACCATGGAGAGCAGTTACCTTCCTGCTGATTTACACATTGAACACACGGCACTGGATTATTTTTTGAGACGCACATCTTACCTTCTAAAGGAGGCTGGTAGGCCTCCCTGGTGGCACAAGGGGTTAAGACACAACATTATGAAGCAATCCGCAGCCACTGCAGCAGGAGTTCTGTCCCCGTTCAGGGAACTATGGTGCAGCAGACCTCTCCTGAGTCACCCACTGCTCCCCTCAGCAGTGTATTTTAGTCAATCTGCCTGTTCTGTTCCCTACTCTGTCTGGTGAATCCTCACCCACCACATCTTGTGTTCATAAATAGATAAATCTTTAAAAAAAAAATAAAGGAGGCTGGAAACTTCCTGACGGTGTGGACTGGGCACTTCCCCCCACATCCTGGTAGATGGGGCCCCCACACTGTGCTGTATAACAATGGGCTGATTTCTAGGGATGCTCTTCCATAGAAATAAACCCTGTTTGTCCTTCCAGAAAACTCAGCCTCTAAATGAAAGTGCAATCTGGCATCTGCATCTGGAGCGTGCAGCATGATGAAAGGAAAAGCTGGAAAGAGGGCAAAGCAGCGGGCCACCTCCTTGTGTTCCCCGCGGACGGACAAGGCATCCGACTTCCCTCCAGGCTTCTTCCTCCGACAGTGCCGAGATTCGGAGTGTGACATCTGGAGTCAGCGACCTGGGTTTGAAACCGGACTCTGGGATGGCTGACCTTGGATGGACAAGTTACTGGGTAGCTCTGAGCCCCAGTGTCTCTAGGTCTACCGTGGAGAAAGAAGTAAAGCATGATCGGGTGGTTATAAGGCATAAATGGGGAAATGCATTTAAAGCCCTTGGCACCGTCTCTGGCACCGTCTCTTACTAGTTATCAGCCATTATTTTTCCAAAGCGCTGTCCCAGGATGGGCGCCAGGTCTAAACACTTAAGGCTGCCTGGGCCTGGCTGCTGCAGAATCCACCTTTCCTCACCTGGCATCACCCAGCTCCACCAATTCACCGAATGCCATGGTTGGGGAGGGGGGGGCTGCCAAGAATGCAGATGGTGAGCCCCTGCTCCCAGAACACTTCAATGCAGATGGTGGGAAATACAGTTCATCTCGCCCCCTTTTCTCCACACACCTCTAGCAGACACGTGGTTCCAAGCGGGGCAGCTGAAAAGTAATGACGCATCCTGGCCATGCCCCTGAGTCTCTGGGTGGATCCCTCTTTGCTGACCCCAGGCTCTCCCTCACCGGCCCACCCACGAGAATCGCGAGAATCCTGTCCCCTCTTGCTGCTCTGTCATCACCTATTCCTGTCCTCACTACACCTTCTCAGCTGTTCCCCAGCACAGGACCCGCTGGAGATTTCGGGTTTGAGACTGACTCTGCTGGAGGACGAGGACCTGGGGCTGGTGGCTCCAGTCTGATCGGATCATCTCAGACCTCGCCTGCCTCCTTCCTTCCTGCTTGTCAGTTGTTCACGACGGTCCCTGGAAACACTGGGCGCCTCTTGGTGACCATGAGGTTTTCTTCGTGGCTTCTGGTTGAAAGTCTTTAGGACCATGTGAAATCTTACAACAGTGACTCGCTTTCAGTGCTTGCAAACCCCTCGACATAATCTTCTCTGGACAACTCTGTCTGGGACACACCCTTGTTCTGACTTCCCAGCATCTTCACGTGGAGAAGCCCGATAGCCCAACAACTGCAGCTATTGGCGTAATTTTAATGGACTGTCCACCTCCCAGCTGGTCCCCTGGCTACTACCCTTTCAAACGAAAAAAAAAAAAAAAAGAAAGACAGGCTTGCCGAAGGATGTGGTAGCTCTCCCTCACACTTGCATTTATTTTTAATGAGTATGCCGGTGGACTCATTCCTTTTGTGGTTGACCTTTTGGAGCTGGTTAAACTGGTTTCTTCCTATCATCAGTCAAAGTCAACTGATCATGAACACAACCTCACAGAAAAAAGAAAGTGCGTTATTTTCTCTTCTCAGCTTAATAATGTTAACTTTGGGTAGACTGTATTCTAGGTGGAAGAACATGCTGGAACCGTCTAAACCCATCGGACACAACCGTCCTGGGGCAGAATCCCCCTTTGCGTGGACCTGCAGGCAGCAGACTTGTCGTGGGCTGGTGCGGGTAATTGCTATAAATAACCAGAGTGTTAATGATTAAAGCAACTCTGGAGCCAGCGGCCGTGAATGCAGCGCCTTCGGAAGCAGCCAGAAGAAACAGAAGTTCGTGCTGTGAGTCCCGGAGTGGGAGAGGGAAGCAAAGGTAAGGAAGTGAGAGCGTTTGTGGGGTGGAAATCCTGGGTCAGAAAAGATTTCTGGCTGAGAACAGTCAGGAAGTTAAGCCAGTAACTGAGAGCAGCCGAAGTCCAGCTAGAGGCTCAGGGAAGAGACCTGGCAAGGGGTGAGGAGGAGGGAAGCGTGGAGGAGGAGACCCACCAGCAGGGAGGACCAGCAGGGAGGACCAGCGGGGAGGACCAGCCGGGAGGACCAACCAGGCTCATGTGCTGCTGGGGTGCTCTGTCTCTTCTGCCTCCCCTGAGCTCAGGGGAGCAGGTGGCTGCTCAGAAGATGCTCTGTGTTATGTAGACACCCAGGATTTGTGAGCCTTCTCTGTGCACAGTGGGGTGGGGGGGTTTCCAGGAGGGGAAGGGAGGGCAGGCAGGAGGAGAGTTTCCTGCCCCAAGGAGTTTTGGGTCTAGTTGGAGAGACAGAAGCAACCATTCGCACAAAGTATCTCATGGAACAGTGAAAATGGTATAAAGTAAAATGCAGGTATTTTAAGGCTCGGTCTTCCAGGTACCTGGACATGCACAGAGGTGGGAAAACACGTGGGTGGAAGGAACGAAGCGTTTAGAGGAAAATGAAACTGGAGAGTAAAAGAACTGAGCTCAGCCAATGGAGGCCTTGAGGGCGGATCCAGACCCTGGGTAATTTGGTGTCCTTTTAAATTAATATTCTTTAACAGAGGGGGTGGGGACCATGGATAATTATTTCCATTAATACAGAGCAAATCTCTTTTATGCTCAAATAAGGGATTTATTACATGCACTGACCATAGCAGAATATTTTACTTATTTGGCATTGTCTCTTGTTTCACAGTTTTTCCAGCATTCATAGCTGGAAAATATTAGTCATTCACACTCACCAAGAGCAGAGATAACTTTCTTGGAGATAGTTACACAGTCTTTTGAAAATATGCTTTCTAAAAAAAATTTTCTTAAATCCCTGGAAGAATAGCAAGACCATTCATGATTTGTGAAGAGGGGCTCACTTTTCACCTAAATACTTGATTATTTAATTCCTTAGTAGCAAGAAAATGTCAAATATCACTTATGCAATCTATACAACAAATATGCTTTTAAGCTTTCTATTATTTTTTTTTAAAGATTTATTTATTTATACAAGAACCGCGGTACAGTCAGAGATGTAGGAGGGTGAGAGGATTCACCAGAGACAGAGCGGGGAACAGAACAGGCAGACGGACCGAAGACACTGCTGAGGGGGGCAGCGGGCGAGGCAGGAGAGGCCTGCCGTGCCATGTGGGTTTCCCCCTGGCCTCCTGGGAATCAAACCCACACTGCAGAGGCTGCAGACAGCTTCACAGTGCGGCGCTCACCACACTGCGCCACCGGGGAGGCCCCCTGTCTATTATTTATGCAAACATTTACCACATTCTATATATTTTATTCTCTCTTCAGTTTTTGCTTCCATCCACATGAATTCATGAGCAGTCTATTCGAGAGATGAAAACTTATATTAAAAAAAAATTTCTGAAACAGTGTTTGGTTCAGAGTTCAACTGTTCAGCTTTGAGATCTCTCGGCGTTGGGACAGGACTCAAATCACACCAAGAGTTATGCACGAACATGTCACAGAAAAACTCAACTAAGATGAGCCTGTATCCCTGGGAGGGTTTTTAATGTCTCGGCAAGAACACTTCCTTCTGCGTGGGGACAAAGTCAGCTGAGGCTTCACGACCTGTGTGGAGAGCATGGGGATCTAAGGATGTCTTACACCCCTATGGAGTAAGACGAAGGCAGCAGGTCCTGCCCTTCTGTGTCCCACCTTGTAACCAAGCTTCTGTCCCCGAAGCCCTAAACTTAGTTTCTTCAACTGTCGGGCTCTACAACCTGCCTCCTCTGTCACATTGGTTCAAATGAACTAATGAATGTGAAACCACTTTTGTACTGGACAGTGTTGGCCACACGTAGGCTGTTTTGAGGGGGCTAATGTTAGCGTGTGAAGAAGTCCCCCCAGTATCTGAAATGACAGCTGTCTCTGAAACCTTTCCTAAGCTACCATGGTGTGAAGTGAAGAAGCAATTGCCATTCATTCACATGGAAAATTGTGGAGCATCCTGAGACCCCCAAATAATCTACCAACTCATACCACATAGCACATAAAACCTAAAGGAGCACTGACTTAGTAAGAGCAGGAGTGGGTGATAACTGCCAGCCTGTCGAAGTCGCTCCCAGGGATGGACTTGACAGTGAACGCTCCTGCTCCGGGCTCAGGCCGTCTCTGTAGAACAGCTGCTGCAAAAGAAATGCTGAAGAGTGTCTTTTCTCTTCACCTTTCATTGGAAAAGCAAAATCCTTTTCAGATTTCTTTTGCCTCGTGATAACAGTTACAAATGTAGGTATTTCATAAAGCAAAGTGTCATAACTCAAACTTTCAAAAAAAGGGGTGCCTGTATTTCTATAACATCCTGACTCAAGTACCCCTTGACGTTCTCTTGAAATACAGTTCAGAATAGTTCAGAATATTAAAGAGAAGCAGCCCCCCGCCCTCTATGATGTGAGGTGTGTCTCTTCACCCAACTTCTCCCCTTCATTATGAAAATCACCCTTTCAGACTTCCTAAGATACTCAGAATTTGCTGAAATAGGCATAGTGAAAGTTCAGAGACCCGTCTTTTTCGCTGAGGTATCTGCTGCTGTCATCTAGTCCTGACATTATATAGTAGGTGCTCAATAAAATTGTGTGGCCTATAAGAATGACAGTTCAATCACAGTAGTAACTATTTTATCTTTCTTTTAATGCAATTTTATTCTTTTCAACAAAGATGCAGGATGAAGTACACAACGCCATGCAATGAATAAGAAATACTTTTCTAACACTCAGTATCTAAATGAAACCATAAGTCTGAAAAATGATTCTGATTTTGGTTTGAGGAAAAAAGGTCATCACGCCCTGAAAAGGATATATTTAAACTCAGAACTTTCTGGAATTTGTTACTTTGTCTATGCGATTTCTTCTAGCACAAAAATGCGAAGATCTGAAACAACCAATTTTATTTCTACTCCTCCCACCCTCGCCCTTGCCTGCCCCTCACTTTGACCTTCCAGGATGTGCTGTGATCCTTCTGAGAGGCAAGTTGTTCCTAAGCTTTGGGTCTTTGTATATGAGATTCTCTTGAACCCAAAATCACCTCCTTCCCTTCCTCTGTTATCTGGTTAACTCCTCCTCCTTCCAGGCTTGCCGTGAAACTTTCTTAGAAAATGTTTCCTGACCCCTAAGACTGGGTTAATAGCACCTTGGGTGATTTTCTAGCCCTTTCTGTTGTGCGTGACGTGACACTAGCTTGCTGTCAGGCTGCTAAGGCCTCATCTGGGCTGCCTCAGAGAGTTGTTGAGCGCATTGAGTGATTAAAGGACCCATCTACGGAAACAAACAGAGCAAGGCTTGGCAGAGAGTACCTTACAATGTTTGCTGACTCTGATGTTAAATGTGGTGTTTGGCCAAATCAAGCCCACACGCTCCTTGAGGGTAAAAACTCTGTCCTATCGCTATCGTATTCCAGCACTGCAAATATTCTGTAAGCATGCATCGAAAAAATGGATTTTTCTGCATCACTGACGCCATATTGGGGAACCCACTTATTTGTTTTTTTTTTGGTAAAGATTTGTTTATTTATGCATACAAGAACTGGGGTACAGGTCAGAAGAGTGAGGGGCGGGAAGGTTCACCAGAGACAGAGTGGGGCACAGAACAGGCAGATCTACTGAAATACACTGATAAGGGGAACAGTGGGGAGACAGGAGAGTTCTGCTGCGCCAAGTGGGTCAGTTCCCTGGAAGGGATCGAACTCTTGCTGCCGTGGCTGCTGATAGCTTGATAGCGCTGACACTTAACCCCTTGTACCACCAGGGAGGCCCTGGAGCCCTCTTATTTGGTTGGAGGTGATAAATCTAGTGATGAATGATGCTGCAAGAGAAAAGATGACCAGGTGGGGAGGGGACCATTCAAGCCTGTTCCACGTCAGAGCGATGCCATTCAGAAAAGGCAGAGGTTTTGGTAACAACATTTACAAAGCTGTGATGTGGAGTAATTAGCCAGCAAGTAGAAGTGATAATTGATGCTATTGGGAACAGACACAGTGAAAACACCTCACTACCTCATTCAACCGCAGTCTGCTCACCGAAGTAGCTATTTCTCTTCCAGGCTGACACCCTGAGCAGGGCTTACGGTGTCACTCATAGCCTGGAGCTGTGCTTTTTCCAGCTTCAACCAGCCAATCTGGCAGCCATCTTGCTGTCTCCAGCTTCCCAGCGCGTTGGGTGTTGGCCTTGCCTGAAGAGCTCAGCTCCTCACTCAGAAACCTACTTCTGTTCTTCAAGACTCAGCTCTGGTGTTGCCACTTGAGAAACAACCACTTCGGTGACCCTGTGGCCTGTAGGAAGCACAGTCTCTGCGCCATCACCTCAAAGGTCACCATCCGTCCGTGAGGCTCTTGTGAAAGACACGGAGCCCTTGTATTTCATTCTGGAGCCCGTAGCACTGAGCACAGGTAAGTGGCAGAGGGACCGACAGCACCTCTAGCTTCCCCTTCACACTGTCACTTCAAGCTCTTACATCTTCGTCCTGCCTTGTGGGCTTAAGTCCAGCTACTGGGACCTACTCTGAACAGCCTCAGGTCGATAGAGCTTCTTAGAGTCTCATTTTCTTTATTTGCAGAAGTAGAGATTACTTGTTAATATTAAACAGACAGAGAGCTCCTGGTTTATCAATGCCATGTAGATCATATTTGCAAGCCACAGCTTTGTCATTCTGCACGTCTGTACCTTTGATTTTCTCTCTTCCGGGTTGGTGTAAATTTACAGCACCAAGCTGAGGGGGTGCAGCGATACTGGGCGTCCTGACCCGGCTTCTGCTCTTACAGAGAGGACATCTGAGGTTTCTCCGTTAAATCAGAGGCAGCTTTCCTCTGAAAGCTTAGTGAATTAAGTGCCCTTCGAGTCTTTGGAGTTCAGAGGTGCATGAACTCTGCACCTTCGTCTGTGAGACTCACTTTCCCCTGTGACTCACAGCCTATTCCCTCCTCTCCCCGCCCCCTAGAGAGAAGGGGGTCCAGGTGGCCTAGGGCCCAGCAGGGAAACAAAGTCTTGTGTTCTTGCTGGGGGGGCTCACCAGGCGATTTCAGAAATCACCCCTTCCCCAACCTCCACTTCCTCTGACGAGATGGGACACTCACTCAATATCTGAATGCCTGATGTAATCGATGGAATAGTCATTTTTACACATTATGCTCCAACAGGGAGCTTACGTTCACAAAGTGTATCCAAGAGAAGTCTCTGGAGTCCAGAGGTGCGTGCACTCTGCGCCTGAGTCTGTGATACCCACTTTCCCCTGTGACTCACGGTTTATTCCCTTCCTCCTGGTGCTCACGAGTGGACGCTGAGTCTCCTCAAGAGACTTGAAAACATTTCTTTGATAACTGTATTCAACAAAAGCCTTTTGACTTCCTGCTCGAGAAGCTAAGGATGTGCTAGACTCGGAGACAAAGCCGGGACTGAGACCCTGCCGTCGGGGACTCTCCAGGCCAGCTGGAAAAATGAAAACAGGAAAATGAAGTTTAAGGTGTTTCAAATAGGAACAACGCAGAGGACTGACATAAAAGGGGGAGACCAGCTGGAGGGGTCAGAGAAAGCCACAGGAGGAAATATTTAGGTTGAGGGGGGAAGGGGCTACCCACAAAAAGGGGGGGACTGGAGATGAATGTCAACTGCAAGCGGGAGAGGATATGGGAACAGAAGTTTTAGAAGGAAAAACTCAGGATCAGCAGAAACAAGCAAAACATAAAACCAGAAAAACCAAAGCTATGTGTTGCTTCCAAGTAAACACGTCAGCCTCAACAATAACTTTAGGGGTTGAACATACGTACTTTTTTCTTTAAGATTTATTTATTTATTTTATACAAGAACTGGGGTACAGGCCAGATGCACAGGTGGGTGAGAGGATTCACCAGAGACAGAGTGGGGAGCAGAACAGGCAGACTGACAAAATACACTGCTGAGGGGAGCAGCGGGGAGACAGGAGAGGTCTGCCACACCATGTGGGAATCTCCCTGGCCAGCTGGGATCGAACCGGCGCTGCAGAGGCTGCGGACAGCTTCACGGCACTGTACTCAATCGCCTGCACCACCAGGGGAGGCCCTGAATATATGCACTTTTTATTTTATTTTATTTTGTTTAAGTTTTTTTTAATTATAAATTTTATTTTTATATTCCCCATACAATTGCGACCCCCTTATTTTGACCCCAATCCCTCCTCTCCCCACCCCCCACCCCCCATAGAGAGTCTCTGGTTCATAGTTGTTTGTTGATTTTGATTTTCACTTTCTTATAGTTATTCATTTTCCTGGTCCCTTATTTAAGTTTTCTAGATTCCTGCTCTGAGTGAGACCATCCGGTATTTTTCTTTTTCTTTCTGGCTTATTTCGCTGAGCATGATCCCTTCCAGCGCCATCCATGTTGCTGCAAATGGCATGTGTTTATCTTTTTTAAATGCTGAGTAATATTCCATGGTGTATATGGACCACTCTATGTAGTTTTTAAAGCAAAGGGATCTCTAAGTGGACGGACACATGGCTGGGTCTTCCCAAGGGTCAGGCACTGACTGGTCAGGGAGTTTGGTCAGTTTAGTCCTAGAAGGTGGTCAGTTTTCTTGACATAATGGGGGCCCTCTGGGTGCCAGAACAGCGAGCTGGCACTGGGACCGGAAGGGCTTCCCTGAGAACAAGAACACCCCATTGGCAGCTGTCCTCCAGGCAGGCCCGTCTTGCCCCCTCCCTCTGGCCTCAGTTATTATCATCCTGAGACACTGAAAAACATCTCAGGCCTCCAAGTCTAGGCAGAACTATTTCTGTGGAAAGAGGCACCATCCCATCCATCAAATAATAAAATTATGTTGTGGGATTTGGTCTTTCACGTGACTAAAATGTACAGGGATTGCTCAGACTGACCGGATTGAAGACCTCAAGCAAAACTTTTTCTTCTCTCTGCTCCACATCCAGGCTCCCCCTACTCATGTTTGGAAACAAGGGAAAAGGGACCCGGCAAGCAGGGAGGCTGCCTGTAGGAAGCGTTCAATTCTGCTCATTGGTAGGAGCAATTGTTACCTGCCCTGCCGAAGCTGAGTTCTTTGGTCCACTTAGCAATCTCCACTTTAACTTTCAAGAAAGATTCTTATTGACTGTTTTCTTCCACAAAATAACCTGTGATGGAACTTGGGCACACTCTCTCTTCTTGGGACTGAACCGCTCTATTCTTTGTTATTTTTTAGCAAGTGTCACCCCCTTGCTATTGCCCTTCAGAGGCATGGTATTCACCTAACCTCTGTGTCCGGGCCTGAGGCTTCTAAGGAAAGCCTGACTCATTTTCCAGTATCCAGCTTAATGGCTGCCATCTTGGCCTTGCCTAAGGGCAATTTGAAACAATTAACTGGGGGTGAGAAGGACTAATGGATTGGCCCCTTGCTACAAGATTGTGTCTTAGTGGATGGGGTGACTGCTTTAGACTGTCATTAGGGTGTAATTATTAATAGCACCCCAACTCCCACTCAAAATTGTCCCGTTTGAATGATAAATTATAGGGTCACCCTACTTAGAGCGGGGTTAATTCTTCCCTTCCTCGGGCAAGGATGGCACAGCAGGAGGAGTCTGATGCAGAACCTGCATGAGGTTTTCCTGTCATCAGTTTTCACCTCCATGCATTTGCTGTCACTCTAGAGAAGATTTCATTTTTCGTTCCTGGCATGGCTTCCTGTATCTCTCCGGACCATTTGGGATTGCTGGCTAGAGGCAGAAAGAACAGTGGTCAGCCACACTGTAACGCCTCCCTCCCTGCTTCCACAGAGCCCGGCCTCAACTGACTTGTCAGTCAAGATCTCTGAAATGAAATGCCACCATTGAAATTCTGGGGTCTGAGAGTTTTCATTCAGGTTTTTTTTTTTTGGCTGCCGTATCCTGAGCATTTCCAGGCTCCAGCATGGTATAGAGGCTCCTTTCACACTCACCCTTCCTCGACTAGCCAATTGCACATTTAAGGACCTGCACTGCCACGCTCCATGCCAGCTGTATAGAACTCCTTTGCTGCAAGAGATAGAACTTAACTCAAAATAGCTTAAGCCCCAAAGGGCGCGTTTTGGCTCGTGCAACTAAAAAGTCTAAGGGTGTCTTGGTTTTAAGCTCCATTAAACAGTATCATTAAGAATCAATTGTGCCTCGTCCTCTCTCCTGCCCCTGGCTCTCCTCGCTCCAGTCTCTCTCTCTCTCTCACCTTCTCTCTCTCTCTCACCTTTTCTTACTCCTGCATCCTCTAGTGGCTTATTTCCCACACAGCAGTGAAATAGGCTCGTTGGCAGGAATAGATCATGCACCTGCCACTGAAGGGGGGGTGGACATGGGCTGTGCCCCCCTTAAACCACAAGCACTAAGCCTGGAAAGAAGGTTATTTCTCCCAAGATACTATTGCCAAAAAGGGGAGAGAAGGTTGTCCTCCGAAGATAAAACGTTTAAAAGGTGTAGGCAAATCTCCCCAGGCTCAGTCTCCTTCAGGAATGTGAGGATGACCCCAGTTACCTGTTCTTTCTCCATGTGAAGGAAAGAAAAGCAAAGGTAAAATATTTGCTTAATATAAACCAACCAACCAACCTCCAGGTTGGGCTGTCTAGGCTTCTGGGAAGTTACCTGGCCTCTGGAGTCTGTTATCAAGTTGGAAAAGGCTTTACCCTCTCACCCTCCTGGAGGGCTCTTCCCTGTTCTCACCGGCAGGTCTCTTACCCTCCCCAGAGGACACAAGGACAAGGGCATGGGAGGGAGCATGGCCAGGGAGGAAGGAATCTCATTCCTGTCTCAGATTCTGCATGTCTTGGCTGGGCATGCGCCAAGACCTGGTCTTATTTCTTTCTTTCTTTTTCTTTTTTTTTTAAAGATTTATTTATTTTTTTATACAAGAACCAGGGTACAGGCCAGATGCATGGGAGGGTGAGAAGATTCACCAGAGACAGAGCGGGGAACAGAACAGGCAGACTGACAAAATACACTGCTGAGGGGAGCAGCGGGCGAGACAGGAGAGGTCTGCGCGCCATGTGGGATTCTCTCCGGCCGACTGGGATGGACCCCATGCTCTGTTGATGTCAGTTTCAACATCTTCAGCAGCAATGTAGCAGGAGTGAGTTAATTCAGCAAGTATGTGTTGAATGTCTAATCCCTTATCCTTTCTCTCCCCTGTGTCTTCATCCTCTGTCCCCTCCTAGACTTTTCCCATCAGTGTTTAAACACCCCCAAGGATTTTTTCAATCTTAAAAACCAACTAACCAAACAGAAAATTCTCCTCACACTACTTCCTTTCTTTCGGGTTTCCATCCCTCGTAATCAATTCTTACGCATTAGCTGTACAATCTGCATTTTCTCCCACTATTTTCTGGGAGTACAAACCTCTGGGCTTTGCCACACACAGAAGCACAGGGTAGCAACGGTGGGATGTCAGCTGGAGTTTGGGGCTCTTGAGGGTAAGACATAGTTCACAGCTACTGGGCAAAGATCTTGTTATCCTTTATCTCCTTTGCAAGGTGACTAGCACTGAGTGTTAAATAAATCTTTGTTGAAGTAACTAATTCACCTGGGTAGGAAACAAAGGAGTAGGGACAGGTTGAGTGCAGGCTGCAGATAAAGGTGAAATTTTAAGTATCCAGAGCTGATGTCAGGAATGCAGGAGGAGAATGTACTGTATTCCAGGCAATGCAGAGAAATAGCCTCAACCGGGGCGTGGCAGAAGAACTTGCTGGATTTGCCAAACAAGGATGATCAATTGTTTTTTGTTGTGGGTTTTGTGTGTTGTTGTTTTTTTTGTTTGTTTGTTTTTTTTTTTTTTTGGTACGGGGAGTTAACTAGAAGTTACCAGTCTGCAATAGGGTAGGAGCAGCAACAGGCAGGGTCCAGAGAATGCAAATATTCTAATTGAAGTGTGCAGTCAGGAGTGGGGTGCACCAGGAGCTTTGGGGAGGTAGGTGATCACATCTGCACGTTTCTCATGAATTCTACACCTTAAATGAGTGCAGCCCATCATGTCCCTGTGGGGAGGGCGCTTCAGGGAAAGAGAACTATGGCAGAAATGAGGCTGCATTTTTCCTACATATAAACCAAACCCTTGTCCACATGCTGGCACCGTTTGTCCTGGAAATGTGAGAGGCCAAGGATGGGTGATGGGTGATTTCTGATGGCTTTTCAGGCACATTGGGAACATTCTAGAAATGCCCCTTTCTCAGCCCCCCATTCCATTCTGATGACTCTCCTAGGGAGGGAACACAACTTCGAGGTCTCTATGGGGCTCTCCCTTGAGTTTCCCACGAGGGTCCTGGGTGTGCAGCTCCAGAATTAGCCAGGAATTTGTGAAGGGTGCTCCGGACTTGGCAGGCTGGGTCTGCACCCGCCTCAGCACCCCCACCCGCTCCCTACACAGCGGCCATCACGTCTGTTCGTGGGGCCCAGGAGACTGAAGCCTCAAGGAGAAGGAGGCACAGAGAAGCAGAGCCCAGCGCGCTCCCCAAGTAGCAGCGCACGGAGCCCGTTTTGCGCGTCCAAAAGTGAATCCATGGGTCTAGTTTTCAATCTCTTCCTCCAAGAGCCTTTCTTCAGAAGATGCCTGGGATCTGGCCAACCTCAGAGGGCGGCACGGGGAAGGGTCAGGGTCTGGAAACCACCCGCTCTTCGGGTATCAAGGATGCAGCGCCAGGATTTTAAGGAACCTGGATTCCTGGGGAGCAGTCAAGTTCTCCAATCCGCCCCCGGCAGGATTCCAGCGGTCTTAAAAAAAGAAAAGGCAACAGGAAAAGAAAGTCTATTTTTAAATCAAGCCAACCCAAGGCGAACCCTCCCCAGGCTCGCTCCTGTCCAAAGGCGGCCAGGCCGCTCCCCCGCGGGGTCCCCTCAGCACACCCACCCCGGCCACCCCGCCCGGCTGAGGCACCAGGGCCGGTGCGGAGCGCGATGCCCGGGCGGGACCTGCGCGCCCCCAGCGCCGGCTCCGCGTGCGCCCAGGGCGCGAGGCGCCGCCGCCCGGGCCCCGGGGCGCTCAGGGAAGGCGGGGCGCGTCCCCCCCGGCGCTGGGGTCCCCAGCTGACCGGAGCTACCTCCGGGTGCCCGCGGCGGCGGCAGGAAGTCCACGGGAACTACAAATCGAGGCATGCTGGGAACATTCCCCGCTCCTCCCAGGAAATGTCCTTTGTCCAGCCCCACAGGAAGCCCCAGCGAGGAGTCGGCCGGGCGGCCAGCCAGTCCGCCACCCGCCCCGGCCGCTGCAGCCGCCCCGCACCCGGGCAGACGCGGCGCGGGGCTCGCCGGGGCGCTGGGGCCCCCCGCTCCTCGCCGCGCCCGCTGCGCGCAGGTAAGAGCGCGGCCAGGGGGGGCCCCTGCCGCCCGGCACCCGCGGATCGCGCCCCGACCCGACCGCTGCGGGGATGGGGCGCGCGAGCGCGGGGGGGCGGCTGCGCCAAGTTGCGCCCCGCGCATCGGACCGGGGCGCGCTCCCCGGGGCAGGGGCGCGGGGCGTCCCCTCGCGGCCCCCGGTCGGGGCTGAGCTCCCCTCGGGCGCCGTGGCGAGGGCTGGGAGGAGGAGGCTGGGGCGCTGGCGCGGAGGCTGCGCCGGAGAGGGAGTCGGACCGTCCCGCCGACCACCGAAGGGGGCATCCGAGACCCTCGGAAAATCCGAGCCCAGGGAGGGGCTGGCGAGGCGCGGAGGAGGCGAGGGGCTTTGTGTGCGGCGCCGACGGGGACCCGCTGCGCGCCCCTCGCCCTGTCAGTCCGCGCGCCGGCCGAGCGCGGGCTCCGGGGGTGCGGCCGGGGGCTGCCCGGAGAGGTCCCCGTTAAGCGCGCGCCCCCCGCGCCCCCCGCTCCAGCACCGGCCCCCCCAGGCCAGCGGCTCGGGTGCCACGAGACCCGGCGAATGGCACAATGATGGTGGGTGGAGATGCGCAGGGGCGCTCTGCCCTGGAGGGGTCGCCGTTTCGCTCGGGTGGGCTCCCCAGCCCCGCAGGCCGAGGCTGCCGGGGGGCGGGCGGTGGGGCGAGCGGCTCCCGCGGCCCGGGGAGGATGCGCAGCCCCTGGACCGCGAGCCGAGGCTCTGCGCGAAGCGCAAGTGCCCAGGAGAGCGCGGAGCAGGCTGGGGGCGGGGCGGAGCCGCGCCAGTGGGGGCGCCCCACGAGTGTGCCCACGGCCAGTGTCCACGAGGGCCAGGCCGGGGGAGTCGGGTTCCCCCTCCCTCTGGGACGTTCCTTTTTCCTAGTCGCCCTCCCCAGGAGTGATTCGCTCGCCCAGCCCAGCCCGGGGATGCAGCGCGCTCTCCCGGGGGAGCAGGTTTGCCCTTCACCTGTGGGGTTCTCGAACGCTCTGCGCCCCCGGCGGCGCCTCCCCCGCGGGGCCGAGGGGGTGGTGAAGGCGGTTGGGTAATGGCTGGCGAGGTAATAGTCTTTAAGGAGCCGTGATGGGTGAGCGGGCAGTTCTGAACTCGACCCAAGTGGAACTCAACTCGCTTGCCCGAGGGGCCTCTGTTTCTCCTGTCTCTTCCCCTGCACACACACCCCCACTTTTTGCCTGCTGTACCCGAGTGTGTACCTCCTCTTACACACCAGCATATGGTTATTATTTAGGTGCATATCAGTTAGTGTGGAATACATTTTAAGAGCCAAGTGAATCTTGCAAAACGCAACTTCGGGGACCCACACTAATGGGAATAGGGGATGCACCTTGTAGAAGTGACCTGTAGGGGGGCAAAGCTGGCTTGTCTAGGAGAGGTGAGTCCCTTGAAGTGAGAGAAGAGTGGAGTGTGTATGTGGGGGACACCCCAGCAGTCCAGGCTGAGGGTTGGAGGGCAGTGAAATAAAGGGGAAAGACTCTGTGAATTCAGATGATTTTGAGTTGGAAGGTACTGGCTGTAGGGGGGGGTGGAGGGGAGCGGTGGAGATTTTTTTTGGGGGGGGGGGAATTTGATGTTCGCAGTTCAGCTGGAACCCAAAGGAAATAAGACAGTTCCAGAGCAAATGAAGGTCACCAGTGGGAAGTCAGGCTACTCTTTAGTTTACAGAAAGGGAAACATAATGGACCTTCAGAAACTACTGGGCTACACGTTGAAAAGACCAGAAGCAGCAAGTGCCTGTGAGGATGTGGAGACCAGGAGACCCCACCCTGCTGGCCGGAATGCAGAGGGGTCCAGCCCTTACAGAAAGTGTGGAAGTGCCTCACAACATTAAACATGGATCTGCCATATGCCCAGTAATCCCACTCCTAGGCTCCCATCCCTAAAATACCAACAAATAAGAACCCTAAATAAGAACAACAATTTGGAAGGAACCCTGCACTCCCGTGTTAATTGCAGCAGTGTTTGCTATAGCTAAAGGATGGAAACAACCCAAGCGCCCCAGCTCAGATGAGAGGGTAAAGAAGATGTGGTGGGGTGTATACACAGTGGAATATTACTCAGTGAGCAAAAATGATAAACTCTTGCCATTGGTGGAAACATGGATGGAGCTAGAAAGGACTAGGCTAAGCAAAATAAGGCAGAAGGAGAAAGATAAATAGCAGATGGTGTCACGAATGTGTGGAACATAAAGTAACTAAATTAATAGTCAGATAAGGACAGGTTGAAAAACTAACCCTTGATAGCTGACTACAGAACTGGCACACCAAGGAGGTGGGGAGGGAGGGTTGGGGAAGTAGGAAGAACAAAGAGGAGAGGCAGCACGATGGCCTGTGGGGTGGCATAGAGGTGGGTTGGTGATGGGCGCACTATGAGGCTGATACCTGATGGGTGTTAATTATAAAGAAAAATACCACAAACCCACTGGGCTGCGAGGGCCAATGGAAACAATCAGACCCAGGAAAAGCAGCCGATTTATGCAGCTGAATTGCAGTGGCAAGGATGACCTCACCGCCGTTGGTATGACTAAGCTGGTGGAGTTGCATCTCATTTCCTCCCCTCCAAAAAAAATTTCTTTGGATTTCCTCAGCTTCTACACGTTTGCCTAATTCTAGCATCCAGTTAAGGGAAAGAGAAAGAGAAAAAGTTAGTTACGGAGATGGTGAATGGAGCCAAGGAAGATTTTGCCTGCTGGCGGGGGGGGGGGGGGGGGAAGCTGCAGTGCCCTCAAGCGCCTGGATGTGAAGAGCCACGGCTGTTGTGCCCTCTGTAGCATGTGGTCTGTGCCATCCACGAAGCTCACCCCTTAGTCTGGCGTTCCAAACCCTTCATGGTTCCATCCAGCGCCTACCTGCCTGCTTCTGGCCTCCCTTGGACCTGAGCCAGCCTCAGTACCTGTGGATTCTTGTAGCAAACAGCTCCCCATTCCGGGACGCGGTGATGGCCTTGTACCGGGGTCTCCATGGCGTCAGGCTGAACTCCATGCTTGTTGGCCATTCCCGCTGCCCGCTTACCTTCTCCAAATCCTCGCCTCGCTCATGCAGCACCCTGGTAGGGACCTCCCCAGATCTCCCCGTCAGAGTTAGCCTCACCCACGTGGGGTTCTTATCCTTGGGCTCACACACATCTGTGGTCTGCTCGTGACCCTGAACTGTGCATTTTCCTCCCCTTCAAACTGGAACCCCCTGGAGGGGGAAGGCGCTCTCCGCCCCTGCTTTGTACCTCGCCGGTGCACAGAGGATGTTTATTTGAAAACAAGATGAAACGAAGGAATGACCGGATGGATAGAAAGAACACATACATCTTCTTCCACCTCCTGCCTTCGCCCTGCCTGTCTCCCTTGTCTGGAAGCCTTTCTCGTAGACCTGTGAGGATTCATGCAGTGGAGTCCGAAGCATCTCGCCATGGCATGTGGAAGCTTTTCCTTTTTGCCTGGATTGAGAGACCCTACAGGGATCTCCCATGGTGTCTAGTATAGAGTTATTCAATAACACTTTCCTGAATGGGTTCTTCGTCGCCCTAGGCTTTCAAATCCTGCGAGCAGGTTATAGACTGGGCTCATGCCGGGTGAGTGACCGCTGGCTTCTCTCATGCTCTGGACCGAAGCAGTTGGCTGTTTCCTGCAGTGTGTTTTCTAGAAAGTAGCATGGGCTGTTCTGCTATTTGCAACTAAGCCAGTGATATCCACCCAGTCGTTTTGATTTTTATAGTGATACCCTCTGCCACGACTAGAATGTAGCGTGCAGAAATGCAAGGCAGATCAGAATCTCACTTCCTCCAAGACATTGCAATTTTGTGGTCCTCTTGTGTATCTTTAACTGGATACTTTTCATGCTTCCACTGGGGAATAACCAGATAGTGCTCATGTGTTGCCTAGGTTTGGTGATTCACACAATATCTCCATTTTAAAAATGAAGAAGTCGGCACTTGGGGGAAGTGAAGACACTTGCTTCAAATCTCAGCTTTTGGACTGGAGAGAGACTGGAATTTCCGTTTCTCGACTCCCAGCCCCGCTCACAATGGATGTGTCTGTCTCCCCGGGAGAGCTGCCGGGCCCTCCTCCCTCGTCCTCTGAGGACATCTACTTTCCAGAATTCATCCTCCTGAGAACATTGCTCACTTTCTGCATTCACCCTAGTGACTCTCATTCTGAGAGAGCTGGTTTTTCATAGACACCTTATTTTCATGCCCTTGAGCTCCATGGCCGTGAGTTAGAAAGCCCTTGGGGCACAGAACTATTCCTAGAATTCTTTTTTCTTTTTTCCCCAGAAAAGAGAATTCTTTCTGTGTCTCCCTCCAGACCAGGCCTCGCCCCTTCTGCATCACCCTCTTGGTCACTCCCAGCCACACTCAACCTTCCCTCTAATCGTTACTATTGTCTGAAGTCTCTGGGGCTCGGTGTCTTCCTAACATCGATAAACTTGAGTGAGCCTCCCCCATGTGCTGGAATATTCACGATTCCCTGCATATGGTGGGGACTGTTTGTCCAAACACAGCCTGCTGTGTGGTGGGCTTCAGGGGCCGAGTTGACAGTGAACTGGTGATGACTAAACATGCAGAAATCAGGCAGGAAACATCACTGGCAGGGGCAGGATCAGGATCAGAAAGCTCGTTCTCTTAGTAAATGTTCATCCTTTCAGTGACTGCCCAGAGAGGCAAGCGCGGCTGGGAGCAAACGCTGTGTGTCACTGAGCGTTTTGACCTCGACCAACATCAGTGCTACCTGATTATGGTTTTTATTAATAGCAGGTGCATGGGGGGGAGAGGGGTGCTGTCAGGTTCCTAGCCCTTGCTCTGGGCTGCCTTCTCCCTGTCTTCTAGGGGATGCCTTTTGCTGTGCATCTGAGTAAATCAAACTGGGTTTCTGCCTTTGCAGATAAGTGGGGGGCTGGGGCGAAGAAAGGCTGGGGTGAAGACGGAAGGTGATGCATTGCGCTTTTACCTCTAAGAGGGTAGCACGGTTTCTGTGGGGTATGGATTTGAGCCTTATTGAATCTGGTATTAAAAGATCAGCAGCCTGTTCTCCTTAGGTGGAAAAGGCTTTTGCCCCAGGCAAGAGTGAACCCAGCTCCCCAGGCTGACTGTGCCTTCCTTATCCCTGACCTCAAAGCCACACAGCACTCTGGAAGCCTCTGGATAAAGGCAGTGTGCCCTGGGTTGCTGTAAGCATGCTCCTTGTCTTAAAGGCGCACAGGACACCTTGGGATCCCCATTTGTTTGGCAGGTTGGTGCTGTGCTGGCGCCCACTCCAGTCCCAGACTGTACTCAGGTGGGCTGGGACTGCGGGAGTGTCCACATCCCTGCTGCAGGGGCTACACTTGGCCTGGGAAGGCCGCTGGGTGCCGCCAGGGAAAACGGCTCCTTTATTCAGAGCGGCATTTTCAATCTTGAGTGAGCCTCCACCATGTGCTGGAATGTTCACGATTCCCCGCGTGTGGTGGGGACTGTGCGTCCAAACCCAGCCTGCCATGGGATGGGCTTTGGGGGCTGAGTTGACAGTGAACTGGTAATGACTAAACATGGAGATATCAGGCATGAACCATCACTGGCAGGGGCGGGATCAGGATGAGAAAGAGAACGTTGCTAGGGTCTCACCAGCAGTTACCAAGCACCATCTATTCTTTTGAGGTTTTATTAATAAGACGCGAGGAAGAACGCGTCCATCCTTGGCTCTTTTTCCCTCCTGCTCATGCAGGAGCCTTTGGAATTTCAAAGAATCACTTTCCCCTAGATTAAAAAAAAAAAAAAAAAACAGCCCCTCTGGTAGGTCTTGCCAGTGACTTCCAGCAGCAATAGATGTTTTTGACAGCAATGGATTTAAATGTCATCAGTGTTCAGTGACTGCTTGTTGGATAAATGTGTTCGATTTTAAAACATTGCATTTTGATGCTTTTTTGATAGGATGGCACGTCGGTTTTTTACGATGAGGTGTGGCGAAGGGTTTATGCTTCTGTACCACTCAAGCTGGGGAATGATTTGCAATGGATGTCATTTTTTAAATATAAACTTTATTTGTACAGCAGTTTTATTTTTTTTAAATTTGTTTGCTTATTTATTTGTTTTTATTTATTTTATTTTTTTCAATTTTTAATCAAGTTTATTTTTTAAATTAATAGTTTAGTTTCATCAGTTGACTTGGGAAAGTAAAACAGTAGGAGTTGTATTATTTATTTTTATTTTTTTAAATAAATTTTATTTTTATATTCCCCATACAGTTGCAACTCCCTTATTTTGACCCCAGTCCCTCCCCTCCCACCCCCACCCCCCATAGAGTGTCTCTGGTTCATAGTTGTTTGTTGATTTTGATTTTCACTTTCTTATAGTTATTCATTTTCCTGGTCCCTTATTTAAGTTTTCTAGATTCCTGCTATGAGTGAGACCACCCGGTATTTTTCTTTTTCTTTCTGGCTTATTTCGCTGAGCATGATCCCTTCCAGCGCCATCCATGTTGCTGCAAATGGCATGTGTTTATCTTTTTTGAATGCTGAGTAATATTCCATGGTGTATATGGACCACATCTTCTTGATCCAGTCATCTATTTTTGGGCATTTGGGCTGTTTCCGAAGCTTAGCTATTGTAAACAGTGCTGTTCTGCAGTTTTAGATTCATAGCAAGACTGGGGGTAAAGTGCAGGCACTCCCAGATAGCCCCCCACCCATGCCAGGTCTCCCCCTATCAACACCCCTTCCTTGTTATCATCCATGAGCCTGTGTTGACCTAGGTCATCACGTAGGGTCCGTGGTATACGTCAGAGCTCTCATGCTGGTCATGCGCCTTGTACGTCTTGGTAGGATGATGTGTTTCCCTGGTTAGAGCATCACACAGAATAGTTTCACTGCCCTAAAAATTGTCTGGTCTGCCAATTTCTCTCTCTCACCCTTCAACCTCTGGCATTCACCGCTCTGTTTGCCATCTCCCTAGCTCACTCTTTTCTAGAATGTCCTGTAGTTGGTATCACGCAATGTGTAATCTTTTTAGATTGGATTCTTTTTCTTAGGGATGCACATTTAAATCTCTTCCATGTCTTTCCGTGACTTAGTAGATCTTTTCTTTTTCTCTGAATAACATTCCAGTGTCTGGATACAGTACAGGTTATCCATTCATCTACTGACGGACATCTTCGTTGCTTGCAAGTTTTGTTCTCATGAAGAAAGCCATGCAGGTTTTTGTGGGGTGAACTGAAGTTTTCAACTCATGGGCATAAGCGCCAGGTTGTATGGGGCGAGTTCGCTTCGTGTCATAAGGAACTGTCAGACTGTCTTCCAAACTGGCTGGGCCCTTGGCGCTCTTACAGCGCAGAACAAGCCTCCCGCCACTGCATTTCCTCGCCAGCATTTGGGGTAGTCGTTTTTGGATTTTTTGACATTCTAATAAGTGTATAGGTGCCTAATTTTTAATTTTCAGTTCCTCAGGTTATGATAATGAGCATCTATTCCTATAATATTTGCCAGCTGTATCTCTTTGGCTTAGTGTCCATTTAGATTATTGGTCCATTTTAAAATCAGGTGCTGCCACTGTTTACTGATTGAATTGGTCATTCGATAAAGATTTCTGATCACCTACTTCCCATAGGGCATGAACTCTTTTCAAAAACTCCTTCAAGAGCTTATGTTATCACATAGCTTATTGCTTAGGAAAGGATTTCCCTGACTGGGGGTGGTTGTAAGTGAGAAGAGAATTAAGGAAACAAAACAAAACATAAGATCCTTGAAAACTCACTATGTCTGTATCTACTCAGATGGAAGTTTACTCTCTCTTCTCTTCATGTTTAGTAGAAATTATCTCCTGCTTGTGTGTCCCTAATGCCTGCCTCCCACACAGGGCGGCGGAGAGGCAGTTCTGCGGGGGGACCTGCAGCGACCAGTAGCATTTCCAACCGCGAACACACTTGAGCGTGTGCGCACACACAGGGGCGCACACACAGGGGTGCACACACATTCACACACCCCTCTGTGACACCTCTGTTCTCTGCACAGCTGACCTGAGTGTTAAAAGCTCCATTGTGGAGGGAGGTCACAGGCTGGACTGTTTGAGGCAAACAAGAAATGCTGGCATTTGGGCAAGGGATGCAGGATTCTCCTTTGAGAATGTTCTATCTGTCTGGCTTTTGAAGTTAATCACCACTTTCTATCATGCCCACCAGTGTAGCAGGATAATCAAGCATGCTCTGCTCCTGGTGCTGACAGCCTCCTGGATCCAATTTGAGAGGAGGCAGTTTCCCTGGTGTTGTCTTACTTGACGTGATCTCAGCCACATCACTGGATCCGCTGACCTTCTTAGTTCTTTTTTGATTCTGAGGGAGAGAAATAATTACACCTAATTTTATCCATTTCAAGAAATAATTGAGGGCTTCTTATCTAGGGAATCACCAAAGGGAATAAAATAATGCATCCCCACCAGGAGCTTGCAGTTGGGTTGGGAATGGTGGGTTGATAGAGCCAATAGTAATAATAACAACAACAGCAATAAAATAACAAATAATAGGCAGCATAAGATAAGAAGATACGGTATGACCTTAAAGAGCCATGCGTTGTAAAATGATAATGATTTTTCTGAGGATTTTACAGTAATCCTCTGAAGTAGATCCAGTGATTTCTACATTTTGTAGTTGAAAACACTGAGACCCAAAGAGGTTGGGCAACTTGCTTCAGGTCCCACCCTGGAGCCTGGATCCACACAGGTGGCCTGAATCCAGACCCTGAGCTATTAACAGGACACACAGCGCTGCCCTGCTGTCTCTGAGGAGGAACAGTCTGGCAAGAGAGGAAAAACACAGGGTGCCTTCTAGGGGGTTTTAAGCAACTCTTTTTTAACTGAGGTCAGGGAGAGGTAAGAGAGCTCGGGGCTACATTGTTGAGGACTCGGGAGTTTCTGTTTCTCTGGAGACAGTGCTGGAGGCAGAGCAGGGAGCACATGGCCCAGCAATTGTGTTTTAAGACTGAGCCATCAGCGCTGGAAGGTGCATGTGACAGGGACTAGTGTCTCCTGCAGCTGAAAGGGAACAAAAGAGAAGGTAAAGGAAGGACCCAGTGTGGGTTTGATTGAAAGGGGTGAGGGCAGGGTCAAAGTTGACTGCAGGGTTTTGAGGCTGTGAGTAGGGACAAGAGGTATGAACTGAAAGGGCCTGTGGGGGCTGATTTGGAGCCCAGATTAGGGAGAGAAGTAATGTTCTTCAAAATGACCAGGGCCAGATTCCTCTCCAATGGAAACACTTTCTGTCATTACAACTGCCTTCAAGGTAACTAGTGTGTCTTTCCCATTGGACGGATGTGGAAACGCAGACTGTCGCGATGGCAGGCGGCTATTTGAAGCCAGGTCTGTTGATGCCCCAACACATGCTGTTCCCCATTGGACTGGGGGGCTGGAGGGACTGTTAGGGCGCCTCAGGTGCCGTCCTTAGAGGTATGCACCTGCAGCACAGGTGGGGTTGGGGCAGGAGGTTTACATTCCCGAGGTCTGGACAGAGGAGGTGTTTATTTAAAACTGGGAGAAGTGTATCAGCATGTCTTCTTTAGAGAAGTGTCTATTTAGTTCTTCTGCCCCTTTTAAAATTGGGTTATGTTGTTTTCTTTTTGTTGAGTTACACGAGTTCTTTGTAGATCTTGGATTAACACGAGCGCTTTGTATGAGGTGCAAATATTTTCTCCCGTTCTGGTTTCGTTGGGTGTCTTTGTTTGCCTGATAGTTTATTTCGTTGTGCAGAAGCTTCTTAGTTTGATGTCACTCCATTTGTTTCTACTTACTTTTGTTTCCCCATCAGCTCTTATCGGGGAAATACAAATCAAAACCACAATGAGATACCATCTCACCTGTGAGAGTGGCCCAGATCAGGAACCCACTAGGCTGGTGAGGGATGGAGAGCCCCGGGTACGCTGGTGGGAATGCAGACAGGCCCGGCCCCTCCGGAAACCAATGTGGAGTTTAATCAGAAGACTAGGAATGGACCTACCATAGGATCCAGCAATTCCAGTCCTAGTTATCTACCTGAAAAATGCAAAAATACTAAGCAAAGGCATATATCACGCCTATGTTCATGGCAGCCCTATTTACAACAGCCACGTTATGGAAACAAGTTACGGGCCCAAGAAGAGCGGAGTGGATTAGAATAATGTGGTCTATACACACATGGACTACTACTCAGCTTTGAAACAAGATGAACTCTTGCCATTTGCAGCAACATGGATGGAACTAGAGGGGGTGATCCTAAGTGAAATAAGTCAGAAGGAGAAAGAGAAATACTGGATGATTTCACTTGCATGTGGAATATAGAGAAACACAACACAGAGTCAGATGAACAACAGATCCCAGAAAATCGAGTATGGAGTCTAGGCTATAAGAAGGGGAAGGGGTATGGAGGGATGGAGAGGGACACAGTGGCCTGTGGTGGACTCTGGGGCCTCGGTGGTGGGAGCCGTGTGAGGACATGTATGTGATCACATACAATGTTGTAAACCAATTTTGCCTCAATTAAAAAAAAAAGACATACCAGAGAATGAAAATAAAAATCATAATTATAAAAAAGAAAACCTCGGAGAAGGGGTGAAATGATCCAGGGGACAAGGAGAAGAAATATAAAGAAGAACTTTTCAGGTTGACCTGTTTTGGAAGTTAAGAGGAGTCAGGGTAGTAAGAATAAGATCACAGAGGCCAAGAAAAGAGAATTCCCGAAGGAAGGTCTCAAGGATCTGGATGTCATTTGTTGAATTTCCTGATGTGCCAAGTACTTCGCGGTGTTGGTGTCGAGCTCAAAGGAGAAAAGATCACTGGATCCGGAAGGTGGAAAATTATAGCTGAGACTGACTCACTAAATGTATTAGCTGCAAAGCCAGTGCACACCTGGGAGGCCCCAGTGTTTTCTGGACAACTGATGTCTGGTGGTGATGTCAGAATTTAAAAGGCTCCCTGGCCCCTGCCCCTCCACTTCCTGCAGGCTCTAAGACTCATTCGGTCAAACTAGCACTGCAGAAGAAAATGAAATATAGTCTGGTCATTGGCTTTAAGCATTAAAAAGAGATTCTGAAGAAGAAAAAGTCTCCGTTTTTAATGAGGGCGTTTTGTAGTTCTGATGAAAAAATATCTCTAAAGAATCTTTTAAAGTGAAGTAGCATAATCAGAATGAATTCTTCAGGCTGATGCTTCATGGGATTTATCTCCTCTGTTCTCTCTCTCTTCCGACTGATGATTTTTCTTTCCGGTGTTGTTCCAAGGTCCTGGGCTTATTAAATGTTTACCACAACACTCTGCTAAGTCAACATTGATTCACACAACTGTGGTTTTTTTCCTAACCAACAAGATGTCTGTTTACTCTGAGATCAAGTGGATATTCCAAAACCTGTTAAATCAGAGACCATTTTTGAGTATCACATGAAGTTAAGCTCGAAGAATATTTTCTACAATTTTTAGAGAGAAAATAATTAAAATCACAATAGGAAAAAAATCAGCAGGAGTCTGGAAGGGAACAAAAAAACAGGAAGAAAGGGTGGCCTCCTTGAATGGCTCAGTGAAGCCAGAGCGCTAAACCCTTCAACATGACAGGCTCACCGGGAGGGTCTGGTGCAGGGGCTTGCACTTAAAAGGAAGGGGGCTGCCTGAGTGGTGGCTCACACCCGCCACTAACAACTCCCCACCTTGTGAATTCACACATGGCACTTACCTTCCCTGGTCCTCATTGGCTTACAGGTAAGAGGAGGGGTTCTTGAAAGAAATTTTTCACCAAAAATCGTGAGAGTCTCTCATTATCTGAGGATATAGCCTGTTCAGCAAAATTTAGCTTGCAGACGGCTGCCCTGCCCGCTGGCCCACTTCTGCGCCGCCTCCCACACAGGGAGTGCAAAGCTATTAAAGCAGGAGCAGAAAGATGGACCAGAAAAGAGGTTGGATCTGAGCCGCTGTGTTCTCAGGACCAAGGGGCTGCCCTTCTGTGCTTGCCGGTAAGTGTGCCAGTATGTCTGAGGCGCCCCTTCTGTCAAAGGGTTTTGTTTTACTCCTGGAACCCCTTTCTCCACCTGGGTGTTTCCATGCTGTTATTTGCAGGCTTTGCAAACACTTTGAAGATTTGTTAGGAAGGAGCTGGGGACTTAGGCCAGATCTTAATTCTTTCTGCCTTGAGAAAAGACGGATTAACTCACAAAGCAGTTTGTGTCCTGGGTGGGTTATGACTTGATGAATGTGCTTTGACTCCCTGCCCGAGTAAGCAGCTGATGGCAGCCGTAAAGCCTGGGTCAGACCTGGATAAATGAGCTACATCCCGGAGAGGCGGCACGTTAGAGGCTAGAAGAGCGGCTCGCTCCGGGCAGTGCACCTGCCACGTAGCACATGTGATTAGGAAGTAAATCAAGGATGAATTAACCGTGTGGGGTAGAGCCAGCAGCCCGTGTAGATGTGTCAGCTTTGTTGGGTTGAGTAGAAAGGCAACTGGGCTAAAAAAGTTGAGATGCCAGTGACTTAGGCTTCTGTCTGCGTCTCGCTGATGTATTCACAAGTAGTTCACTTAACCTTCCTGGGCCTTTGTCGCCTGACTCATCTGTAAAAATAGAGACCTGGATGAAATCAAATCAGAGCTGGCAGGTTGCCTTGGCTGGTTCCTCATTCTGCTCTCACCCGGCTGTGAAATTGACAGATATTTTGTCTATGCTGCTGTCTGATATTGGACCCATTGTCAATGTCTTCTGTCTTCCGCCAGCCCCCGAAGAAAGGTTTCCTTGAGTAGAAAGGGGATGGGAATAAAAAGTTGAGATGCCAGTGACTTAAGGTGCTGTCTGTCTCTTACTCTCCATCCCCAGCCACTTGGGATGATGTCGGAAATGCTGTGTGCAGGCGTACAACTGCCACATAACTATATACGCTGTGGTATATGATGGTTTTTGCCAGCTTTGTTTTTTGTGCCATGCATCCTTTCAGAGTTCAGGCAAACTTAGGGGCTTCTGCTCAGAAGAATGTTTCTATAGACACATTCACATGAGGTTTCAGGGAGTTCATGGCCTCTGAAGACCCTTGGGCTAGGAACCCAAGCCCAAGAAAAACACCATTATTCTACTCACAAGCGTGTACAGTGCTGCTGCCCGGAAATGACTTGGGAGTGGTGAGTCCAGCAATGGAGGGGCCCTGGGCACTATGACCTCCTTCTCAAGACAGATGCATCACTGCTTGGGTGAATGCTGTGCGGTGGCTGAGTCTGCCTGTGCACCCTCGGCTACAGGAAAATATCTGCGAGCTCTTGGTTCCCAACAAGAAGTGGTAACACAATCCCTTTGGCTCTTCTGTCTGGAATGTGCTGTGAATAAATTTGGATGGCATCGTCAGAGTTTCTCTGGAAGGACACTACCTAAATTTAAAAGTTCTCCTTTTTAGCTAGTTGAAGAATTCTGTTCCTGCCCGGGGTTCATCTCAACAGGACCATCTCACGGGGACCACATATTCATAAAAGGCGAGAGTCTTGTCTTTGCTCTTATCTACACACCGCCTTCCATTTTTCACCCTCTTTAGAAGATCACTCTGGGAGTGACCAATCCCGCGATCTGTTGGACCATCCATCCTTTCGCCTGTTTGACTTGCTTGGGGAACACCCGTTTCTCTTGCAGACTTTCCTTGACCCGAACCCCCAGGGAGACCGATCCCCTGTGATCTTGTGTGTTGAGTTGTTGGGTTGATGTGCAGATAAACAAGCACTGGCCTTGGCATCATCTCCCTTTAAAGGCTTGGAAAGGGGAAGGTAGATGAAAGTGGAAACTTTCATTTTGGATTCCATTTTGGATAGAACAACTGTTCCTCTAAATCCCAAAAAAAGGAAAGAAAGACCCAAAAACATCCAATTGAAGCTTCTTTAGAGTCGTTTGACCTCACTGCCTCTCCCTCTGATCCTCTGGGGCACCATTCACTATTAAGCATTGTAATTGCTCCTGACTTGGCATACTTTGTAAAAGCAGGCCGCTCCTTTGGAAGGCTCTGCCACTTCCTTATGCTTGGCTCAGAATTTAAATGAATATAATCAACGTTAAATCTCAGGAAAAAAGTGTGTTTTGGTTTCCATTCTAAAACTCCTTATTACTAAGTTTTCTGGTAAACACAAAGGTAGAGCCATAAAATACAACCACGTCTGCACCCCCCGCCCCCCGGCTTCAGTGGTGATTGGTATTTGGCGGTTTTGTATCTGTATCCCTCTCCACGCCCCTTTCTCCTGGAATTCCAGACATATCATTTCAAATGAAGCGAATTCCAGACATACTGTTTCATCTGTGAATCTTTCATTACGTATCTCTTAAAGATAGAAAAACTGTAAACTGTAAACCTAATACCGAGACCTTAAAAGATGAACCATTCCTTAGTAGCAGATGTCTTTGTTTTTGAAGTGTGTTTGCGTTGGGGTTCAGATTAGGTCCCCACACGCTGGTTGATGGAGACAGCTCAAGTTTTGGACTGACAGGTTTCTCTGCTCTCTCTTTTCTTGACACTTTTGTCACCGTTGTGGAAGAAACTGGATGTGTCTCACAGTGTCCTAGGAAGAGTAACACAGATATGTGTATTTCACAAGGTGTTTTTAAGTGCACGTTAATGTTTGACTTTATATTGAAAACAGTCTAGCTATGGAGTCTAAAATTGAATCAGGCAGGAGAGCGAAAGCCTCGGGAAACGTCTCTACGTTTTTATCCCTGCTGCCTCGTCGGAAGGCACCGTGGCAGATTAGATGCACAAGTGTCACTTACCCGCCACCGAAATGAACTGGGCTGGAACATGCAGCCGCTCTTCATCAACATCAGCCAAACAGTTATTTTGGGCCAAGAATTGGAAGAGCAGTTTTTTCTGTTAAATCTGCAGTGGGAGATTGGGGTGATGTATGCCCCAAACCTTTTTGTTCCAACAACCCGCTCTCCCTATTTGCTGTGATGAATGTTCTCTCGAGGACTGTTCATTCCAGTGGAAATATGAGCACAGAATCATCTGGGTTGGAAAAGGTCACCTGGCCCCATCTGGTTAGCTAAGCACGGGATTCCAGCATCAGCTCTCCCAGAACAAAGCTGTTGGTTAACAACTCGCATACCCCACATAGACGCAACTGTGTGTTCTAAATCTGTCTTTTTTTTTTTTTTTTCAGTTTGTCCTTCATTGAAATAAGTGATTAAATTGCATCTCTCCCTGCTGTGCCTGTATACTCATTCTATCTGTGTGGCTTTTTAATTAAGATTAATCTTGAGCGTTCCCTACTGTCCTCCACAGCACACACACACACAGCCCCATCCAACTATCTACGTACTGTAGCTTTTTGTGCACAAGAGGACATTTTACGGGAAGATGCTGGTGGATGATGGGATGGCTGAGACTGTTTTGTGGCTACTGTGTACGTGACGGTTAATTTTATGCATCAGTTTGGCTGGACCAGTAGATATGCCGTTGGTCAAACATCATTCTGGATATTTCTGAGACAGAGTTTTTGGATGAGAATAACATTTAAATTGGTGGACTTGAAAGCAGATGGCCATTTACATCCATGGAGATACCCCATTCATATGTCATTACATTTGTTCTTTTTTCCTAAAAAAAATAAAAAAGCAGATGGCCCTCCGTGATGTGGGCAGGCCTCATTCAGTCACTTGAAGGCCTGAGTCAAATTAAAAGACCGGCCTCCCTGAGCAAGGAGAAACTCTGCAGCAGGGGTCGTCACGCCTGCAACTGTGGCCTCTGCTCTCCTGGGTCTGCAGGCTGCAGCCAGCCCTGCAGTTCTGGAACCACCAGCCTCCATGGTCGAAGGAGTGAGCCACTCCCTTATATGAAGGGTCTTTCTCTCCCTGCCTCTCTAAAAAAACATCGTGTGTGTGTATACAGATAATCCTGACAAATAGCGTACGGGGAAAAAAAAAAAAAAAGATGGGAAGACAGGTATGTGTAAGTCCTAGATTGATTTGGTTGGCTGTTTTTGAAAGGTGGAAAGACTTTGGCAAGGCCAATCAGAAAATGAAGATCCTAGCTGCAATGCAGGTCTAGCGCGTGCGTGCTCTCGCTCTCTCTTGCTCTCTCGCTCTCTGTCTCTTGCAAAGCTAGTCACTTTCCCCCTGCACGCCTCAGTTTCCTCCCAGTAGAAGCTGTTTGACTTTAGGGATTTCCAAGTCTCTGACTGACGAAACACCAAGGTCGAGCATTGGAGCCCCACGCCGAGAGGGAGACAGGCTGAGGGTGTGTGCTGGGTGTCAGGGGAGATGAGCCAACGCAGTGGCAGAAAAGAAATGAGCAGGGTCCTCTGCTTCCATCAGGGAGAATATTCTGTTCAGTGACTGGACGAGGACCTACCTGCAGGAGGGGCCTTAGCCTTGGGGCCTTGTCACCTGAGCAGCTGGTCTAACTTCAGGGCGCTTAGCATCTGTGTCTGCATTTCAGTAATTCTTATCTGGAGCAGGAGGGGGTGGTGCTGGTGCAGGCTGGGCGGCTGTGACGAGGCCCTCTGACCAAACTGAGGACGCTCGAGCTGCCCTTGACCGCGGAGATGGGACGCTGTGGCCCGTGGGTTACACATTGATTTCTTTCTTGCCTCGGTTTTGAGTCTTTCTCTTTTTTCGACTTGGGTTTCCCTCTCCAGGTGAAAAAGCAGTAACCACAGGGAGGGAACCTGATGATTTTGGCCTCCCCTGTCTGGCGCGTGGCCGGTACTTAGCTGCGTAACCTTCCCACTTTCTCTGTCTGAAATTAACGTTCACCGCATGCTGCTTGGGGGGTTGGCTCTGGGTGGGACAGTTTGGGTGTATGACTGGGGGGGGGGCGGCTGCCCCTCTGGGTGCTGCCACGTTCTCTTTGCTCACGGGAGGCCCCCCCAGCGCTGATCTTGAGGTGGATTTCTTTGCCCTTTGGGTGCTCTGTGATCACCGGCTCCCGGGGAGGCCTCGGACCCTACCCCGGTGGCCACATCCCCGAGGCTGGCTGTTTACCCAGTTGGTGCCGAAGACTGACAAATGATTAACCCCCTGGAATCCCTGGTGGACCCCAGTCCTGGTCATGAGTTCAGTCTTTGGAACCTCAGACTTAAGTTGTTTTTCCAGCACTTCTACCCAGCCGGGCGTCCCCGCCTGGGCTGCGCTGTGGGAGTCTCCCTTGGGAGACGGTGGAGCACAGGGGGCGTGGGAAGTGAGGGAGGAGGCCTGCACAGCCAGAGATGAGGTAAGCGAGGGACCCGCAAGGGAGAGGGCGGCAGGAAAGGAGCTGCAGCCAGCGGAGGGCGGAGGGGCTGCTGCTGGCCGGCTGCCAGGCCGCTTCCTTCCCTGCCCCGACAGCCCGTCCCGGCTGCTGGCCGCGGCCGCAGCACATGGCGCGTGACACCGGCCTGGCTGCAGCGGGCAGCGGGAGCCTGAGGAAAGACGGGGCACTCTGCCCTCGGGATGCCCTCCCCCGCAGCTCGGCCATCCTGCCCGGAGGGCTGGTGCTTCCCCGGTGTGGACCCGCCACAGTGAGGTGCCGGGGTGCTGGCTGAGTCCTGGCTGGACCTCGGAGCTGGGCTGCCTGGACTTCCCCTTCTGAGCCTCGGTTTTCTTCGCCTATAAAACTGCTCCTCCTTTCCCGCCTGCCTTCTTTGGACCCTCACGCCCCAGGACGACGAGCAGTGGTTTATCTCGTAAAGGCCGGCCCACTTGGGACTGTTTCTGTGTCTGTTTCTCTAAAGACAATCCAGGAAGGCTGGGGAGAGGGTGGGCTCGCTGCCCCGGCTGCTCCACAGACCGCTCGGCTGGGCCCCTGAAGTGCGGGGCTCTTGCTGTTGGACGGGGTAGTCTCTGCAGGTAGCCCCCGGGGGGTGTAGGAGGGAGAACCAGGCTTTGCTGGTGATTTCCTGCCTTCCTCCACCACCCCTCCCTCCAATATTCTTGATCACATTTATTTCCACTCTGTAGCATTATCTCAGACTGATCTGATTAGACTTTGCCAATGGGGTTGAGTTTGTCTAGAAGGCACAGAAACATCTTCCGAGTGACCCTACAGGATAATCAACACTCTCTTTCTTGAGTTGGGGGTAAGAGCTAAGGATGGGAAATCACTGCATGTCGCGCAGCCCTGGTGAGGCTGCCTGATCCCACCTGATGGGATCTTGCTGCACCTCCCCTCGCTCACTGCTGTGCTGGTCCGCGGCAGGATCTGCATCCAAGAGAAGCGTGTGGTGGTAGCGGTGGGAGTGGGCTGCGCTGGCACGGGCTGCTGTGCCTGCTGAGTAAACAGGCTGGAGCTGAAAACATCTAATGCAATTGGCCCGGGGCCTCCCTGGATGGATGCTCCTGCCAGTGTCATAGCATGAGCTGGAAGGGGACTCGGTACACTCGAACCCAACCTCCCGGTTGATCAGAAGCCCAGAGGGGGCACAGGCATACTCGGGGTCACATAGGACACGGCTGTGCTTGGCTCTGCCCCATGACTGGCCCCATGCTGGCCCAGTGATCAGAGCTACATGCAGAATTAACCTTAACCACCTGCCTCCACCATTGCCTCAAGTTGCTTTTCCCCTTCAGCTTCTACCCCGTCTACTGCCCCTGACCGGCGGTGTAAGCCAGGGTTTATTGACTAGGCACCCTGTTCAGCTTGAGGCCTGCACGCTCAGTGCACAGCCTGGGTCGTCAGTAGCCACAGTGTAGAACTGGCCTTTTCCCTTGTCCCGACTCCCCAGGCAGGCAGCCTGCTATTCATTAATAGAGCCTTTAGCGGCCGGACCCGGGCACCTCTGTTGTTACTTGCCAAAGGCCATTCTCGATGGATATAGCTGCAAGCAGGTGTGCCCCACGTTAGGCCGGTGTGTGTCTGTGTATTTTAAATCTAGAACTGGGCTAAAGCTTCATGATTTTGTAACTACCATTGACTGTCTCTCCTAAGTGCTAGGCTTTTGCAAATGTTAATCTACAGCAGGTGGGAGATCTTTGTTTCTAAGGGTGCAGATTCTGAGGGTCTGCCAGGTGAAGTCACCTGCAGAAGGTAACGTAGCTGGCGAAGAGCAGAGGGCACCCAGGTCAGTCCTGCCACAGAGCTACTCACTAGCCGATCCTGGCCCTGCCTCGGAAGACAGGTGGCTACTTTTTATTTTGAGAATGAAGGGGAAGGAGTTGGAACAAAATGTGCCCAGATATGTATTGATTGACACTTCAGTTATCCCACAGCGTCTAGATAACGTTTCTGAGAGCGAAGTCTTCTAAGCTGAGGTGATCACAACTGCTGTCCTTGTCTTCCTTTTCGTTGCTTCAAGAATAACCATAGTTTTCCTTTTTCACAAAAATAAAATGTTTTTTTTTCTTGTGCTGATAAATATACATCTTTATTGTAGACAACAGAGATTGCACAAAATGGGAAAGCCATCCCACAGAGCCCCCCAGCTTCTGGCTAAGGGGACGGAGTGCTACATAGCAAGGTTAATTCCGCGCTGCTCCTTGGGATCGTATGGCCTTGGGCTAGCCGCTTAGCTCCTGGGTCACTTAGTTCTTCATCTTAATTCGTCTTCTTAGTCACTTAGTTCTTCATCTGTGAAGTGGAAAAACAATACCCGCTTCACTGGGTTTTAATACCAAGCCACTAGAAGTGACCAAGAGATGTTTACCATTGTAAAAATCTCACGGTCTCCTGTCCGAACCTGTATCTGCATATGTAAATATATGTGTCTATAGATGCTAGTGCACATATGCTAATAAAATTATTTTTAAACCATCTAGTTTTTTTTCTAATTATACACCGTGACTGCCTTTCCTCCCTTCAAAATAGCCTCCTCTGTTACCTGATAGCTGCTGGAGCCCCATGACGTAGTGGCATGAACACACTGAGTCCATCTTATTTCCAGTATTGCACTAACAAATATGCATTTTTAAACAAATGTGCATCGATCTGAAGCCACACGTAGCCTCTCTCTAGGTGGCAGGAGCTTCTGGTCTTTTCTGAGGCGATCTCCTCCTGCTCTTGCTGTGGCTTCAGGCCTGGACCTTTGGGTGCTCGGCACCCCCGATTCTGTGTGTGGCTGTGAAGTCCATGTCCAGCCCTAAGTGGGGGAACTCAGGTCTCCTTAAATCTAGAAACCTAGAAAAACTGTTTTTTCTTTTAGTATGTCTGGTGTGAACTCTCTTTTCATCCCAAGAAACCACAAATCAGAAGGTCCTCTTGTTCTGTTTTGGCTATGTCTGCAGTGCCAAGGAGGTCTTCTGTCCTTCCAAGGGCTGAGAGGTGAAGCCCTGCTCAACACTTTCCAGATAGCTCCCCAAAACCCACCCCACAGGGTGCAGAGCTACAGCCACTTCTGCACCATCAGCACCACAACCTGCCATTTCAGTTCTGTGTGTTTCTAGTCACAGACTTGTTGATTCCTCTATCTTAATGATGAGGAAATCCGCTTTTTGTGTTGATCAATACACATCTTTATTGTAGAAAATATAGATTTCACAAAATGGGAAGGCCATCCCAAATAACCCCCCAGCTTCTGTCTAAGTGGGCACTGGGGCTCGTCTTATGGAAGTCTTAGCTAGTCTTGGATTGGCCAGCGCCCTCCATGAGACCCCGGACTCCCGCTCCCTAACACCCAGCCACTAGTGAGCCCTCCGGCCCACCCAGCCCGAGTGTACCAGGCTCCAGGCTCCAGGGCTGTGTGCAGGCTCCAGGGCTGCCCGAGGTAAGAGGGTGATGGGCAGGCGCGATTCGGGGTCTGTGGTCTCTGGTGAGCTACACCCCTTCTGCTGTGTATGGCTTCAATGTGACTCCCCTCCTGCGGCCCAGCAGCAGAAATCCTGAGTGTCTGAAACCTGGCTTTTTAAACAGTTTACATTCTAGGGAGCTCAGCCGCATTCCGGGACGCCGACCGTGGACTCCACTTCCCTGGGCCTGTGGGAGAAGGGCTGGGTCTTGCGCTCAGGTCTCAGGCCTGCGGCAGCCCTGACAAAAGAGATGGTGTGGATTTAGGGCGGCGAGTCTGCCACAGTCGCCCGGGACGGGTCTCTCTCTGAGGTGTGCGGGGATGGCGTGAGGATTTAGAAAGAGAAATCCTGCGTATTCCATGCTGAAAAGAGAAATCGTGGACACCCCACATTGGTAAAACTGAAAGTACCAATTAGCTCTGCAGTGTTTTCTAAAGTGTGTTTTAATGTTTCCTCCTGACACTCCCTATGAGGGAGGTTAAGCGCCCTCCTGTCACTCAGGAGGACACGGAAACAATGAGAGGTTAATGGACTTGCCGGGCTCCCCAGGCTGCGTGGCCTGATTGGCGCTCCCTGCAACAGCCCGGGCTAACGCTCTCGCCTCAGGGCTGGCTTAGCCCCTATCGATCTTGCAAGTCCTGTTTCGGGGCTGCAGAGGCGGAGAACGTGCTGGTCACTTCAAAATCTTCATCCAAGATCCTTGACCTATAAAAACTGCATCGTCGTCGGCAGCTGAGCTGCAGCAGTGAGGGATGACAAAAGTGAATTATTTTTGGCTCAGTGGCTCAGGCTTGACAAGGAGGTCTTTAAATGTAAACCTGACATCTACCAAAGGTTTAGGAGCCTGATGTCACTTTCTCCCTACAATTCATATTGTTTCTGCAGAGGGGCTAACATGTCCCCGGCCTGTGCCAGGGACAATTAAGATATTGCAAAATATGTAATAAGTTTAAAGAGGTAGCTTCTGATTGAGAGGGTCCTGCACCTCTTGCATGCACCCCCAACGTACCTACGAAAGCCTGAATTTCTTGGCTCGCTGCCTGCAGCAAGGCAGCCAGTCCTCAGCGCAGAGGTGGGCTGGTGCTGCAGGTCACATGGTCTTGCATGAGAAGTGAGGCTACAGAGGCTTCTGTTATTTTTATGTCTTGAATGTAATTTTCCTCTGACTTCTTAGAGCCCTACTCAGAATTAACTAAAGTCCTCACAGGATTGCTGTGGGCTCAGAGAGGGCAGCCCCTCTCCCAGCCCAGTTTTGCTGGGGTGCAATTGACAACCTGTATCCTGAGAGGGAGACCTCAGCTTTGAGCATGAGGAACAGGATTTTGAGGCACTCAATGAATGGTTTAGTCCCCACTTAACTGCTTACAAAACAGCCTTAGACCACTGGGGTCTTTTTGAGCTTCAAGCTTTTTCAGCTGTCAAATGGGGAGCCCCACCCCTGTGACACCTATAACCATGCACTAGACACCTGCTTCATGGAAACAGATCACACTGCAGTGAGGGTTGGCATGTGGCTTCAGAAAGAGACGCCACGCACCCACTGGCATCCAGACCTACCTCCTTTGCACCTTAAAATGTAGGGTGGAGCAGAGATGTCTGCGGCTTGGGACATGATGCATTTCCTGGGAATGTGACACTGATTTGCGCGGAAACTCAAGGCAGATGTGGGGAAGGGTTGAGGCCAGACTGACGCGACCTTTGTCTTTGTGTTTTGTCTGGAGCAGGGACCCCTGGTCACCACCCTTGTCCTGTTCTTCCTGGATGGAACAAGAAGATAAAGACAGTCTGTGTGACGTCCAGGACTCAGAAGATAAAGGGATGGGCTCTGATTTTGAGAACTCCGAGGACAGGGAAGGGGACCCAGAAGGACGCGGAATGGGCTTGAATCCACAGGATACGGACGAGAGTGAGGGCCACGTGGAGGAGGAGCTGGGCCCCCACTCTCGGGCTGCAGCTCCTGGAGGGGCCTCGGAGGAGAGGGAAACCGCGGCCGACATCTGCACAGGTGAGGGGGGAGCCCGTTTCCAGGAGGCTGCCTCATTCGTATTATTTCTAGCTCCTGAAGGTATAACTGTGCCTGGCATTGGCTGCCAGGGTGCCCCCCAGGGGAAACTGGAAAGCAAACTGTGCCATCTCAGGCCGAGGAACATCCCTTCCCTCAATCCACTCCAAGGTGGGCTGTGCTGGTAAACGTGAGTGAAGTGGGTAACTCCATGGGGACAGCACTTTGCAGTATGCAGATACTGCGGCAATGAGCACTTGGGACAACACTACGCAGGGAACACAGGTCACAGGGGACTTCCCCAGGGGGCTGGTGGGGACTAGAAGAGTCGCTGTGTATAAAGACAGCAGGTGCTAAGCAAACAGAAACCATCCAGGTGTTCACAGGTGTGGTCATGCCCTCTGCTGTCAAGAAGACTCAGTGCTAAGTGACCCACCCAGGCTTGAGAGGATAAGACCCAGGGTGCCCTAGGCCTGTGCTGAACAATAGCTGTGCTTGACCTGGAAAGAATATGTGTGTTCTGCACCAGCTTCTTTATCCTACTCTGTGCATGTCTTGGGACCGCAATGAGCTGAAATGTCCCCTGGCCAGGACTGTCAGCTCACATTCCTCCCCTGTGACATGCCCCAGACTCCCTGCTGGGCCCACAGCATGTGGTCTCTCATATCTCAGCAATTTTCTGCAGTGTCCTCTGCTCGGGAGAAGCAGCCAGAGACAGGTGTGGGTTCTGGGTCAGTCTCCACACTGGGCTCACAGCTCCAGGCCTGAGCTCACCTCCTGTTTTCCCCCTAACCCCCTGAACCCTTACAAGGTAAAGTCCTCGAGTTGGGGTACCTTCCTTTGTTGGTCCACCTTAAGCTGTTCCAGGCCAACTGTTCATATTTTAAAACAGCCCAGGGCTTGTCTCTGAGGCCAGGGCCTTGAAAGCCCCGGTAGCTCTGAGTGAGCAATGTCTTCTAAGACCCTGCGAGGCCCACCTGCGCCAGACTGACCATCACAGGCCCACCTGGCTGGCCTTCAGGTGCCTCTGCTGAGTGAAGCCTCAAGCAGAGGGGTGGGGTGTGGGCCCAGACTGCTGGCCGCAGGGCGGTGCCCTGTAGCTTTTAAGGTCCTGGCCTGGTGGCATTGGCGGGAAGGAGGCAGGAGCCCTGGCCACAGCTGCCTGGGAGCAGGGATTGCTTGCATCCTTGAGACGTTCTTCCCCTGTGTAATGGTAGGACACAGAGCAGGGTCTCTATGACCGAGCAGATGGGGTAAAGGAGGAATCCTAGAGCCCTCGGTGGCTTTTCAGGCTTTTATTGGGATTTACTGGGTACACAGCAGGCAGGGGTGCTGGGGGGCCGGGAGGCTGGCAGATCTCCCAGCCCCCAGCAAGTCTTCACTCTGTCTGGGCTCTCCGGCCTTCACTGGTGGTCTCTGCTTCTCTTTCGCTCTCTCCGCTTCTGCTCTACGGGTGTCCCCCCGACGCCGCCCTTATAAGCCCAGTCTTAGCCCAGGTGAATCCCATCTACATATGCCCACACCCCACTCCAGGTGCCCGCCCTCAGGCATGCACTCAGGCCCGCAGGGATCCATCATCCATCCTAATGGCGGGAGGACAGAAAACCCTGAAAATCACTTACCTTACACCCCGGGTTTATCTTTTTCTTTTTTTTCTTCTTCTTGAATTTTCTTTTTTTTTTAAATAAAATTTATTTTTATATTCCCCATACAATTGCAACCCCCTTATTTTGACCCCAATCCCTCCACTCCCGCCCCCACCCCCCATAGAGTGTCTCTGGTTCATAGTTGTTTGTTGATTTTGATTTTCACTTTCTTATAGTTATTCATTTTCCTGGTCCCTTATTTAAGTTTTCTAGATTCCTGCTATGAGTGAGACCACCCGGTATTTTTCTTTTTCTTTCTGGCTTATTTTGCTGAGCATGATCCCTTCCAGCGCCATCCATGTTGCTGCAAATGGCATGTGTTTATCTTTTTTGAATGCTGAGTAATATTCCATGGTGTATATGGACCACATCTTCTTGATCCAGTCATCTATTTTTGGGCATTTGGGCTGTTTCCAAAGCTTAGCTATTGTCCACAGTGCTGCTATCAACACAGGGGTGCAGGTGCCCTTTGGAATGGATGTTTCTGTGTCCTTTGGGTAAATACAAGGACAGTCACCCTCGCCCCTTCTCTTGCAGACGGCCTGCTGAGCGCGGCGGAGGGGCTGTTGCTCCGCGAGGCCGAGGAGCACCCCGCGGGCGGCGCAGCCGTGTCCCCAGGCCTGTCGGAGCCCGACAGCCTCTCCGGGAGCCCGCCGGGGCCAGAGGACGAGGAGGGGCGCAGCGGGGCGAGCCGGCCGGAGGAGCCGCTGGAGCCGCAGCCGGTGCTGCCCTGGCGGCGGCACCTCTCCCTGGGCAGCCGGCACCGGGGGGACAAGCCCGCGCACCGGCGCTTCCGCCGGCTGCACCCCGCGGTGGCCGTGGACCTGGGCGAGCTGGACAGCCTGGTGGCCAGCATCATGGACGCGCCCACCATCTGCCCGGACTGCGGCGAGAGCTTCAGCCCGGGCGCCGCCTTCCTGCAGCACCAGCGCATGCACCGCCTGGCCGAGGCGGCCGCGGCCGGCCTGGAGCCCTTCGCGCGCGCGGGCGAGCGCGCGGCGGGGGGCGCGGGGGGCTTCGGCTCCGGGGGGCCCGCGCTGGCCCGGCCGGCGCGCGAGAAGCCGTTCCGCTGCGGGGAGTGCGGCAAGGGCTTCAGCCGCAACACCTACCTGACCAACCACCTGCGCCTGCACACGGGCGAGCGCCCCAACCTGTGCGCCGACTGCGGCAAGAGCTTCAGCTGGCGCGCCGACCTGCTCAAGCACCGGCGCCTGCACACGGGCGAGAAGCCCTACCCGTGCCCCGAGTGCGGCGAGGCCTTCAGCCTCAGCTCGCACCTGCTCAGCCACCGGCGCGCGCACGCGGCGGCCAGCGGGGCGGGGGCGGCCGCGCTGCGCCCCTTCGCGTGCGGGGAGTGCGGCAAGGGCTTCGTGCGCCGCTCGCACCTCGCCAACCACCAGCGCATCCACACGGGCGAGAAGCCGCACGGCTGCGGGGAGTGCGGGAAGCGCTTCAGCTGGCGCTCGGACCTGGTGAAGCACCTGCGCGTGCACACGGGCGAGAAGCCCTACATGTGCTCCGAGTGCGGCGAGACCTTCAGCGTGAGCTCGCACCTCTTCACGCACAAGCGCACGCACTCGGGCGAGCGGCCCTACGTGTGCCGGGAGTGCGGCAAGGGCTTCGGGCGCAACTCGCACCTGGTGAACCACCTGCGCGTGCACACGGGCGAGAAGCCCTTCCGCTGCGGCCAGTGCGACAAGCGCTTCAGCGACTTCTCCACGCTCACGCAGCACCAGCGCACGCACACGGGCGAGAAGCCCTACACGTGCATCGAGTGCGGCAAGAGCTTCATCCAGAGCTCGCACCTGATCCGCCACCGCCGCATCCACACCGGCAACAAGCCGCACAAGTGCCCCGGCTGCGGCAAGGGCTTCCGCTACAAGACGCACCTGGCGCAGCACCAGAAGCTGCACCTGTGCTAGGGCCGCCGTGGGGGGGGTGCCCTCTGGGGAGCAGGTGGGGGCGGGCGGGGCCTGGGGACAGCGCCCTAGAAAGGCAGGGGACGTGGGGGGCGGGAGGGACAATCCGAGAGCGTGTTGGTGTCAGGGGATGCTGAAGGGGAGGGTGCTTTGGTGGGGGCTAGATCTTGCCCGCCTCCGTCCCAAGGAAGAGATGTCTCGGGCCCAAGGAAGAGATGTCTCGGCCCGCGCTGACCGAGGGGACGAGCAGGAGCTGGCACTTTGAAGACCTGGAGGAAGGAGAGGTTGAGGGGGCACTGGAGGGCCTGCCAGGGGAGGTTGGGCCACCCCCGGCCCTCTGAATCCGGGCGCGCGTGTGGCCCTAGTGAGGCACGCGTAGGCTGCTTCTGTGAGAGGCGGGTGTGTGTAATCCTATCCTGGGCCCCCCGGGAGGTAAGCCAGTTCTGTCCTGTTCCCCCACATCAGCTGCAGCCCCCGCAGAAGTAGAGGAAGCTGCCCGTTTTGGAGAGGGTGTTTTGCATACCCTTCCTTTCTCTGAGCCACAGTTAGCTGCTATTGTGAAGCATCCAGGGGAAGCCAGGCAGTTGCAAGGGCCGAGCCTCTTGAGGTGTGGAAATGCATTGGTTACTGGTCCTCGGACCTCCTGGGAAATCCTGGTTCTGCTCTTGGGTTTGTGCTACTTCCATTAAAATACTGTAGCTTCGTGCTGGGTCAAGGTGTCTGGGAATGACAGCCCCCTGCCCCTGGTGACCGGTGGCCCAGCCCAGCATTTCTTTTGGGTCTCTCTTGTGATCTCGTAAGGACAGGGAGGTGGGACAATCCCAAGCGGTGGGACCGGCCCTTCTGCAGGCCAGCATGACGCGTGCTCCGTGTGACCCCACAGTGGGGCGCTCAAGGCTTGAGACAGGAGGACATGCGCAGGGAGAGGTGTACATGCAAAGTTGCCAAATAGCACAAGCAATGAATGTTTTCTGGAGGTTATATAAATGCCAAAATAGCACTTTTATATTTGCAAAGTGCTTTATGCTTTTTAATAATTGCTAGTTTCTCACATCTCGGTGAGTTAGATCAGTATTAAGACCCCGGCTTAGGGAAGGCCTGGGGCCTGGGCTGCTCTGCAGAGGGCGAGGACAGTGTGGACGGGTGCTTTTGTGCGCTCCAGCTCAGCTGCTAGAAGACTTACCTGTTGTGATTTATATAATGAGATCAGGACACTGCACATGTGTACTCTGGATGGCTAACGCAAGGCTAGTCTAGAAGGGCCAAAGATGTCCTTGCTGGCAAAGCTGGTCTTTGTCTCATACAGTGTCCTAGATAACGTTTTCTTTCTAGTTGGGGCTGTAGGTAGATGACTTGTATAGATGTCCATTCCCTGTGCTGAATCCTCCTTCCCTAGTTTAGCTCGTAGAGGTTAGAGCTGCGGGAGGCAGCATCTTCTTCACTAGCAAGTGTTTCTCTCCTTTCATGGAGACAGCTTCAAGAACTGGTGGACACACTTGAAGAGAAAGAAAATAGCTGCAAAATTGTTTTTATAGCTTTAGCAAATTTTTCTGTGGATGCTGGTAATTTATACTTGATCAGTTGTGTTCTAGCAAAGACTCTGGGGACTGTAGGAAAGCATGTTTGTGTCCTTATCAAAACACATTTTAAAAAATACTGAGAGTTCTGGGCTCGGGGAATGCCTGTTGATCTGGCCCTCTTTGCTTCTTGTTATTCAAAGATGCAAAGTCTCAAAATAGGGTTTTGGGAAGACACCAATTCCTTTTTATTTAAGTCAAGAGTATGGGCAAGCGTAATCATCCATTATTTATTCTGATGCTTGTAGTCTGAATACAGAACGTGCAAGACTCGCCTGGAAATAATATAGCCAGTTGGTCGGTGATCTTATTCCTTCGGATTTTAGTTTCCCATGCACGTCTACCTCTTCCAGCTGTTTTAAGTTCTCGCAAGTCTGTGCCTAAGAAATCTCATTCAACGTTTGACCGTTCTGGTTTGATCCGCTTTTTATGGGTTATTTGGTGTTTTGCTGCCATCACCATACAATTGGAAGGACTCGTCTGTATCAAATGTTACCTGTCAGCATCCTTGGAGGAAGGGTTGGGGTGAGGAGGAGGTTGGAGCTATTGAAAAATAACTTAGTGGCAGTAGAAATCATTGGATTTCATTGACCTCTCCTGTCCTTTCTACGACCATGAAGAGGCTCAGCTACCACATCAGAACCCCTCCATGTGCCAGTCCTCCCGCAGAAGACGCCAACCAACACACCCTCCTTTTGTGGTGTTTAAAATGTGATTCCATTTTTCTTACAACTTTTCAGGGAACATACCTGCATCGAGTGAGGTGAATGCATTCAGGAGGCTGTTCCTTGTATCTAGTTTTAGAGTCATATTTTCTCAGCAGACCTTGTTAACTGTGGTTTACCTTTCAAAGCAATCGTCTGAAGATGGCGGCCGCCAGCTCAGTGATGGTGGAGGTGGGTGAATCACCGGTTCCTTGGGGAGCTTGTCCAAGCGTAGGCATCTTGCTGCCTTTACTGAGCAAAACCTCAGTCAGCTTAACTCGGTTAAGTGGCCTGATTGAATCTTGACTTCTGGCCTGGAAGACAAGAGCCACCTGGTCTCTTCAGGATCAAGAGGCTGAACAGATGTGAAAAAGTACAAATCAAGAACCTGTGTTCATAGACAATCTGAACTGTGTCTGAAGTTGGTGCACATTTCCCTTCACTGTAATGTTACTTTATAGCTGTTTGTTAAAATAGTGAATAATTTAATGACCCTAAAAGTAACAGGTTTTGTGTGAGTGTGTGCTCGTGTATGTGAGAATCGCCTTATTTTCAGGTTGTTTTATTTAAGGATGGTTCCCTGGACAGCCTTCTGGTGTTCAGCAACCATTATGGAATATTTGTCATTAAATCCTTATCAGTTTTACACCTGGTCTGTCTTTTTCTTCCCAATTCACGGCCCCTCAATTTAATGGGTCCTATTCTGGCAGAGCAGGGGCAAGCAAACAATCAGCTCCTGCCTGCCTGTTTGTAAACAAAATTTTATTAGCGTGCAGCCTGACCCTCATAGCCAGTCTGAGGCTGCGTTCACATGACATCTGGGAACGGTGAGATGAAGAGGTGGTGGTAGAAACACGTGACCCACAATCCCAACGGAGGTTTGCAGAGAAAGCATGAGCAGGTTCGGGGATCCTGGTTGTCCAGGGGTGGGCTGTGTCTAAATGGACCTTCAGGCACAGCTGGGAGTTCTGCTCAGCGCTTCTGCACCGTGTGGCTTTGGGACGCTGGGAACATGGGTATGCCACATGCCACAGTACGGTGCCAATTTCCAAAGATCTGTCTTCAACCCTTATCAGAACCCACCTGGGGGTGTTGGTGCAAGGCAAGGGAAGAGAGTTAGGGAGAAGGAGGCAGTGTTCGGTCTCCTAATTGATAAAAATAGGCATTTTTGAATCTCATCACAAAGTATTTTCTTTCCCCTGGTTCTCAAAAATGGAACAGAACTTATCACTAGACTGACCTTTTGCTGAGACTAATTTTTATTCTCTGCACAAACTCATGGAAACAGTGAGACAGCTGCTCTTTGGGAAGGGATTCATAAGAAATTTAAAAAGCAGAGGCATGAAAAGAACCTTATTTTTTTTTGACTGAAAGCACTTAACCTTTGTGCAAAAATCCTTGCGCCCCACCTTGCCTAGCAGGACAGCATGTGTCCTGGTCCTGGGAGACAAGCAGTTCTGTGGTCACACACACCCCTCCCCAGGCCTGGCTGTTTGAGTTTAAAGCTCTCAGACCAGATGCTGGTCCCTGGGAAAGTCACACCCACTCCTGGGAAAACCAAGTATTCGCAGTAGTTGCTCAGTGTCCCGTGGGAGAGCAGTAAACCCCGACTGGGCCACCCACCCCATGGAGGACGCTCAGCCTGAACCGGCCAGTACAGCGAGGGAGGCTCTGTCTAGTCAACTTGGAATTCTCTAGCTTGATTAGTTTAATGCAGAGGTCTCGACCTCCACTGCACAATGAAAGAGCTTTTAAAAACAAATAGAACCCTTTCCAGAGGTGGATGAATTTGCCTGGCATGAAATCCTTGCTTCTTAGGCAACCAGGCTGGAGACGTCTGTAGGACAAATTCAGCATCTTCGTTCATTCTTGGGAGTGATGGTGAGTAAAATCCATGAGCCTCAATTCCTCCTGATAAAAGGCACTGTAAAGACACAGCTGGCTGCTGCCCGGCTGTTCCTCCTAGGCCCACTGTAGGGGAAATGGAGTTCAATCAGGCTTTTCCCGCCCTCCTGCTGCCGGCCTCTACGACTGGCACCTGCGCTCTCACATTCCTCCTGGGCTGAGTTACCTGCATGGACGCCCAGGGCCAAGAGGCACGGGCATGGGGCACAGGCACCATGATTCTGGACACCTGGGCCTAGAGAACACAGGGCATGCGCGTGTGAAATACAGACACCTGGGCCGAGGAGCAAAGGGATGAAAGGGCTCTCTGGCCTGGCACTCGTGGTGGCGTCACTCTGAGGCTGGGAGCTCGGTTGCTGCCTCCCTACCTGCTGGTCTTCCTCCTGATTGAGCATTAAACACCTGTAAAATAACACCAAGGGCTCCAAAAATCTTTTTGTCTGTGATGACAATGAACCTCCAGGTCGTTAAAAATAATAGGTGCAGGCCAGGAAAAGTGCCTGACTTGGCTTTTCATCAGCAAATGCCAGATGGACACTGCAAGCTGCTCCCGACCCTTCCTGTCTCTGCAGGCCGATGATGGGAGCCTGCCTGCCTGCCTGCCCTGCGTTTGGATCTAACTAAGCACAATTCCATGCATTACTCCTGTTCTCAGCTGCCGTGGGCAATGAAATTGTTTCTTAAATCTTATCCCAGCAGGCAAAGGGGAGCAACACGCTTCCCAAATCTCCATCTCGAATAGCCCTGTGGTGTGGAGGCTTCCGCTTTCCTGGTCAGAACCCCAAGTGACTGCAGAGTGCAGCACCCTGCTGCCTGCTGCGTTTTCAAGGTCACCTCTGCTCACACTGCTGTGGTTTTCCAATTTCATCTGCTCCGCTGGAATCCAGACCGCTGCTCTCCGTGCTCTTTGACCTCATCACAGCAGCCAGAGGCACGCCTGGAAACCAGTGAGGTGAGAGGCAAGGAAGGTGTTTCGTGCACCAAGTTGCCCTGTGCTAAAAGGTTGCAAAAGGATTTGTGTATGCACGTGCTCAAGTGGCATGCCCACAAATACATGGACGTGTTTCATCCTGGAGAAAAGGGCTGCTGGACTCCAGCCTTCCCCAATGACCAGAGACCAGGGGATTCCCCAGATCCTGCGTGCAGCAGACGCAGTTCAGCGCCATCATTTCCTCACAGAAGGTTCCCTGACCCACAGGGCTGGAGCAGGCTTCTGTGCTCTCTTCCTGTGTGGGGGTACGCTCGCCACCGAGGCTGTGGCAGCGACCCTGAGAGGCCCACCCCGTGGACACAGCCGTGTGGGGACAGGGCCCAGGGCTGGCGCTGCAGCCTGAGCTGGAGGAGCGCGCGTGTTCTGAAGCTCTGCAAGGGCAAAGACTGGTCTTGTTGCCTGCCTTTCACCAACCCTGGCTTCATGGTGGTGAGTCGCTTTGCAAACTGTAAGTGTGACTTTTAAGACTTAGTCCCTGGTTGGGGTGGTGGGGAAGCAGGACCTTCTTGTTAGCTGGACTTCTAGCGTTGTGCCCGGTACGACGGCACCTTCTCTGCTGAGGCCTTATTTGTGTGACCACAGTTTGGGGTCACCACCCATGCCAGTTGGGCAGTGTCCACTTCATGTGGCTTTGATAGGTTGGGGAGAGGATGAGGAGGAGCCTGGAGAAGCTCATGAAGCTGCTAAAGCTCTGGCCAGACAGCTGGAGTTATGCAGGCTCTCCTTCACCTCCCGCCGCCAGCCTCCAGGGCCGCCGCCAGCCTCCAGGGCCGCCACCTGTGGCTCTGCTGCCCTCCCAGGTTTCGTCGCCCACCCATGATAATGTGCTATTGCAAGAAGTGCTTGGGGGCACGAGCACCCGTGTGTGCCAATAAATGCAGACTCCTGGGCCAAGAGGCCGGGGAGCGTGGGCCTTGCACATATATAAATGTGAAGGAGCGGCTCAAAAAGAGGGAGACCGAGAGAGAGAAGACAAGCAAAGCCAGAGCGTGTGGAGACTGCAGGGGCCGGGAGGCTCGGAGGCCGGGCTGCTGCCTACCTCCCTGGCCGCTGGTCTGTCTGCCTGTCCCCTGCTTCAGGGTTAAAGGCCTGTCAAATCTGCTGAGGCCTCCAAGATTCTTTTCTGTTTGCTGGAATCCACCTTGAACCTGCCTGGCCTGGGCGGTTTGCCCCGACACAGTTCTTTCATCGGGTCTATTGTTAGGAAATGCCAGTGTAACCTGGAGCCTGGCAGACGAGGCCACCTCAGGGCCAGGCCTGCAGCAGCTCCGCGGCTCTCTGGGTTGGAGTTAATGGACGCGGTAGGCGTGATGGACCTGACGTCACAGTCAGGGACTCTGGACCCAGGGGGGCTCAGTGTTGCTGCAGCCATGGCTGGCCCCCAGGGAGACTTGACCATGGCCTCTTCGGGGCAGCGGGAAGATGCAGGTGTGAGCTACAGGGGGAGGTCAACACAACCGGTGAGACACCTCCTGACTGCAACATCGGAAGCAGGTGGCTGCAGGTGACTGTGTCACAGCCCCCTGGAGTCCAGGGAGAGGAGAGAGGTGCAGGGCAGGGGCAGAGGAGGGGGCGTTGTGTCCCTTGAGGACGGTCCTGCTGGAGACCACAGACCGGGCCCTGGGAACCCTACCTGTGGTCTCCAAGGCAGGGACTGTCCTGGGCCTCCGCTTCCTCTTTGGGCGCAGTCTCAACAAATGCTCCCACTCAGGTGCCTCGTGGTTATGAAAGAGCTAAAAACCTACTTGGGAAACATCCAGAGTCAGAAGAATAGGAGTCCCGGCCCAGGCCAGAGCTACCTCCAAGCTCAGTAGTCGTGGGAGTTCCAGGAGAGTGGGAACGGACGCCTGGTAGGTCCTGCAGACCCCCCCACCCCATGATGGTCCCCCACAGCTACAGGGGCACTAGGCCCTTCACAGGTGAGGTGCCAGGGGCCGATGGAGCCGGGGCAGGGCTCACAGCCCAGCTTAGGGCTACAAATATTAGAGCTCCCTGCCTTCTCCCTCCCCCTACCTCCCCCTGCCTCCCACTTTGGGCCAGATGTGGGGATACACCTGCGCACAGGGCACTGTGGCGTCCTTGCAGTCCCATAACCTGGCCAAGGAGATGGACACCACCCAGGGCTGTGACAGGTGCCTGGTGAAGGGACACCCCCACCCCCCTGCTTCCCCCCAAGGCCGACACTACAGCAGCCCGGAGCATGCAGGGGCGTCGGCAGGGAAGGCTGCCAAGCCGTGGGAGCTGTTGCAGGCAGGAGGGCTGGTGGGGACAAGTCATGGCCGGAGCGTGTTCAGGCGATGGTAGAGACGTGACAGGAGCCGGTGTGACCGCCACTCTCACCCCTGCGCTCTGTGCTTCTCCGCCACAGCTGTGTGTCCCTGACCTGGGGCTCTGGAGGCAAACTTCCCCCCTTCTCAACCACGGGGATTGCAGTGTGTACTGGAGCTGCAGGCTGGAGAGACCTGCCTTCTCGGCCAGACAGAGCCTTGAGTCACTTTGTGCAGTGGAGGCAGGGAAGGAGCCTGCTGTTCAAAGCTGGAGCCCCTGGGGCTGTTTTTAGCTCTAAAAATTGAACCCCATACTTTGATCTCCCCTGGAGGAGGCAGTGACACCCCTATGTATCTATGATTGACCGATGGCGGTTTTGCCCGCTGCTGAGGGGAATCGTCACATCGGCGCCGGATGGATGATTTGCAAGGCTTGGTGCAAAATGGGACGCAGGCCCCCAGCAGACCATTAAATGGAGCCCCGGCCCAGAGGGACCCCGGAGGCTGCGTGCCATGGAGGCCTGTGGACAGGTGCACCCACGGTCTGACAGACTCCCGTGGGCGCGAGGAGGGATGTAGATGCGGGCGTGGGAGGGTATTCCTCCCTCCGCGTGAGGGCGCGTGCCAGGACGAGACCAGCAGCTCCCCACCCCGGCCCCCGTGAGGACTCCGTCCCCAGCACCGATTTGGGAAGAAGAGGGGACTTTCCTGGTGCGGGGTCTTGTTTCCTGCCCAAGGCCTGCACTCGTAATTAGTGGGCGCTTCAGGTTTCCAGAACAGACGGATGCCTGTGCCAGAGTTGGCAGCTGACCTCGGGCCCCTGCCCTCTGGGGACAGAGTGGCCGATCCCCTTTCTGTGGCCCCTCCCTCCCCATGGTCATAATGGCCCCTTTCATGCCTCCACACTGACTCCAGTCCGCGGCTTCCCTCGGGTGGGATCTAAGATGGCGATACCAGAAAAGGACTCCCCACAACTCACCCCGCCCCACTTTTGATGTTTTAAGGAGCACTTGGTGTGGCCTGAGAACTGTGTTCTTACCCGAGTCACTTAAGGGGGTGACTTTCCATCCTGTCTTTGGTAGAAGAATGTCCCAAGTTTTGCAGAGTAAAGAAACCTCTGGGCACAGGCTCAGGCTCCGGACACACCCCGGTGTGGCTTGTCCCTCTTCTCCTGGTTCTCCGTGATGCCCCAACTCCTCAGGTTCGTTTCTACCTTGGAGTTGCATGTGAATCCTTCCCTGCTCGTCATTCCTTCGGCCTCCCACCCCGATCCCCTTCCCTCCACATCTCAGCTGCTCAGATCCGCTTCTCTGCACTTATCTGTCCGCCTATGCCTCTGTCCGTCCCTCCACGCGCCCGCTGAGTGTTGGCACAGGGCCAGGTGCTGGGACCCCAGGTGGAGTGGTGAGCCCCCGCCCCACAGACGTGACGGTGCAGCCGGGGAGGCATTCTGCCAAACACTCAGACTGCGCGATTACATCCGCACAAGGCAGAGGCGAGAAAATGGGGAGCTTGGATGGTGAGGGAGCAGTTGGGAGGATGCGCTGGCAGGAGGTGGGCGAGCTCAAGGAACATGAGCGCCGGCATGGGGACGTGCAGACGTGCGTTGAACGTGGCGTAGCAGGTCGGAGCACAGAGGTGGAGGACCCAGGGACAGTGTGGGGTAAGCAAGGCTGGAGGTGGCGACGTAGGCAGGGGCTTGACCTTGAGAGAGCTTGCACACTCTCCCACCATACCCAGGGTTAGCCTAAGGGCCCTGGGGCTCCGCCGAATGGTGCTAAGGAAACCCTAACCGAGGCGGATCTTATTTTGGGTGGACAGGTATGGCAATGCAGCTGAGAAGAGATTCCACGGAAGTCTCCGAGGCAGGGTGGCAGAGATGAGGGCTCCTGGGCCAGCGCAGTGTCCCAGGGAGGAAGAGGGCACGCTTGGGTATTTGGGAGGTGACACTGGCAGGGCTGTGTGTGGACCGGAGGCTGAGTGAGGGTGTGGCTTCCAGGATTCTGGCTTGAGAAGGTGGGCACATGGGATGTATGGGGTGTTGTGACCACACAGGTGTCTCCTATGCAGCGTCCCTTCTGCCAGGCTGGCCTCAGCTGCCCCCTGCGTTCTCCTTTGTCCACACTATATAAATCAGTCGTCCACATTCTTGGAGTGCTCTCTTAATCTCTTCCCATCCACCCTCCACACTCGGCTGCCCAAGTAATCCTCCAGGACAGCTGGCCAGGAATCGCCAGTGGTTTCGGGTTGCAGGGCGAGAATCTCTGTTCTTGAACTATGAATATTCATTGCTCAGGAGAACCCAGGGTCAGGCTCCTTTTCCCTTAAAGGGCCTAGATTTGCAGAGGAAGAGGCATATTGCACATGAACTAAAGTGTCACAAGTCTTTAGAAAGGGGAACAGAATTCCTGCTTTGAGGGGAAAGACAGGGAAGTAGAGTGTGTCCTAGGGGTGACTCAGGGTGACCCCAGGTTTCTCTAGTCACGTGTCTCCAGGTGTGTCTTTCACGTCCCCTGCACCGCCCCTGGCTCCCTGTCCACAAGGTCTCAGTCTGAGAATGACAGCCATTTGCAGATCCCCTAGCTCCCGCGGGAATACAGACCTGCAGTGCTGCCTCTTGGAATCCCACTGTCATTTTTCAGCATCCAGCCCAAATGCAGGGCCCCTGCGGGTCCCTGTCCAGCAGGGCGCCTGCAGAACCTCCTTCCCCTTCTGTGGCCTGTAGTTCCTTTCCCTGCACAGTCCCTGTCTGTTCACAGCCCATCGCCTTAGGCCTGGCTCAGCCTGCGCATGTGTTTTGTGTGGATTCCTTTTTTTTCATCAAAATTCATTTATAACTGTCCGTTCATATCCACCTGTTCTGCACCCATGCATTTGACCCACCACAAGTCAGAAACACACACTGTAATTCAGCCTGTGGTGGTGCTTCTGGACGGAAGATGCACAGACCTCCCTCCTTGTTATTAAGTGTAAATACTGTAACTTTAAACTTTATTTTTTAAAAATATTTATTTATTTATTTACACAAGAACCGGGGTATAGGCCAGATGCGGGAGGGTGAAAGGATTCACCAGAGACAGAGCGGGGAACAGAACAGGCAGACTGAGGAAATAACACTGCTGAGGGGAGCAGCGGGCACGGCAGGAGAGGTCTGCACGCCATGTGGGACCCTCTCCTGCTGGCTGGGATTGAACCAGCGCTGCGGAGTCTGCAGACAGCTTCACAGCACAGCGCTCAACCGCCTGCGCCACCAGGGAAGGCCCTAATCTTTATTGCATAACAACTGTGTCACTAGCATTCACATTGTATTTAGTGTTATAAGTCACCTAGAGGTGATTTACAGTGTGTGGGGGCGGGGGTAGGTTCTATGCAAATCTGACACTGTTTTATATAAAGTTTTTGAACATCAGTGGATTTGGGTTTCCTTGGGGATTCCAGAACCTTCCCCACCAATACCAAGGCGCAGCTGTGTTTACAACATCGTAACATGTATCAAACGTAGGGGAAAGGACTTGGTATGACATCAGCTCAGGACCTGTCACCAAGAGCAGACAGTGCCCAGCACCCCACTTCACCTGTAATGTGGTGCCTGGCTTCTGCAGTTGTGTGGTTTTCTCTCTTCATGTAAAATCTCGGACGTCAGAGGGAACTGCTGACTAGCAGGTTCACCTTGACCTCTCTGCGCCTCTGTCTCCTCACCTGTCAGATGAGGATAACATTTGTTGTGAGGATCGTTACATGAAGTGTTCGGAACAAGGCCTGGCATGTAATTCTGCTGCTGGAGCTCCACAATCTCTGTCTAAAACCCTGAAGCTCAATGTGCTTTGAAATTCAGATTTCTTCTGGATTTTAGTAAGGTGATAAGTGTATATAGCACGTGTGACAAACACTGCCGGCAGGACCTAAGCCAGCACCTTGCAATCAACACACTGACATTTCTGCAGAAAAATGCCTGAATAATCACGTGACATATGATGCAGATTCAATAGATGCATCCACGTCAGGGTGGGCTGGGTAGGGAGTCCCCACTCCAGGGCTGCCCGGCCACTTTCCCCGGGATTTAACTATTGGAAATATGGGCTTGGTTATGAGAGGAGAGATTGTGCGGCCACTGTTTATTCTCACTTGGTCTGTTTGTTAATAAATTGATGATTTTGTCATTGAGGGGATAGATGTCTGGATGGATAGATAGAGGATGGATGGATGGACAGATGGATGGATAAATAGGCAGATAGATTAGATACATGATTGATAGATAGATAGATAGATAGATAGATAGATAGATAGATAGATAGATAGATAGATAGGCAGGTAGGTAGGTGGGCAGGGAGATAGGGCCCCAGTTTCTGCAGCAGCTGGCCTGGCCTGGGGCCTCATCCCTCTGTCCCTGCAGGCCCTGACCACGGTCTGCTGTTCTTCACCAGGCCTTTCACTGACTTGCCCTTCTCACCTCGGTCCCCTGAGGCCTGCCTCGTGGAGTCCATAGCCAAGTCTGGCACCACAGTGACCTAATCTCCCTGGGTAAGCCCTTCTCACCAGACAGCCCAGCCTGCTGCTTCCCTCCACCCTCCACCCTCACCCCCACCCTGCTCCCTGCCCAATCCTCCTCTTCCCCATCCATGGGCTCTGCGTGGGCCCTTCCCCCCCACCCAGCTCCCTCCCCAAATCTCATGCAGCCACCAAGGCCTCACTGGGATCCTGCGGCCCCATGAGGCTTTTCCCAGGATCCAGCCCAGCTCCGTTCTCTGGAAGCAAGTGCACAGCACTTACCTGCATGCCTGAGCTTGTGCCTTGCTTTCATTCCTTGACTCACTGAGTCCTCTGCCCCTGCGGGGCCTGGGCGGCCTGCCTTGGCCCTCCTGAACCTCTGCTGCCCCCGTGCGGTGCTCCCCATGAGGTGCACCCTGGACTAGGGTGTGTGATCACCCGCACCGCCTACCCCCCCCACCGGGGTTCATTTCTGCTCCCAGAGAAGTAAGGATGGCCGGGACATTGTACAACACATTGCAGGCCTTTATGCCTACCCAGCTGAGACCCCGGGCAGGCCAGCTCCTCCTTCCTCTCAGCTCCCCAGTCCCAGCCCCTGTGGTGACAACACTTTTTCCCTTTGCTGCTGCCCTTCTGGGTTCAGTGTTGGAGTCTCACCACACCACACTGAGGGGGTGCCCCACCCCAATGCCAGAGAGCTCGTTCTTTCGATGCTTCCTAAAAGCCATGTGTAGCTTCATTGTGTGATGTGGAAGGCTGGCAAAGGGCTTATGAATTGCCCGAGTGGCCGACACAGGTGCCTAGTGGTGCCCGGAGACTGGAGGTAATGCCCTGTGGTGCAGGTGGGGCCCCGGCTTCTCTCTCCCTGCCCAGGCCATTGCGTAGTGGCATTCAGACCCCCACAGATCCCCCTTGGGGGTTCTCCTAGGGAGTCTCCTGCACAGGCCTGGCAAGGAGCAGGGGACCCAAGGGCACGGGCCTCTCCCAAGGCCCGTGTGCTGCAGTGCTCTGCGGCCCCATCTGCAAACCCATCCATACCCCCATTCCAATTTGGCTGTAAACTCTGGGCAGTTCAGTCTGAATGTTTAGTGGAGCCAAGTCAGCCGGTCTGGTTCAATAGCCTCCGCACTCACCAGTGTGGCCGTCAACAACTATTTCCTTATCAATAAAATGGGAAGAGTAGTCTGCACCCCAGGTTTCTGGGGAGGACAGAAGTCAGGGAGCAGTGCCAGCCGTCTAGCACATGCCCGCAACATGGTCGGTGCCTACGTGACTCTTCGTTGGTCCCCACCCTGCCCTTCCAGACCCTCTGTCCACCCCAGATCCATGCTGTTTTCTAAGTAGGAGGTGGTGGTGCGTGGATATGGAGGGGGAAGGTGACCATTCACATACATCAGGCATGAAACCATTTATTATTCTTTTCATTGAGCTATGCAAAGAAATAGGAATTTTTAAAAGAAAAGAAATACTTCTGCATTTAACACAGGAAATGCAAACTAACAAGTTAGACTTTCAGTTGAAAGAGGCCCAAAGAACTCAGACTCAGCAGCTAAGACTTTGGTACTAGGCAGCTGCTGGCTTGACCTCTGGGGGGTGGGGATAGGCAGGAAGCTTCTGGTGGGCTTGGGAAGGTTTCTAGTAGCAGGACGAAGACAACGTGGTGGGTATCTTATACAAGGGAGGCTGTCGGGTCTGGGCTGTACCCATGTTGCTTTCTGGATGCAGCCGAAAGGGAAGAACTTTCTAGATCTCTCCTAGAGATCCTCACCACCCCCAGATCAGTGAGTCTTCATTTTCGGGGTCTTATTGTGTTGTTCCACCAAAAAGCCAACCCACTCCGTGGTTTTCTGCTTGGCTTCCTCCCAGCTGAAGAGGGGCTTATAGCCCAGGTCTCGCTGGGCTTTGCTGTAGGAGAAGGTGATGATGCTATTCGACAGCGTCAGCCAGTGGCGGTTAAGGGGCGGGTGATAGGTGTAGATCGGGCTGAGCAGGAAGCTTACCATCTCCAGCAGGAAGGCCAGCCAGTACCTCAGACTCAAGGGCAGGCTCCCTCTGGGATTGGGGGAGAAGCCCCATTCTTTGGTCAAGTTGTAGGTGAGGTTGTCATAGCTCTGGTGAGGCGTGTCATCTGCGATGTAGTAGAACTGTCCTTGGACTCTGGGAGCCTTCTTGGGGTCCTGCAGGGCCCTCAGAGCCAGAATGTGGGCCCAGGCCGCATTGCCCACGTATACGGGGTTGACAACGGAGTAGCTACAGTGATTCGACAGGATGTGGTTGTTCTGTAGCGCCCCATCCACACTGTAATAAAGGATCTGGCTTCCTTCCCCATAGATGTACATGGGCCTCAGGGCACACGTGGACAAGGTGCCGCCATTCTGAAGCCCCCTCCCATTGGCTGCCAGGACGGCCGCCTCGGCCAGCTGCTTGCTCACCGAGTACGGGGCCGACCAGGTGGTCTTGTGAAGCTCTTCTTCGCGCCCGTTCACGATGGCCTCCCTGTAGGAGTTGGGCCCGGCCACCTCGATGGTGCTGGTGTAGATGAAGGTGGGCACGCTTGCCTGGACACAGGCCTCCAGCAGCATCTGGGTCCCTGCAGCAGGGGCACATGGTCATAACCCAGGCCAGCCTGTCCAGAGACACCCAGCCCCCCACCCAATGAGCAGGACTGGGTGAGTCCTGTCGCCGACAGGGGTACACCTGTGCCCCTGAGGTCTGGCCACACCATGATGGCTGGAAATATGCAGCCACAAGAAGAGGCTGACATCTGGGTTCTGGGGAGCAAGACTTTCTCGGCCTTTGGATTTCAATGACCTGTCTTATCTTTTACTTTTGGAAAAGGACACAGGGTTGCCACTTAGTATTTTGCTGAGTTAGGATATTAAAAAATACCATTTATCATCCTGCCATCCCATTAAAGGCAGACTATTTGAAATCAAAAAGTGAGGGGGTCTTAATCTCAGCCCAGGGACAGTTCTCACCTTGGCCATGAGCGCTGGTAAATCTACACTCAATTCCGGATATTTTTCTCTGTTTTTTGAGGATCAATAAAAACTGTTATAGGACTTTTGTTTTTTTTTTTTTTTAATAGGACTTTGGGAGAGTCACTGAGCAGCTGATTAGTGGGTTTGGGGGAGAAGCTCCATTCCTTATTGTGTGTTGCCTACAAAGGCCACCCCCAATCTGGGCTGTGACTTGGTTTACCCAGATACAGAAAGTGGGCTGATCAGCACCCCCTTTGCACTCCCCAGCTGTGCCCTGGCCTTTGGGCTGGAGCCTGGTGGAGAACAGGGAGGAATGTGCCCTCTGGTGGCAATTCCTGGGATGGGAGGATCTCCTGTGCAGGGTCCAGCCCGGAGCTGTGGCCCGGAGCTTGTGACAGACCTGGTGCCTCAAGTCACACGGCCCTTTGTTCTTGGTCTCATCAGGTGACCAATGCCTTAGCGCTACGCGAGGGCTTCAGTGATGGCCAAGGAAACACCTGTGAGGTCTGCATCCAGCCGGGGGAGCAGAGGAGGCTGGGCAGCAGTAGTGTGGGGCCTGAGTTTCCTCACATCTTGTTTGGAGCAACAGTAGGGAGACGTCCTCCTCAAGAACGTCTGGCCGCGATCTGGCCACCTAATGTCCTCAGCCTCCTCAGCGAAAGAGCCGAGCCTTGATTTCTCAGCTGGTGGCCACGAGAGAAAGCGCTTGGCACAGGCCCGGGGAGGTGCTCAGCGAAGGGCCCCTCTTCCCTTCCTCCCTACACCCCGATCCTTCCACCGCCTCCCTGGGACACGCTACCTTTCACATTGACATTCATTATGGTGTTTCGGTGGATAACGTTCATGTAGTCAATGAGGGATGCGGCGTGAATGACGGCCGAGACGCCCTGGCAGGCCTGCCTGAGACAGTGTTCATCCAGAATGCTCCCTTTCAGCAATGTCAGCTTCACCTTCCCCTGCAGCTCTGTGTGGACAGGGGGCGGGTCATTGCAAGGCTCTCTGCGCCCGGCCAGGAGTGTCCTGATAGTGGTAGCATGTCCCTCAGGTCTTCAGGGCACCACTGGGGAGGGCGGGAGGAAGCACATTCTGTGGAAGGCTCAGAAAGCAGAAGGGTCGCCTTTTTGAAAGGAGCAGAGATCTGCTTCCACCGCCTCCCCTTCCAAGAATTTGAGCCACAGGGAATGGAGAGTGCCTGGAGCATAACATTGTCCAAGAGAGTTGTGTGGAGTTCAGCGTGGTTTTTTTGGGGGGGGTAGGTATGGATATAAGAGGGAAGAACTTGAATTTAACTCTGCAGGGAATGAGGAATCATGTGTGGATTTGGAATAAGAGGAGAAACATAAAAAATTGTGCTGTGGGAAGGTAGCCTGGCCGCCACGTAGGACGCGGATTGGAATGGGGGTGTAAGAGAAAACGAGGCCAAAAAGGAGATTAATCGAATTCCATAGACAGTTCAGGCGAGGAGGGCTTGAAGCAGGGTGTCAGGGGGAGCAGGAAGGGGGAGCACATCTGGCTGGCCACGCTCTAGCGGCAGCCTCCTTGCCAGTGTCCCTGGCAAATAGTGCTGAGAGTGAAGGCAGCACAGTGTCTGCAGAAGCCAGAGATGGGGAGGAGCAGTGATGGGTGGGTGCTGCACCTCCCCCTGCAGTGACCCTCAGGGCTAATGGCTGTTGCCATGGTCCCTGAGGTCCGGCGTGGGCAAGGAACCATGCGCGCAGGGGGAGAACAGCAAACTCCCTAAGATGCAGAGAAGCCGAATGCCTGCCAAGAGATAACGACCACCAGAAGCTGCCACAAAGATGATTAAAAGAAATGCTGACCACCTGGAACCTTATCTCTCTTTCTCAAGGCCCACAAACTTTATTCTGCTACAACTGTCTCTCTAAAATCTTTCCTTTTTCTGGTCATTGATTGCTAATTAAAAAGCATACGTAATTTAATAATTAGGCTAATGCAAATGAAACATTACTAAACACTGTGTTATAATAGAATTGTAGTTTAATAATCTTTCTATTATGTGCTTAACTTTAGTACCTTTGATATTAACTACATTATAATATAAATTTACCTATGACAATTAATTATGAGTAAACATAAGTAGGTAATAGTAGTAGTAATTAGTACAAGAATATAGAAAGTTAATAGCCTGTCTACTTAGGAATGCAGCTAGGTCCAGATGTATTTTGGACATAAATCACTGCCCTGTCAATGATAAGCTAAACCTATGAACAAACTGATTTCTTTGATGTTCACTGTTCCTATGCCTTTAGAAAAAACATATATATACTGACCACTAACAAAAATAAAGTCACACTCAGATTTACACTCTCTCTTGAAGTGTGTCTGTTTGTCATTTCTTTAACCGAATCCCTGACCACCCTGCGCAGTCTCTCAACCCTGAGACGGCCTCATTGTCTACTGCTGTGCTGGTCCGCGGCAGGTGGGGCTCTGGACACTGGGGGGTGTTCCCAGGATCTCTGGGGTGCCAGGGCCTGCAGGTACACCCCACTGCTGGGGAGGGGGCAGGGCATTGGTTTGGGGACACATGGGGGGAATGGGAGAGAATGAAGACTTGGTCCCCGTCTCATCCGAGCTTGGGTCCCATTTGTCAGAGGACTCAGCAGGTTGCTTTACTTTTGCAACCTGGTCCTATCTTCCCCATGGGGGTGAGGCCAACCTTTGTATTCAACCCACTATAAACCCAACCTTTGTATTCACCATGGGGGCAGGCTCTGGGGAAAGACCAAAGAGGGGCTCAGTAGGCTCTGCAGCCTCTTCCCTGTGGCGACGCAGAACAGGGACCTGAGGTTGAAGAGATGGGCTGTAGACCAGCAATGCATGTCACCCTCTGGCCTCTGGCTCCTTTGCCATGCCAGCTTCCACCCATCCTGTCTCTCTCTCTGTCTCTCTCTGTCTCTCTCTCTCTCTCTCTCTGTCTCTCTCTCTCTCTCTCTCACACACACACACACACACATATGCAGGCACGTGCGCACACACACACACACACACACACAGAGGCACAAGCACACACTTAGCCCTATATCCCTTTATCTTACTTTTACCGAAGTAAAGGAAGACTCAGAAGACCGGGCACTTGGGACAAGGTCTCCAGTTGCTTTCGCAAATGTCACACAGCAATTGCCCCATCAAAAATCTTCATGATATGGGAGGATTTTTGCTAAGGAGAGAACTGGTTTTCCAGATCAAAAGAAAAGAGGCCTGCAGTCCAAGGTGGCTGACTGCAGCCTTCTCTCTAGCTCCAGGGCCCAAATCCAGGCTCCTGACTGCCAGCCCAGTACCCTTTACACAACAGCACTGTGATTTCTTCTCTGCTGACTCTGGACACGACATCAGCCTTGATTCAGCAGCCACTTTATTTAATTTGATAGACAGGTTCCCCCATCCCCTCCCACCACCACCACCACCACACACTGACACGGAGAGCTTAAGAGGGACTAAATTTCACTTACTAGAAATTTCCTCCTGGATTTCTGGTTTGAAGACTTTGTCCAGTAACCTGATCTCCTGCAGTTCCTTCTCCTCCACCAACAAGCGGACGATCCTGAGACCCAAAAACCCTCCTGCTCCTGTCACAAGGCATTTCCATCCAGTCATGGCCAAATCTTGGTGTCAAAAAAACACTCGCCAGGCGCCTGAGATCGCTGGGGAGCAGACTGGATTAGAGGTGGCCCTTGGGAGGGTAGAAAAGAGCTCTTGAATGGTTACAGACTCACACACCCCATTCCCTTCACTCCACTTTGGCAAAATCCCCTGCTTTCCCCTCTAATACCCCAGCACCCCCTAATAATGGAAAGAGAGTAGAAGAAAGCTCTAACCTGGTAGATCGTTGCAAGCTAGACTTGAGCGTCTGGGTTCCAGTCCCTTATCTCCCAAAGGCAGGACTGGAGATTTATATGCTGTAGCCTCTGACTCAGCCTCTTTTCCTTGAAATAGTATTACATACCTATTGTTGACTCCTCCTCCAGCACTCTCCGCCCCCCAAGAGTGGTGACCTGCAGTTTCTATCTCTCCTTCTTCCAAGGCACAGCAAGACAAAGGGACCCTCAAGGCCACAGCAAGATAAAGAGTGGTGTCTAGTTTCAACCACGTCAGCTGTGGGATCCACGATCTGTGAGCTAGGACAAGACGAGGAGACTTCTCCCAGCGCAACGTGAATTTTTATGTGGCACGCTAAGTGGATCTGGGCTGGGAGGCCAGGTCTACTTTAACTCATCCTCTCCTCTCCTGAAGCCTTGCTTGAAATGTCATCTTGCAATGTTTAGAAATTTGCAGAGGTCGCAGCTCCACGTTTGAAGCTGAGTTTCATGGTGACTGCCTTCCCCACCCAGCATACCTAGAAGCTCAATTATTTATTTATTTATTTTTAATTAATTAATCATTATTTTTTTTAATAGAGGCATGCTTTATTTATTTGTTTGCTGGTTTGTTTGTTTGTTTTGTTTATACAAGCACTGGGTACAGTCAGAAGCGCGGGAGGGTGAGAGAATTCACCAGAACCAGAGCGGGGAGCAGAGCAGGCAGAAGGACCGAAGTACACTGCTGAGGGGAGCAGCGGGCGGCAGGAGAGGTCTGCGCGCCATGTGGGACCCTCCTCCGGTGGCCGGGGAGCAGCCGGGGATCGAACAGGCGCCGCAGAGGCCACGGGCAGCTTCCCAACCTAGCGCTCAACTGCTGCGCCACCGGGGAGGTCCTAGAAGCTCAATTTTTATTTCTTTCCCTCTGCTCAAGTCATGGACATTCTCCTCTTGCCACTTGGGATCTGATTCCCAGTGCCTCAAACACACTGTCTTCGGAAAGGTGGACCCTAGTCAGTCCCCCGAGTTGCAGTTTGTTCTGTGCACTTAGCAGCTTTAGATGAAGCTCCCCGGGCTCTCTGTGGCAGAGTCTTCTCTGAGGCCCCCAAGGTGTATCACGCCCCCCCTACCTGCCATAGTGGTGCTGAACATGAGCCATACATGCCCCCCCTCCCCCGCTGTGGGGTTGAGAATATTAGTGGCAGATTAATATCAGCTAAACTTTCCTGGAATTGCCTCCAGCCTAAGAGTCAAAGAGCAAGGTTCAGTCTTTAAGAAGATAACATCATATAGAAACAGAAATACAGTAAGTGGGTGGCTGGGGGCCACACTATTACTCTTTGTTATGCCAAACCATTTTACTGAGGTATGATTTTTATGATTTTTATGCCACAAATGTCACTTAAGTGTATAGTCCAACTATTTTTAGCAAAATTAGGACTTGTGAAACCATCCCCACAGATCCATTGTAGCCCATTTCTATCAACCCCATAAGATCCCAAGTGCCCCCCAGCAAGCAGTGCTTATTCCCACCCCGGGCACAATTTCCGGAACCTTTAATTGACTTTCTAACGAACTGATTTGCCTTTTCTAGACATCATACAGATGTAATAGTCGCTATGTGGTCTTTTGCGTCTATATTCTTTCATTTAATATACTTTCCATACTTGTGTCGGTATTTTCATTCCTTTTGGGAACTGAATACTATTCCCTTATATGGATATACCACATCTTTGATTATTCATGCATTAGTTGACGGCAGTGAGGTGTTTCCTCTTTTTGTTCTTACAGATAAAGCTACTCTGCATATTTGCAGCCAGCGTTTTTGATTTACATTTCCTAAATGACTGATTATATGCAACATCTTTTCATGTCCCTTGATCGTCCTGTGGTGCTAATGGGGTGCCCTGGGTTGTCCCTCTCAGGTGCATGAGGCCAAGTGGCGACCTGTGCCCCCTCCCCTCGGGGTCACCTGCTCTTGGCACTTCGGAGGCGCCTGTTTTTTGGGGGGTCGAGCTTGGTTTAGAAGAGAGGGGCCTGCAGGGCCGCCTCCCTGCTAGTTTGGAGGGGGGGCGGGGGCCTCGCCCTGGTGGGCGCACTATCCGCGGGGTCCCCACCAGCTCGGCTTGGCGAGCGCACGTCCAGTGCCTGGCCCTCCCTTTGGAGGGGGGCTGCACGTGGGCGTGCGCGCCACCCTGGCGGCCGTTGTTCCAGCCACCTCCTCCTACTTTGGAGGGGCCTGGGCGGTGCTGGGGTTTTGGGGGGCTCCTTGTGAGCCTCTTTCCCGGGGCTAGCCACCCACCCGGCCATGCACGCTCAGGTTGCCCTTGTGCCTTGGCCATACCGCAGGCTACTCCCCACCTCCGTGCCCCCGACTCCGTGGGGTGGTGCGTGTTGGCTTCCCGGGGTCCCGAGGAGGAGAAAAAGGGGGTCTTGCCTTGTCGGTGAGGCCGGGAGCTCCCGGTGAGAACCCCTTCTCTAGCGATCTTCAGGAAAGTTGGGCAAAAGAGGGGTTCAGCCGCGTTCTGTTGGGGTACCCGGACTCCCCTCCCCCTTCTGCGCCCAAGTGGCCACTTGGTGGCAGAGTCGCCCCCTCAACTCCTCCACCTGGGTGTGGGGGGAGTTGAGGGTGTTCCTTCCCCTTCCCTGCGATGTGGGGGAGGGGTTGCACCCCCGAGGGCCTCCAGCCACCCGGCCTCCGTCTCTTCTGCCGTGGGGCGCGTGGCTCTGTGTTGGGGTGTCATACCAGGCGCGTGTTGCTAAGGGCGTGTGCGCACGGTTTTGTGGGGGGCGGGGTGCATTTACCAGCCCCCCCCAGGCCCCGCACCCGAGCACCCCGACTTCCCTCGTCCCCGCTCCCCAAGACCCGGGCCTAGCCCTGCGCACCTGATGGACGGGAAGCAGATGGACGTGTCTTTTATTTCTTTTAACTGTAGCTGCAGGATTTAGTGCACAGCTCTGTTCCCGCCTTTGTTAAGTTTATTCCCAGGAACGTCAGTGTTATGGTGCAATTATGTATGGGATTGATTTCTTCAATTTTTTCTTCTAATGTATTATTTGCATATAAAAATGCAACCAATTTTTGAATATTGATTTTGTATCCTGCCTCTCCTGTATTCATTTGTTATTTCTAGTACTTTGTTGTGGTGTTAAGGTTTTCTCTGTGTATTTCTTGTGCAGAAAATAACTGTAATAGGATTAATGTGCAACAGACAGAGAGAGAGAAGAGAGAAAGGGTAATAGTTTACAATTAAGCACTCAAAGTCACCCGTCCCCTTGTGGGTAAATGCACAGCCAAACAGGGTTGACACCATCTGCAAACAGGGATAGTTTTATTTCTTCTTTTGCAGTTTGGATTCCTTTTATGTCTTTTTTCTTGCCTGGTTGCTCTGGCTTGAACTTCTAAGTCTATGCTGAATAGCAGTGGTGAAAGTGGCCATCCTATTCCTGATCATAGGGGGAATGCTTTCAGTTTCTTACAATGAAGTATAAACTGTGGGATTGTCATAGATGACTTTATTGGGTTGAGGTATGTCCCCTTTACTCCCAATTTCATGAGAGATTTTATCACAATGGCTGTTGAATCTTGTCAAATGCTTTTTCAGCCTCTCTTGAAATGATCATGTGATTTTTATTCTTTTTGTTGGCCTGGTGAATCACATTAATTTGTATTCCTGGAGTGTATCCCACTTGGTCATGATGAATGATTCTCTTACTGTATTGCTGGGTTGGATTTGCTCAACTCAAGCTGACTTATCTTGTTGCTTTCAAAACCCTGCTCTTTGAAACAGTCCAGCGTGCATGTATACACAGTCCTCTAGCTGTGCCCATATACAAACCACTAAAGCCACTGGTCGTTCATCTACTGTCCAGGCAAACTTGGAGGACATTCCTATCTTTCTATATGGGAAAAAATGGTACAAGATTTGACTTTTTTTTGTAATTAAACAAGGCATATTCTTGTACTATATGCTATTTTCAGCACTAAGAGGTGACCTTGTGTTAGGCAGGTGGTAGGAACTGGTAAGTCTTGGGAAGCTCTGTGGTGCTGGATATTAACTCAGACTAAGGCACCAGTTATCATGAAGTAGGAAGTAGCATTTTCTCCACTGGAAATGTGATTCTGTTCACTCAGCCACTCTTCAGTACTTGGCTGCCCCTATCTCTAGGGACAGATGCATACTTTAGATTAAAAAAGGTTTCATCACTAATAAATCCTCTAGGCTAACAACCCTCCAGGCTAATATCATGGAATCCATCAAGATACAGCAAGAGGTCACAGGTACCAGGAATTCAAGATATGGACTCACCTAATGGAAGAAGGGATGCTAGCCCTTTAATTATTCTGGGTTAAAACTACCCAAATAGGCCATCCACCATTTCTCAGAAAATAGGGTTAGTAGGCGAAATGAAGGGCATCCTGGGTCAAGCCCGCACACTCTAAATGGGTTCTGCCACCTGCCCCATGAAGACAAAACATCACTCATAGTGCATAAGGGCCTTCTACAGAAAATAACTTTGTAGGATTAATGACAACAGGGAGAGAGAGAGAAGAGAGCACCCAAAGTCACCCATGCCCTGGTGGGTGAACACCCAGCCAGACAGGGTTGGCCCAAAGTGGGGCCACTGAGACCCAAAAGCCTGCCCCAAGTCCAAGGCACCTTCTGGTGGGGACCCCTACAGGAAAGGGACAGTAGGGGCTTGGCACTTCCAGAAGGAAAGCAGCAAAATCAGAGCACAAGTCAAGATAAAGGCTGCCATGGTCAGCCTCCCCACGGGCCTCTCACCCACGCATCTTCTGTGTGTCTCCTTCCATGTCCCCCAATCTCTGATGCTAGTCCCAGGCCGAGAAGCAAGCGTGGCTTCTTCTTCACATGTCTCTGCTTCACATGCTTCCTCCAGGTCCTCCAAGTTTCCTCCTTGGTCTTTTGTTCCACGTTCTTTTCAGCTTCCTCTCAAGTCACTCAGCCCCCTTCAGTAAACAGGTGGGGCCGGGAGCATGGAGCGTCCCTTTTCAGGTGACTGTTCCAGTCACAGACAGGCCTTGCCCCCATGTTGCCTCCCTGAGACTGAGCTGCACAAGCTTTACTGCAGCCTTGCTCAATGCCTGCAGGTGAATCTCCATTATTTCTATTTCTGGGAAATCTCTAGGCTCCAGAATCTGGTAACAGCCTCTTCTCTTTGTATCTACAGGTACATAAACATGGTCAAGATATTCTCTTCTTGTGTCGTGGGACCCATTCCACACTCAAATTCTCTCAAGCAGTAATGACAAAGTACTGATTTATCTGAGGAAGATTTAAGGCAAGTTCTAGATTTTTCCAAAGGCACGGTGATCTCCCCCCACACACACACTTTATTGCTACATATCTTTATATTTAGAGTATGTCACAGTAGGACTGGTGAAAAAAAGCAAACAGGGGCCTCTCGTGGTGGGAGGGATTAAGCGTCAACATTATGAAGCTATCAGCAGCCACTGAAGCATGAGTTCGATCCCTGGCAGGAGAAACCCACATGGCACAGCAGACCTCTCCTGTCTGCCCACTGCTCCCCTCAGCCATGTATTTCAGTCAATCTACCTGTTCTGTTTCCCACTCTGTCTCTGGTGAATCCTCTCACCCCCCCACCATCTCTGGCCTTCACCCCAGCTCTGGTATGCATAAATAAATACATCTTTTAAAAAAAAGCAAACAATAAACATTTTTCTTTGCAAATTTATAAAGCTGGGATTTAAAAAATGTCCCATTTAAGTGATTGCAAAATATGTGGTTACTTTTTAAAGTTGGATGAGCTCCAACCTTTGTATAGGCTAAAATAAACCTATAAAATGTTTCTCAAATTACTTTCACAGTATCAGATATCAGGTATCTGTAAAGAAAGTATGCAATCATTCAAAATATATGTAAACAAAGAAAAAATTATGAAATATTACATGCAATTTCTGGGCCTCCTTGGTGGCGCAAGGGGTTAAGACACAGCCAATAAAGGGAGCAACCCACATGGTGCAGCAGAACTCGTCTGACTCACCCTGCCCACTGCTCCCCTCAGCATTGTGCTTCGGTCAGTCCGCCTATTCTGTTTCCCACTCTGTCTCTGGTGAATCCTCTCACCCCCCGCACCTCTGGCCTGTACCCCAGTTCTGGTATGCATAGATAGATAAATCTTTTTTTAAAAAAAGAAATATTACATGCAATTTCTTAAGATCTTTTTGTAACTCACTCACAATAAAATAACCAAGTGGTGTTACGAAAGGGCTGTCTTGCTGTAAGAACAATGTACACTCACTATTCTGTTGGATAATAATGGCAATCAATTAAATATAAAAAAAGGCTGTAATCTATTGTTTTCCATCATACTTGATAAATACAAGGTGAAAAAAAAAAACAAGCTGTGCTTTTCACAAGATAATAAAAGAGTTAAATAGTTTTTCATATGGAGTGGTGGGTCAGTGGTACAAATCTACTCAAAACATCGAAAAATGTAGCAATCATTCCCAACAGTCACAACTAAGCTCTGCCAAGGCTTCCAGAAAGAGCAGACAGAAAGCCTCTAAACTAAATACCTACTAAGTGGTGGCAATGAAACTAGAACCAATGTGAAACTTTGGTGTTCAAGTTTGCTATTTTTTCTCCCAGACATATATAATTTTGTTTAAAAAGCAACCAAGAAAGCTGAGGGTTACTAATAAGGCATATTCTTGGCAGCATATTGGACTTAACAAGGCGGTGGCTGGCTGCTTTAAGGCATGTGGGTTAATAATTGGCTCTTTTGGGACAACTCAAAAAAGGCTAAGGTTTGGCAAAGGAATAGAAGGCAAGATGTTCTGCTCTCCCGTTGGCGCTGATCGGGGGTTAGGCCAGCACTGGCCCACCTTCTGGGGACACGAGCCTCCTTGATTCTATTTCTTACATCCTGTGAGCCCACGAAAGAAGCTGTCAGTGGAAGACCCCGGCTGCTGGCTTCATAGGAGCCGGGTGGGGATGTCAGTTGCCCAGGACCTGGCGTACTTGGGGCTCTTCCTTCTTAGGGGAGTGACGTCACTGGCTCATGGGGAGCCCTCCACAGCACAGGCCCTCAGCCTGGGATAAGGGCAATTCTTCCTTGGCTAGCTTGTTACTATCACTTTGAGCTGCTTGTGCTCCTTGAACCATAGTCCTGAAAGGTAAACTTGGGACACAGAAGCATACATCAATTTTGAAAGTCTCAGGACTAGATGAAATACTGTAGGGGGAGAGCTTTCATGGATAAAAGAAAAAGTCCCAGGACTGAATCCTGGGCAAACAGAACAGCATTAGGGGCTGAGCAGAGCCAGAGGTGTCAGCTAAGGGGACCGAGTGGCAGTGGTGTGTGGGGCAGGAAGAAAACCAGGAGGAAAGTCAAGTGAAGAAGGCACTTCCAGAAGGAAGGTGGTCATCCTTTGGATGATCTGAGGCCTCAGCTGTGATGAGTTTCTTGGGTCCTATACCATGGCTTTGGCTCTTGCTGAAAAGTGTCCAGCCAAGGCTTGTCTTGCCTGCTGGCTTACGATACGAGTGACCCACTCAGCTTCATTTTGGCCTAAGTCGTTGTTTTCCCTCTGAGCCTGCTTGATCTGGCTTTGCATTTTTGGATGAATGCGTCTAATCTGTATTTACTCAAGGTCTTCCAGATGTCACTAGGCTTTGATAAGATACCGGCAAGCTTGATCAAATTCTCCATGCAGGTGCAGATGAAAAATAAACCTGTAAGTTCACTGGAACAGGCACTGGGGATTGGGTCAGGGTGATTTGTTAAGCAGGGTTAATTCGAGGACAATCTTACCTCACTGGGGAGGTGGAATGTAAGCTCTACTAAAAATGCCAAGAGCCACGCATGGGAAGAAGTTGGGGGGAGGACATTTTATCCTATGTCAAGGGAACAGTATATCTGGGAGCCCAGAGGCAAGAAAAAGTTGTGCTTGTTTAAGGAATGGGAAGGAGGCAATATGGCTGGGACACAGTGATTAAAGGGGTGAGTGTTGAAGCAATGGGCTGGACGGATCCAGAATTAGATAATGCAATGCCCTGGAGAGATGGTGATCCGTATAGAATTTATCCAAAATAGAATGGGAAGGCACAGAAACACCTTAAGCAGGGGAGATACAGCATTTGTTTATGATTTTAGAAAGCTCTGTGGCTGTTGTATAGAGAATGTACAGGAGCAGGAGCGAACACAGGGGAGACATCTCCGAGGCTATTTATATTGAGGACACTGAATTTCATCCTCAAACTTCCTGACGTTTTCAAATGTAAGATCTTAATCAGTTGGGTGCCCCAACTCTAGAAATCTGAGTTAGTCAGGGAACTGGAAAGTTTTTATCCTGGTAAGGCATCTGTTTATTTTTTGCATCTGTCCATTCATCCATTTATTTTAGTTGGTCCATCCATCCATCCCACAGGTGTTCACTGAGAGGCTGCTACGTGCCAAGCTCAGTACCAAGTATACAGCTTACAGTCTACTATGGAGAGAGCTATGTAAATAAATAAATAGAACACACTATAATAAGGGCTGTAACCATGCAATGTGCAAAGCACCCCAGGAAGTGCTGAGCACGTAGCTGGGGGAAGAACAGGTGACACCAGAAAAAGGCCTTGAAGAAGAGAAAGACTTTCCCAAACAATAACAACAAAGGGTACTTTTTTTTAAGCCTTTACTAGGGCTAAGCATTGTTCTCTGAACCTCACGTGCATTATCTCACGAAGTCTTTCTCCCAACCTAGCAGGCTAAGTGGCAAAATCTCCATTTAATAGAGGAAGTCACAGAAACGGAGACTGAAACTTTCCCTAGCTGCACAGTGCACGGCAGCCATCCCGGCTGTCAAACCCGTCTGTGTGGCACCAAAGCCCATGTTCCTGGCCTTATTATTTCCCATCATCTATAGACAGCAGCATGATTTTTGTCGGGGAATATTTTACCCACATAGCTCTTCTGTCCAGAGTGCATATCTCCATAGTTGTTTTGTAGAGATGGAAAAAATGTGTAAAATGTAAGCCACTATCTGCTTCAGTCATTCCTGATTGGCCCTTGTAAGATATTTTCATTCAGTGGAGGATTTCTTGCAGGAGAACAGCACAGAAAAGGCAGAGAGATAAAGAAATGTGTGTGCATTTGAGCAAGATGAGGACCTTGGGGCTGGAAGCTTAAGGATGGAGGGTGCGGGGCTGAGGCAGGGACGATGGGACACAGGTGGGATGGCATCAAGCCAGGCCACGAGACGTCTTCCTCCTCTGGGCAACCTCGCAGTGCCGTCTCCACTCTTGTGCTCACAACCTGGAGAATTGGATCAGGTCCTGGTTGATCTCAGCGATAGTCCTGCAGCCTAAAAGAACAACACAGCAAAGAGCTTATTTCTCCAAAACACCAGCAACATCCCTGTGATAGGTAGGGGGTGACCCCATGAAAACAAGCCTGATTCAATGCTTGTGCTCAGTCTGAGGGAATATTACATGTGGGGGTGGATACTAGCATTGGGATTGCACAGGAGTTATCCAGGGGGTCTGTGCCTCTGCCTTCCTGTAACACAGTCATGTCAGGAGAGCATGGTAAAATGCTAAAGTTGTGATTTTCACGTATTATATCAGTTTGTTTGTGCTCCGAATACACTTGATCTTGATCTTGATCTCAGTCCTCAAATGGTTTAAGGATGTACAGTTGCCGTCAGGGAGGACAGCAACTTCACTCAGCAACTGCGTTCTAGGGGGAAATTCTAGAAAACAACACCCTTTTTTGTCTTAGTGGAGGATTTTTTTTTTTTAAAGATTTATCTTATTTTATGCATGCAAGAGCTGGGGCACAGGCCAGAGGTGTGGGGGGTCAGTGAGAGGATTCACCAGAGACAGAGCAGGGAACAGAACAGGCAGATCTACTGAAATCCACTGCTGAGGGGAGCAGCAGGGAGACAGGAGAGGTCTGCTGCGCCATGTGGGTAGCTCCCTGGCTAGCCAGGGGATCAAACTCCGTGCTGCAGAAGCTGCGGACAGCTTCATAGGTTGCGTCTTAACCCCTTGCGCCCCCAGGGAGGCCCTAGTGGAGGATCTTAATTAAAATGCCAAAATTAGGTCTGTAGCTGAGCTTAGACACAAGATTGAGGAGAATTAGTGCAGCTAAGAAGTCAAAAGAGAAAAGTGAGAGGGAGCATCTAGTGAGATGGTTTGGGCTAGAGGACTGGGGGCTCTGCGGAGAATTCCTGGTGGTGAGACGGTATAGGAAGACTCGAATAGGATCACACCATTTAGCTGGGGCTCTGTGCCCTGAGCACCTTCGCCTCCCAAAACACAACACAAGCAAGTTGCATCACTCACAAAAATGTCGTCAACAAGAGGGGTTTTTCCCAACAATGGAAGCAGGAAAGGGTTGCTGGTAAGAGCAAGGGAAGCAGAAGCCAACTGGACTCCTTCAGCAGAATCAGGGACACGGCACCCCAGAACTGGCAGCGATCTAGAGGACTGTGGACTTCTCCAGGGGAGAGGATAGAGGGGCTTCGACCCAGGCAGACCCCCTGCGTTTCGTTTAAACTGTAAAAAATGTCTCGACAGCTGCTTCAGTGGCTTGTGGCTCCATCTTGGACAGTATGAGGCTTCTGTTCACTTGAGTCTGATGATGTTTGGGTGCCTTTGCTATTTGCCAGTGCGAGCTCTCAGCAGCCTGATTTCTGGGTCCCAGCCAGCACCAAGAACATCACTTTGCACTTGGGGGAGGCTCAGTAAAAACTCGACAGAGAATAATTACATAAAAAGCATAATTACATGACACAGCTCTGTAATAATTATATAGCCCAAACTAAGCGTGCTTATAATTTATTGCTACTTTCTCATTACTGCAAGTGAGGGGGATATTTATACTCAGCTGTTCTGTTGGATGCAGTGTGAAGTGGGTAATTCCCAGCAGGAACCCCCGAGAGGATGCAAGAGGCCTTGGGGAGGTCTGTGCAAGCTCGTGTGGGTGTCATTAATGTCATTCCAAGTGACATAGTAGTTTGCAAGATAAACCATAATCTTAACTCTCCCAGATAAGTAATTTTGGCTGCTGGCCTCACAGTTACAAAAACTTAACTTTTAAACTTATTTGCAGCAATGGCACAAATAGGGTCCTTCTACCAGGGCTGTGATGTCACAGGGTCAAAAGGGGAAAATGCCACCTATCTGGGGAACAGAAGGCAGGCAGGCCGAGGCCTAACCTCCAGGGCTCCGGTCTGTGTTAGGTGACTTATCGATACATGCCGTGTGCAGGGAAGGGGGGTGATTTTGTATGTTAGTGAGTCCTGCCAAGAGCACGGCCCCCACCTGGGCTCTCCTCTGCCAGGGGCACTCCTCCAGGGGGGAAACTCACAGAGGTGCTGACGGAGCCCTTCTCCTGGGCTCCCACACTTCCATTTCCCACATCCTCTTCTCTGTCCCCGCTTGGCTGTTTTTGCGCTCTCTTTATTTATTATTTTTTTAAAGATTTATTTATTTATACAAGAGCTGGGGTACAGGCCAGAGGCGTGGGAGGGTGAGAGAATCCACCAGAAACAGAACAGGCAGACAGACCGAGGTACACTGCTGAGGGGAGCAGCGGGCGAGACAGGAGAGGTCTGCCGTGCCATGTGGGTATCTCCCTGGCTGGCTGGGAATCGAACCGGTGCCATGGAGGCTGCGGGCAGCTTCAGAGCACGGTACTGAACCTGCTGCGCCACCGGGGAAGCCCCACTCTCTCTTTAAAACAGAACATTCTCACTGAGAACAATTAGGAGGCGGAGAATGAGCCGTCCCAGGGTCCAGCTCCTTTTCTTTCTTTCCCCCACGCCCTTCGCCTCTCGGGACAGCGGCCTCTCCCCCTTCCCTCTGGGGATAAGCACTTCCAGACACCCCTCCCACCCCAGAGACTGTTAAGGGAAACGTTTGGTGGAATGAAAGGGCTCTGACTCCCCCTCAATGTCTTCTGGTTTAAGAAGTTCAGTGTCCTTGCGCGCTGTGGGAGAGGATAACTCTGGGGCCAGGGGAAGTCAGCCCAGAAGCCCAGAGTCTCTCCTCTCGCCTCCCCAGGAGCAGCAGAGGCTGGTGCGGTGCCTCTGCCCACCTGCGCCCCACCCTCTTGCCACCCTCCGGGGACAGCGGGCCATTCCTCGGCTCGCGTTCTCAGCCCTGCGGTGTGACTGGCTGCAGCTGGCCGCCGGGTGCCCGAGGCCTTGACCTGTCCCCGCTCTCCCTATGACTCTGCTCCGTGGAAAGAGGCTGGAGTCGCGGGGCTGTGCTCAGATACCTGATGCCACTCAAGCCACGAAGCTTGGGTTTTCACCCCAGAGGGCACAACGGTGGCTTGGACCCTGGGGCCAAGATGCTTTGTGAACATCAGCCCAAAAGCAGACTTGGGAAGACCTGGCTGCCTTGCCTCATGCCCGGCCCAGAGGGCACTTGGGGGCACTGGCACCTGGGCAGGGCTCATGGCCTCTGTGCAGGCAAGTTGGTGACGTGACAGCGGCCACGATTCATTATTTCCTCCCTTCTGGAGAAGGCGTCTGCTTGCACCAGATTTTAGAATCGGAGAGGGGGTAGACGTCTTATTGGGGCTCACCTTGCTGTCCTGTCGCGTTGCCCTCCATGACCGCTGACAGCAAGCTCGGTGGCCAGGGGGCTGCTGGCCACGGGTACTTGGTGGGACAGTCCTTCCCTATGAGAGTGCCCCAGGCACTGAGGACATCAGCGCCCCTGGCTCTGGGGCACCCAATGCCTACAGCACCCACCTGGCAGTCACTGTGCCAATCGGGTAAACCAAAGTGCAAATGTCCTGAGAGCCATTATTTATCAGGTACCCCGGAGTCCTGGCTATGTTCTGATGGGCACCACTTTATGATAACTTCCCCCTTGACGAAATCCACTGCAGGCCACTTTGAGAGACCGGCTACCGTCGTGCTGTTTGAACTTACCTGGCCGGCTCCTACGCGGCCTCTGAAACGTCATTTCTACCTAATTCCTTCCCAGTCCATGGTTATTACTTAAAGACCCCCCCAAGCCCGGTGTGATGAGGGTGGATGGACGTAGAGTGGGGCCACCTGTGAAGTTGCATCTACTTCTCAAATGCAAAGCGGAGCCTCGCACTCTGAGTTTGCGTGGAGTTTCTGGGTGGTTTCTCCCCTTCCCTGCCAGACAGCGGGGGTGGTGTGTGAGGGGGAAGGGGACCCTGGAGGGGACCCCGCCCTGCTCTGCAGAGGCTGCTCTTGCTCAAAATCAGGGAAAGAATTTTTATGACTTACCCGTCAGCGCCATGGACGTGCGGAATTCGTCTTTCAGAATATTCAAAACCTCCTTAACGCCGTGTTCACCCTGTCCCGAGACAGAGGGGGCAACAAAGCCATGAAGGGGTGTGGACGGCGGGGCTGGCTGGTGGCGGGGTGATGCTGGGGTAAAGGAAAGTGGGGGTTGGGGGGATCCCTGCACTGCTCCAGGGAAAGCACAGAGCCCAGAGTCTGGGCCTGAGGTGGCCCACAGACTGACTGCGGGCAGGCTAGGGTGAGGGGTGACCCGGGGCGCCCCGCCGGCTGGCTCACCTTGCAGGCCAGGCCCCACAGCACCGGCCTCCCAATGAAGACGCACTTGGCCCCCAGGGCCAGGGCCTTGAGCACGTCGTTGCCGGAGCGGACCCCGCCGTCCAGGTACACCTCCACCTTCCCCTTCACGGCGGCCAGCACCTCGGGCAGGGCGTCGATCTGAAAAGCAGATGTGGAGGCTGGGAGGCTGGTGCTTTCCATTTGGAAACTCAGGGCACTGGCAGAGAAATGCCCCTTGTCGTGGCCAAACCCGGGAGCCCAAGCTGGGGCCTCACAGTGTCTCCACCTGCTTGAGTGCTCGAGGGGGGCTGGGCCTGACCCCCAGCAGCCCCGTGGGGTGCCCTCTCCCGCCCCTGCTGGGGTCTTGCCCAGGGGTGCAGCTCCCCCTGACTCACACCCCACATCCGCAGCATGGGTGACCCGCCTGGCTCCTCTTCACCCCCAAAAGGGACATTTTCCACCGACGACATTCACTTTGACCATCTTCCTTTTAAAGAACAATTTGACGTTCTCTTCCTGCGTCTGTTTCCAGGACGGCCCAGCCAGATGTTCCTCCCTCGCTAAGTCTTTTTGGTGAAACAGGCTGCTGGGCCCTGAGCGGCACCTGGGGCGCCTGTGTTGTGGGAGGGGCCACAGTTCAGCCCCCACGCTGCAGTTCAGCAGTGTGTCCCTGTTATCTGAGATGTGGGGTGGGAGCCTGGCAACACTGTCAAAGTGAGGCGCAGTCTTTGACGGACAATGCAGAAGCAGCCTGTCGCTGGCCTGGTTTCCTGAAATCTCAAAGATCTCCCTATGCCTGCATCAAAAGGACTTGCCGACACTTCCCCTCCCTTTTGCAGACTTTTGCCCAGGTTCCCCTTTTATCCCCCTTTGCATAAACACCCCTGCCCTCTGCCAAAGAGCAGGACGGGGCCTTTCAGACACAAGTCCACCGCCCTCCTCATTTGTCGACAAATTAAACTACTTTCCTTCTCTTCAAACCGTTCCCTTTTATTGGCTGAGGGAAACTGAGGCTGGCGATCCATATCAAGCCTGTCGGGGGTAAGGGGTGCATTTACTGTGGTTCTCTGAAAGAACTGGCTTGAAGAACTGGCTTGAACTGGGGCAGTCAAGCTTCTTGTTTCACACCCCAACTATGTAAAGTTTGCTTTTTTTTTTTTTTTTAATAGCTTGGCACTTACTAGGCTGTTGATAATGATTATAAAAGTTCCTAGATTACTTTTTTTTAAGATTATTTATCTATACAAGAACCAGGGTACAGGCTAGAATGCATGGGAGGGTGAGAGGATTCACCAGAGACAGAGTGGGGAACAGAACAGGCAGACTGACGAAATACACTGCTGAGGGGAGCAGCAGGTGTGACACCATGTGGGACCCTCCCTGACTGGCCAGGATCGAACCGGCGCTGCACAGGCTGATTACAGCTTCATAGCACGGCGCTCAACCGCCCGCGCCACCCAGGGAGGCCCAAGTTCCTAGAATTCACAACGGATACCAACGAAAGCAGATAAGGAGGAGCGTGTGCCCAGATTGCAGAGTGCCAGTCATAGCCACACCCGCTTACAGCACCCACATAGCCCTTTGAAGTTCTCCTACTCACAGAAGCAGGGACCTCATCAAGCTGCCTCCCTCCGTGGTTGGAGACAATGATGCCATGAACATTGTGTTTCACAGCCAGCTCTGCATCCTCTTTTGTCAGGATCCCTTTCAGGATGACAGGCAGCTGCGTTAAGCTCCGAAACCAGGACAGATCTTCCCAGCAGATGGAGGCGTCGATGGGGGTCATCTTGAGATTAGGCATTGACATTCTCTGCTGGGAATAAAAGAGAAACTTAGGGGCCTCCCTGGTGGCACAAGGGGTTAAGAGTCTCAGCACTATCACGCTATCTCCAGCCACTGTGACATGAATTCGATCCCCATCCAGGGAGCTGACCCACATGGCGCAGCAGACCTCTCCTGTCTCCCTGCTGCTCCCCTTAGCAGTGCATTTCAGTCAGTCTGCCTGTTCTGTTCCCCGCTCTGTCTCTGGTGAATCCTCTCACCCCCCTGCACCTCTGGCTCACACCCCAGTTCTTGCATGCATGCATAAATAAAAATAAATCTTTTTTAAAAGAGAGAGAGAAAAACTTAGTCCTGCACTCCTTTGAGACTGTTTGATCCACCCCAAACAGGAAACGCATCTGGAGAGCGGACACACAAAATCCAGCGGTGCTCATCCTCCCTCCTTTTCTGACAAAATTTGTGTAGAAGTGTCTACTTCCATTGCTTGCTTGTTAACCAAAATCGTGTCCCCACTCAGTAATTGGAGGATTGGAGACACAAAGACAGCTAAGACACAATCCCTATTTTATTTTTTTAAAGAATGATTTATTTATGTATACAAGAGCTGGGGCACAGGCCAGAGGCGTGGGGGGTGGGAGGATCCACCAGAGGCAGAGTGGGGAACAGAACAGGCAGACCTACTGAAATGCACTGCTGAGGGGAGCAGCGGGTGGGGCAGGAGAGGTCTGCTGCACCATGTGGGTTGCTCCCTGCCTGGGAGTCCAACTCGTGGTGCAGAGGCTGCAGATAGATTCATAGGTTGCATCTTAAGCCCTTGCGCCACCAGGGAGGCCCCCTACAATCCCTATTTTAAAAGAGCTAAGAGTTTTGTGACTTTGAAAGAAAAGGCTTCATGGGCCAGTGTCATGTCATGTTTGTGATATGCTCATGGCAATAAGAACTAAGGGACACCTCAATAATCTGAAATAAGACAGAGCCCAATATTTACCCTTGCATCTCCCTATGTATCAAATATCCATAAATCGCAATGAGTGTTTGCAAGCTGAGATAAGGATGCCAGAAATGTGCAGGGCCCATGTTGGGGCCATGAGTAGACTCGTTGAGTTATTGGACTGGATGGCACAGCTGCCTTTGGTGGAAAAGGCTGGTGTAACTATTTCTCTTGTAGCCAAGGGATTCCAATTTCACTACCACTTTCTTTCTTGGGGGCGTAATGTCCCATTGGACTGTAAGGTTTTAATGGGGACCTGTGTATTTAGAGATTCCCTATTAAGTGTGCTGTAGCACCCTGGGCCTTCTAGATGAGGACAGATAGTGACGTGGATGGAAAAGATCGTGACCCCTCAGTTCCCAAAGCAGTGGGGTGGAGTCTGGGCTGGCTACACTCCGAAGGCTGTACCATTGGCTGTGAGCACCCTCTCCAGGGGGTCATTTTCCAGGTGAGCCATCCAAGATGATCATTTTCTAGGTGTGCCACAAAATAGAAACCACCAGAAGAACTCGTTTAAGTTACTGTCCTATTCCATGCAAACATCTTTGCCCTCCCTCGCCCTTTCATCGGGTTTCTGATTTCTTGGCCAGAACATTTATGGCGAGAAAGTTTCTTTCTGTTCTGGTTACCTGAAAGCTCTGGGCAGCAAAACCGGACCTGCTCTCCTAGCTGCTGCCTCTCCAGTGCCCAGTACTGAGCAGGTCCCCAACACTTCTTGTGGAGAGAAAGAAGAAGGGGTGGGGATGAACATTGCCTCCTGTCACACCTCCCCTGTGGACGCGGCATCCTTCCTACCTCCTTAAGTGACTGAAGATCCTTCAGCAGTAAATTTGACTTCAAGTCCAGCTGGTTTCGAAGGTCCTGCCGCCTGTTGCCAAGCGTGGGGACATCTACCGTGATCACCAGGGCTTTGAAGCCCAGGGATTCTGCCCTCTGGATCAGACGCTTGTTCAGCTCCCGCTCTGGCTGCACGTAGAGCTGGAACCAACGGAGTCCTCTGGGAGCAGAGGTGACGATGTCTTCCAGGCTACAGCTGGCGTAGGTGCTGGTGATGTAGCAGATGTCGGCTGCTTGGGCAGCTGCAAAGCAAATGTACAGCTCAGGTTGGGGGGCAGGGGTGCTCTGGACTGGGGGGAGCAGCCCTGGAGTCTGCGTTGTCTCTGGCTGGCTCGCTCTGTGAGAAAAATCAATAAAACTTGACTTCATTCTGCTTCCCTGTAGGGCAAAGACAGAAGGTACTTGATCAGACAGGGGGCCCTAAAGCTGACGGGGCTCCCCTTCATAGAACCTGGGTTACAAACCCTGTGCCCCACATTAAAATAGTCCCCAGCACCATCTTGGGCTTGTTGCAGCTCTCAGGCAGAAAAGGCTTCTGCGAACTCGTTAATGAAGCTGAAGGGACTGAAGAGGACAGAGACACGTCATTCCAATGGAGAACTCTGAACTGTGTGGTGGCAAGTGTATCTGAAGTGAGAAGAACTCCAGTTGTGCCACTTGTTAGCTGTGTGCCCCTGAGTCTCATTCCCTGTAAAGTGAGACTAATAATACCTCTTCCAGCATTGCTGTGAAATGAATACCAGAGAGGGAGGCATTTTCAACTTGTGAAATCAAACAGTTGATGATGACAACGATGGTGCTGACACTGGTTCTGCTACATGGTGTGTTTCTCATTTGCTATTTCAATCGTTCCTGGTTGAACTCCCCTGCCGGTTAGTCACAGCCATTCCACAACCCCAAGTGGAGGACTCAGCCAAGTCAAAGTTGCTATTTTCAGTTCCTGATGTCAAGAGGAGAGAACCCATTTCTCACGCCAGCCCCCAACAGTACACCACGCTCAACCAGGAAGATCTGGGACAGTGGTCATAGTCACGTGGGTACTTAACTTTCCACCTAGCCAGACCTGGTTCCTAACCGGATGGATGTCACCTTCAGCCTAGAACCCCTGGATCCGCTGCTTCTTACACCATGGAGTCAAAGACGCCAGCTAAGTCCCGGGCAACACCCAGCCAAGACCTGGCCTGGAACGAGGAATACAGAGGAGCCACAGGATACTTTTAGGCCCACCCCTCTCCTCTCTTCTGTTCTGTTTTCTCCTTTTTGTCGTGGAGATGGAGAAAGATAATGAGGAAGGAGACAGAACCAGTAATAAATATATTTGTCCAATTAGATGACGGATCCGATCAAGGAGAAGGAAAACGGAACATCTGGACAAGAACACCTTCCAGGACCTCGCGTTTAACCCCAATGTCATGACTCCCCCCTTGGCCTAAATGAGGACTCCCCAGTCAGCCCCAGCGCTGGCCCGTGGAGCAGGGCGGGTCGAGGAGAGCTCTATCCTTCAGGCTGCCCTGGGCATCCCTAACCCTAGGCAGGCAAATTCGAGGAACCCTCTTCTTAAGGACGGCTGGGAGGGCTTTTCACACCCAGCCCCTCTCCCGCACTGGCCATTTTTTGTTATGAAAAATGGGTGTTTTCTCAGTTTGAGCTAAAATGTTTTGCAAACATAGTGTTGAACAGTCACTTCCCCCACCCAGACTGCTGTCCCTCAGCTGCCTCCACAGAGAAGGCCTGCAGTCCCGCCCCGCCTCTGAGGGACCCCCCTGCTGGTCAGGGCGCCCAGGGACTGGGCAGGGGAAGGGGCTGGTTCTCACCTCTCGCGGTGCTCATTTCTCCATCAGGCCAGGCAAGGCAGTGGAAACCTGTGGGGGAGATGCAAATGGGGGCGCTGACTCCCTCCCCTTGGATTGTGGTCCTGGTGTCCACCTGCGACACGTCTCTCAGGTACCGGGGGCGGAGGCGGAGTCTGTGCTAGACAACAAAGAGATCTTTGGTTGGTGGATTCCTCTCCAGCCTGGAGGTGCCGCCTCGCTCAGGGGCCTCCAGACGTGGGTGCTGGGCCCCGAAGCTTCTGGTGGGACCGGTTGGCTGGAGCACAGGTGGAGGCCAAAGAGAGGCTCCTCTCCTTGGGATGCCTCTGGCGGCACCCCCTGAACCCCAGTGCACGTGAGGCCACGTGCCTGCTTTGCTTGGTCACGGTCTGCATCTTGGGGCCTCCTGCCCAGACTCTTGGCTGCTTTGTTTGATTCATCATAACGACCAGAAAGGAAAAGCAGCAGGACCAAGAAATTCCAAGTCTCCACAAAGTAAGAAAAGGTCACATCATGAGCACAAATCCCAGAGAATAATCCATGTAGGATTTTTCTGTCTGTTTTGGAGGCCAATTCATTTGAAGATTAAACACCTTTTTTCAAGAAAGGAGCGAAATTCACAAAAAACAAATATTTAAAACCCACTTTAAAGGCCTCTGACCTTTCCACAAAATATTATCATTCTTGTGCACAATTTCAGAAGGACTTTTCTGGAAATAGCTGACTGTGTAAACTTGCATGAGATAGCCGTGGCCACTTAATCTGTGAAATTGGAGTAATGATCTAAGTTTCCAAGCAGGCTTATGGAGACAAAATGTGCCGGGTGCAGCACTGTGTATGACGATGCAGGACACAGTGTTTGCCTTGGATCTGGCCTCTCTGTCTTCTCCTGACCGCCTGTCACAGGGTCAGCAACCATTTTCTGTAAGGCCTTGACAGCAAGTATTTTAGGCTTTGGGGACCAAACCATCTGCATCACTGTCTTCAGCCTTGCCACTGTAACGCACCCTCAGCCACAGCCAAGACACAGGTCACCCAACATGAGCATGTTCTTCACAGACTTACTGGAATTTCACATCATTTTATGTGTTATTAATTCTCTCCAGCCATTAATAAAATAAACACCCTTAGCTTGAGGACCATACAGGCCTGGGATGCTGGGGCTGTGGGATGCAGTTTACCCACCTTCTAACCTCACCCCCGCCCCCGGTCATTCCCACCCAATTTGCATCCACATTTCACCCCTCAGACTCCTTGTGTTTCCATATTTCTTCCACCCTGGAGGCCTGCTCTCCTGTCATAATTCTCTCTTTCAAGGCGGCATTTAGGAACTTAGGACATCTTGGCTCCTTGCCAGCTTCTCCCCGCCTCGGGTGGCTGGTCACCCCGGGCTCTTCCAGGAGGCAAAGTTGCTGGGACATGGAGAGGGTGACTTGCTCCTGCTGGCTCTGCAGAGGAGCCAGGATAAATCCTCCCTCCCTCCTCTCCTAGCACCTGCCCCCAGCCCCAAAACCCCAGTGATAAAAATCATTGCTATATGTCGAATGCCCTGTTCCTTGGAGGCAGGCCCTCCAAAGCCAAGGAGCTCTCGAGCAGGCAGCTAGCTCAACAACAGAAAAGACAGAAAAGGGGCCTCCCCTGTTGGTGCAGGCAGTTGAGTGCAGTGCTGTGATGCTGTCCTCAGCCTCTGCAGCACCGGTTCAACCCCGGCCAGCCAGGGAGGGTCCCACAGGGCACAGCAGACCTCTCCTGTCTCGCCCACTGCTCTCCTCAGCAGTGTATTTCAGTCAGTCTGCCTGTTCTGTTCTCCGCTCTGTCTCTGGTGAAGCCTCTCACCCTCCCGCGCATCTGGCCTGTACCCCGGTTCTTGTATAAATAAATCTTTTTTTAAGAAAAGACAGAAAGGCGCAAACTTCTTAAAGGCCGTGACGTTGTCATCCCTGGTGATGCTTTCGCCGGCCCCTCCCTCAATGTAGTCCCAGCTGGACTTTGACAGGCGCTCCCGAGCCAGGGCCTGGAAGTCTGTGACACACACCAAGGGCATTTCTGGACCTTCAAAGGCAAAACAGAAGAAGAAAACTCAGTGAGCCTACATCAGGGGTGTCGTGAGGGCGAGCTGTTGGGGTTCAGCGTTGTCTGTTCTTTATTTCATTATCTGCTCTTTATCTCCCTGGAACCACGCCAGCCCCCAAGCCAGAAGGCAGGGAGGCTGCCGCGTGCAGCCTCATCCCCAAAGTCCCTTCTGTTTGTCCTTTGGAATATCCCGCCTGTCTGTCCCCTTCTCTCCACACCCACTTCCGCAGATCTAGGGGCCCTCCTCGCCATACAATTATTACGAACATTTCTTATTTTCCTTGCTGAGCCTCGAGGCTCCCTCCCCATCTTGTCCCCAGCCGGCTGCCTGGGGTCTTTGTAAAATGCTCATCTGTCCACGCCCCCTGCCCTTCGAGTCCTTGCGTCATGGTGCCACAGCTTCCTAGGACCTGGCCCTGGCTCCATCTCTTGGTGGCTTTTCCTGGCCATCAGCCTCACCATGAGTACTTTCTGTTTCACTCCTCTGTGCTGCGGTGGGGGTGGGGAGGTAGGGGAGGCCCTGCTGATGCTGTGATCTGTGGGTTCCCAGGAAACCTCCAAGTATGAACTGCCTGGGAACGTGGTTGATGTCAAGGAGGAAGCTGGCTGGTCACAAATCCTTGAGAAGGTCATTGCCCATGTCCCTAGTGTTGAGACCAAGAAAACACCCATGTAGTCCCTCTGCTTTTTCCCACCCCTGCTCTGAAATCTATAAACTTGGAGTAGGGGACCTCAGACACCATCACCCCTAAAAAGGAAAGAGGACAGGGTTTGGAGTTCAGTCCCTGCAGTTGGAGCAAGGGCATGGGAATAGGAGGGGCGCTGGTCACAGCGTGGAGCTCCCGCAGAGAGGATTCTGGAAGGTAAGGTGGAGAAACCTGTGGTTCTTGGCTTGGGGTGTCTCCCTGGTAGTCGGCAGCATGGCGAAAATTAACCTTTGGCTTGAGGGTGACTTTTCAATCACTGACTAAGGATAAGCCCCAGGAACCAGGACTTCAACCACCAGTGAGGCAGCCTCTGATGGGCCAGGGGTCAAGGAGGTCAGATGAAATGTGGGGTGCTGGGAGCCTCGGTGGGGGTAGGAAGGAGGCACTGGCTTGAGGGCATTTGGGGTCGTGTCTGACTCTAGTCAAGTCAAAGGGGAGTAGCCCTGACACCTGCATAAGGAGCTACGCAAAAGAAGTTATATGACAGGCAGGAAATGGACAGCGTGGATGTGCAGGGGCTGTAGAGGGGGTTGGGGAGGAGGAATCTGGGGCACAGCCACAGTGGTTGTGTAGGCAACACTCCTTGTCAGGGGCGGACAGGGAGCTATTGAAGTGCTGAGGTGAATTTGACAAAGTACCGCAACTGTGCCTGAGTTAGCTCACCCCACCCGGCCCTTCAGAGATCAATCACTCGAGTCGAATGAATGAATCCTTGCATTTATCCAACTCTGTTACAATCACTTATTTGTGCCTCTGTATACTTGAAAGGTTTAACGTAACACGGAAGCATTGGGAGAATGCTATCTCTCAAAAGGCCTAGGGCAAGGTTGAAATTTAATGGGATATGGAACTCGGAACTTGATTTTCAGTCGGGTTCACGCCAGCCCCCAATAAGAATGACTTGCTGTGTCATTCTTTTTTTTTTTTTACAGACCACATGGTTTAGACTATCTGCTTGCTTTCGGGGAGCCTGGGATCTCGGTGTGGGCTTGGCTGAGGGGCATCTACATGACCAGCCCCCCACAAAAAAACCTTGGGCATAAACTGAGCTTCTTGGTAGACAACATCTCACTCTGGTGGAGGGTGCTCCCCCGGAAGAACCCTACGAAGCTTCCACCTGGTTTCCTCTAGATCCAGCCCCACGGGCTATTTGCCTCGGCTAATTTTGTTTTGCATTCTTTGGCTGTAATAAATCACAGCTTCAACTATACGATGTGCCCTATGAGTCTCCCCAGGGAACCAGGGAACTTAGGACCTCAACACACTCTGTCACCCAGCATCAGGATAGGACGTGGCACTGAGTCTTGCTGAGGCACGTTCATTACTTGAATTTAACATTCTCATCTGTCATCTCGCTGCCTTGTTGGGTGAGAGTTACCCGCCAGGCTTCAATTCCTGATTCTCAGCAAATCCTCGCAGAAATGCTCTTCTGCAGATTTGTTAGCATATGAGCTCAGCAATGCGTCTGTCTGATTAGAGAGAAATGGCTCAGACTCATTCATAATTGCCTGCCTGGAGTAGTGTGAATGGTATCATCCAGAAGCTGATTTAGGAAAGAAAGAAAAAGGAAGCCTGCATCTTTGTACACGCCAATACTATTTTTTTTTTTTTTGCATTTCTATCTAATATTTCCCTCTACTTTCCCGTGAGGTAGACAGAGAAGGCGTGCATCTCCTAACTTTGTATCTGAAGAGAACAAGACCTGGGGAGTAAAATAACTTGTGGAAAATATGGTAGTAAATTTTCACAGGGGAAGGTTCCAGAATCATGTCTTCTGGGGGCCTCTAAAGACAGACATTCTCCATCTTTGGTCTCAAGGTACAAAACTAAATAGTTGGTTCATATAAATTGTTATGTTGTACTTAAAAGAATATTGTACATTGGGGCCTCCTTTGTGGCACAAGGGGTTAAGTCTCAGCGCTATCTAGCTATCGCCAGCTACTGCAGCACGAGTTTGATCCCCGGCCAGGGAGCTACTCACATGGTGCAGCAGACCTCTCCTGTCTCGCCCTCTGCTCCCCTCAGCAGGGGATTTCAGTCAGTCTGCCTGTTCTGTTCCCCGCTCTATCTCTGGTGAATCCTTTCACCCCTGCACCTCTGGCCTACACCCCAGTTCTTGTATGCATAAATAAATAAAAATAAAAATCCTAAAAAAAAGAATATTGTAGGTTGAAAATATAATTATGGTGTCTTTCTTTCTTTTCATAGCACGTGTAGAGCTTAATGCTTTGTCCAATATTTTTATTAGCGACCCAATACAATGCTTACAGTTGAAGAGCAAACAGAGTTGCTCAGTGTCCTCTAAATTTGGGGGAGAGGCAACCCTGTATGTTTTTATGTAGTTCAGTTTGATCCATACCGGACATATAGCCACGAGAAATTAAAGATCATCCTATCTCACTGTTTTCTGGTTTCCCATTTTATTTGAGCTCCAGCCCAGTATTTCTTTCCTCTCCTCTCCAGCTGCCCAAGTGGAGGGAAAAGGAGGGAGAAGAATAAAGGTTTCCTGCACGCAGACCAAGAGCTCTAGCGTCCTTAACTCATTTCTCATCTGCCTGCGTTTCTCCTACTCAAGCACGCAGTCAAGGAGGCTGAGATCGACGTGCAAGGGCGTTCAGTGGGACCCTTTGCTAATGGCACAAGTTTGAATTGTTTTCCCAACTGAGGGAGGGGAGGGCAGGGCCTGGAGCTGGCAGGCATTGCAAAACCGACTTTGCTCTCAGTATTGCCATTTGCTCTAACTCAACTTGGCAAGATAATGTCTTTCTTCAAAGGTTTCATGGCTCATGTGATTCATGATGGTCTCTTTGAAAATTCTGGGTCATCAGATCTGCTCGTCATATAGCCCCTGGCCCCCAGGGGTTCTGTTGGAAATCTCTGGCTGGAAATCACTGGCAATTTGTGTATCCCCAGGGAGACCAAACGCCGCCTCTCTACCTCCCCTCCAGATGCCCCCGGGGGTGTCCTTCAAGACCCTGTGCCAAGTTTCCCAATGCAGGGGCAGAGATAACACCAAGGTTACACACTGGGGCCTTGCTTGAGAGATTACACAGTTCAAGTAGGGCCGAAAGCGCTTGGGTTGCTGTGTGCGGGGACACAGCCTCAGGGGGGCCTGGCCATCGCGGCGGCTTTGGGGGAGCTGCGGCAGCCAAAGCCCTGGTGGTGGGCTGTCGTGGAGGAGGAGGGGGCAGAGCTGGGGCACCTCAAGGGGCCACGTGCAGAGGGCGGTGTCAGGGCCAGAGCGAGCACCCACCCGAGGCAGAGGGCTGAGCCCCCGGGAGTCTGGGAGGAGAGGTCAGGGTGAAGGACAGGGTTCCCAGCAACAGGTCAGCTCTCAGAGTCGCCGCAGACCAGTGTCCCCAGCAGCAAAGGGGCCTGAGAGGCCCAGGGCTGAGTGCAGGGGAGGGCTGACCTGGGGGGTCAGTGTGGGATGGCGGACTCGCGTCCTGTCAGAGCTCTGATTTCTCTCGGTCCAGGATCAGCTCTGGCCTCTTCCCTGCGCCCACATTCTCTGTGACCAAGGACTCAGGGTTTCTCCCGGGCCGCGTGGCCACTGCGGGTCTCATTCTGTCTGGTGTAATAGCCGACTTCCCTCTTCAGCCCGCACCCCTCCACCACTATTTTCCTTCTTGGTCACTAACCCCCTCTTGGCCTGTGAGTTCTGCCATGAGCAGCAGGACAAGGGAGGCTCCAGAGCCCCCTCTGCAGTGTCTTTGATTGATTCTAGGAACATCGTTTATCATGGGTCAAAGTTTTTGAGGTTCTGAGGGAAGGCTCATTTATATCAGGGATGTGGTGACCTGGCTGGGTCATTAGCAAGCCATCGCCACACCTCCCCAAGCCGTAGTGACCACAGAGCCTGCCCGGGGGGATTCAAACACCATCAGAAGGCGTTCTTGATGGAGCCCAAAGAGGCCTTGAAGGGATGGAGGGGAGCTGCGTCTATGGGGAGCTGGTCTCCTGGCAGCCAGTGCTCCCCGATGTCACACGTCCCTCTTGCAGAGCCTTCTGGGTTACCTGGCACAGTCACCCGGGATTTGTTCTTATTGGAGAATCAGCGTCTCAGCGCAGACCTCAGATTTCTAGGAACTTCTCACGTGGGGCTTCATAGTTCGACCTCCTCCACTCCCAACCTGGTCTGCTTAGTCAACTCTTGGGATCAGCAGACACCCCTGCTTGCCCTGGGGACTGTGTTTGTGGCAGGTGGACAGGCAGCCAGCTTCGGGAGGGCCAGGCCATGGACTCTCTCCGTGTGAGCCTGCCAGCTGCTCTGAGTGCACCTCCTTTGGAACACGATAGGCTTCGTGTCTTTGAGTTCACTCTATATCAGATTTTCTTTCTCTCTCTCTTTCTCTCTCTCTCTTTCCTTCTACAAGCAAAGGCTGTTTTTTCGCAGCAGGCTATATAGCAAGGACACTGGCACTACCAACTTGGGTTTGGCAGAAGCTCAGGCAGTGGGGAGGGGGCAGTGTAGAGTGGACAGGGGAAACCCCAGGGTTGGGGGGGAGACCTTGACAGGTTGTGGGTGGGTGTGTTACAAGCTGGGCCTCTGGGAGACTGACTGCAGGAACATACTTGCCTTCTCTGGGGTCCTGAGTTAGAAGGGAAGGGGCAGGTTTAGGGAAACTGGCAGTCCTGGCCAAGTCCTGACTCTGGTTTGAATCCACAGAGGCTAGGGCTTGGCTTCTGGATGGAAGCTGCAAAGACCATGGGTCAGAATTCTCTTGCCATGTGCATATGGTCTGGCCATTGTCTGTACATTTGGTTTCTCATGCTGCTTTCTGAAGTCAAAGTGGCTGTTGCTGTGGATCTGGGTGCAGACAGATGGAGACCATGCTCTTGAGTGTGGATCCAGCCTTTCCCTGTACCCGCTGCATGACTTAGAACTAACTGCTGAATCTCTCTCTGCCTCTCAGTGGGGATAAAACTTATAACCAACCTCACAGGGTTTTCAAAAGCACCAAATGAGTGAACGAGTATTAAACTCTTGGTCTGAGGTCTAGGGAGAGTTGAAAATGTTAGCACAAGCGCTGCCATTGAATATGCTACCATACATCTTACCCATAATTATTGTTTTCTCTATCCAAGGTCCCTGAAGAATGCTGATATTTATCTCTCCCTCCTTTGCAGGAGGCCTTGATGCCCCAGCCAGATAAGACACTGGCAAGCAGCGAAGCTCAAAGGGCCTCACACTGATTCCTTGTGCCACACAAGATTCCTTGTGCCTCATACCGTGGGGCTGAAGATCTAACATTCCTTCACTTTTTGTTCTTGGTCATAAAAGGAGAAAAATTTCCCAAAAAGTACATTAGGCACAACATGATATGCATCAGCACACTGCAAATAAACGGCATGGAAAATTATCTGTTAGAAATTAATTATTAAACAATTTGGCCCACCTGACAATGGGAGACAACTTACTGAGCATGCCAGACAAGCATTGCAATGCAACAATTATAGTAGGTCCTTCTTTTTTGTTTTCTCTTGAAGTTTCTTGGGAAAGTTTTTATGAAGCTATTTGATTTAAGGAATTTCCCAAGTTCTGATAGCTGAGCAGTTGCTGGCCTCCCGCTGAAGGCCATGTCTTTTGATGCTGAGGCTTTAGCTGATAGGGATGCACTGGCGGCTCTCCACTGTCTTAGGTAATTGTCTAGCTGAAATAATAAGTTTTAGTGTTAGGTCTGGTTTTTTATCTATTAACCTTGAAGGCTACCGGCTAGCTGGGACCCATAGGAGCCAGTAGTCCATGGGAACAAAAAACACTAATTGTTTCTGCCTTACAATGATAATGTATTTTTTTATTACTAATAATGAATAAATAAAGACCTGCTGAGTCTCTCGGCAGAAGATACTAGCACCTCACCAAGTGTCAGTGTCTCCTCATCCCCTTTATCGCATCCTTTCAGGAACCCCTGACGCAACATTTTGCCGGAGGCTGGTCCCCGGCACTCCTTGATGTCTGTTTCTCTTGGGAAGGAAAGGCAAAATATCTAGAATCAAGAGCAATGAGGTAGAACCCTGGAGGCCACCCCAAGGCCTTGAACTTTACTTCATTTTGAAATCTGCATTCTGGAGATTAGCTTTGCTGGCCTTCGGGTGAGGGGGGGGGGGTGGCAGGGCCGGGACAACCATCAGGGCCGCAAGAACCCCAAAAGGAAACTGCAGTGTGAAGAACGCGGGGGTGGCTGAGCAGGCCCCCACCAGGGCAGCCTTCAGGGCTGGCTGGGCTGCTGACCATGTGGGAGACTGTTCTGACTGGGGGCCAGGATGCCCACACCGGCCGGGAGAAACAGATGTCTCCCTCCATCATTACGCCACAGTCACTCAAGTCCTCTTTCTGGTCCTGACGGAGCCCACGTCTTGGCCTTGTCCTGTCTCCTTAGTGCCCTCTGGGCCAGCGCAGTGATCTTTGTCTTTCACAACCCGGACACTTTGAACGAGTATTGCTCACCGGGGAAGGAGTCTCATTGGGCTTGTCTGATGATTCCTCACGATTTGTTTGAAGTTCTGTGCTGTGGGTAGAGTCCCAAGCCCCAAGGACACTTTCTGAGCACATAGCGGCCTGTCTGATCGTCGGTGGCACTGACCTCTGGGTGAACTGTGTGCCAGGAGCCTTCACTGTAAAGTTGCTTTTCTCCCATTATAACCAATAGGTGCCTTTGAGACGATGCCAGCGTCACACTCTCTTGACACTTTGGAAGCTGGTCATTTTAGTATTGAAGGTGCTGTTGGGTTCTTGCTGGCCGCACAGCAGACCCTGAAAACAACCCCCAAATATGCTTGTGCCTTTGGGACAAGCATATTTCTTTTTCAGAGACCCTGAATATGCTACAAATCTTTCCTTCATTATCAGCATCTAAATGCTGTGTATTCTGTACTGTAGATTTAAAAAGCATCTGTGACACATTTCATTGCGTGGTTTTGGTAATTTTCATGTCTGAAATTCACTGTAGGTCTCTTCAAAGGGGCTTGCTTGTCTTCCTCTCTCTGCTTGCGGCTCTCCCACCGCCCTCCCAAGTGCACTGATCTGTTATTTTATCACCTGATGCCACTGCAGAAATGTGAGCCCCCGCTGGCAGAAGCTTGTCCCGAGCACTGTGTCACCATGGCTGGGGCTCCCGGCAGCATACGGTGCTGAAATTGCTGGAGAAAGAACTGACCCTGGTTTTACAGCCAGTTTTTAAACTATTTCCCAGCTTTGGGTTCTGCAACCTTTCACGGTAGAGAAGGCAGTGAGCACCTGGGGCCTGGAGTTTGGGTACCTGCCGAGCAGATGGCACCCACATAATCAGCCCCCAATAAAAACCCCTGAGCACTGACCTTCCTGGGCTCCCTGGTGGATGACACCCCGAAGTCTTCACGCTGATACCTCCTGTCCTGCAAGAGGCCCCCAAAGGCGCAGACTCACCCACCGCCTTATCCCTGCTGCTCTTGCTCTAGATCCTCTTATCCTAATCACAGCCACACGTCCTCTGGGTGAATCTGCTCTTGGGGTGCTTGGGCGGTGCCCAGCACATGGCCCTTTGCAGAAAGTCCCGCTGGGCCCATTTCTTGGAGCCCTGTGGGCACACCTAAGCAGAGACCATTCTTCTGTACTAACCGACCCTCTCGTCTGCAAACCAGCTCTCCCCGTTGGCCCGAAACCAGCTTTATGGCTTTTTCTCTGAACCAGCATCCCATTGAGATGTGTGTATTGCACCCCTACCCCACTGTGGGTTCTTTCCTTCATGTGCGACTTTGACTTTGGGAAGCCGGGGGGCCCTTGGCTGTGGCAGATCTGGGCTTCTGACTGTTTTTCCTCCTGGAGGCTGGGGTGCAGCCCCAAAGGCGGGAGAGGGTTGGCTTCCCTGCCTGCCATGGTCTGCCCAGGCAGGTGCGAGGCACCCGGGTCTGCATCCACGCAGACCTTGGGGAATCCATAGCAGAGGAGGTCCCTGAAGGTCTTCCTGGACTCCACAATAGCTACTGGCACGCGAGGGCAAACGAGCGTCCCCCCTCATCACCGGGAAGGGACACACATGAAGGACCTGGATTAACTTTCTGTGGCGGGAGCCAAGACCCACCCCAGCCAGGCCAGCCAGTCCGACAGATTGGAAACCACCAGAGGTGACAGGTGCGCGGAGCCCTTCAGACACACGCATTCGGCGCCTCCCTGCTCAGGAAGCCACGGGAGACGAGCTCATCCCGACACCCCAGCTCAGCACGGGCGCCATGGCCAGGTAGTAACAGGGACCTGCCCGCCGGCGCGGCTTATTTCCTAATAGCTAATAGCGGGGCGCCCACAGCCTCCTGGCTGTCCGCATCGCACACCCACCTCTCAGGGGCTGTTCTGCCCCGGCGCACCCCCCAGTGGATGCAGCGGGGGCGCGTGATCCTGGCCCGCGTCCATCTACCAGAGCTCATGGCTTCTCCCCTCCAGGGTCCCCTGGGGCCGGACCGGCCGTTCATCTTGCTACACTTGGGTGCCTCTTCCTCCTTCCTAATGTCTCCAAGCTATTGGCTGATTTCAAAAATATCTTTCTTACCCTTCTTCCTTTCCCTTGGCTCTCCATCTTTCCCCGGGGCTTGCTCGGTGGAGGTGAGTGAGATCAGTGATGTGGAGTCTCTTGTGTCAACAGCAAAAACGTCAAAATTTAGCAGCCATGCTAAGCCAGTCAAGATCCCCCAAAGCCTTTTAAGTGTCCTCACAGATGCCTCAGATCTCTTGTTTCCAAGGCGCTCTCTCCTTCTAAGTAAGCCCGTGTTTCCTCATCAGCATTTATGAGAAATAAAAGAACCTATTTGTGACCTAGTTTTCTTAATTTTAAGCTTTGATTAGTGGCTACCAATATAAGAACATTCCTCCATACTCCTTTGACTTGCAAACACACCAGTTTTCTGCAATTTTGTGAATTAAATGGGTATTTTCTGTCAACTGCTATTTTGATAGCATTACACCTGTGGGAACATACGCTCTGAATTCCAGAGAAATGACTTCCAAGTAGAGTTTTGTGGCATGAACTGTGTGCTGTCTTTGGGGTGTGGGATGGTGTAGGGTAATGGGGAAGATGAGGATCCAAGTGTTCTTATGGTGCTTGAGAGCTTAGGGTTATCTTATTCTGTTGAGCAGCGAATAATTTGATTATACATGGAGTCTTGGGACCATATGATGGCTTCTTAATAATAATATTAATGACATTAAAGTTACAACCACTGATGAAGTATTTCCTGATGAATCATGCATTGTGTAAGTTGTGTTATAGGCTTTCATGAGTCAATCTTTATAGTGATCCCCAAACACAAATATTATTATTTTTTTTATACAAGAGCTGGGGTACAGGCCAGAGGTGCGGGAGGGTGAGAGGAATCACCAGAGACAGAGTGGGGAACAGAACAGGCAGTGGGTGAGACAGGAGAGGTCTGCTGCGCCATGTGGGACTCTCCCTGGCCGGCTGGGAATAGAGCCCATGCTGCAGAGGCTGTGGACAGCTTCACAGCGCTGTGCTCAACCTGCTGCGCCACCGGGGAGGCCCAAACACAAATATTATTAACCCCATTTTCCAGATGAGAAACTCGAGATTCGGAAAGGTTCAAGTACTCTGCCAGTGTCACATATCTGGAAATATGCTGAGTCTCATCGACTCTTAAGCATCACGAAAATAAGCAAATGGGTTCAGCCAAGTGTGGTGTAGAGAGTGAGCGGGGCATCCAGACACCATGGACAGGCAGCTTAACACGATTGTCACCCCATCAGCAGTAAGAAAACGTTGCTATTTCATCGGCCAAAAATAATAACCTGATGCATTTGAATTGACCTTCGCCTATAAAACACCCTAACACATGGTTCATCTGATGCTCACAGTGACAGAGAGTGGGAGGACCGTGATGCTCTCCGTTCCATCTGGACAAGTTCCAGTTCTCATCTGTCTGCAAGGAAGGATACGCCTGCCTGCCTCACTGAGATCTGGTGAATGTGAAGGTCCTGTAAGACACAGTATAGTGATAAAGGCAAAGGCTTTGGGAGTTCTACTTCTGGTTAGGAGGTAGAAGATCAGATCTCAAAAAGTCACTTCTCCTTTGGTCCTTTGTGCAGACGCCCTGTTCTGACCACTGACCTGTGTCTACCTTTATACCAGTATCACCTGGACTGGACCACTGTGTCTGGACAGGTGCTCTAAGACTCAACTTGACTCAGCCATAATCCTTGGAAGACCTTGCTGGCAGGAACCGACATCAAATTCCAAACAAGCTTACCCACCGAAGAAACTACACCAGTGCAATTGTTCGAGAAACATTCATTTCTTTGTTTTCCAGAAAGTGGCCATATTATTTTTTTCCTCTGCCTGTGGCCAGAAAACTATGACCAAAGTATAATAGGTATCTCCAAGGGCAGGACTTCCCTTTTAGCATTTCTAGAACCTTTTTAAGGAGACACATTTTTGACTCATTTTGCCTTGGAAAGACATCCGAAAAATATTCCACTGTGAGCTACTAAGACTTGATAAATTCTATCTGTCGTGTCTAAGCCAAGCCTTCCTACCCTGGTTTCCTGAATGTCCTATCTTTGCCTGGCCCAATTTTTTCAGAGCCGAACACCCTGTGAATTCACGGGAAACACGTATGAAGCCTCACACAGTGTGCATCCTCTGTTCTTGTCCCACCTGCCACTTCATCTCCTTCCCCCATTCCAAAGCACGCAGAGGACACCCCAAAACCAACCTGATTTTAGCATCGTCCAGTTCTCAGGGCGAGAGGTGTCTAGAGACAGCTGCTCAAGAGTGGTTCGTTGCTGGATGTGGTGGGAAACAGGAGGCCACTACCCCAGCCCCATGAGTGCAGAAGTGGTTCAAGGCTAGAAGTTAATCTTTTAATGCACCAATGTCCAGTTAGGAAGTAAATGAGCAACTACACTGGATCAAGGTTAATTTAGAAAGGAACTCCGTGTGCTTTGCAACAGTGCCTCAAAATCAAGTGAAGTTCATTGCAAAATTTAACTTCGAGATAAAGTGGTTGCTTATTTACTCCTAAAGTGCACGTTTGTCAGCGATGATTATAAGAAGGGGGTGTTGTGATTTCAGGAGGAGAATAGCAAGAGCTATGGAGGGAGAGAGAAAAGGGAAGGGGGTGGGCTGCAAGCACCCGAACCTGGGAGTGTGTGGACAGGGAGCAGCGGGGACGCAGCTGGGACGGTCCGAGGGGCCCTGGGAAGGATGCCCATCCCTCTCCGGACCACAGCATCTAAGTGGACACGGCGGACGGGGACAACATTAATGTTTTTGAGTGGAGAAATGATTCGGTGATGTAGGCAGAAGGCTGGAAACTCAAACATAAGGGCGCCTTGAAAAAATGACTCCCCCAGGCCTCCCTGGTGGCACAGGGGTTTAAGACAGTGCTATCAAGCTATCTCCAGCCTCTGCAGCAAGAATTCGAACCCCGGCCAAGGAGCTACCCACAGGGCACAGCAACCTCTCCTGTCTCCCCGCTGCTCCCGTCAGCAGTGGATTTCAGTAGATCTGCCTGTTCTGCTCCCGACTCTGTCTCTGGGGAATCTAGAGACACCCCACAATTCTGGCCTACACCCCAGTTCTTGTATGCATAAAAAAATGACTCCCCCAAGAACTGACTTGTGGCTTACTAAGGTCATGATCAGTGTCCAATGGTCCAACGGCCCTACTGTCTGCCCTGACCAGCCTGGCCACACCTCCGCAGTGTGACACAGACACGAGCACGCATGAAGTGCTATGACATGCCCGACACATCACGTGCGTTATTTCACTCTATCCTCACAGTGACCTTATGGGAAGACGTTATTTTCTCTCTCTTTTTTTAGAAGAGAAAATGAAGTTAATGCATTTGCTCAAACTTTTTGGAAGTAATGTGCAGACTTGGGGTTTGAACCTCGCCTGGACCTCCATTTGGTGGCATGTACAAACTGGAGGCGATTCCAAAGACTCCAGTGGCGTTTGCCTCTTTCAGGCTCTGTAGTTGGAGTGAAAAATAACAATTATCTTTCTCCCTCAAAGCCCTTTCTGTGTTTGCTCAAAGGGTCATGGCTAACTTGTGCTTCTCCACTAGATGGCAGGATGACTTCAGAAATGCTTTTGCTAGTGGCCATAATTGGGGGTCTGGAAATCCCTTTCTTTTTCTTTTTTGTTAAAGATTTATTTATTTATGCATACAAAAACTGGGGTACAGGCCAGAGATGCAGTGGGTGAGAGGATTCACCAGAGACAGTGGGGAACAGAAGAGGCAGACCGACTGAGATCCACTGCTGAGGGGAGCAGCGGGAGAGGCAGGAGAGGTCTGCTGTGCCATGTGGGTAGCTCCCTGGCCGGGGATCGAACTCGTGCTGCAGAGACTGTGGATTACTTCATAGTGCTGAGCTTAACCCCTTGCACCACCAGGAAATCCCTTTCTCGTGTCTATTCTCACCCTTTCCCAGCCCTAGCCTGAGCCCACCTGCAACTCTCACATCAGCCCATACTCCTTCTCACCATTTTCCAATCTTGGACCACACCCCTCCCTTCCAGGAGACTTTACAATGTGTGAACGCAGATGCTGGAGCATAACTAATGCCCGAGGTCAACTCTACAGCCACTTAATAACTTCCACCTGTAACTTACTCGTCCTTGGCCTCCGTGTCCCCATAACATCTCTTACACTTTAATGAGAAATGCGTTCATACTTATAAAGTGCTGGTGTCAGTTAGAGCAGTGGAGATTCTCATAAGAGAGTCTCAATTTGGACTGATTATTATCCTGAGGCCTCTTGAATCTGACCCCTGCCCTGAACTAAGGAACATTCTCTCTTGCAAGGCAACAATGGTAACGCCAGCCTCCTCTGCTCCGTCTAAGTAAACTCCTCTCCATGGAGAATGTCTAGCTCCAGGCTGAGCCAGTCGAGTTGTCTTTGTTTAGCATCTCTTGAATTCCAGAGAATGGGTTCAAGATGGGACCAAACTTGGGACTTGCAGTGGGCAGGGCAGGGCACCTGCAGGCGTAGTGTCCCAAGGAGGGTGTTTCAGGAGAGACTGCAAACAGAAATTGGTTTGGGACTTGATGGACAAAGTACCTGCTTAAATTGGGGGAAGAGAAATGGTGGGTGGTTCCTAGCTTCCCAGAGGGCAATACAGTGCCTCCTATGGGAAGGAATTCCTGGTCCCCCCACCCCCAACAGAGGGTAATTCAGCCCCTCCAGACCTGCCTGGTCACTGCTGTGCTGCCCATGGAGCTGCCTTGCTTGAGTTGATTCTAGAAGTTGGAATGAACCCTGGACTTTGAGGTCTGTGTTCAAGGCCACCAGCGTTAAAGACCTATCTGGCCCTTTGGAGCTGCGGGCAGGTTAATATTAAAGAACTCTCGGGCCCTTTGGAGCTGCGGGCAGGTTAATATTAACCTGGAGTTGTTGAAACCCAAAGCCAGGCCAGTGTGGATGGGGCTCAGCGAGACGAAGGGACGGCTGGCCTCTTTCTGCCCCACTGGGTTTGAGCCGGGTGTGGCTGTCCCCTGGGCTGGACAAATGTACAGGGTGAGTCGCAGGGAGGAGGGGCTTCCTGGAGCGTGTAGGCCGATGACTTTCATCATGGCCTAAGGTAGGGAGAAAAGTTCCCCTCCAGTTGCTGACTTCTCTCATAGGTTACATAGATGGGGTTTCTGCAGGTGGACGGGAGTCAGGTGCAGAGACCTGGGGTGAAAAACTCTCCCACGATCATAGGGAAATTTGGGTCATGGGTACAGGACTAGAATTCAGGAGCCCAGAATCCGCCGGGTGTGTCACCACGAGAGAGCCACTGTCCACACGCCCATCAGTGCCTTCCGCCCACAGAGAGGAGCATTCTCTGCCTTCTGCCTCCATGGCCTAGTTTTGCCTGTTCCAGAACTTTACATTATTGGCGTCTTTTCACTCAATGAAATGCTTTTGAGATTCATCCATGTCGTTGCTTGGAGTAGTTTATCCACTACTTGTTGCTGAGGATTGTGCTTTTACGTGGTGAGCGTAATACTCACCTGCTTGGCCATTCAGCTGTTGACGGGCCTCGGAGGTGGGGGGTGTATTGTGAACAGCATCGCAATGAGCATCCCTATGCAATTGTGCAATGAATTCTTCGGTGCACACACTTTCATCTCCCCTGGACAGATGCCTAGGGGTGAAATTGCTTAGTAACAGGGTAGGTGTGTTTTAACTTTGTAAAGTTCACAGAAGTCGTCGTACCATTACATGTTCCTACCCCAGGTACAAGAACTCGATTGTTTCACTTCTCGCAGGCTGCCCTCTGTTTGCTCACAGGCCATACTTAGAACAGTTCCAAGAACCATAAAGTTGCTTCACAGAGATCTCCCAGAGCATCTGTCCCAACAAGATGCTTCATACTTGAACACCCTCCGTAGGAGAAAGTTCTCTACTCTCAGACCTTAGGCCCGGCAAGTAAAACAAGGAAGGAGGCGCCAGAGCAAGGCAGGAGGGGGACAGCTCAGTCCCCCAAGCAGGATCAAACCCAAGAGCCAACTTGACGACAGATGTTCTAGCCAGATCCCCCTCATATCCAAGAGGGGCTTTGTACAAGTCACTATCCCATCCCCAAGTAATCAGAGAATTTATTTGCAGTCTGTGAACTAATTGTTCCCATACTGAGCACAGATCTTAACTAAATGCCCTAAGTGACATTTAAATTTCTGGTCTCCATTATGAAACAGTTGATAAATTACCACGCTCATATCCTGCCAGCAGCGTTTAATTTAATTTGCTTAAGATTGCAGCTGATTTCCGAGATCTCTGAAACAAGCCGTGGAGTAGATACCCCAGGACACAGGAGGAGCACGAACTGCGTGTCCCGGAGGTTGTCACCCACCCGCTGCCCAGTCACAGCAAGTCAGTCACCCCTTGGCTTCAGATCACTCAAGACCAATGGGAACAAACATTCCTGCTTCCACCCACCTAGCTGCCCCTGGAGGTCCCCGTGAGGTTAATTGCACTTGAACACGGCTCTGTCACTCCTGCAAGAGCTTGACCAAGCTCCTTACCTAACGTTGCTCCTAATCTCAGTTTCACCCCCACACCCGAAGTGAAGCTAACACTTGAGCACTGAGGAGGTGATTATGGGACTAAGTAATGTATGTGTGTAAAGTGCCCACCACAGCAGGCCTGTGCCAAACAAGAGCCTCTCAATCAAGCAGGTGAATTGTCTAGATTATACAAGGGCGCCATCCACCGTGTGTCAGTTTCCTCAACTGGATGGAAGCCCACAGAGTTGACAGCCCCCCTTAGCTGGCCTAGGTACCCCATCCTGCAGAGAAAGCTCACAGGTGATCGCAACAGCGCCTGACTGTAATTAAGTTCCAGCCCCCCCAGATATGCAGGTGCCTGGTCTCCAGCAGCCCCAAGGGCCAAGCTCCAGTGATACGGGGCCACCCTTCTTCGATATTAAAGAGCAGGCACAGTCGTGGTCACTCAGTGATGTTCCAGCAGATGGGGTACCCGCAGGTGCTCATCCTCCCCAGGTGTGCCAGGCTGCACCATCTAGGTGGTCACTCCTCACGCCAATCACAGCACAAACCACCCAATGACACGTGGCTGGGAACAGCCTGACGCTGGGCAATGCGGGGCCCTGAGCTGGCTTAGTCCAGGCTGCATAGCAGAGGATGCTGGCCTCCCTCTCCACATTCCCAGGGGTTCCCGAGCACCTGCTTCTCCTTCTGATATGCTGCGTTCTTGCTTCTGCTAGTTCCTGGCCTCCTCCTGTGTCTTGCCGATTCCTTCTTTCCTTCTTTTCATTGACCCACATGTAAAGTACACCTTCTGTTCTTCCCATTCAAGTTCTTTTATTTCTCATCACATACAATTAACCCGGCTGGTCTGCTATTACCTGAACACCAGGTTTTTATTCTAGTGCCTGCTTGCATTCTGCTGGTCTCCCCTGCTCTTCTTGTAGCAAGTGACTTCTGATGCTTGTATTTCTCTTAAATTCAAGCAACCATTTTCTGTAGCCACCAATTATATGTCCTGGTCCGTGCACATAGTATAGATCCATATTGAAACAATTTTTAAAATCATTTAACATTGTTGTCTTTATATTACAGTTAAAACATTGCATTTTTTTTTTAACAAATAATGCACCTAGATAGGCAGTATTTTTGATGAACTTAATTTTAGGATAGAAAATGATGCCCAGATGAAATGTGTGTCGTGTCTGGGTGCGTGGTACGAGCATCTTTCCATTCCTGCGACTTCTCTTTCGGCTGCAGGCACTCTGAGGAGCAGGGGCGTCGACCCCACAGGGCAGTGGGATTTGCTCCCGCGCCTCCCTCAGTCTGAGCGCCAATCCTTGCGCTTCCCCATCGCCCCACTAGATGACAGCAGCGCCCCGGAGACTGGGTGGCAGTGGGCGCCCTGGGGATGTGCAGCTTGAACTGGAGCCCACGGGCGCCCTGGACTTGGGGCGCTGCTGCGGGCCCGTGATGACCAGGTTCCCCACCTGCTCTGGCTTCAGAGCAAGCGCGGGGTCGAGTTCAGGCGCGCAGCAGTGTGGCAGGTGAGACCCAGTGGGCAGCAGACAGGGGAGCCCAGCCCCTGAGCTGCGGCCTCGCTGACCGCCCCCCTCTCCCCCACCCGCCGAGGACATCTGCTGGAAGCTGACCGTAAATATTTACCTTTCATTAAACATGTCATCGCCGCCATGCACGCAGGGTCTCTCGAGCACCCGCTCAGAAGCCGGGGCTGGGCTGGGGCTGCACACGCCGAGCTGTGACCCTCTGGCTCCTGCAGGACGCGCCTCTGGGGTTCGCCCCCAGGGGAGGCGTCCAGGGCCGGCCAGTCCTGCTGTCCTGCTCCGGGTGTGTGAGGTGCCCGCCACAGCAGGCCTGTGCCAAACGAGAGCCTCGCGATCAAGCAGGCGAATTGTCTAGATTATACAAGGGCTCCAACCGCCGAGTGTCACTTTCCTCAACTGGACGGAAGCCCGCAGAGTTGACAGCCCCCCTGAGCTGCCCTGGGCACCCCAGCCTGCAGAGAAAGCTCACAGAAAGCTGAAACCAGGGGAAGGGATGAGCGTCTAGACGGGAAAACAGGTCTCCTCTGGGCTCCCAAGGAGCTGAGGATGACACGCAGGGTGAGGAAGACACTGACCCTCGCAGCGGCTCAGAGGCCGCGTGCAAGAGGTGGCCACACCGCTGTGATGCAAGCCCCGAAAATGTGGCCTGTGCGACCAAGGAACCCACTTGAGATGGTATTTGAGGGCAGTTCAAATTTAAGTAGCCCTCTGTAACAAGAGGCTCCTGCAGTGGCCAGGGAGCCACCCAACGCCAGCCCCGGCGTTATTTGAGGGTCTTCGCCCCGCCAGCCTGCATGTCCCTGTCATAGACACGTGTTGGTGATAACACACATGTCGTTTAAACACATGTCAGAGAGTGAAAGACTCTCAAACAACCCGCTGAAGTTGGAGCTGGACTGGAAGCAGTCATTTTGGGGGTGATGGGCGACTCTCAGGAGGGGCGAACTTACACAAGAAAGTAGGGTGAGCCAGCTGATTGGGGCCAGTGGATGGTTTTTGAAGACAGAGACTAAAAGGAGCCTTTCTCGCCAAAAGGAGAAATAAGACAGCAGTGTGAGGGCAGGAAAAACAGGAGGTGGCCGAGGAAGGCTGTTGGGGCTCTCAAGCACCTTCCCCACCATGAGGCCCCGGGTTCTGGTGGAAGGGGGAGAAGCTGGGGCAGCGGAGCTGGTGGCTGTGGGTTCAAGAGGGGAGGGAAAGAGGCTGAGCCTGGCTGGGGGTGCAGGGGGGCCTGGGGTGCCATGGGGAATGGAGGGAGAGGGAGTGTGGAGGGAGAGGAGAGGCAGGTGGGGGGATTAGAAGAAGTGGGGAGCGAGCAGAGGGAGGAGTGAAGGTGGGGTGGGGTGGCTGAGAGCCGGGGTGCCCAAGCAGGTGTCAGTGGCAGCCCAGGCTGAGGTGGAGACCACGCGGGAGGCTGGTGTTTGTGCATCAAGAGAAATTCGCAAAGATCATTGACGTCTGCTGACTTAACACTTCTCCCCTGCAATTTCCTTTTCCTCTTACCTATTTTTATAAGAGAATAAGCAGGCGCATCCTGCTCATTCTCTTAATAATAATAATAATGGACCACACCCCTATGCTCGGGACACGGGGCGAGATCTTCAGTGGGGACGGAGTGGGGGTGGCCCGTTCGAATGTCACCTGCATTGTCGTGTGGTCTCCAGAACCACGCTCTGGGGTGGGTGTGGTGGGTATCCCAGCTGAAGACACCGGTGCTCAGAAAGGTTAAGAAAAGGCCCGAGGGCACTCCGCGAGGACGAGGCAGACTCCAGCTTTGCCCCGAGATCTTGGCACCTGTGTCTTGTGTTCAAAACTGATGGACTTCGGAACATTCTCACACTTTTGTTTATGATAACTCAGGAGAGAAACGACTGGGAAAGAAGAAAATGGAATTGAGATTTTTTTTAGACATTGTTTTTATAACCCCTTGAATCCCTTCTCTTTGGAGCTGCCGACTAGCTTCCCCCTATGTTTTCAGTGTTAGTAACAGAGGACAGTTTTGAGTCATTGATCCACCTTCCATGCTGCGTTGCACGGGATGGTTCCTTATCAAATGATGATGATGTTGGTAATTAAATGATAATAATCACAATAATATAGCAAACTTTTTACACTCTAGTAAAAAAGATACAGCTGTGACCCCTACCTAACTAAAGCAGAATCACTGCCAGTGGAATTGGCTTTTGTTTGGCAGAGGAGGCTGCTCACAGCCTGGTGGCTCAGGTGGAAGCAAAGGAACGTGGACTGACTTCAGGTGGACGGTTCATTCTACACCTGTGCATTTGTGCCCTGCTGTCCCAGGCACCGTCGCAGGTCTCACCCTGTCACTCTGGTGCTTGGTGATGCTCGGTGCCTCCAGGATTGTCCGTAGTGGCTCCCGGTTGCCTGTGATCCTCCACACCTGTGTTTGTGGAGGATTTTTTTTATCTTAAAAAAAATAGATAAATAAACTTGCTAAGTAGCTAAGAAGCAACAGACATTTGGTAATTGCTAGTTTGGCAATTTGACCATTGAACGAACTAATACTTTGCAAACTTAATTTCGGCTGGTTTGTTTTCATCCAATTGGTGTTTGTGAATTTCCTTTTCATAAGCTGACTTGGCTTCCCTGTTCCTTTCTAACACTTTCCAGTCTTTCTACTCCTCCTTAAGCATTATCCCTCCACCCCGCGCTGCCATCACACATAGTCTGTACCCAGGAAAGACTCTTCCCCTCTCGGGAAGCCCCTCCGGGTATAACAAGGAAGAATTTCCTTGGGGGACTGGCTGCCTGGCCAGTGACAGTGATGGGCAATGTGCTTAGATCATCTGAAGATTGTCTGGGGCTGTTGCACACTGGTCGTTAGATATTTCGAATATCTTCTCTGACAATCATGATGTTGAAATCATTTCCTATTTTTAAAGAGGTAATCCTGATGCTGGTAGTGGGCTACTCTGCAGAAGATGCTCTGCTCTTACCCGACGGTGAGCACTATGGGCAAACCCACGTCTGTATTTTTCTTGGTTGCATTCAGGTGACGGGCGCAGGGTCTGGCACAGAGGCCTAATGGCCAAAGGCAGGACTGGTCTGATTCAAAGCCTTCTAGATCTGTGACACCGGCTGAGTCCCGCGACCTCTCGGAGGGTCTGTCCGCTGGGCGAGGTGACAGCAGCCATCTTACACGCATGGCTGCAGACAGCGATGGGCGAGTGTTGGCTCTGATGAGGGAATGGACAAGCGCTGGTCTGATCCTCACAGCACCCCCCCTGCTTTGCTCTTCTTAGAGGCAGGTAGACCCTCCGTGCCCTTTAGAGATTTAAGCAAAACTTGACTCACGCCTCAGCAACAGGACCAAGGAAACGTGATCTCTCCGGAGGGTTTCCTCGCCACTCGCTCTTCTGTTCTCGTTTACTTCCTCAACCCTCTTGACGCTCCTCCAAGAATCCCAAATCAGGTCCATATTGCCACAAGAAAGCCAACAACTCTTATCATTTCAGAAGTGGGTAACTTGAGTAGCTTTCCATCGGTTCAGCAGCACCTACTCACCCAGCCCCAGGTCTCCGGGGGGCTCCCTGGACCGTGTGTGTGCCAATCCTCTTCCCACGGACCAGCCTCCGAGCCCCATGACCCTGGAACAGCGCCATCCTCATCCCCCTTGCTGGTCGCGTCATTTCTCACGAGGGGGGCTCCAGCCAGGAATTTGTGCCCTAGTCTTCTCCCACCCCTGTCCTGGCCTCCACCCAGAATTCTGGTGAAAAAGTGTTGCTCCATCTCGAGTGTAGCTTCTCTTCAGAAAACCATGTCTATCTTGCTCCAGGTTGTGCTGACGAGTCGTCTTGCCCGGAGTTTAGTGAGGACAAGACAGTGTTTGTTCACTTGTGGCATCGCGGCTGTCAACCTTTCCCCTGAGAGGCCGGCTGAGTCCCTGGTCCCCACCCTGGTCTGCTTCATCCAGCCCAGGCAGGTGGCCATCCTGGGAGGGTCCTGGGCGGCCAGGGAACTGGATCAAACATGGCGGCTCGTTGGGGGTTAAGGGTGGCCTGGACAGCAGCCAGAGGCAAGACACCAAGGTGGGGTGGGGGGTTCTTCCTCCTACCTCTGGTCCTCTGTAGCCAGTGAGAGGAGAGCAATGGTGCATTTCTCAGGCTGGTTTGGCTCTCTAGTTGGGAGGGCTCCTCACTCTGACTTCCTATTTGCCAGCTATAATCCTGGGGCGCTGTCACATGTGTCTGCCACAGGAAGTCCATGCTCCTGGCGAGGAGTTAGTGAGCAGGTGTTTCCTTCTTAGTAGTTTGTTTTACTGGACTCACTGTCCTGTACCTGGGTCTGCTGGGGAGTGAATGGGGCAGTGGGTGGTCATTCATTCTCACAGGTGGCCTGCGGGTCCTCCTGGCCAGAGCTGAGTGGCCTGGGTGCCCACAGGGATTCTGCTCTCGAAGATTGGAGCCCCCTGTGCTGGCCCGGTGCTGGCCCCTCTCACATGGCAGCTGGGCCTTCCTCCGGGCTCACATGTCCTCCCTCCTCCAGCCCCTGTGAAGACTAAGCCACTTCCCAAAACCCAGGTCCTGCTACGGCCTGCTCAGGCAGGTCTGATTGTCCAAGTTGACCTCTCGCCATGTCATGCAAATCTTTGCCCTCTTGCTCTGGAACATTGTGTCCTCTTCTGAATGCTCCCAGATTCTAGTCTGTTTCCTCCTCCTCTGGGGCTGGGGCTGGTCAGGGTCTTTTTACATTTTTCTCCACTAAGACATGGTGCCAGGTAGTGGTGAGATGGAGTAGAGCTTCCTAGGATGATCCCGGCCCAGCCGACTTGCCCCTGGTCCATTCTGGAAAATGCTGGTTAATTTCCCAGGTCTCTGGAGTTTCAGTCACACTAGAATGTCTCCTCCTGCCATTCTGTAAAGATACCGCAAAGATGTCGGCATGGGGTAGGGCTCTCCTGGCCTGCTGCCCTCATGGAGCTCTGGGCCCACAGTGCAGACAAGCGTCTGGTGCCCACAGAGGCCCCAGACCACACGGAGATGGGGTGGGGCATGGACTGCGCCTCCATGACAACAAAGGGTCATTGGGTCAGGCTCTGTCCCTATCAGTCCCTTGGAGACTCGGCCCTCAGGGGGAGGGCACACGGACAGTCAGGACCAGCCGCTTGGCCCCCTGTGGGCCTCACTGGCCACATAACCCTTGGCGAGCCATGCAACTTTCTGAGCCTGACCTCTTTGCATGGAGTGGGAGAACGATACTGTGATTGTAGAAGCATTTGTATGAGGATTAAGTAGCACCGTGAGTGGGGCTGACCTGACGCGTGGTTCCTTTTCAGGCAGGCATCATGCCAGCCTGGCTCTTCAGCAGGACCAGCCTCATGTCCCCCCAACCTGGCATAGGTATTTTTTCCCTTCTTGTCTTCCAAGCCCACCTGAACTCCATCTGACCCTTTACAGCTTTGTTCCTGGACTGATAAAATCCTTTGAGTAAGGGGAGGGGAATTCAACAGACTTTATCAGACGCGCAGGCTGCACACCCCAAATTCATCCCCCAACCTACTCCTGCTTCTCCCCTGATACTAGAGCCTGATGTTTTTTCAAGGGTCCACTCTGTGCCGTGGAGCCATGGGCCTCGAAAAGTGACCCCGTGCCCAAGTCAGGAGCAAAGGGGGCTACTCTGCTAATGGGAGCTCCCTCTCTATGCCAGAGCTGTCTGGTTCTGGGGTGGGGGGCGTGCTCTTACTCTAGTCAGTGAGTTGGAGGAGGCACTTGCCTGGGGAACTTCTGAGAAAAATTCTGCGTGCTTGCCTAGAACCAGCGCTGGAGACACCATGTCCATGGTTACTGGTGTCTCTGGCCGTGAGGAGGGCAACCCCGGATCACCCGCCATCACTGTGAGGTTGGCAAAGGAAGGAGTAGGGCCCTGGGGCCCTGCGGAGCTGCTGCGTGAACAATTCCTGGAGGCACTTTCACTTGGGACTTCTTATGCAAGAGGCTTCCTTTCATGTGAACCCATCTGAGTGGGGGTTTCCGTTTCCTCTGGATCCTGACTGATGCAGTAAGGTGCCGGGGTGGGTCTGGACGATGGAGAGATGAACAGGGCAGATACTGGCTCTAACAGTCCTCTGGGGAGACGCAGGGGGACATGAAAAGCTTGAGTAGAGATTTGGTAACGGTGCAGAGAAGTAGTGTGGGGGGGGGAACAGGGAGGTGGGTGCTAGCTCAGCACAGAGGACCTTGTAGAGACCTGGGCTTCTTTTCCAGAACGAGACAGCTGAGCAGGAGTTTCTAAAGTTGAGCAATGGCCTTATATGGGTTTACGCCCTGAACTGGCAAGTGGGCAGCGGTGGAGAAGCTGGAGCAGGTGGAGGGAGACACACTTTTCCAGACAGACTTCTGCAGCCAGACCAAGTAGGCAGAAGCTGCTCTGTGCTCTCACCCCCTACCCCCACTGCCTTGACGCAGACATAGACCTTCCCTTCCTGGCTCAGGTTCTTCCTGTGAAGGATAAAGCAGGACGAGTGGGAGAAACGGTGACCTTGGGGCCTAGTCCTGTTCCCACAGTGGCCTCTGTCACCAGGGGAGTGAGGTCCACTGCCATTTCCTCCCCCACTGGCCTGGCCCACCCACCTTGCCCACCACCATCACCGCTGCTGTTGACAAGCCTCAGGTGGCGGCAGGACAGCAGGAACCCACTGTGTGAAAATGCACAGGAGCCCGAGAGCAGAGAAAGTTGGGGCTTGGGTGAACTTCTGAGTTCTCTGCCCCCCGTGGCTGCAGGCTGTGCAATGGAGTGGCCCCACAAGACACATGTTCAAGGAAAGGCCCCATGGTTTCCAGAGCTGGTGCTGCCCAAGAACGGAGACTTACAGGGGTGACATGAGGGTGAGGCCTTGGGCTCTAGGCCGGGCCAGCTGGGCTTGAATTCCACCTCCGCCCTTTATAGGCTGTGTTACTTTGAACCTGTGTTACTTTAGCCCAGTTTCTGAACCTCCCTGTGCTTCCGTCTCCTCACCTGTGGAACGGCCTCCCTAAGAGCAGTTACCTAAAGGGTGCACGAGATTGCAAGAGTACCTGTGACGCGGAGTTGGAGCTCAATCAACATCAGCAATTGTTCTAGAAAACTGAAAACCTGTGGGGCGGGAAGGAGCATTCCACTTACGCTGTAGCATCGACGTGGTTGCCTTTCAGCACGGAGCGTCTTCCTTAACTGCATCTACGAGGAGATGTGCACGGCTTTCTCTTCTCTCTCAATCAGGCTTTTGTTTCCTCTCTTGCGCTTCAAAGTCACCCCTAAGTCCGGGATTTAATTCTCGGCTTTCCGATCAAGGGTCGGGGCGTTTGAGGGAGGAGGTCACTGCTTCTGAAACTCTTCGGTTGGCCTCGAGGATAGAATTCTCGCTCCGTTCTCCTCTCTCCTCCCTGGCTGCTCTTCCTCGGGATCCCTTGCTGGTCTGTTCTCATTTCCCTGACTTTCCGCATCAGGGAGTTGCTGGAGTCCATCTTGCATATGTCTTCATCCCAGCAGGTAGAAAATTCCATGTTTCCAGTTTCTCAGGACACTTTTGTCAGGCCTGTTCCAACAGTCGGTCAAAAGACAAGGAACAGACCACTGACCTGTCCCACATGTGTCCCCCGCTGCCTGGGGTCTTTCTGTGGCCACTCGCCCTAACCACCCTTCACCTGGCTGCAGCGCCTGAGGAGTGTAGGGTTGTGTAGAAAGTCTACTGAGCCCAGGTTGGGGAGAGCGGCAGCAGCTCCCATCTGTCTCAGTCTGCCCTGGGTGCGGACTCCCTCCTTAGGGACAGCGAGTCCCTCTCAGAATCCCTACAACACTCACACCGCCGCCTGCGGCAGCAAAGCATCTGCTGAATAAACAGATGGAGATCTTTCCTGAAGGCTCCATTTTTAGCTAACGAATCCAGCCTGCAGGTTATATTTTGGTGAAAATGACAGGCAAAATGACTGCAGCTCACCAGCCTTCTTCCCAGAGGCATAAATGTGAAGAGGGAAGGAGACTGGAGAGGGCAGGCCCATGGCTCCCCTTCCTGACTCTGTCTGGTTCTACATTCTGGAAAATAACCCCAAAGTTCCCTGACTTAATTTTTGTTTATCATGAAAAATGAGACTGAGCTTAAGATGGGTCAGGACCTCACATACCAAGTAAACAGGGAGTCAGAACTAGAATGCTTGGCATTTTGTCCGGGGGGGTGTTCAGAGGGGCGAGGTGCGATCTAGGGCTTACCTTCTTTCTTTCTTTTTTTTTTAATTATGAAAATCACAAAGTCAGATAAAAATCCTTACTTCTATCTTCTGTCCAATGAAGATGTATGAGATTAGCCTAGTGGCTGCTTGCAGCAGCTCTGCAGAGAGAAATATTAGTTCTATAAACCGATACAATGTCCACAATTCCATCTGAAGCTGAACTTAAGGACCACCAGACTGGGAGGGACCCCAAAGCTGGACGGAACCCTGATGAATGAATGCAACCACATTATACGGTTCTCCAGAGAGTGAGGCAAAAGGAACCGATTGTCTTTCTGAAATTTACCAGCAAGAATGCAGGTCTTAATTAACAAAGACCAAGGTTGATTTTTCTTGCTGCCTTTTTCTCTGAAAGACAAATAATAAGAAATGAATGAGATTGAAAGCAAATGAAAACCACATTGGGAAATAGAAGCAAAGTCAAACTTTTGGCTGAGCTGGTTGCAAAGAGCTAGATTTCTTTAATCATCTCACTGGAGATGTTAGCCAAAAAATGCAATATGAAATACAGACACACACACACATACAGGCACACACACATTTCCACACCCTAACCTCCTCCTCTTTCGCTGTAGATGAATCAAGATGGTGGAGACAGAATGTGATGAGAACCATTCCTGCTCTCCACCTACTTTATAAAGGGCTTTGGCGATCGGTAATCTTTGCTGCCATGGTTTTGGGGAATCCATCTATCAATTTGTAGTCTTTAAACGTTCATTGTGTATTATGTGTTGGCTGAAAGGAGCTAATAAACAGCTGGAATAGGTAACATATTGGGACTATGCTAAGAAAGCAAACTATTTAAGATCCAGATTCTTCTAATAGATGATTTTCCTGGATGAATATGAACCAATTTGGGCCTAAAAGAACACTACGCCATCTGAAGTTGGGGATGAGATGAGAAATGATAACTTTACTAGAATGAAGTTAGTCTTTTATTAGCTTACAAATGGATGAAATGCAGCTTTTTCTTGTGTCGAGTTCAAACAGAGGCAGAGCTGCGGGCTGACTGCGGCGTGGTCACGGCATTTGCTCCACCGCAGTCCACTGCACAGTCCCCGAGAGTCCGTTTAAAGCTTGAAAAATTACTGTTGCCTCTGTTCCTATAGAACAGAAGTGGGCTGGGTGAGACATGGGCTTTTCTAATCAAGCCTTATTTAGAGTGATATCAAATAAACCTGGTAGGTTGTAGGAACATTTGTACTCAACTCATGGAATGTCCATTTGTTGAGGGAACTCTGTTGGTGCAACTCCTAGCCACATCCACTCCATTACTCATTCTCTCCTGGGGAGCATGGGGGGACTCAACTTACTGATCAGCTGGGCCTGCTCAGCTCAGCTCCACCCTTCCTTCTCAGAGGAGTAAGTCACTTAGAGAGGGAAGCTTTCTCTTCCAGGGGAGGAATCCGCGCCCTCATGAGGTGCAGCACTGGCCCGATTACTTGACTAACATTCAAGAGCTTCCTCCAATCAGAGCTATATTAGAATCAAGGGGTCCTTTGTTTTATTTGTCAAATTTGTAGAGAACATGGGCAGGGAAGAGGGGTGCTGTTGTTGGGCTCCCTCGGACACCCCAAGCTGAAGAAATTTGAATGGAAATTGCAGTTCTGAGCCTATCTCTGTCTTTCCTTAGGTGTTTGAAGGTGGGAGACATAGAACCTTTCTGTGCTTCAGTTTTCTTTTTGCGTGTGTGGGACCCTCGCCGGTGGCCAGGGATCGAACTGGCGCTGCAGAGGCTGCGGGCAGCCTCGCAACCCAGCGCTCAACCGCTGCACCACCAGGGGAGGCCCTGCTTCAGTTTTCTTGAACGTAAAACTAGTTCAAATCATTTCCTATAACTGCATGCATAATGGGACTTCTCTCCAAGACTTGTTTGTATAATGCAGTAGACTGTCAGAGACTTTTTTTCAGGCAGAGAATCCTTCAGGGTCTCCTTAGAGGTGCTTCCTGAAAATCTCTTTGAGTTACATATGAGTTGACTGATAGGGCTGTAATTTTCTGAGAGGAGACTACAATTGGACCGTCTGTTGTTGGAGTCTTCATGAAACTGCGTATTTCCTTGTGAAGAGAATCGCTGGCAAGGGGTTATGAATTGTGTGCAAAAGGATCTCATGGACCTTCTGGGAAAATAAGAACCTGGGATCTCAACCCTGTGTCCTAAGGATCAAGGTTATGGTGACCCACTGAAGGTGGCCAAGGGAGCCCTCAGCAAGGCCTGGGATAGAGAAGATACATGCGTTGCTGAAAATAAAATCACCTTGAGGAAAGAGGGAATCTGGGTTAAGGACCTGATCTTAATGCAGGGCATGAGTCAGCTGTCAGGCCACCCTGAGGCTGTGTCACAGGCAAGCTCAGTGTATCAGCTACAAAGCCAGAAAACACTGTTTAGTTCGAGTCTAGTTACCAAGCAGTGCTGGCTCTGTGGCTGGCTGTGCTGAGCTCCTGCAGCTTGCTCCAGTGTGTGTGGATCTGTTGACCCACAGGGCATCTAGGCCCGCCTTGGCTGGGGGGGTGCAACTGCATTCCACAAGCGAAAACGCAGGATCCTTAAGTCCTGGTCTTAGAATGGACACACAGTCACTTCCTCCTTTTTCTTGGCAAGTCCTAAGGACAAATGCAAATTTAAGGGGCAGGGAAACAGTGCAGAGACACCAAAGGAACTTGCCAAAGGACCAGGTAGCAGGGAGGAGTGCGCAACTGTGACCAATGATGCAATCTCTGCGAGGGGGGAGGGCAGGTTTGGGTACCATGTGGTAGGGTTCATGGTGGGGCTCCCCCAGACACAAGCACCTGCACACCCAGGTTTGTCCTCTGGAGAACCACGGACGAGTAAAGAGATGTGAGCTCAAAAGAGTTGTCGTCTTTGCCTGGGCGAGGCCATCGCAACAGAAGCCAAGGAGCTGTCGAGTGTGGGGCCCGGGTGAGCGTGGTGGGGGCTCAGTCCTCTCTCTGGAAGAAAGCAATAAGCCTCTTTGCTTATTATCTGTGTAAGTTCCTGGCCAATCTGAGGGTGTAGGCGAGATGGGGTGTAGGCTGGGGGTGAGTGGGGGGGTCAAAGAGGATTAAAAAAATCACATTCTGGGCTCCCTGATGATACAACACGCAGGGGCAGAGAGTTAACTGGAAGACTAATGAGGCTGTGGCCAGGAATGTGCCCCGAATCAGTGACACAGGTAATTCCATGTTCGCAAGCCAAAGCACTCGCACGCGGTTCCCCTCGCTTGCCTCTGCCGGGCTTCTTCCCCCCATTGCCTTTATTTCTTCCACCCACGTGTCGCAAAGTTTATAGTTAGAGACACTGAGGAGAGTCAGGATTCCTCTTTGGAAAATGGTCAGTGTGGTGGACCCGGAGAATTAGGCGGCTCCTTCTGTTTCTTCCTGTCCTAAAATCAGTTTGGATTCATCTTCGCTCCCCCACTTCCAAAGGCTTCATGTGTCCTGGAAATCCAACCCCAGAGCTTTATCCAGCGGGGGGCAAGGGATTCCTGACCCTTGTTCAGATGGAGAATCCTCTCTTCCCACAAGCCCGCAGCCGTCAGACAGCGGACCGGGCGCTGATGCTCCTGTGGTTAGTGGGCAGCAGAGATTTGAGAGCTAAGGGCATTCTCCTGCCACTGTGCTCCCTCCCCACAGAACTTGGGGTCCTCCCCCACCCCTCTGCATGGCTCCACCCTGTGGAAAGTCTGGAGTCACAGAATGTAATAAGAGAACACTTTTAATGAGCAAAGACAGGACAGCAGATCTCTTTTAAGGGGCCTGCATGGCAAAAGTTTAATCGTCTTATTTGCGCACCAGGACACAAGACCTTCTTGTCTACACTGCCAGCTCGTCTACACTGCCTGCTCATTTCTGCTAAAGGAAAGGACAGCTCTGCTGCCAACCAACACCCAGTTCTCAGGGGGTCAGTGCTTTATGGACACTTGTAAAGAAGAGACAGGAGAGGAATTCAGTGGAGTCTGAATATGGAAGCGTGTCGGGGCAGGGAGGTCATGGGGGCTGGGAAAATGGGTTGCAAAAATATTTGAGCTTTAGCTTTCACAATGTAACTGTACTCATGACATAGGTCACAATGGAGTCACAGGGTTTAAAATTCAAAGGTGCCAAGTTATGCTGGATAAACCCTTCCAACCCAAGAATGTGTGTTTAGAGCCATTTAGTGAAAGACACACTCCTGGCTTTATGGATGGATGGTGAGAAGTGCAGTGTGGACAGAACCCAGCCACCTGCACGCTGCTGTGACGCCGTGAGGTATGTGCACAGCAATTGGCATAACGCTGACACTGTCCAATAGGTCATGTAGCAACTATCTCATAAAACACGGACTTGGGTGGGGAAATAGAAGTACCTTTATTTGTCCTGTTTTGAGCCTTACTTTCTACTTTGAGTCCTGGTTCAAATTTCAGCAGAAAAGTGAATGTGCTTAGTTTTTGGGTAAACCCAGATAAATCTAGTGATTCCCCAGCGCAGTCATGGCTCAGATTCCCTTCTCCTTTCTCCTGACCCCTGCTCGCTCTTAGCTCCAGGCAGGAGAGGGCTGGCGAACACCCACCTCTGACTGCTTTTGCTAACAGGGTGTCAAGCGGGTGTGAGTGGGGCTGGCACCTGCTTCTGAGCCTCGTGGAGCCGTGGTGCTCTGGTGGCCCACTGCTCCGGACGTGGCCTGCCCTCTACCCATCCAGGAAACCCGCCCGCACACCGCAGTCCTCTTCCATGCCTCTGATCCTTCTAGAATGTCAGCGGTCGTGTTCACAGGCTGGTGCTTCTGCCAGGGTGTTCCCTCGTGCTGATCCAAGGCCCCCAGGCTCACTGGATCCCCAGTTATCCTTTGTGTCTCCTTCAGGACCCTTGGGTATTTGCAGTCGGCCGTCCACGCCTATCGAGGTACAGAAAACCTGGCTCCCTTTTATTACGCCATTGTTTCTGCCCCACTGCTGCTGCAGCGCGGTGGCCCGGCTTGCCGTCTCTCTGGACTTCAAGCAGGCAGTAAGACACAGTCCTCGCCAGCCTCAGATGTTCACATGTGAAAGGGGTTCCTCTGTGTACCCTAAAGACACACCCATGTCTGTGATTCGGTTCCGGGGAAGGGACAGATTGGAAGGAAGCACAGCTTCTGCCCTGCAGCTTGTCCACTTTCATTCCCCTCCAGCTCCCCTCCCCAGGCACCTGGGTGTCTCATCCATTGCCGTGGAAGCAGAAGAGGATGCAGATGGAGGACAGGGGCAGAGGAGAGCTGCTTGCTGACAGCCTCATTCAGATTGTCCTGTCTTGTGCCTGGATGGTTCCTTCTGGAGGGATGGAGTGTGTTGTGCTTGATCCGTGTTTCTGCAGAGATTGGACTGTGGGGAGCTGCTGAGGCCACCTGCCAATTACGTGTGTGAGGTGTGAGTAAGGAGCAGCGTCTGCCACCGCTGCGCGTGTCAGCTCATCCTCATCTTGCTCTCCCGGCTTCTGCGTGCTGTCCAGTATCCCCTAGGGGAGCAGTTTCGTTTGTTCTAAAAAGGCATCTGTGGATGAAGGGCAAGAGCATTTTTTTTCTTGTTTGTTTTTGTAGAAGAACTGGGGTGTAGGCCAGAGGTGTGGGGGTAAAAGGATTCACCAGAGACAGAGTGGGGAGCAGAACAGGCAGACTGACTGAAACACACTGCCGAGGGGAGCAGCGGGCGAGACAGGAGAGGTCTGCTGCACCATGTGGGCTGCTCCCTGGCTGGGGCTAGAACTTAGGCCACGGGGGTGACAGCACTGAGACTTAACCACTAGGCCACCAGGGAGGCCCCCAAGAGCATTGGTCTTGATGTGAAATGACCAAGGTGGAGTCCAGACCTGACCTCTTCATTGCTAGGTGACCTTGAGCACAAAATTCCTTTGAGTCAAGATGTTCTCACTTCAGACTGGGGTTCAGATTGAAACCTTTCTTTCAAGGCTGCAAAGATTAAGTCAGGTAATGATTCTGCAGGGGGTTTAACATCTATAAAAGCTGTTAAAATCTCAAGGTTATTGTTCCCACATCCTCCATACATCGAAATCACCACTACTGAAGAACATGCAGGAAGACAAACATTAACTGTCCCCGCAGACACCCTGCTAAGATCCCTCTCTGATTACTGGTAATGAAACAATGGGTGGTGACCCCACCATAAATAGATAATTTACAAGGAGAATAGTCCTGTGAATTTCTGGTGTCCGAAGTTATCGAAAACAGGATTCCAACAATAATGGCAGGTGCTGCTGGGGCCCGTAGATGGGCAGGCCCTGGCCCTGGCACTGTTCTGAGCACTTCTCAAGCAGTAACTTGTTGATACTCATGCTGAGCAATACCGTCCTAGCTTGGACTTGATTTTGACAAAATAATTTTATATACCTGTTATGAACTTAATTTCTAAAATTCCTAGAAGGAATGCTAATCCTAGGATGATGATATTTGGAGATGGGGTGTCTGGGAGGTGGTTCCGTTCACATGAGGTCAGGAGGGTGAGGAGTAGAGTCCTTATAAGAAACCTCGGGGCTCTTCCCTGTCCTCTCCCACTCCCCGCTGCCGTGTGCACAGTGACATGCTGTCCATCTACACGCCAGCGAGAGAACTCTCGCCAGACCTGACTGTGCTGCAGCTTGATCGTGGCCTGCAGCCTCGAGAGCTATGAAAAACTAAATCTCTGTGCCAGTCTGGGGCGCTCTGTGATGGCAGCCTACATTGCTAATGCAACACCTTATAAATCTTCTATTTCTCCATGGTTGGTTTCCTCCCAACTGCCTTAGGCAAAATCTATTTCTAGAGCTTTCTATCACCTTCGCTGGAAAGGCAAACACACATCTATCAACATCTGTAAACATTTTCCTTCTGTCCACCATGCAACTAAAATCCATCAAATACTTACCAAAATACCACACCGTATCCTCTCTCAAGTCCACCTTCAACGACCCATTTAATTCGAGGAAGAACATGGGCAAGCCCCTGTCAGTTTTCAAATACACACGCATGTGGCAAAGAGGTATTTTTCTTCCATTTTTTTTGAGAAACAACAGTTTTTCTCTTATCCTCTCTAGTAAACTGTAAGCTCTTTGGACACAGCACACCGTCATCCTCACCTTTGAATGCTGAGTAAACCCTAGGACAGACCAGCCTGGGTTTCTGTCCTAGTCCCCCAGCTGTTGGTCATCATCGGGTCACTCAGTGGCTCCAGGAGTAGAGTTTTCATGTCACCTCTCTGAGCACCCAGTTTTCTCATCCACAAGATAGGCTGCATATGCCTGCTCCAGAGGCTTGTGGATTCAAAAGAGCAAACCTCTAGCACACTGCTTGATGCTCAGTTACACCCAAATACAGACTGTATTGCTAATCTACCCCAAAGAAAGTGGATTCCAGAGAAGTTAGGTGCTCACCTCAGTATGTAAGAAATCGCAGGGATCCCTCAGGGCCCAGAAAGCTCAGAGTCTGTGCCGACACCTTACACAGCAGAACAGCGGCTCCCAGGAGCACAGAGAGGCTCAGGGAGCGTGCGGCCTTGGCTCAGGAGAGAAGCCAAATGTTGACTTGAGGCCCCGCTCCAGTTCAGGACTCTGCACTTCCACACTTCCTGCCTGCACCTGCCCAGGTTCCAGTTCTGGGGTGTGGTCCTAAGGGAGGGAAAGGAAGGCTCAGATTTCTGGGAGTGCAGTGTGTGTGCATGTGTGTGTGTGTGTGTGTGCATGCCCAAGCCCAAGGTCCGCAGAACAAAAAAGCAGGGAAACCCCAGCTCAAACATCAATGACGGGAGATGCAGCCTGAAGTGAGGAGCCTTGGGAAGCTGGAGGGAGGTAGGAACAGCTCCAGGATGAAACTAGGAAGGCCCCTGGCAGCTGCTGCGGGCGCACTGCAGGCTGAGCTTCCAGCGGGGTCAGCTGGAGCAGGGGACTAGCAGTCGCAGGGGTGGTGGGGGCCAAATTTCCCTCTTTGCAGTCATGCCCGCGCTGCTCCTGCCAGGGAAATTCCTTCTCATCTTGGGTCTTTATAAAACGCCCGGCAGAGCAGGCCTTGTGCATTGTTGGGATTAAAAATCTTCATTGACTTGAATTGAAAGTCGTCGTCCATGGGGCTGGGTAGGGAGGAGGCCTGGGATTCCCCCGGAGCCTCCCTGCAAGGTCCGCTGCACCTTAAGTTACGCTCAGAACAGTAAATAATTCTTCGAAGGCTTTCACAGGAGCAGGACACTCATTTCAGGGCCCTGGACAGGGTCCAGGGGCTTGCAGTCTGAATTCTTCATTTCATATGTTTATGATTCTAACATTACCCCGAAAGATCATTCCCAGGTTGCCCTGGATCGTGAAGCAGGAAATCAGAACTCGTTCTCAGCCCCACCACCAACTCCCGTGGTTCTAGGCCACGGAGCGAGCTGACTGTGGACGCTGCTCTCAGCGACTGCATCTGGGAAATGGAAATAGCGAACACCCCCTCGAACACAGGAAGATGAGTTAGAGGTGACGCTTGCCAGGGATTCTCCAGCCAGGGGAGAGAACGCTGCCTGTCTCACACATTCGCCCAGGGACAAGATCACGCACATGTAAAACCACCCTCTTTCCACTGGAAGTGAGAATTGTAGAACTTGAACGAGGTGATTTATTCTCCTGACGTTGGCGTGCAGATGACTAGTCATCTGAAAAATCGGTCCCTCCCAGCTCACATCAAGAGAGGATAAATAGTAGTGGAATCAGTTAGCTTTAGAAAAAGGCAGTAAAACTCCCAATAAAATCACCCACTAAACTCTGATCTTGGCTTTGGCTCAAATCCCCACACCAGGGCCTAACGTCTGATGGGAAGTGTTTGCTGAGTGCTCGGTGCCAGCTCCAGGTTGGGGGCCAGCAGGCATTATAAATCTCTGTCACCCCTGTCCAGCCCTGCTCCTGCTCCCCGTGCACAGAAACACCACCTGTGTGTCTTCTAGGGAGCCCAGGGCTCAGCCAACCCGGAAGTTCCTTGTAACCCAGACTCCCTAAAACCTGAGGACCTGGGACATTGCAGGCATCTACGGAATGAACGAGGCTACAGGTTTGAGCAGTTCCACTTACTCCTCCCTGAGAGAAGACACGGCTGAGTGCATGTTGACGGGACCACGGCGGGCCCCAGAGCATTGGAGGGTCCCAGCTATTTAGACTTGTTGAGTGTGCTGGGTCGATGATCAGCATTTTTATATGTTTGAACTCACTGGTCACAGTCAGGCTATGAGGTGGGGTCTTTGATCTTAGTCCCACTTTATAAATGAGATCAGTGAGGCCACAGGGGGTTTGTCACTTGTCACAGACAGTCTCGCTCCGAATTCTAGTCTCCCCACTCGGTCCAGTGTACTCGACCTCTGGCCTCCACCGGGAGCAGCCTCCTGGCAAAGGCACAGGGGGAGGCATGTCAGGGTGCAAGAACAGACAGAATGTGGCTTCTGGGCTTCACGATGCCCCCAGGTAGAGAGGCTGAGTCTCCCTCGTTGCCGCTGGGCTGGGTGTGGTCAGAAAGCAGGTTGCTGGCCACAGTCTGAGCATGGATTTCTGCCCTTCTCGGCCAGTGGCACCAGAGGCTCCCCCAGGATGCCTCCCAGCCCCGACTTCCCCAATCCTTTGCCCAAAGGTGACAATCAGCGCCGTGCTTGACCATTAGTTGATAAACACCTGTGGCAGGTAAGAGACCCAGACGCCAAGTCAAAAACCAGGGCTGGAAGAGATGGTGGGGAACGCTTCGCCCAACCCTCCATTTTACAAACGCAGAAACCGAGGCAACTTGCACAAGGCCCCAACGTGCTCCTAGCAATGAGGGGCGCACAGCCCAGGCCTCCCGACCAGGCACCCGCGAGGTTTTGCTGCTGTGCATGCGGTGCTGGCTGTGGCTAGGCCCTGCCCGGGAGTGTCCTACCTGCCGGCAGAGCCTGAGGGGGCCCACAGGCCTGGGGCAGCCCACGCTTTGCACCCTTGTGGCCGGCAGGCCCTGCCGGGCCGGGTCAGGCACCCAGCCTCAGGGATTCTCCCCAGGCCTGTGTAGAAGAATGATCCCCAGCAAGGCATCCGCCCCGGCCCTCCCCCCACCGCCCCCGAAACTTAATTAATCATGTTTGCATCTGGATCCAGACAAGACAATAGCGGGGATGTGTTTTTGGTTAGGAACTGAAGCTGCATTCGCAAAGGAATGTTGATTAGTTAGTGGTCGGTATCATTTTTCATGCCTTTTTAAGTTACAAAAAATTTTAATATCAAAGCATTTCTCCCTCCACCGCACGTATCTATTTCTCATAAGTGCATTCTGCTGGCATAATTTTCTTTTCCTTCCTGCGGGCTCTGTTTATGAGATGATCCATCAGGTTGTCTCAGAGTCTCCATCCAGCCCTCCGGCAGCCGGAGGCGTTCCAGGTGAGCCGCGAGCCTCAGCCGCAGCCTCTCCCCATGTGGAAGCAGAGGAGAGAGAGAGGCAGGCGCGGGCGGTCACCCCCTGTGGGGACAGCCAGCTCCCCATTAGCTTGTAGAGGCCAAGGCAGGCCCAGAAGGGCCCCCCAGAGGGAAGAAAGTATTCAAACCTACTCTAGACCCGCAGATGTTGAGGCTGATCTGAATACCTTGATGCAGTCTTCCATTGTATAACCAGCAAAGGATCCTTCGGGTGAGAAGCTCCCCTAAAGCAGGAAGCTTGAGGTCCACACTTGCCCGCGTGGGCAGAACAAGTCAAGTCACAGCTGACACGTCTCGGCAGCAAGAGGCGCGGGGAGTCCCTGGCCGAGCTGGCCATCCCCCTACGGCCCCAGCTGGACTCCCTGTGAGCCGCAGATGGTAGCGGCGTCCTGGGGGGCAGAGGCCCCTCTTTCTTCGGCTCCCTGGGCCCATCTCACCCGATGAAACTGGCTTTGGTACCAAGCGTGCCGTAGCCACGGGGCTGGCCGAGCGGGCCACGAGAGTGGGATGTTCTTGGCTGCTGGGTCAGGTCGACTTGGGCGAGTTTTAGAAAGCATCAGCCTCGAGTGGCTCCAGGGGAGAGGAGAGGACTGGTCGTGGGGGAGGACCTCTCTGGGGAGTCCGGGACCTGGTTGTGCTTGGGCACATCGTGTTTGCTATTTGACTGGCTCGGAGGCACAGCCGAGATCGTCGCTGGCAGGACCGACCACTGCAGGTTGACTGAGGGAAAAGACATAGAAGCGGAGGCAACTCGGAGACGACTCGGAGACAACTCTGGGACGACTGACAAGCTCACCTTCTTTCAATAGTATTTATTCAGGGATGTTTAACAACGTGACTGTGTGCCAGGACTGCACTAGAGGACCGCGCCGGTGCCATCGGCCTCCTGGCTTCGCATGGGGGTTTGGTCTGACTGGGTTTCGTTCTCACCCCCTGCACCTGGGGCCTCTTCCTAAGACGTGACCCTGAGCTTGGCCAGGGCCTGGGGAATGCACCTAGCTTCAGGGCTGATGAAAAGTTTTAGTGGGTCCACTTTTATACTCCGAGGCACAGCTGGTATGGAGCAGGGGTCTGCAGCCTCTAGCAGGGGGCGAAGTCTGCCCCACCCCCTATTTTCGTGAGTCCTCTTATTGGACGGGGGCCTGCCCAGTGTTGTCCAAGATGCTGCACCGACAGTCGGCTAGCTGAGGAAGAGACTACATGACCCACTAGAATATTCACAACCTGGCCCCTTAGAGAAAGCGTTTGCCCAGGGATGCAAGATTTGTCTGTTTCCACGCGCAGAAGCAATAGCCAAACAGGAAGTATTTTCAGATTTCCCGATGCCTTCTCCAAACCCCAAACCACAGATTGCCTTGCTCATTAGAAAGTTCTTTCATTTGGGCTTTGATATTTTTAGTCTCTGTGATTCCAGCCCCCTGTCGAGAATGTCTAGTATCGAATGGCTGTGGGAGAGAGCAAAGGAAGACAAACGTCTTAAAATCTTTAGCCCAACAATGTACTTTAGAAACCAGAGGATGTCTGAATTCAGATCCGGGGCTCCTGGGTGACTGAATGAAGGCGGAGGACAGAGTCTGGAGAACTTTGTGTTCCATGTGGGGCTATCACAGATATCAGGCAACTTGTACTGTTGATTTTAGAAATTACAAGTGTCCGTGCACCTATAGACACACGCGGGCTTGTGTGTGTTTTCATCGGCGAGGTCTAAGATGCATGTACAAACAACAAACACTGGGGACATTGTGGTCATCTGAAAGTATTTGGGTGGACACAGTCAAGCATTGTGTAAATATTCAGTTTTATTTTCCTCTGGGTAGAGACAAAGATACTTTGGAGCTAATTTCGACAATAAAATGGGATTGTCGTAAGAAGCACGAGAAGCCAGAATCCAAGTTTTGAGAATCCAGATTCTTGCTCAGTGTGAATCATGTTTTTCTCACAAAAGCCCTGGGAGGGAAACAGCCTTATTCCCATTTTATAGAAAGGGGGGATTTAGGAAGATTCACTGATCAGCCCCAAATCATAGACTAGATCCCCCAGCCCTGAGGCTGCAGTGTGCCCCGAGGGAGGCCCGGAAGGGGAAGACAGACCGCAGGAGACCAGCTTGAGGGCTGGGTCTCCCATTTGGGTTGTGCAGGGTGACCTCTGCCCCAGGACCCCCAGGGCAGGGAACAAGTGTGGCTGGAATTGAGCCTGTGGGGAAGGGCCCTCCTCCACTGAGCTGGCAGTGGGAGCTGGCAGTGGCCCTGCTTGTGGGTGCACACGTGGGCAGAGCTGCCACCTGATCTTGTGCAAATTAACCTCATGCTACAGCTTTCACTGTCCTGGTTTTCCCTGTCGTGGCCATCCCTCTTCACTGAAGACCCCTGGGAGGCCATCCTGACGAACGCGCACCCTTAGAATGGTTTCTCCCAGGCCAAGGCAAGAAATAAAAAGGGGACTATGAGGCACAAGAATAAAACAGTGACAATGTAGACACTTAAAAAAAATGTTGCAAACATCTTTTAGAGTTAGTCCATCTCCAAACACCACAGCAGAATGGAATTCTAGGAAAGAATAGCCAATAAATATGTGAGTCTCTCGGGCCTGGCACTAATTCTGTGCCGGGACTGAAGATGCAACAATGAAGGATGCGGGCACTGGACTTCCTCAACATCAGAAAACCTTTTCCACCAAGTTGGGCTCCCAGTTTTAGGTCCACATCCTCCTGTTGATCCCCCTACACAATCTCTGTGTCCGGCAGGTGGTTCTGGAGAAGCTTCCAGCCCAGGCCACCCTCGCCACCCCTCGCCATGTCAACACAATTTTTTTTTTCACTACTGTACTGAGCTGGGGTCGTGAACTAGGTTCCCCTTTTCCTTAAGTTAATTTTATTCCTGCCGCCCAATTAGTCCCACTGAGTCCCTGCCCCTTGGTTGGGGGCACGCAATTCACCCCTACTTTCCAGGCGGAAGAAGCAGGTGCTGGCAGCCGTGGCCTCTTCTCTCCCAGCTCTTCCTGGGCTTTTAGAAATCTCTTCAGGGATGAGCTTTGCAGCCTCAGGCTTTAAGGACTGGCCACCCCACCCCAGTAGGGAAGGCTCCTTCACTTCCAGGGGCCGGAACCCCCCAGCAGGCCTCCATCTTCATGCAACCAAGAAAGACCTTCACATTATGTTTTTCTCCAGAAAAGCTAAATCTTTAGGTGGCTTGGAACCTCATGTTTAGACTTAAGAGAAGGTCAACTTCATCTCTGCTGTCAATTTTATGTCCCCGGACAAATGCACTACAGTAGCCGTGAGGGGGACATTTGAAGGAGAGCAAACCCCAAACCTCCCAGCCTCCCCGGCCCTGCTCTGGGGTCCAGCAGGGCTCTCCCCAGCGCCCTCCTAGCGAGTGCAGACTCCGGAGCTGGGTTGGAAGTCGCTTCCTCCATTAATCATCACCCCGCCATATTCATTTTATAATTACTGTTTACATTTCCACTGTGCAGAGGAGGGGCGGATGCAGGGGAATTAAGATGCCTCCGAATAAGTCCTGGTGCAGAATTCCCACGCGGGGCCGAGGCCAGGGCGGGCTGCTCCGGACCTGCCCCGGGGGGCGGCTGGGACAAGGAGCCTGCAGCAGGGCGCAGCCGGGGAGTCCCCATCCCGGGCAGGTACCAAGATCCCAGGGAGGGGATCGGGGGGACCCGCAGGGGACACCCTCACCGGCCCCGGCTGCCAACCGCCGGGGAGCAGGCGCTGGCGGGCGTCCAGAGAGGATCCCCCGCACGAAATATATCGCGTGCTGACACTTTTATGACCCGGGCGCGCTCACAAAACACAGCCCGGTGCAGCGCGCGCTCCCTGCCCAGCTTGAGCTCACATGCGCCCCGCGCCTGCCACTCGGAGTCAGGGACGCCCATATATTTCCCGGCTCGGATGGGCCTAGCGAGTCTCGTCAGGTGCAGAAAGACAATAAATCACCGGCGAGGTCTCCGCGTGTCTATCCGTCAGGAGGCCTGTCATCTTCAGGCCTTGATCCACATGAAAGCCGCGCGCGCAGGACGCGGCACCTGGAGGCGCGCGGGGTGGGGGGCGCGCGGGCCGGGGCGGGGGTGGGAGGGGGGCCGCGCAAATGTTCACAGCTCCAAGGGGCCGCGGGGAGATTTACACCTCCTCCCCCGGCCGCCCCCGGCTTCCTTTGCCTTTGAAGTCCAGAGACTCGGTGGAGGGGGGGTGGCCAGTGCGCCCGCCCCCCCACTTTTAGGACTTTTAGTATTCACATCACGTCTGCCTGCGGCTGCTCTGGGCGAAATGGAAGCTACAAAGGAGGCTCTGGGTCACACCCCCCCAACCCAACCCCCGCTGCACAGGGGGGAGGCCGGAGGGGTGTTGGTCTCACCGTGGGGTCCTGGGTCTTGACATCCACGCCCGACCCCGTGCCACTTGGCAGAAAGGACATTGAGAGCGGAGTGGGGCCCTGGGGGGGCATGGATGCCAGTCCCCCAGGCCTGAGGGTCCTCTTGGGTAAGATCATCCCGTATTCAGTGTCTCCTAGAAGGCAGCACAGTGGCTGCGAGTCTGGTCCACCTGGGTTCAAATCCCACCTTGTGGCGCGCTTGGTTTGTTCAGAGGAAATGCCCATCCCCGCGCCTCCCCACCTGTGTGTGGGGGATGCAAAGGTCTACCTCCCAGATCAGGTGCAGGAGTTAGAGGCAGTGCGTGCAGATGGCAGGGTGCCACCCGGAGTAAAACCGTGGGAAGGTGAGGTGACACTTGGGGATGGTTAACACACATTAACTAGGCCCACGTTATGGCCACTTCTAGCTCTAAGCTGGGCACCCCGCGGAGGGTGAAGCCTTAGTAACGCCCACTCTCCAGGGCCAGGTACCTGCCCAGGGGCAGCCCTGGTTCTCCTGCTCACTTTCCCGGGGGATCTAGACTCAGGCGCCAACCAATCACTGTGACTTTGGCCAAGCTGGTAGGACGGTGCCACCCACACCTGCTCTGTGCTGTGGCACAGACCTGCCGGGAGGCTCTGATCAGTAATGTGAAAGCACTGACATGGTCTCTGAACCTACTATTCTAGTATGAGAAATCACAGCAGTACCTTATGAACAGGTTCGAGCAATTGCATGCACACCCATTGAATTCTAAAAGGGTTGTCTAAAGTAGGTTTTATTATTTCCCTATTACACATGAAGAAAATAGGTGAAAAGGGTGATTTTGCCCGAGGCTGTAAAGCTAGAATTTGAACCCAGACTGTCTGAACCTCAATCCATGTGCTAAATCGTGTCCTCTAATTCCTGTTCATGTGAGGGAGAAGGACCTTGTCTCTAGGCCAGAACATTCTTTGTCCACAAGCAACTCACGTAGTCACATAATCAGATTATTGCTTCAAGAAATGGAATGTGGGTGCGGGAGCTGGTGATCTTAGTTCTCTTACAAGTCCCTCTGCTATCTGAAAGTAGAGCATTCCTATTTAGTATGACTTGGTAGGTCATTTTTTGGATCTGGGAATGCTCAAAACTTTTTCCATATAAATTAGTGATAATAGCATTCCAAGACCCCAAAAATAACCCACCAAATCATGTCAAAGAGAAATGTTATACTTTTGTATAGTGAGGGAACCTTGCACTATTACCATTAATGTGACTCTCTATTTTGTTTGTTTTGTTTCTTGTAACTTCCCTGCTTCTTCTGTGAGAATGAAGGCTCCTGAGGTCACTTTAATCTTTTGTATATCCTTTACATCCCCACAGCTCTGTTTCTGCTGTCAACTGTGTGCACGTGAACACACACACACACACACACACACACACACACAAGTAGGGTGGCCAGATTTACCAAGTAAAAATATAGAATTCTTAGTTAAATTTGAATTCCAAATAAATATTATTTAAGATGTGTGTGTGTGCACGTGCACATAGGACATATGTATGCTAAAAATGATTCATTGTAGGAAATTCAGATTTAATTGGGTGTCCTGTGTTTTATCTGACAACCATAACCAGATGCTCCCAACTTGCAGGTCCATCAACAGACAGTCAGAGAGGAGCAGTCTCTGTTGGAATCGTGGAAGGAGAGCTCAGAACACAGAAGTGTTTGTCCCAAGGGTATTTTCAGTCTAGCAGAGAATGTTGAAGCCACAAACTGGCTGTTAGACACGTGTCTTGAGTTTTCAAACGAGCACCTCTGAGAGTCAGGCCGGACCTGCCTATGCTGGCCACCTCAATTCTTTATTTCCACATGAATACAGAAAAAAAAAGTCCCTGATTATATCTCTGTCAAATTTGTGCCAGTTTCTCATTTTCTGTAAGACTGAGCTGTCAGGGCCCTTGTGATGGGGCCTTGCCTACTTCTCCTGACCAGTCTAGCCATCATCCCAAACTTCAGACATAAACAAGTCTTCTGGTTCCTTATATAGTGAGCCACGCTCATTGTCCAGGTCTTCGCAAAGCCATTTTCTTCTTCCTGGAAGTGGCTTTTTTCTACTACACACACTAGCGAACTCCTATAGATACTTCAAAACCCAGATTCAATGTTCCTTCCTGGACCTTTGCTTCCCAAGGCATGCTTAGAAACAATTTCCTTACTGCTCCCATAATCATCTATGTTTTCACATTTTTAGATACATCTGTTGGGATTTTAAAAAACAGTGTGCTGAAATTACTTATGTACGCATGCATATATCACCAGATTTAAACTCCAAGGTCCTTAAGAGTGGAGGCCATGTACCCCCAAAACCTAAAATGTTTAGGTTACAATCAGAAACTCAATAAAATGCTTAGTGGTCATTAAATTACTTAATGCAGACATTAATGAATTCCACCAATGGCCTCTACACAATGTCCTACCAATTAAATGCTGATTTAAATGCTGTTATTTCACATTTGTCGGTGCAAATGGATTATAAATGTTTGTAATCCCCCCCAGTGACTATTTCAGGACTAGCTGAATGACTGAATAATCTTCCCACGGACCTGGAAGGGCATGCAGTACACAGTAATTAGCAAAAGGACCCCAGTTAGGGGTTCAGGGATCTGGGTTTCAGCCTCTGCTTTTCCAGCTGTGCAAGTTACCATGGCTCATTGGGGCTCAGGGTCCTCCCACAAAGCGCGGGTGATCTAACCCCCCACATCTTTAAAGGGCTATGAACTTGTAAATAACCTTACCAGCTGTGACTTGAACAAGCTGAGCGGATGGTTAACATATATTAATGCTGCAAATGGACACTCTTATTTGATCCCCCAACAACCCTATTGGAGGACTACTGTTCGCCCCGTTTTATAGGTGATAAAATTAAAGCACACAGACATTAACTGCCTTTCTCCGCACTACTTAGCAAGCGGCAGGGCTGCGTGTGAACTCAGTACATCTGATTCCAATCCTGAGTCCTTAGATCATCTCTCAAGTTCCTGCTGCTGTTAGAGTTTCAGAGGTGACATGAGCGTGGTCGAGTGGGAAGAGCCGGCGACTCAGGAGCCACCAAACTGGAAACGGGCCCCAGCATCGTGGCGCCCGAGCTGTGAGAAGCTGGACCCCCAGCCCTAGCGGGTGTCAGTGCTTTCTAAAATGGCGATAGTCCTGCTCCGGCCTGGCCCTCCTGATCCACAGCACTGCTCTCAGGATCAAAAGAACATGGGGTCTGAGAGAGAGCTTTGTAAGTTGTGGAGTGCCATACGAATCTGAGTTATTATTATTTCCAGCTGGGGTTGTCTGGGACTACTTCAATAAGGGCATTATAAATGATTGATAAGACTTTACGTGGTATTTGTGCTTTAAGGGAGAACAAGTCTTAAGTCAAATGACTGAAACTCCGGTATGGAATGTTGGTTGCGGCATCTTAGACAGAAGGATTTGGACAAGTGAATGGGGGTTGGGCTCACATCCAAACTACGGGTGAGCTTAACTTAGATTTCGTGGTTAGGAATGGCCATTAAGTGTTGATTATTATTAGTTACTTATTGAATAGGTCGAGGGAAGTTAGTGATAATATAAGCACATATTTATGAGTGTCTACCCTATAATAGATATTGTTCTCATTATTTTATATGTATGAATATTTAATCCTTAAAAGACTCTGGTGAGAGGAATATTTCCATGGAAAATATGTCTACCCCCATTTGCCAGATGAGGAACAAAGGGTCCGGAGAAGCTGAGAAACTTTTGAAGGCTCACACAGCTAAGAAATGGTGGAGCTTGGGTTGGAACCCATTTATTCTGATCCCAGAGCCAGAAGGAACAAGAAAGGGATGGAAGGAGAGAGAAGGAAGGACAGAAGGAAGGAAGGACAGGAGGAAAGAAGGAAGTCTCTCTACGGAGCATTCCTCAGATATTTCGTCCTGAGACCTGGGATAGGCAACTAGACAGAGATCCAGATCCAAATAATTTCCCAATGAAACATGTCCTGAGGCAGTCAAGGGAAAACCTCTGGGCCCATCCTTGCTGTGAGGTGGGGCATGTTCCCCTTCATATCTGGAAGACACATTACCACTACCAGGTGATGAACATACTACCCAGTGCTGTGGAAACACAGGAGAAAGGTGAAGGTGAGGCTTGAGGAAGGCCTTTGGCAGCGATGATTTCTGGGAGACTCTTACAGAATTCATAGTCTCCTCTTTTTTTTTACTTTACTGTGAAAAAATATTGTGTCTAGAATTTTCCAGCTAAGCTCAATTTAGAAAATCCTAATTTTGTTGGCAAAATGCAAAGCATCCTAGTCAGAGGCCAGCCAGACACCCAGCTTCTCCTCTTCATCAGGCCTCATCGAGGTATCGGGGTAGCGGCCAATGTCATGGCACATGGTGAGTTGTTGTCCAGTTACCTTCTTCATGGCTGACTTGGTGTGGGGGGACTCAACGATAGCATTGTGCTCAAGCTTCTTCTCCTGGGGGTGCTTTCCAGGGGGTGTTTGGGGTGCCACAGAGCCTCAGTGTCTTGGGTCCCCAGAATGTGGGGAGCATGTAGATTTGTGTGTGTGAGTGTGTGTGTGTGTAGGGGAGTCAGAGTGGGGACTGTGGGTGCCTTTCAGTGCTATTTCCTTGGCCTGCAAAGTCTTTGCATAGGCTTCAGCTTTGGAGAAGGCAAGAATTTGGCACCATCTTTGTGAAAAAAAGTCTTTTTAGGGGAAAAGAGAATTATTTCTCGGGAAAGCACTCACGATGTTTTCACAAGTGCAAGGAGAGGGCTTGCTCTAGCTGACACTCACCAGTGCTTCCAACACATACAAATCACTGTGCTTTCTACTTCCTTTTAACTTTCTGGGCTGAGAAGAGAAAAGGAAGGTGAAAATGATGATGGACTCGTCTAGAGTGACTTCATCTTGGCCTTTAATCTCTGCTCTTGGGAACAGGATGGGGAAAGAGACATCAAAGCATAATAGTGAAATGGTGACTGAGACACCTCTGTCTGGCTCTAAAAATCTGGAGACAAGGCCCTTACGTCCCAGCTTGCAGAAACTGACAGGCAACCATGAGGATACAGTAGAAAAGGGGGTAAAAAAAAAGAAAGAAAGAAAGGAAAAATCAAGACCAAAAGCTGATGGTGAAATGCAAGGTGAGGGTGTGCACCTGTCTGCTCCAGGAGGCTTTCTCGAAGCAAACATATGGTGTGGCACACACACTCAGGAGCAGGTGATGCCTGCTCTAACAGAATTCCTTTGCTTTCCAACCAGGCACAGAGTTGGGGAATGAGGTATGAACCCACATAATGAGGGGGGGAAGTACAAATGTTACATTGCACAGGCCAACATGGGAGTGGTCAGCTGTGGGCTGGACAGGTAAGGCAGGCCTAGGTCAGGCATGCTGTGAGGCCTTGTGACCACCCCAGAAGTTCAGACTCCATCTTGTAGGTGACAGAGAACACTTCATGGGTTTAAACAGAATTAGTTTTGTAATTTAGATATTCCCTCTGATTGGAGTGTGGAGGGTGGGCTTGAAGGGCAGGGCAGGAGATATGGAGAATGGTTACTATTCCAGGCAAGAGATTATGGACACTGAAAGTAAGAAGCCATAACAGAGGTGGTGAAGATGGAAATGCCATTTAGGAGGTATTTTTAAAGCCACTTAGTGATTGGACTGAGGTGGAGTAGCTAGCTCTGGGACATGTCTTGGTTGATATCTGTGTTTCTTGATTCAGTGACTGGAAGATTGTGGTGCCTTTGTCAGGCCTGGCATCTGGGAGGACAAGCAGTTCTGAGAAATGGATTTGTGTGGCAGCAGATTGGAAAAACAAATAAGAGACTTTGGGAAGCTGGGCAAAGATATTTAATCTGTTAAACAGTAATTTGTTAATTGCTGTTTGTGGCTATTAGGCTAGGTGCTAGACTTAGAAGTTAGATAGGACAGGTTTTGTTGCAATAACAGATAATCCTCAAATTTCAGGGACTTAAGACAAAGACAAAATTTTATTTTGCACTCATACTACATGTCCAAAATGTGCTCTGCTCTACCTGGTCACCCAGGACCCAGGTTGACAGGATTGCATCATCTTGTAACAGCCTGTAGAACAAGAATTCCCTTCACTCAGTTGTGCCAGAGAAGAGAGTTATATGAACCACACATGGACCTTTTACCTCTTAACTGGAGGTGAGATAAATATTTGTTCACATTTCATTATCACAATTGACTTTCAAGCCCCTGTAGGAAGGGCTGGGAAACGTCTAGGAGCAACTGTTATTTGTAGTGGGCATTGCTGTCAGAATATAGGAGGTGAGTAAATTCATGAAAGGGTGGGATTAAGAAGCCATAGAGTGAAAAGTGAAAATTAAGAACCATATGGTGGTTAAGAATAGAACTTTCTAGAAGTGACAGGTGAAGAAGGGTCCTAGGAGGAAATGGAAAAATAACATGAAAAGAAATAAGAGCTAGGAATCAATAGCATCACTCCAGCCACGAAGCACACAGGTCTATACGGACATCCAGGGGGTCAAGGTAGCCAGAGGGCAGTAGGATAAAGAATGAGTTTATACTGGACCAGGCAATCAAGAGAGTCTGGAGGACATTCACCAGACGAGTTTCCATGGAGTGAATATTTAACCAGATTTTTGTTGTAGAACACATGGCAGAAGTGTCGGAAAGGGCTGTGTTCCCGAGACAATAGCCCCCATGTATCATAAAAGTGACGGTGGCCATTCAGATAGGGAGTCCAGCTTTATCTCACAATGTTGTTTAAAATCCAAATAAATTTGCAATTGACGATTATCCAGTTGGGTAAGCTAGGACCTGTAAAGTACAGACTGTGACATTTGAAATGGACCTTTGGCTGCATAAGTCTTCAAACAAAAAGAGATGTTGGCCTATTATTCATTAACTTCCTTTTGGAGTGGCAGTACCTTAACTTGGGCAGTTATCCAAAGTGCAGGTGTTGCTAAGGAAAAATATTCCTGGGGCTGCACTGGGAACTCACATTAGTGGTTTCCTATTGCCACAGGAAAGAGGGTGTCACTGTTTCCTTTCTATTCAGTCACTTGAAAGAACTTACCTACCGAGTGAAATGGCTCCTTGCTGTTTTTCCCATATGACTATGGAGCACTTTGGGGAAAGAGGAACCTGGAAGGGACAGTTGGGTCCTTGTTACAGACCAGGCAATTCCCACACGTAATTTTCCTCAGGCTTCACAACCACTCATAAGAGAGACCTCTTTAGGCCTCACTTTATGGATGTGGCAAGGCTGAGAAGACCAGGTTGAGACTCAAGGAGCTGCCTTCCTTGCTCTCAGGCAGGCAGACCCTGGAAGTGGCCTCCCTCGTTCCCAGGATCGGAGTTCCCAGGCGCCATCAGCCCAAAGCAGCAAGAAGGTGGACTAAGGCCTGGGGCCTCCACCAGAAAGGATGCCTCAGGGGACTGACGCCTGCCTTTAGCCGTAGAAGGGCGGTTTCCATCTGCCAACCCCTCGTCTCTTGGGCTTCTCTTGTCTCTCCATGGAGTTTCTTCAATAAAACATCTCACTCCCTGAACAGCCTCTCCCCTGAGTGGTGTAGGGAGCACTAATATGGTTCTGTTTTGCTCTCTTGGGAGGCGGGCACTTAACATAACTTTCCCAGCAAATGGTATCTCTGTTTCCTGTGCCTCAAAAACTATGGGAAAAAATCTCGCTAACCTCTCATCTCACATCCCCTGCGCCTTGTTCCCCGCTGCAGGGTAAATGAATCAGTCAGGCTTTGGTGCTACCAGCCTCTGTGGCTGTCACCTGCGACATTAAGGGTATTAATGCAGGAGGTGCTTGGGGGCTTGGGTGCGCGTGCCTGATTGTGAGCACCTGGAGCATGGGCGTGCACATGCGTAAGTGTGCACACCTGAGCCAAGAGGCCAGGGATATACCGGTGGCGTTAGGGACACAGGACGGCTGCGAGTCACTCAACACAGGACAAGTGACTACAGGAGAGGAGAGGCCACGAGAGAATGCTAGAGAGAGCCCAGAGAAAGAGTCAAGATTGGTAGGGGGGCTGGGAGGCTCCGTTGCCTGCCGGCCTCCAGCCTCCCTGCCGGGCCTAGGCCTGCCTCCTTGCATGCCAGCCCCCGCCTGGCTACCTGTGCACCTGGTTCCCTGAGAGAGCACTAAAGCCTGGGAAATCCACGGAGGGGCCCTGGACTCTCTTTATCCGCCTGCCCGAATCCATAGTGAATGCTCTGTGCCTGCTGACTCGAGACCCACAGATGCTGCTTCATCCCAAACTTTCTGGATCCTTAGATTTTCCAGGACGACTACAGGAACCGGCTGAGTGTGGCACCACCCTCTGGCCATGCATTGAACTTCTTTTTTAGTAGTTTTCAGGAAGGAGCCTGGCTGTGGCCTTGTCCAAGCCCACCCTGGCTGCTCTAACCAACCCCCAGGCCTTCTTCAGAGAAGCAGAATCAACTTTGCCCAAGTCCCCCTGGTGAATGGACACAACTGACAGGCCCATGTACGGTGAAAGGCAGGTCGGATATGCAAACTGTGCAGAAGTTTCTTTGGGGAGGTTCACCTTGGTGTCCAGTGCCCTCAGCTGGCTGCTCTCCTAACCTGTTTTACTCAACTGCTACTCATGAGCTGCAGGTAAGTACTGCCCAGAATCACCTGGAGGTTTGAGACACTGCAAATTGCTGGGGACCGTTTGATTCACATTTCATTGAGAATTTGCATCTCCCAGAACTGCCATTGGTTTTTAGTCCTAGATGCAAATGTAATCACTGTTTTCACATAGGAGGGGAGCAGAAGGGAGGGGTGATTCCTCAACCCGATTAGCCCCTGGTAGCGGGATTCTACAGGGCAGTCTGACCACTCTGTAAATGCAGATTAAGTCTCCAATTCCCAAAGGTTTTCAGGCCCGAATAATGGGATTTGAGAAACTTTCCCTCCTAGTCTTTCCAGATTTTAAGAAAAACATTCTGAATATTACAGTTTCAGGCACATGCACATGGGGAGATCAGAAGAGGCCGGCCCTGGGCCTCTCCTGGGACACTGCCTGCTTAAGCCCAGCCACTTGGTTCTCCTTTGTCGTGCCCCATGTCATCAGTAGGGAGACACACATATAATCCTGTTGTCAGACTTTCCCACTGGTTTCCTCTCGCACACCAGGTTGAACTGGGCAACACATACTCGTGGCTGTTGGTAAAACAAACACAAGGCTGTTTGCACTGTGACCTGTCTGGGTATGTTGCTTTTTCAAACTCTACAAGCCAAGCCAAGTGTCTCTTAGCTGTGAAACCCTCAGGCTAGAGTCTAAATCACCCTTAGTCTACCATATAAATTCTAATTGCTTTGGTATGTCCTGCTGGCTCTTCCCTGAGGTAGATCTAGTCTCTTCTCTCTCTTGCTCTTTATGCATAAGTAATTGTGGATTTCTTTGTAGTACCTGGAATAGGTCACGTGCTCTTACATATTGTGATTGAAATGGCCTTCTTGATAATCTGTCCAAACCTAGTTTATATTTGACAGTTAAATTCAAAAACTAGCTTCACGGTTCACCCAAGCTAATGTAGTTCTCCCTGTTCTATTCCTAACCTGCTAACCTATTGATGACCATAGTGCATTGAAATTCATTTTTTGCATATCTAACAATATTTATTCCACAAGTCTCATAAAATCCTTAAATCAGGGGTTGTTTTTTCTTTTTGGTATTCCCAGCTCTTAGCAAAGTGCCTGGCATGGTGCACATGTGAGTATACGAATGGAAAAATGACATTAACTAACATTTCAAGAGCTTCCAGAATTTCAGGGGGTGATCCAAATATGTTACACATATTACTTGTTTTAATCCTTGTATTAAGTATATCAAAAACGAGAGGAAGAGGCAAGCCCAGGATGGGTAATACATGCACAGACTCTTCCTTAGAACTCTGTGATCAGCTGAAAGTGATTCAATGTCTGCCCAGGGAGGGTTTGAGCATCTGTGGTGCTCCCTGCTGACGCACGATTTCCTCTGTCCTACTATGGTGAGGCTATTTCTTATAAGAGGGGGAGGCCCTCAAGGGCAAGTGCTGCAGTTTTGATATGCCCACATGTGGTGACTCTTGAGTAAATGGAAGTCCTGGTACCTCTCTTACGTCCGGCATGAGTTTGGGAAACTGTGGTATCCTCGCTACAGGTCTGTGTCAGGCTCAGTGGCTGCTCTGATTTTTTCCTTCAGAAATGTGATGGGTCCCTTGAATACATAGGTTATGTGTTACTGACTATAACTCTCTGGTATAATTGAGATAAGGGGAAAGAGGAAAGTGAGGCAGAGAAAATAATATAAACTATGTCAAAGAAAGTAAGAAATAGAGGAATAGGGAAATGAAAAAACACTTGCAGCCATTACTGTATGATTTAGAAGATCAATTTAAACACATTTGTGATGCTAAAAAATATACTTGCAATTGATCTGCATGGCCACCAGATGTCAGTGAAGTAATAATGTGTCTCATCCAGATTAACAAAGGTCTGGAGTTCCAGACTTCAACTTTAGGCTCAGTAAGCTACAGAGATTTAGAAATATGAATCTCATTGTTATGTTGATGGCAAACAAATTTATTAAAGCAGATAACACCAAGGCAACAATGTAGGAGTCAAACATATAATACTTTTCAAGGGAAATATAAAAGTCTAAAAAATCTGCAAATGTCTAGGTAGATGTGCTTCTTGATTGCTTTATAACAGCTGAAATTCCTAGGCCACACTTCAAATATTATTGTCCTTTTAACAGTTTCTACTGCAGGTTAAATAGATATTCAGTTTGGCTTATTCACCTATTCAAACAGCTATCAATTCCTTTTCCCCCAAATATGACCCTTGCCTCCCCCACCCCCATACAAACCTGTGGCTCAGAGTTTGCTGTAGGACCTTCTGTGTGTAGGACATAATAAATTAATGCTAATTTCCATAACTAGTCCTCATGTAATCCTCCAAATGAATATTTTTTAATCTCTAACTTTCATCTTCCTTGCATGAGAAAAATAACATAATTGAGGTACAGTTTTGCAGTTTCCTCCTCCAACTCTCTGAGTAGTCATGCTAGGTCTCTCTACAGGCTCCCCCATCCTAATTATGTTCCATCAACCTCTTCTTGGGTCAATTTTTTTAAAGTTAGGTATTACTCAATTTGACTTACCAGTCCTAGCTCAAAGATTGACTTTACAAATCCCCTTGTAGTTAGTAGCGAGATAATAGCTGACATTTCACCTCTGAGCTAGACAGAACTGAATTTGAATTCTGCTTCTAACTCTTCTTTCTGACTTTGAGAAAGGTAAGTGTATCCTTTGACTAGGAAAGTTTATGCTATGTAATGACAGTTCCAAAATTCCAGTGGCTTAAAATAAAAGTGCATACATTGTACAAAAATGAAAAATGATGTAAAAATATATAAAATAAAATAACAATTAAAAAAAGTGAATTTCTCACTGACACTGAATTTCCAGATCAGGTTGGCAGAAAATCTCATTCTAGACACTCTAGACACTCAGACCCAATGGAATGAGGTGTCCAGAGTAATCCATGGTCATCCTGCTGGTGAGAAGCAGAGTCAGAGGTTCTTGCATTGTTGTTTAAATCCTCTGACTTACACCACCTCTCCCACAACCCACTGGCCAGAGCTGACCATATGGCCATGGCTAATGCCAAGGATGTGGGGAGGCGCAGTCCCCAAAGGAGAGGGGGTACTGAACATTGGCAGCAGTCAGCATGTTTGCTCTAGTCTGTTTTCAATCTTCAAATGCGTGGTGCTCTCCGCTCATCACTGGCAGAACAGACTTGTCCCTCCGGAAGGAGACAACCTACATTTCCCATCAAGTCAGGCTTCAAAATCAAAGTCCAGGATTGCTGGACGAAGCCTCGTAGTTTCTCATCATGGTATCTCGTGGGATCTTATGTGGTAGTTTCCCCGTCAGGTCTGGGGTGGCACCTGCTGATCTTAAGAGCTGAGATTGCTTGATCTGCCCCCAATTCCCATGAGAGAACAGGGATGTGATCACCACAATAACTGCTCCCATCCAAAAGGGGGAGAATGGGAGATGTGCAGCGGATGTTGGCTTGTAAAAGTGCTGCAGCTGCTGGTTGACCCATGGAGGCCCCTCCCTGGCCACTAAGCCTGTGTCACACGTGGTTTTGTCACATCAACATGTTATTGTTGTGGTTACAACAGGTCCCCTTTTCTAGTTCCAAGCCCTGTATCAGAATATTCTAGGTGATGCTTTAATGAACTAGAATATTCAATGCTAGGATTTTAGTGATTTAACAACAGAGGCTTGTTTGATTTCTCACCCATGTGTTCATACAGAGTCTGCAGGGACTCGGGCTGGAGGTGGCGCTGGCCCCTCACTCGGGCAACTGAATGCCCCACTTGTAGGAACTCATGTCGCTTCCCCACACCTCCTGGGGCAGCGTGGGGCACATGGCCACACTGTGTTCAAGGAGTCATGTTCTTAATCCATTCAGTGGGTTTTGTTTTACTTCCTTATACGCACAGTGGGGTACTGGGGTTATCGTCTGTTTTACTGCCTCGCACTTTGGTTCATTTGTGAAAGAAGCAAGTTGGTGTGGTTCCCTGGTGTTTCCGAGACCTTCCCTCTGACTCAGTGAGGAGAGACTGTGGGTGTGCTGGACAGCAGGCCACAAAGGCGGGGGCCGGGAGGCCGGCTAGGATGCTCTGTGAGTCCAGAGAGAGATGATGCTGGTCACAAGTTTGTGGATTCGAAGGTCAGTCACGGTGAAGCTGGTGACCACAACAGGAAAAACTCCAACTCATGAAAACACATTCATTTGTGGGTTGATAGAAGCAGCTTATATTTTTCAGCAGCGGCAAGGTTATCACCTCTGCCTGTCACTCAGGATAAAACAAACAAAACAAAACACCTTTAAGACCAAACAGTGGGGCCTCCCCGGTGGCGCAGTGGTTGAGCGCTGGGTTGCGAAGCTGCCCGCGGCCTCTGCGGCACAGGTTCGATCCCCGGCTGCTCCCCGGCCACCGGAGGAGGGTCCCACATGGCGCGCAGACCTCTCCTGCCGCCCGCTGCTCCCCTCAGCAGTGTACTTTGGTCCTTCTGCCTGCTCTGCTCCCCGCTCTGGCTCTGGTGAATTCTCTCACCCACCCGCGCTTCTGACTGTACCCAGTGCTTGTATAAATAAATAAATAATAAATAAATAAATAAATAAATAAATAATCCGCTGTTTAAAAAAAAAAAAAAAAAAAAAAGACCAAACAGTGAGTGTTTGAGGACATGAAGGAAAGTAGCCAACAACGAACTCCTTTTGTCAACGCTCATCTGTTTAGCTTTGCTGAGTTTCCATTAAAACAGTAGCTTCTGTCTCAGACCTCCAAGCCTTACAGCCACTCTTGGTTACGATTTTTCCCCTAACTTTGCAGAAACAGACGCTAGGACATCTTTTCATCTCTCTGTCCCTACAGAGAGATGGTGGTTCTTACTTCCCCTCCAAGGTCTCTTTGGAGATGGATGAAACCTGTTGGGAAAGGAAGCCCTTTCTATTTTCCCAGCAAATTCTTCCTCTGTCAAGCTGCCTAGTTTCCGGTGGAAGAGTTATTGCCACAGAATCTTCAGACTGCATTTTTAGGTTTGGCTTTGGTTAATGTCTGTTAATGATCTGGAGAGAGGTGATAACTGCATATTAATGAGACTCACAAAGGAATCAAATTGAAAACTGTTGCAGACTCCAGTGGTGACAGCAATAAACTAGAACTCTGGGGGGGACTAGGTAACCATCCGGGTCAGTATGATGTGGTGAAGCCAGCATGTGTGATCGTCACACTCCGGGGGAGAGAAGCAGAAGTTTATTATTTTTAAAAGGGAAGGAATCAATGTAAAATGCAGCAGCCAACACAAGAGTCTTAAAGATGCAAGAGGGAGTTGGGAAGAAGCAGAAGATGTGGCCCTTCCTTTGAACTCCACCTTCCATTTCTGCTCCCTGCAGGGATGGTCACCCAATTGGGATCTAGTGAGTCAGTGTCTCCTACAACACGATTTGGGGCTCTGGTGTAGACATGTGACTTGATTGAACCTAAAGGCACTTGGTTCTGGGATGATTTTTTTTTTTTTTATTGGGTCTAGTGTGACAATAACAAGCCTTCTTTCTACAAGTACTGCAAGTTATACAGGTAATACAGGCCTGGGGGTGTCAGGGGACAGCTCGTGGAGAAGCCCTGGGTTGTGATTGAAACCCCACAGAACAAAGTAGAGCTGAGACTGGGTGGGGAGGAAGAGAGAGGGAGGGAGAACGGGAGTCTTCACATTCACTCTGGAACCGGCAATGTCTGATGCCATAGCCCTTAAATTTTTTACTTATTTGCATTCACAAACTTGTTTATGCACAGCAGCCATTTTCAAGGTGGTTGCTTCCTTTGCAAGTGAAGAGGTCCTGGGGAAGCAAAAGGAAGTCAGTCCACACTCCTGTGGGTTCTTCTTGGGCTGGATGAGTCATCATCCAGGTTAACAAAGGAAAAGACAATATAACAACATACCTATGGAAAATGTACCTGGCTGTACAGCCTAAGGAAAAGTAGATTAGATTGGGGAGATTTAGCCTGTGTTTAGGGGCCCGGGGTGTCAAAGAGGGTAGGGAGACTTTATGTGACATAGATAAAGGGGTTACTTCATCCTTACTATGGGTGTAAATATGAGATTCTTGGATAGAGAAGACACGTTAACTTATAAATCTCCTTACTACTGCATGAGCCAGCCCCAGCTGCATTCTCCTAGGTCATAAAAGGGGAAGCAGTGGTTGCTTCCTTGATTAGAAAAGGGCAGAAGTTTGGGATGTGAAAATCTCTGATAAAGGGAGGGTGAAGGACTCAAGTAGGGTTGAAGCTTCTCCTTGGCCTCAAGGGATTATGTTGTTTTTAGCTCAAAATACTCTGCATGCCAGAGCAGGGTGTCTGGAGACCAGTTCTGAGCATCTTGGGGTGGTCTGAATTTGGGGACCCTCAGTACTAACCCAGGATATGTTTTTAAACATACTGCCTTCTCTTCCTCTGCAGCCTTTACTTTCTCGCCAGACTGAATGAGTCCAAATTCCAGAGTATTTTTTATTCTTCTGAGCTCTCACACATTTCCTTCTCTTGTAATGGAATGACATCTATCCCACAATATTTATTTCTAGAAATCCTCCCAACTTCATGTTTCCACCCAGACCATCTCCTTTTGGATATCCTTCCTGAGTGCTGAGCAGGCTGCCATCTCTTCTCTGTTGCACTGTGGGAATAGACTGAGACATTGAAAAAAGAAGGAAATGTTGAAGGATAGTAATGATTTGATTTAAAGATTTACTATAAAGTCAGAGCAATTGTCGTCAGGGTTCTCTAGTGAGAAAAAAAAAATCAGTAGGTAGACAATTCTATATAGATTTACATGGGCAAGAACCACATATATATATAGATAGATACAGATATAGATAGATAGATAGATACTGATCTATGTTGAGATAGGTAGCTAAAGGAATTGGCTCCTCTGATTGTGGAAGCTGGCAAGTATAAAATTTGTAGGGTAGGCTGACAACTTTGGCAGGATTTGATATTCAGTCTTGACGCAGAAATTCTTGTCTAGAAAACCTCAGTTTTTGCTCATCAGGTCTTTGAAATGATTGGGTGAGATCCACCCACATTATTGGATAATCTTTTTATTAAAAGATATATTTATTTATGCATACAAGACCCGGGGTACAGGCCAGAGGTGTGTGTGGGGGTGAGAGGATTCACCAGAGACAGAGTGGGGAACAGATTAGGCAGACTGACTGAAATACACTGCTGAGGGGAGCAGTGGGTGAGTCTGGAGAGGTCTGCACCGTGAGGGTAGCTCCCTGGCCAGGGATCGAACTTGTGCTGCAGTGACTGCACATTGCTTCATAGGTTTTGTCTTAACCCCTTGCACCACCAGGGAGGTCCCAAGGATAATATTTACTTAAGTCAACTATGTAGATGTTAACCACAGCTACAGAATATCTTCACCAACAAATCAATAACATATCTTCGCAGCAACACACCTAGCTTAAGGTTCGATTCTATAGCTGAGTATTATAACCTGGCGCATAAAACTATCACAAGTATCAAGACCATGTGGTCCTGCATAAAGGCAAAGAAATGGGTTGATGAGATAGAAGAGAGAGTCTGGAAACAGAAGCAACTGAGTTCAACAAAGCACAATGGCAGACAGTGGTGAAAAATACAGTAGATCAACTGGCTATTCAAATGCAAAAAATGAACTTTGGTCGATACCTCTCACCATATCGAAGATGAACTCAAAATGGATCTAAATGAAAGTCCTAAAACCAAAATATTCTAGAAGAAATCTTCAGAGAAAGCCTTTGTTACCTGTTCCAGCCTCCTTCCACTAGCTACTGGGAACTAGGAGTGGAGCAGAGTGGACAGGTGAAGCTCCATAATGTGGGAGGTGGGTTGGTTCTCCGACCCTGCGTTGTACCCAGGGACTTTGGGGGACTCAGAGGTGATGTCTGGAGGAGAGACACACAGGGAGGCTGTTCTTAGCAGGACAGTGGCAGCTGTTATCTTGATTTGTTTTTTTATTTTGCTCCCTTTGTCCCAGTCTTCCCTTAGTCTTTTCTTGCTGTTTCCCATCAGAAAGTAACTTAAATTTTGGCAAGCTTTTAGGCCTCAGCCGCCCAGCTTTGGGCTGGGTATTTGTCTACAGGGGATGGGTAATTTGGGGGGTTTTATTGGGAACTAATATCCTCTGTTCTCCTATGCACACTAACTCCATCAAAGATCTACCCCAGGAAGAGTCCACTTCCTTTGACTTCATGCAGCCGATGGCAGAAACCCATTTTAGAATGGGCACCCCTAACATTTGGGGTCCCTGGGTGCCCCTTGGTTATGGTTCAAACTCTTTGGGAAACAATTTGAGATTTTCATAAAATGTGAAAAGTATGCCTTGCATGGGAGCAACACCCCACTCCTGCGAGTTGACCCAGGAGAAACAAAGACAGAAAGGAAGGCATTTGCCTGAGAAAGCTGCAAGTCAGTGTCCCTCAGGGCTTGTTGGCACTAGCCCCGCTCTGCAAGCTACATCCTACTTATCCGCAGGTGTATGGGTAAGCATCTCCATACAATAGGTACTGTTCAGCAAAAGCAAAAAGGGAATCCATTGTTTTGTCTTTGTTTATTCATTTTATTTTATTTTTTCCTGCTTAATTTAATTTTTTTATTTATATATGTTTTACATCATTGTTCATTTTTAAACAATGTTTGCTCCCCACCCCTCAGGTGGAGTCCCCATAGAATTTCCTTCCCCAATGCACCCGTGCACCATCACCTCAGTCCCCTGTGCACCTCACTCCCTCCCTCTGATCCCTCTCCCCGCTCCTCCCCTGCAGGATGTCTCTGGTTCATAATCTTCTGTTTGTTTTTGTTGTGCTGTGTTTTGTATTATTATTATTTCCCCCCCCCTTGACGTCTTATTTGATTCAAAGGGAATTCATTATTAACCTACATTACAATATGAATGATCAGATGATCAGATGCCTGAGAGTGATCAAATAATTAAAAAAAAAAGTACATAGTCCATTTGTATAAAATTCTAGGAAATGCAGACTAATAGACAGAAAGAGGAAGCAGATCAGTGACTGCCTGGGGATGGTATGAAAGTGAGAGAGGGTCACGAGGAAACTTGGGGGGCGTGATGAACATGTCCATTATCTCCAGGATGGCACTAATTTCAGGGCTCCACACATATGTCAAAACTTGTCAAGCTGCAGGCTCTAACTATGTGCTGGTTCTTGTGGTCAATTGTATCTCCATAAATATGTCAGTTAGAAGTCCGTGCAGGATAATGTCAGAGAATTTCAAAAGAAATAATTCGAAAAACCCAGGAGCTAAAGTTGTATATTTTTCAGCTTGCCAGTTCTCGTGGAGTTTAGAACTCAATTTCTGACGGTGCCATTTCTAGTTTCTCTGAGTCCCATCGTTTGTAAAATAGGGATAGCAATTTTTTTAACTCTGCTACCTGCCTCAAGGGGGTCGTTGTGAGGACTAAAAGCGATAATACATGTGAAAGTGCTTTGCAAACCACACAAATGTTAGCTATTGGGGTCGTTGTTATCCACCATCTGCGTGCTATTCATGCCCAATATATACGCTTCATGCCAACTCAAGCCCTAATAGTCCGTATATAAAGTGTAATTAATTGTACAAGTTACTCGAATAGCACTGAAACCCAGTATTTTGGCCATGATACATCCTAAATACATAACAGATTTTGGAGTAAATCAGTTTCAGTCCAAACCAGAAGAGGGGGAAACACAGATGCCTTCACACGCATGCCAGGCGAGTGAGACCCACCCAGGCAGGGTGGATCCAGGGCACGGGAATGCAGCCAGTCTGCAGGCTTTCTGTGTTTCCAGCCAGAGGCTGTTATAGGGAGCAGTGACCCCCCACAACACAGATGGCCCCGATGTGCCGAGAGGCTCTCTGCACTCAGAACCAAGTTAACTGGGAAGCTGACTGCTTTCTTCTTGACCTTGCACACTAGCCAACCAGAATATTAAGTCAAAGCAGCCCAAAATAGAAGCAGGTAACTAATGCTCAACGCTGCTGTCCCTCTCTCCCCTGACATTACTATTGAGCTGATCTGCAAACACAGCTGGTATTTTCCCTACAATCTGAATTCACATAGAATTATTCCAGTATTTTCCCCAGTCTTCTCCAGGGGCCTTGACCATGTAGGACCTACTGTTTGAAACTGGTCTCCACTGCTGACTGCCGAAGGAGAAGGCCTGTCGGTCTGAGGACTCAAAGCTGCAGGTGATGCAGCCCAAAGGCAGGGTCAGTGCCCGGGAAGAGCTGTACCTAGAGGGAGTTGCTGGGGAACAAAGCAGGATGTTTGAGATGTGACTCTATGAATCTAGGGGAGGAAGGATGGCATGGTGTGTGTGGAGAAGACGACAGTAGAATTTGAAAAAAGATAGTGGGAAGAAGTCAGAGCATAAGTGGCCTCAGAAGCTGGATGTTCTGCAATAAGTCAGGAAGCAATTATTCAGAGGCATCTTGCCAACAAAGGTCTCCAGTGAGGCCGGGCCTCTTCCAAAGGACTCCCCAGAGACCAAGTGCATCCATCAGCACGGACCCAGAGCCCCTGTCTGGCATCTCCTCATCCAGCACCTGAGCTGGGAGGAGTGGGCAGCAAATTGTAGACTTTCCTGGGAATCCTTCTGAGATCCAGATAGAGACATTGCGGCAATGACTCCATCTTGAAGGAGTATTTCTCGGCACGAGGGGTCCCCTCTGGGATTTGCAAATATATTTCTCCATCTCCCAAAATATTAATCCTGGCTCCACTGAGCAGCACTGAGAGTGTGGAGCACCTGAAGATGACTCCAAGTCCTGGAAAAGGGGTCCTGACAAGACTTTCCTTTCTTATGGAAGAGGGGTAGCCAAAGGGTGCTGGGAAGGTCTGCTGCAAAACCAAACTCTTCTGCAGATGCTTGAGAGTTTATCATTGAAGCTTTACTTATTAGCATTAATAAGTGTGCCCTTTTAATTAATATGTGGTACAAGCGTGTCATCTTGTAATCTTCTGGGACATTTCTCAGAGGAATGAGCCACCGAGCCCCTGATCCTTTGGTAGACATCCACTGTGCTCACAGGGGCCGACCAGAAGTCTGAATCACCAAAACCCTGCATCCTGGAGCAGTGGGAACTCCTATGGGGACAAAGGACCTAGTAAATGGAGGTACTTGGAAGGAGGAAGAGGACCAAGGGCAGTCGCTCATCCACCACCTTTGCTCAGTGTCAAGGCTGGAGTCTGCCCTCATTAACTGATGTGATTACTGATCGGTAAATGTGATGAGGTTAAACTACAGATACAGGAGCACAAAGAGAAAGACACAGTCTTCTTCTGTTGAAGGCACAGATTCCAGGCTCTGGGGATGGGGTGCTTCCCTGGTTGCCCAAGGTACCCCTCTCAAGGGTCCCAAAGGGCAAGTCTACCCTCAGCCAGGTGCTGTTTCTGCACATGCTGTTTTTAGAATGTAGAAATCCTCCTACCAGGACTTTTACCCTTAGAGGTTCCTTATCAGCTTTCCCTGTTTCTATACACCGAGAGACACAGAATAGTCAAAACAAAGAATGATCAAGGCAAAGGCACAGAATAGTCGAGGCACACAATAATACAAGCTCCTGCAGGGGTGTTTGTTCTGCCAGATATCCGGGTGCTGGTAGGGAGGGGCCTGGCGAAGAGGCACAGCTCTGAACAATTGCAATTTAAAATGTAAAAAGTCTGAAACCTTTCCAGATACTGGAGATTCCTTTTTGTCCCATGCAGAGGGGGAACTTCTCTTGAGCCAAAGCTGTTCCTGCCAGCTCCATGCTAACCACGTGCTTCTCCAGTGGGGTGATGCAAACCTGCTGTGACAGAGACAAGGCGGCCCAGGGGACCACAGGACGTCCTCCTATCCTCCTATAGGAGGCCACCTGCATCCTCCTATACTGTCCATTTTACTCCAGAGAAAATAGCTGAAAATATTTTTCCACGTGGAACATGATCAAAACTGTGTATGTGATTTCAAAAAATGCAATTTTATGCTTTCTCCCTGCTACTTCAGGTGGTGCCTCTCGGGGTACCAGGAGTCACCTTCACAGAGGAACCCCACAATGCCTGAAAGGGCCTCTCAGAAACCCTGTGTTCCATAGTAGCCATTTCTGAACTTAGTTCTACAAGTAAGCTGTATTTTTTTTTTTAATTTTAAGGCTTTGAAGACCAGTAATATAAAAACAGCAATTTCCACCCCCAAAATACTTTTGGTCAATTATCAGCCCTACCTACTTCAGTGTGGACAGACCCCATGAGGCTTCTAAGCCAAGGCAGGATTTGGTAAAAGAGAGAGTGCTCAGCAGCAGAGCGGCTGATGGTGTTAGAACACATTTCCTGGCTTCATGGCTTTGCCTGAGACCAGTCTTAGAGTCTACACTGCCTGCACATGCTCAGCCCAGTGTTTGCCCACAGCCTGAGCCCGATTCCACCACTCGTGTCCCAACTGAGTTGTGTGAACAAGGAGTTCTTCTTAGCAGAGTGACCACCAACGTTGTTGATTCATCCCTGAACGTTTCGTCCAGCTGAGTGTCAGATGCAGGTTTTGGGTCGCATGGAACTGTCACAGTTCGGGGATTCTATTTAAGAAAAAGTGCAAAAACAGCTTACCTTTGCAAATTTACAAAAATCTGTGAAGAACGCGTTGCTGGGCTCTCCCAAGGCCTTGGAGGGGTCTGCGCAGTTGAGGATCTGAAGCTTAAGCTCATTAGCTTGACAGTAATCTGCCTCTGCTCCCAGGCTTGACTATATTTATACTTTTGCTGGGGATGGGGGGGTGCCTGGATTGCCAGTGATATATTATTTTCTCTCCCAGATGTAACAATTCGTATTTTTCCAAGCTGCATCTCATTTTATAGCTTCCTGCCCAAATTTTCCAGTCTCTTTGGGTCCATATCTATTTCTTCGTTCTGGCTGGACTTTAGTGCAGCTCCTTGGGAGATGTTCAGGGGCATTCAAACAATGGGCTTGGCCCAGGAGCATGGAATTTCCTGAAAGCCAGCAGGCGTCTCTGGTGGGTTGTTGGGATAGACTGATCAACGGTTTTTAACACTGGGGATGGAGTTGTACCAGTCTATGCCAAGAGTCTTTCAGAGGCAGCTCATATGGAAACCATCAGCTGCAATCCCACCCATTAGTTCACTTGAAGGCAGCCGGGTCTGGGGACCAGCGGCTCCATGGCCAAGAACAAAAGTACCACACGCCCTAAACCAGCCAGGAGTGCTGAGGGGCGTTTCATCAAAAGATTCCCAGTTCTCTCAACCAGTCACAAGAACCAAAAGGGTAGACTAAAAATTGGCTGCATTGGTGAGTACGTATATGCATCATACTACAGTCAAGTTTATGTTACTTTGAGGCTTGCAGTCCTTCAAAGACCTCCGGTTGCATTAAAGATACTTTCCAAATCCTAATTACTATTGCCTTCCTCTCTGCTTACTCCTCTCACACGCCAAGATCACCAAAGTCATGTTGGTTTCTTAGAGGTGCCTGCATTCTCTCTTGGCTTCCCTTGAGCTTTGCCTCTGTCTTGAACACTTCTAGCTCCTTCTCAGTGACTCCTGCTCATCCAAAGTTCTTTGCCTGGGGTCTTCTCTGTCTTCTCTGAGACACTCCCTGCACACTCATTCCATTTTGCCTTTATCTCTCTTTATTTAACACCTACCTTTGCCACGAAACTGGAAGCTTGTGCTTCAGTTATCCACTCGACTGTAACAAGCGCCCCAGAAGTGCATGGCTGAAAACAATAATTTCATTAAGTAAATTGATTAAAACAAGTAGTGTCATTAGCTCTCAGATCCTGGGGGATGACTGGATTCATTTGGGTGAATCTTCAGCCTTAAGTGAGTGGAGCCAGGCTAGCTGGGGTGTCTGAGCTGTGGATCAGGTGGCCAGTGCCGGCGCAGGCTGCCCCGCAGCTCAGCGAGGGCTTTGAGAGAGTGCTTGGATGTCCTCCTGATGGCCTCTCTGTGGCTTGGACTTCTCATGGCAGAGTTGCTTGGTTCCCAGAGGAAGAATGTGAAAATGATGAATCGCAAAGCTTGAGTTGAGAAGTCATCGGGTATTATTTCTGCTGCAGTCCTTAAGCGGTCAAAATTGAAGGGAAGGAGAAGTAAGTTCCACTCATCGGTAAGGGAGTGGCACACACATCTAGAAAATCCATAGTGGGCATCTTTGGAAAGTATCTGGCACAGGGAAGGGGAGTGACCCTTGTTCCCTAGAACCAGCCGCCCAGGGCCCCCCACCAAGAGCCAGACCTGCGGCTGTTTGCTCCAAGTCTCACTTGGGTTCTTTGCTCATACTTACATTGGTCTTCGTGTTTGGTGTCTGCCCTGCTGTCCAACCATGTGGATACTTTTCCTCTCTCTGGCTTGTTGAAAGTAAAGGTAAAATTAGACAAAAGATCTATGACTTAAACAAGAGATTCATTACTCATACCCAGTGCGCATTGATTGTGGCACAACAGGAACACGCACGCTCACTGAAAGCAAGGGCCAGGCGCTGTTCATCAGGTTATTGGGGCTCCAGGAACAGCCCCTCCTCCACCACCCTCACGACCGTTGCTGATGCTTCAGACCAGCAGAGGGTGGCCCAGAAGGTGGGCTCCAGAGTCAGGTGACACATCTGAAACCTGGCCGCCGCAGGCCTCCGTGGCCCAGCTTCATGGTTTCTGTGGGACTTGGTACGACTGGAAATGTTTCCTGGACGCTCTTTTCCTTGGCTAGAAAGATGATCCTCCCGCATCACCAGGAAGAAAGGAGGGAATGTTGAAGTGAGTTCTGGAGGCAGCACATTAAGGATGGGGTTTGCTGCCACCATTGCAACCCTGCTTAATGCCACCATCTGGCTCAGGGGAACAGGGAATTAAGAACACATTTAAAAAAAAAAAAAGAAATATTCCAAATAGGGGCCTCCCTGGTGGCACGAGGGATTAAGTCACAGCACTATGAAGCTATCTGCAGCTACTGCTGCATGAGTTTGATCCCTGGCCAGGGAGCTGACCCACATGGTGCAGCAGACCTCTTCTGTCTCCCCGCTGCTCCCCTCAGCAGTGTATTTCAGTCGATCTGCCTGTTCTGCTCCCCACTCTGTCTCTGGTGAATCCTTTCACCCTCTCCCCCACACCTTGGCCAATAAATCTTTAAAAAAAAAAAAAACAAAAACAAAAACAAAAACACATCGATCATCCTAGGAAGAGTCTCTGGGAGGCGAGGCTCTGTCGGCTGCAGTGGTCCTCATGCACGTGGCAAGTGCATGTCCCCACCCCCGCCCTCAGGACACACGAGAGCGATGATCACACCCCCCTAGTTCATGGCATCCTCCTCGGGCCACAGCAGCTAAACTCGGGTTCAGAATTCTCTTCTTCCACATTTTGAAGATGTTAATTGCCCTTTGGTTTCTTGTCTCCAGTGCTGAGAAGTCTGAGACCAATTAGATGCTTGTTCTTTTTCTTCCTTCCTTCCTGGAAGCTGTTTTTGATGCTCCTAATTTTCACTGTCTTGTGTCTTAGCACTTTTTTCTTTTCAATCCTGTTCAGCACTCAAGGCTGAGGGTCAGGGTATTCGAAGGTCCACTCACCAGGGCAGAGGGTAGACAGACACGAACATTCTCCACTCAAAATCACGAATGCTAAATGTTTCGGAACGCAAGGCTACTCCATATGGGAAGCATTTCACATCGACTTTACGGACTGCTACAGGTACTCAATAAACATCGTGAGTGAGCAAATGCGTGAGGAGCACATTGCCTAGCGGCTGGTATTTTCACAGGAGTGCCGCAGATGGAGAGAAAGACGCAAAGACTTGATTCCTGCCTTGAGGAAACAACTTTCATAGTTCTTAGTAGATAAACCTGAAGTTCTTACATCACCAAGTATATGTGAAATACCAAAGCCGCACAGCAGAGGGACCGGCAGAGAAGTCTTCCCGCAAAAAATAAATAAATAAATAAATAAAAGGAGCTGAGTTTCGAGGATAGTACAGGAGCGGAGAGGCGGCAGGGCAGTGGGGAGGGAAAAGCTTGGGCCCAAGCCCACGTGGAGCACAGGGCTTGTTGAGTGAAGAGTGAAGAATACAGAGAAGAAGAAAGAAGAGCAGTGAGATTATTGTCAGAAGGGAAGCGAAGGCTTTCTTGCTTCACTGAATCCCCACAGAGGGTTCTGAAGGGTTACAGGGTCCCCAAGGTCACTGCATGCGGGAGGCGAGGCGGAGGCAGGTATTAAGCCTCCCACATGGTTATCTGGCACCGTGTCATGTCTTCAGGTGTCAGCTAACAGCATCAGGAAAAAGGACCACAGCCACCTCCCCATGCCCTGTCAGACACCCGACAATTTTTGCGAGCCTCTGTCTGCAGAAGACCAGCAGGGAGAAAACAATACGGAGCAAAGGGCTCTTGTGATTGTTCCCAAGGACAACAACCATGCAAGGGTGTGTCCTCCCCACAAGCAGGACAAGGCCTGACTGGAGCAGCTCAGAGAGGACCAGCCTGAGACCCTAGACATGAACGGGGCCTCTGGGGTGGGGTTCCGAGACCCACTCCAACTTGGAGCTGGATGAAGACTTTCAGAAGGCTTGAATGTTGGCAGCAAATTAAAAAATTATACAGGGATAAAGAAATGACAAGGGAGTTCATCGAGTTCGCATTCATTTTTTTCCTTCTGGGTGACAACTCATGTTTTGTTTTCTGTCTTATGGGTGTACTGGGGGAATATGGTGAGATTTTGTCGACAAGATGAGTTCAGTCACTGGGGAGATGAATCGAGGCTTTGCTTGAGCTTGGGACACGGGTAGACCTAACTCAGTGAAAGTCGCTGGTTCTTCATGAAAGCACCTTCCCAAAGCAATTTCTGGATAAAGCCTGAAATCAAGATGTGCTAAGAAATACATTCCTTTGGGACATAAGTGCGGTGTGTGCAGCTTACACCATTTGTCTTATAAACAGGGAAAATTTATGGTTAGAATTTTTCTCTGGAGACAGACGAATCGCAGCTTGTACTCGGGCCTTCCGCTTCTACTGTTACCAGAGCTCACCTGAGGTGGCCAAGGGACACCTGGGACTTGCAATCACAGTTCAGATTGTGCAATTGCTTTAGAAAAAGCAAGGGCTCGCAGCTGAAAATGATCCAAACCAACATCGCCCCTCGTCATACCTGCCCGAGCTCCAAAATTTGACGTGAAGGAGGCTTATGAATTCAGGATGCAGAACCAGGGCTGTTTTGGCAGAAAAGCCGTCTGCAAAGAGGCCCTGTGATGCAAAGCGGTATAGAGCAAGACGAGATGCTTACCTTTTAATTGCTTTACCTGGATCGTTTCCTAATGGGCCTGAAGGGACCTGAGAACTCCGGTATTTCCAGGAAAGTGAACCCCACTGTAGCCAGGTCAAAGCAGGGGTGGGGCTCCGACCTCTAGGAAGCTGAATCTCAGGTCTAGTGAAATGCAACACTGGGCTGACATGAGAGCCGGCCCTGACCACACATCAAAGGGGAGGAAGTGGGGGCTTTGATCCTCTCAGTGGCTCCACAGACAGTTTTAACCAAAGGAGGGAGCTGGGCGTGGGGGTGGGGCTCAGAGACCTGGGCTTTGCTTTCTGCCCTCAGTGTTTGCAAAGTTTTAGAGAACAGGACTGTCGAGGCCAGGGGGTGTGGGGAAATCAAGTTTTGACTGATGTTCCTAGTGTGATTCCACAGACGGAGGCTCTCCATCTGTCTTCTGCAATCCCTCCCTCGCCTGTACTGCGAGGCCTGAATTCTAATATTAGGGTCTCATTTGTTTTGCTTGAGTCTTAACTCTTATTACAATAGAAACCTCTCCCGGGAAAGGCAATACTATAAGCCGAATACATTATCTTACCAAAAATACCATTCTCGGCACGCATCTTAGATCTTGTCACTGTACGAGTTAAAACATGCAAAACTAAAAAACGAAGTCTGAGAGAACAGATTGGGGGTTCCAGATGGGAAGGGGGTTGGAGGTGAGTGCAAGGGGAAGAGGAAGTCAGCTGGATTGTGCTGAATGGAGACTCAGTGTTTGGTGGGGATCAGACTGCAGTCGTGTTAACTGGAAATAGCCTCTCCGTGACGGCTAGACAAAGAGTTGATTAGCTCAAATCAGAATTCAAACCCAGGATCCACAGGTTTTATTGCAGAACTGTTCCAACAAACAGCAGCCTGTGACATTAGCAAGTGTAGTTGTTGATGCGGGAAGGCAGGGACGGTCAGTTCTAAACTGTCCTGTCCTAAAGACGTGCTGTGCTATCTACGCACAGAGTCTTAATCGCTTTAATTTTAATCTCTTGCTTTCCAAAGAATCCCCAGCAGAGATGCACAGGCTGGGTCCCCATCGTTAGAGCTCCACGCTCCCCCTCCTTGGGCTTCCGGGGCTTAAAGACTGACTTGACCTTATGCAGACATAAGATTTTGCGTTGGTCTCTCAGACTTTAAGTCCACACAGTTGACCTTGTTCTGAGGAGGGAGGGTCACTTTGCGGAATACTTTACAGTACGTCCGCAGTAGTTGATGCAGAGATCAAATTATCATGCTGGAGGTGGGGGGCGTACATAATGTTATAAACCAATGTTACTGAGACAGCCTGGGTAAGAGAAATGGATGCTGCTGGGATGAGCTGTTCGAACAGGGCCACTGAGTCCTGTCGAAGCAATCGGCCACCACACTGACTACAAGGGGCCAAGCTAGATGAAAGCGCTAGGTCCTGACCCGTGATTACCTCACAGCTTCCTGGAGGGAGACAGCTGAGAACCCACGTGTGTAGTTGGCGTGCACTCACGCGCAGTCCCCAACTGCCTAGTGGGGTGTCAGCACTGGCCCTGACTCTGGCATGCCTTCCAGTCCAGGGTCAAGGGGAAACTACTCACTTGTTTTCCTGGGGCCTGACAAAGAGTTGGCCATGAAAGGGTCTGTGGGATAATGAGCGAATTAAAAAGATGACCTCATTGTGTATCTGCTCTCATTCTGTTCTGCACATTTCAGTGTGGAGGAGCCTGTGAGGGAAAAAGAAGGGAGAGCCTGGGGGCTCCCCCTGGGGCAGGGCAGCAGGAAGGGGCTCTGGCGGGGGCTGGTCTGGCCCAGGTGGTACCTTGGGCGGGGGCAGGGATGTGCCCTATTGACGAGCTGGTGTTCTGAGAGCACAGGCACAGGCCTGGCTCACTTTGTTGAGGTGGGAGGAGAGAAAGAAGTGGCTGGAGGCAGAGGGGGGTTCGGGTTAAGGAGGCAGAAGAAAGCTTAGGGAACCCCGCTGGGGGGGGTGGGGATGGGATGGATGGGGGTGCAAATTTTTAGTCCAAAGTGTTAAATATGTTTCCCCTCTTCAATGAGAGAGAGAGAGAGAGAGAGAGAGAGAGAGACTCAATCAAAGGTGAGGAAGTGAATTGCTAAATCCAAGTGATGCATGAGTGAAACCTGGGTGGTGGAAGGTGAGATTCTGGTTGAAGGTGTACGTGATGGGGAACGAGGCTGGAGTCCGGGGGTGCAGAGAGAAATTGCTAGTGTCTGACTCGGCCAGCCTTCCCCTCTTCTCTCGCGGGGCTTCCAGCATCCATTAAAGGAAGGAAATGGCCCCCAGCACTGCTCCTTGCAAGGCCTGGGAGGGCGAGCGTGTTAGGACCAGGTTTCTCTGGCCTTGGAACACCTGCGCTGGGGAGCGCAGCGCTGTCTGAGGCCAGGAAAAGCTGAGAACAGACACCTGGGGGGAGCTGGATTGCCCTGGGATGGGGCCCAGAGGTGCGGGGCACCCTGGAGAGTCTTGTGTTCCATGCAGGAATGAATTCATGGGGCCCCGGAGGAGGAGCATTGGCTGTGAGTTTGCATCGCAGGCTGCAGCGCACACAGGGGCACGCAGGGGCGTGGGGAGGCTGTGCTGAGTCCTGAGGCGGCTGCCGCCATAGTTTGAAGGGGCTCACAGAAGGGTCCTGGGCAGGCTTTGACCAGTTTGGTTCAGCAGGACCACTGGGCCACTTTCCTGTTCCTCCAGGGAGAGGGGGAGTTTCACAACAAAGGGCCCAGCAGGAGAGGGAGTTGGCGTGGAGGGAGCAGGTTTTCTGGAATGCAGAGATGTTTGTCCAGATTACTGGACAGGGGTGGGGCGGGCAGCGGCTTCTGCTGCCCCTTGTTTTCCTGAAGCAAGTGTTTTCACTTGTTTCCTCATTTCCTCACCCTGGGAACCTGCATTTCCTACCTGGGCCTCTGTATCCTGAGCGAGACCCTTGGGCAGGGAGGTAGTTGGGGGCGCTGGGCAGAGCTGGGGCTTTGTGACTGGGTGGTCAGGCTAGTGGCTGGGGCGTTCCCCAGCAACCTGAGCACCCACCCAGGAAACAGCTAAGAAGGCCCACCAGTCAGATGGCAGAAAACAGTCATGACAGGGGATGAAGGGCGGGGGATGGTGCCTCGTAAAAGTACGTCCCCCAGTTTACAGGAGGGAGCCAGCACCCCCAAGGCAGTGGGGATTGTGTGTGGGCATCACAGATTTTGTTGTTGTTTCATAGAGTTTCCTATATTCTTTTAATAGATGAAAATAAAGGCATTCCATGTGTCTTTCTCTGGACTTTCCTCAGGTCAGCCTTGCAACGTCCATCAGAGGATCCAGAACTATGATTTTATCCTACTGAAGCCCTAATCGGGCTTATTGAAATTTGCGTAAGAATCCCCCATAGTCTCCCCTTAGACAGAGATGTGTTTCGCCATTTCAATGTATGTGTATCTACCCTTTAAAGTCAAGTCTCTAGGGAAGGGCGTGTGTGTGTGTGTGTGTGTGTGTGTGTGTGTGTGTAACAGAGAGAGAGAGAGAGAGAGAAAGATTCTAGAAAACAGGGTTTAAGGCAATTCGAGCACTAATGCTTCGCTGAATGGTCCAGATCCCAGCGTGGGGAAGGCAGGAAAGGAAGCTAAGCTAGCCAGCAAGCAAGATGTTGTAAAATCCAACAAGTCATTCTCTTATGAAGAGTGTCAGCTGATTATTCACGGTTGTACAGCAAACCACCAACAGGCCTTCAAAGAGGGAAGGAGGGAGGAAATTGATCTACAGGCTTCACCCCCTTCCTTTATCTCAGGTGGGTTAAAATTTCCCCATGGAAGTAACTCCCAGCACTTCTGGGTTGTGTGGCTTAGCCCTTGGGTACCCTCTGGGGGAAACAGTCAGGCTTTGTGGTGTGATGCTTCTTCCAAATTTGGAATTAGGGGGGTAGCTAAAGATTACCTAGTGCAGCTGGCCCTCCCGAGAACAGCACGGGCAGGTAAGACCTGGGAGACAGGTACAGGTGAGGCTGGGAAACTGCAGAGACCCCTGGGGTCACCTGACACAGGAAGTTAGTTTTGTAAGATGGAAATGGATCTGTTCTAAGCCACCATTCATGGCCACTGGATGTATTTTTCTTGCTTCTGCTTATTTGGACTTGGAAAAAGCCTCCAAGTCATTAAGAAATACCGACCTGGAGCAGATTCTCACGAACAGCTTCTTAATGTTTTATTTGCAGGAACATGTAAAATAATATTCAGAATCAAATTCCTCATTGGAATGCTGCCATTACAATCATCATTGGTTTCCTTTTAAAGTTTAAGGTCTCGAGCATTTTTGGGTGTACTTTTAGCTTCATATCTCTTGGTGCTGTTCTTCTGAATGCCTACTGAGTGATCGGAACTGTACTAAGCTCCGGGAAGAAAATAGTGAACAAAATAAACCCTAAGCAACATGCATTCTAGTAGGGGCAGGGGGTGCTGAGAACAGACATCAGTGAAAAAAATCAGATAAATAAAAGTGGCAGCAAGTTATCGTGGATATAGGTGCAGGTAGCTGTGATGGGAAATGCAGCGCCTGGTTTTATCTGTAGAAGTTTGAAAGTGAACTGACTCTTAACCCTGTTGTGGGTCATGTGGTCCCTTCACCTTCCCTGTGGAATAGAAGAGTGAGTTTTATTTTTAAAGGTACACCACAGGCCTGGCAGCATACCTGAAGGAGTTAAAAGCCCCCAGACTCACACTGATCACACCACAATCACCGCTTTGGTACAACAGTGTCTGTGTGCCTTGAACTAGTCATTATTATAAGATGATTTTGTATTTGCTGCCCCTACTGTTCTTTACCTGAGATCAGGATCCTTTGCTGTGTTACACTGAGCCTCACAATGAAAAAATTAGATAGTCTTTTTCAGGGAAAAAGTAATAAGAGAAATGTTTGGCTTGGAAAAACCAAAAACACTCAAGAAACATGGACACTCTTTTCAAATGCTTGAAGGTGATGAGGCTCATCCCCTGCAAACTTGGGGACCAGAATCAGAAGCAGAAAGCGTAAACTATCAGAGAGCAAATTGTGCCGTAAGAAGGAATTTGGAGACAGATACGTGTGGTAGAAAGGGGAAGAGCTGCTCTGGGTCGCAGGCCCCCTGCACCTCTCCAGAGGCGTCTAAACCCTGCCAGAGGCCTCTTGGGGGTGGCTCTATCTGATGATCTCCAGGGGTGCTCCCATCTCACAGTGCTTCCTGTGGGGTTCGCTTCCTTTTAAACCGGTGTCTGAATGGGACTCTAAGAACTCTAGGGGGTCGCGGAGACCAATGTAACTAAAAATCTCACATCTGAAGTTTCACAAAGGACTTATTCGGTGAAACGGGCAAGTGATTTCTCAATTCAAGTGATCCCTCTCAGGCAGAGAACAATACAGAGCCAGCACCTGCCAGACTGCTCTCTCCCGAGGAACCCAGTTAGGAGCAGCCTGCCCGCCAGTGCCCCGGGCCCTCTCCCTCTGCTAAGGCCTTGGCTCCACCTAGTGGTGCAGCTTGATGAGTTGCACCCAGAGGGCGCAGGGTTGGGGCTCGAGGGGCTGGTGGGGACCAGGCTCCTGTCACTTGCAAAGGTTTCCTGGCTCCTTGACTTGATGCCTCCGTGGTGTCTTGCTGGGACGGAGAGCGTAGTGGGGATGGGCACCTGCTACTTCGCGCCTCTAGGAGGTCTGGCCCCCAGTGCAATGGAACCCACGTGGGGTTGGCAAGGAAGGGACAAGCAGCTTCTTGACTGATGGAGAAGCTCACGGAGCCCAAAGGCTTCCAAAGAAATATTTGGGGAGTCAAACCAGGGAATAGAGGTGAGAAACCAGCTCCCTCTGCCCATACTGTCATCACCATCTTCTCAGAACAGCTTCGACACCACATCCATGCTGCCGTTTCTTTCTTACAGAGTCTGTATACGGTTTACACACAGACAAATGTTTATGCTGCTTAAAAAATAGGACTCCAGTGTCTTCCATTTCCCCTCATTGTAGAGTTCAGCAAAACCAGATAATTATGTCCACATTTACTGTTGGCTCTGAGAACCATGACCCATGCCCCCCAATGTTCACACTGGGACTCTGTCACCCCAAAGAAGTATAGTCCTCCCCGGGGTATGTAGCTCTCAGCTCAATTTTCGGCGCACTTTCCTCATTACATGTGGAGTATGTGGCTGCAGTGATTTCAAAAATCTCATCATGTCTTTGTGGCTGTCTCGCTCTTATAAGGGAGTTAGTTTTATAAACAGGAGGACAGTTGAAACCTGGAGAACGCAATTAATCTGTTAAAAGATACATGATTCACTGTCAGAGACCAAGAAAAAGAATACCAGCTCCTTCTCCCTTCTTGCTCTCCATGCTGAGCCGCAGGTGCTGTGCGGAAGGCAGTGATATTATAGCACGATGTGAAGAGTGAACCCTTGAAGAGAGGGAAGCATGTGACCACTGACTGACTGGGGTCTGGAGCACAGCACTCAGAGATGGGTCCTTTGGAACAACTTGGAAAGATGAGCTGGAACAGAGCTTCAAGAATGTTGGGTAAACTGAAAGCTGTCCACGAGGGTGGCACCACTGTCTGTCCTTCCTGGCGGAATCTCGAGACCAGTGGTGTCATGTGGCCATCACTGATGCCCCAGGACATGGAGACTTTATCAAAAATGTGGTTCCAGCCACATCTCAGGCTGTGCTGTCCTGGCTGCTGCTGGTGCTGGTCACTGAATTCCTTATCGCCAAGAAGGGCCAGCTGGGGTCAAGCCCTCTGCTCACACACTGGGTGGGGAACAGCTAATTGTTGGTGTTAATCCAGTAGCCTCCTGAGCCACCCTAGAGCCGGCAGAAATAGGAGATCACTAAGGAAGTCAGCACCTCCATTAAGAGAACTGGGCACAGCAGCATTTGTGCCAACTTCTGCGTGAACTGGGGACAACGTCCTGGAGCCAGGTGCTAACATGCCTTGGTTCAAGGGGTGGGAAGTCACCTGCAAAGATCGTGAGGCCAGTGGAACTGATGGGGTTGGGGGGAAGAGCCTCACACCTAGTGCAGGAATCTGCACACGTGCAGAGCACGGGCTGCTGTACTCACTACATGACGGGGGATCTGTTTTCTTTAAACTAAAACTTGCTTAGAACTGAGATTCCTGCCCCGATGATGCCCAGATGAGAGCGGGACATGGATGCCATCAGATGTTCCAGGGTCAAGATAACCGGGAGGCTGAATGTGACAAATGCCAAGGACACCAACTGTGACGGGCTGTTCTGATGGGCTGTTTGCTTATGACTGTCTTTGTCTAACTCATTATAGAGAGGCCAGCTCGAGATGAGAGGGCAGAAGTCTCTTCGGCTATGCCTTCCCATCTCCCAGACCAGTGGCCAATGAGCTGAACAATAAAAGCGCTCACAGATTCAATTCCTGTTTCTCTTTGTTGGCTTTTGGTAGTGATGGGCAGCAGAACCCAGGCCTGTTCTCTGCCAGAACCATGCAGCTTGCAACTCTGGATTTTTTTTAAGATTTATTTATTTATGCATACAAGAACTGGGGTGCAGCCAGAGATGCAGTAGGTGAGAGGATTCATGAAAGACAGATTCAGGAACAGAACAGGCAGATCCACTGAAGTACACTGCCGAGGGGAGCAGCGGGTGAGACAGGAGAGGTCTGCTGTGCCATGTGGGTCAGCCTCCTGGCCAGGGATTGAACGTAGACTGCTGTGGCTGTGGATTGCTTCATGGTTCTGAGATTTAACCCCTGCGCCACCAGTGAGGCCCCTGCACCTCTGGATTGCATGCTACCACCAACTTGTCCAACCAACAGCCCTTGTGTCTGCCACTCAGGATGCCTACAAAACTGGAGGTACAGGCTCTGTCTTTGTGAGCAGACTGAAGCTGGTCACCTCTGTTCCTGTTAACATACAAGTGAAGTAAAGTCTGTTGAATGGCACCATGAAGCTTTGCATGAAGCTCCTCCTGGTGATGATGCAGGTGTCAGTGCTAAGAACGAGATTTCTGAAGATGTTTGTTGTGGCCGTGTGGACCTGCTGACCCCCAAAATGACCCACCATTAGAAGTAGCTGCTTCAATGCTCAGTAACTATCTGGATCAGGCCACCTCAGAGCTGGGCATTCCCCTGTGTTGCTCGGTCACACAGCCCTCATTGCTTGAGAGTTTCCAGAATAGAAGATTGATTATCATTCTGGGAAATGTTGGAAGATGGCCTGAAATTCTTGAGATCCGTTCATGCTGCTGTCATTGTTATGGTTCCTTATGAGTCCCTGTGTGTGGAAAGCGTCTCTAATTATCCTCCTTGGGGCGGTTTTGTTGTTCGTGACATGAGACCGTGGCCATGGTGTCATCAAGGCAGTGGGCCAGAAAGCAGCTGGAGAGAGCCAGGCAGCTGAGCCTGCCCCGAGAGCTTGGAACACAGACTAGACATTGCCCCAATACCTGCCACCCCAGCCTTAATCGTGGATGGAAGGACGGTTTCAGATCTGTTTATCTCAATGGCCATTTAAGTTTAGTAATAAAAGACTGGGTCATGATAACGCATCCTGAGACTTCAGATGGATCATTTATTTGATGTGTGTCAGTTTTAAGTTATTAACTTTTAAAATCAGTACTTTTTGATGGAAATAACTTGATCAAAAACCTTCCACAGAATTTTGAGACCCATTAAAACAATGTTTAATGAGAAAAGCAAAAGATATAAACAGAGTTCCTGAGTCTCTGGGGAGGCAGTGGTAACTGTGTGTTCTCTGAGGAGCCCATAGTTTGAGGAGACCATATAGAAACATGTAGTACTCAGCAAAATGCCATGAAAGAAGATTCTGTTATTCCTGCACCATTGTCATTGGAGGCTAGGAATTAAATTCACCTCATAAAGAGTTTTCTAGAATTTGCAGGAGATTTCAGACCAGTAAATCCTCAAGTTCAATTTTTACCATTACTGGATAATACAGCCCCCAAGTTATCGACAAAAAATTTGAGAAAACTTTAATTACACAGATTATATGTAAGTCAAATATCATGTTTGTGGCTCAGCTAAATCCCTGTCGTTCTAGCTCACTTTGCAACTTAAGCTCCCGATTAAGAAGTCCAATTATGTACTTGTTAGTGTGAATTTTTATGAGGATTATGATGTCTCCACAACTATATTTGCCTGGATTTTTATTTGATCTGGTGGTTGATTACCACAGAAACCTCAGAAAACCTACTCTGATAAACTGCGGAGGCACCACATCTCAAATAGACAAAGACTCGGTGGTGTCCTTAGGGTTGATATGTTTCAAAATTAGTTATACTGGGGAGAGAGAGGAAAAAAAAAAGAGGTGGGTGGAGGAAGGAAAGGAGGAAGAAGTGGGGGAGAGAGAGAGAGACCCTCTAATGCTCACGCCCATTCTTTGTCTTGGCGTATCACATGGTCTTGTCCCCTTCTCAGCAACTTGTCTTGGGTGCTCTCTCCTGGGTCCTACTGAGCCTGGAGCTTCTGAAGTCCTGTCCTACCCTACAATACACACGGAGGACATGCCACATGTGAGCCAATGCTGGGAAATAGCTATCAAGGTGCTCCTGCAATTGGAGAGAGCCTTGTGGCTATTTTCAAGTAGGTCTTTCTACCTGATTCTTCCTTGGAAACTAGAAGACAAATAGACCCAATTGCTCGTGTGGTAGTTGGACCTTCCCGACCAAAGTTTCCAAAGATACAGAATTCTGTTGGGTGTGAATTGTGGCCTTGAGCAGCTTTAACCAGGGCGGAGAAGACTGACCTGTCTTCTGGAGATATGCTGAATGCCGGGTCGGCTGGGCTAGGGCTGTATTCTACACTGGTGTTGAAAAGTCTGGTCTTGTGTTATAATGTGTGGATATATACAGCTTTGTGAAGGAAGAGAAAGAGGCATAATGCTATGTAAAAAGACAACAGAGAGAGAGAGAGAGACAGAGACAGAGAGAGGGAGAGAAAGGGAATGTGTGTTTAAAAATAAGAGTGAGCGACCAGGAAGAGTAAAGGCTACATTCATGCTAGCCAAGCCTCAGTGTTCTTATCTATAAGATAGAAGTTATAACACCTTCCTGCAGAGGTGTTAGATTACACTATCCAATACATGTGAAAAATGAAGTACTCTGTAAGTACTCCATGAGTATTTTATGACTAAAATGTGTCTTCCACAAAGATTTTATTTTTTTTTAAAGATTTATTTATTTATTTGTTTATACAAGCACTGGGTACAGTCAGAAGCGCGGGAGGGTGAGAGAATTCACCAGAGCCAGAGCAGGGAGCAGAGCAGGCAGAAGGACCGAAGTACACTGCTGAGGGGAGCAGCGGGCGGCAGGAGAGGTCTGCGCCCCATGTGGGACCCTCTTCCGGTGGCCGGGGAGCAGCCGGGGATCGAACCGGCGCTGCAGAGGCTGCGGGCAGCTTCGCAACCCAGCGCTCAACTGCTACGCCACCAGGAGGCCCTCTATTTTTTTTTAAAGATTTCTTTTTTGTTTATACAAGAACTGGGGTACAGGCCAGAGGTGTGGGAGGGTGAGAGGATTCACCAGAGACAAGAGTTTGGAGCAGAACAGGCAGACGGACCGAAGACTGAGGGGAGCAGCAGGTGAGCCAGGAGAGGTCTGCCATGCCATGTGGGGTAGCTCCCTGGCCGGCCAGGAGTCTAACCCACACTGCAGAGGCTGCGGACAGCTTCACAGCGCTGTGCTCAACCCACTGAGGAGGCCCCATAAATATTCTATTTTTAAAGATATAGATTATGACAGCAAATAGGTTTCAATATGCATGTCAACTTCAGTAGGTTGGGAGCAGCTATCTGTAACAGTGCCAAGTAGTCTTTTGGTGACAAACTTGGTACAAAAGGAATAATCTCTGTGAGCAATTAGTAATGTCTGTAATAGCCATGGAAATGAAAATTCAAACTCCCACGTAACCGAAATTTTCATTTTATAGTCAACATGTCTATAATACTATGTCTATACATGTCTGTAACTCTCTATAGTTTTATATCTAACTACATGTACAATTTCATCTTTTTTCTAACAGATCCAAGATCTTAAAGGTCATAACTATGGCGGACATCTTTCAACAGGGCTCATGAATTCAGTATTTCTATATGAATCGAATATTTTAAGCTATTTCCCATATAATTAGATAAAAATTTCAATCATTTATTTGATGAGTTTGTCTCAATGTTAAAATGATTCAAGTAATCGCCCATGTTTATGAAAGAAAACATGTTAAGCTTAGATTTACTTTCTTTGCCATGTTTCTGTCCTATGAAATATTCCCAGTCAACTACCGCCCCCCAACCCCCAGGCCCAGGCAGCTGCTGTCACCTGGTGTGAACTCCGATGTGATTAAATGAATGTGGAAAAGAGGCGTCGTGCAGAGAACCTGCCACATCTCTTTGGATTGACTATGAAGTGTCTCTCCCTCCATTTAGAGCAAGAGTGGCAAATTCAAGTTCGAAAGAGGCAGGAGCCAGGGAGGTAACATGGCGAGACAATAGAGAGTGGGGGCCGAGAGACTGGGGGGTCCACTCTCTACCGTCGGGTATAGGAGCGCATTGTAGTCCCCCAGAGGACCCAGCTTCCCATACCTCGGTTTTTCCCAGGCAGCAAGCAATTTGGATTTTTATGAGAAATCGCCTGGTTTTTAATCACTGACAACTAATTTGCAGTTTCAGTGGCTCAGATCTGTCCGCAGCACGGCACCCGATTCTGGGTTTCCATGGAAGGAGGGCCCCGCGCGAGGAGCTGACACGTGGGTTCTCCCCTGCCCCAGCACAGGGTGCTGTCACCCCGCTCCATCTCCTCCTGCACCCTGCCCTAATGAGTAAGTGTCCCGGGCTCTCCATCCACACGGGCTGGGATGGAGCCGACGCCTACAGCGTTGAGGACAGTCAGCCGCCCAGGGCTCCAGGGACACCGGCTGGGAGCGAGTTTGGAGACCCGCAGGGAACTCTCCTGAGTTTTGCATCATGGGTAATACTCTCCTTTAAAAAGCATTAACCCGGGTCAGATTAACAAGTCAACACTGAAACTGTATCCAGACAAGACTCCCTAATTGTGGGGAGAAAGCAGAGAAAGGGCCTGGGGACAGAGTCCAGAGGAGCAGACCGACTCCGAGGCCTCCCCCTCTGTCCCTGGCAGGCTCAGGGCCTATTTGATAAGGTGAAGGGAAATTGCAAAATTAGAACTGGCAACTTATACAGAGAGGCCCAGTGCAAGGCCGTGGGCCCGAGGCGGGCTGAGAAAGTTGAGGAATTGTGGGGGAAAGAGGATTTGGCAGCCTGACTTCCTGTGGCTGTATCCAAGGCTAATTAGTTTGCAGTGTTCTGTGTGTGCCTGAATGGAAATGATCCCAGCATTGAGAGGCACGGGGGTGAGGAAATCAAAAACACATGCACAGAGAGAGAGAGGGGAGGGGCCGGTGGGAGAGGAAGGAGACCTGTCTTGGCGGCTCCATTTTCTTTCTTCAGGAGAGGCTCTCATCGTTCTGTTTCAGAACCAGTAAATCACCGCCCGGCCCTGCCCATCACAGCTCCCATCTGCTGCGGAGCTCATTAAACATCAAAAGCCGCCTATCAGCTCTGCTTAGTTAGAAGCCTCGCTCGCTAGAGGTCTAACCAGGGAGGGGTTGGCATGTTTTTAATAATAGCTTAAGGAACTTCTTAGCACCCTGTAAATTACTTAATGCAACAAACTCTTCCTGTAGCGCAGCCAGTATTGGAAGTTACTGAACCTACCCAGACCGATCCCCGTGGCAATGGTTTTCTGGCCGTCACATTCCAGGAGACACAGTGTTAGTTAACACTTTAATTTGTAATTCTGAGCCTGTTGCTACAAACGAACTACCTTGCTGGGTACGACCTCCCTGGAATGTGCAACTCAGAATTCCTTTGTCTTTGTGTTTCTGACTCACCATCCGAAGAGCACACCCGGCTGGATTCTCTGTGTGTGTGACCTTGTAAGGGGCAGGAATGGCCACAGTGCAGGTTTTCTGATCCCATGCAGACCGGGTAAAGGAGGAGTCAGAGTCCTCAGTGGCTTTTTGCAGGTCTTTTATTGGGGTTCACCAGGCATATGGCAGGCAGGAGTGCTGGCTGGGGGGCTGGGAGCTGCCAGCCTCCCAACCCCCAGCAAGTCTTCACTCTATCTGGGCTCTCTGGCATTAGTTCTGCTGCTTCTCGGCTTCTCTTTAGGCTTCTGCTTTGGCTTCTCCTTCGACTTCTGCTACTGCTGCTGGCGTCCCCATGATGCTGCCCTTAAAAGCCCAGTCTTAGCCCAGGTGAATCCCATCTACCTATGCCCATACCCTACTCCAGGTGCCCGCCATCAGGCATGCATTCAGGACCGCAAGGATCCATCATCTATCCTGATGGCAGGAGGGCAGAAAAGCCTGACATTTTCTTTACCCTACAGACCTCGAATCCTGTTGCCGGGCACCCCGGAGCAACAGGAGATGGTGGAGCTGAGAGATGGACTAATAACGAGGGGAAATCAAACCAGAACTCTGTGCCAACCTTGAGGGTATCAATAGATATTTCAATGAATAGATATTTATTGAGCGACGCTGGGTTAGCGCTGAGACATCCAACAGTGGATTCAGACATTTTTGACTCTGCCTTAAGAGTCTACGATGTTACAGACACGTACAGACATTTGAAGTTAAAAATAAAGCAAAACCAAAAAGGAGGATTAAATTCCCTCTACCAGCACACAGAAGAGCTTCCTTGGGTGTTGGGTGAGTTGTTTAAAGCCAACTAACCCTCCTGAGTGCCGAGTTCTGTGAGGGACACAGCCTGAGGGGAAGCCACAGAGTCTACTTCAGAGGCGTAACTTCTCTAAGCGAACACAGAGCCAGGACTCGGTCTGTTCCATCCGGAACCATGTTTTTCTCCACCCAGCAGACAAGGACACGAGGAGATTCCTAAGCACATGTTGTCTCAGCATCCTTTTCTCTCAGCACCACCCATCCGATGTCAGGTTAATAGCGAGGACCAAAGGAAAATGGTGGCAGATGGGTATCAGGTGTTTGTTGTTATGAACAGCTTGCCTGTGTCGGGAGCTGAGCCATGGTGATGAGGCCGATCAGAACCCACCCTGTATGTCAGGAACTCCCAGGCCAGCTGAGGACAAAGCCCGCCATGGAAACAAAAGTTGGGAGGACTCGACAGTAACCGGGGAAGGTGCTCAGTTCAGACATAAGGATGAGCAGGAAAGGATTTTCAGCAAAGACGATGCAGGGATGGGGGCGCCTGAGCAGTAGCAGCGTGACCCTTTGCAACTCTCTGTCTCCCAAGGCCTCACAGGATTTCATTATTACTGTCTTCACTAGACAGTTAATGAGCAGTTCCTGGGTGCACAAAAGCACGGTAAGTACTGCAGGTACAAAGATTGTCTTTGTTTTTAAGTGACACACAATTTAGGAGTGATTAATGGGTGAATAGAAAGATAACAGGTAAGTGGAAGGATAGAGAGATGGATAAATGAGTAGATGGACGGAAGAATGGGTGGATAGATGGACAGGTGGGTGGCTGGGTGGGTGGGTAGGTGAATAGATAGGTAGATGAGGTAGAAGTCTATCCTTTCGTGGGGCAGTGCCAGTTTTAAGGGACTTCACACATTGTTTTATTTGTCCCTTTCTTTCTTGAAAGGGGGGTAGGAAAGCTGTTGCTTAGCCCATTTTGAAGATGAAGACTCACGTGTGCGTGAGTAATGCAGATGGCCAGGGCATGACTCACCCCTAGATAGGAGGGGGCCGGGAGAATATTCATGTGCTAAGAAAAGGAGAAGCAGGCCGGGAGAGGGGCTTTCAAGGGAGGCACAAGAACCAGCTGCTGCTCCACCCTGAGCACGCGAGGGCTCCTAGTCGCAGTGACAGTTCTCAGCGCCAGAGGAGGCAGTGCCCCCAGGAGTCTTGGAGTCTTGGATGAGAAGGGACCAAGGACCCATCACCCACATCATGCTGAGACAGAGGCGGGCACTGTGGTAGGTGTGATCTGTGAGTGTCTGCCCTGGGATTGCCCTCCGTGGAGTGCTTGCTCAGCATCTGCTGAGATGGGCCAGTATGGCCGCAGGACCGGGACCATTGCTACGATGACGTCTCTCCAGCCCTAGGTGTCACATCCCACAGGTTTCAGTCCAGATCCTGCACAAGTGCTTCCTCCTCCAGCAAGCCTTCCTTGACTTCCCAAGCGAGGGGAGAAGCCCTCCGAGCTACCGTTGTCCACTTGCCACGGAATCTCGCTGCCCTCAGAGTCCCCGCCATGCACACTGGACTGTGGCCTACTGAGGGCAAAGTCTCTTCTAGCCTTGGTACTCTCTAGAGTGACCTGCATGTAGTTACTAGGAGTTTGCAAGCACCATGATGAGCGAGTAGGTTAATGTACATCTGAAGAGTATCACCAGGTCCACCAGACAATGACGTTTGTGCTTTGTACATAAAGTGTCTGGTTCCTAGAAACTCTTCTTGTTTTAATCGAAAAGTTCTTTTCTCCAGAAGCAGGCTGGGTTCCAAAGCATGCTCTGTGATGGTCTCTTGGATGTGTGAGCTTGGCTAGTCTTTCCATCACACACTAGATGTTGCTGTGAAGGTATTTTGTAAATGGAATCAAAGCCCACAACTGGTGGTCTTTAATTAGAAGAGATTATTCTAGATAATCTGGATGAGCTTGATTCAATCAGCTGAAAGGCCTGAAGGGCAGAGCTAAGACTTCTCTGAATGGGAAGAATTTTTACCTGTGAGCAGCAGCTTCAGTGCAGAGGCCTGCTCCTCTTCTGGATTACCCTACTTATTTTGAACTTGCTTCGCCAGCTCCACAATTGCAAAAGCCTTACTCTAGCTTTAACTGCTAAGGATTTTACCATAAAGCAAACAGCTTCAGGAAAAGATACTGCATAGAATGGATCAGCAAGAAGGAGAAGGCTGATACTTTCTTGTATCAGCAGAACGATTTCAAGCTGTAGAAGTCCAACTTCCTATCTATTTATTTATTTATTTATTTATTTATTTATTTATTTATCTATCTATCTGTACAAGCACTGGGTACAGTCAGAAGCGCGGGAGGGTGAGAGAATTCACCAGAGCCAGAGCAGGGAGCAGAACAGGCAGAAGGACTGAAGTACACTGCTGAGGGGAGCAGCGGGCGGCAGGAGAGGTCTGCGCGGCAGACCTGTAAGGTCTCCTTACCACCTTGGAGGAGTACAGATTTGAACTGGCTTTAAAACTACAGAATTGTCAATGACTTACTCCAGAAGCTTACGCAGCAGAGCGTGGTTCCAAATTCTAGAAAAACATCAGCCGTTAGAATTAAAAACAGTAATTGACACGATGCTTTGGCTGGCTGGATGGTAATGGAAGCAAAGAGAATGCCTGGGTGGTTGGTGGCAAAGATAAAGCATGAGCCAAGTGCTGTAATTCTGTAGCTGCACACTATAAAGTTTCCCATCCCATCCATCTCTGCATCTCTTGCTTTTTATTGTCAATTGTGTAGGGATATAACATTTTTTTCTCAGGCTTCATGATTCACTCTGCCCCTCAGGAGTGTTTCTATGATGTAAAAATTAATTCCATATGTAGGTGCAGCCTCCCATTCTCTGAATTTCTCACCCCCTCCTATTTTTAAAAATGATCTGTGCTTTCCTTTAGTCATAAGCGGGGTCCCTTTCTCAGTAGAAATTTTAATATTTATTGTCACTAATTTTGCACTTCTAAGGTATGCGGCGTCAATGGTGCTCATAAAACATCTCAAAACTGTGGACAAATGCAGCAAATATACCAAGTAGTAAAGAATCCATGGTTGGCAGAGACCACAGTGATGGGGCGCTGGTTGGCAGAGTCTGTGTGGCAGAGCTGATTTCTGTGTGGCTTTGTTCTTACCTGTAAAGGTTGATTCCAGGACAGTTCCTCAGAGCGGCACTTCCATCGTGACTCATGGATCCTGAAGCACCTGCCTTCCGTGAATAATCAAGCCTTGATTGCTCACCAAGTGATGAAATCTGGGCTTTTTGGGGACCAGATGAGCCCACACATGGGAACCCCTTGCAGCGCCCACACTAGTGCCGAGGCTGTTTTCAAGTAACCTCAGAGCCAACAGGTGTGGGACCGTGACTTGGGATGTGACTGGAGCTGACTGTAAGTTGTCCTGCTCTGAGAAACTTCCCAGGAGTCTTATTAAGGCTTTTGTATTAGATGATTAAGGTTAGAGTTTAGGGGTCTTTACCTCTGGGTTCTAACATGGGAAACACAGCTTCACTCAATGGAAGGAAACACTGGAGCTACAAATCCGTCCACCAGACGTGTCTGTGCTAGTAGGTCTGTTTGTTGATAAGCCATCTCCTGACACACCTCTCAGGCGTTGTGACCACGACAGTCTTGGGTTGGATGGATATAAGGTTGGGTTGAACTCAGCAGTTGCTTTGGCCAGGAAAACATCTCCAGCTCTACAGTGGCTTTGGGCTGGTGACTTAATCATTCTGAATGTTGGTCTTTTTCTGCAAGAAATGGAGTTGCTGTGCAGTCACATCAGATAGAGTATGAAAAAGAGCTTTGTAAACTAAAATGTACCATATAAAGGCGGGACGATGTTGTGAGGATGACTCCTCACTCTCCAAAGAGAGTCTCCTCTCAACCAGGACGCTCCTGTCACCCAGGAGGAGCAGAACTTGCTCCTCCATCCTCACTCAGATGGCTCCCAGAATGCCTTGCTTCCCCTCTCTTCCTGGCCAAAGTCTACCATTACTCCACACCCAACACCCAAATCCATTTCTACCCATGCCAAGAAAAGCACTTTCTGACTAACCTAGTGGTCAGGGATTTCTCTCTTCCAGATTTCTCTCATACCTGCAATTAGTGCCAAAGAATGTGTCGATTTGGACAATTTGCCTTGCCTCCTATTCAGTGTATTTTCATCCTATCTTCATAATCTGATTTTAAAAATATGTTTTTTTATAGACATAACAGGTATGCAGCAAAGTGCCCAGGTAACATGAAGTAACCCACGCGGCCACTACCCACATCTCCTGGACCATCGCAAAGGCCACTGAACCTATTCCCACCAGTTGCCTCTGTGGCCGCCCTCCCTAATACCACCCTCTTTCTCCCCAGAAGGCAACCACTCTCCTGACTTCTAATGCCATAGATTCATTTTACCTGGTTTTGAATTCTCCATAAAGTATGTATTGCTTTTTGTCTGGATTCTTCAGCTCAACATTGTTTGATAAGTGTCCATGTTGTGGTATGTGACAGTTTTGTAACTTTTATTGCTGCTTATTTCACTGTTAAGTATTTATTGCAGGGATCTACCACAGTTTATTTCTTTATTGTATTGTTTGAGGACATTTAAGTTGTTTCCTTATGTGGTTATTTTTTTAAATTGTATTATTTCTTATTGTATTTTTTTTTATTTATTGGTTTACAACACTGTATATGATTTAGATACAGCTTCGTACCTCTTCAAAGGTGTGCTGTTACACACCCCCACATCCAAAGCTCCATAATTCTCCACTGTAGTATATTGGGCTATTTAACACTGAACTGATGGTTTCATGTTCTTTGGATGGATGTCCAAGAGGAAAATTGCCTGGTCAATTATTTCTAGTTTTAGGATAAGTTTAGATGGCTTTCCATAATGACTGCACCGTGTTACATTCCCACCAACAATGTCATAGGGTTTTCCTGTTGTTCTGTTCCTAGGAACTTCCCAAAACTTGTTGAAACTTCTCTACCCCTTGTTGTTGGGGGGTCTTTTTATTATGTTTCTTACACGCAGGTGTGAGATGGCTTCTCATCGTAGTTTTAATCTCATTGTAGTTTTAATCTGCATTTCTCTTATTAGAAGTCATGTTGAACATTATGTTGGGCTTCTGGATATCCTCTTTGATGAACTGTCTGTTCATCTCTGCTGTTCATTCATTCATTCATTGTCCATTCATTGGGTTTGTTTTTCTATTATTGTGTAAGTTTTGTATGTATCTTGAATATTAAACCCCTGGACATTATATAGTGTGAATAATGTCTACCATTCAGTAAGATGTCTTTTTAATTTATGTGTGTGTGTGTATGTGTGTGTGTGTATTTCACTTTGCAAAAACCTTTTAGCTTGAGGGCCTTCCTGGTGGCCTAGGTGGTTAGTCTCAGCGCTGTCACCTCTATGGCATGAGTTCAATCCCTGCCCAGGGAGCTACCCACATGGCGTAGCAGATCTCTCCTGTCTCCCCGCTACTCCCCTCAGCAGTGTATTTCAGTAGATCCACCTGTTCTGCTCCCTGCTCTGCCTCTAGTGAGCCCTCTCAACCCGGCACCTCTGGACTATACGCCTGTTCTTCTATGCAAAAATTCTTAAAAAAACCCAAACTTTTAGATTGAGGTAATTCCTATTGTTTATTTTTGCTCTTACTTCCCTTGCCTGAGGGTCATATCTCCAAAAACATCTTTAGCATTGATGCCATGGCCCCTACTGCCATGACACTTCTTTCTATTTCATTGTTGCAGGTTTTATATCTACATCTTTAATTCACCTTGAATTTATTTTTGTGCATATTTGTCCAGTATTCTGGCATTGTTTGCTAAAAAGACTCTCCTGTCCACATTGTATGGTCGTGGCTCCTTTGTCATGAATTAAGTAATGATATTTTTGTGCATTTATTTCTGAGCTTTTGACCCATGAACAATGATCTGTAGCTCTATTTTTGTGCCAATATGAGATTGTTCTTAATACTATTGCTTGATAGTAAGGTCTAAAATCCGGTAGCGCGATGCCTCCATTTCTCTCCTTTTTTCTCAGGGGTTGCATTTTCTGTTTGAGGCCTTTTGTGATTCCAGATGAATTTCAATACTTTTTGCTCAATTTCTTTGAAAAGTTGCTCTCCTAGAAATGAGTTGGGATGTCATCCTGCCGATCCCATTGGTATAATTTCTTCCTTAAACGTTTGATAGAATTCACCAGTGAAACATCTGATTAAAGAGTTTGGGTTGTGCCTTGTAGAGTGTCTTAATCAGGCAGAGAGCAGGATCACATATGTTTTAGAAAAATCCTTGTGTTCATTTCTGTCTGTTCTTGATGCTTGTCAGGGAGTTGGTCTGGTGGGGGTAAGAGGTGGAATCAACAGAGAAGAAACCTGGTCTTCAGAACCATCTGGTCTGAAGTTCGACTACAGTCATCCATTGTACACTGCACTGAGCCGCTTTTCATGCCAGATATGTCTGGGGACCAGACCTGTTTGGAGACATGACTTGGGTGAGACGTTGGATGTCTTTTCCAAAGACAATTTGGACTTCAGGAGGAAAATCGCAGCATCAGAGTTCTAAGCAAAGCGGTGTCTCAGGCCAATCAGACTGCAAAAATTAATGCTGCAAAATATCCACAATCGGATCTATCTGGGAACATAACTGGGAAGGGAATTGGGGCGATACATAGCTCGAAATAAAATTAGGAAGTGTTATTAAATCTGATTTAATAGCATAAAAGGACAAGGAAAGGAAAGAATGAAGAATCAATTTCCTTTCTAGAACATGGCTAAGTCAAAGTTCAGGCAAGTTCCTGGGAACTCTGGAATGGACAAAATAATGGAAAGTGGGGTGCTGCTTGTGAAAGGCACAGCAGAAATGTCTCTGCTCTAGTCTTGCTTTTCATCTCAGAATGGGGAGGTTCCCACCTATAGTTGGGAAAGCTGGACAGAGAGTTCAGGAAGGAGCCCAACAGTGGTTCTCAAACAGAAGCCTGTGGGCCAGTCTCCAGTGTCATTGCTTGGCCATAAGCATTTGAATGAATTACCCGTAACACAGTCACTACTTAATGCTACGAGTCAGCTCGCTGGAGTCTTTCTGCCCATCTGGTCTATAGTCTGTTGAACACGCCTACAGGGACGGGGGTATGTGGGGTGCTGGGGAGCTTATATAGACCACTTACCAGCTTGAAGTTAAACTATTTTTTCAGCTACAAAGTGGAAATAATGGCACTTATCAAGTGGTCATTACTAATGAGCTATTAAAAGTAAGGATTCTTTGTTAAAAGTTGTTCAGATATTAACTAGTATTAATACTATTAACCAGCGCCCAGGGAAAGTGAATCTATCTAGAACCATGATGTTGAATGTATTATCTGCAAGCCACATGCAGGTATTGGGAATGTGGTAAGTCTGAATTGAGGTGTACTGCTAGCATTGCTACGAAGAAGGACTGAAAAAGGACACATTAATAAATTTATATGGCTGCATGCAAAAGTATAATTAAAATATTCAGATATATGTTTAAATAAAATATACTATTAAAATTAATCTCTCCTCTTTCCTTTTTCTTTGATGTGGCCATTAGAAAATTTAAAAATATGTCTGTGACTTGCATTGGGTCTAGGGTGTTTCTCACATGTGCAACAGTGATAAGCAATGAAATTGTGAGAACCACATTGCAAAGCAAAGTCAGGGTAGAGGTGACAAGTTGATTCATCCCACACTTTCATCCATTTGCAAGGTTCCTTTCCCTGACGTGCTTTGAGCATTTATTTCTGCCAAAGAGTGGATGTAGCTTAGCCCACAGCCTTCAGGGGCTTACACACCCCGGCACTCCGGGGTCACGAAAGTGTGGTTCTGACTCAGTGTCACCAACCTCAGAGCCCCCAAAATGCATCTTCAAGGTAGGAGGCAACCAGCTGACACGGGAACCTAGTCTGGGCTAGTGTTCTGGCTGCAGCCAGGCATGTCTTCGCGCTGTGTGGGCTTAGACAGACCCACTTGCAGGGGTTTGGTTAGACACGTCTGCAAGGACACAGAACTTCGGAGGCCAAGGTCACAGGCTTGTCCCTGTATGGGTCACATCACTTTGCTGTGATCCATGCCTTAAACCTGCCCCTGCAAACCCCAGCCAGCTGCCTTGTAAATATCTTTGAATCACTTGGGGGACAGGGTGAGAACACGTGGGGAGCAGGGCAAATCTCTCACCACTGCTGGGGCGACAACTGAAAACACATTCTTGACCAACAATAAGGCCTCCTGGGAGGAGAACCACGTCACTCCGCATGTGTCACTGTGTACAGAGGAACCGCATAAAGCCGCCTGGGCTCTGCTCATCTCTACCTGAAGACCAGGTGGAGCTGGTGGGACCAGACTCCTGGACACTCCAGCTTCTGGACAGGACAGGACACATGCACACTTACTGGGATAAAGGCTTTTTCTAAAGATAATGCTGCCCTCAAGCTCACAGGCCTCCCTCTGCCAACAGAGATTGTTTAGACTGGGACACAGGGACACCTACCTTCTGAGTGACCTGCGTGCTGCTAATATTTACGTGCACATCCACATGGAACATGGTGTGTTTTAATTCCAGGCTGAGATTCAGCTCCAAGCACCTCACTAAGCATCGCTGACAGAAGAGCTGGTCTGGGATCCCCAGCTACACAAATAAATACTGGAGCAGGGCCTAACAGAAAGCCCCTCACTGCCCGATTTTTTCCAGATGGCAGTGATGGATGGCTGTGTGTTTATGTTGACTTGGTTTCCCAGGTGACCGGTGTCCTGGTTTCGACTGGTCATGGCTTGATGAGCATTTCTTGGAGGATGTGAGCCGCCTACCCCAACAGCCTGGCTCTTGGCCCAAAGGTCTACACCACACTCAAATGTCAAGAGCTCCCTGTGGTTCTTGGATGGCTGGTTAACTCTTTCTTCCCCACTGCTCTCTTGACCTGCTCCTCACAAATTTCTAGACAATACTCAAATCTAAAAACACATAAAGAATGTCATGGTGGGCGGAATAATGGCCCCTTATAGATTTTCACCTCCTATTCTACAAATGTGCTCTCTTCTGTGGCAAAGGGACTGAGAGTTGCAAATGTGGGTCAGCTGCTAATCATCTGCTCTTACAACAGGGCGACTCTCCTGGCTGATCTAGGTGAAACCAGTGTCATCAGAAGGCTCCTCACAAGTGGGAGAAGACAAAAGAGAAGGTCAGAGTGGTGGAATGTGACCTGTCCTTGCTGGAGGAAGGGTTCACGAGCCAAAGCTGGCAAAGGCAAGAAATCACCCCAAAGTCTCCAGAAAAGACCCCAGTCCTGATGACATCTTGCTCTTCATCGGGGAGATCCCTGTTGAACCTCTAACCCACAAAGCCATAAGATGATAAATTCATTCTTTTAAGCCTCTTGGTTTATCACGACTCGTAACAACAGCAACACTGGAAAATGAGCACAGACCTAGGTAAAGTGAAAGCTGACTTGGCCTTAACTCAGCTGGCTGTAGGGGGCGCCCCTCCTTCAGTGGGGTGCACAGGTTGATTCCCACAAAGTTTAGGGAAATGAGGAATGTTGGCACCCCTAACAACCTAGGCCTTTTGACCCCATGTAGGTAGGGAGGAAACATGGCTGTGAGCACCCACAGATCTCAGTTCAGAGGGCGGCTGTGCTGTTAATGCTGTGGCCTTGAAGGGGCCAGTCTCGCCACATCCATTAAGGGTGCTCCACTACCTCATAAAACTGCTGTAAAGGTGACACAAAATGAGCTGTGTAAGTGCCCGTCTTGGGGCCTGGGGACAAGCAGAAGCTGCATAGATCATGTCCTCTTCCAGCCTCTTTGAAATTATTTCTCAGATCCCTCCTGCCCTCTCTAAAGCTGTGGATCTGGACGGAGTTTCGTTTCTTAATATCTCTTGCCAGGGTGGTTTCAACAGCTCCGAAGGGCCAATTTCAGATTCAGTCCTCTTTGACAGCCTCTGGGAGGGTCTTTTTCACAATCCCTCTGTCCATCCTCCAGTGGCTCCCTGTTGCCTCTAGATTGAAGCCTGCAGGCACTCGAGGGGCTGTGGTGCGCCCTGCACGGCCGCGCCCCACTCCCTTCTCTGTGATGACTCTAGTCTTGCTTCCCTCCTGCTCCCGCTTTCACTCACTTCTGAGCTTTTGTACTTAGTCACTATTTTCTGTCTCTAGAACGCCTGGCCCTGCTCCTCTCCCCAGCCACCCCCTTGTATCCTTGAAGGCTGGCTCCAGTGTCACCACTTTTGCAAAGTCTTTCAACTCCTTCAAGAGATAGACATTGCTCTTCTATTTCCACCATGTAATGTGTGCTGTAGGATTCATCAGAGTGCCTTTCTGCTCTTTGTGTACTAAGTGTCTCCCTCTCCATAAGCTTATATTTGCTTTATAACATATACTCAAAATAAAATATATTCAATGCTTTTTTGGTGTGGGAATGAATGAATGAATGAATGAATGAAAAGTGAGAAGTGAACGACCCACGTCTTTGAAGTCGTGGCCAAGAAATTCAGTCCTACCTGTCATGTCCAGCTTGGAGCACCCTAGGGTGACCCTCTGTGATCTTGCCCACATGGTGAGTCTTCTTACATGATGGGGTGATCAAGCCACTTCACATTTATTTTGTTCTTATCTCACTTTGGATCCCAAAAGCATCTTGCTCTTAAATTCACAGGAAATCAGTTTTAGAGTGCCTTATGGGTAATGAAGTGATGAGCCAGTGATTCCAATATAATGGTGGTAGAAACGTCTGCTCTGTTTCTTCCTGCCTGGTCAGCTCCCTCTTTTCTGGGAAGTGGAAACTCTTTTTTTTTGGGGGGAGTGGCCTCTTCTGCCACCCACATCAGCTACAAGCAAGGAATTTGTGGGGTTGCCTGCCATCATGCTGGCTGCTCAAACTACTCAATCAGAACCCCTTTCTGTAATTTTAAAAATTGAAGCTGAAAGAGCTCTTTTCCACTTTCAAAAAGTGTGATGCTGTGGCCATGACACGCGTGGTTCCCAGTGCTGGGCAGAGGCACCTGCCATGGAACCCACAGGGAGTTCACTGAGTGAGGAGGTGGGTGAGCAGCTACTCCTGGCATCCACATGGGAGTCGCTGAAACAAACCAGGAGCAGGTGTGATGGTGTCTCTGCTGGTGTCCCAGCGACGTGGGCACACGGAGGATGCTAACACGGCTGTGTTCCCTTCCACAAGTGCGCCAGGCTATAGGATGCTGCCTACTTCTCCCCCACCAGCACACCCCACTGCTCTCACCACACCCCCATGTCCTCAGTCCATGCTCAGGGACCCGCCCACGGCCACAGGTTGGTAGAACAAGGACTCAGAACTGGATCCTCTTAGCACAGGGCCCACGTCAGTTTTCTGTCCTTTCTCCATCCCAAAGCTGACTCGAAGCAAAGCAGAAAATCCCATTATTTTTCAGTAAGGCATTTCCTGTTACCCCTTCTCCACATCTGAGTGTGTGTGTGTGTGTGTGTGTGTGTGTACGCGCACATATATACATTTAATAATGAATTCTTATTTTATTATAGTGCAAATGTATCCAAAAAATTCTATATAAGGAGGAAATTTAGTCATGTTCAGAGGGGAAAAAAAGCAGTCTTTGCTTTCAGAACTGTGAAAACTATCAAAGAAAAATTTGTGTTTCTGATAAGAAAATGAACATATATTGTAAATGTTCTGGAAATTTGAAGTATGGAGGATGCTAACACGGCCGTGTTCCCTTCCACAAGGGCTTACTTTAAAAAGTAAGCTTTTTAAAATTATTTTCTCCCATCCTGCTTTAAAAAGCCTATTTTAAGATGAAGAACACAGTATTTCCTTTATGCTACATAATAACAAAAATGATGCGTGTGATGCAGTGGAGAGTGCTTTTACAGGTATTTTCTTATTTATCCTTCTGAACGAAACGGTAAGACAAGTCTATTACTATCACCTCCTTCATTTTTATGGGAATCATGTAAATCCACACTCCTGATAAGGACAGGACAGTCGCCTTGGTTTATTCTGAATATAAGTATTTTTCCTGATATATCACAACTGGGGTAAACATAATATATTTTGCTTATATATTGTGCTTATCACTTTCCTCCCTAGCATTTATTGGGGAGAGATCCAGCATTGGGATTCAAAATAAGGGTGATTTGTTATAAGAGTCAAGGAGAGGTGAAAATGTAAGGAATTTTATTATAAAATGTTTCTGCTCTGGGCCTGGGGAGATACTGTCTCAGCTCCTGAGAGCTGCCTGGGCTAAGAGGGTCAGTCTTAATTGAGGATTGCTTAACTTAATTGAGGTTGGGTTTCGTTTCTAGCCTTGGGAGAAGCCATATCTCTCCAACCATCTCCCTGTCCATGCACAAATCTCACCCAGCCCGCTTGCCAAAGAAGCCTGAGGGGCAGGAAGGTCCCCAACAATGTGGAGACACAGCTTTGATTGACACTGTGAGGTTTAAAAGAAAACTAAGTTCAGTTCTGAAAATTTCCCATCTGTTCTTTCTGTATCATAAAATAAATCGAAGTAAAGATGGTCATTTGGAGAGGACGGTGCCCAGGTAAGCTAAGAGGTGTGGGTTGGTTCAGGGTGGTAGCCTTCTGTTTCCCTCCCTATAGTCATTGCTTACTAAATGCGTTCCACTGTGGTCAAGGTGCCTCCAGAGTCCTGGGGGCTGCTAGTAGCCATTCCACTGTGACCTTGGCATGGTCAGTCTCTTGGACTTATCCATCATTTCATTGGGAACCACATGTGAGGCTGTGTATACAGTGTCTCCCCAGATAGCAAGGGTTGCTGTGTCCCATATGTGGGGAACTTTCCTGTTTGTAGTTATCTCAATTTGTCATGAATTATCATCTCTTGTATTGTCATGTTTAGAGTTGCTTGAGGCCACGCTCACCTCTTTGCTGAATATGTCAATGCTGAGACAGGGTGACAGAGATAGGGGTAGGGTTGAGAGAACAGCAGAGAAACTATCGACAAGATGACAAGGCAATCTACTGAATGGGAGAAAATATTAGTAAATCGTATATCTGATCATGGGTTAATAGCCACAATATATAAAGATCAATGGTAAAACAAACAAACGACAATAAAAAAAATCCACAGTGAATCTAATTTACAAAATTGAAGGATGATTGTTAGAATGGCTGTTATCAAACAGATTAAGACACAGATGCTGGGGAGGACGTGGAGTAAAGGGAACTCTCTAGCGCTGCTGGAATGTATATTGCTGCAGCCACTATGGAAAACACTTTGGAAGAAAACCAGAAATTAAAACTAGAACTGCCATATGATCCAACAATTGTACTTCTGAGTCTTTATCCCAAGAAAACAAAGATATTAACTCAAAAGGTATCTGCAGTCCCACGTTCACTTCAGCGTTATTTACAATAATCAAGATATGGAAACAACCTAAGTGTCCACCAGTGGATGAATGGATAAAGATATATAGAAGGACATGGTGTAATAATATCCAGTCATAAAAAGAAGGAAATCTTGCCATTTGCTACAATATGCATGGACTTGCGGCACTATGCTAACCGAGGAAGTCAGACAGTGAGGATAAATGCCATCTGATCTCACTGTGTGAACTGTTAAAGCAACGAGCAAGCATGCATACACAGAACAGATGGGTGCTTGCAGAGGAGTGGGAGCTGGTGTTAACAAAATGGGTGAAGAGGTCAAAAGGTACAAAAGCAGTTATACAACAAATAAGTCATGGGGATGTAATGTATGACTGGTGACTGTAATAATTAAAACTGTATTGCACATTTGAAAGCTGCTCACAGCAGATCTTAAACATCTCGTGTCTTTGTATGGTGATAGTTGTTAATGACACTTATTGTGGTGCTCATTTTGCAATACATACAAATATTGAATCATGATGTTGTACACCTGAAATGAACATCATGTTATATATGTCAATGATAACTTCAAAAAAAGTAGGACTGGGAGATCAGGTGCTGGGAAAAAGAACACCCAAGCCACAGCACCAGTTAGAATTGGGCAGCAGGTGACCACAGCACAGGAGAGGGGGGTGGTAGCAGAGTCAGGACCTGTGGTTGAATCCAAGGTTAAAGTCAAGAGGGATTAATATGGAAACAGAGCACAGAATCCGAGGTGCAGGGGCATCGGTGCAGTTAAGTCCTCAGACAGCATGGGAGTCTCTGTTAGAGGCCGTTGATCCTAACAATTCCACACACAGCAGAGTTGACCTACTTTTTTCCCCACACAAATACAAGTCTCTTAAGTTCAAAATCTATGTTGTAGCCACTACATCCCCCTCTGTCTTTCTAGGACAGAAACCATCACAGAGTTTGTTTTCAATCCATAGCTTTCTACCCTTTGGGGATGTCTACTACCTCTCGAGAAACTTAAGTTTGCTGCTTGGTTGGTTGGATTTGAAGCAGTGTAATTTATGACTTCAGAACATCAGATTTGCAGGTTAAAATGTTTTAGCAATTTGATTATGGTGTGCGGCCCGAGGTGACCCAGGGCAGCATCTCCAGAAGATAACTGGCAGGGTGCCCACTGGCCTCATGGTGACCTTACCTAGTGAGTGCTGGAATTGGAACCAGACCCATCTGACTCCGAAGCTGAAGCCTTTTACATTTACTCCATGCATCTACTTGAATAGCACAAAATGCTCGGGCAGAAGATCAGTGCATTCTTTCCTTACAGATAAGTTGTATGACAAACCAAATTCTCAAAAGGTTACATGCTGAGCATGGAATCAGAACAAGGAGAGTTCAGGGTCTTAAGAAGCTAATTTCGGCTTAAGTAGCTAAAGGCAAGCTTGCATATGTGGGGGGGTAGAGAGGGGATCACATACTCAAAGACCAACAGAGGCTCTAAAAGTGAAACATAGATGAGGAAAGCAGGTCAGGGATCAGGTGGTGATAGGGAATAGTGGGGACTGTGGCAAAATGGAGAGTGTACACCTGCCAAAGGGAGAAATTACTATTCTATAGCTCCAGCCCATTATCAGTATGGTTAATCCAGATCTTCCCAGTTTTTCAAAAAAAAAAAAAAAAAGCTAGAAATCTGTATTTTCTTATGTAAAATTAGTTGACAGTAAACCTATTCATTAAAGCAGCAACTATGAGTCAGTACAATGTGGGCCAAACAAAACTTGTGTTTGGGTCAAGCTGGCCTATCAACTACCAGTCTGTGACCTTTCACTATAGAAAAACTTTTACCGAGAAGCCAATGATCCAAGCCATTTAGAAATGACTTCTTCTGGGCCTCCCTGCTGGTGCAAGGGGTTAAGACGCAACACTATGAAGCTATCTGCAGCCACTGCAGCACAAATTCAATCCCTGGCCAGGGAGCTACCCACATGGCACAGCAGACCTCTTCTGTCTCGCCTGCTGCTCCCCTCAGCAGTGTATTTCAGTAGATCCTCCTGTTCTGTTCCCCACTCTGTCTCTGGGGAATCCTCTCACACACCCCCTACACCTCTGGCCTGTACCCCAGTTCTTGTATGCATAAGTAAATAAATCTTAAGAAAAAAAAGAAATGGCTTCTTCACCTCTCAATGGTTGAGATCAGTGCTCTTAAGATTTTCTTTTGAACCCCATAGGACCAATCTCTGTTTATAGTCATTCTCCAGATACAACAGAGTATTTTTCAGCCCTTTTCCTCTTATTAAATTACACTTACACCTCGGTTTCCTCTCCTTGGCAGGATTCCTGTCTCAACTTTTGGTTGAATTGATACATAGTCGATCCTTGGCATTATTACTGCCATTATTATTTTTTGGAGTTGTCATTCTTATGACAAATGATTAAGCTCTGCTACCGAGAGCAAATTTTACTAAAATTCCACTCTCAAAGGACAATCCAAATTTCAAGATCTTGAGAAGTCCTTCCCTCCTGCCATGTACTATTGGGGTAAAAACTGCCTTTCTTCTTTTCAGGCTTTAAAAATTATCTTTAAATACAGAAATATAACTTCATTGGCTGGTTGGTTTTTTTTTTTTTCTCCCTAGTGAGAGATTTTCTGGAGCTAAAACTTATAGGAGAAGCAAGAAATAGAGACACTCCTCTAGATCTCAAAATGAGCAAGAGGATTTGGATGCATTAATTGACAATGAAAACTGAATTTTCCATCTAGATCTCAGTGATGCTGGAATTGGCCCTGCTCCCTCCCCATGAAGAGAGAGCTACTCCTGCCTCAGGTCACCTGCAGCCCCAGGACCTGCTAAACTGGAAAGGAGAGAGGGAGGGCAGCTCCCCAGCTCACCCTCTCAGCATATGCCAAGCAGAACACAGCACCATGATGCATCAGAGGAAGAAATGAACTCATGAGTTCAGTGGCATCTGGGCGCGTGACTCCACCAACATCTTCAAATAACTGCCCTTGACTGGTCATCAGGGCTCTCTCCACTTAATGTGTCTGTCCTTTAAAAAAGAACAAGAGGCTAATTCAAGATTTACTAATCAGACTTCCATGCCAGACACTGCCTTGCCTTCCGTGTCAAGCTGTGACATTTGATGACACAGTACAGAGTAGAAGAGTTTAAATCATGATTAATTTAAAGTAGCCAGCTCTCATCTCCTGTAAGTTTTACATAATGATAATATATTTTGCCAGCCCCCAACATCCTGATATCTAATGTGCCTAAGGCTTCTCTGCATTGCCATAACCTTTTATTGATGCCCTTGTAAAATGTGTGTCTACTATTTTTATGGCAAGCCAGTTCTTTGGAAATTGGCAATGCAAGATTTCCCAAGATAGCCTTTGCAAAATTCCTTGTTATTTGCTTCTTGACAATCATACCAGATAATCCAAAAGTGTTGTGGATTTTCCACTCCTTAGACTTGGGGGGTGAAGGGCATAGACAGAAATGGCCTGGAATTCTAACTTCTTACCCTATAATTTGGGCAAATTCATTAGCTCTCTAAGGTCAGTTTTCTCAACTGAAAATTGAGCATGAACACCTACAGCCTGAAGATATTGGCGTGGAGACTCAGTGGTGTAACATATACCAGTGACCACCACATGCAACCTTCCATAGTAGCTGCTAATGTCTTTCAACTTGTCTGTTTAAAGGGCAAATCAATGGCAGGGAGGCTTATTGCTCTGATGCAAACCTCGCTGCTAGAAAGAAACTTCCACCACCCAAGAAACACCGAGAGACCAATCTAAGTCCATTTGCAGGGAAGAGCTAAGTGACCCTGTAAGGCAAATGGAGTTAACCAGGCTCTTTGTTGCCTCCAGCCACCAGTCTCTATGGCTGCCACCTGCAGCTTTGCTTTCCTGCCAGGTTGCATTAGCCACCCGTGATATCATGTTGATGCAAAAGCAAGGAGAAAAACCAGCGTGCTTGGGAGTGTGAGCACAGGGCATACACAGCCATGATTGTAGACACCCAGGCTGAGAAGCCAGGGAGCACAGGGGGTACACATAGATAAATGCAGATGCCTGGGCTGAAGGGAAAAGACAGATTGGGAGATAGAGGGAGAGAGAGAAGCCAGAGAGAGAGCACAGAGATGGGGGGCCACTGGGAGGCTCAGTTGGTGCCTGCCTCCCAGCCTCCCTGCCCACTGGTCTGCCTGTGTACCCGGTCCCCTGCTTCAGTATCAAGGCCTGTCAAATCTTCCAAGGGCTCCAAGATTCTTTTCTGTTGGCCTGAATCATTGATGAACCTGCCCAGTCTGGGGCGGTGACACAACAGCCCCCCCATAAACATCAGTGTCGCAGACACTGAGGCTTGTTGGGAAGGCAGACAGCAGAGCATTCTTGTCCATTCTCACCTGGCCCCAATAGTGAGGAGCAGCTGGCACAGAGGGGGCCCAAGCCCCCCACCTTCCTGCCCTTCACAGCTGTGCTTTACAACCTGCAGGCCGGGCATCACAGCCGGGCCGGGATGGTGGATACAATTATCTCCCAGCCCTTTGAAGTCCTGGCCAGGAATATTTGTTGTCACAATCACATGTGATTAGGACAGCAACGTCCTCCCGCAGAAGACAGACCCCTTTGTGCGCCACCCTCCCTCTGCCACCGCCGGAGAGCAGGAAGTGGGGAGAGGGGCAGCCCCTGTCCTCTTGGTCCAATTTCACACATTGGTTTTTCAGTATTAATAAATTGGTTACATTTGCCCCACATTTGGCAGGCGAGGTTTCTAATGACACTCTGATCCCTTCAGAGAACATGAATCACTGGCATGCGGGGGCTCTGGTTACCTCCCCCCCACTCTGGACGGCTAAAGGTCCCGCACATTAGCAGGGGTCAGGCGCTCGCCTGGCCCGGGGCAGAGTCCGGGACAGGGGCCATGGCTCGGAGGCGCTGTCACGGAGCTCAAAGATTTCCCCTCGGAGGGAGGACAGATCACTGAGCCGGGCAGCGGGCAGCTTTCCACAGCTGTCAATCCCGCTTGGTTTGCATAGAGATGAAGAAAACGTGTGAGATTTTTACCACAAGAATCAATTCAGAGAATTTCAGGGGGGTGGGTGGGGAGGGGATGGGACGGGAGAGAAAAAAAATGTGTGGTGCAGATGTGAGCGTTCCCGCAGCCCGACACCGCTGCCTTTGTGAGGCTGGGAGCTGTGGGCCTGGAGAGGCTGGATGAGGACAGTGTGGACGTGTCTGCGTTTCTCTGAGGTGGTTTTTCTCCTTGCTGTGGAATCAAGTGTTTGCAAATTCCAGGAGCGAGCGGAAGCCCTTGGGCTGAGCAGGGAGCCCGGGTCAGGGCCAGGGGCCCGTTGGCCTCGGTGGCCACGAGTGGATGCAAAGGAGGGGAGAGAAATAAGCGAGAAAGATCTCAGCAGCCTGGGACAATCGGGGAAGACTTTGGGGGAGGAGAAGGAGAAAACAATGGAAAGAGAAAGAGATGCTGGAGAAGAGACACGGGGAAGAAATGCAGCTGATGCCCGCGGGCAGTTCGTGCTGGTCTCCCCGCAGGAGGAGGGCGTGGGTTCACCCCGGGTGCTGACCAGACCTGCCTCTGGGTCTGTTGCCTCCGGGTCTGTTGTCTGTTGTCAGCCCGTGCCTCGGGATGTGCCGATGTGGACATCAGTGCCAGGGGCATGATGAGAAGGGCCAGGTGACCCTGGGAAGGGGTTGCAGGGAAGATCTTGAGCTCCTTCTAGAAGGGTGGCTGGGGCTGGGGCGGGGCGGGGGCTGGGGAAGGCATTCCTGAATGAAATTGGTAGCGCAGAGCAGGGTTTGGGGGAGAGGAAGGAGCAGGACAGGAGAAAGCCATGGTAAGATGGGCGAAGAGGGAAGGAAGACCGAAAGGGTGATCGACAGGCCCCCGGGTTCCTTGGCAACCCCGCAGCACAGGCTCCTGAGACCTTTTCCTCCAAAGGAATGAAAGTTAGATGTTTTCTGTGACGTCCGGTGCACCCCGGGCATCTGCCACCAGAGCAGTGCGGCTCCAGGCTGAGGGGAGAGGGAGCACTGAGGGTTCAGAAACCGGGAGCCCCTGGCCTGGGGGCCCAGCCTGGCCTCCTGAGGGGTCCTCAGCCTGGACACCTCGCAGACTTGTGGCTCTTCCCAAGGGGTAGCGGCTCTGCCCTGCTCTCTTTCTGCCATGTCCTCTCTGATGCTTTCAGGATTCCCAAGAATAAATGACATTTCCCCCCCACACCATTTTATTTTGAAAAATTTTAAATCCCCACAAGGGGCGAATATGGTACTGAACGCAAGGCAGCTTGAGCTGTTGCACCGATTGGCAATGTTTGATTCTGTTTACAGTGGTGTGCTGGTAAACGGAGTCGTGTGTGTGTGTGTTGTGCGTGTGCGTGTGCGTGTGTGTGTGTGGTGGGGGCGTAAGCAGCCCTCCTCTGTAGTATTTGACAATTTCTATGATGTAAAATCTCCCACCATTTCTATGGTGTAAAATCTCCCACCAGGGCCAATTTCAAGCTCATTTTAAGCCAATGGTTTAATAAATGGTTTGCAAAATTCCTGACTGTTTATCTGTCCTCGGGACCTGGTAAGAGCTGGCTGCAGCACGCCATTTTTCCTCAACTATTTGAAATAACTTGCAGATATCATGGCACTGAGCCAGTAACTTTAGCTTGTGTCTCCTAAGGATAAGGACATTTTCGAACACAAGCAGCATCATTAGCACACTGAAAAAATTAGCAACATGTTTCATAATATAACCTAAGATACATTTCCCACTGGGGTTTCCAAAATGCCTCTTACAGATGAGATAGAAGCCAAAGAAAGTTGTACATTGCATGTGGCATTTCTTCAGTTTCTTTTTTTTTTCTTTAATTTATTTTTATCATTAAAATTTTTTTCTTACATCACGGTGGTCCCCAAAATTCTCCCACCACCACATCACCCGTGAAACATCACCATGTTCCCTTGACTCCATCCCTCCCCAGTTTTGCCCCCACCCCATTTTCAGTATCTTGTCATCTAGAATGGTCCCTATGACTTTTTTCTTAGTTATAGCCTTTGGGTTTTTTTTTTGTTTGTTAGTTGCTTTTATGACACTGACCCTTTTGAAAAGTCCAGGCTAGTTTTCCATGGAATGCGCCACATTCTGGATTTATAGGTTGCTCATGGCTACATTCAAGTTAAGTATTTTCTGGCCCAAATAAACCACAGGTGTATCTTATGTCAGGTGGGTCTCCACTGAAAGGCTCCAGTGATGTCAGATCATTTCACTGCTGCTGATGCTGAGTTTGATCCGTTAAACAGTCCCCGCTAAACCTCTCCATCCTTAATAAGGTGCCTTTTCCTTTTTCAATCAATCAGTAGTTTGTGTGGTGACGCACGGACACTGTATGGACATCTTGTTACCCAAAGCTTTAAGCACAGTGCTTGGTGTCTGTGCGTGAACCTGGTCTGAGTCTGCCGTTACACGAGCAGCTGAAATAAGTGATTTTCTAATTCTATCACTCCTGCGTTTATTAGATGACATTCTTCTTCTTAAAAGTCCCTTTTCTGAGAATGATTATGGACTCGGACTTTTAAAAAAAAACTTCAATGGATTATAATCCATTACTGTCATTTTCTTTTTGATGTTCAAATTATCCCAAACTTGGCCGGGGAGCCCCTTCAAGCAGGATCCTGTGTCCTTTTGACACGACCTCATTAATCTTTAAGTATTTCCTTTCTTTCTGGCATACCAAGAATCCAGGCTCACTTGGGCTTGCCCCGCACCAAAACGAGGGGCAGGTATTTTTTTCAGAGCGTCCTGATGGTTTTAGCGGGAAGTGATGTTTAGAAATCAAGATTTGGCTGCTGTGGAGGGGACATCACTGTGATGGCACCCTTGCTTTTGAGTTCTTTCAGTCTACATGGATGGGGACTCTATATAATGTATAAGTAAATATGATTAATATGATATATTCCATGCAGTCATGTATTTTTTACTTATTACAGATACATAGTGACTTCCCTAACAAGTGTGATCTTGGGGGAGGCAGGGTCTTGATAGAAGTAATCAAATTAAAATGGAGTTATTAAAGTGGGTTCTAGGGCCTCCCTGGTGGTGCAGGGTTTAAAGTCTCAGCACTATCAAGCTATCACCAGCCACTGCGGCATGAGTTCAATCCCTGGCTGGGGAGCTGACCCTCATGGTGCAGCAGACCTCTCCTGTCTCCCCGCTGCTCCCCTCAGCAGTGTATTTCAGTAGATTTGCCTGTTCTGCTTCCCACTCTGTCTCTGGTGAGTCCTCTCACCCCCTCAGCTCTGGCCTGTACCCCAATTCTTGCATGCATAAATAAGTAAATCCTAAAAAAATAAAATTAAGTGGGTTCTAATCCAATAGGACTGGTGTCCTTACAGAAAGGAGAGAGGCACTTATAGAGAGAGTGTGACGTGTAGACACAGGGGGCAATCGGTCATCTACAGGCCAAGGAGACAGCTGGGACAGTTCTGGCCTGCAGCTCTTGGGAGGCATCAAGCTACCAATGCTTGGATTTGGGTCTGCGTCGTGAGAGGACACATTTCCGTTGCTAAATTACCAAAGTGGTTGGTTATAGCAGCCCTAGCACGCTAATACCACAGAGCTAATTACCACACATTTAGCAGTTTCAAACAGCCACCTTACATTTCTACAGGTTGGAAGCCTGGATCTCCCCGGCTACACTCCAGCATGTTGGCAAGACTGCATGGCTTTCTGGAGTCGCCAGGGGAGACTGGCTCACCAACTTGCTGGCTCAGCTTGTGGGCAGAACTCAATTCCCGTTACTTGTAGGACCAGGTCGTATTTTCTACCTGCGTGTCCGCTGGGGGCCGCTCCCTGCCCGCTGTGGCTCATGGCTGCCTTGCTTCCTCTTCCAAACCCACGATGGGCAGGTGAGTTCTCACAGCCCTTGTGCAATCTCCTGACCGACTCGTCTGCCTTCCGCTTCTACTCCCTGGGTCTGCTCAAATAATCCAGACTAATCACCCTAAATTAAGATAACCTTAATTCTATCTGCAAAGTGCTCTTGCCACAGTCACAGTTCAGATGTGGGCCTCTTGGGAAGGGGACATTATCCCGCCCACCATATAATGACGTTGAAGTCTCATTTATTTGCTTTGCCCTATAATATACGTAGAATAGTTTCAGAATTCCAATAACATGATAATAAGTAATAACCAAATAATAAAATTAAAAGGTATTTGAAGATTTTTATCCCTAGACTATCTCCCACTGAGAGAGTGCACGGGGCACACTATGTCCAGAATTTTGCCTGAATTCTTTTCTCTGTGTGATTAGGTTATCGAATTGATACTCAGATTCATTTGTGTTCCATTTTAAGGGCTCTTTTATTTTGCATCTTTTCACTCTTTGTGTGAATAAGTGAAATATTTATATAGCTCAGAAGTTAAAACTATGGGCGGTGTACCTAGAGAATTCTCATTTGCATCCCTGTCCCAACTCTTAAATTCCGATGTGCTGTCGCTGCTGTGTGTGAGTCAGAGCAGAATCTATTTAGCAACTTCCCTGTTGAATACACAGATTCCTTTTAATTTCACAATATTTCAAGTCAGGTAGTGATGTGGATGACTGGATAGTTCCCCTTGTTCCTTTGTTCAGACTGGATGCTTCTAAGAAGGCTTTTCTTTAGCAGCAATTCTCAAATCTGCCTTCCCATCAGAATCACCTGGTAGTCTCCTTAAAGTTGATTCCTAGAGCTCCTTCTGGAGGTTTAATGTAATAGGTCTGGGTGGGACCTGATAATATTCATTTTTAACAAGTTCTCAGGTAATACTGATATTGTTGGTCTAGATCAAACTTTGAAAACCCTCTTCCTATATAGCTGATTCCTAAAATTAGAACTATCAAGTTAAAGCTTATGCGTTTTTGTTTTTGTTTTTTTACTTTTTAAAATTTTCTTAAATCATTGTGCATTTTTGTACAATTCCTGGTTTCTCCCCTCAGGTGTAGTCCCTATAATTTTCCCATCACCACATCACACCCGTGACCATCACCACAGTCCCTTGTGCTCTTCCTTCCCCTGTTTTGATGCCTCTTCGTCCCCCTCCCCTGCTGTGGGGTGGCTAAAGAGTTTATCTCCAGAGTGTGCCTGAGAACACTGCATAGATGTCCTTGCAGAAGCCATGAGGACTTTAAATTAATACTCACAGAACTGGTTTTTTTCTTCTTTCTTCCTTTTAGTTCACAAGGAAGTCAGACTCAAGAGAGCTGTAGCCTCAGCATGCAAACACCCATTGTAATAAGTCTGCAGGTGAGTCAGTCTCTCAGTTGGCCTTTCCTTCCTTCAAGTGGAAATATTACTCCCAAGGATAAATCTGAGTAAATGGCACATTGTATTGAAAGTGGTTCTCCAAGATGGCGTCCAAGATGGTTTCCAAGATGAGTAGACGCATTCTTGGTGGATGGAAGGACGCATGAACTTTTCCTATTACCTGAGCAGGTTCCTTCAGGATGTTTTCTGAAGATATTTTTCTACAGGCCAGTGATAAGTGAACCACGTCATAAAATGTAGATATTTTAGCAGCCTGGCAACCATCTAGTGTATGATTAATATGACATCAAAATAGACATCATCCCCCTACCCCTGAATCAATCCTCCACCAATACTCTCTGATGTAAGAGACACAAAAACTCTTTGCCCTTGAGGTTGGAAGAAGAGAAATTTGTTTTCTTTCTTTCTTGCTTGCTTGCTTGCTTGCTTGCTTGCTTTCTATTTTTTCTTTATTTATTTATAAATGAGCATTTATTTATTCTTTCTTTCCTTTCTATCTATTTTAAAGATTTTTTTTATTTATGCGTACAAGAACTGAGATGTAAGCCAGAGGTGCAGGGGGTGAGAGGATTCACCAGAGAGAGTGGGGAACAGAACAGGAGAATCTACTGAAATCCACTGCTGAGGGGAGCAGCGGGTGAGGCAGGAGAGGTCTGCTGCGCCATGTGTGTTGCTCCCTGGCCGGCCAGGGATTGAACTCATGCTGCAGTGGCCGGCGATAGCTTGATAGTGCTGTCCTTAACCCCTGCGCCACCAGGGAGGCCCCACAAGAGAAATTTTAGACCCACTCACCAATGCTCCGCTTGATTCAGGCGACTGGTCAAGTGGACCTACCTGTGGATCTGCTAAAGGAAGTGACCCACGCCTATTTTATTCAGTATCTATTCCCGATACTCAGTATCTATTCCTATAGGCCAATCCCTGTAATACAGGAAAGGCCCAGGATAAGGCAGGACACAAAGACACAAGTTGTGCTGTTCCCAGGGACTGGTAAATAGAAGGTTAAAAAAACTGACGACTTGAGGCCTGGACAGCTGTGGCCATAAATTTCCTCGGCCCATTGTTTTTTATTACTAACTTGTCCCAGTCTGGACATTCCTGAGCTTGCTTTCCAGACCTTTATCAAGTTGGCTGCTGTGGGAAAAAAAAAGGGGGGGACTTACAGACACAACAAGTAAAGACTCACAGACATGGAGACCAGACCAGCTTAAACTGGAGCTGCAGGCACAGCCTTCATGAGCTGCTTCCAGGCACAGTCACGAGCCTGATAGGCACCCGCAGCAGCACCAATAAGGGGCTCCTGGCTTTCTCACGGTAGGGAAACCTTAATTCCTTTGTTCTTAAACCTCAGTCCAAAAACCTATATAGACCCTCTCCCTGGCGCCTCAGACAGTCTCTCATGCCCAGAGTGGTCAGCTCAGAGCTTTCTTTCCTCCTCTTTCATGAAACAATAAATGGTGATGCCCTCCTTGCCTGCCCTCCCCGGGTTTGTGGGATCCTCTTTTCATTCTTGACCAGAGCTTCTCCAGAGCCCTCCCCAGCCTGGGAGCAGCGGCTCTCAGCTCATCCCTCTGGTTTCCAGTGGGTGGGGCAGTGGACAGTGGCTGGCTCACTACCAGCTTGTCAGCCTGTGCAACTGGAGGGTGGGTCAGGCTGGGGGACACCCCCGGCCCTCTCCCTAGTCTAGTGACACCTGTTTTATGTCCTTGTGTAATCTTACTTTCACCACAAGCCTATGAGTTTGGAATTAATTTTTTTAAGATTTATTTATGCATACAAGAGCTGGGGTGCAGGCCAGAGGTGCAGGGGGCGAGAGGATTCACCAGAGACAGAACAGGGAGCAGAACAGGCGGATCTACTGAAATACACTGCTGAGGGGAGCAGCGGGTGAAACAGGAGAGGTCTGCTGCGCCATGTGGGTTAGCTCCCTGGCTGGGGATCGAACTCAGGCCGCAGTGGCCGCGGGTAGCTTCATATTGCTGCGTATTAACCCCTTGCACCACCAGGGAGGCCCTGAGATGGAAATTATCCTCTTTTATTGGTGACAAAACAAAGACTCAGAAAGATTAGGTAGATAAGGCAAACGCAACAGGTGAGTCACCTCCCCCTTTCTGTCGTAGTTTCCCAGTGTATGTTCCTAGTAAATTGGTTGCTTCCAGACCCAAATCCTCCAGCCCACACAGAAGCAGCAGCAGCATTATAGAGCTCCTTTCGGCTTGAGGCTTCGCATGCTCGGTTTCAGCCAACCCTAACCTAGACTTTAGTCCAGAGGCTGCCGTTGTGAACTGCCCCAGTATTAGTGCCCAGACCTGCTGGCAATGTCAGCATCGCATTGATGAGACCGGGAGCAGGAAAGGTGCAGGATGATTTTTTTTTTAAAGATTTATTTATTTATTTGTTTGTTTGTTTATTCAAGCACTGGGTACAGTCAGAAGCGCGGGAGGGTGAGAGAATTCACCAGAGCCAGAGCGGGGAACAGAACAGGCAGACTGACGAAATACACTGCTGAGGGGAGCAGCGGGCGGCAGGAGAGGTCTGTGCGCCATTGGAGACCCATGCCGGCAGCCGGGGATCGAACCGGCGCTGCAGAGGCTGCGGGCAGCTTCGCAGCCCAGCGCTCAACCGCGGCCCCACCAGGGAGGCCCCGGGATGATATTTTTAAAGTCAAAGCTTGAATTGTTTACTCATTTGTTAGAAGCAAATTCTCATACAATGTGAATTAGTTTCTGAATATTGTTTAACAAGACCATTATGTTTTCACATGTGAGGTGAGTGAAAATGGGCTGTTTCCTGCCACCTCCACCCACTCCCTTTCTCTCGCTCTCACCCTGGGTGTGTGGATCACGGTCTCTTCCTCCAGGGATGTGCACAGCTGTTCCCTCCACCCCCAGCTCTCCAGGGAAGCTTGTTCTCCCACCTCAGCTCGCCTGGGGCCCCTGGAAACGGCCCCCTGGAATGATTGCTTCCACGCTTTCATATGCTTTAATGAATATCAGCTGAGAGCTGCTTATTGATCCAGAGCGGGGGATCCTCCCTTCCGAAGCAATCTGCAGTTGAGGAAGAAATGTGAGGGGTCCTTCTCCACTTCCCCCCAACCCCACCCCACGGTGACACCCTCCAAACCAGGGCCACCCTCACCCAGCACCTCCTTTTCTACGTATTTCTGGTGAGGCTGACTTAATATTTCTCAGACACCAACCACTCAATCCACTTGACCATTCCGCTTAGGACTCTAGCTGACAGGTTTCATTCTGAGACGCAATCAGGGGAAGAGGCCGTTGCTCTGTAAAAGCTTGACATCTCAAGAGACATGGATTCTACCTGCCCAGGAGCATCATCAGCTTCTACCTTCTCCATCCACCATGGGGCTGCTGGACAAGGGCAGGGCTGTGGACTGGACACTGTGATCACATGATTCCGGCTGGCAGGGGCGCGTTGAGCTCAGGGCTGAGGGAGGGAGCAAAGAGTCGTTCAGGACTGTGCTAATCCTAACCATGGCTCTCCAGAAGATGCAGCTCCACAGCCCCGCAACTGGAAGCCTCTCAAGGACCTGATTTCACCTGATTTCATCCTGATTTCACCTGTGAAAAGCTGAGCTCACAGATGCTCCTGTGCTGCCCACAGGTTAGAACAAACAGGCAGCAGCAGCACATGCCACCAGGCCTCTGCCTCCATGTTCATGCACCTTCCTCTCTCTGCAGCTGATGAGAGCACAGACTCAGAATTCTCAAGGGAATGAAGTCTGCGAGTTGGATTTGCCATTTTGGTATAGAGATAGATGCTGACGTTGGAGGCGTAGCAGTTGACAATACTCCTTGGTCCAGAAACTGACTGACAGTTGTCATTGGCTGAAGTCCTGATACCCAAATCCTCTGTGGCCTGAGGCCTGGGACCGAGACAGAGAGCAGCTTGTATAGGCCTTTCCTTGCCACAAAATAAAACTTTGATTAACAACCAAATCTAAAGGTTGACTTACATTAGCAGGAGGTTCACATTTAAAAGACAATTTGGAGCAAGATTTTGTTTTTTAAGGTAGAGTTAAAAATAGAGTTGAGTTAATCTCTTAACCTTAAGCCTTGCCCTGTTTTCCATACAGTACTTCTAAAGAGGAATGCTGAACTGTTCTTTTCAGCTGGGGCATATGGTGATAAAGTATCCATCTCTCGGAGACAGAAAGTGGCTGCAGGGTTTTCCCCTCAGGATATATGTAATCTGTCACTGATCCCCCTGAAAGAATGTTCTTTGCTTTTTACTGCATGTCCTTTCTACTTTATGTAAAAAATTCTTTCTTATTATTATTGAAAAATGAAACCAAAGTCTTCACATATAACAAAAGTTAATTTTTAAAATACATTGAAATACACATCACGTAGATTTTAGAGCTGTGATTTCTCCGTGGGAACTGAAGTCATCAAATTAGCAGAATATGCTTATGAAAGAGCCCCTATGTTGCCATCTTTCTTGGGTTAGTGACTTGCAAAATATTGATTATTCATCTTTGCAGAAAATGCCTCCAGAACCAAGTTGGCAAGAAGGACCTGCAGTTACTAGGCAGCTCCTCGGGATGAATATAGCAAGAGAAGTGAGAAACAAACACCAACCAGCCCATTATCCCACAAGCAGCTGCTGCGAGCTGCGCTTGATCGTGGCCAGCGAGTTTCAATGAAGAGGGAGGTCAGCGCGAGGCCTCCAGATCTCAAAAGCACCGCGCCTGGGAGTGGGGAAGCCCTGGGCCTGGCAGCCCTCGCCAGCCCTGCTCTCTGTGGGTCCAGGTTCTGCAGCCCCTGGTCCTGCTTGCGCTGCCCCTTTTCCCTCCCAAAACATCACGTCCAGATGTGCCTTGAAGACTATCCTTGTGGGGTGCCCAGGCGCACGGCACTTGGAGGCATCCAGCTTGGAGGAGTCAGCAGCGGCGGCTCACCAGGCTCATAACCCCAAACACGCCAGGACAGAAGTGATGCTCTGACCGGTCACCAGATTCAAATATTTCCTCCAGGATGGCTCAAGGTACTGAAGAAGCAGTGATCGTCATTAAAAGCAAACAAAGCACTGGGAGCCAAGTCTTGCTGGTGTTTACACTGTGGACGGCCTACTGGTCACTCAGGAGAGATGGGGCCAGCAGAGGCTAGAGGCCTGCTGCATCAGGAATCTAAGCACCAGGAATATTGCTGGTCCTGGTTCATCAGGCTGAGGGCTGCAGGGATGGGGGACGAAGTGAGGGCTACATTGAACGAGCTTTGGACAATGGCGGCACGTTAAGTAAGAGCTGGCAAATCGTTGTTGTCGCCGTTGCAGTTAATGACAAAGCAGCATGGACATTTCAGCCCATGAGCGCAGGAAATGGGCCAACCTCCACCAAATGCTTTGCCCCATCTGAAGCCTCCAAGGCAGTTGGTCATCTTTCCACATCTCCACTGGGCCTGGTGGACTTGATAAAGGAAGAGGTTGAAATGAAAGCACCCCCTTTCTATCCAGCCCTGCTGTCCCTTTGCTTCAGGCCTCCTGCCTGCACCCCAGGAACACAACACACCCTGGGGTTGTTGTGCAGTTGCATTCCACTTCTTTTTGGGTCTTTTATGTCTTTGCCCATGACTGTGAGCCCCCAACTCTCCTTACTCTGCGTCCCTACAGCAGGCCCCATCTGGCTTCTGTGGGCACCAGTAATCTCCTGTTAATCTTATTTCCCAGAGAGAAATTTGCAGAGCAATGCGCTCTGCAAAGCCAGGGCAGGCACCTGGCACACCCAGTTCAACTGCTCTGGGTTCCTGCCTCCCGCCGTGTAAGGAGCTACATGATCTCACTCGGATATCTGTCTATTCTGAAAGAAATGATGGGTTGAGAGAATCTATTACTAAAGACCGTGAAAGAAAATGTAAAACAACACTTGCCAGGTATTGCTGTTACTTCAATTCGTTTCTAGTTGCTAATTTTAAACTCATCGGTTCTTCTAGAGCAGGTGCTGTGCCTTTGACGTAAAGTAGCCGCAGGGCGGGCCCTGATTTTGAAGCCAATCTGGTAAAGACTTTTTCTGACCTTAGCTGGAGGTCTGGAGCCTGTCTTAATGCTGTGTCTCTGCCCGAATCCAGGGTACCTGGTGCTGAGCCTGACAGACGTGTGTAGCCCTGCTTCCCATCAGACAACCCGGTGGGGAGACCGGGTTCTGCCTCTGTTTCCCACTGAGCACTACCCTCAGGGGCTGGCGCTCTGCTGGGGCCCCACCCCACTCAGGCAGTCAGCCTGACTCGGTCGGTTGCCCCCATCACCAGGGAGCAGGGCACTGCCAGCCAAGAGGCTTCAGTTTTCAGCGCTCTTACAAGACAAGCTTAAGTTTGCTGATGATTACGGCCAAAGTCAAGGTAAACCCACTGTAGGGGAAGGCTTAGCATAGTCACAGCAGCACGGCCTCTCCCTAACTCTGCGCTGTCTCCTGTGCTGATCATTGCCACTATTCATTCATTATGTTGGACCTCCTTGGACAGCCATGGCCTGTGGGAGGCCTGTATTCACTGACCCCTAGGGACCCTGGACATTGGGCAATTTGGATGAGCTCTGGGCCAGAACTGATTCCAGCTTCCCTCTCTTGGCTCCCACTCCCTACCACGGAATGCCTGCGGATCACCGCTGTTTCCTCCAGACTAGACTTTCATGGGTGTCAGAGTTTAAAAATAAATCTAAGGATGGGAGAATGCACAATCCTTGCCATGCTACCTAGAGGCTTCCGCACTGACACAACCCCAGGTTGAGAGTCCTTTAACTGGATTCCAGGAACTGCCACCGGCTCATCAAAACCAGGCACGTGGGTACGGTTCTCCAGCCTCGTTCCCCTGCCCTGTCATTCCCAACTAAGGAGTTTTTTTATTTGGTGTGCCTGTTTGCCAAAACTCATACAAATCAAAGTGTGCACTTTGCAAGCCTTAGATTTGATTAATTTTTAAAAATTTAGAAACTGCATGAATGGGGTTTGAGATTAAGTGTGCAAAGATGTTCAGGAGCAGCCTCCCCACCAGCCTTCAGATTGAGATGGATGAGGAGCAATACTGGGTTTGAGCTGCCCATAATTGAAAAAGTGTGTGCCCAAAATATCATATTTATCCTGCGTTTCTCCAAGAGCCATAACTCTAAGGCCTTCTGTTGGAACCTCAATAAAGCCAATGTCTTCAGCTTTAAGTTCCCAGATATGCTTGGCATTTATGATACTTACAGGATGGGGTTAGAACTGCTGTAAGAGGCACTGGGGAGAAGGAGGAGAGACGATTTCCTAAAGAGATCGGGTCGAGCACAAGAAAGAGCACAAGACTGTGGGGGAGCAGTTTGTGAGCAAGTGAGCAACTGGAGAGCAATGCACTTGGCAAATCCCAGGCCGTGGCGGCCACAGTGGTCCTCCCGGGAGCACTGCCAGCACAGCCAGGTGCCCAGCTCTGGGGTCTCCCTTCACTCGCGTTGAGTAAGTGAATGTGGTTCTCGAGGTAGTGCAAGAACACTGAGATGGATGCAAACAGCACCAGCCGCAGGGGAGACCAGAGTGAGGACCCCAGGGCTGGACCCGACTTTCTGAGCCTAAGTGCTGACATTGCACCGGTGCCCCCTGCAAAAGCTGAGGGGCCACATTCACATGAGCATGCGCTGGGCGCAGCCTCATGCAGTGTGGAGACAAGAGCAGGTGAGAAGTGCTGACAGGTCTGGGGAGCGTGTGGGCCTGGGCTGATATAGTCTCATGCAGCGTGACTTGGCTGCTGGGGACTTAGCCCGCACCTCACCTGCTGTTCACTCCCGGTCACCCTTCTCCCTGCCTCCCCCCTTCACCCCACTCCGCTTGCTGCCTTTGTTTTAAATGACATAAAGCAGATCCCAGAATCCGTACAACTGCAGATTAGACTTTGGATTTTCAATCTCTCCACAAAATTAACCTTGTTCTTTGCTCCCCTGGGAGTGCTTAAATCTGGACATTGAAGGTTCTATTGGTGTCTTGTGTGAGTGTCTGTGTCCTTAACCCATCTCCCATACACGAGTAATTCTCCCATACACGAGTAATTCAGAGGATATTTCTTTTTAAAAAAAAAAAAATTAATTTGGGCCTCCCTGGTGGCGTAAGGGGTTAAGCACCACACTATGAAGCTATCTGCAGCCACTGCAGCATGAGTTCGATTCCCGGCCGGCCAAGGAGCTACCCACATGGCACAGCAGACCTCTCCTGTCTCCCCGCTGCTCCCCTCAGCAGTGTATTTCAGTAGATCTGCCTGTTCTGCTCCCCACTCTGTCTCTGGTGAATCCTCTCACCCCCCACACCTCTGGCCTGTGCCCCAGCTCTTGTATGCATAAATCAATAAATATTTTTTTAAAATTAATTTATCTCTATATATTTTACATCATCTTTTTTTTTTTTTTTTTGGGTACCTTCGCCAGTGGCCGGGGATGGAACTGGCACTGCAGAAGCTGCATGTAGCCTCGCAACCCAGCGCCCAACCGCTGCACCACCAGGGGAGGCCCATTGTTCATTTTTTTTACAGTGTTTGCTTTTGCTTTCTTCCTCAGCTATAGTCCCCACAGAATTCTTACCACCAACTCACCCGTGCACCATCACCATATCTTTGTGCACTTCCCTCCCCTGTATGGATCCCTCTCCCTCCCCCTGCCCTGCAGAATGTCTCAGAGGACATTTCTAGCTAAGCAGACTCAGGACTATAAAATCAACTTTTAATTTGATTCATCAATTAAGTATTAATGAGTTGGCAAGAACTCGACATGAGATTTTGTTTTCTTTGCAGGTTTGTGAATAAAGGGTGATAAGTAGTAGCTAAGCTGAGCAGTGCTGTGTCAGAAAATGGGAAAAGGTTGATTTGTCTTTTTATTCTTTGAAGGTATAATGCAGAGAATCTCCCGTCAATGACCAGGAGCCTCACAGCGGTGGAAGCTGAGAGCGTGGAGAAGAAGAAGAACATGAACAGGTAACCGTGGGGGTTCCCAGGTATCAGCACATCGACACACGTGGGGAAGACAGCAAGACAGCGAGCGGCCCAGGCTGCCTGAGGGCTTGTTGAAGGGTCTGGGGGTGCATTTGATGCCTGTGGTCAGGGCGCCTACTGAGAAAGCCGGGGAGTGCCTGCGGCTCACACTACCGCCCTTGAGACTTATTCGCAGGCTTACATTTTCATAAGATAAAATGTAAAATGAGACAAAGGCCCGTCTGCTCCCTCTGTGGCTAATTCTCCAAACACCCCCACATGCTGGAACATAAGGAAATACGGCTGAGCGTGGGGGTGGAGAGGTCCTCTCACCCCGTCTCTTGGCTCAGTCTGGATCTGCCTGCGCCTTGGGGTTCCTCCACCGCTGGTGGAAAGTCATGCAGGGCTGCTCAGCCAGGAGTCCGGCCACTCCAGAGCCGGCCAGGTGACCAGCTGACCACGCACGCTGGGCTGCACGCCCCGGCCCTCTGGGGACAGAGACGGTCCTGCCCGCTGGCAGGTGTAGACCCGCGTCCCTGCCGGGCGAGGAGCCGCCTCTGCCATTCTTTCCTCGGGGCTCAGAACCCAACATATGTGACTGATTAGAGCTGATATCTCGTTTCTAATTCCATTGATTCCTTGAAAAGAGCAAATCCCAAAGACCAGGGCTATTCTTAGCCAGTTCAGCTCCTCCCTGCTGTGCTTGGGCCTGAAAGGCAGGAGGTGGCGGCAGGGCCTGGTCAGCGGGCACCCCTGCTGGTCCTGGAGTCTCTGGGGGCCCGAGGCCCAGAGCAGACCCCTGTGTCTCCCCCGACCCTGGGCTCTGGCTTCTCGGCCACAGCAGGCGCAGCCACCATTAGCCCAAGGCTCCCTTCTGGGTCCGAGTTCTCTGGCTTCCACATCCAACGTGTCCTTTACTCTTTGTGCAGTTTGCTTGGAAACCTCTTCAGAGCCTGACCTTTTTGCCACAGAAAATAAAGGAAAAACTGGGGCCCCATTTGAGCCAAGGACCGTGGTGCTCAGGGTGGGTTCCTCATTGCAGACCCCACCCTCCCAGGAGGCCTGATGCAGCCGCGCAGAGCAGAACCGGGACAGCGCGAGCCGGGCTGGCCCAGCGCCTCCCGAGCTGTGTGGGTCCTGGCCTGGCTGAGCTTTCGGTGTCGTGGCCTCAATGAGTGCGTGTTAAATTGAGCTGAATAATCCCACAACCCCAACCAGGGTTCTCCAGGTGTGGCCAGCGCTGTCTTCGCGAAGCCCTGGGCTCAGGACGAGGCCTCTGTCACCGAGCAGATGACCCAGCCTCTGGCTCCGGCACTGCCCCGGAGCAGTGCGTGATCTCAGACCAGCCTCTGGCTTCTCTCTGGGTCTCATTTCTGCATCAGTGAGAACAAGAGCCTTGAACCAGGATTTCTAAATGTTTTCTTTGACCCCTTCCAGCTCTAAAGATCTGAGCCAAAGTTGGGTTTTGGTCAAGTACAAATTTCCACTATCCGATTAGTTTTTGTGTCCTCTGGGTAGAGGCCTCGGAGTGGAATCCCTGGGTCATGTGGCAGATCCATTTTTAGTGTTTTGAGGAGCCTCCACACGACTCTCCATAGGGGCTGGGCCAGCCTGCGTTCCCACCAGCAGTGGAAGAGGCTCCTTTTCCACCACGTCGGAAAAAGATAAATATTGGATGGTTTCACTTAGAAGCGGAATATAGAGAAACCAAACCAAGGATTAGGAAAAAGACAAAACTTGCAAGTTGACCACAGATCTGAGGCCTCCAGCAGGGGAGGGGGAGGCGGGAGAAGGGTCAGAATGGGAGGGGAGAGCACAAGGGACTGTGGTGATAGATCGCCGTGGCTATGGGGTGGGAGAGCTATGGGGCCTACACCTGAGGGGAGAAATCAAATACCGTCCAGAAATTAACAATGATGTAAGAAAATGAATAAATAAACACTTAAAAAAGTTCCACTACGTTGCCAAAGGCCGCCATGCAGTTCTGCCCTCTGGTCTCTTCTGGCTTCGAGAATATATCAAGCTGAATGCAACCTCATGGTGGACATTCATAGAGCAAACTTCAGCGCTCCCAAAGCTAGCACTGGGGATAAAATGATGATAAATGGAAACTAACTTTATCATCCAAAAATACCCCCTCAAAGTCTGAAGAAATATTGATAATAACTCTCCATCTGCTGAATAAATCAGAACAAGACTGGAGCGCCTACCCAACATTGTGTGAGCAGGGAGAACAGCCAGTAAAGTACTAGAGTTTCATGAAAACCGATCTCAGGAGAACGGACATAAATAAAACATGTCAAAGTTTTAAAGAGGAAAATGAAAATAAAAGGGATAGCAGAAGTGTTTTCTGTTTATTATTATCCTCCGTGTAAAGAACTCTCGTAGAGAGAGCACAGGCCTCACGATGAAGACACTTAACCCTTAATCCTGTCTCTACCCCTGGTTCCCACCTAACTAAGGACCGGTTCACCTCTGTGCAGGCTGCCTCACTGGGTGATGTGAGACTCAAATAAAAAATTAAATGAGACATAAAAGTTCGTCGGGGGCGGGTGTGAAGTGCCTATAACTTAGGATGCTGTGTGAATAAACTGCATGGTTGATGCAAATAATAGTGAATTACTCCCCAGATACTAGGCTGTGGGAGGCAGCAGCTGCATTAGGGCGCCCCCTGCAGGCTGTCCCAGATGTTGGCACCAGGCTAGAGCCCAATATTTCCGCCCAAGGGGACCTTCAGGCAATCTGAGCTGGCCTGGGCTTAGCAGTGAGACCTGCAGAAGAGATGAGAGCGTGTGGGGAGAGAGGGAAGGCTTGGGGGGAGGGGCAAATGAGAAAGCCCAGTTTAGTCTTTACTGCCAAGATTCCTACAATGCTATTATTAAGGCCCGGGGGGTCTCCTTCCCACCGACAAGTCCCAGATCTTTTGGATAGGACCCAGATTTTTAAAAGTGAGGCTGTTAGTTCTCTTGGCCTCTTATTCTTTTCAATCTAAATGTTCTTGGGGGACCCAAGTTTCCCCGTATTTATCTCAAAGTACAAGGTAGCTCCTGGGTCTGGGTGTGAGAGCTCCGTTTAGGGCACCCCAACAGTTTGCACAATCCTCGGCGGGTATGCACATTCTTGGTGCCCCCAGGGAATATCTATTGTGTTCCCCACCCCCAAACAATGTCATAAATGTAGTCTACAGTCTAAATGACTAATCAGCCATATAATGGACCAAAATATCTTCTGAGGCTAAAGTAAGAACAGCTGTAATGATTATAGTACATTGTTGGAAATTCAAACTGGGATAAGGCCAATAATTTATAGATATCTCTGCATGTTTACATAAATGTGGTCAAATTCCAGAACTGTTAGCATGTACCATATGGAAAATAAAAATCGTTCTTTTTTGGTGGGGAGGGGCTCTCTTAAATATTCTATCAGGGAAAGAACTTGAAAATATATGGCATAGAAAGTGGAGTGTTGCAATCTGAGCTACATATAATAATCTCTGAGAGTTCAAAAATAGTCCTTTTTAAAAATTGTGTTGTCTGACTTTTTGCTCCTGTTTATCCCTTGTCCCGAAATCCTGAGCTTCTGATGCAGACGAAATGTCTAAAACTGCAGCAGCAGAACCACACCCCTATTATTTTCAGACTTCTGGGATTGTGGGTGGGGACAAGGATTTGTCAGGGTTGTTTCTGACTTTACAATATTGGTGCAGAGTAAAGGAATCCCCAAAGAGAAAGAAAATGGGTATTGAGTTATCACTTGGCTTGCCAACCACAATATGGTCAATTTCCACAGATTTTAGGGGGTTGAGAAGAAAGTTAGGTTATTTGAACAAACCTGTTATTTCAAATAATCATAGATTATTTCAACGTGAGGGGGAAACGTAAGGATTATTACATTTTACAGATGAAGAGCTGATCCCCAAAGAAGTAAAGTGGCTCATTTAAAATGTGTTATTATCACAACCATAACTTCCACTTGAAATGTGTGTAAAGAAGGAAAATAAGTGAAAGAGAAAGAGGGGGAAAAATAAAATAATGATTCTACAGAAAGAGACAGAGAGAAGGAGAATAAAGAAGAAAATGGACTTGAGAAATGAAAGAGGCCTCTTGTTAGAGGGCAGAAAGGTACTGTGGTATATATTTAACAACACCCCACACTTCCCTGCCTTGATAGTTTCTGTACAGTGAACCAACCTTCCATCTCACCAAAGGGACATCCTTGAAGAATCCAGATGTGGGGGAGGTTTAGAGGACTGAAAAGCCTACCACCAGCTTTAACAAATAGATTCTGGTCTGATTTGGACAGTGTTGGGAAGAGCCCTACGAGATTATCTTTTAATTTTTTTTTTGTGTGTGTGTGTTTTCCCCCTCAACTCACCTAAACCATTCTGGAGAGATAAAACTCTAGTGATTCTACCCCCAGGAGGAAGCTGCCTTCCTTGAAGCATCTGGCCGGGCACCCTCATGTTGTCACAGCTCATAGCTCACCTTCCTCTGTGCCCTGGGTGGCCGATCTGAATGTAGAGTTTACCAGAACTTCAAAGAAAGCTGGCAGGATGGATTTGGGGCCTTGCTGCTTTAATCAAGATGGACTCAAAACTTTTGCTTATCAAGTAGAAAACTAAAACCAGCGACAGACAACTAATGACATCACCTAAAAAGGGAAACAGCCATTGAAAAGGTGCAGGGTCTTAATAGATTATATGTAAAGTGGCGTTAGCCTCCTGGCAGTGCATGGTGGACTGTTGACTCACTGCCTCCATAAGTAATAGAGTATATGAAATAAGAAAGCCTCCAATAAGGAGGGAGAAACTCAGGAAAATGTGTCAAAGCTCTAAAACATTTATTTCCAGCAGTATGTCAGAGTAATAATTCTTCCTTCTGTCCTTGACCTTGGAGTTCCCTGTCCAAACTCCTTAGGCCACTGGGCTGCTGTACTGCTGTATTGCCTCTATGACTTGGCATCTCAAAGGAACATCACCCAACACTCCACTTGCCTCTTCTCAGCTCTCCTTCATGTACAGATCATCCATGGGGGATGCAGCAAACACTGCCTTAATTTCCAAGTTACTTTTCCCAAGTTGGTCTTCAGTTATTTTCCCCCAACTGAGTCTGGCACACAGCAGGTGCTCAATGGTGTCTGTTGAAAAAAATTAAGTAAAAACAAACTCTTCTATCTGTAGCCTTGCACCAGCACCCAGCCCTGTGCCAAGCACATAGATGAAATCAACCTCTTTTATAACATCTGTTTTTTGCGCACATGCTGGATTCCCTATGGCTCAAGAATAAGTTTATTATGTACATTGCTGAAAAGGTGCTTGAGAATCTCTTGAAAGACTTTCAGCATCAGAGCAGGAAGAAAATCTGGGGAAGGCAGGAAAAGGGGCAGGGCAGGAGGTGCCTGGAGATAGTCCTGCCCATGAATGCCTCTTCGACTTTTCCATGGCTACTTTTTAATTCTCTCCTCCTCTAAGATAAAAAGACATAATTTCTAGTAATTCCTTTTCCCCCTCACCATCTTATAGGTACCAGAGGAGGCACTGGTTAAAAACAGAACCCAAAGAAAGAGATAAACACTTAGAGGTTGGGTGTCTTTCACTCTCGCTTGGCAAGTTTTTTCAAATGACACAAAATCGAGCATTGCCCTTTGCCCCCATCCTGCTCCCAGAGTCTGCTGCTTCTGCTGTGTAATCCTGTCCAGAGGAAAACCCAGGGGCAGGTATGCGCAAAGACTGGAGGATATTCCCCTGACAGCCTTACTTAGGAGAAAAAATAAGGGAGAACCCATAATGAATGGCAACTCTCTCTAGGAATATGTACATTATCTAAAAAAAATATTTTCTATATAAGTGTCAACAAACATATGAAAAGATGCCCAACACTATTAGTCCCCGGGGAAATGAAAGCCGAAACCACAAGATACCATTTCACACTCATAAGCAGGACTGCAATAAAAAAAGACAATAAAAGTATTGCCAAGGATCTGGAAGAGCTGGAACTCTGCGTATTTCTAGTTGGATTTAAAAAGTACAAAATGGTACCATTTGATGTACCATTTAAAGAACTCGATGGTTCTTGTAAGAAATTTAACATGCACCAGCAATCCACTGTATATACCCAAGAGAATTATAAACATGTACAAATAAAAATTTGTACACGTGTTCATAAAATCACTATTCACAATAACTAAAAGCTGTTAAACTCAAATACCTGTTGAATGGTGAGTAGGATGAAGAAAATATTCTCTAGACATACAATGGACTATTAATCAGTGATAAAAGGAATGAAGTTCTGGTGCTACAATGTGGCTACACCTTAGAAACATTATGATAAGTCAAAGTCAGACACAAACATCCACATGTTCTATGATTCCATCCATCTATATGAAATGTCCAGAATAGGAAAACAGTCAGAATGTCGACTAGGGCAGCCAGACCAGTATTTGGTAGAGAGGGCATAGCGCAGAGTGACTCATAGTAGGTCATGGCTCCTTTTGCGACTAATGAAAATGTTCTAGAATTCCATAGTAGTAATAAATGCACAACTTTTTGAATATATTAAAAGCCAGTGAATTGTGTGTATACTTTAAGAAGGTAAATCATGTGATATCTGAATTATTTAACAATGAAAACATCTTAAAAGAAGAATTTGCCATTGTTCTTCTGAACAATTGTTCTTCTAAACAAATGTTCTTCTAATTGTTTAGATAATTAGAAATCTTTATCTCAACCTGAAATATTTTTCTACTTACAAAGAGTACCAGCCTCTTCATCACTAGACTCCCAGCTCCCACCCTACCCAGCACAGCCCAGACCCACCGGCTTGTCTGCTTCTAAAGGGGTGGAATAGCAGGAGAGACACCAGTTGGTGACTGGAAGTAAATTGAGAAGCCCTTGGTGTCTGCAGACATTCTCTGGAATGGGATAGGGAAGTATTTGAACAGAGGAATGAAAATCATGGCAGATGAACTGCCAAATCTCATAAAGAGAGGGCTTATTGGATAGGAAAGAAGACAGCGTTTCCAGAGTGCCTCCCACAGGGGCACGTGAGTCCCTTCCCAAGTGCCCACTGTGCAGTAGCATGGCCAACATAGTCCACTTCAGAGACACATGTTTGACCTGCAGGTGGGAGGTCAGTTCATCGAATCACCACTGTCTGCCTAGGATGCTAGTTGGGTCTCTGCTCGGCTGGCCTAGCTCTCCCCAACTCAGCAGCTGCCAGCTCCCTGCCCGGAGCCCTGGATGTGTGATATCCTCTGAAGGGAAGTGAGCGTGTCATTCTTGACTAGTTGCTGACTTAACTATTTACCTGGTGAAACTAAAGAACAAAGTTGATCATTAGAATATGCTAGGGAACCGACTACTATTGAGTAGTGATATTGAAATAAATTTTGTAACTTTATTCTTTTTATTGTGGTAATGCTGGTTTACAACATTGTATGAGATATCAGTGAACAGATTCACACCTCTTTGGATATATGTCAGCACACATACATACACACACACACACACATACCACCCGTCACTAAATAATCCTCTGCCACGAGCCATTGGGACTCCTCCCTCTGTGCCATCTACCACCCCCTTGTAGTAGCCTCAGTTCTGCAGTCAGATTTATAGGGTTTTTGGATTTAGATTTGTCTGTTCCTTTGTTTCGTTTCTTTATATTCCACATAGGAGTGAAATCATACAGTATTTTTTAAAAGATTTTATTTATTTATGCATACAAGAGCTGGGGTACAGGCCAGAGATGTGGGGGTGAGGGGGTTGAGAGGATCCACCAGAGACAGAATGGGGAACAGAACAGGCAGATCTACTGAAATACACTGCTGAGGGGAGCAGCAGGCGAGATAGGAGAGGTCTGCTGCGCCATGTGGGTTGCTCCCTGGCTGACTGGGGATCAAACTCATGCTGCAGAGGCTGCAGATTGCTTCATAGTGTGGTGCTTAACCCCTTGTGCTACCAGGGAGGCCCAGAAATCATACAGTATTTATATTTATCTTCTGACTTATTTCACTTAGTACAGTCCCCTCCAATTCCATGCACGTTGTTGTAAATGACAAGAGTTCAACTTGTTATGGCTGAGTAGTGTTCCATTATGTATATATACCACATCTTCTTTATCTGCCTACCTGTTGTTGGACGCTTAGGTTACCTACACACCTGAGCTATTAATAGTGCTGCAATGAATATAGTTGTGCAGATAGCCCTTTGAGTTAGTGTTTTAGTATACTTTGGGTAGACACCTAGGAATGGAATTTCTGGATCATAAGGTAGATTTTTTAATGTTTTGAAAAACCTCCCTATGGCTTTTCATAAGATCTGAGCCTTTCCACATTCCCACTGAGAACATATGAAGGTTTCTTCTTCTTTACACTTTCACCAACACTACTTGTTTCTGGTATTTTTTGTATAAGTCATGGGTGTGAGATGGTATCTCATGTGGTTCTGATTTGCATTTCCCTGATGATAAATGATGAACATTTCCCATGTACTCGTTAGCCATCTCTGTGTCTTCTTTGGAGCAGTATCTATAAAGCTCATCTACCATTTTTCTGATTGTGTTATTTGAGTTCTTGTAGATCTTGAATATCAAACCCTTGTCAGATGTACAATATGCAGATATATTCCCCTATTCAGAGGGGTGTTTTTTGTTTTAATGATAGTTTTTTTCACTGTGCAGAGGTTTTTTTTTTTTTTTTTTTTTAAATAGAGGCATGTTTTATTTATTTATTTATTTGTTTGTTTGTTTTGTTTATACATGCACTGGGTACAGTCAGAAGCGTGGGAGGGTGAGAGAATTCACCAGAGCCAGAGCGGGGAGCACAGCAGGCAGAAGGACCGAAGTACACTGCTGAGGGGAGCAGTGGGCGCGGCAGGAGAGGTCTGCGTGCCATGTGGGACCCTCCTCCGGTGGCCAGGGAGCAGCCGGGGATCGAACCGGCGCCGCCGAGGCTGCGGGCAGCTTCACAACCCAGCGCTCAACCGCTGCGCCACCGGGGAGGCCCTGTGCAGAGGTTTTTTTTTTAGTGTGATATGGTCCCATATGTTTATATTCTTTTTTGTTTCTGGCTGTTGGAGATGAAACCACAAAGACATCTTCAAGCCAATATTGTGGAGTGTTTTGCCTCTGTTTTCTTCTATATACTTAATAATCTCCATTCTTACATATAAGTTTTTAACCCATTTTGAGTTAATGTTTTAAATGGTGGGATATAGTGGCCTAGTTTCACTCTTTTGCATGTGACTATCCAGTTTTCCCAACATCATTTGTTAAAGAAAATTTCCTTTCTCCAATGTATACTCTTGACTCTTGTTGTAGATTAACTGTCTATATAAGTGTGGGTTTATTTCTGGGCCCTCAATTCTATTCCACTGGTCTCTGTATCTGTTTTTGTTCCAGTAACGTATTGTCTTGATTACTGTAGTTTTGTTGTGTAGTTTGAATTTTGGTAGTGTGATAACACTTTTTTTGTCAGGATTGCTTTAACTATGTTGGGTCTTTTGTGGTTCCATGTGAATTTCAGTAATACTTATTCTGTTTCTTTGAAGAATACCATTGAAACTTTGTTTTTGTTGTTTTGTTTTGTTTTTTTAAGATTTATTTATACAAGCACTGGGTACAGTCAGAAACGTGGGAGAGTGAGAGAATTCACCAGAGCCAGAGCGGGGAACAGAACAGGCAGACTGACAAAGTACACTGCTGAGGAGAGCAGCGGGCGGCAGGAGAGGTCTGTGCGCCATGAGGGACCCTTGCTGGCAGCTGGGGATCGAACCGGCGCTGCAGAGGCTGTGGGCAGCTTCACAACGCAGCGCTCAACCGCTGCACCACTGGGGAGGTCCTGCCATTGAAACTTTGATAGGGATTGCATGAAATCTATATTGCTTTGGGTAAAATGGCCATTTTAACAATGTTAATTCTTTCAACCCAGGAGCAGTTAATATCTTTATATTTCTTTGTGTCTTCCATTTCTTTTAAAAATGTTGTAGTTCTCTCACACGACTCAACAAAAACAAAATAAACAATCCAGTCAAGAAATGGGCAGAAGAACTTAGAAGACATTTCTCCAAAGAGGAAATGCAAATGGCCAACAGGCATATGAAAAAATGTTCAACATCCCTTATCATCAGGGAAATGCAAATTAAAATCACATTGAGATATCAACTTACACCACTAAGAATAGCACATATCAAAAAAACAAGCAACGCCAAATGTTGGCGAGGATGTGGTGAAAAAGGCTCTCTCCTGCATTGCTGGTGGGAGTGCAAACTGGCCCAACCACTATGGAAAACTGTGTGGAGGTTCCTCAGTCTACTAAAAATGGAGACACCATATGACCTGGCAATTCCACTCCTAGGGATCTACCCAAAGGGCACTAATACATTGATTCAAAAGAACACCTGCACCCCTATGTTTATTGCAGCACTATTTACAATAGGTAAAACCTGGAAACAACCCAAAAGCCCCCAAATAGATGCCTGGATCAAGTAGATGTGGTGCATATACACAATGGAATATTATTCAGCAATCAAAAAAGTTAAACTTATGCCATTCACAGCAATGTGGATGGAGCTAGAAGGAATTATGCTCAGTGAAATAAGCCAGAAGGAAAAAGAAAAATATCAGTTTCACTTATAGCAGGAATATAGGAAAACCAAATAAGACATCAGTGCAAAAAAAAAATAATAACAGTACAAAACACAACAAAGCAAAAATGGACAATTGTAAATCAGAGACGTCCTGCAGGGGAGGAGGCAGGAAAGGGATCAGAGGGAGGGAGGCGCACAGGGGACTGAGGTGATGGTGCACATGTGCATTGGGGAAGGAAACTCCATGGGGACTCCACCTGAGGGGGTGGGGGGAAGTAAATATTGTTCAAAAATGAACAGTGATGTAAAAATTAAAAAATATATAATAAAAAAATTTTAAAAATGTTGTAGTTCTCATTGCATAGGTCCTTCGCCAACTTTAAGTTTATTCCTAGGTATTTAGTTGTTTTTGTTATAATTATAAATGGGATTGTTTTCTTGGTCACTTTCTCTTGCTGCTAATTGCTTCATATATTAACATAACTGAATTTTGTAGGTTGATTTTTTTACCCTGCCAATTTACTGTACCATATTACTATTTTGATTAATTTTTAATGGGGTCTTTAGGGTTTTCCATGTATATTGTCAAGCCATAAACAAATAGTCATAGTTTGATTTCTTCTTTTCCAATATAGATTATTGTTTTTATAGCTTTCTCTTGCCTAATTTCTCTAGCTAGGACTTCCAATACTATGTTGAATAGCCATAGTGAAAGTGGACATGCTTTTCTTGTACTTGATCTTAGAGAAAATTTTTTTTTATTATTGAATATGGTGTTAGCTGTGGGTTTGTCATAATGATCACTATTAGTTTGAGGTGTGTACCATCCATCCTTATTTGTTGGAGAGTTTTCAATCATAAATGAATGTTGACTCTTATCAGATGCTTTCTCTGCATCTATTGATATGATCATATGCTTTTTATCTTTCCTCTTGTCAATGTGATAAACTACATAGACTAATTTTTGGATGTTGAACTATCCTTGCACCCCTGGAATAATTTCCACTTCATCATGATGTATGATTCTTTTGATGTATTGTTGAATTTGGTTGCTAAGATTTTGGTGTGGATTTTTGCATCTATGTTCCTCAGTGTTATTGCTGTGCTTATTTCTGTGTGTGTGTGTGTGTGCGTGCGTGTGTGCACTGGCCTTTTCTCTTTTGTATCAGAGTAATGTTGGCTTCATAAAACGTGCTTGGAAGTATTCCCTTTCTTTAACTTTTTTGAAGGAGTTTGAGGATAGGTATTAGCTCACATTTTAAGGTTTTATAGAATTCAGTAGTGAAACCATCTGTTCCTGGGCTTTTGTTTTTTGGAAGACATTTGATTACTGCTTCAATTTCCTTCCATGAAATTGATCTGTTCAGGTTTTATATTTTTCCCTGATTCAGTCTTGGAAAGTTGTACGCTCCTAAAAAATTGTCTATTTCTTGTAGGTTATCCAGTTTGTTGAAATGGAGATGCTCATTGTAATCTCTTATGATCCTCTATATCTATGACGTCTGTTGTAACTTCTCTTTCATTTCTGATCCTATTTATAAGTTTTCTCTGTTTTTTTTTTTCCTTAATGAATCAATCTATCTAAAGGTTTGCCAATTTTTGTTTTATTTTTTCAAAGAACCAACTTTTGGTTTCTTTGGTTTTTTTTTTGGACTGCCTTTTTCATTTTGATTTCATTTATTTCTTCTCTAAATTTTATTATTTCATCTCTTCTAGTTAGTTTTGGTTTAATTTTTTCTTCTTTTCCAAGTTCCTTAAGGTGTAAGTTTGAATTTTTTATTTCAGATCTTTCTTCTTTCTTGAAGTAGGCCTCTATAAACCCCCCTTCAATGACTGCTTTTGCTTTGCCCTGTGTGTTCTTGTAGCTCTTTTGTGTGTTTGTTTTTGTTTTGTTTTCTGGCCTTGGCTGCTTTCCCAAGTCCTGAGATCTGTTTTTGCAGTTGCTGATTCAGCAGGGTGGAGGAGGGGACTAGAAGGGTGTAGCCACTTGTGTCAATATGATGGGCTGAGAGAGTTTGGCTTGTGTTTGTGGCATTGATGATTCCAGATATGACACCTGTTACCCCATGTGCTGTCAGTACATCTCAGGAGGTCAGCACTAGTCCCAGTGAGTTTGGAGAGGGGTGCAGTCTAGAGAGCTTTTTCTGTTCTTTTCTTTACTGGGCATCTGGCTTGTGAGAAGTAACCCAGCTCCTCTATATGGATTTTCCATCATTCAATGGTCTGTGCCTCTATACTATTTCTGCTCTGTCCTCCTCAAGGAACCTGGCTGGACTGTAAGTTTGCTGCTTGTGTCTCCTATTTTATGCTGCAGACACCAGGTATTTCTCTCCAAAGCATCTGAGTATTTCCTCTTTGTCTCTGCTGGTGCAATCTGTTTTGATCTTCGATGTCTAAGAGGTGCTGAATATTATTCCAGACTCAGTGTAGTGCCCCTCTGGCTGTTAGGTGTTTCTCTTGGAAGTCAATCAAGGAACCCCCTCTATTACCATCTTGGTCCTAATCCAAAATCCATGGCCAAGATTTGAATATATATTTTGGACACCCAGATAGGAGCCCCTGCCACCACACCTGGGTTTCTCAGTGGGCCACATGCCAACAGCATTAGCAGCATCAGGCAGAGTCCAACTTTCTTGTGCTGTTTCACTTGTACCACTGGCAAATTGTGCCACTGGCAAAACAACACTTCATGGTTAATTAATTGGAATATTTCAGTAAATTCATGAAGAAAGAATAACAGTATTGGAATATCAGTGTGAGCTTCATAAATTATGAGACAGAGCATAGAACACTAATACTACTAGAAGCACAAAAAGAGAGACATTGAGACATATGTACATATATATGGAAAACACATCACCAATGAGGTCATTATGCCAAAAAAAAAGTAATAAAGGAATCTGGATTTTTTTGCTTAGATATAGCTGGAAACACAGAGGTTAGAGGAACAGACCAAATTTTTTTCTGGGGAAGCAATCAGCAAAATACAGATTGTAGGAAACTCTGCAGATAGTGATCCAATTTCTTCAATAACAAGCTGTAAGGAGGTGGAGGGGAGCCTATAGATAAAAGCTATGCGCAACACAGGCAGGATTGGTGTTTACGAGGGTTTGTTTAGATGATTACACTAAAGAAAAGTGGAAAGTGGTTCCAGTAAAAGTTAGGACGGGGTTTCTCTAGCTCGGAGTAGGGTGGTATTGGGGGAAATGTAGGGAACTTATGGAGTAACTGAAAAATTAGCTTATTATAGGTAATGTTTACAAGAGTACTTGCCTTAAGCCATTTTGACCTGCACATTTGCAATTAATGGTTTTCTGTTTCTTTATATTATAGCAGTAAAAGATTATAAAAACAAAAAAAATTAAAGAAATTTCTTTAAAATCAGCTCTGATGAGAGATGGGGGGAAAAGCCCAGAAAATAGAGAAGAAAATCTTAAAAATAAGAGAGAAAAAGATCGCACTGTGATCATATGAATGCTTTTCATAACAAAAACAGCCCATTTCTTTACTACTAAGATGATTCTTGGTGTCACCCATTTTCCCTCTTTAAAACGAACAAGTAATTCGGTCACCTCTAACTCTTGTTTCTTTAAAGATTTATTTATTTATTTCTGCATAGAAGAATTGGAGTGTAGGCCAGAGATGTGGGGGATGAGAGGACTCACTAGAGACAGAGTGGGGAGCAGAACAGGCGGATCCACTGAGATAAACCACTGAGGGGAACAGTGGGGAGACAGGAGAGGTCTGCTGCACCCTGTGGGTCAGCTCCCTGGACAGCCAGGGATCGAACCTTTAACCCCTGCACCACCATGGAGACCTCACCTATAGAGTTGGATGAAATCAAGGTGAGGATGGACGCACTGCAGAGCACAGGCGGAGAGCCTTGGCTGGGTGACGGGCTGTGTGGGTCAGGGGAACGGGAAACATCTTGAGACCACCAGTAGTAGTCTGGGTGGCAGCTTGGCCAACCTTCTGAAAAGTATGTGACACGTTGTCTGCATTGACCCCCGTCAGTGAGACAGCCGCATCCCTGGGAGCAGCTGGGAAGCCAGGACCCCTGCAGGAAATGTCAGCAGCGTCACAACCCCAAGTGTAGGGAGTGAAGACTGTAACAGAAATCTTTGTCTGCCTGCCCACATGTCTGTCAGCGTGACATTTGGGTCAATAAATATTCATCAGGATGCACCATTTCAGCTGACCTGTGCCACCCGCTCTGCTGGGGGAGAAAATAAACAGGGCGTGTGGGTGCCGAGGGCTTCTGGCCCTTCAGAGCTGCCATTGTGCTCTGCACGTGAGCCAAGAGTTTAGGGGATTTTTTTTTTTTCCCCTCATGGATCCCTTGGGAGCTTGCATCTTCAGTCTGTTATAGGGCCGCCTCCTTCCCTGTGTTAAAGAATAATATAGTGCCGGTGCTCTCAACATTTCAACTAGGACAGACGAACAGGTGAGGGCAGGTTAGCTCATCAATTAGCAGCTTGATGTAACCTACCAACCCAGAGGTTCTTCTGGCAGTTTCTTTCTTCTTCCTCTGTGCCCCTGACATCTATCTCTATGCATCAGTGTCCGTCTTTCCTCTCATTGCTATTGTTTATGCATCTGTTGCTATTGCTACATGAGGACATAGCCATTTAAAAAGATAATTGCTGAGCAATTCTTAGATGCAAAATGTTATGCTAGGTAAGTGGCAGATAAAATAGTAAGCTAAGAGACAGATAGTAAACAAGCGTTCAAAGAAATGCATCATTGCACAGGCTGTGAGGACTAAAACAGGGAGATAATGGTAAGATGAAAGATTCTGTGGGGGTCTCTTTGATATGTCAGTTAGTGAGAAAGAAAATCAGTAGAAAATGGTCAGGCTAGAGGTAGGGAAGGGCATGCTAGGGTTTGTGCAGTGAATGGGACTGAGTGGGACTCAGCGTATAGGGTACAAACTAGGAGCTACATGTGGAAAACAAGTACATATGAAATACATCAAAGTAGTAAACAAGAAATGCAAGTTAAACATTAATAATACATTTTTCTCCTAGACAATCAACCAAAATGAAAAAGGTTGATAATATCAAATGTTGTGATGATGTGGGGAAACAGACCCTCAAAGGTTGCAGACAGAAGTATCAATTGTGATGTTTCCTGAGGTCAATTTTATTTCATGTATTCAAAGTCTTTTCACCTGTATATGCTTGGAGCGGCAATTCTGGTCTTAAAATTCATCGTAAGGAATTACTCCAAGTGTATTTGGCTATGTGGCTGTTCACCATAACTCTCTTGACAAAAGCAAAAATTCGCAAGGTATCCTTGAACAGATGATTGATGAAACATTATACATTCCTACAGCAGCACAATCTGCAGTCATTAAAAATAATGGTCAGGGCCTCCCCGGTGGCACAGCGGTTGAGCGCTGGGTTGCGAAGCTGCCCGCAGCCTCTGCAGCGCCGGTTCGATCCCTGGCCACTTGGTGAGGGTCCCGCATGGCGCGCAGACCTCTCCTGCCGCCCACTGCTCCCCTCAGCAGTGTACTTCGGTCCTTCTGCCTGCTCTGCTCCCCGCTCTGGCTCTGGTGGATTCTCTCACCCTCCCGCGCTTCTGACTGTACCCAGTGCTTGTATAAATAAATAAATAAATCTTAAAAAAAAATTTTTTTAAAAAAATAAAAAAAAAAAAATAATGGTCAATTAATATTTATTAGAATGGAAAAAGACCCACAACAGATTGATTGTTTAACTTTTTAAAGTTGGGTAGGGACTCATGTAATTATTACGTGTATAAATACAAATTTATTTGTATATAGTTTATATAACAATATTTTATCATTTCACTATATTGGATAGATAAGAGGGTATGAATAAAGCACATCCTGGCAATTTTCATTTACAAAGTTACAAAATTAGTAAAATAAGCTATTTTTAAGATTTATTTTTTACTTATTTATGCATACAAGAACTGGGGTGTAGGCAAGAGATGTGGGAGGGGAGAGGATTCATAGGAGACAGAGTGGGGAGTAGAACAGGTGGATCTACTGAAATCCACTGCTGGCAATAGCTTGATAGTCCTGAGACTAACCCCTGCACCATCAAGGAAGCCCCTAAAATAAGCTTTTAAAGGTAGTAATTGACATTCTTTTGATGCAATGCCTATCTTGTAAGCACAATTTCTGAATTTTGGGATTTCCCATACGTAACCCCCAAAGGTAGAGAAGCCATTGTCCCAGGCCCCTTGTTGCTGACATCAGACATGTGAATTAGGCATTGCTGATCACATACACACATGAGCATGCTCAGTGCAGAATGCTACCGGGAGGTAGACATGAGTGGTATCCAGCCCAGAGGAACACACCACAGGGCTCAGGAGCTAAGCTGCTGTCATCCGGGAGGAGCTTTCTCAGTGCAAGTGCGCGGCCTCAGTCTCTACAAGGAGCAGAGCTGATGTCAAGTGTTGGCAGCAGCGGTGTTTACACTGGAGCAAATTCTACAGTGTCATTTGATGTTGTTTCTGGCCTCATCATTTCTAAGTCTGATTCTCTTGCTCTCTAGAGGATTCTATGAATTGCTTAATATTTTTTACAAATTCTTTTTCTGTCTAAATGAGCCAGAAGGGATCCTACTTTTTATAACAGAGAATTGTGCCTGAAGCATTGCTTTCATCCCCATTTTACAGCTAAAGACAGTGAGTCTTTTTTTTCAAGATTTTTTTTTTGTCTTTTTTTTAAGATTTTTTTAATTATCCACCCATTTGACCTGGGGTGCAGGCCAGAGATGTGGGGGATGAGAGGATTCACCAGAGACAGAGTAGGGAGCAGAACAGACAGATGTACTGAAATACACTGCTGAGGGGAGCAGTGGGAGAGGCAGGAGAGGTCTGCTGTGCCATGTGAGTCAGCTCCCTGGGGATTGAACTCGTGCTGCAGTGGCTGCTGAGAGCTTCATAGGGCTGAGTCTTAACCCCTGTGCCGCCAGGGAGACCCTAAAGACAGTGAGTCTTTAAAACATGGAGATATATTCCCAAGACTACAGAGCTACTAAATAGTGAGGCAAGAATTATGTCTAAGGCTTTTGAGCCAAGTTCTGAACTCTTTAGAAATCTAACATTGAGATATTCCAGTATTCAGTGAGAGGGAAGTTCACAAGTAAAAGTCAATGCTATCGTTTAATAAATAATTGCTATGGCTGAAACTGTCCATTATCAGTGAGCCGGACCCCAGAGATCATCAATCCACCCTGATATACAGAGGAGAATGCCCCCAGGCACGTGATGGAATTGGCCCCTGATAGGGACGAAGGGCAGGGGAGAGAAATCTAGATTTGCTGATTCCTGTTTCCTTTCTCGATGGAAGAAAAAGTCATTTCTTGACCCACAAAGAAATGCTTACATCACACAAGTCCAATGCCTGAGAGAGAATCCTTTTTAAAAGTAAAAGGAAATAAATATTAAGTGTCTGAGGAATAACCACATTTAAAACTGATACAAACTGATTACATGGAGACTCTGGACTATCCCACCATCAGCCAGTTTGGTGCCTGTAATTGAGATGCCCAAAATAGCTTTTGAGCACAATCTCATGAAAACATCCCTGGGGAGCTGAGCTCTCGTTTCCATCCAGCTCTGAAATACAGAATTGAAAGGACCAGGTACAATGCAAGAAAAGTGTCCTTTCTGCAGAAAATGGGATAGTTGTTACATCTCTTGTTAATCTACAGAAAAACATAAGGTTGAGAATCCGAATGTTTTAAAATCAAATGTTTCAGAATAGATATCATTCTATGTAAATGCCCAAGGGCTAATGTTTGTTCTAGTAAAATCCAAGGTGTGTTTTACCCTAAGGGGCATTTCTATTGACTCAGGAGAGAGTCTTGTGCCGTACGTACAAGGAAAACTGAACTTTTAAATTTCTGATTCATTTCCCCTTAAATCATCCAAATATTGCTTTTTATGGGCTATGTAATCGTCAAGCAGTCTCTCAGGGGATATTAAGGCATTTCAAGCCTTGCTTCCCTTAAAATAAAATAACAAAATAAATGTTAAAATGGAGGAAGTAGGCTCCAAGTAAATCTACTTGTTGAGCAAAAGTTCACATCAGTCTGAGATCTAACCTGTCTAAATAGGTTCTGAATTTTCTGAATTCTCCATTTCATATTGAAAGTTGACCCTTGCATGGAGATCTCCTTGGCTGCTTCCAGCCTGTCTTTCTTGCAGAAGAATAAACTTTGTCCCTGAACCCAGATCACTATTTTACTCACCTTCAAATAGTTCAGATGTTTTATCAATCTGAACCACATGCTTAATTACATCTAACCCAAGAGATAATTATTGGAAAAGTACATTTAACTAAGAGAGTGTATTTTATTATTGAAAGTGTTACCTTTGAAAATGACTTTTTAATTTTTTCTCTTTTTTAAATAAATTTCCCACCATGTCTATCATTCTCATAGTAAAACACCATCATTTGTTGCCTCTTTTCCGTTGACATTTCCTTCTCCATTGGAAGACAAATCCTTCCATGCGTCTGTCCGCCTTCTCCAGCACCCACACAGCAGTTACAGGCTTTTAGAAAAACCATGCTCAAGTCACTCTATTAAAAAGACATTGGCAAAGTATGAAAATCTCAGGACACATAGGAGACAAAGGTCAGAAGAAGATATTTGGATATTGTGTGGAAATGAAAGGATTTTTGGTGTGAACAGATGTAAAATTGCTTAATAAAAATATTTTACAATTATGTCAGCAATAAGTGCGCTTGATGGCTGGTCAGTATCATGATAAAAGGCAAATGCTGCACCCTCGGGCCCATCACCACCATGTGTGTACCCCCTCCTCCAAAAAGCTGAGTAATCTGCCAGCAGCCCTCTGAGAACTACATTGAAAGATTCAAGTTTTTATACCACCTAAAAAGAAAACTAATTCCATAGCAAAAGCAGGTTCGTATATTTAAACAAAGCAAAGGAAGTGAGGAAAAACATTCAGCACCAATTAAGAACTCACAGAATCTCTTTCAAAATAATACCTTAGTTGATATCTATTTTCATGAAAGTGGTTTGTTTGTATATATTTTTAATTTTTTTTTAAGATTTATTTATGCATATAAGAGCTGGGTAAAGACCAGAGGTGCAGGGGTAGGGTGTATGTGTGTGTGTGTGTGTGTGTTTGTGTGTGAGGATTCACCAGAGATAGTGGGGAGCAGAACAGGCAGACTGACTGAAACATACTGCTGAGGGGAGCAGCAGGGAGACAGGAGAGGTCTGCTGTGCCATGTGGATCAGCTCCCTGGCTGGGGATCGAACTCGTGCTGTAGTAGTTGCAGATAGCTTCACAGTGGTGTGCTTGATCCCTTGAGCCACGAGGGAGGCCCATATTTTTTAATTTATTATATTTTATTGAGCTAACCTTGGTTTACAACATGGTATAATTTCATACCTCTTCAGGCATACGTCACCACACCACACCCAGCACCAAAGCTTCTGTCATCCTCCAACATAGCACAGAGGGTCTCCTTTGCTGCCCACACCCACATTCTCCTCCTCCGGTAGCCTCAGTTCTGCAGTCAGACTTCTAGGATTTGTTTTGGTTTAGTTTTATTGTCCCATTGTTTTGTTTCTCTATATTCCACATGTAAGTGAAATCATTCAGTATTTTTCTCCTTCTGATTATTTTAATGAGCATAAAATCCACAACAGTTCCATCCATGTGGTCACAAATGGGACTCGATCAAGCTGAAAAGCTTCTGCACAATGAAAGAACTCTCATTAAAGCAAAAAGACACCCTACTGAGTGGGAAAAAGTACTTGTGCACCGTACATTCAAACACAGGGCTCGTATCCAAAATCTACAAAGAACTCAAACAATTTAACAACAAGAAAACAAATAATTCAATCAAAATGGCAGAAGATCAAAATAGACCCTGCCAAAGAAGACATGCAGATGGCCACCAGGCACATGAAAAAAAATTGTTCATCATCACTCATCAGAGAAATGCAAGTCAAAAACCACAATATGATATCACCTCACCCGTATCAAAAAGACCAGAAACAAATATTGAAGAGGGAGTGGAGAGAAAGGAAACCACATACTGTAAATTGGTCCAGAACCCATGGAAAGTAGTATAGGGGTTTCTCTTAAAAATAGATCTATCACATGATCTAGCAAGTCCACTCTTATGTGAAAACACTCATCAATGTTCTATCCGTCCTCCTTTGTTCATTATGGCGCTGTTTACAATGGCCAAGATATGAAAGCAACCTAAAGGCCCAACAGCAGATGAGTGGTATAGATGCATAATAGACTATTACTCAGCTTTAAAAGGAGGGGCTTGTCTTGCTTCTTCAAAACCACTGAGTGATTCAATTCTGGGGTGGAGTTTTTTAAGGGCCAAATTAAGTTGAATCACATGTAATGCAATGTGGGCTCCTACCTTTATTACCACTGAGATGAATGTTTCTGAGAGAAATGAGGCCACTTTTGCCTTAAGATTCACCTTAAGCTTTGTTCTCTCCTGTGCCTCCTTAAGTGGATAACTTGGGTAGTGTGGAAAGAAATTTTTTAAGAATATTAAGATGAAGAAGATAGAAGGACATTTCAACTTGTCAATGAATATCTTCTCAGATTCTGAAGCTTAAGGAAACGAAAATTAAAACCACAATGCCACCACAGACTCACCGGATTCCCAGAAATGAGTCAGCCTGATAACACCAAGTATGACAAGTATTTAGAATCTTGGGAATGCTCACAGATGGTGGGAGTATGAATTGGTGAGACCATCTTTCAAATTGTTAAAATTTGAAGTTACACATATCTTTTGCCCCAGAATTCTACTTCTGGGTGTTTATGCTACAGAAACTTCTACTTTGTCAACTAAAATATATGCACAAGAGTGCTTTTAGTAAATTGGTTCATGTTTACCCCAACTAAAACTTACCTGTCCATCAGCAATAAAATATGTAAATAAATTGTGTTATAATCATATAATGGAATATTACAGAACAACAATGTAGAAAACCTATAGCAGCACTATTTATAATAGCTAAGCTATGGAAACAACCCAAATGCCCAAAAATAGATGACTGGATCAAGAAGATGTGGTCCATATACACCATGGAATATTACTCAGCATTCAAAAAAAAAATATTACTCAGCATTCAATTTGCAGCAACATGGATGGCGCTGGAAGGGATCATGCTTAGCGAAATAAGCCATAAAGAAAAAGAAAAAATACCGGATGGTCTCACTCATAGCAGGAATTTAGAAAATGTCCCTAAATAAGGGACCAAGAAAAACACTAATTATAATAAAGTAAAAATCAAAATCAACAAGCAACTATAAACCAGAGACACACTGGGGGGAGGGAGCAGCTGGGAAAGGAAGGACTAGAGTCAAAATAAGGGGGGGTGCAATTGTATGGGGAATATAACCAAAATGAAAAGGCATACATTGTGCAAAGATGAAAAAAGACGTAAGAATTATATAAAATAAAATATTTAAATAAAAAAAAAACAATGTAGAAAACCTGACAAACTAGAAGAAGCTTAGACACAGAGGATAGATACAATGTCATTAAATTTATGTAAGTTTTAAAACCTGGGTAGAACACCTCCTAAACTATGTCAATAAGGGGCATATTCACTGGTGCTAAAACTGTAAAGTAAAAGAAAGAGGGGGAGAATTGTGATGAGAAGGGTTACACTGTTTTGGGGCCTATTGAGGTGCTATTTCTGACCCTGAGCAGAGGTCACCCACTATTTGCTTACTTGTTATGCATTACATTTAAGTTTTGTACCTGCTTCCGTATGTGTGTGACTGCAAAACTTGAAAAAGGTTTTAGCCAAAGAATAAGCAATTTCAGCTAAACAATGTTATCATTAAACTCCACTTAGTAGAAAACATGACAAAGACAAATTTGCCTTTACCCATCATGTTATTCTCTAGCCAGCTTTGAATTCCATGGACAGAAATCACGCATGAAGCCAACTGATTTAATCACAAAACCCAAGCTATTTAGACTCTCCAAGTCTTTCAATTTAATAAGAAATGATAGGAATGGATGTTTCTTACAGAAATACTCTATTTGTAAGACTAATCTTTAGAATCAGTTTCTCAGTATTTTGATTTATACTTTCAATTTTTCATAAAAATTGGGATAAATGGTTATAACCTTCCTTCTTCAGAAAAAGAACTTATATTCACATAAAAATAATAAAGATAATAATGTTAAAAGCCAGTGGTAGTGGGTTGTTGAGTTCCTCACTCAAGAATGCAATGAGGACTCTAACCGTGGCAGTTGATTTAGAAGCTGAGATCAAGATCTTAGTATTACAGTGAGGATAAGGTTGGAGTAAGTTCAGGGCTCTTGTAAACGGGGTCCAACTGTTCCTGTCTGAGGGCCAGCAATGGTTCTGCTTTGTGGTCACTGGACTGCTAAGAAAATGGACTAAAACAAAGACGTTACCAGGGACAGAGGGCAAGCAATGATTTTTATGGGCTATTGTTAGTGTTCTTGTTTCCAAGTCCACATGCAAGGGGAAGAAGCAAGTGCATCCAAGAAGTCCCCCATCTCAACAATAGTTACCCTATAACTGCAAGTTCAAGGTGTATTGTGCTCTTGCTATGTTCTGGTTGATTGCGTTGTATATGTGATCTCGCAAAGTTTCCACTGCAGCCCTTGCATCTAAGTGTACTTATACTGCTTTGCAAATGACATTCACAGAGATTAAGTATTTTACATATGCAGCTAATAATCTAAAGACTTTTAGCTGGGATTTAAGGGTATTTTGATTCCAAACACTAAGTATATCCTGCTGTGCCACATTGCTACACATAATTAAGTTATTAAAATAATATAATATTGACATGATAAATGGAACAGATTAGGAATTACAGGAAAAGGTACAAGTACAATGGAAGTTGTATATATTGTAAAAGGTAACATTTCAAAAGATAGATAATTCAATAAAGGATATTTGGATAACTGGTTAGTTACTGGAAAAACAAAGTTTGATTTATCTGCCATTTTAATGAGTACTCAGAGACAATGGGATTTAAAAAAAAAAATCAAAGAGAGGAAAACTTGTCTAAGCATGTCAGAAAACCAGAACCTAGGAGCCAAGAAATAAAAGGCAAATATATTCATACATAAATAGAAAAGAAAGACAATCAGGAAAATAAATGAGCAGCTTATCACATAAGGAGATAATCTTCTTACTATATAAAAGGGCTTTCAAACAAAAGGAGAGACGGTGGAAAAGAGGAATATGTGGGAATTGTGATTTCTGTTTCAATTTTTCAGCAAATTTAAAATTGCTGTAGAAACAGTCTCAATTTTTTAAGAAAAAAACAGATCAACAGTTCAACAGAGATGTAAAGAAAGGAAATGACTGTTCACTGGAAAGTGAATTCAAGTGACTTAAATTTGCGGGGGAATAAACAATCTCACTCATAAAAAGAAAATTATTACACAAAATTGTCTTATTCCCCTCCTCCGCCATCAGATAGTCAAAGTTCTAAAAATGTGAATGTGCATGAGTAGGAGAAACAGATATTTCTTATCCGTTTGTTGCGGGTGCAAAAATTGATAAACCAGTTAATAGCTATGCTGATACACATGCCTTTTAACCCAGGAATTTCATCTTACCTCTCTACTCACATGTCCAAAATGTATAAATTATTTCGGGAAGCATTGTCAGTAATTAAATTGCTACGGTATAGTTTTATATCTTATCATAATCATTGATAGTTACTGTGAAAAATCAGAAAGAACAGAGATGTTCATTAATTGCAGCCTACAAAATGATAGCACAGAAACTATATAGTCACCAAAAGTGCTGAGGGAGTAACTTATGTGTAAATATGGGCTAATTTCTAAGTCTCCAAGAGGAGACACAGAGACATGGCTAAAATGAGAGCAATGTGTATAGTAAATCACCATTTGTATAATAGTGATCAAGGTGGGAGATAAACATGTACATACACGTATATATCTATGTACATGTACTTATACACACACACCCCCATATATATGTATATAGATATACATATTTGATTATATCTGCATAAAATAACTCTGGAAATGATAGATACAAGTAACTTTGCTCCTTCAGAGTTGGGTGCGTAGGTGACAAGAATGGAAGCAATATTTTTTTCATGGTATATACATTGTATTTTGAATTCTGAATCAAATACAGCTATCACCTAAGCCAATCAATCAATTTAAAAAAATTACAAACAAGCCCTGGCACTATCAGCATGGTGTCCTGCTCCAACCAGCTAATTTTTTTTGCCCCTTTTTCTTACCTCCTTTGGTTTTTTCCCAGACTCTCTCTGCAGAGGAAGCTGGGGATAAAAAGTAATAAATGCATGGGGATATCTTTCCTCTGCATGCATCAAACCAAGGAGAGAGCTCTGCATGGGTTTGCAACAGGCTGCTTTTAAATCCACGGGGGTGGAGAATTTAGCTTATTTTTAAATTGGGTGGAATTCTGAAAAGGACTGCCAAAATGATTAAATAGACCGGAGAGACTGGTTCATAAAGAAAGATGAAAAGACCTAAATATGTGTAATTTGGCTAAATGACAGTAGGGCTGGCTGTGGTTAGCACATACAAGTGCTCAAGAAATCTAAACACCAGGAAGGAGAGGAACAGTGGAGGAAGTAAATAGAAGGAGAAATGTGAAAATATGAAAAGAAAAACAAAGTATTTCAGTGTCTGTCTGTCTATAGAGTAGCTCTCCAGGAAAGCAATGGGTGGATGTCTTTTTCCTTGGATAGCATCCTAGAAAATCTTTACCTTCGTGGAGTTATAAACCCATACCAGTTCCTAGGCCAGGAGCCCAGCATCCCAACGGATGCCTCCTACCTCTACTTAAGCTCCCTTTTCCGATTATACATCTCCTTGGACACACTTTCCTGGATCCAAGTGGTTTGCTTTTTCGTTTTCCCTGCACAGGTTCAGACAGCCTTTGGGGGAGGTCTATGCAGAGTATATTAATCATTCATTCATATTTCAAGATCTTGCTGGGTGCCTATGATTAGGAAAACAAGATAGCAGTTCCTTGCTACCAGCAAGGAGTTCTCAATAACTCGTGATTCTTCCACCATCAAGAAGGGACTGGGGGATGACAGGTAGTTGAGCTGGCCTGCTGATAGCAGTTCTGGGCTCTGCATTAGACCTCCTTCCCTAACCAGCCCTTCATTGAAGCTATTTCTGGAGCATATAGAAAATTTACCTTATTGCAAAGCCTTTAAAAATGAGTACCATCGTGGTGACTTGACTACTTTATAATCTACCCACCTAGTTATTTTTAGCTGCTGTATCTATTCCATTCTGTATATTTTCTGTTATCTAAGCCTCAATCCATATTCCTTTGAGTCTTTGTATCACTGTGCCAGAATATGCGCTTAGGGAGTGCATATTAATGTGGGAGCATTTAGAACAATCTGTGAGTGCAAATTCACACAGCAGTCCGTGCATTTCTGGGTTTGTAGTCATGTGGTTGCTGTGTATCGATGATGCACATCTGGGTAAGATGAGCCAAAAATAAAATTTAAGAAGCACTCTGGTAGGGATTCCAAAACTAATATGTAAGAGTATATTTTTAAACCATTTGTGGTTTATGTTTATTTTAATTTTCCCCCATTTCTCAGATGCAGGAACTGAGTTGTGGCTGAAACTTGAGCCTCTACTGCTTATTATTGGTAGCTTCAGGTGAGGCTGGACCCCTGTGGGCAGAAAGTAGGTTTGGAGGGAATAATCATTATAACTCTCCATTCTCCTGGAAAAGAGGGAGCTTCTGAGTAAAGCAGCGAAAAATTGGCGGTTGGGTGTTCAGCTGTGGGTAAGGAGAGATTTACTTCTTTTCTCTGACCTGAGTTCTCTCGGGAAGAGTCTCTTGTCTAGATGTGCTGAAGAGCTTTCCTAAATGATGGAGGGACGCTGCACTCATATGCAACCAGGCTGGAAGCTAAACAGTCACAAAACAAAGGGGAAAGCAGGTCCATTGCTGCTATACCACAATTAGTGTTGCCTACAGATTACAGACAACCAAAACACGCACAAAGAAGACCAGACATGACTTTTCCAAGTTTATTGTGGTGGGTTCACCAAGGAATTAGGGACTTCATCTCCTCTCTGCTCTATCTCCACAGTGTTTGTCTTCTAGATTCAAGACTACCTCATGTTCCAAGATGGCGGCCATAACACTTATCACCATGTACTCATTCAGTCAGCCAGAAAGGCAAAACAAGGAATGCAATCTCCTAGTTGCATCAGCTCCTGCAAGGAGCAATCAACAGAAGTCCACTTCTGTCACATTAGCTAGAACTTAATCTTGTAACTATACTTAGCTGCAAGAGAGGCCGGGAGAGTTATCACTATCTTGAATAGAATTCTTTCCTGTAGCAAAAGGAGAAGAGAATAGATATCGGAAGGAAAGTCTTTCTGCAATACTTGGCAGAAATGTGGCCTCTAGCTGGCTGTCTAAGGATGTATAGTTGCCAGCCAGAAAACCACGATGGTTATACTTCCTTCAGGTTATACCTGAGATAGGATGACCCTTTCCACCACCCCGCCAATGATATGAAATATCATTTCTTTAATACTGTATTTCTTTAATACTGTAGAGTATTAAAGAGAAGGCCTGTGTACACTCTTGGGCAAAGGGCAGGACAGCTTCCAGAGACAGTGTGATGGTGCTACAAAGGCCTCAGAGAGCACAGACTTGAAAGGAACCAGAGAGAACTTTTCTGTAACAACAGAGCCACTTCACACTCATAGATGATGAGTCAAAGTTGTGATGACTGATGGGGGTGCATAAGCACGACTCCTTAGAGCCTCCCTGAGCAGCACCAGAAGGCAGGGATGTCTTAGAAGAATATCTCAGACGGTCATGAGATACTCAGGTCCTGCTGCTGCTAAACCTTATTTGTAACCATAAACAGGTAAGGACTAGGGTGTATTTAAATAATCTGAAATTCAAAAGGACACATTTCAAAATCATGTTTTGTAACATTACGAAAATGCAGATATGTGATTTTAGACTAAGTTCTAGCTTTTTAAGGTGAGCACTGGTTGATGTTCTCTTGGTGATTGGTCAACCTAGTGATTTCCTAGATGTGCAATAATATTCATCAGGATTTACATATGAAAAATGTCCTAGGCACCATCAACTAGGGAGGGGAAGGGATTTTACATGGAGACAAGCTTTGAAAATTCCTACTTATCCACCTGGAAAAAGGAATTTGGAGGGAATTGGGCAGATGAGTGGAGTACGTAATAAAAATCTGATTGAAGTTTTCCAAAAGTTGTGGAGGATACAAAAATGCTGAACTACAGGTTCTTCAAGTACTTGAGTTTGAAAGCAGCAGTACAACGCTAGGAAGCAGGTCATGAATATGTGAAACGTACTATCTCAATTGGGCATACAGGCTGACACAAAATTGGGTGCCAAAAAGATTTTAATACTTTTTGGAGCCCCTGAGTTCTTCACATCTTGACTTCCATGAAAGTCTTTTGGAAACATGTAATAGAAAACTGACATTAGCTAGAAAACCTTGAGACTCACCCTAACAATTTTGAGCCCCCTTTTTAGGGTAATCACTACTTCCCACACATTATCCCTTAGTTCTACTATTAGACTCAGTTACGGGTCTGGGAGGACCATGGTCTGACATTTATCCTTTTGGGTGTTTATATAATGGCAAGTCTTGGCATTTCCTCCATAGTCAAGCTCTCCTAAAGCAATGGGATAGCGTGTCAATCAGAAACTCAATTTATAATATACATGGTGTTATTCCTGGCAATACGAGGACATATGTCTGCTGTGCTTGGTTGGGGTCATGCTTTCTTTATCATACACAGATGATAATTATGACAGGCAAGTATTTAAGTCATAGTATGTTAATAAGAGTGCTTTTAGTGATTGTTAGGCAGGCTGTTACTCCTGATTAAAAACAAACTCACCGAATGCTGCTTTTTTATTAAAGCTACGTTTATTACTGAAATTTTAGCAAGAAAATTTTGTTGCTCAAACCTCTATCTTTTAGCACTTTGCAGCCTCCTGAAATGTTGGGATTGGTGCATGGGAAGTTACCTAAGACAATAATTATTGTGCTACAACAGAGCAGCCTGCATTGGGAATTTTGAGTAGGCAGCAAAGCGTAATCGGCGGCAGGAGAGGTGATCCATTAAAGAGAAGTGGGGGGCTGAGGCTCAGGCTACTCTGCAGAGACGTGAGTGAGCCCTTTAAGACGGCTCTGTTCCAGCATTGTGAGAAGTGTGGCCCTTCCCAGAGAAGGGAATTGCTGCTGAATTGAAAAGCTGCAAGTGACCTTCCCAGGTCATCTGGTTCATCCCTTCAGGCAGAAACCCTTAGAACCCACAGTAATTGGATGACAGAGCAGCCGAGAGGGAATGCGTGCATTCCAGCAGCACGCCAACACTAAGAACTTGCACTGCCAAGAAATTATTCTTGGGTTTAAATATAATTCCTCATGCTATGGCAAATTTGCTTTTGTTTTTGTTTTTAATGTCCTCTCCTAAGAGACAAATAAACTAGTCAAGTAAGACTAAGGAATCAAATCAGCACGACCTGCCCAGAGTTGCTGAAGTTAGAATGAGAGAGCCCTCCTTGGCATCCACCCTGTCCACAGGGCTAAAGAAAGGTGAATGCTTTTCTTGGCAGGCAGAGGGCACTGGCAGGAGGCAGCTGGTCTACCTGTTTGCAGATAACTCAAATTATTTAAGGCTTGGGGTACAACTCACCGGGGAATCGTTTGCTAGTGCCAAAAGGAAAAAAAATTAAAAAGGTAGAAAAAAGGGGAATTTAAAAGTCTATAAAAGTACGAGCTGTGTGGGTCTGAGGCTGCTGCTTGAGTGGGAGGGTGAGCAAGAGTTCTCCTTACACCCAGGTAATGACTGTATGAGCCCCATAAGGAGATGGTTAAATCAAACACTGAGATGACTGCTCTTAAGAGGGGAAAAATATGTCAATCACACTTTGCCTTTGACACAAGGAAATTCCTTGAAACTGAGAATGGAGAGTGGAAGGAGGGAGAATGTCTCCTGATGTGGGTGGCCAGGAAACCGGGGGGCAGAGAAGCATGAGAGGAGAGAGGGAGAAAAAGACAGAGAGGGAAAAAAACACAAGATTGAATTCTAATCAAAATGCTATGAGGCGTTCACACCAGGCCTTGAGAGAATATTAACAAGGTTACCCGAGGGGGGGGCCTTTAGCCCCAGGAATTATTAGTGAATATGGAATTATATTTGCACAAACATTACCAGATGCAAGGAGCTAAATGTCCTGCAGATGTGGAGGAGCCAGCGTATGTTCCAAACAGGCAGCAGCTTTATTTGTTTTACCCTTCTTACAAGGGCCTGGGCAGCACGTTTCAGAGGGGTTACATTTCTGGAATGACCATCACCCTCCAGGCCAGCGGCTCGCTGTTTGCACAGGTTTCAAAAGCATCTCAGCCTAGGACCATGTGGACTGAGGCAGGGCTCGCAAACCTGCCCGCTTACCCCCACCACCTCCAAGCACCACCACAGAGTCTCTGAACCATGGGTGAGTCCAGAGTCAAGTAAATCACAGCAATTTCAAAGAGGGGTTTTCAATTCAAATTTAACGGCTGATTTGGGAGTGAGACTAAAGCACACTACAAAAGGTGCAAAGTCTCCTTCTGATCTGCCATCATGCAATCCTCAAGACTGGATGATTTAATTGAGATTCACCAGCGCAGAAGGAACATATCTCATCTCTGTGATGGGACCAGATGTTGCTTTCAGACAGTCCCCTGAATGTGTAACCCCAAGTCCCCCCCCACCACCACCACCACCATCAGTAGCACTTGGAGTTAAGCTTGCTAATGTGGGGGACAGAACCATTCAGCATGCGGATGTGACCTGTGGAAGCAGCTGACCCTAAAGCTACTGGCAGAGTCTGTCCCCATCCCTGGTAGGGACACAACTGATGTGTGGGTGTGGCTTTATGTCATTGTTAAATTTGCAAAGTTTAGGTATTTAACACCTGGCTTCCCCCTCTGGCACATTTCTCTTTGTGCAGCTTGCCATAGAGTTGAGTTGAAGATACTCTTAGCTTAATCATGTGGGCTTTACTATGTGGTTCATATCACTTCTATGTGTAGCTGAGAGCCAGTCCCTGGTTATAGGAATGAGTTATTCCAAGCTTTGGCTGTTCATCCAGTGATGGGGCCATCAGGGGGAACATGCTGAAATGTGAATGCATCCTACAATTCCAGCCCTGAAATTAGAAGGATAGTGAAGAAAAAACAAAATATGAGATGTCCAAATTCAGGAGTTATAGACCATGGAAGATTTAATTAAATCTTACAGTGGTTACATGAGAAACTTTGCTAGATGTTTTCTCAAATTTGACAATAATCATAAAATTTTGCATGACATACAAGCAGCAAGTCGCTGTGTTGAAAAAATTGCACCTGAACTATCAATATTAAAAAACAGATTTTGATAAAGTCTATGTAAGAAAGTTGAAATGTTTCTGTTTTCTCTGCACAATGTACTAGCTACAGAATTGTTGTGCTATTATCAGAAGAGACCATTGGAGTCTGCTGAGAATATAGACACACTCATAAAGACAGATAAATATGGATCTAGAATAAAGATATTTTGGATAGTTAATAAATATAAACATCATGCTGACTTCCTGGATTTTGCAATATTTATTGCTTTGTTGGTTTTTCCCTATAGTGATTGTTGTATTTCTTTTCTCATTCTAATTCAATAGTCACTTTACCATGTAATTCTATAACCAGGATTTTCTCTTCTTTGTCTTAAAGAAGGCCTCCACAACTGTGTAAGCTTCGGGCATAACATAACCTCACTTTGCCTCTCCTACCAAAGACCACTTTTCATTCTCTGCTATTTTACTCATCAGATTATGTGAGTTATATACTCATGGAATGATCGGCCTTGTTCATCCCATTTTAAAAATGAGGAAGCTGAGGAAAACTTTTGTTCAAATTCTTCTTCATGGTTTTGAGTTCGTGTAAGAATTGAATTGAGTTAGTCTAAGAATCCATCTCATACTAAATAAGTGACTAGTCCTGTCCTAACTGGATTCCCTGCTGCCACTGGGGGGCCTGTTCATTCCTGGAGTCATCTTTCCTGGCTTTATCTAGTCTGCTTTAAATGGCTTCCACTGACACCTCTGCCACTCCGACCCATCTGCCTCACTGTTAATAGATCTGAGCCATCTGACTGTCAGGAAACTTTTCTTCATTTCCTCTCTATTACTCTGCAATGTGCCCCTGAGGTCCCCTCAGGCCAAGTCCTCCTTCTTGTGATAATTGACACTTTTGGGGTGGTGTTTACACTTCATAGAAAGAAACAGGAAAATATTTCAAACCATCTGGGCTGAAGGCTATACCATCTTTGAAATCCTTTTTTTAATTGATATTCAAAACACACCCCCTCCGGGAAGCCCACCAGATTAATTCCAGGTGTACTATCCCCACACCATCCTTTCAAAGTTCCTTTATAGCTCCCCATTCGCTAGTCCCAACCACACTGGATGTGTTTGCTTACATTCTCTTTCTGGTTAGAAAATGCAGGGCCGGCAAAGCACTGCAACATTTGGTATTTCCAGCAATAGTTGAATTCTAAAAAACTTCATGGGAAGTCAGTAAATTTTCAGAGGTAAAGTAAAGTAAAATAAAGGGGTGAAATTTTTTTATTCTTCGGTATATCTCAGTATCAGTAATACTGTTTTCAAAATGAAAAATAAGTCCATTTTGTGTAAAAAACAGAAAACCTTGTTTCTGAGGTGGAACAAAAGGTCACCAAATTCCTAGCCAGGTCATCCCAAATGTCCATGTCTAACTCGAGCCCTTTCAGTGCATCACTGCAGCAAACAAAAATGGTTGGGTTTCTCTATCTGTAAAGTAAGAATTGTTATTTCTTTCCCGTTTACTTCACAAAAGTCTCATAGGGAACAAGAGCTAAATGATTAATGACTGAAAGCTCTTGCACAAACACAAAATGCTTAAAGAAAATAATCCCTCGTTGCCACAGCGATAGGCGCCGCTGAGCTGATGCTAAACCTTGACTCAGATTCAGATAAAGCACCGCCCGGCCTGGAATCTAGGGGGCTGTTCCCCTCGGAGGACAATCTGGGCCCCTGTTCCTTGACTTCCTCCACTGACAAGGCCCTTCACCCACCCTCCCAGGCACAAGCCCAAAGCCCACGGAGTACAAAACCCAGTTCCCAGGGTTCTGACGAGCAACACATGGGAACCTATAAAACGCGCCATTGTAAGGTCAATATAATTTTATAATTTCCCCCCCTCCAGTAACATGCCTGCTCAGTCTACACCACATTATTAGGAAAACCATTTCATCAAAACTCAATTTTTCATCTAAACTTGTCTAGGCCCTTCCTAAGAGGAACTGTTACACGCAAGGTTAGAGTTTCCTGTGTGACTGAAGGAAGCCGGTGTGCCCAGAGTCACCATCTCTATTGGTGGACACTGCAGGGGTTATTTTAAGAGGAAACAAGAAATTCTATTTACTCGATTTTTTGCTGTATTTTTTAAAGTAAATTTCTATGGAAATAGCACCGGTTTATAACATTAGATATGTTTCAGGGATCCAGCATTCTAATTCCACATCAGTATATAATCACCACCGAAATTCTGATTTTCTTCCACTTTATTGAATATAATCTATTCCTGGTCTTCAGGTTTAATCCAGCAGTGCAGAGCCAACCTACACGCAAATCTGATTCCCAATCAATCCACAAAATTCAAGACTCATACTTGCTGGACCCACTCTGTGCACATTGGACTGTCTTATCCTAAAACAAATTTCTTCTGAGTCCCTTCTTTAAGACAAGGAAAGCATGAGAGTTCCCATTAGAAAAAGAACCACTAGGGGCCTCCCTGGTGGCACAGAGGGTTGAGTGCAGCGCTGTGGAGCTGTCTGAGCCTCAGCAGCACCCCTTTGATTCCGGGCTGGCCAGGGAGATACCGACATGGTGCAGCAGACCTCTCCTGTCTCCCCGCTGCTCCCCTCAGCAGTACTCAGGACTCAGAGAGACCTGAGTCCCATCTTCCAGCCACGGGATGTAGAACAAGTTATTTAACTCCCCATTTCTCTGTCAATACAGAGGGACTAAAACTCTCTATCATAGAGCAACAGTAAAGAGTGAGTTAGATATTTTATAAAGTGCCTGACAGAACACCTAACTTATACTAGACAATACATAAAAGATTGTAATCATCGTAATAGTGAAAATGACAACGTATTCCTGAACCACCAACAAATCTATTATAGCAAATCTAGAAATGGTTTTGAGGATCTATTCTAAGTACGATGGGAAGGAAAATTACAATGACTTATACTAAATGAAATGTACTCTGAAAGATCTGATCCTTTCGTTTCATATTTTAAAAATCTTAGTAAAAATAGATCTGTATGTATTATCTGTATTTGTCTAAAATATGTCAACCGTAGCGTCGATGCTTAAATGGGAGTAACTGTTACACTACATTATAGTCAACCCTTAGAAATATTGTATACTATAAAATTATATGCTACAATAAAAAGGGAAATGTGGCAAAATATAATCAACTTTGCAACCAGAACTAACAAAAACAGTAATTATTACATTGGCGAGCTCTCGAATTGCCCAGGAAAGCACATCAGCAAGAGGCTGTCTCAGGGGAAATTTTTAAATACATAAAAGTAATAGTGTCAGGCTTCTGCTTCTGGCCTGGTAGTGCCTGGAATATTTCCAAATATGATGAAAAATATAAATCCATAAGTCCAAGAATCTCAATGGACTGAAAGCATAAGAAACAAGAGGAAAACTATACAAAGAGATGTCATAATCGAATTGCTTAAAACTAATAATAAATATCTTTTTAAAAGCCTGAGAATATGACTCTTTACACAGAGAAACAGCAAAAGGGATGATGTTTTGTTGGACACCACACAAGCAAGAAAATAGTGGATCGACATCTTGAAAGCACCCAAGAATAAAACTGTGATACTAGAAATCTGTAACCCAGAAAAATATACTTCAAAATGAAATACATTTTCAGCTGTATTGAGGCAAAACGAAAGGTTACAAGATGATCTTTCTTGAATCGGCTATTGCATTGGTGGATGCCAAATGACGAATTTGTGAATTTATCCTCCCTCTACATTCATAGCTGGCATTCTTCCGTAAAGAAAAGCTTTCCTCTCTCCTCCTGCCTTGCATTTTTCAGTATCACTACGGACATATGGCTTTTGGAAAGTTCAATGTGTTAGATCTTACAGTATTATTTCATATAGGTTATGCAGTATTATTGTAAAATTGATGTATATGTCATTCCTTGGGGTGCTCCAGTTGTCTCAGTGGGGCTATCAGGAGCCGCTTCAAGATTACTTTTGGGTCCTTCAGACATGCCCTTTTTCAGTCGTTGAGAAATCCCTTAATTTCTGGTGCTAGATATTCTGGGGTCATCTGCTTTGTTTGCTCGAAACTTAAGAGTTGTCCATTTGCTCAAGAAAACTTGTTATTAAATGCAGCGGGTGGCACATGTAAATTAAAATAAAATGAACACTTCGAGTTCATTGCAATGCCTCTGGAGAGCTGCAGGCTCCATGGGCCGTTGCAAAACTAGGGCTGGCCATCCGGCCAGAGAAATCTGGTGTCAGCTGCTTCTGAGATGCCAGCAGCACTCAAAATGGCACTGGGATGTGTCACTGTCGCTTGTTTTATTTGAATTTAAACAATTAGTCAAGAATTAGCCTTCCCAGGGCCTCCCTGGCAGTGCAGGGGTTAAAGACAGTGCTGTCAAGCTAATGCCAGCCACTGCAGCATGAGTTTGATCCCCGGCCGGCCAGGGAGCTGATCCACAAGTCACAGCAGACCTCTCCTGTCTCCCCGCTGCTCCCCTCAGCAGTGTGTTTCAGTGGATCCGCCTGTTCTGCTCCCCACTCTGTCTCTGGTGAGTCCTTTCACCTGGCCCCCACACCTCTGGCTTACACCCCAGTTCTTGTATGCGTAAATAAATAAATCTTTTTAAAAAGTTGGCCTCCCAAGTAGGTACCTACACAGTGTTATTGGCCAAAGATTTCTTGAAATCCTGCATTGCTGACGAAGTGAAAGCGAAGCCTCGGTGCTTTCCTACCATCTCTAACCACTTCCAGGATGGGGAGCCAGCTGCAGCCCAGCTAAGCCCAGAACTGCTGACTCTCTGTGCGGTGAGGATCCACCCCTCCCAGCCTCCCCGGCCCACCCGAGTCCCAGGGTGGCTCGTCTGCCCGTGACCGAGCAGGTTCAGTTGGTGAAAACGTAACCCACGTAGCGTTTGCAGAACTTTCTCCCCTCGTCTAGCCTGTGCTCCTTCTCAGGGCAACACAGATGAGAAGGCAGTTAAAATACCAGCTCTGTTCTGACCTCAGCTCACACCCCTCCTCAGTCAAATCAGGCTGCAAATGTGAAGAGTTGAGAATTGTGGAAACACCTTCATGTTTTCTTGGAGGTCATCCACTGAAGGTGAAAAGCATCTTCCAGGCTTCCAAAAGGAAAGCTTGACCTCAGATGTTGCAGAATTCACCCAAACTAGCACCTACATCGTTTTTCATACACTTCAGCTCAATGGAACCCTGGTTTAGGGAGCCCTCCCCGTGTGCGGCCCGGCCTGTACACCCCGAGGCAAGGCTGGCCGCCAAGCTCAAAGGTCTGCAGGGGTCCCTGGAGATCGTGGGCAGGCAGGTGGTGGGCAGGGGGATGAGAGAGTCCGGGACGTGGACACCCTGCGTGGAGATGCTGACTCCACCTCGGGAGCAGATGGGAGGATGTCAGGGATGTCAGGGAGAAACACGCAGTTGGAATTACGGACCTCGCCGCGAAAGCAGCCCCCTTTTTGTGGGAAGCAAATGAACACGTGCCTACTTCCCCCCTTGGCTTTGTCCATGTTCATCCCAACTTCTTCCTACTCCCTGCCTCGTCTCAGCAGAGGCCGGGACTCGTGCGACCGACCGGCCCAGGACACAGATCAACCTGGTTTCCTGGGAACCGGGCTGGAAACACTCGTGTCGTGCCAGGGCGTGGGAGGCAGTGAGGGAAGTGACCGGAAAACACCAGGACGGGGAAAAGGCACCTGTTCTGGCTGGCAGAACACCTGCGGCCAGGGCCAGGCTCGCCAAAGGGCCCAACCCTTGACGATGACCCGACCGGTCCCCGGAGCTGTCACTCTTGGGATTTGCCACATCCTGAGGGAGGCAGTGCAGGGTCACACAGCCAGCAAGCAGTGGCGCCATGGCCACTGTAAAGTGTGATTTGAAGGAAATGAAAGGTGTTCTTGATACAAAGATGTCTTCCCTGAAGTTTTGGTTGTTCTTTGCAGCCTCCTCCATTAACGGCGATCTTGAAGCACAAGAATGGTTTCTTCCTCACTTTTGTATATTTAACACCTTACACAGGGCCTGGCGTCTGACAGACACCCACTAAGCATTTGCTAGAGGAGCCAACAGCCGCCAAGCCCTCCATGCCTGAGCTTGTAAGTTATTAGCACCGTGCCTCCCACGCCTCTGCCTCGCTGCTCACGGCGTTCCAGGTCAGCCAACTGAGAGGGCCCCTGACTCTGAGAGCCAAGCTGAGTGTTCAAGGAAGAGAGACCTTGTTGTGTTAACAACAGGGGTGGCTTCGGGTTGGAGTTGTATCTTCCCAACTCTGTAAAGGTCAGAAGTACCAGCGACCTCTTCCCTGCTTCTTTACTCTCTCTCCTTGTGTCCCAAGCAGTTGTAGAACAGGAGTGAAGCAAGTTCTGAAGGGAGCTGTTGTTTGAGGCGACCTTCGGTGCTGCATGAGCATGTGCATCCCTTAGTGAGCTGAAACGAGCGGCGACGATGTAATGGGTACTTGTCCCGGCTAGCAGGGGAGCTGTGCAAGCCAACAGGAGAAGGACCCCAAAGGGGCATCCTCGTCTCGTCAGCGACCCTGTGGATTCATCCTGAGTCACCTGGTTGGTCATATTTTAGAAACCAGGGGACTGAGTTACACTGTACTGTCCGCGCTCTCTGATGGCGCCTATTTGGTTGTATTTTAACAAGTTGATGAGAAATCTTCCTCGTCACACACAGCTTCTCCATGGTGGCATCCAAGTCTTCATCCTCTGCAGGTCTCCTGTACCTTAGATGGTGTCAGGTTGGTCATCAGTGGTCACGGGAAGAATAAAGGATGGAGGGAGGAGGCTGGGCGAGAGGGGAGATCCCCAACTTTCCCACTGCTCTTGTCTCTGAGGCTCCAGAGCTGGAACTAAGAGACCAGAGGCAAAAAAAAAAACAGAAGCTGATACGTGTGACGATGTATGAGAAGAATTGTGCAGCGCCTGGAGTGACACAACAGTTACCTAGTCCTTTCGTTTTGTGGGCGTGCAGGAAGCATGCAGTGATCCATTTTTGAGTAAGTGAAAAGTATGACTGAATAAGAGTGTAAGAGACTTGTGAGTCTCACGGCTCTACCCCTGTGACTTCTTGAGAGTGACTCTTGAACAGGAGAGCTGGGACTGAGGGGCCAGGAGCAGCCTCAGGGTAGAATGTAATAAGCATGCCAGCAGGTGAGAGGGTGGGGGCCTGCAGCTTCTGCTTCCACCTCAGCTTGGTTGCTCCTCTCCTGCGGTTTGGTGGGGTGGGGGGGGTGTTCCTGCTTCTGCTCTGGTCCCGTGAACCCCCTTCAACTGGCTCTTTCTTCTGGCTTCAGTGCTTTGGCAAGCCCCACGACCCCACTCTCTGGAGAGACCAAGGCCGCCGCCATCTTGCCTCGTGGTGGAGCCAGCTGGGATGGTACCTTGCGAACTTTGGTTCTCACCTCCTGTCCCAGCCCTCAGGCCCCTGCACAACCTCCAGCTTGTGTTTCCTGCTGGAAGGCTGCCTTGGATTTGTTTTCCTGGCTGCTCTACTTTGTGTTCTGCCTGTAAGGCTGAACCTTAACCCACAGGGGATGGTTAATTTTGGAGTTTGATCAGTTCATATTTTGAAGTCCTTTGCTCCCTCACTTCTCTTCTCTCTTTATTCCCTTTGAATAAAGGGAATTAAAATTTCTCACCAATTAAAAATCTCTTGAGAGTTTGATTGCTTTGCTATGCACATAGGCAGGAGATACAGGTTTTTCCCTTTTGCCCAGTATCAGGGCCGCATCTACAGCATCTGGCTCCCCAGCGCTGACTATTCTGACTCTGCCTCAGCCTCCCTCCCCGGCAGTAGTTCCCAAACTCTCCCTTTACACCACCCCCAATGTGCATGTGATCATGAAGAAAATCCTGCATTCTGTCTTTGTTTTGAATTTATTACCTACTGATTTGCTCATTAACAACACTCTCTTCAACTTAGTCACAGTTCAGTTTAATTCCTTCAATGTTCCACTACCCAAGACACAGCTACTGGGTCTCCTGCAGATTCACAGTGTAATAATTCAAGAATCACTCAGATCTGTCAGAATAGGAGAGCATTTTAGTTGGTAGGTGAAGTTTCAAGGTACCGGGAGATTCTTCGGTTAAGATGGGACACCTGCATAAGCATAAGCTCACATAGTCAAGGGCTGGGAGGAACCTGGAGAATCAGCTGCTCCAACCACTCACCTTTTCTTAAGATAAAAGCAGGCTGAGAGACAAGAACATGCCAATGTCACTGTGCTGGGTAGGGCAGAGTCGAGACTGGGGATCAAGTTCCGTGTTCTTCTCGGTACTCATGGAACACAGTTTCGTCTCTTCTTGCTTCAACCTTCCCCATGGAAGTTTATCCACCTCCATGTCCTGATATGGACAGAAACTTAAAAAGAGATGCTGGCAAATCAGAACTTGATAATCAACTGGGAGATGATGCAAGCCCAAGGGCAAAATTCAGAAATAAATGATATCTTCACATAGTGTTTACAGAAATTGCATCTTGAATAATTTCCACAGAAATTATTTAACTCACCACAGGAATGTTCCTCCCTCCCACAGGGATTTGACCAAACAGAAAGAGAAGCAGAATGGAGGAAAAGCAGTAATTCAGATTTATATACAAAACATTAGTGGGAACCTAACTAATAACCCTCAACTAATCAGAATATTTTATGCAATCTGCTTTTTAGTGGCAAGAGCAAACCACAAGAAAGCGAGCATGTAGCAGAGATTTAAGAAACGTTTCCAGGGCTTATTTTAGGCTTTACAATTTTTCTCTCCCGATTCTCTGCCCTATCTTTAAAATATCCCACCGCACACTTCCCTCCTTCAGCTCATGCGTTCGTGTGTTCATTGAGTCAATCTGCTAACATTTGCTTTGCTGAGTCCTCTTCTGCTGTCCCAGTTTGAGAGATGAAGCCCTATGAAGATGAAACACAGTCTTGGCTTCAAGTTTAATGCCTGGTTAGAAAGTTGTCCTAAGAGTCAGACATCTTACTTTTTTTATAGTTATCACTTCAGTGAATGAATAGTTCTGTACTGAATACTTCCATTTGGCCTCCCAGGTCCGTCTCCCATTTTGCATTCTGTTCCGGGCTATTGTGGGCTGGGGTGGAGGTGGGGGTGGGGGTAGGGAAGGACTGAACTTTTTGAACCAAATTAATCCTGTTTCTTTGCCCTGAGGCAAAGTGAATGGGGGGACACTAAATCTGAGGCTCTTCCCCACAAACACGCCTCCCGCCACACCGCCTTCCCCACCTTGCCAAGCTGTGGTTGGACAGTAGCTACATTTCTGTCCTGAAGGCCACCACACCTGGATGCGCCCTCTCCTAGAACCCTCTCTCGGGTGAGCGGCTGTCGTGCAAATCACTGTGTTTGCCATATTTCTGGGAAGCAACAAAATAATTGTAATTGAGTATATTTCTGAGAAGCAACAACAACAACAACAAAAAAAGTACAATTGAGAAGTAAGGGAATGGCTACCTAAATGGAGCTAGAAAATGAAAACGGGGCAAGAGATCTGTGGAAGCTACTTCATGTTCTCAATTGGGTGAAAAGTTTCACATTCTCTGTCTCTCGAGAGCCTAGTCCAGCCTTACCAGGAGGACAAGTAGGGCTAATTTAGCTTAAGTCGAGGGGAGCTGCCTGGGGCAGACTTGAGAACAATGTTGAGGCCCAGTCTCACGTCTGTGCCTCGGTGTCTGCCATGGACATGGGCTGGGTGCCGCCCTGATAGGAGGATTCGGCTGACATACCTGTTACATCCCTAAGGAATCTAATTTGGAGCCACAGAGAAACTAGTTTCCAGAACCACAGGAGCTGCAGAGTTGGTCAGCCAGCTCTTCTATTTTTCACTCATTTTACAGATACAGAAAAAGGCACAAGAAGGTCACAACGGTTCCCTGAGACCAGGAATGGGGCCAGCATGTAGATTTTCTCTGAGTTCGTGCTCAGTTCTAGTTTTTAAGGACAAAAAGTGAGGGAACACACTGATGATTGCAACTGTCAGTGGGTTTTGCAAAGTCTGGGGTATCTAACCGGTCTGGTCGTGATGGGGGATTTGACAGAGACAGCAAGGTTAACACCCTCCTTGTTTTTAGAGAGATCAGGATATCTTTTGATGTGGCTTTTAGAAAGATCAAGATCTAAGCATTATGTCTGACTTTTTAGTATCACAACTAAAATCCTGGCATAGCACCAGATAGATAAGGTGTGGGATGGGATCTAAAGTAGCTTGATTACAATGACAAAAGAGAAAAGAATCCATCGAAAAGACACAGCAGGAGTTTTCTGGAGAGCTTACTATAGTTCTTTTTGTAAAACATAAACTCAGAAGTAGAAAGTCTGTTGACTATGTAGTAACTGAGAGCAAAGGACGGTGATTTAAAAATGGAATGAGTGTAGAGATAACATTTAGATCTTGTTTGTAGGGCCATGCCATCTGGAAAAGATACGGCATACAAAGAGACAACAAAGCAAAACGCTCTTCCATAACTTTAATGTGCCAATGGTGAAGCTCCATTTCCTCCATGAATCATATGTCCTTACACCGAGAGTGAACAACAGAAGGGTTGGGTCACACTGACAGTAGTTTCTTGTATTTCTTCCAAGTTATTCTTTCAATTCTAGATCCATACTTTATTAAGGGAGCAATTCTGTCTTTTTTGGATGCTTGTACTCTAGTGTTGAAACAGCAGTTTGAAAAGGCCTGGCGAAAAAGCATTAAATGGGCCTCCCTGGTGGCACAGGGGTTTGAGCAGCGTACTGTGAAGCAATCCATGGCCTCTGCAGCATGAGTTCGATCCCCAGCCGGCCAGGGAGAAACCCACATGGTGCAGAGATGTCTCCTGTCTCGCTCGCTGCTTCCCTCAGCAGTGTATTTCAGCCAGTCTGCCTGTTCTGCTCCCCACTCTGTCTCTGGTGGATCCTCTCACCCCCCGCATCTCTGGCCTGTACTCCAGCTCTTGTATGCATAAATAAATAAATCTTTAAGGAAAAAAAAAAAGCTTTAAACGTGAACAGGAATTTCAGGCCTGCAACAGCCCCTTGTAATCAGCCCTCCTCCAGACACTGCACATCAAGGACTTTGCAAGGAGTGGAATCAGTTCTCTCAAGATCAATACATGCAAATTACTCACTTATGTCTGTTCTGACTCTTCTCATCCACCCCACCTGCTTCCAACCCCATCAAAATGTCTTCATTGTTGTGGAATAGGAGAGTCGGAAAGTAAGAAGTTGAGCCTGAAAAAAACAGTGGCCTTGGCCTTAATTTTAAGAAAAGGTACTCTGAGAAAATTAATATTTTTGCGATCCACAACCCTCAGCCTGTCCCTTGGTTTTGCTGGATGGCATCTTCAGTAAAAAAATAGTAGCGACGGCTCCCTGAAAGCCCTTAAGTTTGTTTTCAGGACCAGAAAACCCTCCTGATTAATAATCTCATACAAAGATGCTATAATTTGCACCCTCAGAAAAACTACTAGGGAAAGACAGCATCTTTTAATGTTAGAGGTGGAGAGAGGAGAGCATTAACCCTTTAAAAACCAGTCATTATAACTATAAGAAAGTGAAAATCAAAATCAACAAAAAACTACGAACCAGAGACACTTTTAAGGGGGCGGGGGTGGGAGGGGAGAGATTGGGGTCAGAATGGGGGGGCTGCAATTGTATGGGGAATATAAAAATAAAATTTATTATTAAAATAAAAAAATAAATAAATAAAAACCAGTCATTAATTGCCCCAACTATGAAGCTGACACAAGGAGAGGACTTTAGGCAAAACCTTTCCCTGAACCCAGTCCTAGCCACAGCTACTTCAGCTTTGCTTAAAGCAGAGCACTTGTCTGAAGATTCAAGTCCTTTCCATTCCTGCTCATATGCATGGTGTGATTTTTATAAAGTTATAAACTTCTTTGATATCCTTTGACCTGTTTCATCAGCTATGAGGGGCAGAGCTAAAATTAAGTCAGAGGTAAAAAAGAACAAACTCAAAATCATTATTCTGTTTTCCCACATTCCTTAATGACTCTTGAAATTTCTCTCTCTCAACAGCAGACTCTGTGTCCGCTAGACAAGGCTCCTTTATAACCTTCAGACATTCGATGGCACGGCCAGGACACTGCAGTTGTGCCCCAGATTATGAAGAGAAAGGTTTGCCTTCATATTGGACTCTCTTCCTCTATATTTAAGACACATTCAATATAAATGAAAAATCAGAGGCCAGTGGATTGTGCTTTAAATGTTCCGAACAAAGTTGCCAGCTACCTTTTGCATTCTGTGAAATTCTTCTTTAAGTGAATCAACGTGTAGGGTAACTCTCCATTACCTTGATCAGCATTTAATACCAACCTGACACTTAGAATTAAATTAGAGAAACAAAATTGGATACGTTGAGACTTGAGGGCTGATTATACTACTAGAGCTGAGAGTGGATTTAAACTCTTTCCTTATCCCATTTAAATCTAACTAGATATAAACTCTCCATTACTGAGGAGTAGAGGTGTGTCTGCAGAGGTAGAGGTTCCCCTTGATGTTCTTGAACAAGGAAATCTAATCCTTTCTTCTGACACACATGGTTGCAATAGAAAGTGTTCCCCAACTGCCAGTCTGGTTTTAATCTATTGTTTCAAGCAAGATGGGATTTGCAAGGAATGTTAAGGAAAGAGCAAAATTACCAGAACTTACTATAAAATAAAAGTGTTGATGAGAAATCAAATTTTAAACAAGTGTTCAAAATTGTAAGCATGAACATATGTAGACATTAGGTACATGCTCTGTGATTATAAAAGTTTTTAATCACGAATATATCTAAAGTCTGCTTTCAATACAATTATATCTCATTTTACTAAAGTTCTTCGGCTTACCAAATGACAGCAATGGTAAAATACTACCAACAAACATAGTGGTGCTTCTTTTAAACAACACTGTTGGAGAATATAATATTCTATAAATGAACTTCCCATGTAACCAAACTAACCCTGCTTACATAAAATTTTTAAAGGTTAACCATTTGTATAGAAACATTTCAAAAATGCATTACACAATTTTTCTTAAAAAGATACACTGTTGGCGCAGCGGTTGAGCACTGGGTTGCAAAGCTGCCCACAGCCTCTGCCAGCGCTGGTTCGATCCCTGGCCGCAGGGCGAGTGTCCCACATGGCGCGCAGACCTCTCCTGCTGCCCGCTGCTCCCCTCAGCGGTGTACTTCGTCAGTCTGCCTGCTCTGCTCTCCCCTTTGGCTCTGGTGAGTTCTCTCACCCTCCTGTGCTTCTGACTGTACCCAGTGCTTATATAAATAAATAATTAAACCTTTAACAAAAAAATACACTGTTTCTTTTCCTGAAGATTCAGGATATTAAAAATACATATTAAAATATGGTGAATATTGTGTTTTTCTTAGAAGAGCAGAAGCTGGTGATCTATACCAAGGTGAGTTTTTTGTGAAATTCTCTCCAGCACCAAAAGATTTCAGAATGTTATTTTAAACATTACAGAAGCAGAGAGAACTTACTTGCTTTTTTAATAGGTTTAATGTCTTTTCTGCTGTTCCTTCTGTTAAAACAGAATTTAGATTCTGAGCCTCCCTGGTGGTGCAAAGGGTTAAGTCTCAGCACTATGCTGCTATCGCCAGTCTCTGCAGAACCAGTTAGATCCCCGGCCAGGGAGCTACCCACATGGCACAGCAGACCTCTCCTGACTCACCTGCGGCTCCCCTCAGCAGTGTATTTCAGTACATCTGCCTCTTCTGCTCTTTACTGTGTTTCTGGTAAATCCTCTCACCACCCCCCAACCCTGCACCTCTGGTCTACACCCGAGCTTTTGTATGCATAATTATATAAATCTATTAAAAAATGAATTTAGATTCAAAAAGCTAAGCCTACTCTGCACAAGGTATACTAGGCACTGGGAGAAATGTAAGAACAAAATACAGTTCTTGCCCAAGGGGCAACCTTGCCAGGTGACGCTCAGGAGTCCCCAGGTGACTCCTGTGGTGGGGAAGACAATTTATTACTTCTAAGTCTAAAAATAACTTACTTTTCAAAACACAGATATTAAAGTGACTACATTTGTGTTCTGATGTATCTTCTTCATGGGAGCAAGTCTTGGGAATCTCTCATGAAAATTATATCAGTCATGTGAGTCTTCGTAGCTAAGACTAAAATCATTGCTTGAGGACATGAAATCAGCAGGCCCCTTGACAGATTCTGCTGCAACCTTTGCCTTATTGTGTCATCTTATAAACTGGGATGGCTGAGTGTGTCAGTCCTGTAAAAAAAAAAAAAACAACCTGCATTTTGATGCTTTTCCTAAATGTATGAGTATGAAACACTTTGACAATTATAATAAAACTACATGTTTACAAAGGATTAGAATCTGTAAAGATCAATCATCACATTCACTGGCAAAGTCTTTCCTGGATTGCAGACACATTCCATTTTGGGGGGTTTTAATATCTCTTGGCTGCATCTTTAAAATTCCATTCTCTGGCCACTGTTACTCCACAAATTCTGATGGTCTCAGAAATTTCCTGGGTTCCAATTACCATTTGTTTTGTAATTCAGACCTCTCTCCTGACCTTCAGACCCTAATATCTGCCCCATGGGCATCACATTTAGAAGTACTACAGCACCTCAAACTTAAGAGACAGTTTTGTTGAAAATGAGGCTTGGTTTCCTTAGTAAACTTTAAAAATTGTTGCCTTCATTTCTACAGTTCCTTCCCTGTTTCTTTCTATAGTACACGGATTATATTTTCAATTTCATCAGTTCTTTGCACCAATGGTTACATTTTACAGTATGGTCATAATTTACAAGTTTTTATCTTAGCTTGTTAAGATTTCAGATCTCTAAGAGTATGAGATCTCCAATTTCATTTCTCTATTACCACTTTCTACAGAAATGCAGTTATTTTCAGTATTTAGCCAATGGGCAAATACCACGAAACACACAGGGGGATGTTGACAAATGTCTTCCAAAGGAGAGAGTCCTATTTGTCTGGGACCTTTCAGGGTGCGTTCCCAGAAGCGGCGTGTCATGTAAACTCGTAATTTAACCAAAACACGAAACACTTTCTTCTATCACATGCTCCCAGGCCCCTTCTCCGGCCCGGGGGAAGCAGCTTTTCGCTAAATGCCCCACCTCCCCACCTGTGGTGTTTGTTGCTGTAACATCTAAACCCGAGCATCATTTATTCACCAGTGACTCTATCATGTTAGGCCGTACAGGGTCTGCAGAGCCTCTTTGAACCTTCAGAACCAAGCAGCTAGCAGGGTTCCACAAAGTGTGCAGACCGAATGACTGCCAAAGATGATTTACCGCCCCCTGTGAAGCTGGGGCGGCCACTTTGCACAAGGAAACCTTTGAATTTATTTATTTATTTATTTATTTATTAAAGAGGCATGTTTTATTTATTTATTTGTTTTGTTTATAGCTCCCTCTGGATGGCTGGGATCCGATGGGCTCAGTTTAGAACGCTGCAACTAACACCCCCTAAGGAGACTCCCTACCCCCAACAGCCCCCCACAAGCCTGCGCAAAGACCAGGCTTCGGAGGACAACACTAGAGCCAAAGCCAGGAGCTGGCGGTCCCCACCTGCTTTGCAAGGACCAGAGACCCCCCCCCAGCCAATTGCTCCCTAACCTGGCCCGGGGCCTGCGCATGCGCGGCAAGCAAAACTGGGGCGGAAATAGGCCTGGCTCTTGGCCGACGTCATTCAAAGCAGACGGCTCCGCCCTTCCCAAAATGGCGCTGCACGCAACACGGAAGGCGCGTGGGTGCTGGACCTTCATCCGGGCACTTCACAAAGGACCCGAAGCGGCGCCCACTCCCCAGGTAACCGCAGCTGGCCCTTCCCCCGCGGGCCTCCCAGACGGCTCGGTCCTTCCCGGCCTCCCTCCCTCCGTTTGCTTTTTTTCTTGCTATTTCCTCTGAGGTGTTGCTGGCGACTCCTCTCCTAGTGCGGACTCGCCTAAAACTGCCCTCCTACTTAGAGCGCGGCGACGTTGCGACGATGCGCGATGACGTAACGCGCTCCGGTGGGCGGAGCGCGCCGCCCCTCTCCGCTAGGAGCCTTCCGCGACCCGGAAGTGTTGCCAGGCAACAGGGGAAGCCGAGCCCTGGGGATGTTAATGGAGACCCGAGGGGCTGTGGTTTCAGGGGCGGCTGTCGTTCTCGCGGCCCCATTGCTGTTTCGTTCTCCTTCCCCTAACTGCAGGCCAGGTGGCCTGCGGGGAAATGGAGAGAAGGCGTCTTGTCTTGTTAGGAGTTGGGCCGTTTAAGTCCTTGAGCGAATTCTATGCTGGTTCCTCCTCTTTGCCCCAAATCCTATATCCCGTGAGCTGTGTAAGGGAATTGCCGCAAGCTGCCCCCAAGTGCGTCGTTCTTGTCCTGCTCCTGGCAGCTCTGCTGACCACAGCTTTTGCACTGAGAGCGCTCTGCTCTTCCGTAGTTGGAATTGTAAATACATGGCAAAAGAAAAAATCCATATATATCATTTGACTCATTCAGACATTTACAGAACGTCTTCAGATCTCTTGGAAGATATCCTCTGGGAACCAGAGGCAAAAGTTGAGATTCTGTGGTTATTAGGTAATCTCCTGGCATCTTGCATATTCACTTGTCATGATGCATGAGTGGGGGAATTTCGAATCATAATGGTGTATTGGAAAGAGCACTCGACTGGAAGTGAAACCAGAAGTCAGGGAATTCGTCTGCCACTTGCTGGCTGTGGGTCCTACCAAGTCTCTTAATCTCATATTTTCTTTAGTAAAATGGGTGGAGAGAGGGTTGAACTGATTGACACAGTAATGTTCCTTATGGTATGGGAAGTAGGGTTTGTGATTATGAAGACAGAGTGAAGCCAGTGAGATGATGAAAACCAGGAATTAAATTCTAATTTTTCTAATCATCCCTTAAATGGCTTCCCTATCTGCATTAAATAAGTTCGTTGATATGACCTTCACAAAATTCTTGTAATAATAAAGGCTATATTATACCAGAAAACTCTTTGTCAAAAACATAGCATTTCAATTGTTATTTTCACTTTTAGTCGGCGGTGTCAGGTACAACTTGATTCAGAATTAGATAAATCCATTAAATATTTCTCTTCTTGAAATTTGAGAGTTTGGCTATACAGAACCAAAATTAATTACTATATAGTAAAAAGTAAGTCTTACACCCAAACTCCTTTTCAAACTCAAGAGTTAAGAATGTCACAAGAAGTAGAGAAGCAAAAAGAAAAGAAAAACTAGTAAATTTGAGCCCACTAATAATTAACGGGGAATGTTAAGGTCATTAAACATTTTAAAGAGAAAAATTTTCTTAAGCCTCTACTGATGTTTCAGTGACATATATGAATATAGTTATCTTAATCAGCTGTTAATTTAGTGTTCAAGATGTAGAATTCCCAGAACACATTAATGTTTCCAAACCTGTAATATAACTGAGGAGAATAAAAATTAAAATGTGGGTTAAAACTTTTTTTAAAAACTATAAATCTACAGATAATTTTAAATCACTTAAAAATATGTGTGCATGAAAGACTAATGGTATTCTTTTCAAAGACCAGCTGAAAAAAGATAAAATTGTATTCATAGTGTAATTATAATATTATATTTGTAAATAAATATTTTTAGAAATGTTTGCACAGAAAAAAACGGCTGGAAAGAAACAACCTTTCTTAACATTCTTTCTTGTGCATTGGTCTTCCTAAACAGTGAATTTAAAGTGATTTTTTTTCTTTAAGCATTCTTTGTCTTTCACATGTTCTAAATTGAAGATATATCACTTTTAGATCCAGAATAAAGTTCTTAAAGCATAAATCTCCATATAGATGCATAGTTGTTAATATCATCTGTGATATTTTAGGTCTCAGAGAGATACTTTCCCACAGTGCTGTTATTAAAATGGCCTAAGAAAAGAACTACTAAAAATTTATGACCACTTTTCCTGTATGTATCTTCTATTTCTCTTGAAATGCTTCCTTTGAAGTCAAAGAGATTTTCTGAACAGATGCAGAAATATGTGAGGGAAGAATTGGATTCGTAAACCAGATGCAGTAGACATTTTTATGATATCTCATAACCTTTTTGAAAACAAAAATTATTTTGCAATGGTGTAGCCTAATAGAAAAAACGAATAGCCACCACGGGTGATTCTATCAAATGCCAAGAAATAACTAAGAAATGCTGGTTATTAGTTTTGACCCTACAGTTATTCCCTAAGGTGAGAGCAAAAATGAAGGAGCCTTGTTGGAAACTGGCTGCAAGAGTGTAGCGATTTCTAGGGTGTTTCAATGTTTTCTTTAAAAAACAAAATCTTGGGTCAGAAGCCTGGCATTTGGGGAAGTTTAATTATCTTAAAAGAAGGCTTTGGCCCCTCAAGACTAGATGTGAACTGGAGTTTTAAGTTAAAAATAGGGACAAACAGGAATAACAGTGTATGGAGCTGTATCTTTACGAGATGGCTACAGTTTATAGAAAAGCGTTTATTTTGCCAGATGTTGCCTGATAGAAAACCACTGAAGTCTGACAAGATGAGAGTAGTCACCGAGTTAGAGGAATGAAGCTCTGACTTGTTATGTTTAAATACTGGTGGCATTCAGTGAATTTAAGCCTGTCATCATTGGCCAAACACATGGAATCTGTACTTCTTTGACCTTATAATAGTATTGTGCAAAGAGTGAAATATCGATGGTTAGTAGCCCTTTGTAAGAATATCTGTAATCATTCAGTTGCAATATACAATGTCCGTGGTTTATTGCAGTTGAATCCAACACTTCATTATTAGCAGTCCCCAACCTGGCATCAGCCAGTAGTAACTTACTGTTCCTACAATTAATGGACACTAAGTGTAACCACTGGTCAGAGGAATTGTGCCTACAAAAAAATAAGCACTGCATTAATTTTTTTCAACTTGTATTTGGTTCTCACAAGACATTCTTAAAATTGCTTTTTTTAACTGCTTTATAAGTTCAGAGTTGCAAAATTAGCATACAGTATCCCTAGTCTCTACAAGAAATTAAGTTGGCGCTGTGCTGTTATTTTAGCTACACTCTTATTTCAATTTTTCCCAGCTTTTTTTTAAAGATTTTTTTATTTATTTATACAAGCACTGGGTATAGTCAGAAGCACGGGAGGGTGAGAGAATTCACCAGAGACAGAGCGGGGAACAGAACAGGCAGACTGACAAAATACACTGCTGAGGGGAGCAGCGGGCGCAGCGGGAGATGTCTGTCACGCCATGAGGGACCCTCGCTGGCAGCCGGGGATCAAACCGGTGCTGCAGAGGCTGCGGGCAGCTTCGCAGCTCAGCGCTCAACCGCTGCGCCACCAGGGGAGGCCCAATTTTCCCCAGCTTTTTAACTAGTCTCTTTCTGGTGCAGGACCAAATCCAGGACCCACATTATATTTAGTTGTCCTGTCTCCTCAGGGTGTGGCACTTGCTCAGTCTTGCATGACCTGGGTACTCCTGAAGAGTGCTGGCCATTCTGTCCATGTCTCTCTGTCTGCATAATTTGTGTGATGTTTTCTCAGGAGCAGAGGCCCTGGATTTTACAATAATACCACAGAACATACGCTGTTCCTAGCCAGGCTCTAAGGCAGGTACTAGCGCCCTGTTTCTAACACAAGGAAATCGATTTGCATTCAGTAACTTGCCTGGTGTCCTAAAGCTCATTAATGGTGGAATTAGAATGGTAAAACTTAGTCTTGGCCCTTCACCTCTTATTTTGCAAATGGTGTTTGTTATTAAAGATTTGTGTGCTCTTCATGCCCTCAAGCTGGGGTAGAGGTCCCAGTGGTTTTCCCCGTGGTTTCTCTCTGCCATGTGTTGTCTCTCCAACTTGCAACAAGATCTCCTCCACTTGGAAAGCCACCAGGAGTGACTGTAGCCCTCAAGGAATTTGGCTCGTTGATAAGGGTGCCAATTTGATCCAGCTACTTCATCTCTCTCTGCTTTTCTCAGACAGTAGATGAGAATGTCCTGTGGGTTTTGCTAAAGGCCTGGAGAAACTCCACCCATTCTGTGAGTCCAGGTTTAAAAGGGTCTTTAGAGTTTTTAAATTTTATTCTTGTGAACTAACTTAGCATATTAGAAATAACATTTCAGTTCTTTGATGTTATTTTTTTTGAGTAGCCAATGAAACTACCGCTGGTAACTGCTGGAAACGTAGAGCAGGAACATTAGGTAAATGCTGAGGATAAACCCTAGCAACTATCGTGGCGGCCACAGCCAGGTCACAGAGGCGAGGAGAGTGAGATTGGGGACCCCCAGGTGGGGACCCCACAGCCTTCCTCAGTGCGTCTGTGTGTGCAGCTTAGGGAAGTGTCCGCAGAGGCTTACAGGGATAACTGTTTGCCTGCTTAAGCCTGTGCACACCGTATTCCTCTGTCTTTCTGAGAAGGAACTAGCATTTATGGAGCCCCTGCAGTGTGCAGGGCTCCAGGCCTCCTGCCTCGGTGAATCTTCACACTCTCCGGGCTCTCTGGCCCTCTGGGGTCTCTCCGGTGTCATCTGCTGCTCTCTGCCCCACAGGCTGTCCTCGGCTCAGCACGCCCACACTGCACTCCAGGTGCTGCCAAAAGGTGGGAGGGCAGGAAAAACCTGACAACTTAACATTTTCCCTACAACCCTGTAACTATTCTACCATTTTTATAAAGACTAGCTACAACAAATGTTGGGGAGAATGTGGAGAGAAAGGAACTCTCCTGCACTGCTGGTGGGAGTGCAAACTGGTCCAAGCACTATGGAGAGCTGTGTGGAGATTCCTCAACCTGCTAAAGATGGAGCTACCATATGATCCAGCCATTCCACTCCTAGGTATTTACCCAAAGGACACAGAATCATTAATTCAAAAGGGCACTTGCACCCCTATGTTTACAGCAGCACTGTTTACAATAGCTAAGCTATGGAAACAACCCAAATGCCCGAAAATAGATGACTGGATCAAGAAGATGTGGTCCATATACACCATGGAATATTACTCAGCATTCAAAAAAGATAAACACATGCCATTTGCAGCAACATGGATGGCGCTGGAAGGGATCATGCTCAGCAAAATAAGCCAGAAAGAAAAAGAAAAATACCAGATGGTCTCACTCATAGCAGGAATTTAGAAAAGGTCCCCAAATAAGGGACCAAGAAAAACACTAATTATAATAAAGTAAAAATCAAAATCAACAAGCAACAATAAACCAGAGACTCACTGGGCTGGGAGGGGGGTTGAGAAGGAATTAGGGTCAAAATAAGGGGAGTGGGAATTGTATGGGGAATATAACCAAGATGAAAATGCATACATTATGCAAAAATGAAAAATGATGTAAAACTATATATAAAATAAAACAAAATAAAAAAAGAAGGAAACGTCGGCTCTGAGAGATTAGGGTGTTTTTCCAAGTCCCAGAGTTCGTTAATGGTGGGGTCAGGATTCGAACTCAAAGCCTCACCTGGGCTTTTTCCACTTGCCCAGTCATAGACGCTTCACAGATAACACCTTTTATGAATCCCTGCTAGGCCAAACAAATACAAACACACTTTTCTGGCTTATAGGAGTAGAAAAGTAGCTACAGCCCCAACCACCACGCACACAGCCTGGACCTCCACATTTCTTGAGATAAGGCTTTTTTTTTAATTTTTAAAAATTTATTTTTTTTCAAATAAAGTACCTTTGCTTACTTTCTTGTTTGTTTTTGACAGTAGAGGATTTCTCACCTCAGTGTGGTCGCCATAGTTCTCCCACCACCAGAGCACCCACAGCCCATCACCACAGTCCCTGTGCTCTTCCCTCCCACCGGTTCCTGCCCCTCTCCCCCCACCTCCCCCGCACTCTGGGGGTCTCATATCTGTGGTCAGCTTTTATGGTTTGTCTTTGTCTGACCCTTTGTTTGGTTTTTCTCTATTCTGCATATAAATAAAACCACCTGGAATTTATCTTGCTTCTTCTATTTCATTTAGCAGCACTTCAGCTCCATCCATGTTGCCTCAAATGGCATGAATTTGTCTTTTTTACTACCAAGTAGTATTCTATTGTGTATATGTACCACATCTTTTAAGATGAAGTTTGAAAAATACTTCAGTTTCATTAAATATCTGAGCTTGTTTGCTCGGAACCACATATGGTAATAGGTGGATTATATTTATTTATTTTTACCTTGAGGTGGATTATTTTTAAGGCACTGCCCTGTAAGGGAGTAGTTTGGGGGTATTTACTTTGGTATGTATGTACTTTATAATTCAAGTCACAATATTTTGCTTTTTTATTTTAAGCTACATAGCTGCTCTGTCAATGTGTGGTTTGGGAGTATTTACAGATGTTGGTATTTTATCAACAAAATGCAACCTATGTTCTCTTTTATCTTAAGCTATAGGAGTCCTTGCAATATTAACAATTTTCTTCTTCCAAACACAGTTTACTTCTCCACCACCTGCTGGTCTTTGGGCACAAAGGTGGTGCTGTGGATTTACTCTGTCATTATTAAATGAGCCTGGCCTCTAGCTTCCTTACAGAGAACATTGAGTCTGTATCTACTCTTGAGCTAAGTTCACCACCATCACCCCAAGATTCAAGACTCTCTCTTGTATCAACTGGAACACGAGGCACCAGGCTTCTTCCTGCCTTTCCCCGGAAGACACTGACTCATGTTGGGGGTGGAGGCTGCACCTCGTTGGTGAGGCCCTCGATGCAGACAGATAATTTATGGGCACAGAAACGAAATGCTGCCTCCAGCCTAACTCAACTTAACTCTGCTTGGCACCTACGGCTTTCTCTATATGTCATTTCTTAGTAATGCCCTATCTCTTATTCCCAGTCTGAGACTTACTACTTTTCTTAACTTCTTTCTCTGCTTGCTGAGCAAATCAAGGTCATGGGTAGGTGTTTGTGCTATTCCATCACTTCAGTTCTGCTGGTCCTGCAATTATTTACCTAAATTCATCTACAGCTCTTTTTCTGCCATTGAACCTACTTCTGGTTGACTAAGGAGGTGCCTTTCTGACTGCGCCTTTGGCTCCTAAAAAGCAAGGTCGAGCTTCTCTGATTTCTGACATAGCCATGGAGACTCTCACGACTTCCACTTGTCCTCTAGAGTTTCCAGCCAGCACACAGGAGGTCAGTTTCTCCTTTGCGCTTGCAGCTCGGTGTTCTGATTGTGACTCATTACGGTCCCAGGCAACACTGCTGTGGACAGCTCCCTGTGTTACTGGCATTAATTGTAGAATTTTTAGCAAGAGATTTAAAATCTAAAATAAAAGAAGAAATCTCACAGTGCAAAACATTTTCAAGTGGGCTATAATTTCATTAGTAAGAATGCCCAGTCCTAAAGAACATTTTGTGGTTTCCAAAGTGCTCGTTGTATTCCCATTTAATATTGAGTACAATACACAGCGTTTCACTACTCAGCCATCTGAAAATTTTACTCACTGATTCAATTTTCAAATTTTTTTTTTTACCTTTTTTATAGTATGATGATCCTAAGTAAATGGCAGTATTTCTTAAAGGTCTAGTTCAGTGGATATTATTTTCTTATTTGTACTAAAATTGATTTAATGTTTGATTCAGCTAGTCTGATAATTTCAGTTATTACCAAATGTGATGATTGTGGGAGGGAGAGGAGATTTATTGGATGCTTATGGTGGCCCAAGCATGGTTTTAAGTACTTGACATGCATTAACTCATTCAGTCCCCACAGCCCAGTGAGGTCAGTGTTAATATCAGCCCCATTTTATAGATGGGGGTACTGAGAGGTCATATTACTCCCCCAAGGCCACATAGCTAGCAAGTGTTAGAGTCAAGGTGTAAACCTAGGTAGCCTGATACCAAACTCCATGCACTAACTGTCATAAAATGATAGGAAATTCTGAAACAAATTACCTGTGTTAATATGCCAATAACTGCTTTGCAACTTTTAAATTTGTTCCATGAAAGCCACTTACAGATCTTGCAATGGTGACATGCAGAGTAGAAATTATAAATCATCCTTTGTTGTTGCTACTCCTACGGTCTTGTTTGGCTTGATGAATTATGAGAAAGGAGTAAAACTGTCTTGTAAATTTATCTTCATGTCTCTATTTGGCTACTGCCACTAGGATTACCCTGTGTAAAATAGGGGCTTTTAACACATGAGTCCCAAGGTGCATGTAGGAAGTTCTGTTTATACACAGAACTACACAGTCCATAGCTAAAAGGTCAACCTATGCAGAGCCCTGCAGGCGGAGGGGAGGTGGTGAGTGCTGAGGCTGATGGATGACCAGGGGACCACTGTCTAGGTCTGGTTGGATTTATGACCCACTGTAGTACTTCTTCAAAAAATAGCAGAGGTGCAAGGGGGGGATGGAAGAATTGAAAGTAATTAGTGTCGTGGGGCTACGGGGATGAGAATTTTATTCAAAAAGATTCTCATTCCAAGGAATTCTTAAAGAGGTCAGTAATTCACTAATTGAATTAAAGAGAATTACTGCCAATGAGTACATGAATCTGTATGCTGCTGAGGCTCTAAAAAGTAGCAACGCTGAGCAGAGTTTATTTGATGCACGGGACGAGGGCCTCACAGATTTTTCCTTATGTCCCCCCTGAACAGGGACCTTCGCATCAGCTATTCTGCTTTCTGTTCATCCAGCCCACTCTTCACTCGCTGCGGTACTTTGGGTCCTTTTGAGAAGCAGGAGAATGTTAAGGTGAAGAGAAATAGTGCTGCTTACTCAGACCCCTGATCTGGACGCTTTCTCTCCTGGGGACAGTGGTCTAAGCAGCTGGTGCCTGAATTTGCTGGAAGAGAGGTCTCGGGGCAGGGCTAAGTGTGTAGTGTGAAGGTGAGGACCCAAGGAGAGGTCAGGGACCAGACTGTGGGGAACCGTGGCTGGCTGTGGGGAGAGAGCCAGGTTGACCATCCATGGGTACCGCTTGTCTGGCCATCTTGGAAGATGTTTCTTGACGGCCAACTTTGCCTTCTCCAGTGACTGACAACTTTCTAGCCACTCCCATGCCACCTAGTTATGAAACTCAGTAACCTGGAGGAGGGTGTCTGGAGGATAAACACCCACAGAACATTATGTTTCTCGTCCTACAGTTGGCTGGCTGTTCACTAAGAGAAAACGTGGTTAAGCTGAAGGCACCAGGCACAGGGTCAGTTAGGACCAACCCCACCGCGTACTAACGCAATGCCAGCCAAATCATCAGACCTCACCTGCCTTCTCATCTGCGCAGCAGCCATGACAAGGATTCATGGGACCTGCATGTGAGCTCCTGTGTGCATGGAAATAAAGCTCCTTGGCCAGTGGCTGGCACCCAGGGGCTCCTCCCTGCCTGATTATAATGACGTCTTCAGTGATAATGATTTTACTCGCAATTTTCTCTCCCCCACCCTTATCACTGTTAACAGTCCCTTGATTTCCCCCACATCACACTAATCTTCCCCATCCCCCGCCCCTGTCTGAGTAGTTTCATCTCCCCCAAAGCAACACTCATGTGTTCCCCTCACTCAGAACCCTTTGAGGCCTTTTCATAAGGTTTAGGCTCCTTGTAGCCCGATATTCAGGGACTCGCACAGCCCAGCTCCAGAATACTCGTGTAGGTCGTTGCTGGCTTATATGTATGTCTTTTCTCCACAGCCTTTGCCCTGGAGTTCATAAAATTTCCAAGTTTGCTCAGAGCAGACTTCTGTTACGTTCTTGTTCATGCCGCTATGTCTTCTTTTAAAGGACTCTCTTCCTATCTTGTTGGTCTGTATTCCACCGTGCTTTAGACCACAGCAAAAAACAAACAGCCACAGCAAAACTCAGGTATAGGTGCTGGGGAACTTTTTTCCTAAGTTGGAAAGGATCACTCTCATTTTGAAATTGTATAGGCTTTGATACCTTTCTTATAGAAATGAACACATCCTTCCTTATGTTCTGTCTCTGGCTATTGGCATTTGCTTTAAGAAAGATGGAGAGTGTACTTTTTTATTTAGATTTTTTTTTTAAAGATTTATTTATTTATTTATTTATACAAGCACTGGGTACAGTCAGAAGCTCGGGAGGGTGAGAGAATTCACCAGAGCCAGAGCGGGGAGCAGAGCAGGCAGAAGGACCGAAGTACACTGCTGAGGGGAGCAGCGGGCGGCAGGAGAGGTCTGCGTGCCATGTGGGGCCCTCGCCCGGCGGTCAGGGATCGAACCAGTGCTGCGGAGGCTGCGGGCAGCTTCGCAATCCAGCGCTCAACCACTGCGCCACCGGGGAGGCCCTATTTAGATTTTTTTTTAAGGTTTATTTTATTTATGCATCCAAGAACTGGGGTGTAGGCCAGAGGTGTCAGGGTGGGGGGTGGGTGCAGTGAGAGGATTCACCAGAGACAGAGCAGGGAGCAGAACAGGAGGATCTGCTGAAATCCACTGCTGCAGGGAGCAGCGGGCGAGATGGGAGAGGTCTGCTGCGCCATGTGGGTCAGCTCCCTGGCGGGGGTTCCAACTCGTGCTGCAGTGGCTGCTGAGAGCTTCAAAGTGCTGAGACTTAACCCCTTGTACCACCAGGGAGACCCTAGTTAGATCTTTTATGAACACTCCAGAGGAAAGAGTCTATAGTAAACAGTGTGGTTGGCAGGGGCAGCCGCAGGCCCCGCACTCAGTGGCAGGCCTCAGCAGGCGCATGTTCCTGGAGGAACCACCAGCAGGGGAAGGCGGGGCAGGAAGGACTGATCTTCTTGACCCTGAACTGTGGTCACTATGGGTTACTTCTTAAATTTTTGGTATAATAATGCCTATAAAAGAAAGCCAGGGACTGAATTCAGGGAAAAAGAAAAGCAATGTGATAAGACATGAGTTATTGCTGCCGCTGGCATTTAGCATCTTGTAAATTGAGACTGTTTTTTTTGTGTGCTTTTTTTAATGTGTTTGCAGAAGATTTCACTGCTTGCTATAATTAAGCGGTGATATGATAATGGCCCTACGTGTCCAGATGTTTATAAGTGATTGAAAAAGAAATGCTGATTTTATTTCAATAATTTTCCAAATGGGATGTGAATTTCCAGCTTGTCGCTATAACTGACTTTATTGCCACTCTAGCCCTAACTTTATTTTCACAAGTATAGCTAAGTGTTCTGTGTTGACCTCCTCTATTAAGTTAAAGTTTGTTAATTATATGGTCACACTAGGATTAAAATGTGATTTTAAACCGTTTTGCCTCAAGAGATTGTCTGGTTCAATAAATATGTGTATTTATGTAGTAGCTGACATGGTTTTCGCTATTTTAATCACAAGTATGCTTCTTCAGCTCGTGAAGGAAGTGCTCATTTATTGTATCCACATTACCTTGCCTTCCAAATTGTCCTTAAGCCCCTTTAAAGCTGCCTGTCAAACCAGACCTTGCATCTTTGCTCTGTAGATCTTGGTGTGCTCTGCAAGATACAGGAAACAGCCCTGCTGTCACTGTACCATTATTTTATGAAGCCCCGAGGACCTTTCATGGCTCACAGTCTAACGCTATTCATTTTTCCTTGTATCTTGATAGGAGCAGAATAGTATGAGTCAAGCAAAATTTATATCTACATTACAGAGAACTTATTTTCTCTTCTTTTAAAGTGGCTAGGGTTTTTAAGCAGTTGGTAAAAAAAGTTTTATTGTTATACTTGTTTACCAACTTATCATTTAACTATTTAATAGTACCTTTACTCAATCGAATATAATGATGTTGTAGAACATCATGTCTGTAGGAAGGGGTTTGATAGCAGCATCTTCTTGGTAAGTCTGCAACTACAATGGCAACTTCGTACTCAGACTCTGTGCCCATAAATCTTTAAAATGTCTTAGAAATTCTAGTGTTTCCTACATGATATGCACATTAAAGACGTCTTTGCAGACACATCACCCAAAGCAGTGATAGTGAAAGTAAAGATAAACAGCTGGGACTACATCAAATTAAAGAGCTTCTGCACAGCAAAAGAGACAATAACCAAAACAAAGAGAAACCCCACCGACTGGGAGAACAACACTAATGATAAAGGACTGATCACAAAAATCTACAAAGAGCTGATGAGACTCAACAAAAACAAAATAATCCAGTCAAAAAATGGGCAGAAGAGCTAAAAAGAAACTTCTCTGAAGAGGAAATGCAAATGGCCAACAGGCATATGAAAAAATGTTCAACATCACTTGTAATCAGGGAAATGCAAATCAAAACTACCATGAGATACCATCTTACACCAGTGAGAATGGCACATATTAAAAAAACTAGCAACAGCAAATGTTGGCGAGGGTGTGGAGAAAAAGGAACTCTCCTGCACTGTTGGTGGGAGTGCAAACTGGTCCAACCACTATGGAGAGCTGTGTGGAGATTTCTGGACCTACTAAGCATAGAGCTTCCATATGATCCAGCAATTCCACTCCTAGGTATTTACCGAAAGGACGCAGAAACATCAACTCCAAAGAGCACCTGCACCCCTATGTTTATAGCAGCACTATTTACAATAGCTAAGCTTTGGAAACAGCCCAAATGCCCAAAAATAGATGACTGGATCAAGAAGATGGGGTCCATATACACCATGGAATATTACTCAGCATTCAAAAAAGATAAACACATGCCATTTGCAGCAACATGGATGGCGCTGGAAGGAATCATGCTCAGCGAAATAAGCCAGAAAGAAAAAGAAAAATACCGGATGGTCTCACTCATAGCAGGAATCTAGAAAACTTAAATAAGGGACCAGGAAAATGAATAACTATAAGAAAGTGAAAATCAAAATCAACAAACAACTATGAGCCAGAGACACTCTATGGGGGATGGGGGGCGGGGAAAGGAGGGATTGGGGTCAAAATAAGGAGGTTGTAATTGTATGGGGAATATACAAATAAAATTTAAATAAAAAAAGAAATATAAAAATATCCAACACCAAACAAACAAACAAACAAAAGAAATTCTAGTGTTTCAATATCCATATGCCATCTCTTACATTCTCTGTGAAAGTAAAACAGAAATTTCACAAACCAGGTATCAGTTTTTACTGGGAATATATTAACATATCTTTGCCTTATATAGAGACACCATTTATGCTCTAAATAACAGACTTTTGGGGTCAGGTTTCTATAGTACCTGTCTTCTCGAAAGTCAGAGACCCACCTTTAGACTACCCTGGTGGAGATCGGATCATCCAGCTTCTATTTGGACCACATATTAGAATGGAGTGACAGAGAAGAGTAGTTCTTCAAAAAGTTTCACAAAACCTTGACCACTGGTGGATTTACTCTCAGCTGAGTAGCGTGTAAATTTGTGTCTAATATAGACAAATCAAGAAAAACATATAAAGTGGGGGGGAATGATTTTTAAAAATCAGAGGTATTCGAAACTCTACTCAAACTCTAGAAAAGAGACCAGAATTGGAGGACCAAAAAAGAGATGTGAGAGAAGAATCACTAGACTGTGGATCAAAGAATTCCAGTGGGATAAAGAATTTCAAAGGAGAAGGAATGAAGAGCAAGCCAGGGGTATCATACAATAAAGACTGACCGTTATCCCTTGGAGTTCATCCCTTGTTCATCTGTAAATGGAAACAATACTGTATCAACCTCTGATGAGGACTCTGAGGATTAAATGACTTACTATTTACATGTGTCTGGAATACTAGCAGGCATGTATACACGCACATGCATATATATGTATATATGTATGTATGTATGTATGTATGTATATACTCCTCACCCTCCCCTCCCCTACTACTTACTGACTCTAAAGCTGGGCTTCTGATCTATGCCAGAGGACTGCATGCAAAATTGTTCTATAATGAGGTATTTCTGGTACTTGAGTAAGTAAGACCTCTCATCTGGAGAGCAAGGTAGACCTTCATACCTTTTCCTTCCTGTAAAAATGGCCCCAGTTACATTCTAGTGCTTACACAGTAACACAACAGCACACGTGTGCAGGGTCAGCCTAGCCGATTCTGAAGTTCAGAGTTGAGAGCAGGGTGGTATGAGAATCTTACTATAATATACCACTGCTTAAATATTTATGAATATATATATATATATATATATATATATATATAATCAAAGTTTTGGAGGAAACAGAGATTGAAAATGTTTGTTTGAAAGGTGAAAAAAATTCTACCCAGTATGTTCATAGCCACACCATCTGAACTTCACAGAAAATGTCACGAGAGTGTCAATGATTAGAACTGATCAGATATTTGACTGTCCTTTTCAACCAGAAGATGGATTTGAACCAGATTACCACATCCATGGATTAGTTTTGAAGAGAGAAGGGAAGAAAAAAGCCAATTATTGGTCTCTTTGTTCAAAGGCCCTTTTTTGTATTGTAGATCCCCCAAAAGCTGGTAGAGAGGCCAGCCTTTCACATCCATTAAGGGTAGCCCTGAAACTGTTGAATTTGATCTCTTCCATTTGCCATCTGGATACAGTAGAGAAAAAGCGATTTTGCATTGGGTTGCTGGACACCATCCAAAAAATAATATGTCAGGGCATCAAAGGCTCGAGGCACTTGGTCCAGTCTGTCTAATGATCACAGGCAGGGTCTGCTCTCCAGTTTTGTAGAATGTTTTATTTTTGCAGTGACAATATATATCCCAGTAAAATAGATCACAAGGATTACTGCCAACTTGTCAAAGCTAGGATTCTTCCATCATAGACTTCAAAAAAGGACCAGATTTTAATTGAGCAAAGCTTGGTTTCCAAAATTGAGGAAGCTCCATCTCATCCCATCTACCCCCTTTCTCAAGGAGAACACTTAATGCAAGAAGGATTTTAATTCATAGATTGTTTCATCTCACACCCAAAGGCCAAATTTAAAGTCTCCTTAAAATTGACCTCATTTAAAATTGTATTCTTTATCCTCTTTATAAGTGGGCCTAGTATCTGGCCAGCTAATGACAGTGCTGGCAGCTTTCCAGGAATCTGACAGCCGCATCTCTTTATTCACACCAACTGGAGCCAATTGTGGCTGGACTTCATTTTATTTTTTTATGCTGTTATTTAAAGATGTGGATAGGAAGCCACAGCAAGCACTGGTGTGTCACTTAGTCTTCTTTGGAGTCAGGGAGGTCTTGCATAATAGGACCTGATCCATCAGGGATTACGGTACCTGGAGGCCATCTAACTCTGAGCTCTGACAAAGCAAGCTTTGGCTTGGGTCTTTGGAGGATGTACTTAGGGATGAATTTAGAGCTTCTGCAGTAGGTAAAATTATAGGGTGAGTGTCATTTTTTTTTTTTTTTTTATGCTGGGGAGGAATGGCAAATGCTAACCACGGAGACTTGCCTCAGACAGAGCTGCCAGATCCTAACTGCAAATATTACTTTTCTTTGTGGACAGGAATGGTCCCCTCGCTACACCCTAAATGCAGGGCCACGCCACATCTCCTACGCTGACCTTGGAAGTGGGAGAAGCCCTGGCTGGGTTCTGGCCAGAGTACTAAGGGGCCATCTTGGAAAGCAGCGTCTGGTGTTGTACCTGGCTCCTGTCACCCCTAGACCCAAGGGTATTCATTCTGCTCCAAGCTGGAGTCATTGCAAGGCCCCTCCCTTGTATAATTCTAGTTCTTTCATGGAGACCCTTGCCCCTAGTCCAAGTAATCTGTATGTGTTTGATTATAAGGGGTTTATACATTAAATTAAGGGGTTTGTACTTGACTGTGTAGGAAGGGAAGAACCAGGAAGATTTGTTATTTTGTAAAGATGTTCAGGTGGTGGCCTGGAGGATGCAAAAGTCAGGTAGAAGGCATTAAAACAGCACAGATGAGGGCCTCCCCGGTGGTTCAATCCCCAGCTGCTCCCCGGCCACTGGAGGAGGGTCCCACATGACGCGCAGACCTCTCCTGCCGCCCGCTGCTCCCCTCGGCGTTGTACTTCGGTCCTTCTGCCTGCTCTGCTCCCCGCTCTGGCTCTGGTGGGTTCTCTCACCCTCCCGCGCTTCTGACTGTACCCAGTGCTTGAACAAATAAATAAATATTAAAAAAAAAATAAAACAGCACAGATGAGGGAATTAGAGCTTAGAGTATGTTGATAGAGATGGAGAAGTGAGGTTGTGTTGAATAACATCCCAGATGATTTAGTAATTTTTTAAAATTAATTTACTTTTATTTTCTTACATCGTTGTTTTTGTACAGTCATTGGTTTCTCCTCTCAGGTGTAGTTCCCATAGTTCCCCTGCCATCCTATTACCCCTGTACCACCACCATATTCCCTTGTGTTCTTTCCTCCCCTGTTTTGATCCCCCTCTGGCTCCCTTGCTGTATGCATCAGATCTGTCAGCAGCTTGCTTATTTTGTCTTTTTGTTTTGACCTTTTATTTGGTTTCTCTAATTCGCTTATAAGTGAAACCATTTGATATTTTTCTTTTTCCTCCTGACTTATTTCAGCTAGTGTAATCCCTTCTAGCTCCATCCATACTGCCACAAATGCCATAAGTTCGTCTTTATTGATCACTGAGTAATACTCCGTTGTGTAAATATACCACAACTTTTTTGATCCGCTTGTCTATTTGGGGGCATTTGGTCTTGATTTAGTAATTAATTCAGGGTTGGTAATAATAATAGCTGGTATTTTTCCATCTTGATGGAGATATCCTTTATGTAAAACAAGAGATCACCACAATAAGAATAGCTGACATATTCATCACCTCACCTATTTACAGTCTTTCTGTGTGTGCGGTTAGAACATTTAAGGTCAACAATATACTAATATTTATACTAATTGCCAGCCACAATTCTAAGCACTTTTCATGTGTTAATTAATTTAATTCTTGCTGTAACCCTACAAGGTAGCACGAGTAAACTTTTGATTTCAGATGAGGAAATTGAGGCACAAATGCTTGCCAAAGATCACATCTTTTTTTTTTTTTGTATTTTATTTTATTTTATTTTTTTAAATAATACATTTTATTTTTATATTCCCCATACAATTGCAACCCCCCATTCTGACCCCAATCCCTCCCCTCCCGCCCCCCACCCCCCCCAAAAGTGCCTCTGGTTCATAGTTTTTTGTTGATTTTGATTTTCACTCTCTTGTAGTTATTCATTTTCCTGGTCCCTTATTTAAGTTTTCTAGATTCCTGCTAGGAGTGAGACCATCTGGTATTTTTCTTTTTCTTTCTGGCTTATTTCGCTGAGCATGATCCCTTCCAGCGCCATCCATGTTGCTGCAAATTGCATGTGTTTATCTTTTTTGACTGCTGAGTAATATTCCATGGTGTATATGTACCACATCTTCTTGATCCAGTCATCTATTTTTGGGCATTTGGGCTGTTTCCAAAGCTTAGCTATTGTCAACAGTGCTGCTATAAACATAGGGGTGCAGGTGTAAAGATCACATCTTTTTAGTAATTGAAAGAGCCAGGATTTTAACCCATAGGATCTGGTGAAGGAAAACAAATCAGGTACAACTCTGAAGGCTGGAAGACCGAGTGGGTGGGTGTGTGACCAGGCAAGCCCGAGGGTGAAACAGGGGTCTGGGGAGAAGTATCTGAAAGGTTGGGCCAGTAGATTTAGTGTGGGATACAGTTTTAAGTTTCAAGAGCTGCTGGTGGGAAATCCAAATGGATATGTCCAAGAGATGGTTGGTAGTAAGTACTGCAAATAATATGTCCTGTGAAAATGCATCTTTTTCCTCAAAAATAGAAAAAATACTGTTTTCATGTATACTTTATGCAGCTGCAGTAAAACTTGAAAAAGTAGCAAGTAATACTATCTCCCAGCTGTAAAAACCATGAGTGCTTTCAATAGGGCCCAATTCTGTGTGCTCCTGTAATCGCGTGTCTGTCTCTATTAGACTTGGTGGGTAAATAGCTGCCTTACCTGAAACTGTGACATTTTTCCCACCAAGTAGCTCGAGGAGAGGAATTCCTGGCGAATTTGTATCCACCGCATCATAAGCGAATTCCCATCGTTCCAAACTCCCCTCTGCTCTCACTCTTCTCCTGCATCCACCAGATACACCCCCGCCTCGCCCTAGCCACGGGGTATTTCAGCTCAAACCCAGCAGTTTATGGGAACTGCTTTTGTTGAAATCATTAAAGAAAGTAAAGCCGGTGAATTCCCTCTCTGAAGCACGGGCCCTTTCTGTGTCATTTCAGTCTCATTAATCAGGTTGCGGCGAGGTAGACACTGCGCTGTGTGTGTTACTGTCCCTGGCACCGTGGCTCCTGGTCCCAGCCCCTCCCCCTGCTCCCCAGCCGATGCATTGGGGAAAAGAGAGAGGGAAGCCATCAATCTTCCCGGTGCACATGTCAGCGGCTGGTCCTTCCCCTTCCTGCTGGCTGTCTCTCTCACCACCTGTGTTTAGAATTAGCCCTGAAGCTGCTGCCCGGATGAATGAGAACCACTGTCCCCATCACCTGCCCTGGCACCACCACGCTTGCCAGTGAGGTCCAGGGCAGTTACCTCTCCTGTGACCACAGCACCGTCCTCTTAGAAGTTCCTCCTGACACAACATTAAAGCAGATTGTATATGTTCTAGAAGGGAGCGAATTTGTTGGATTAGAGGTGTACAAGTAAATGATTTCTCGAGTGCCTTGCTGTATTCTCTCACAGTCTCCCCCGCAGTGGCCACCGAGGTGCCAGCCTCACCAGTTACAGCCCTGCCCTGCCCACCCCACCCTTCATGCCTCAGTTTCTTAATTTTTAAAACAGATGAGAGTATGCCTGCCTCACTGGGCTTTTTGTGAGGTTGACGTGAGATGATGTACTTGTAGCTCTGGCTGTTTGCACATAACAAACACTCCGTAGATGTTAATGGTTGTTATTCCACCTCATTGTCAAAGGAATAAAACTCAGGTTCGGAGAAATGAAATAAATTGTGCAAAATATACAAGGGTTATGAAGGAATTGGAACCTCGCTCCATCTGATCCCCAAACCTATGCCCTTCCTATTACACTTTATTTTCATTCCAGTTGCATCTTACATATTATTTTTATATATGAGCTTAGTAAATCACTTCATTCTTTTGTGTCTTTATTTCTATTATCTAAAATCAAAATGGTAAGAACTTACATGTTAGTACGTCAGCTAGTATGAGACTCTTGTAATTACATGTAGGTTGATATAAACTAGGCATATTTTTTAAATGTGGCTACCGAAAATGTTTGTACCCTGTAAAAAAAATTAAACAACACAAAAGTGTCAAAAAGGAAGTTGTTACTCCCCCCCCACACTTGGGGTAACTGCTGTTAAGTTAAAGTGTATCCTTCTTCTTGGAACGGAATTTATTTAATAAATGTTTATAGAAAACCACTGTCTGCTAAGTATTGTTCTCAGCCTGCAGGGGGTCTGTTAGTATTCTCATTTTTTAATGGGGAGCATCTGTGACCCGCACAGGAACTCAGTCAGTGCACGGCAGAGCTGGGGGTGGACTTGGCCTTCTGTCTCCGAGCTGGGCCTCTTCACCTCCACTTTTTGGGAACTGTTAGTGCTTACGTTCTTATCTGTTCCAGGGTATTTCACTGTATAAAAATAAAATTATGATTTAGTTGCTATTTTCCCTCCTGATTGACATGTAGCTGCTCCTAGTTCTTGTGCTATTAAATAATCACATAGGACCAGCTAGACTTATGTTCTTGTTGGCAGATTTCTGTAGGATAGATTTCTGTGTTGAATGCTTGGGTCAAAATATATAGATGCTTAAAACTTTGCCAGCATACATCTACTATAGGACCCAACAATTCCACTCCTCGGAATTTACCCAAAGAACACAAAAACACTCATTCAAAAGGAAACCTTATGTCTGGTTTTTTTAATCCATTTTGAGTTGATTTTTATGCGTGGTGAGAGGTAGTGGTCTAGTTTCATTTTTTTGCATGTGGTGGTCCAGTTTTCCCAGCCCATTTATTGAACAAACTGTCCATGTTCCATTGTGTATTCTTTGCTCCTTTGTCAAAGATTAGTTGTTCATATAAGTGTGGCTTTATTTCTGGGCTCTCTATCCAGTTCCATTCATCTGTGTGTCTGTTTTTGTTCCAATACCAAACTGTTTTAATTATAATGGCTTTGTAGTATAGCTTGCAGTTTGGAAGTATGATGCCTCCTTTCTCCTACACAGTGGAATATTATTCAGCAATCAAAAAGATAAACTCATGCCATTCACAGCAACATGGATGGAGCTAGAAGGAATTATGCTCAGTGAAATAAGCCAGAAGGAAAAAGAAAAATATTGGATGGTTTCACTTATAATAGGAATATAGGGGAACCAAATAAGACATCAGTGTAAAAAAATAATAATAACAGTACAAAACAGAACAAAGCAAAAACAGACAGTTATAAACTAGAGACATCCTGCAGGGAAGGAGGAGGGAGAGGGATCAGAGGGAGGTAGGGAGGAGCACAGAGGACTGTGGTGATGGTGCACACGGGTGCCTTGGGGAAGGAAATTGTATGGGGACTCAATCTGAGGGGGTGGGGAAAGGCAAATATTGTCTAAAAAAAGTTTAAAAATGATAAATGTTAAAAAAGAAAACAAAAACAAAAGGAAAACTGCACTCATGTTTATGGAAGGTCTATTTGCAATAGCCAAGATCTGGAAACAACCTAAGAACAGATGAGTGGTGTATACACAATGGAATACATATTTTTTTTATTTATTTATACAAGAATGGGGTATAGTCAGAGGCGCAGGAGGGTGAGAGGATTCACCAGAGACAGAGTGGGGAGCAGAACAGGCAGACAGACCAAAGTACACTTGCTGAGGGGAGCAGCGGGCGAGAAAGGAGAGGTCTGCCGCGCCATGTGAGTTGCTCCCTGGCTGGCCAGGAATCGAACCCGCGCTGCAGAGGCTGTGGACAGCTTCACAGCACGGCAGTCAACCCGCTGTGCCACCGGGGAGGCCCTAAGTCTGTTTTCTGCTCCTAACAATTCAGATGTCAGAACCTTCTTAGCGGGATTCTTTTCTTGGTGAAGTTCAGGCTATAGTCGCTTGCTGCGCCCTGAACCTTGAGGACTTATTGACCAGACTTTAGCAAGGAAGTCCGCCCAGGGTGGGAGAGGGTGCGTGCCTGCTGTCACAGAGTCTCCTCTCACCATTGTCGATGCTGGAATAACCCCACCTCCTCATCTGCTGACCTTGCTGGCTGCCAAATGTGATATCAGAACTTCCTGGAGCCAGAGGAGGCTCTGTCCATGCATCAATAAATGTCTCAGGGATTTTGTTGCCTTAAATTGTAAATCATAAGCAAGTAAACTTACTTTTCACATTTTTTATGGTGTTTGTGTGTGTATGTGCTTGTTTCTATGCTGCCGAGCAGACTGGCGGCTTTGGAGAATAATTATGGTGCAGTTGGCTTAGGACATTGGCCTTTCAATCTTGGCCTCACACGAGTCACCTGGGGAACTGTTAAATAACCCAATGCTTGCGCCAAACCCCAAACTGATTAAGTCAGAATCTCTGCGGATGGGGCCTGGGCATCTGTGTTCTTTTAAAGCTCCCAGGTGATCACCACGCAGCCAGGATGGAAAACCTTTGGCTTAGAAGATGTCTTCTCTTTTCTGTGCGTAGTTGTCATCTGTACTGCGCTTGACGTAGTGGAGTGAATCTTAAGGATACAGGTGTCCAGAAACCCTTCTAGAACTGAACGTGCATGACAAGCACCCGGGAGGGCTGTTTAGGGGGATTGTGTGACTCCGTTTCTTCTGGAACAAGACCACCCTTGAAGTTCTAAGTTAGCAGGTCTGGTTGGGACCCAGGAGTTTGCATTTCTAACAACTTCTCAAGTTGTGGTAACGTTGCTGAGAATACAGGCTCATCCACGCTCAGGATCGGTGTCAGGAGAGCCGATGCGGCTGAAGGAAGCCTGCAGTGACCACCCGGCTCCCGGTGGTGACACAGCCTCGTGCCTCAGCATCTGCTCCATTCACACACAACCTCCTCTTTCATCCAGGTTATTCGCCTCAAGGTCTTCCTGCCCCAGAGCCAGGGCATCACTGGGTAGGTTTCTGGTCTCCCGAAATGGAACTTGGATTTCACTTTCCCACAGAAACAATTTTATGAATGGTGTTTAGGTCTGCAGCCGAACGGCGCTAGTAAAACCGTTTGTCAGGAATCCCTTGGGCCCAGTGAGGCTTCAGTGGCCGCCGTCCAGGAGCTTAACCACCATTTAGAGAATTAGATCTCTGCGTTTCAGAAAACTAATTTTCAAACAAACTCTTAGAACATCGCTTGTTCAGGAACTGCGTATAACTGGAACATTCGGTTCATTTTGTTTATAGTTATTTTGCCCTTTACATTTGGAGCCAAAGTAAGGCGGTGCGGGGAGGGCGGTGAGGAGATTTGTCATTCATTCCGCCAACATTTATGAGATGGTCACGGTGTACCTGGCACGGCTCTGTGCTGGGGATATAAAGATGAAAAAGACAGACCCCGCCTTGGTGGAGCTCATATTGGAGGTGGAAAAATATTTACTAAGCAAATAAGAAAATATTTACCAAGTTACCAACGTGTGATATGCGTAATAATGCAGGGATCTGTTCTGCCTGAAGGCTGGGGAGGGAGGGAGAGAGGTTGAGGGAGAGAGAGACAAAGAGAGAGAATTTGGTAGGGAGACGCGTGTAAGAAGTTTAGCACCAGGAGATGTTGTTAGGTCTTCAGGACCGAGGGACAGGCGTCTAGGCTGGTGAAATAGTCTCAGGGCCGAGAGGCAGAGCCACACGAGCGTGGTAGTAACTAGGTCAGCCGCTCATGGAGCCCGATGGAGGAGGCCAAGGAGGGGCATTACCTGCCTCGCGAAGTTGAGCCTTAACCCACAGGAAGAAATGAGAAAAGTTCCCCCGAGAGCTAAATCAGCAAATGCTGCGTTTGCTGTTTAATCCCAGCCTCTCTTCTTCAAGAGCTTTATTCTCCTTTCCATTTTCCATACCTTGAAGAAGAATTTTTTTAAATTCTTGGAACAGAATTTATGAATACTTTTAAAATGTCTTGAATCCCCTGGTTTTCAAACCTGTGCTCTAGAAAGCCCCCCCTCTACCCCCGAGGCTGGGGGGTGGGGACAGAAGACCCCGACCCTGGTGAACTCTCCTGTCATCTGTCCACCTGCCAAGCCCTGCACTGGACTGTACAAATTTACTGGGAAAATTTACTGAAACTATTACATTTGAAAAGGGGTATGTTTTCAAAAAGTTTTCAGGTAGTGTAGTCAAGCCCTCACATTTAGCAACAGTTGGAGAATTTTGTTGTGGGCAGTGAATCCTTCAGCGGGTGGCAAAGGGATGAATGATTGTGGACAGTCCTCTGAGGACGGGACCTCAGACAGACATGGACGCAGCTGTGTGAGCTGCGAGAAGGTGATCGGCCAGATAGGGTTTAATCGTCCACCAGTGAGAACGATCGAATCAGGGCGAGCTCTCCAGCACAGAGATCCGTGTGTGTTTTCTTCTGAGGGAAATCTCATCTTAAGCTTTTCAGATCACTCCTATACTTAAAAACTTTTAGCGTTTCTTAAACGCTCGCCTGTACTTACTGTTCCATTCGGTGTAAAAATAAATGACGCAGCGGGGGTTAAGATGTTTATATCAAGAATTTGACCTTTGCTGATGTGGTGTCGCACACTATGTTATCATGGGGAATTAAAAGTATGTCTCACTACATATCATGTTATAATTATTTATGTCTTATTGAGATAATATGTTACTTTCGTTTTAATCACACTTCCAATAAAAATGAAAGGGGCTTGCCAACTTATGCTGTACTCACGTATAACCCTTGCACTTAAACATAGCAAAGCTGCCTTGAAGTGACAGCACAGACTTTCCTGGAAGCCAAGGTCCCCATATTTTATATTTCATCATCAGTTCTGTGTGACAGGGAGGCATTCACGGAGCTGCTGTTTGGCATGAAAAAAAGAAAAAACAAAACACAGACTGGAAGAATATAAGCCCAGGGCCTCCCTGGTGGTGCACCAGGTTGAGTCTCAGCACAATGAAGCTATTGGCAGCCACGAATTTGATCCCCGGCCAGGGAGCTACCTACATGACGCAACAGACTTCTCCTGTCTCCCCGCTGCTCCCCTCAGCAGTGGATTTCGGTCAATCTGCCTGTTCTGCTCCCCACTGTGTCTCTGGTGAATCCTCTCACCCTCTGTACCTCTGGCCTACACCCCAGCTCTTGCATGCATAAATAAATAAATCTTAAAAAAAAAAGTGTAAGCCCAAAGAGATGTTGAGCTATAAAAGAATAGCTCCAGAAGACAAGAGAGTGGCGATGCTGACCTGGAGGGGTGTGGTGTGGTCTGGTGGAGACTTCTGAGCACGCGTCCCACCAGCTGGGTGCTCTTGGCTTTTGCTCAACCTTCTGAGAAGTGCGTGTCTGCGGAGGGGAGATGTAGGGGGGAGCGAGGGACTTACAGGCCAAGCTAACCTTGAGGTCACCAAGTTCTCAATTGGGTGTGGCCCAGGGGGAGGAAGGAGCACGGAACTTGGAGTCCAGCTGAGAGAGCTGGACCCGGATCTGACCCAGGATCTCGCAGGGCTGGTTTAAGCTGTGGGCCCCTCCCCTGGAAGGCGAGGCCAGTCACTCCATCCTCTGTCTAATGAGATGATGGCCATGCAAGTGCCCGGGACTTTTCTCCCAGGTCAAGTTTTTCACAAGAGGAAGCTCCATCAGCTGGTGAAGCCCACCCTGTGGTGGGAGGGAGATAGACACGCAGCTCTTGGAATTTGGAGGTGGCTGTTTTCAGATCAAGTTTATTCCCTTTATATTCTTTTCACCAGTCTTAACAATATGTATTATCAGGGATTGACAGCCTAACTGGTTAGTTGCTCCTTTCTCTTGCCCTCTTTTTTTTTTTAAAGATTTATTTATTTATGCATACAAGAGCTGGGGTACAGGCCAGAGGCGTGGGGGAGGGGTGTGTGTGAGAGAGGATTCACCAGAGACAGAGTGGGGAGCAAAACAGGCAGATTGACCAAAGTACACTGCTGAGGGGAGCAGCGGGCGAGTCAGGAGAGGTCTGCGCGCCATGTGGGATTCTCACCGGCCGGCTGGGATTGAACCTGCACTGCAGAGGCTGCAGACAGCTTCACAGCGAGGCGCTCAACCACCTGCGCCACTGGGGAAGCCCTGATTCCTTTTTTTTTAATCACAGTCTGTGACAGCAGTCTGCCTTTGACTGTGGTTCACATGGGTGTGATGAAGGAACAGTGGGTCTCCCAGCTGGATACAGCAGGATTCTACGATGAGTCTCAAGATCCTTCACTGTAATCTTTGGTTTCCACCACCTAACCAAAGTTGAAAGTACTTGAAAGCTAACAGAGAGCCTTTTCTCAGTGTCTTTTTTTTTTTTTTTTTTTTAAGATTTTAGGGCCTCCCCTGGTGGCACAGGCGGTTGAGTGCCGCACTGTGAAGCTGTCCGCAGCCTCTGCAGCGCCGGTTTGATCCCAGCCGGCTGGCGAGGGTCCCACATGGCGCAGCAGACCTCTCCTGTCGTGCCCACTACTCCCCTCAGCAGTGTATTTCACTCAATCTGCCTGTTCTGCTCCCCAATCTGCCTCTGGTGTATCCTCTCACCCTCCCGCACATCTGGCCCGTGCCCTGGTTCTTGCATAAATAAATAAATAAATCTTTAAAAAAAAGATTTTATGTATTTATTTTTGCATAGAAGAACTGGGGTGTAGGTCAGAGGTATGGGTCGTGAGAAGATTCACCAGAAACTGAGTGGGGAGCAAAATAGGTGAATCTACTGAAACACACTGCTGAGGGGAGCAGCGGAGAAACAGGAGAGGTCTGCTGCGCCATGTGGGTAGCTCCCTGGCCAGGGATCGAACTCAGGCTGTAGCAGTGATAGCACTGAGACTTAACCCCAGGCCACCAGGAAGGCCCTTTTCCCCAGCATCTTATTCACTTAGAATTAAAGACAGAAGCTCTCTTTAGTAGTCACAAAAATTATCTTTTACCATAGCAGCAACTTGGGATTTTTTAATTGCTTTCATGTGTAATAATTAAAGGTGTTGATGAATTTTGTATGTGCTCAGATCCTCAGGACAAGAACTGTCTTAGTTACATCTCTCAGATGGACTGTTCCCCTGGCATTCAAACATCTACCCTCTCTTCTGGAATATATCAAATCCCAGGGCCGAAGCTGCCCATTAGTAAGACCGATTCCATTTAAAAAATGAGCCCATGAGTGTATCGATTAGAAGTGCCCCTTGTTTTAAGAAAACACACCTGAAATAAAAAGCGAGAAATATTTGTAAAATGCTCCTTTCTTATCTCTGCACTTGGGTGGAATCGTGGCTGGACGCGGAGACTCCCGTGGGTGAAGCTGTGGGCGCGTCTTGAAGCTGTTTTCTTTGTGGTTTGCCTCCTGTCCACTGGGAGGTCCAGGCCCCTTTCATTTCCATTCTTGTCCAGCGCCAGTGCTTTTGAACACAGAACCCCCCAACCTCCCACCACCCAAACGCCACATTCCAGCCCCATGATTTCATGGTACCAGGCGTGTCTCCCCTGCCTCGCCGCCCGGCTGCCTGCTGCTCTCACAGGGGGACAGACAGGAACATAAACTCCCAGCGAAGAGCAGGAGGCTCTCTGTATATTTTTAAGACCAGGAATCCAGTTCTCATTTAGACGCTATATTATTTTTAATAGCTTTTTGAAAATTGAACAAAACATTTCTTGTTGCTCTTATTTCTTGATAACATCATCCCCTCTGCATGGATGTATAGAAGCACAGAAACGGATGGAAAAGAGGTATTAGGTCATGTCTGCTCCCTTCCCACTGCTCTTTTTTCCCACAGTCTGTCCTCCAGTGCATTTCTCTTCCAGTTTTCTCAAGAATTAGTCTCTCCGGTTCTCCTGGGGAATGATCCGGTAGTTTGACCAGGGAGGAATTTATGTGGAAATATTCAAAATCTTTTTTTTTTTTTCCAAGCTTGATATTCCTCGTCTTCATAGTCCTTTCTATGACATCAACGGCCCCTCTCCAGCCCAGGTCAAGGATTTCTCGGTGGTGGTGTTTTTGTTTTTGTTTTTGCTCTTCCAGTTACTAAGTTCAGAGCTGTTTTTTCTGCTTTGCTTTCTCTCTTGGTCAGTCAGTCCCTAAAGCACATTAATCATTTTTCACCTCACCGAGAGCTCCTGGGCTGGTTCCCATATCAGAAACCCAGAGCGCTGGTTACAATCCCGTGAGGCTCAGGAAGCCTCACTGATAAATACTGACTCTATTCTTTTTTATATATATATATTTTTTGATGCTGAAGTATATTTTATTTATTTTTTAAATAAATTTTATTTTTATATTCCCTATACAATTGCAACCCCCTTATTTTGACCCCAATCCCTCCCCTCCCCGCCCCCCTCCCCCCATAGAGTGTCTCTGGTTCATAGTTTTTTGTTGATTTTGATTTTCACTTTCTTATAGTTATTCATTTTCCTGGTCCCTTATTTAAGTTTTCTAGATCCCTGCTATGAGTGAGACCATCCGGTATTTTTCTTTTTCTTTCTGGCTTATTTCGCTGAGCATGATCCCTTCCAGCGCCATCCATGTTGCTGCAAAATACTCTGGTTTCTCTTCAGATCGTATAAATCTTTCGCCTTTTACTTACTCGATTCTCTCCCTCTTTCTTTCTCTCTCTGTCTCTCTACTTTTGCCCTGCACCCCAGTTCTTGTTTGCATAAATAAATAAAATCTTTAAAAAATATTTATTCTTTTCTGTCCCTCTTTCTTTCTCTCCCTGTCTCTCTGTCTCTCTCTCTCCTCCAGAACTTTCTACAGTATGACTCGGGGAGTTACTCATTTGAGGGTTTACTGGGGTAAAAGGGTAGTCGATAAGATTATATTTGTTCTCAGCATTGTATTTGATCTTTTAGAGGATATTTTTCATATTGTCAGAATCTCAATTCTTTTAGGTCTCCTGAGTGTTTGGATCAAGCACCATCCTGGACGGTGGTGCTGTGATGTAGCATTCAATTTTAGGGCTATCGATTCAGGATAAGCGGAGACAGGGAAAACAGACTTGATTTATAGGATTTGGAATTCTTGGGGAAAGGCAAGGATAAAAGCTGAGTAGCCTTGTCACTAACATAACTAAAGTAAATTCACCCGTAGGAGTTAGTGTTAGATATATTGATAAAGATTTGTTTTTAACATCGTTTTCCTTTTTTAATCTCAGCTTTATTGAGGTATAAGCAACGATAAAGTGATGCAATCTTAAAGTATACATCATGGTAATATGATGTGCATTGCGAAAGCATCTCCCCAACACATCATTACCTCACAGATTTATCTTTTAGCAAACAGAAACTATACAATACAGTCTTATCAACTTTAGTCAACATATTTTACATGAACTAGAGCCTCATGTGTTAAATGGTTTCCTGGATTAGAGGATACCATGTTGTTGAGATGTCAGTCTCCCCTAGCAATCTATAGCAATCAATATAATCCAAAACCCCAACAGGATTTGGGACCTTTACAAAATGATTCTGATTTTTTAAAGATTTATTTATTTATGCATACAAGAGCTGGGTTGCAGGCCAGAGGTGTGGGGGTGAAAGGATTCACCAGAAACACAGTGGGGAGCAGAAGAAGCAGACTGACTGAAATACATTGCTGAGGGGAGCAGCAGGTGAGGCAGGAGAGGTCTGCTGGGTCGTGTGGGTCACCTCCTTGGCCAGGGATCGAACTTGTGCTGCAGTGGCTGCAGATTGCTTCATAGCGCTGACTCCTAACCCCTTGTGCCACCAGGGAGGCCCTGATTCTAAAATGTATTGAGGATTGTAAAAGGCAAGGAAGGAGTAAGATACTCTTAGAGGTAGAAAGACTTGCTACGCCAGATCCCAAGACTTGTTAAAAAGGCAGTTGTTGTTCGGCTGCAGCAATAGACAAATAGATCAGGGAATCAACGGGGCAGAATGGAGAGATCAAAGGTACTTGGGGCTGGGACAGTTTGGTATCTGTGTATTGGGGGGCAGTGACTGTCTACCTCACACCTTAGGGACAAAACTCCAAATGGATACAGACTTAAATGTGAAAGATAAAATGTAAAGTGTGTACACACATGTGCTTTGTATGTACATAAGCACTCACTCATATCTTCATGGCCTCAGGGCATTGAAAGATTTCTTCTATGGCATAAAAGCCCATAGTAAAAAATGACATATTTGGTTAAATTCAGAACATCTCTTCATCAAAAGATTACATGAAGAACACTAATACCCATACAATGAGAGACTATATTAGCCACACATGTAATGGACGTATTCATATCCAGCGTGTGTAAATATTCTTAAGTCAGTGAAAAGGCAATCCAATCTGAGAAAAAGATGCAAAATAACTTGAACAACCACACAAGAGGAAACAAAAACAGCAAATAACCATGAATTCTGAACTTCTCTGTCAATCTGTCTGCATCATCCACCCGATTAGCTAAAAATAAATCCGCTGGTGAAGTGCTGGAGAGGATGTAGGGCTATAGGAACTGCTGGCAGAAACTGCAGATTATTCCAGGCTGAAGAGCAGACAAAGACACCTACGCATGTTATGACTCAGCGATTCTGCTCCTAGGTGAACACACTAGACGGGCTTGGCTCATTATACACAAACATATGTGTGTCAGAATGTTCTTAGTTTTCTATACCTTTTTTTTTTTTGCAAGTTTTCAAACCTCCAGGAAAGTTGCAAAACGAATACAATGAATAGAATAAAGTCTTCGTATATCATAGCTACAGACTAAGCCTGGGAGCTTGTGAAAGGAGCACTACGTGGACTTTGAAGTCAGAGCTACCTGGTTGGAAATCCCATTTCTACCACTTAGTATTGGCCTTGGGCCATCTATGTGAGCCTCAGTTTACTGTATGTGAGCCTCAGTTTACTCATCTGTAAATTGGGAGGTAATAATATGGCTACTATCATGGGTATTGTAAAGATTAAATACATTAATGTCTATAAAGCACTGAGCATAAATGCCTCCAACATATCCATTGTCCAGTAAGTTTTGCTTGCTATTATTAATATTTTTATTATCATTGTAAAAATTATAATGATGCATTTTATTCTTTCAGAACCTTTTATTACAGCTCATTTAATGATAAATTCACTTTCGTTTTATATACAAAACCAAAACTATTTATAAATATATTCAGTTTTGGCTTTTTCACTATGAGCTGCAAAAATCATTCAATGGAAAAACAGTATTTTTTCACCTTGTTTTACAGTCTTTCTCATTTCCTATATAACTTCAATATTAGAAAGTGCAAACCAGTGGGAAAACATAATCATGACAAAAATATTTTTATAATTTAAAGAAACTATGCAAAATTGAAAGCTCCTCTTGAAGAAATATAAAAACAAGTATGAACTAAATTGCTATCAAGTGTTACTATCAGACTATCTGTTTCCTAGTTTCTAGCCCAAGATGCTACACACTCAATTATAGAAACAACAATTATTTTTAATAAAATGTGGATTAAGTCAATAGCAGTGGTGTTTTGCCCAAAAGCTATGATTGTCATTGCCTTATATACAAAATGAGTGATATCACAGAGAAATCCATGGGACCCCTGAAGTGACATTGGGTCCTGTGTCTGCACCTTTCTCGCTGAGCACTGGAAGCACAGCATCAGCTCCTGCCCTGGGAGCCTGGCCTGTCCCCCACGTGGTGTTCGTGTTGCCCCAATCCACTGGCACTTGTCTGTTCATAAACGATCCTCCATCTCCAACTAGATTGCATTCTCTTGAAGATGCCACAGTTTTCTTATGTGCCTTTGTACTTGCAAGCTTTTGAGTAAAAATGTAATTTAAATATTTTCTGTCTTAATATCACAATGCATTGCACAGAGTAGGCACCAAATAAATGCATGTGGGTGAGGACTGTCAGTTTGTAGTTTACAAAAGTCACCAGTCATCATAGCAATGGTAATGTGGACATAGGATTCATAGATCTTGTTTTCCTTTATTTCAGAAAGATGCTGCGAAGCGGGTGTTCTCTGGCATTCAGCCCACGGGAATCCCCCACCTGGGCAACTACCTGGGCGCCATCGAGAGCTGGGTGAGGTTACAGGAGGAGCACAGCTCTGTGCTGTACAGCATCGTCGACTTACACTCCATCACTGTCCCCCAGGACCCCGCCCTCCTGCGCCAGAGCATCCTGGATGTGACCGCGGCCCTCCTCGCCTGTGGCATCAACCCGGAGAAGAGCATCCTTTTCCAGCAGTCTCAGGTCAGCTTCCCAGAGCAGAACCGAGAAAACCTTTATTTTCAGATGGAGAAAGAATTTGATGGTTTATATAGGTCCTATGTGTGATTGAAAATAATTGTCCAAGGACGCTTTGTCGGATGGGATTGTTTCACTTTAATGTTTTCCCTGGATTCTTATCATTAAGTATCATTGCGTTGCAATAATATTTTTAAATGTTCCTCCATTATAGTTAATGAGTTTGTAGTACTTCATACATCAAGAATTTGTATTTTAAAAAGATTTATTTATTTTTGCATACAAGAGCTGGGGTGCAGGCCAGAGGTGTTGGAGGTGAGAGAATTCACCAGAGACAGAGTGGGGAGCAGAACAGGCAGATCCACCAAAATACACTGCTGAGGTGAGCCCCAGGGAGACAGGAGAGGTCTGCTGCACCATGTGGGTCACCTTCCTGGCCAGGGATTGAACTGGTGCTGCAGTGGCTGCCAATAGCTTCATAGTACTGAGACTTAACCCCTTGCACCTCCAGGGAGGCCCCTTCATTATTACTTTTAGTCTGGAGTTGTTTTTTCTATACTGGGTTGCACTCAAGTTGATGAATTCATGCTGTTGTCGAATCTGGTGAAGGATCGAACTTAGTGGCCAAGGGTTTCATGTCGCTCCAATGTTGCTTTATTGGGTATTGCATTTGGAAGGCCTGCTGGATAATTCCCCCTAGGTCATTCTTGGTATAATAGCTTTTGAGAAGATTTCAAAGAGCAAGCTGGGAAATTGCAAGACAGTGTCCAGTGTTTTGAGTCCAAGTCAAGAAAGGCTTCAGAACAAAGCCAAATTATTTGGCTCCTGTCTTCACTATGGATAAACTGGTTTGCTCTTGGGCAGCAGATAGCTGATCTTAAGAGATACCTAAGAGACTCCTTGGCAGAGATGAAAAATACAAGTGGTTCACACCCTCATTACAGATCTACTTTAACCTCGTGATGGAGCAGGAGTAAAAGAGTGGCATTCATGCATGTTGTGACCCATGTTAATGTATGTATGTGTATAGTGCACATTACACATGTGGAGCTCACCTTCCTTAGCCATAAGCTTTAGACGACCATTTTTTTTATGTTTTATCATCCATAGAACTTAATAGAATAATTCATGCAGCACAGCTGTTTAAAAAATATGTAATAAATGAAGAGTATCTTCAAAAAATAAATGCCCTTATTAAACTTGTTGCCAGCTTGGAGATAATTTGATAAAAATAATAGTATCTAATCATTAAAATGAGCATAAAGGCAATTTACCTCAATTTCCTTCCTTAGAGTTGGTCAGGAAACATTTACTTACACGTGACCTTTCAAATTCAGTCTTGGACAGATTTAATTGCTCTAAAGTACTTGCTTATATTGAGCAAACATCTGCCTCCCTATAATTTTCATCTATTCATTTAACTTCTGCTCTCTAAAAATATACAATAAATCAGCTCTGCCTCCCACATGGCAGGTCTTCAAATACTTGGAGATGTGTTTTATGCAACGTCCTCACCCAACAGCCCCTGGAGTACATCTCGCCTTCCTCGAACCATCCCAGAGGCTCACCCTCCTGGGGCTTTTATCTCAGAAGTGCTCTTCCCTTCTCGTCTAAGAGGATGTGTCTCTGCTGTTTCCCGAAGCAATGCTTATTCAGTCTTCACACCCATCGCTGGCACTGTGATACCAGTTATCAAAAAGTGACTACTTTTTGAGTCGCCAGATGCACCAAGGACATCATCTTTGTCCCATCAAAGTTCTTAGACCGTTTCTAAAAATTGTATTCCCAGTACCCAGTGCCATACTTCTTACAGGTGAAATTATCTCATCTCCACAAAGTAAACACTTGCCAGATTGCTTCTCTTAAGTGATCTGAAAGCCTCACAACCACGTCCCGTACTTGGACACTGAGCTCAGACACTCAGGACTGATGACTGTACTATACATTTTCCCTCCTCGTAGTGGATTTCTGGCAGTGACCTCTATGAACATCTAAAATTTGCAATCTTTGAGATACCTTCTTTCACATGGCACTTGGTGTTTCAAAATGCCAATGTAGGAGACTTGGCAAGAGCTTCCTCATAAATGAGGGACAATAAAATCTCCTTTCCTTTAATTATTTATGTGCACAATGAGATCCTTGGTGTTCCGGGTGCCTTTGGCCTGGGTGGGGGGATGGAGGTAATGCCCTTGCTTGGGTCTGGACTGTCTGTCAGGCTCTCTTTCCCCTGCCCTGCCCTTGGCTCCTTCTGGGGTCATTTGATAGTTTAGAGTAAAATTTGAGGGAAGCACTCATCACAATGTGCCCCTCAAAAATAATGTACAAAGCACTCAGGTGTTCTTCTGTCCTCAAAACATACTTAGTCTGAACTATTTCCCTTTTTGACTCCAGCAGCCAAACTTAGTACTGGCTATTTTATCAGGTTTTCTTTCCTCTTTAAAATATTTATTTATTTAAAGATTTATTTATTTATGCATACGAGAACTGGGGTTTTATTTATGCCTGTAAGAGGTGCAGGGGGTGAGAGGAAATACAGAGTGGGGAATAGACCAGGCAGACTGACTGAAATACACTGCTGAGGGGAGCTGTGGGTGAGACAGGAGAGGTCTGCTCCCCTGCTGGGAATCGAACTCATGCTGCAGAGGCTGTGGGTAGCTTCATAGTGCTTTGCTTAACCCCTTGTGCCACCAGGGAGGCCCTTCCTCTTTAAATATTTAATAAAGAAAATTAGAGAGAAAGAGGTAGACTAATATACCATGCCCCCATCACTTTGTGATTTGCCTCATAAACCTTTTGTTTATTGAATTAGTTTAGAACAGGTACCACACATCATGGCCTTTCATTCCTGAAATAGCTCAGTGTGCCTCTCCATAAATAAAGGACTTTTGTTTTACATAACCACAGTCCTGTCATCACCTAACAAAGCTAACGATAATTCTATATTACCATCCAGTATCCCCAGTTCATATTCAAATTATGCTTGTTCTCCCAAAAATGTCTTTTAGAGTTGACTTGTTTGAATCAAGATCCAGCCAAAGTCTACACATTACAAGGGTTCTCTTAGTCTCTTTGATTTATGCCTTTTGATTTGTTGATTAAATTCAATTTTATTTCCCATAAAATTAGTATTTTTTTTTTTTTTTACTTTTATGCCCTCACTTTATTTCCTGTCTGAGATAGGTTGTTGGGGTGGAATTCTTTTGCAGTGAAATGTGTCCTTTTGAACATGAAAATAAACCTGAAATTTGTAGTGGTTTCTCTTGGCACTCATCAGTGTGAGCTGCTTGGTGGCTGTAGACCACTAAGCACATAAGGGTTCATCACTGTTTTCAGTCATCTGACTAGGAATTGTGCTGCCCAGTGCCCAAGGGGGGGGAGTGTGCCTGGGAGGGAGCCCTCAACTTTAGTTCCTTCATAATAGCATCCAGCCTCAGGTTATTCATGGAGAGTGATTGAAAGTCATTCTTCAGGCATTATCTTGAAACTGTGAAGGTGTGCACTGACTTTTGTTTCTTAGAACCATTCCCAAGTGAAGCAAATCTTCCAGAAACATCCTATTTTAAGCACCTGGTCCCATATTCACAGTGTTTGGGGAGATGAAGGAAGCATCTGGCTGCTTATTTGGTTTCCTGATACAGAGATCCACAACTGACAGCTGTTGTTCTCACCCCAGGGTGTCTCCAATAGAAGGAGACTGAAAAGAAAATCATCATAGTGATTTTTGATTAGGGAAAAATATTAGAGGCCTTATTTATGAGAGAACGAATATTTTTAAATGTCTGAGATTTAGCAGGTAAAAGAGGTCGTGAAACTGACACAGAAGCACACAAGCTGGGCTTCACCACTCTTTCCCAACGAAGTCAACCAAGCCTGAGCGGATTAAGTAAATTAGAAAATGTGGAGAACCATCTCTCAGAGGTCCCTGATACTTCGGGAATGCTCAACAAATGTATCTTCTTGATTAGCTGCCTGAATCACTTGTAGGTGACAAAGTCAGGACTAGTTTTTTCTCTCTCAGGCCTCCTACCCTGTTTAACTAAAAATTCCTTTAAGAACGAGGCCCCTGAGAACAGCCACCCATCACTCAGCTATGTGCCCTTTTTACTGTCACTTTACTTTCTGTCCAGATGATATGGTCAAGTTTTACCAAGATCTCGACAGCTGAAGTCGAAATAAAAACTTTTTTCAAGTTTTCTTTTGAGAACATTTCATAGATCAGTCCTTAGCTTATAAAACAAGTCACTGAGGGATCATTTGTCTACATTTTAACAAGGTTTTTTTGTTAGTTCCTTTATATTGGGAGTTTTCTAGTGCATTAAAGCTTTTAATTGCTCATTAAATATGTAACCAAGAGGATAGGAATTTAGAAAACAAAGTGTTGACAGCCATGCCAGCTAAAATGACTTATCACTGCATCCCCCCACGCCCCACACAATTATTTACAAGCAAAGTTTAAAATTTTTGTAATTGTAAGCCTCAGGAAAACATTATATGTTGTAAGGTGTTCTTTTGTGTACATGTTGGTGCTAAGCGAACAGCTTCATCTAAAGATAGTTCCCCAGACGGTGTGGTTGTACATCAGGATATGTTCTAGCCATCATTTGAAGCAAGAAAAGAATTTAGCTATGTTATAATGCTGATTTTACCAATAATTTTCATCTTCAAGCCTTTGCATTCTTTCTCAGCAGTCTGACTGGAACAATTTAGACTTATTGAAGATTTTTCTCATTATTTTCTTTTTCTTTCTCTCTCAGTGGCCTCTAGTCATGGTGCTGCCCCTAAAATATGTTTGCCATATGTGGGGAGTTTTACAGAGCTCTCTTCTGAAAGGGGTGTGTGTGTGTGTGTGTGTGAGAGAGAGAGAGAGAGAGAGAGAGAGAGAGAGAGAGAGAGAGAGAGAGATGAAGTACAGCGAGGGGAGGGGAGTGAAAGGGAGAGAGGCTGCCTGTGTGTTTTTGTGTTTTGGGCAGTTCCCATCCCAATGCCAATGTCAATGCTCTTTTACTTTCACCAGGCCTGAGTGCAGATCCCACACTGAGTCTCATCCCCACTACCTCCGAGGTGCACGCCTCCACATCTTTAGTTGTTCCTTCCCTTGGGATCTAAACGCCCTACAGCTGGAGGCTAAGCTGGAGTTCTTCGTGGCTTTGGGCGCTGGCTTTGTGCCGAGGCTAGGGGCGGGACAGCTCAGGCTGTCAGTCATCTTGTCGCACAGAGCCTGAGACCATGCAGGGAAAGCTGGAAGCGGGCTGGGGTCTGGAACGCTGGGAGGCTGGGATGTGGCCTCAGCCTTTCCTAGGAGTTAGCTTTTGTTTCCCAGGAAAGTAAATCATCATCATCATCATCATCATCATCATCGGGCCTCCCTGGTGGCCTAGGAGTTCAGTCTCTCACTATTACTGCTGGGGCCTGAGTTCGATCCCCGGCCAGGGAGCTGACCCACATGGCGCAACAGACCTCTCCTGTTTTCACAGATCCGGGTAATATTTGCAGGACCTAAGCTGCCCACACCCTGGCCCATGAAAATCAGCCCATCCTGACACCCTCAAGACGGGTTGTTGTTAAGTATCAGGCCAGCAGTGGGAAAAGTACAGGCTAGATGTGTTGACTAGTTGGCCTGAATCTTTTTGTTATGACACCTGAGCAAGTTACTCAAGCTCTGAGAACCCCCTTTTAGTGTCTAAATAGGGGTAGCCAAAATTACAATATTTAAATCCTGGCAAACATTAGCTCTCGCTCTTCCTGCCCTGTTTATAATGCCCCTATAGCTCCCCGACTCCTCGAATACTGTGGAGACTTGTTTAAAAGTGAAGCAGATTGCAAGATAGAGAGCAAATGCATGGCAGTGCCGCTCTTTATCCTCAAAAATAAAATATTTTCAGAAGACCTTGGCAAACAGCAATACCTGTAAAGACGAACCGGTCGAAGAGAGTGAGTGAGAGTTTATCATTGATAACAGAGTTCTTTTAATTAAAATCAGATCCTCAAGCAAGGTCCCTGTTAAGGGGATTTGTCATGGAGATGATAAGAGTCTAATAAAAATAACTCAGCATGAAATCACTGGTTTCTGAGAGGAAGTGATAAATGGGGATTTATGAGTCTGAATAGTCTTCCAAGTGTCCTCATCAAAAAGCACAGGACCTGATTCCTGGGAAGATAACATTTATATGGGAAATAGTTAAATCATAAGGGACACTGGGGGTATCTTAGACATTTGACCCTGGATTTACTGAACCAGCTAATTGCTTGAATGGGTTTGATTGATTCCTAACGGCTATAGATTTTGGAGTCGTGGCATCTTGTATTTTTTGTTAATTCAATAGTCTTTTTAAAAGTTTCATAACACATAGAATAACATAGCAAGCACTCAAGTTCCCAACACCAGGATGGCTGTTGTTAACATTTTCATATTTCTTTGATTTCCTTATATGAAAAAATACAGAGTTGAAGACCTCTAGCATCTTCCCCTTCCCTCTGCCCTTGCTCCCTGCCTCCAGCCCTCAGCAAGCAAAATCTTGGCGATGGTATCAATCTAGTCAGTTAGCTCACGCCTCTTTTCCTGTATTATTCCAAGAACTATGCATCATAGCTTTATCTGTGTGGTTTTAAAAAATTTATGAAACTGGTGCTAGAGTGTTTTATCTTTCTGCAATTTTCCTTTTTTTCACACACAATGTGTTTTTGTGATTTTTCTTGTGTTTAGAAATCCAGCTTAACAGGATTAGAGATGGGGGGAGTGAATCACAGGTATGACAAAGAGGAAGAGGAGGAGAGGCTGGTGTCTGGGCTGGGAGGCCTTTATAAGGAAGGAATATTTAAAGTTGTTTGCTCTGAAGACACTGAAGTACTTAAGCAAAGTGAATGAGGGGTGGGTTGACAGCGGGGAGACCAGTTAGAAGTTGTTACCTTTATCCAGGTGAGTGTCGATGGTGCCTTAGACCCGAGAGGTAGCAATAGTGGTGAAAGTGGAAAGATTCTGAACATATTTTGAAGGAAGGAGGAACACGCTTTGCAGGTGGTTAGATACGGAGGTGAGAGAAAAGGAAGAGTAAGGAAGGGCCCCAAAGTTTCCGCCTAAGCAGCTGCAAGGATGGAAATGCTGCCAATACAGGGGACACCTGTCGGTAGAGAAGGCTTGGGGTGAAGGATCTGGGGTTCTGCATTGAGGTGTCCTCTAGATTCCTCATAAAGGTGCTGACTGCATAGTTGAATATATTAGCCTCCTGGAGTTCAGCAGAAAGACGTAGCTGAATGACAAATGGAGAGTCAGTTTGTCTTTTATGGATTTGCCTTTTCTCAACATTTCACACAAATTGAAGTGTCCCGTGTGTGTTCTTTCAAAACTGACATCTTTCCTTTAGCATAATGTTTCCAATGTTTATCTGGGTTTTGGTGTTTATCAGCACTGCATTCCTTTTCACTGTTGAATAATACTCTGTCACACGAATTTTGTTCATCCATTCATCAATCAAGAGTGTTTGAGTTTTATCCCACTTTTTAGGAATTGTGAATAATGCTGCTTTGAACCTTTGTGCAAAGTTTTTGTGTGGCTATATGTTTTCATTTGCTTTGATACACACCCAGGAATGGAATTGTTGATAACAAATGGGTTCACCATTAAGGTGTACTGAAAGTGGCCAGGGATGCATAAGGATTCCAGATTCTCTGCTTCCTTCCCAGAACTTGCTGTTGTCTGTCTTTTTAAGTTGAAGCCATCCTAGAGGGAAGTGGTACCTCAGCGTGGTTTTGATTTGCATTTCCTAATGATGATGGTGTTGAACATTTTTTCATATGCTTGTTGGCCATTTGCATATTTTCTTTGAAGAAATATCTTTTCAAGTCCTTTACCCATTTTAATTGGCCTAACTGTCTTTTTTCTTGTTGAGTTGTAAGAGTTCTTTTATATTCTGTGTGCAAGTCCCTCTCATATGTGATTTACAAGTGTCTTCTCCCTTTTGGGGAATTCTTTCATTTTCTTGATAGTGTCCTTTGAAACACAAAAGTTTTTAATTGTTGTGGACTCCAGTTTGTTTATTTTTTCCCTCTTCTTGTTTGTGCTTTTGTCATCATCATAACCCAAGAACACAGAGATCTGTGTTCTAGGTTGTTTGTTTTTTTTTAAAGATTTTATTTATTTATACATACAAGAACTGGGGTACAGGTCAGAGGTGTGGAAGGTGAGAGGATCCACCAGAGACAGAGTGGGGAACAGAACAGGCAGATCTAGTGAAATACTCTGCTGAGAGGAGCAGCGAGCAAGTCAGGAGAGGTCTGCTGCGCCATGTGGGTCTCCTCCCTGCCTGGGGATTGAACTCTTGCTTCAGTGACTTCTGATAGCTTCATAGGTTGTGTCCCAACCCCTTGCACCACCCGGGAGGCCCAATAGACACTTACTCTTCTGTGGTTTTCTAAGCATTTTATACTTTTGACTGTTACATTTAGATCTGTAATCCATTTTATGTTAACTCTTCTGTCTGGTGAACGAAGGGTCCACCATCATTCTTTTGCATGTAGACAGTTAGGTATAGATCTTCAGTTGTCTTAGTCATCGAGATACTCAATAGTTGAAGAGACCATTCTTTCCCCCATTGAATGGTGTTGGCATCCTTGTTGAAAATCAGTTTACCTTAGGCGCATGGATTTGTCTTGGGACTCTCATTTCTATTCACTCCTCTATACAGGCAGTCATCCTCATTCCAGTACCTCTTTGCCTGGATCACTGGAGTATTATGTTGATTAATGTTTGGATGTTAAGCCAAACATGCACTTCTGGAATATATAAGTGTAATTCTTATAATTCTTCAGCAAATACTTGCTTTGCTAGGATTTTGTTAAGGACTCTTGCATCTGTATTTGCAAGAGGTATTTGTCAGTAGTTTTCTTTGGCACTGATGCCCTTGCCTGGTATTTGGTATCAAGGTAATACTAACCTAGAATGAGTGGAAAAGTCTACCCTCCTCTGTCTTTTTCCTCCTGACTTATTTCACTTAGCATCATCCCCCTCCATTTCTGTCCATGTTACCATAAATGGCAAGAGTTCACTTTTTATAGCTGAATAGTATTCCATTTCATTTATTTACCATGACTTTTTTCTAATACCACTTCTTTTTAATCCACTCATCTGTTCTTCAGCACTTATGTTGCTTCCATAACTTCGCTATAGTAGATAATGCCTCAGTGAACATCTACTTACATATATCCCTTCAAAGTAGTGTTTTTGTATTCTTCAGGTAGATACCTAGGAGTAGAATTGCCAGATCAAAAGGTAGATCTGCTTTTAATATTTTTAGAAACCTCCATACTGTTCTCCATAGAGTCCACATTCCTACCAAGAGAAGCTTCCTTTTTCTCCAAACTCTCTCCAACTTATGTTGTTTCTGGTATTTTTAATATGGCCCATTCTCACTGGTGTGAGGTGGCATCTCACTGTGATTTTGATTTGCATTTCCCTCACGAATGATGATGAACATTTTTTTCATGTGCCTGCTGGCCATGTCTTCTCTGGAGAATTGTCTATTTAGGTCTTTTACCCATTTGTTATGGGGGCTTTGTTTTCTTTTTGTTGAGTTGTGTGAGTTTTGTAGATCTTGGATATAAGCTCCTTGTCCCCTATATGATATGCACATATTTTCTCTCGTTCAGTAGGGTATCTTCGTGTTTTAATCAGTTTCTTTCCTTGTGTTGTCACTGTTTCATCAGGCAAACCAATGAGAATTCAACATTTCTAAGGAAATTTAATCCAAAGTACAGTTGGTCCCCTTTCGAAAATTTTCATGTCACTGTATACTCAAGGGAAACCACCTAATCAGTAGATATTTGTTGAAATCATTTATTTGCTAATCACATTTGTTTATTTTTGTTTCTGTTTCTCTTGCAGAGTTGAGTCCCCAAATACATCACAGAGGCCCACATTATAATAAATAGTTATAGATGGTTCTGCCTGTTTTTCTTCTATATATTTTGAGGTTTCAGGTCTTTAATCCAACTTGAGTGAATTTTTGTGTATATAAGATAGTGGTCTAGTTTCACTGTTTTGCATGTGAAGTTCAGTAATTTTTGAATACTGCTGTAAATCTTTAGTGACCAAAGGAAATTTAAAATACAATCAATTAATGGATTTAGTTTTTCTGCAGGTTTTAAAAAGCTCTATTTATTTAGATAAAACATTCTTGAATTTTTTATCTAATAGCTTACCTATGTGATAAGCTATTAGATAAGTTGCATAGAACTAAATAGACCCACACACAGTGAGTGCTGGTAAAACTGGTGAAATCTGTAGAGAGTGGATGAATTGTGTGGAATTTGATTTCTTGGGTATGATATTATACTACAGTTAATACAGAATGTTGCCTTAGGGAGGGCTGGGTGAAACCTCTCCTGGTCTCTCTTTTCTTTCTAACAACTGTATGGGAAGCTGTAATTATCTCCAAATAAAAAGCTGAAACAAAGTCTTTCTAAGAAGCATCTATAGTAATAATAACTACCATTTATTGACTGCTACTGTCAGGTGGTGCTATGGTCATCCTCCTTTTATCAATGAGAAAACAGAACAGACTTTAAGCAGTTTACACAGTATCGCCCAGCGAGTAACTGGCCGAATTAGCATCTAGATCCAGACAACTTCCTCCGAAGCTGAAGTTCCTGATCACTCTGCTCCACTTCTTGTCTGTCTGTCTTCGTGCCCTGCCTCCTAATCCTTGAACTCACCCACTGCAGTTTAGCTTCACTCCATTCACAACCGTGGACCTGCCTTTGCCTGAATTATTAACAAATTCATTGCCAAATCGAGTAGATTATTTTGGCCCTTACCATTTTTCCTGCGGTTGATGGTATCGGTCAGGCCTTCAACAAGCATTTATAGAGCACCTTGTGAACCAGGCTCTGTTTTACAGCAGTGAACCAGGTATGCGAATGTGGGGGAGGGCGGGGGGTGGAGAGGGAGATGTCTAGTACCTGCTGACTTGTTTGTGGATGGTCAGCATACCGTCCACCTTACTGTTCACACCTCTGTTTTTCTGTGGCTTGAAAAAGATCGTATTGTCATTTTGTTTGTGGTTTCACAGCTAAATCAGATTGTACTATATTTAGATACTATTTTCACTTTTCTTCACATAGTAATGTAAACCTTTCCAGGTGACTGTCATGACTATGAATAAATTAAGAGCACCAAATTCTGAGTGTACTACCCTTCTTCGGTAATTAACCATAAATAGAGGAAATGAATTGTCTTTGAACTTTTACCTACTTCTTCTATATGAGGATAACTTGGATTAATTTTTGCTCCCTTATTTGGAAATACCAGGAAGATCTCTGCAGAGACTTAAATAAGTTTCATTCCATATGTCCAAATAAAAAACTACTCCAAGGAAAATACTTGACTTCACTGGAGATGTGATGGTGGATTTTTGCATGACACTGAAGCGGAGCATTTAAGCCAGAGCTGAGGGAAAGGAGTCATCTTGTCTCTGTCCACATGTGTGTGGTTATTTTCTGTGTTTTCATTCCTTTCTCCAATTCAGTAAAGAATAAAAAAATTTTCACTCTTGCTTCTTCATGCCAAAACAGTTCTTGTTTTATTTGTTCTAAAGGGAATGCATTTTCCTTGGTGATTGGAAGCAACTATGATTCTCTTGCTTGCTTCTGGGGTCACTGTTTTGTCTGATAGCTGCCCACAGCAGCCGCCGGCAGTCTGCATGGGCAGAGCTGTCAGAGTCACAGGCTTCAGCGCACTCGAATGCCCCTTGGGGAAAGATGACAGGTTCAGCCCAGTGACTTGTAAAACTTTAAAAGTGATTCCAAGACCTCCTTGGTGGCGCAAGGGGTTGAGCACAGCACTATGAAGCAATCCACAGCCTCTGCAGCACGAGTTCCATCCCCAGCCAGCCAGGGAGCTACCTACATGGCGCAGCAGAGCTTTCCTGTCGTGCCTGCTGCTCCCTTCAGCAGTGTATTTCAGTCAGGCTGCCTGTTCTGCTCCCCACTCTGTCTCTGGTGAATCCTCTCATCCCCCGCCCCCCACGCCTGTGGCCTGTACCCCAGTTCTTGTATGCATAAATAAATAAATCTTTTTTTTTAAAAAAAGTGATTCTTTGTCAAACCGCTGGGAAACAACTCTTCCTTCTCTATGAGTCAAGGGCGAAATTGAGAAACTGTCTTACACCAGATGGTGATTCCTTGCTAGAAAATAGGCCTAAGCTGATTCAGCTCCATTTATTCCTTTATGTTCATTTTGCAAAACCCACAAAGAACACATTTGGGGCCACTTTTCGAGTTGGCAACAGACTCTGCTTTTTAAGGAAATCATATGGACACCAAAAAAAGCCACAATGGATGAAGCACTGGGAATCCCTGAGGTCCAGAAATGAGATACATGGGCCTTAAATCCTAGGCCATCAGTTAGGAGCTGGCCTGCACCCAAGAAGCACCCCAATTGTTATCAGATTTAGCTATGTGATTAAATCTGTTTTTTTAAAAAACAACATTTAGTCTTGTTGATTAAACCTCTTAAAAAGAAAGAAGAGGGAGGAGTAGGAAATAGAAACTATGAAAACACCTTTTGTGATGAAAAAGTGATTCTTAAATTTCAAATCATGAAAGGATTCAATATTTAACATTGCTTTAATATATTTAGAAGTTATTTCATATATTTCTTTCATATATTTAGAAGTTATCTAGGGCAAATTTGAGCATGTGTGTGTCTGTCTGACTAAGTGCCTGTCTTAGTAACCTTAGCTTTTTAAAGATGGAACAGATACCTAAGGATATAATGAATCCTTTCACCAGGGATGTTGCAAAGAGAGTTTAAACACAAGTAATCATAGAGGTTAATTTTGAAGATTTTTTTCTTTACCTGAAATCCTCTGCATCATGTGCTAAGTGAAGTAAATCAGAAAGAGAAAGACAAATGCCAGCTGGTTTCACTTATATGTGAAATATAGAGAAACACAACAAAGGGTCAGACAAAACCAAACCAGTAACAAACCCTAGAAATCTGACTGTCGAATTGAGGGCACGTGGGGGGAGGGAAACAGAGGATGGTGGTGGAGGGTTTGGGAGCCTCTTTGGTGCTGGGTGTGGTGCCAGGCACTGGGGGACGGGACTCTGTTCCCTGTTTGAGTCACACGCAGAGTGGTGAACCAGTGTCACCTCAATAATAAAAGTACAATTAAATAATTAACTTAAAACACTATGCATTATGACTCAGCCCTCTTCATAGTTGTTTTTTTTTTTTTTTTAATTACTTTGATTTGGGGTATTTCCAGCCTTTTCAGGTAATACCCATTGTCTGTTTAGCTTTGTCTTATATGTAATAAAACCTTGACCGCTTTGTTAATGTGCTGTTTTATTTCTCCAGGTGTCTGAACACACACAGTTAAGTTGGATCCTCACCTGCCTGGTCAGACTGCCCCGATTACAACACCTGCACCAGTGGAAGGTAACTGCGAGGGGCCTAATTCATCATCAGGAGTTCAAGGTCCCCAATACAGCTATTCCCACCCCCCTGCCCCATTCGTTTATTTTTGTGCTTGGCTCTGTACATACTGAGTGTGGGGGCCTCCCAAGTTAGTGGCTGGAAGGGCCCCTCTCTCTGTCTTGGGCATTAAACCAAAATAAGGCCTCCCAAGATCCTTTCCAACTTCAAAACTGGATTAAAACAGCCAATGTTTGATTATCTGATTTTCTCTGCATATGGTTGAGTCAGAGTGACTTTTGGATATACTCAGTGATGACTTAGCAGCTACCACATTATAATTAACAATCACAACCTCTGGATTCCTGGGCTCAAGTCGCCGCCCATCTCCACTGGAATTAGCTGACAGTAAGGCAAGAATGTTTTCGTCAAGTGGAGAAAAGAGACAATGTTTTTTATTTAACATTTAAACAATATGAATTCAGGCAACAGTTCAAACCCACAGAACCAAGGCTATACTTTTCCTAAGACCTTCAACTGAGCAAGATAAATTGGGTAATTGAGAGTACTTTACTTGCATTTAGTTTTGCAATTGGATAACCCGAGGGTGGGTTGGTAGCCCCCGACCACCTCATCACTAATTCCAGTTTCTAGCTTCTTTCCAGCCTATTTTCAGGGCTGTTGGTTTCCTCAAAAGCTGGTTCGCAGAATCCTTCACACTCGCAGGAGGGAAAACAGACAGAGCCTTACAGTGTAGTGCCAGGAAGGGAACTAAGAGGAGGACAGATCCATCACCCACCAGAATGCGAAACAAAATTTTATAATTTTTTCTGCATTTTTTGGTAGTAGACGAGATTTTCCCATGCTGTTGTAATACTCTGCGTTGAATGCTGAAGTCCTTTCTGTAAACAGCGGATCCTAACTTCATGGGACGTGTCCCCACTTGAAAATAGTGACCGAGGACCCAAAGCCCAAGCGCATGACCTGTGCATGCGCTGATCATGTGCTGCCTGATTTCTTACCTGCGGGAAAAGCAAGGGTTTCCAGCAGCGGCCTGCCCTCGAGGGTGCTACTGCCTTCTGCCACCAGCCCTTCGTCCCTTGAGTAGCCACAGACGCTTGAGATGCATTTGTGCAAGCCTCACATGATGCTGAGGCCGGGGGTGCAGCTTAGCCCCTGCTTGAAGCCTGTAGTGTATTTAGGAAGAGACCAAAAGAGCAATCTGTAAATGTCAAAAGTCCATGTAGAGGAGGGTTCCCGTGCTGTGAGGGTTGAGGAGCACCTAGCTTGGTTTTGATTGGGACAAGGAGAGGGAGAGCAGGGCTGGGCAAGCTTGTTCAGGGCAGCTGAGGTCAGGGTTGTAGGGGGGTTATCAAGATGACGCGGAGACAGTCGATAACTCTCCATGCTCTTCACATAGTCCCCCTTCCTCCAGTCTTCTTATATAAAATGACTGTAAATATTCTCTGATGTCATAGAAATTTTTAAAAATCGGGTTCTTTTCCCATTTGCTCATTTCCAAATTAAACCCTCATTATCTTTGCCCAGTGATCATTACGAACTGGCCTTCATCCATGGACGTGTAATGAGAAAATGTACTGAGGGCATCATATGTGCAAATCATTTAATGGCCTATAGCATTTCTTTGTCGCCATCAGCCAGAAACTACTTGAAATAGCCAGAAAGTTAGGATTGTTACTAAATGATGAAGCTTTGACATTCAGAGGGTTAGAGAGAAGCCCCTGCTTTTCAGGCCCAGCCTCCAGGGGTGTATCTGCATGTTAGCCGGGGACCCCAAGTTGTGAGCTCAAGAGCTTCTTCCTGGAAGCAGGCAAATTTATAAATTCAGCTGTTGAGTTCATTCAGAAGCAACTGGACTTCAGGGAAGTGATTCATTCATTCATTAATTAAGTACTTAGATACAACAACACACCAAATAGCAGTTTGTCATTTTACAATGATGCTCCTAGACCTTGGAAGCAGTTACCAGTCAACGGTACACAACGTGTCCTGCTATTTAGTGGTTCTGTGCAGACAGCCAGATTGCCTGGCAGCAATGTGTAACTGCAGCAGGAGCGCTGGTGCCACGAGGGCTTGCATTCAGGGGGTGCACCCTTGTAGTGTATAGCCAGTTACCAAATACTTCTGCCACCACCTCTGCTGTTCCCACCAGTTTCCCCATTAGGAAGACTTTTTCATCTGTATAATGAAGAAAGGGCATTTGATGTTGACTAATAGTAATATTATAGACATTTATTTTTTTCTGACCTTGCCTGTGAAATCTAGAAATTTTCTTTCTTTTTTAAATTTTTATTTATTTATACAAGAACTGGGATATAGGCCAGATGTGTGGAAGGGTGACAGATTCACCAGAGACAGAGTGGGGAACAGAACAGGCAGACTGACGAAATACACTGCTGAGGGGAGCAGCGGGCAAGACAGGAGAGGTCTGCCTCACCATGTGGGTTTCTCGCAGCCAGTGGGGATCGAACTGTTACAGGGCAGGGAGAGGGGCAGCCCAAACCCCGCAAACCTGCCTGCTCTTAAATAGGTTCTGCCATCCGCCGCATCAACACAAAACATATGAGACTTTAATGGGAAGGAACTTTAATACAATTAGGAAACAATACAGAAAGGCAAAGAATCTAGTTTCTAAATCAAGCACCCAAAGTGACCCATACCCTCGTGGGTAAAAGTCCACCCAAGCAGGATTGGCCCAGAGCAAGTCCCCAAAGCTGCCCCAAGTCTAAAGCACCTTCCAGTGTCCCCACTAGAAAAGGGTCAGAAACAACCAGACAAGTCTGGAAGGAAAAAAGCAAAATCAAAATCAAGATAAAAGCTGCCATTGTCACCTCCCCACGGGTCTCACCCACATCTCTGTCACCCAGTCCACGACCAAAAGGCAAGTGCAGTTTCTTCACGTGTCTCTCGGCTCCATGCGCCTCCTCCAGGTCTCCTTCTGGCTCCACCCTGCTTCCTTCCTTCTCAGTCTCCTCTGCAGCTTCTTCTCTCCCTAATCAGCTCCACCCTGCATTTGGATGTGGCAGGGAACCTGAAACCTCCCCCTTTCCTGGGGACCACCCTGTTATAGAACTGGCACTGCAGAGGCTGCGGACAGCTTCACAGCACTGTGTTCAACTGCCTGTGCCACCAGGGAGGCCCTCTTCTTAAAAAAAAAAAAAAGGATTTTATTAATTTATTTTGCATAGAAGAACTGGGGTGTAGGCCAGAGGTGCAGGAGTGGAGGTGGGCATGAGAGGATTCTCCAGAGACTGAGTGGGGAACAGAACAGGCAGATGCACTAAAATACATGCTGAGGGGAGCAGCAGGCGAGTCAGGAGAGGTCTGCTGCACCATGTGGGTCAGCTCCCTGGCCAGGGATCGAAATTTCAGGCCATCATGGCTGGCTGTTGGGGTGAAAACACTGAGCCTTAACCCCTAGGCCACTAGGGAGGCCCTCGAAATCTAAAATTTTTCTGATTTGAAACCTAAAAAAAAATTATACTTTCACTTTAACTGAATGGATAAGAACTAGTAGTAGTGCAGAGGCCTTTAAAGGGCAGTGGTGGGATGGAGTCACCTTATTCTTGCCTAAGCCTGGAGCGTGAAGACAAGCCAGCCAGGAGACACATATGTTGTTACAGGTGGCTTCAGATCAGCCGTGGCTAGCCTTTACGGTCTCTTCATTTAGCAATATAAGGGGGTTCATGTTGCATTTCTCTCCCCTATTGCTTGCTCCCCTACAGGCAAAGACTGCCAAGCAGAAGCAGGATGGAACCGTGGGCCTGCTCATGTACCCTGTTCTCCAGGCTGCTGACATTCTACTGTACAAGTAAGCCCCACGGTTCGCCCTGGTCTCACACGTACGCATGCTGGCAAGAGACTGTTTCACCTACCTCAATAAGATTTGGTTCATGGGAAAGAGGGAACGCACATGAGTCCTGTGCCTCTGCCCCCCGGTACTAAATTATAGAAATCTGTTTCAGTGTAAAACGAAAAATATTAAGAGTTAACAACTTGAGTAGCCTGGGCTGTGTTGGAACCAGTTAGTGTTTTCCCTGCATTAACCCATTTAATCCTCACGACCTTATAAAATTTACACTATTGTCATCCTCATTTTACTGTTGTGGAACACAGAGTGGCTGGTGACTTGTTCAAGGTTATATAACTTAGCAAGAATTGGACCCAGAATTTGAGTCTAGAAAGCTTGGTTGGCGTCTGTGCTCTTAACCCCCTTGTAATACGTACGTCTCTGGCATCATGAAAACTCAGGAGTTGTAAGTGTTGATTCCTTGTATGTCCACACGCCAGAGCAGTCCTGCTCAACAGGGCTCGCTGTGGTGATGGAAACGCCCTCTACGGCCTCGCCCCACTGGCTGCACACGGCTGTTGAGCACTTGACATGTTGACAGAGGATCGGAATTTTCCGTTTTATTCCATTTAAATATAAAGAGCTGTGAGATAATTATAAACCAGAGACATCCTGCAGGGGAGGAGGCAGGAGAGGGATCAGAGGGAGGGAGGGAGACACACAGGGGACTGAGGTGATGGTGCACGGGGGCATTGGGGAAGGAAACTCTATGGGGACTCCACCTGAGGGGGTGGGGGAAACAAATATTGTTTATAAATAAAAAAATAAAAAGAAAAAGAAATAAAAAGAAAAAGAAAAGAAAAGAAAAGAAAGGAAGGGATAAATTCAAAGAGCTGTGACTAATGGCGACCCTATTGGACCTGAGGGTTGAGCTTCAATTTTTCTTTTTAAAGATTTATTTATTTATTTATTTATTTATTTATTTATACAAGCACTGGGTACAGTCAGAAGCGCGGGAGGGTGAGAGAATTCACCAGAGCCAGAGCAGGGAACAGAACAGGCAGACTGACAAGTACACTGCTGAGGGGAGCAGCGGGCGGCAGGAGAGGTCTGCGCGCCATGTGGGACCCTCCTCTGGTGGCCGGGGAGCAGCTGGGGATCGAACCGGTGCAGCAGAGGCTGCGGGCATCTTCGCAACCGAGCGCTCAACCGCTGCGCCACCAGGGAGGCCCTGAGTGTCAATTTTTCAATGTGATGTAAAGTGTCTTCACTTTTCCTGGATCCGTAATTTATCCGATTACCTGCTGCTGCTACTGACAGGTCTGAAAAATACACAACCAGCGGGTGTAGACAACCATCACCTGCACTGTGTATACTGCTGGCCAGGGCTGCCGACCCAGTCCCTCTCCCATGTGACCCCGCTATCCCTCATCACCACCCCCCGCCCCTCCTTTCATTTTTTAGATCAGCACGCACTGGTAGGCAAGCCTTGCCACTTTGAAAGTGTCTGAGGAAAAAGAGAAATTCCATTAGCTTTTCCCCACCCCTTCCCCCTAAAGCCTTGGCCCCGTGAAACATTTTCGTTCTTCACGGAACTAGAACACTTTACCTGTAATTCTGATCCTGTCACAGAGATGACAGTTCATGTGCCTTGGGCAGTATTGATGGAGACAAGCAGAGGGGTAGCTGCTTAGCTTTGCGGTGAGGAACGCCCAGCAGTATGTGAGGCCGTGTCTATTTCTGATCAAACGTCTCTGTAGGGACTACGTGTCTGTTTGTTGTATTAACTTGAATTCTGGGCTCCTGATCGCTTCATACACACTAAGTGACTCTACTTGTCCAGGGAAGTCCCCAGCACATAGCTAATGAAAGTCTGAATCAGGGCATCCCCAGTGGGGCAGCAGGTTGAGCGCAGCGCTCTGAAGCTGTCCGCAGCCTCTGCAGCATGGGTTCGATTCCCAGCCAGCCAGGGAGATACCCACATGGTGTGGCAGACCTCTCCTGTCTCGCCCGCTGCTCCCCTCAGCAGTGTCTTTGGTCCGTTAGCCTGTTCTGCTCCCTGCTCTGTCTCTGGCGAATCCTTTCATGCTTCTGGCCTGTACCCCAGTTCTTGTATAAATAAAAATAAAATCTTTTTTTTTTTTTAAAAAAAAGAGAAAGTCTGAAACAGCTCTGCGTTTCCTGTGTCCAGTCTGTCCTATCTCAGGCTGACCTGCCTGTGGCCACCGCATATTCCCCAGCCCAGAAGCCCTGTTTCTTTGGGCTCCTCTTTCCCCCCAACTTCCCTCAGGCTGTCCCCCAAGCGCCATCGCCATGCTACACGGAACAGCCCACATTTCCTGCTACAGGGGTCCTTGCACCACTATAAAGCGTGCAGACAAGTGCAATAAAGTCGGCTCTGGTTTACTGCAGCATTTATTCTGCTACCCTACGTTTCTCATCTGTCTGTTTATGCTTCCTCCCAGGTTTAGAAAGTCCTAATTGCTTGATAATAAGGAGCAGAGGATGCAAACGCGGGTCTGGTTTTTAGCCCAAACCACTGTTTTCCCTAGAACATAGCTCAAGCACTTGACTGTTTCTGGTTGGTTATGTTTCAGCTATTTCTGGATTTTGGAAACGGTTGTAGCCAGAACGTCCATGCATATTTACATTACAAATAGACAGATGGGTAGAGAGACTGAAGGATGGAGAAAACATTGGTGTTTTCTCCCACCAGCAAATCTATATGTGATCGCTTCATAAAATGTTGATGCAGGTCAAGTATAGATGTGGCATTTCTTTTGTCAAAATCAGCATTAGCATGAGTGGCACGGAGGCGGTGGCTGGAGAACAGACATGAGCGAAAGGACTAGAAAAGGAGCCTTTCAGATAAATGTATGAAAGGTAAATGAAGTTGTTTTGGCTGAACTTGGTAAGGGAACCACGAAGGGTTGCTGAGACCATCTTAAGCTTGAGAGTGTAATGAAATAGCAGAAAATTAAAGAGACACCATACTAACAAACAGCAAGTGTTCATAACTTATTTGACATCTATATTATTTTCTGAATATATAATTTCAAATAGCTGGCCCTATATTAGTAAATATTTCTCTCAGATAGACAGACAGACAGACAGACAGACAGATGTGTTCTTCCCAACTGGACCCTGCTGTTTTTCCAGATAAAATGGACATAGAAGAGGCCTTCACCATGCATGTGTAGACAGTCAGGCTAGCCAGTGCAACCCCAGCTCACCAAACTCCAAAATACACACACACACACACACATGCACACACACACAATTTTATTAATATACAGCAAATCCTTGTTAAGTACCTATAATGCCACAGACCCAGAAAAATACACTATGCTGACTTGGGGGAGGGAGACGGAAGGAGCTACGTGCGTTGGGCGTTACTTGCCAGCCACCGAGCTACCAACACGCATGTTAACTGCTCCAGTTCTCACAGCTCTGCCAGCCCGGCGATGGCGTTATCCCTACTGCAGATAAAGCAACTGCACTTCAGGGGAGTGTCACTACGTCTACTTAGGGCGCTGAGCGTGATCCCCTGGGAGATTCTCTTTCTCAAGAGTTTGGACAGACACATATGGGACCAGGGTAAGAAGATATGGAAGCAAAAGCTGCAGTGACATGTGAACATGGAGAAACAGGCCTCGTGGAAGCTAAAACACTGAGGACAGAGAGTGCAACGACTGGTCGGAGACTTCAGGCTCCGCGGTTCCAGGGAACTGAGTCACCGAGGTGTCTGGGGGTCCGGCTGCTCCTCTGAGCGCCAGGGAGACATCCAGTTCCTGCCACCGCTTCAGAGACTTCCAATTCCCGGGCTGCATCCTTCTGCATGAGGCCAGGCTGCCCTGATTTTTATGGCATCTGGAAGCTGCTGGCCAAGCCTCATTCCCGCAGTAGCTGGTACCCACACATTCACCCATGGCGGCCTGAGCAGTGACTTCGTCTCTTTCTCTTTCACTTTTGAGCCACCAGGACAGTTCCTGCACTAGGTGGAACCCACTAGAAGGTAGTCTGGCAAAGGAACCTCCAGGCTGCCAGCTCCCGAGAATCAAGAAGTAGCAGAGAAGGGAGAGGATGATGCTGCGATGCAGCAGGCAGCCCGGCCCCCTCCCCTAAGCAGAGGGAAGCTTCTCGTGCATTTTCAGACAGAGTGAAATGTTCGAGAGAACTGATCTAAGTACAGAGAACAATCTAGAGGACAGCAGCAGTGGGATGCTTTATTAAAAGGTTATTTCACTAGTCTGCTTGAACCAAGATGCTGACAGCGAAGGTGAAGACAAGTTGCCAATTTAAAAGATTTGAGGAGGGTGTGTGTGTGTGTGTGTGTGTGTATTTTGGAGTTTGGTGAGCTGGGGTTGCACTGGCCTAGCCTGACTATCTACACTTGAATGGTGAAGGCTTCTTCTTTGTCCATTTTATCTGGAAATACAGCAGGGTCCAGTTGGGAAGAACATGTCTGTCTGTCTGAGAGAAATATTTACTTATACAGAGCCAGCTATTTGAAATTAGATATTCAGAAAAATAACATAGATGTCAAATAAGTTATGAATACTTGCTATTTGTTAGGATTGTGTCTCTTTAAATTCCTGCTATTTCATTATGCTCTCAAGCTTAAAATGGAGAGGGCTTCATAGTGGAGGGATGTGCATGAGAGGGAGATCAGAGGTGCCCCCCACTTCCTGACGGACAGGTTGATGGTGCTGCCATCTCGGCGATGGGAGTCCCGCAGGACTCACCAGAAGGCTTGTAAGTCAATCCTTGTTCTCTGTCCTCCTGGAGCCTCCACGCCCCTGGAAAGTTGGCCTCAGTGCATCTCTCACGGTGCAGCCCAGGTCGTGCACATCACAGGTCTTCAACAAGTAATCATTAAATTAGAGAATTATGGGGCCTCCCTGGTGGCTCAGGCGGTTGAGCGCAGCATTGTGAAGCTGTCTGCAGCCTCTGCAGTGCTGGTTCCATCCCTGCCAGCCATGAAGATACCTACATGGTGCGGCAGACCTCTCCTATCTTGCCCGCTGCTCCCCTCAGCAGTGTATTTCTTTTTTTTTTTTTTTTTTTTTAATAGAGGCATGTTTTTTTTTATCCATTCATTCATTTATTTGTCTGTTCGTTTTTTGTTCACACATGCACTGGGTACAGTCAGAAGTGTGGAAGGGTGAGAGAATTCACCAGAGCCAGAGCGGGGAGCAGAGCAGGCAGAAGGACCAAAGTACACTGCTGAGGGGAGCAGCGGGCGGCAGGAGAGGTCTGCGCGCCATGTGGGACCCTCCTCCGGTGGCCGGGGAGCAGCCGGGGATAGAACCGGCGCCGCAGAGGCCGCGGGCAGCTTCGCAACCCAGCGCTCAACCGCTGCGCCACCGGGGAGGCCCTCAGCAGTGTATTTCATCAGTCTGCCTGTTTTGCTCTCTGCTCTGTCTCTGATGAATCTTCTCACCCCCCCACACCTCTGGCCTGTATCCCAGTTCTTGTATAAAAATAAATAAATCTTAAAAAAAAATTAGAGAATAATTCTAGAATACCCAGCAAACAGCCAGTGACAGGAATTAATCCTTTATGAAAAGAAAAACAGCACCAAACTCTGGCCCAGCCGGGCTGGTTAAGGCAACAGCGCTGACAACTCACGAACACAGCCAAAGAAATGGGGGGGGGGTGACCCGGGTGGGGGATCAAATCCGTAAGCAGATATATGTAGGCAACGGTTATTCATCTGGACACGGATTCTGCCAGAAGGGTGGGGTGGATCCCGAGTAAAAGTAGATGCAATAAGGAATGAAGCAAAAGAAAAATGGTTTCAGTCACCAAAGGAGACGATCAGACACATTATTATGTGACAGAAGTTATAACAATCAAAATTATGAAAGACTTTTGTTTTATGTTGTGTCTAAGGAAGCACAGACAGGGGACAGAAAATTAAAAAAAAGAAAAAAGAAAGTGGGGAGAGAGAAAAGGCATTAATGTGGATGTCGTTATGTAGGGTATAAATTTTAAAAGAACGGCACTAAATTATTTGAAGTGAAGGAGGCTATGAGGAGCGGGGCTGGCAATGTGAAGAGAATAAGGCCCGTAAGGAGCCGAATCAAAGACAGGCTGAATTAATGTAAAGTGTGAACGCAGCGGATGAGAAGGGAGGGCCAAGATAAATTATAGGAGGTGACGGAGCAGCGGGAGCCGAGGGAGGGGAGACTCGAAACAAACAAACTAAAATCAGATGAAAGGGCAGTAGGACCAGGTGAAAAAAATTAAATTTTTTTTTTAATCCCTTCTTTAAAAGGCAAAAGCTCACAGAAGGATAAGAAAAGAGGCGAGGGCCCACATAAGGCACAGACACATGCCGAGTCATTATGAAAACGAAATGTGTTTTCTGTTTAGCTTGGTTGCTTTGTGAATCTGGAACCATTTTGACATGTGGAAATATTCATTTTGATGTGCTTAAAGTGTATTGATTATGGTAATTGTTTTCTCTGTGTTAGTTGCAGTCCATTGTCATTTCCTATGGGCTACTGTAATTGCTTTTAACCTGCCCCGATGGCTCATGTGAGGTGGGGGAGTCGAGGTGACCTCTGTATGTCAGCCTCACTGTAATTACAGGACAGGAATAGCCGAGTCCAGTCAAAGCAGGGTGTGTGCACGCCAGCTCGGCCTGCGCAGGGGTTTGGGGCGCTGGGGGAAGGCCAGGAGGAACACTTGTGCTTTGACAACTCATCGCGCCGGTGACTTTCTGCTCCAGGCTGTGGAAAGGCCAAGGAGCCAGCTCTCACGGTCAGTGCTGGGCTGCCCTCAGTTCCGCTGCTGACCTTCGAACAGGTCCATCGTCAGGGGCCCTGCTTTTGTCTTTCCATTCAGCATCCAGGCCCTGTTTTCCTTGAGTTGAATCAAGAACTCTCAAATCCCTCTAGCGAGCCGCGTGTATTTGGGGATTACCTCAGCAGGTAGGGTGTCTTCTGCCCCGATCAGGATTGCTGCCCGGTCTGTGACCATCTCTGGGATTCCACGCTGATTTGGGGGTGTGGTGTGGGCCAGCCCATCGAGAAGTCACCATGCACCTCCCACCAGGTTCCCTGGCGGTGTCTTTGGCCCTCTTGGCCTTCATGTCCAGTTTCAATGAATCCATGCCAACAATTAGTGTTCATTGTGCTCTGACCACCAAATACTGTGCGTGGTTATCGCGTTTAATCCCTGAATCAACCGTCTGAGGTGACACCATCGTGACCCCCATTACAGAGGAAATGGGAATTTAGAGGAAGTAAGAGCCTTGGCTCTGGCAGCTGGCCGAGAGGCTGGCAGGGCCGTGACTCACGCAGGTGGCCGCCTGCAGGTCCAGGCTGTCACCCTCCATACTGACCACGCACTGATTTCATCTGTTTTTTTCTTAGTATAAGAAAATGCTTACAGTGACTTCCTGCCAAGTGCTCCCTGAGACTGACTTCAGTGACTTCCTCTCAATATCATTTATTTATCCAATGAATATTTTTTGAGTTCCTCCTGCAGACCAGGTGAATCTACCAGGTGTTGGAAATATATTGAAAAGAAATACAGATAAATTCTCAGAGTCTCCTGCTTATTTTCTAGCAGGAGATGATGCAGTATTCAATTAAATAAACACATGAATGAAGTAAAATCATTAGTATGGGGTTAGTACTAGAAAGGAAATAAATGGGATACTGTGAAAAAGGAGGGGGAAGCCAGCTTAGGGAAGGCTCCTCTGAGAAGGGTGGCATGTGAGCTTCATCTGAAATAAAGGACCAGTATGTGGGAGCGAAGGAGCATTCTCTCGGAGGACTGAGGGACAGTCTGCGTCCAGCCCCTGCCTTAGCCCTTTGAGTTGTAAACTATCTAGGATACGTGATTTTCTTTTCTGTTCTTATAGGGGCTAATAGGCAAATGGGTTCCTCACTAGTTCATGTCTTGAACTATTAATTTAAATGTTCTTTCTGATGGTCAATAGGAAAAAATTAAAAAGCACTGCTATTTCTGTTCTTTTTTTTTTTTTAAAGATTTATTTATTTATATAAGCACTGGGTACAGTCAGAAATGCGGGAGGGTGAGAGAATTCACCAGAGCCAGAGCGGGGAGCAGAGCAGGCAGAAGGACCGAAGTACACTGCTGAGGGGAGCAGCGGGCGGCAGGAGAGGTCTGCGCGCCATGTGGGACCCTCCTCCGGTGGCCGGGGAGCAGCCAGGGATCGAACCGGTGCTGCCGGGGATCGAACCGGCGCTGCAGAGGCTGCGGGCAGCTTTGCAACCCAGCGCTCAACCGCTGTGCCACCAGGGAGGCCCCTATTTCTGTTCTTATTAATACAATAGATTGGTGCATTTCCTTCAAACTAGTTCTTTGTTGTTTTTTGAATTGCATCTTTTTTAATTGAGGTAATATTGGTTCACAACACTGTCTATGATTCCACTAGTATTTCTTTTTGCATGCTCTGTAGTAGACTGTGAGCTTTGCTTGCGTTATTTTGCAAAGAAGAACCCCATGCATTGGAATTGTTACCAGTTGGTTTTTAAAATGAAAAAGATAGACTTGGGCCTCTCTGGTGGCACAAGGGGTTAAGATGCAACCTATGAAACTAACCGCAGCCACTGCAGCATGAGTTCAATCCCCGGCCGGCCAGGGAGCAACCCACCTGGCACAGCAGACCTCTCCTGACTCGCCCGCTGCTCCCCTCAGCAGTGTACTTCAGTCAGTCTGCCTGTTCTGTTCCCCACTCTGTCTCTGGTGAATCCTGTCACCCCCCCACACACCTCTGGCCTGTACCCCAGCTCTTGTATGCATAAATAAATAAATCTTTAAAAAAGAAAAAGAAAAGGATAGACTTAGGAAGATAAAGCACTTGCCCAGGAATACCCAACTGGTAAATGAATGGCCTAGAACTACCCGGCCTGAGCATCCCCACCCTAAGCACTGTGTCCTCTCCTTTATGTGAACACATGTTAAATGTAGAAATGTATTTTCCTAACAAACTTGCATCTTGTTGTTTTTGTTTTTTTTTTTTGTCTCATATTTTTCCACAATGTGAAATGTTTTCTGTTTTTTAGGATTCCTTATTTCTGTCTCTTATATTTAAACTGTGTTTTCTTTGCTTTTGTCCATTCTAATGATTTGGAATATTTTCTGTTTTTAATTCTAGTAGTGATTATCTTTCAATAAAGACCACCCAACTGAGAACCGAGACCATATTTAAGAGGTGCTACAGCAAGGGGGTTGCCACTATCACTTGTGCTTGGCAGAGACTTAAAGGCAGGCCGAGGCCTGCAGAAGTCTGACAAGGAAATAGGAAAGTTTTGAGCTTGTTGCCATGGCGAAGTGGCAGGCAGCTCACCGGAAGTGGGGTGTCTTCTGTGATTGCTGGGAGAGCTTGACTCTGGCTGGCCCTGAGTTGGACAGAGCAAGGGCTGTACGACCTCGTTGAACAAGGCTGGGTCATTCTGGGCCAGTTGTTGCAAAAGCTGCGGTTTGACTTTCTGGACCTCTTGCCCCAGAAATTTTGGGTCAGAGTTTTTCATCATCTGTTCTCTGGCCGTTGTCCATTTGCCTGTCAGTCTCTTGCTTTTCAAAAGTATTCTTGGGAACTTTGTGTTAATCGTTCCAAGTTAAGAACGTTATCATGTGGCTGTTATCATGTGGGCGCTCAGCTTATACTCACGCCCTTTTGATTTTGTTACTTACCCTAGGATTTTCCAAGATTGTTGTTAAGGCTTGATTTTATTTCATTTTTTATTTTTTTAAAGATTTATTAATGTATGCATACAAGAGCTGGGATACAGGCCAGCGATGCGGGGGGTGGGGTGTGAGAGGATTCACCAGAGACAGAGCAGGGAGCAGAACAGGCAGACTGACTGAAGTACACTGCTGAGGGGAGCAGCGGGGTGACAGGAGAGGTCTGCCTTGCCATATGGGTTTCTCCCTGGCTGGCCAGGGATTGAACTCGTGCTGCAGAGGCTGCGGATTGCTTCATAGTGCAGTGCTTAACCCCTTGTGCTACCAGGGAGGCCCAAGGCTTGATTTTAGATGCATTGTCTTCCACCTATTTCCAAAAGTAACCAAAATTTATTTTACATTTTTTAGTGTTTCCACTCAGTTGTTAAAAAATTTTTCTTATTATATTAATTAATTTTTTTTTCTTGCATCATTCTAGTCCCCATAGTTACCCCCAACCTTATCACCCAGGAACTAGCACTCAGTCTTTATAAATGACAGACCTGCCTCATCTCTGAAGTGGGATTAAGCACAACAAGAATACATAAAACACACTCAGGGAAAGGTGTGGGAATTGTTCAGTGGCTGGGACTTACTTTATTATCTTCTTGATAATTATTACATCTCACACACTAAAGCTTGGTGAGGTTCTTAACACCTTTTCCCTCCACACTGTAAACATTGTGCCATTGTTTATTATCAACATGAGTCTTCTCATATATTTTTTTTTAATTTCTTGGCAGCTGGGTTTTTTTTTCTTTAACGCTGTAATTCGAAATTTTCTCTGGGTAGTGTTTGGGGCACCTCTTGGTGTTGGAGTCCTTCAGTGTACACGCTCAGCTGCATTTGCTTCCTTATTTGTTTTTATTTTCTGTATCAGCCCCTTTGTCTCCACGCTCCTTTCCCCTAGGGAGGGACCCACGTCTTCCTGGGAATGTCAGAGGTCCAGGTTGCCCACAGTCATTCATTTCTCATGCCTCTGAGTTCTGCACATGTTGCTTTCTGTCAATTCTATGTTGTTTTCATTCCCCCATGAAAATTTACATACAAATGTGTAAATATTCCACTGGATCTTGATTATCCACTTTGTTAAACCTACATGACGATGCTGGACTTTTCCCTTATAAACGTCCCTATTTTTGGCCAATCTAGAGAGAAGCTGGAATGAGGATCAGGTAATAAATGAACCCCTGGTTGTGTAGGGAGTTCTGAAATACAATATTCCATTCTCGAATTCTGTTCCCTGCATCACTGTTATTTGAAGGCTTATCAAATTTCAGGCATTGTGCTAAGTGCTTTACATGTATTGTCTCATTTAATCTCCATCACAAGACTTTGAGGTAAATATTATTACTCCTGTTTTATGGTAAGGAAGATGCCTGTGCTAGAAATTCTATGATTTATCCAAAAGCACACAAAACAAGGGTGGCAGAATCGGGGTTGAAGCTGGCAACCCAAAACCTATGCTGTAAAGGAAGAGCTGTACTCTATCTCTCAAACACCCCACCACCACACACACCACACACAGACACACACACCACACATGCACACCCATGCATATACCACACACTTGCACACATGAACATGCCACACATGTGTGCTATGCATATGGCATATACACACATGCACTATATGCATATAAATACACACCACACACACACATACACATATGGCAACTATGTAAATATATGAGGATGTGAAAACACTACTAACATTCTAGAATTTTCTGGTAAATAAAATGCACAACTTCCATGTAAAAGGAATATCCAAGAGTTGTTTTGAAAGCTCTGACTTATTCTAATATTCAAAACATTTATCAGTTCTTTATGAAATATATTCAGAATTATTTTATAATACAAACAAATATGAGTTTCACTAACTGGCAGCCTTTGGTTTTAACCAGTAAGTATTGAACATTCATTCACCAGATTTGTCTCCAGAGGAGTTTGGGTTTTTGTAATAGACCATTTTTTTCACTCAAATCAAAATTTCCCCCTACATAAATATTCAAAAGAATCTGCTTCAAAATAGCACAAGTTCCCGATGGTTTTGTAACTCTGGGATGGGAACATTCCTCTGCATCTAATTAAAAGCCTATTAATGAAGACCACATAGGAACATGGAAATGCCTGTTCTGTTAACATGAGAGATGGTGAGCACATCATGTTGCAGGGATGTGAAAACGTGCGGCGTGAGACAACAAAAACTGGAGAGCAACTTGCAAAAAGAATGATCACAAATGATGAGGGATTTTTCAGAATATGCTCAAGTATTTTACTGTATTCAAGTAGCTAATCTTAATGTTGGTCAAAACTTCTTTCTCTTCCCCATGCTCTTGATACTACGTTAAGTGGACCAGGAGCCTGTAATTCATGAGGAAAATAGTAAGATCTCTCCCAGTTTTCAAGAGCCACTCATTAATCACCCAGTGAGGCAGTTCCCTCTATAACAAGGTACCATAGTTTTCCTTTTCTCTGGCTGTTTTGAAGAGCTGATACTTTTCCACTCAAAATGTACAATTATCATTTAAATATTCAGGTTCACTTTTAAGCTCCTGTCTTCACAGGGAAAACATTAAACTTCCTTGATCAAGAAATACACACTTTAAGTTTATTATCAAAGATAAGCTCCCAGCCAAACAGACCTAAAGTCATCTCTCTCCTCTCCCATAACACGTCGGTATAAACACTGCTTTCCATGTGGGATTAAAATAGTTGTAAGAAAAGTCCTTATTTCCTGGCAAGTTTTTATTTCACATCTTCATTTTTTAATAAACTATCACTGCAAAAATTCAGGTCTCTTTTGTTCCATGCCCCAGACCATTCTATTCCTTTGTTCTCCCGAGGCTGCTACAATCATGAATTTGTGAAGGAGCTTAATTTTATTCTTACCTATAAACCTATAAACAAAATTTAGTAGTTTTATATGTACTTTTAGGATTTACACAAATGGCAGTGAACTCTGTCTTCTGCAACTTGCTATTTTCTTTGAACATTGTTTTTGAGGTCCCTCGACACTCTAATAGATTTTACTCATTTATTTTCAGTTGCCTGCATCTTATCTATCGCCCTGTGACTGCAATCTCCTTGAAGATGAAGGCACATGTTCCCAACAGATCTTGAGTCTTTTCTGTATACGACAGGCAGGAAAGACTCTTTCCTGAAGAGCTTTCTGCCATCTCTGATTGCAAGAGTAGGGCGAGGTCTCTTTCAAGTGTGAGCACCAGCTCTGAAGTAAAAGGCATCTGGGCATGGCTAATAGGAGCTGACTGGGCCAGAGAACCCGAGGAGGTTTTAAAATGCAATTATGCATCCGGCACATGCTGTTCAGGGTCCCGTTCCCCCCTGTCGGCCCCGCTGGTGTTGATGGCTGTGTTCTTCTGCTACGGGAGAAGCAGAACCAGGGGAGACAAACGTCTCTTTGGCATTTGTCTGATACACAGAGAAAAACCCGGGTCTCCACCTTCCCTCTGTAGCTGGAGAACATTTGTTGGACACCAGCAGCGAGGTAGGCACAGGGATTGCAGCTGCTTGCAATGTCCTTGCAGCCTAAGTGGGAGTCGTGCTGAGTTTTTCTGTCTTTTATTAAAGGTCCACACACGTTCCTGTCGGGGAGGACCAAGTCCAGCACATGGAGCTAGTTCAGGACCTGGCACGGGGGTTTAACAAGAAGTACGGGGACTTCTTCCCGGTGCCCACGTCCCTGCTCAGTAAGTATCAGGCCTGGGGGCGCTGAGCCAGGGCGTGTTTTAAAGAGAGGATTGGATCGTGGGCCACGGCTTGGAACTTTGTTGGGATTAAACATGGCATTCTTATAGACAGGTTTTGGGATTTGCAACTGGAATCCCATCTTTTTCACTAATGTAGGACTAGGAGAGCTTGTTGGATTATTGAGTAAAATAGCTGAAAAAATTCCAAAGCATGGGACAGACTGAAAGCTAATGATAATCATTTTTATTTATAAAAGACTATATCATTTGGGGCCCCCCTGGTGGCGCAGGGGGTTAAGTCTCAACACTATGAAGCTATCAGCAGCCACTGCAGCATAAGTTCTATCCCTGACCAGGGAGCAACCCACATGGCGCGGCAGACCTCTCCCCTCTCCCCTCTGCTCCCCTCAGCAGTGTATTTCAGTAGATCCACCTGTTCTGCTCCCCACTCTGTCTCTGGTGGATCCTCTCACTCTCCCCTCCTCCCACACACGCACCTCTGACCTACACCCCAGCTCTAGTACACATTAAAAAAAAAAATATTGTATCATTTACCAAGCAGAAATAAAAACACATCTCCTTTGGTGGAGCAGATGTCTTTCCCGACTTTGTGGGTTGAGGGGGTTTAGTCTTGGCAAACTGACATTGTGTCCAAGTCACTTATGGGATTAGTGGCAAAGCTGGGCCCTCCTTGAACACTCTGGGGCCAAAACCAGTTTGCTTTTCTTTCCCTGCTCACAATAAAACAATAGTCCTAAGAGTGAAAACTGCATCATCTATATAAAACAGGAGGGTATTGATAGTCCTCACACTTTGCTTTCTTAATTGCACAAGTGAGATAAAATTTATAATCTTCTGACTGAATCTGAAATAGCTGCAGCTGTGAAACGATATTCGTCTGGAATCTTTTAGAGGAAGGAAGCGTAAATCTCTATCAACGTTTTGGTAGTGATGTGAACAAAGATGTGGGGGGCAGAGATCACCGAACAGAAGTTCTGTCCGTCTTTCCTGAGCTGACAGCATTTTAAAGGCGTCTACCTTGTACCCCATGTCCTTTCAGAAATGTAAGGCAGGGCCTTCCTGGTGGTGCAAGGGGTTAAGTCTCAGTACTATGATGCTGTTGGCAGCCACTGCAGCATGAGTTTGGATGCCACATGCAGCATCCCGGGCCAGGGAGCTACCCACATGGCACAGCAGACGTCTCCTGTCTCGCCTGCTGCTCCCGTCATCAGTGTACTTCAGTCAATGTGCCTGTTCTGCTCCCTACTCTGTCTCTCGTGAATCCTCTCACCCCCTCACCTCTGGCCTACACCCTAGTTCTTACATGCATAAATAAATAAAATAAATCTTAAAAAAAAAAAAAAAGAAATGTAAGGCAGTCATGAATTTCTAACTTATTCCAACAGTTCACAACAAAATCCAGCACACCTCATGCATTGGACTCAAACTTCTTTGAACAATAAGTAATATTTTCATGTTTGGGCCTATTATTATTTTACCTATTTCAACTTTATATGCTTCTGTAACAGCCATAAAATAGGCAATTATTAATAGCACTGGTTTATGAAGCACAACTTACAATAACATCTTGATTCTATCAGAGCAATAAACAACACTTTTCCAGTGTGTATGTGGGTGGGTGTGAGTGTTGGTGTATACTTATATAATCGTGGGTGAAGAGATGGAAAGATTGCCACAGAGTGTTAAAATTGGCTTGGGGGTGGGCAGGACAGTGGTTGTGGACAGGGGGTGATTCACTGGTGAGAAACTGTGAAGAGCCAAGAGCCAGAGAGGAAAGAATTAGACAGTGCATTTTAAAAAGCTGTCTGCAGCAGAAGCAGTATGATTTACATCATTTTATTTGTGTAAGGCTATACATGTTGATGTGTGCCTGCATTAAAAGATGCATGAAAAGATCCTCAACAAAAGATGAGCAATAGGGGCCTCCTTGGTGGTGCAAGAGGTTAAGATGCAGCACTATGAAGCTATCAGCAGCCTCTGCAGCATGAGTTCAATCCCCGGCCAGGGAGCTACCCACATGGCGCAGCAGACCTCTTCTGACTCTCCCGCTGCTCCCCTCAGCAGTGTACTTCGGTCTGTCTGCCTGTTCTGTTCCCCACTCTGTCTCTGGTGAATCCTCTCACCCCTCTGCACCTCTGGCCTATACCCCAGCTCTTGTCTGCATAAATAAATCTTTAAAAAAATATGAGCAATAGAATGACATTTCAGATCATCGTTATGCTCCCACTTATGTAAGTTACTTGCATCTTTCAGAGTAGATGCTATTTCTATAATCAGAGAAAAAAAATAATAAAATCATCTGATATTCTTGGCACGTAGGAGACCTAGACGCTGACCTTCCCCATGTTTTGTTACTGTTTTTTTTGCTCTGGCCTGTGTCTGTCGATGCTTGCACGCAGCACCCATGAAAAGGTGAAATCCCTCCGTGATCCTCTGCCAAAATGTCGAAATCAGACCCTGACAAACTGGCCACCGTCAGGATCACCGACAGCCCGGAGGAGATCGTGCAGAAATTCCGCAAGGCTGTGACGGACTGCACATCGGAGGTCACCTACGACCCGGCGCAGCGAGCAGGTGTGTCCAACCTGGTGTCCATCCATGCGGCGGTCAGCGGCCTGGCCGTGCAGGAGGTGGTGCGTCGCAGCGCAGGCCTGGACACCGCGCGCTACAAGCTGGCCGTGGCCGATGCTGTGATCACGAAATTTGCTCCAATTAAGAGCGAAATTGAAAAACTGAAGATGGACGAGGACTACTTAGAGAAGGTTCTGCAAGCCGGGTCAGCAAAAGCCAAAGAATTGGCATATCCTGTGTGCCAGGAGGTGATGAAATTGGTGGGGTTCCTATAGGAAGTTTCAACGAATCCCCAAAAGGGTCTTACATCTTGTGATAAAGACAGCCTTCCCCACGAGCAGAATTGCCCACGGTGGGCACATTTAGGTTGGTGTGTCTGGTTATGAGCGCCGTCTGATGAGCAGTTTGTAATCCTCAAAGAGAGCAGTATCGTAGAGACTATCAATAAAATGCTGTCACCCCAAATATTTTTTTATTTAGGCATAGTCATCTGAGCCCCCATTTATTTATTGAGGCACACACCTTGACTTGATTCATCTACGCAAATGTGATTAAGATGAGCAGTAATTTGGCAAGTGCGGGTATCATTTGTGTCTCACAGGTGCTCCCTTTATACCAATCTTTTGCAAACATAGTATATAAACTGGGCCTCCCCGGTGGTGCAGCGGGTCGAGCACAGCTGTGAAGCTGCCTGCAGCCTCTTCAGTGCAAGTTCGATTCCTGGCTGGCCAGGGAGATACCCACAGGGCACAGCAGACCTCTCCTGCCTCACCCACTGCTCCCCTCAGCAGTGTCTTTGGTCCATCTGCCTGTTCTGCTCCCCACTCTGTCTCTGGTGAAGCCTCTCACCCTCCCGTGCCTCTGACCTGTACCCCAGTTCTTGTAAAAAAATAAATAAATCTTTTAAACTTCTTAGACTTCCGTCCTTGAGATGGTATCTGGACCTATCTGTGTTCAGATCTCACAAAAATGAATTGGTCATTGTGGTTCATTTGTTCCTGAAATGATGTTTCTGCTAAACTCGTTTGCCACCTCAGACACACTGTTCCAGCAAGTATTATTTTGTTCGTTTTTAATTCAGAGATACACAATAGTGGTTTCTTAAGACATTTGCATTATTTTAATTGGATTTATTTATTGTACAAAAGCCCAAGTCCCTGGATTATGTTCTTGGTAAGTAAGGGCGTTTGTCTCTCAGTTTAATCTCACCCACCCCCTGGGAGAAGAACTAGGGAAGAATAAGAAAAATTGCCATTTTTCACCTGAGGAAGGTGAGGACTGAAAAGCACAATTAAATCACTCAGCGAGTAAGAGGCAAGTCCAAATTAAAACCTTTACTCCTAAGAGTAGTGCTTTCTTAAAGTCAGCACAAAGCCCTGAGGGCAGCATTTGGAGGCTCTAAATATTGTTTTGGAGGTGGGCGCTGGAAATATAGGGCCTGACCTACCGATGCTGTTTATATCAGAGTTCAACCCGGAGCTGCTCTGCTCGAGGCCCGGATTTTGCCAACTTTGGTCACGTTTGTGCCTCATCATCCCCAAGACAGGTCCAAGTTCTGTCTCCTGTGCTTATTGGGAAGATGCTTCAATGCATAGTCTCCAGACGGTGTAGTAGTGGGACCGACAACTGAGGTTTTCCCAGAGCAGAAACTTCTCATCCCTCTTCTAAGTCACTCTCTCATCCCATCAACCTTGTATGAGAGCTTTGGTTCTCAAAGTGTGATTTCTCCAGAAGCATCTCACTCCCCTGGGAACTTGTTAGATACGCAAATCCAGACTTCAAGCCAGACTTAATGAATAAAATACTCTGGGGGGTAGGGAGGAGCTCAGCAGTAGGTTGAGCAAGCCCTTTAATTAATCCAGAGGCACAATGATATTTGAGAACCGCTGTACTAGGGGAGATAGAAAATGGATAAAATCTTGCCTCTGTCAAGGAATTTACGTGGGAAAGAAAGGGGTGCAAATAAATAATCATAAAAACATAATTATTTCTTGCATTTCTATTTCTATCTGTTCCCCTTTTTCATCAGATTAGCTAAAAATAATTTAGCTTAGATTTTTTTTTTTTACATGTGTGATTATGTATTTACAGCCTAAAATTTTAGGTCATTTGGTCATGCATATCCTAAGAGGGGAAATTACTGAAATTACATTTGTAGATAAAGTAGAGATTTGATCATCAATATTAGAATTAATAAGACTCCTGAAGTCAAAAGACAAATCAGAAGAGGGAGTTACTTTACACAGTGGGTAGTAAAATTACATACTTATTACCCTATAAAGGGTTATAGGGCCTAGAAATAAAAACAGTTGACTGTGGATTAAATTTATGAGTGAGAAGGTAATAAAATTGCATTAAGCACAAGTTAGGAAAGGTCAAATTATTTCTGAAAGTGTGCGATGTAAATATCAGGGAAGGAAACTACAGTATTCGCTGTCCCCACCCTGGTTATCATAATGTTCAGGACGGACCAGACTGGACCAATGTGGTTTTGGTGTGGGCTGGAACTGGGGATCCCTCAGAAGAAAGACTCTTGAGCTTGGTGTGTTTGTATAAAACCTGTATACACTTCCAATTTAATGGATGATAAAAGTGAAAAAATAAGGAACACTATGGATGCCATTCATAAGAGAACATGTTATGATTTCAGACTCAATCCAGTTTGCCATTATTCTTATTAACAGGAGACAACCCAGATCATTGAAATCTGTAGATCACCCGAAAGTTAAATGTAATATTTATATTACTCTACACAGAAAAGTGATCTTATATCTGTGGCACAGGAGCTAAACACGTTGGATCGTGCTAACACCGTCCACAGTAGGAGAAGTGTTAGCACAGCCCCAAGGGAGGCAAACTCAACACTTAGAAAATCCAGAAATGCGTGGTGATTAGGAGGTGTCTGATAATGGTGCCCAGTTTCCCCAAAGCTGTCTGGATCCTTAGAAAGAAGGGGTTTGTTTCCCCACCTGCTGTTACGAACAAGTCCTCTGGCCGGTCTGCCATTTGCTGCTAGAAATGTTTTTAGCCCTGGCTTGTCTGTTTCTAAAATCTTGCAAAATCTTCCAACTACCATCCAGTCTGGTCAAGTGCAATCGTTTACTTCCTTGTTCCTCTCTTCTTTCTCTTTAAAGATACTTCATCTTCCTCAAAATATTGTCAGTACAGGGCCTCCCTGGGGGTACAAAGGGTAAGTCTCAGCGCTATCAAGTTATTGGCAGCCACTGCAGCATGAGTTCGATCCCCAGCCAGGGAGCAACCCACATGGTGCAGCAGACCTCTCCTGACTCGCCCGCTGCTCCCTTCAGCAGTGTATTTCATCAGTCTGCCTGTTCTGTTCCCCACTCTGTCTCTGGTGAATCCTCTCACCTCCCCCCACACACACACCTCTGGCTTATACCCCAGTTCTTGTATGCATAAATAAATAAATCTTTAAAAAGAAAAAGAAGAAACAGGAAAGGAGCTATGACAGTGACATCAACAGCCCCTGCAAGGGGTGAGGCTACAAAGAGATGCAGAGAAGTGGGTCCCTGTGATAATGATGTGGCGTCGAGAGCGGTGTTGGTTATTTTAAGTTGGGAAAAGTAATTGCATGTTTGTACGTGGTTGGCAATGATCCAGGCGAGAGGGAAATTTTGATGGTACAGCAGGGAGGTGACAACGGCTGGTGCAATGTCCTCGAACAAAACAGAAAGGATGGATCCAGAGCACGTATGCACTGTGTGGACTTCGAAGGGACAGGGGAGAAGAGAGGGCGGTCTGTATGGACACAGATGCCGGTGGATGTTTAGACACAGTCGCAAAGCTCATAGAAGGCCTCATGGATGCTTCAATTTTCCCAGTGAAATAGGACTCAAAGCCTGCAGCAGAGCCTGAGGCCATGTGTGCTCCAATGATGGCCGGAGGACTGAGTGCCGTGGAAATGAAGGTGTTGGCAGGAGAGAAGGTTGGAGGCGCCAGGGTGATGTGACGTCCTTTACTGCAATGTGCTGCCCCCGGGCTGTGCGTGAGCCAGGAAGGAAATCTTCCGGAGAGGGAGGGAAGCAGCCTTTTGAGTCTGCAGGCTCATGAAGTGAGTCCCACAGCCAAGGGCTTTCAGGGATGAGAGAGGGATACCAGTCTGGAAAGATGGCTGAGGAGCAAAAGGAACACTACACTCCACCTCCAGCTGTGAGTATTGTGTGTGAGCCGGAGCACGGGACTCCTCACCTCCGGGTCGCAGGCCAGGACTGGCCGTGAGTGTGGACTGTTGCCTTGGCCTGTACCTTGGAGGATGATGTAGAGGGTATTCAGAGACCTGTGGCTGGATGTTGGGCTGTTGCTTGTTAACCTGTACATGCTCCACCATCATTTAAATTCTCAGAAAAACGTATATACCGCTGTTTGGCCCTACAACAATGGTGCAGCAGACTCCTGTCTCCCTGCTGCTCCCCTCAGCAGTATATTTCAGTGGATCCGCCTGTTCTGCTCCCCACTCTGTCTCTGGTGAATCCTCTCACCACCCACACACACACCTCTGGCCTACACTCCACTTGCTTTAGGCCATTTTGTTTGCTGTGTGTTTTACCACAGGGACACCAGTGAAGTGACAAACTTCCTCTAGGCAGAGACGGTACTCTGCACCTGTTCTTAGCTGTGAGAGTCAGTTTGTCAGCACGGGCAGCTCTGTCCTCCAGGAGCATTTCCAAGGAGGAAGAGTATCAGCGTCAGTGATGAGGTAGCTGTGAAGATGTCTGGGAAGACATTTACAAAAGAGTCATCCAAAGAGTCATCCTGTGGTGGCACAGGGGTTAAGCTATTGCCAGCCACTGCTGCCTGAGTTCGGTCCCCGGCCAAGGAGCTACCCACATGGCGCAGCAGACCTCTCCTGTCTTGCTTGCTGCTCCTCTCAGCAGTGGATTTCTGTAGATCCACCTGTTCTACTCCCCACTCTGTGTCTGGTGAGTCCTCTTACCCTCTGCACCCCAGTTCTCATATGCATAAATAAATAAATCTTTAAAAATAATAGTATTTATTTATGGGCAAGGATGTGCTTGGGAAAAGGCCAATCTAACTAGCACTCAGCTGGGCAGGACCTTTATAATGACCTAATTAGTATCCCTGCAAAGCCACCGAACTAACCAGCTGACAATGGAGCAGCTGAAATGGAGCTGACAATGGAGCAGCTAAAAAAAAAAAAAAATGTTTGGGGTCTTGGAGTGGGAGACAGCATGGAAGAGTCACCCTCAGCTCAACTCCTCCCCTGGTGCTTGGGCGTCTCATGCGGGAAGATGAGGGAGAAAAGGTGCTGGCTCTGGGAGCATCTGAGCCAAGGAGCTGTGACCCAAGAGAAATATGAATCAGAACAAAGGTTTCTCTCCCCCGGACCTTTGCCCATCTACCAGGACACCCGGCACTGCCCACAGGGATGCCAGCACATTACATTTCTCGTAACAATTTCCGCCTGACCGTGTCTTCCCCTTCACCACTGTCTAAGGGAACTGAATAAAGTACCCAGCAATATCCACGGCATCGCGTGTAATCAGAGTACTGAGTCTCTGATCTCAGTATATTATGGTTCAGTCAGGGGTAAAACTTAAACCATTCGATAGAATCAGTTCCTCACAATGTAACCCAAGTAATCTTGTTTTGTAGGACACATTTGCTCAAGAAATGTATCACAAAGATTTTTGAACTGAGTAACGAATCCTTTTTGTCCCCTTTTGCTTCTACTTCTCAAATAATGTGTCCGTTCATCCAGTAAATAATTGTTGAGTGTTGCCTGCTGTGAGCAAGGCACTGGGCTGACCTGGAAAATGCTGGTAAACATGAACACATACTGATCAAGGTTGTTAATACTGATCAATGAGGGCCTCCCTGGGGGCACAAGGGGTTAAGACGCAAACTATGAAGCTCTCTGCATCACGAGTTCGATTCCCCTCCAGGGAGCTACCCACATGGCGCAGCAGACCTCTCCTGTCTCCCCACTGCTCCCCTCAGCAGTGTGTCTCAGTCAGTCTGCCTGTTCTGTTCCCCACTCTGTCTCTCGTGAATCCTCTCACCCCTGCACCTCCGGCCTGTACCCCACTTCTTGTATGCATAAATAAATAAATCCTTTTTAAAAAATACTGATTAATGATACTCCCTTAAAAACCATGAGTGTTGAGAAGCACTCGACACAAATGTTGCTTTTTAATTTGGTTATTATCATCCCTTCCCCCTCCTGAGATCCCTTTATAGTCCCATTATTAAAAATACTGACATTATTGTGGTGCAGTGAGGCAGGGAAAAAAAGTTAATGGTGTAAAAAGAATACATGACACTGGCGTTCTCTTCTGCCTCTGGAAATGCAAATTCTGCTCTGGAAATGCTGGTTCTGGTCTGGGCCTGCTCCGGGCTGCCCGGTCCAGCTGGTCTTGAACAGCAACGACGACAAAAAGGAAAATTACATTCTGGTGCAGAATGCAGCCCCTTCATCTCTCTCCAGCGTCTCCAGTGTGAAGCTAGGGGCCCATGGAGGATCTAATATCAAAAGGAAGAGGATCATACCACCACTTGGAGAAAAAAATAATTACCAAATTTCCTGAATAGTAAACAGCTTAAAAAAGAAGCCCGAAGCCGACCCCTTTGATAGCCGGACTCCTTTGCCTGCAAATGCCTTGAGGATTATATCCCCAGACCGCCTCCAGCTGCCCTTGCTATTGTTTTAGGAGGAAACAAGGAGTGGGTGGGAGCAGGTCAGCTCCTCAGGGAGGGGAGAATTTGATTTTGAAAGTGCATTTATCAAAGGGTCGTGGTAGTGTCGCTACAAAGACAAACTGAACCATTTCCCAGCGTCTGAAGGAAGCAGATTTCCAAGGGCCATTTCTCCTGTTCTTGGGGGATTAACGTAAACGTTTGGATGCAATAACTTTTCTACCCCAGATGACAAGAGCGCAAGAGCTCGCTAGAGGCCTCCAGGTGCCGAGCAGTGTTATCCCCCAAACCACCACCTGGGGGCGGTCTTGGGATGGTAAGTTTCCTCTGCGCCCCCCAGTGCGGCGCAGGCTCCGGGGTTTTCCCCTCCAAGGGCTGCTCCTCGGGTTCTTTATCCGAGGTTGCGGGGTGACAGAGGGAGCAGAGGAGAAGGCGGCTGAGAAACTGAGCTCACAGCCGCCTCATTGTCCAGGAGGCGCCTCCACGAGATTGAAGGTTGTCCCGTCACGGTCTTCCTTTGGGGCTTTGCCATGAGCAGCCACCGAGGCAGAGGAATCTGCGGGCTGGGGGCGGCGGGTCCCGCGACTAACGACCCAGGGAGGCCCCGGAATTTATGGAGATCCCCCCCCCCGACCTTGAGCCCAGCCCTCGTGGTGCGCGCACACACACACACACACACGCGCGCGCGCGCGCGCGCGCGCGCACCCTCCTCCCTGACCCCATGCCCCGCCAGCGCCCCTCCAGTCCCGAGACCTAATCACCCCCCGCCGCGATCGCCCCGGGAGTTGTCAGCAAGGGGAGACCGGGGCGTGCACCCCGCGAGGCGCTGGCTCCACGGCGGAGACCCGGCCTGGCCCCGAAGTCCAGCCCGGCCGCTGAGTTTGCGCGCCCTGGTTCACCAGCCAGTGCGCTCCCGGGCGGGCCCCACGGTTCTCGGCCCAAATCTGGGGCATCCCCGGCCGGCTCGGCCGCCCGCCTCCCCCAGACCGCGAGGCGCGCGATCCAGGGGGCCCCAGCGCCCCGCGCGAGCCTGAGTCCACTCCGGGGGTGCATGGCTTAGCTGCCAGAGCCCCCGAGACCTCCCGGGACAGAAGGTGAAGTGAGGGACCAGAAAGCCGGGCGCGGCCTCCCCTGGTCTTGGCGGGGCGCTGGGTCGGGCGGGTTTAGTCCCTTCGGGTGACTTTGTTGGGGCGCCGGGACCGCTGAGCGCCAGAGCCCCGGGCGTGGGGCAGTGGGGGGTGCCCCGGGAGGCAGATCTCAGGCCTAGAAAGGGTGGTCGGGATTGGGGTTCCTTGAACTTCCGCAAGGCTTTACCTCCTTCCCCCACAGGCCCTGCAAAAAAGGGGGCACCCCCATGAGTCTAGAGGGGGAGTGTCCTGAGGGACAAAACGTCACGCGGCCACGCGGGGCAAATGAGCAATTTGAGGGTCCGGCCTCGCCCCTAACCAGGAGCCGGTTCGGGGGCCTCCTCGGGCCCAGGCCGCACCGCGGGGCGCGCGGCGAGAGCGCGGGAGCCCCGGGGCCCCTCGGGCGGGCTGGACACAACTCCAGGCGCCGGCCGGGGTCTCTGGAAGTCGTGCCCTGAGGCCCGCGCCCTCCTTGGAGAGGGGGTGGGGCAGTTGCTTTCCAAAACGCGAGAAAAAAAAAAGAATTCAGCTCAAACCGCATTTTTCCCCTCAGAAGGCTGGCAACGGGGCGATGGCCTGGGTGGGGTGCATGGGGCGCCTCAGCCCTCCTTTATCTCGGAGCATCTACAAATGAGACAGCGGCACCCTTTTGCGCCCCCGCGGGCCGCCCCCCAGCAGGCCAGGCCCTGCTGGGAATTGGCCGGGGCTCCCCCAGTCGCCAGCTCCCCGCGCGTCGACGGCGTGTGAATTCGCGGGAAGCGTTAGGTGCAAACAGCCGCGGGGTGGGGAGAGAGCTTTGCTGGAGGGCCCTGGCCAGGGGCGCAGCCCCGCCGAGCTCTCACCCGCCCCCCTTTTATTTTGCAGCCCCCCTCGAGCCCCGCGCCACGGCTTCCCGCCTGGGACAAAGGCGAGCGCAGCAGCTCGGTCGGAGTCGGAGTCTCCAGACGCGCCCAAGTCTCGGGGCGACCGTGCGCCTCGCTGGGCGGGGGCCGAGCCTCGCCAAGACGCCTCTGCTCGCGCCCACCGGGATGCGCTCGGTCCCGCCAGGTCCCGCCCCGGCGCCGCCGAATGCCGCCTGCCTTTGCCGCCGAGCTGCGGGCGCCGTGGGCGTCTGGGGCGCACGGCCAGCCTCGCCGCCGCCCCCACAGGCCCGCACCCTGGCGGGCCCTGCCGCGTCCCCCCGGCCGGCCTGCGAGGGAAGCTTCCAGACAGGGCTTCCCCGGCGGGGACAGCCCGGGCTTGGTCATTTGGCTCATGCCCCAGGGGCATGAGCGTGTCTCACCTGTGCAGGTGCAGTGGAAGTGACTGTGCGCGTCGGTCCAAGGCTGCGTTCCCGCTGCGTTCCCAAGCCTGGATGCAAAGACCGGGGCGAGGCTCAGAAAAGGAAAAGCCGTTTGCTCCACCGGGTTAAGGCGAAAGTGAAACGTTTCAGCTTGATCGAACGGGCCGATTGTCTCGGGTGTTCAGTTTACTAGACGTGGGGACAGCGAAGCGACAGCGCGGCGTCGCGTGCGGCTTAGACGGACCTCGAAATCCGTCAAAGGCGGGGCCCAGGTTGGATGCGCGCTCGCCCCGCTGACTTCCCCACCGCTGACTTCCCCACGAGAGACTCGCAGCATCCTGCTGGTCGCCGGCCGGGCTGGAGTTCAGCCGCGGCTGCAGGAGTTCAAAAGGCGTGCAGCCCACAGCTCAGCCCCCAGGCCCTCCAGTGGCTTTGTTTTTCACCAAAGCGCGTGGCGTTTCTATCCTCTGGGTCGTTTTACCTTCCTTTCTGCTCCTCTGTCACACACAACCTCTCCCAGTGAGACACCCCACCCCCACCCCACCCCCAGCACTTTAAGACCTGGATAAAAATTTTTTATCCAGACCTCTTTGCTTGCCTGGACCACACAATTCCATGGCACCGCGCAGGAACCAGCTTGGACATGCAAATGTCTTCTCGAAGGATGCTGAGCCCTGTTCGCCTATTCTTGTAGGTCTTACTTAGAGAGTCTGCGAATGTCACTCCAGAGTGTAGAGCTGATTTTAACCCACAATGCGAAGAAGCCACAGGCCCCGGGCTCATTTGCTGCGGTGGTCCAGGATAAAGATGCCGGTGGGTTACACGCTGATTAACAGATAAGTCGGTAAGGGCACATGAAAAAACTGTTGAAAAACCTAGTAATGCTTGAAGCCTACTTGGGGAGCTGCTGAATTTGTAAAGTGGGAAAAATCTAATCCACCCACCCGCTTCCTCCCTCTGCTTTTTTCCTAGGTATGATTACTTTCTGTGTAAATGAATCTGCACAGTTGCGAGTGTATTTGTGCACACGTGTATCTGCACGGAAGCGTGCTATTGAAGCGTGCTCCTAAGGAAATTGCCCTAAGTCAGCCTTTTCTGGCATATGCATGGAAAAGAAATTCTTTGGTTGCAGGGTTTGTGATTCCCCAACTCCTTAGAAGGCTGCTAGAAGGGGAACCGGCTTTAGCGTGGAAAGCGTTATTTAAAAGGGATTTAGCACACTGCTTCTTAGCATTTCCCTCAAAGGTGGTAGGACTGGAAGTTGGAGCTCAAGGCTGTCCCTCCCCCTCTTCCACAACTGCACAGGAGGAAAAGTGTGAACTCCTAGGGTGCCCCTGGACTCATAACCACCTCTGGCACTGACCCAAAGTGCGTGTATATTGAGGTCTGAGTCCCATCACTGACGGCCCAGGGCTGCAAGCCTTACAGACCTGCTATGAAGTCATATCAGTTTGCTGGATGAATTCACACACACACGCACACGCACACTCACACACACACACACTTTTTTTTTTTTTACAAAGGAGAGCTTAGTAAAATGCCCTGCACGTGTTAGACATTCCATGATTATTTGTTGAGTGAATGAAAGAACTCCTGTGTATATTTATTCTGTCTCAGGCACTTTTTTAAAAACTAAATAAGCTTGCATAGGAAGATGTACATGTGACAAAGACCTGCAGGCCCAGAATCTAGGGGGAACTTTTTGTATCTGCTTCCCTTAAAGTCCAGTTTTCCTGAACCACCTCCTCCTGCAAGTCCCGCCTGAGGGCAGGACTCTGCAACTAGTTGGTAAACTTACCCGACCCCCACCAGAGCCTGTCAGTCAGCCAGCGAAAGCAAATGCATTAGTTTGGTCATGTCCTTGCTTCCTGTGCCGATCACACTCATGTTCCTGTAAAGGCTCTTCGCCTGACTTCATCCCGCACCCCCACATTCCTTTATGTTCTCTCTAGGTGGTTCCCTGCTTGAGTTTCACAGGCTGCAAGCAGACTAGCAAGTCGCTCCTGGTAACCGACCCCAGCTCAGTCAGCATTTTCACAGAGTGGCTGAAGTTCCCGGGAAAGCTTAGGGTCTTAAACTGGAGTGGACTTCCTACCCCCCACAACTGGAGAGAGTTTCCAGAAAGGATAGAAGCCACTGTGCTCTGTCCTGTTGAGGCTAAGTTCACACTCTAGTTTGTATGTAATCAAACAGGTTGTCACTGTAGAAATCACAAAGCTCAGAAGAGAGATCTGCTGGGTGCCAGGGACAGACCTTCCAGTTCAGTGGGTCCGGCTCTTACCAATCAGTCAGCCCCAAGTCCTCGTCCCAGTGAGGAAGTTCTTCTGGGCCCAAATTTGCTGGCTGCCCCCCAGGAAATGCTGATACGCTATTCCTCCTGCCTCTCCCAGACCCTTCCTGATGGGTAGTAGGCTGGAGGAGCAGCCAGCCAGGGCATTGGGCACCATCGGGAAGGAAACAAAGTCGTTTCTGCTCCAGCCTGAAAGACCCAAGAAAACTAGGACAAAGACTCTTTCCTTTCCTTTTCTTTCTGCTTCCCCTTCCTCATTTCCCAGACCTCCTCTCTCTCCACTCCGCTTGGGAGCGGGAGGTCCTTAAACTGTGCCTGTCTCTAAAGGAGGCCAAGCCCGTGGCTTCATCAGGACGGATGGGGTCAGGAGCAAGAAAGGAATATTTTTAAAGCTGAAAACTGCCAAAGAAACAGCGGTAGCTGTTTGGACCAACCTGGAATGTTTCAAACCCCACTCCCAGCCCCTCTGCACAGGCTTTCAATGAGGTGAACAGCGACCTGGACTCACTGGGGAGACAGGGACAGCAAGCTCGAGTGGCTGCCGGGGGGTGGAGGACAATCGAACTTGTTTCTAATCGAAAGGGCTAGAAAAGTATCAAACTGTGGCTGCCCCTGGAGCAGCTCAGTGGTGAGTAAGTTCTGGGGCCAGTCCTGTCCCAGAGCACAGTTCTCCAGGTGAGGTCTTGTATTGGGGGGGCAGGACACCTGTGATCCTCTGTTTCCTCACCTGTCGGCCCCATCCACATCAGTGGCTAAGGCCCAGAGGGGCTTTGCAATTTCCTCGCACTTTACAGTTTGTAAAGAATAAGAGTGGTGACAACCCAAAGGCGAGGCCAGTACGGGGACCTCGGCAGCCTGCTGCCTTCTTGAAGCTCTCCGGGGACTCCTTTCTGAATCACCTTTAAAAAACAAAACCAACCCCCAACTCAACAGTGTTGAATCAGCTGCTCAGGCTACCTGACCCGCCCCCATGTGATCTACAAGCCGCGATTGCTAATGGTCACCTGGGGACAAATTAAGGAATTGAAAATGCTGAGCTGGAGAAGCTGAATTCCTTGCACTACCTGGGGTCGTTAATCACCCGGCAGAAACTAGCCCAGCAGGCAGGGAAAGTTGCTACAGGGACAGAAAGTCGAGATCTGTGCACTGGCCTTCTCCAGGCGAGGCCGCGGGATTCAAGTGTGCACAGGGGTGGGATGTGCTCAGAAAGGGCGCCCGGGCTCACGTCGACCGGTCCCAGGAACCATCCATCTCTTGTAGGCTGCTCCAATCCTCCTAATTTTACAAATAAGCAACGTGGGCTTGATAATCACGAGGCTTGTGCAAGGCTAGCTCACGACTCCAGGGCCCAGTGAGTCAGTTCCACGCCCACTCCGGTTCCCCTAAAGAGGACTGATGTATTTTTACCCAATGAGGTGAGAAAAATAGAAGACTCGTGTCCAGAGTCCCTGGGCCTCTGGGGAATCCACCTCCAAGCATGAGGTGGGCTTAAAAGCAAGCTGCTGGAAGGCGCCGGCCAGGGCCAGGAAAACATGGCTGCTGGGGATTTGCAGAGATAAGAAAGCATTGTCTGGGGGGCTGGGGGGTAGTGAGGGGGGTGCCCCCTCAGTGCACAGACGAAGGGAAGCTTCATCACCCACCGCCCTGTGGGGTGGGGATCTGTAGACATTTATTATTCTGGAAACCGGCGGGGCGCTTGGGGGTCAGCAGCCTGGCACCTTCTCAGCAGAAGCCCATCGCGCCTAACGCTGGGAACCCACAGGTCCGGAACCCCCAGGTCCCGGCCTGGACACCCCTCGACGCCGGGTGCAAAGCTCCTTGACAGCTGCGCGCGGCAGCACCGGGGCGCAGGGTTCTTCCCTTCCCACCTGCGCGCACAGCTTGGAGAGCCTCGGGCCAAACTTCCCCGCGAGCCTGGCCTGGGCACCAGGCTCCTCCAAAACCTGCCCCTTTCTCCTTAATCCCCCCTACCCGCTCCTGGACGCGGTCCCCTAGTTACGGGACCGTTTGGAGAGTGAAACTCCTCAGACAATGGAAAGTTCTGAGGTTTCCTGGACGTTGTGTTAGGGAGGCGGGGCCGGGCCGGCTGACGGCGCTTTCCCGAGCCTCGTTCCACCCCCTACCCCTACTCTGCCCCCTCAGCCACCAGGCTCGGAAAGAGGCGGCCAGCTTTCTCCTGCCCTCGGCCGGACGAGCCGCGCTGCCGCGCCCACCGCCTCTGCACCTGCCCGGCTGAGGTGAGACGCCCGGCGCGCGCGGTGAGGGCGGCGCGCACAGGCCGAGCTGCTCCAGCCGCCGGGGCGGTGACCCCGAGGGAGGCGCGGAGCAGGGCGTGCGCGGCGGGTGGACTCGGCCCGGCGGGCGTGGGCAGGCCGAGAAGTGCTCGCTGGCCCGGGAGCGGGTCTCCCGCGGCCGCCCAGGAACCCAGCACCAGTCAACGAAGTTTTGGGAACCTCGGTGTCCTCGTTAGAAAGGAGACTCCGAGCACCGTGTCCCCGGGGCGCGCGCCGTCCCGGCCGAGAGGCGCCCCGCGGGCGGCGGGGGACGCGGGACCCGGGGGGAGAGCAGGCGCGCTCGGCGTCGGCGCGGCCCGGCCGCCCCGGCAAGAAACTCGGAAATGAACAACATCAGAAGTGGCCACGTAGGGACGGCTCGGTCAAGCGCCGGGGAGGTGACCTGGAGCAGGGGTTTCTCCAGGGGAGGCCGCCGCGGGCCGGGGGAAGCCGGGGATTCCGGCCCTCCCTGCGCTCAGCCCCAGAGCGCGCGCGGAGCGCAGGGGGCGCAGGCGGCTCCCCTGCGCCCCAGCCTGGGCAGGGTAGTGCCCCAAACGCGGGAGAAAAAGCCTCTTCTTTGCGGCTGTTCTCCACGGCAATCCCCCGCCCCCCGCCCCAAAGCAGAGGGGCCTCTGCCCTGGACTCAGCCCCACCCTGTGCTCAGCTTCCCCTTCCCCAGCCTCCAAGGCGTCCAAGCCCCGCGAACTCGGGGCGCACGCCTGGGCTGCCGGCGCCGGGGCCACACTTCCCAGCCGTCGGCGCTAGCCGGGCCCTGCGCCTCTGGACCGCGCTGGGCGCCCGGAGGGAGCCCCGGCCTTACCCACTAGGCCTACACAGTCGCCCAGCTAGCGGCCACCTAGAAACAAATCCATGACCACAACCCTCTCCACCGTCCGCCTGGAAAACCTGGGGCTGCCCTGGGTCCCCAGAATAAGCGCAGCCGTAACCTAGCGCTCCCCAGTCCTCGCGCGCAGCAGACGTGCCCGGCCCGCGTGGGCGCAGAGGCCGGCCGCGCGCCTCCAGCAGCGACTAGAATGGGCACAGGGCGGGGTGGTGGCATCTCCGCGGTTTGTTGGGGGATTTGGTGACTCGGCGACCTGTGGGGAGCCGCCCCCGCCCTCCAGCTCACCACGCCCCCGGCGGGCCCGGGGTGGGGGTGGCGGCGGGACCCTCCCGGCGGTGCGCCTAGTGCAGGCGCCAAATACCGCGGGGCTCGTCCGCGCGCGAGTCCCACTGTCCAGCCCCGACGCGCTGCCCTGCTGCGCAGGTGGAAGGTGGACGCGGGACGGCGCGTTGGCCAAACTCCTGTGCAGAGCGCTTTGAAGTTGGGCAGCGGGGACTGCGCGCCGCTCACCCCCAGCCCCCGCCCGCAGCCAGATGGACCCGAGAGCGGCACTTTGATCTTGCAAAGCAGCCATTTATATTTCTTTAATTTTTTTTTCTGTAAAAAGACGATTGGATCGGGGAGGAAACACTGTAATTTCGCGGGCCAGGGCCGAGGCGCGGCGTTCTGGGTCGGGCCAGGGCTGGGCCCGGGGCGCAGGCACATGTGTTCGCCCGGGTTTGCAGCGCATTCCTCTTCGCCAGGGTTGGGTTTTCTTTTTCTTTTTCTTTTTTCTTTTTTTTCCCTTCCCCTGCCCTGGCAGTCTGCGGGATTCTCCCCCCGCAGGAAGCGGGGCTTTATTTGTCTTTGACCTGGAAACGCTAGGAAGGGAAGGTGTGGGGAGGTGGGGTGTGTAGGGAAAGCCTGGAAGCGACTCCGGGTTCCAGGAAGTGAAGCTGCAGAAAGGGGAGCGAAGGGCAGAGAGAAAACACCCTCCTCCGAGGAAGAAGTCAGTGTCCTCCACCCTCTTCCAGGCCTGGAGGGGAGCAGGGGCGGCTGCAGGCTGAGCGCTGGGAGGCCCCCCGGCTGCTAATCCCCACCACGCATTTACTGAAACAAAACCCAAGTGCTGCCTTCCCAGCGTTTTGCTTAATCACCTCAAATTGGATTGAGCTTCAGAAGAATCTTGAACTTCCTAAAGCACCAAATATCACAGGCTTCTCCCTCCCGCCAGCGTCTCCCACCTTCCCACCCAGGTGGAGGTGATCCCTCTCTTAGGCCGAGCAGGCCAAATTCCCACACTGCAGCACCTACTGGAATCTCTGGTCCCCTGGGGTTCTCAGGCCCTTAGCCCTGGCGCCCCACACAGTGCTCGCTGCATGCGCTGCTCACTTGATCCCCTTCCCTCTCTGCACGAAGAGGAACTCTGTGCCCAGCAAAGCCAGAGCTTGAGGAAGCTGTGCAAGACACTCGCCCACCCCAGACCTTCTGCCTGCTGGCTGGTCTTGCTAAGCCACGGGGGTGTCTGTGGGAGGGTGGCCTGTGCAAACCCCTTCACTGGGGGCTTCAAGCCCAGGGCACTGGGCCGGCGGGCTCTGCTCTGCGGGAGAAGCTTGCTGTGAAGACCCATTCCAGGCCACCAACCTAGCCCTCTGTCCTGCCCCATCCCAAATCCTGCTTTGGGAGGACAGCCCCACACGGGGGAGACCCAATTTCTCGCTCAGCGGGGAGCAGGAGCGGGGCTGGCACTTCAGGAGGGGAGGGAGGGAGTGTTGGTCTCGTTCCTCTCATGTTTCTTTGCCTTTCCTTTTTCCTTTCCTTTTGTGATTTCTCCTTTTCTTTCTCTCTCTCCATCCTTCTTGCTCGTGTGCACCTGGTTTTTACTTTTTCTGGCCCCTCTCCATCCTGCAAAGCCACAGTGCAGGTATTTCAGCCTCCAGGAGGCCGCTGACTGCCTTTGCCACCCACATGGGGTCGAGATGGGGGCTGTGGCGTGGCTGGGAGGAAACCAGAGCTGATGTCTCGTGCTCAGGGGCCTCCAGGACAGGGTTCCCGGCCCTACCCATGCCTACCTTTCTCTCTCTTGTAACCCCCTGCTCCCCTCCCTGCTCACAACCTGGCTGGGGAGGTCCAAGGGATAAGGTGAAAATGGAAAGAGATGCATGCGAGGAGAGCAGGCAGGAGGCGCATCGCATGGCAGGTTGCTCGCGGGGGCCGAGGGCGCGAGGGGCAGCAACGGGGCCGCGCTCCCCCCCTGGACCGAGTCTCAGCACCCGGCTGCTGGGGCGAGGCTGCCAGGAGGCCGGGTTTGCCATCAGGGGGAGGGAGGACACTGCCCTGGAGAGGCTGCCAGCATTCCTGCGAGAACCCATATCGGGAAGAGGGGAAGGAGGAGGGGGGTCCCCCGCGTTCCACCGTCTTTCCTCTCCCCCTGGATTCCGCAGACGGGCCGCCCCGGGACTGGCTCGCTCTCCCCGGGCTGCCTGGCTGGGCAGCTCAGCCTCGGGCGCCGGGAGGAGGCTGCGGCCAGCCCGGGAACGGAAAGTGGAGAAAACTCAGCTCGAGCCACCTGGGACTCAGCGGGTCCCCAGGGAGGTGGGGGCGCTCCGGAGCGCGCCCAGGGGCCCCCTTGGAGAGGTGGAGGCCGCTGCTCGCTCGCCTTTGTCCCGCCCAGACCGCTGCCCCACGTTGCTGTGTGATTTCAGGGAACCCTCTTTGGGCGCAGGGGACCCCTGCTGTACACCCCTTTCCCACAAAACTGAGCCAAAATCCGTCTCTCCCGAGCTGAGGCTTTCCCCACCTCATCTTGGGTTTACACGTTTTGGCTGGACCCAGGACCTGCGGCTCCCCCCTCTCTCTTGCTCACCCGGCATTTCGGATGCCCAGTCCCCAATATTTTGAGGACTAAGGTGAGCTGGGCTCAGAGCTGCTGGACCTGTTTCTCACTCACGTTCCAATCAGATCTGAGCTAACGGAGGCGTCGCTCCAATGTTGGGGGACCTCGCAGTTGAGCCCCACGACTGTGCCCACCTGTGTATAAGAGAGGGGGGAGATTTGAAAACATTTGCGGGCCCACCAGAGCCGGCACCTCTGCTAGGGGCCTGAGCTGTGAAGATGGCTTCCGACCCGGGTAGTCACACCTCACCCCCAGAAAGCTCCCGTCCCGGGGCAGGGGTGGTGTTCCGGGCCTGGCTCCAGCCTCGACAGCCCCAGTTTCCACCAAGACGTCAGGTGCTGCCCACGGGTCTCGGGGTGGCCCCAAGACTGCTTCCTAACCACGCAGCTCCCAGCACTAAATGTGGCGTGGGGGTTCCTGAGTGGCGAAACCTTTTGGGGAATAGGTGGTTTGGGGGTTGACCTAATAAAAGCTTGGCACCTTGGAAAGCCAAGGCTTCTAAAGCAAAGCAGACGGGCTGGGTGAGGGGCCAGGAATCTCCTGGGAGAAGCTGGCTCCAGGCAGGTACCGGGAGATGTGGGAGCTGAAATCAGCCTGGCAGCTTGATTTTAGTACTGAGACCTGGTAGAGATGAGAGCTCCTGGGGTGTCACCCAGAAGGGACCCCTGAGGCTTGAGCTTGGAGCCCTGTTTTGCTGGGCACCTACCCTCCTTGACAAAACAGCACCTAGGAGCTTCTGCCTCTTTCTCTCTCTCCATGGGACGCTCTGCCCACTCTGGGCCTCCCCTGTGTGTTTTAGAAGGGGGTAGACTTTTGGGGGCATGCATAAGAACTCCACCAGTGCCCTCCTCCCGGCCTCACCCCCTTTCACCAGTCGCTTGCAGGTAGAGAGAACCTATGTGTGCAAACTGCAGGGATGTGCTTCTGGCCCCAGGGAGCCCGGGGGCCTAGGATTCAGAATTCTGGCCCTCTAGCTAGATTCCCTGCACTGTGGGACTCTCCCAAATTACTTAACCCCTCTGTACCTCAGTTTTCTTATGTGTAAAACCAGGCTGGAGACACTAATTTTGGGGTCACAGAACTTGAAGTCGGTAGAATGAGTCAGCGCATGCCAGGTGATGCGCACAGGACTTGGCACCAAATGAAAGGGTGAAGATGAACTCTTCCCCAGTGGTGCAGAACAGAGGGCGGGGAGACACACGGGAGAGTGGAGGGCAAGGGAGGAAGACTGTGGGCATAAACACGTACCTTTTCTCTGTTTGTCCTGGAAGCAGGGGCCTCGGCCTCGGGACAGCATTACTCCGGAAGGTTTTTTGAGCTGGGCCAAAGCTTCATGGCAGGCGAGGCAGCCATCAGAGCAGTATTAGGGCAGGTCATCGTGGTTCAGTTCCTGCCCAGCCCGGTGGTGCCACCCCCTCCCTTTCCCCTTCACTGTCCTCAGACCCCCTGGGGTGTGGGTGCTGCAGACACTACTGAGAATTCAGAGCGTGTGGATTTGTGTGGATTGTTCTGCCCTGGATCTGCCTTCATTGGCCGAGTTAGTTGACCGTCCTGTTAGGTCCTTGAAAAGCGTGTGAATGTCTTTCCCCGATTAGGGATAGACAGTTTTCTTGGCCCCTGTTTTTCTGGGGTATTTGGTTGTGGGCCAGTTTGCAGTGTCTCCTGGAGTGGCTTGAGTGTGACCAGCAATAGAACTGCGCCGTACCCCAACTCTTCTCTAGCAAAAGCCCTTCCACAGATACCCACCCAGGTGCATCTTCGTTCTGAAAGATCATCGAAGTTATAAAGCAATTATGTATACACACACACATATGCACACACACACATATACACACATAAGTGTATATGTACACAGTTGGTTTCTGTTATATGGTGTTATATATATTATATGTGGTTTTATATTTTCTGGCATTATTATGTAGAATACTGCTTTTCAAAATGTGTATGAAGGCTCATTGATCAGAACTGTGGGCTCTAGGTGCTGATAATCACCCTGGCTCATCCAGGTTCTGCACCATCAGATACATGATGGTTGTCACCCAAGACTTCAAGATTTATTCCCGCCCCCCGTGCATTTGGTTTCTTCCAAAAGTGTCATGGCCTGTGAATTATGAACTAATGAAAAGTCTCTCCTGAACCCCTGTGTTCTTGCCTTCTCCCCAGACCCTCAGCCCCAGTGAGGGCTTAGCAGGAGCACATTTGGACTCGGGAGCTACCTGGGCTTCTCCCAATACCTGAGGGTCTAATTCTACCACCCTCCTCAGGCTGTGCTGTGGAGGTGGCTTCCCTAGGCTTGTTTAATGCGCAGCCTGTTCTTGCTGAGGGAGAGGGAGCGATCTGCCTGTCAGGGCCTGGGAAACGACTTGGTGCCCTTGCAGGTGATGGGCTGCTCAAGGCCTAGCAGGTACTTGTAGTTCCATGGAGGGCACTTTGCTCCTGGGTGGCCAATTTTTATTAGTGACAAGTGAAATCCAAACTGCGGCTGGCAGAAATAGCCATCACGGCAAGGCCCTCATGCCTCAGATTGTTTGTCTTTGGCTGCAGGACCTACCTGGGCCTGCTGTCAGAGCTCCAGGTGTCCCTCTCCCTGCTTTATTTCTGCCGGCTGCAGCAACACCCCCCCCCCCCCTGCCAGGAACCCTGGGTGCCCTCTCTAGGTTTCAGGGTCCATCCGTTTTAGGCTGTGGGGACCGGTGGTCCCTCCACCCCCACAAGCTTTAGATAATCCTTCCTTTCAGTGCAAACACCAAAGGGAACTCTTAACCTTACTTAGCAAACACCTGCAAACCCAGCGGGAAGGGGGAAGTGGAGTCACATTTATGGCAACCCTGGAAGAGCCAGGAGTCCACCAGTCAGAAAGAACGGGAAGGAAGGCTCTGCCAAGGTAATGTCTGGCTCTTGGAGTCCAGTTTTCCGGCCAGAGGCAGGGGAGCTGGAGGGCGAAGTGCTGCAAGACATTCAGAACAAAAGCAAACCAAACCCTGCTGCCCTTGCTCGTTCCTGCCGTGCTTCAGGGCCGGGTCCTGCTGGGGCCTTGGAGAAGCCCTGGTCTTGCCCACCAAGGGGTCAGCTTTCCAGGCTGAGTGCTGCTCATTTTCCTCTTCTTTCTTTGCCTAAGGGAACTGGACCATCCAGGTAGCTTGTGCAAATGACAAAGAGGGGCCAGCGGGCAGGGGACAGCCCCAGGAGTAAGTTTCAGGGCGCAGGGAGAGCAAGAGGGCACTATGGCGTGGGGAGACGTGGGCCCCAGACTGCGCGCCGAGTCCTGCAGACTTGGGGGCCAGCAGAGTGTGTGACCAGGACGTCCCTTCATTGCCTGTGTGTGACCCTGTGCACCCAGCACGTGGTGTTTGCACTTGCATGTTTAACTCTGGCGGGGCCTGTCAGTGCAGGTGTGCAGCTGGGCTGCACGAGCACGCACTGCGGGCTGTAGGAGACAGACACCACCATGCAGCCGGGCAAAAGACATGCATGAACCCCGTCTGGAACCAGCTGCCTACACAAGCCTGTAGCTGTAGCTGAGGTACCCATATTTATTTCAAGGTGCAGGCTGGTGCCCTGGAAACCGCTGGTGTGAAGTCGGGTTCCCTAGGGTGACCAAGCCACCCTGAGGCCCCGAGGATCTATCTATCAATAGACTGTTGCCTCCAGCCCAGGCCTGGCCAGGCTGAGGGGTGGGGCGGGTGGGCCTTCCAAGAAATCCCAGGCCCAATTCTCCGCAGCACCTTGGCACCCAGAAGCCGGCTGCTCCCTCCCTCCCTGGTGCAGTGTTCTGCGCACAAGATCGAGTCTCGTTTCCAGCGAAGCCTGGAGAGGCCCGAGCAGGCGCGCTGCAGGGCGGGTGCAAACTGCAGGGGAGGGTTGGGCAGCCGGTTGCGCTGCACCCAAGGGAATGAGGACCTGGGGGAACAGGATTTCCTCACCTCCAGGGCCCGGCCGCGCGGGTGCGCCACACAAGGCCCCCTTTGTGGAGGGGGTCCAGCGCCTCCGCAGACAGCAGCCGGCGAACAATAGCGCAATGTTGCCGCCCGCCGGGCCAGCTCTGGCTGCACCGAGGCCGGCCGCCGAAGGCGAGGAAGCCGGGTGGCGCTTTTTTATAGTCACAAATATAAAATCGGGGCTTTCTCCCCTTTCGTTCGCCCCCTACCCCAACGCCTATAGAAAGCAGATAAATTTATGAAGGGCGAGCTAAGAGAATAATTACAGGGTGAAGGCCGTTAAATTTTATTTCCAGTCCCAAAGGCAAAACCTGCGATTTTATTGCAAACATCTGGAAGGACCAAGAGGTGGGCACGCTGCTGGTTTAAAATAAAAACAAAAGATTTTATTTCGCGAAAACAAAAAAACATCATTAAAGACCCTTTCGCCCCCGCGAACTTTTATTTTTTAAAAGCGTGAGAGGGAGGTTGGATTCAACGAGGCAGGACGGCCCCAGCTCCCGGCAACCCTGCGAAGCTGAGCTGGGGGGAAGCCGGCTTGCAGGAGCTGCCTGGCCCCGCTGGCATAGGGCACGCTTCTCCAGAAATCAACCTCCTCCCGCCACCCACCTGGGGCCTCTGGGGCAATGGTGCCACCCCTTCGATGGGTGCCACTGGGGGCAGCAGTTTGGGAAAGAAAGTGGACGGTGGGCGCACATTCCTGGAAGATTCAGTCATGTCAATAGTCCGGCCCCCTGTGGATTATCCTGCCTGCTCTGCTCCCGTGTGAAGTATTTAAAGACCCCTTGACTCTGTGAACAGGGAAACTGAGGCACAGGCCATTCACTGGCTGGCCTAAGGTCTCACCATTTGGAGCTGAAGGGGACCTGGCCGCCAGGCTCCACCTGTCCTGGAGTCCCAATAGGAAACCACCTCCCCTGTCGCCTCTTAATGTTTTTGCTAGACAGGCGAAATTCACTGAAATTTCTCCCCCCAAAATGTGTTCTGCCCCCTAGCCCCAGCCCTGTTTAAAGGCAGCCTGACTAGTAAGGGGGGGGCAACGATTTGAAACTTTGTTTTCAATTACTCTAACTGCAAAATCAGCACTTGCAGGGTCCCTTGGTATTGGGGCACTAGCCGGGGTGGTGTTTAGGGCGGAGAAACGGAAGGGAAAGACAGGAGTGTGGAGGATGTAGGGGCGCCAGCTGTGCAGATTCTGACCGCTCTGCTGCAGAGCTATCTTTACTTGAAAAGTCAAAGCATCTGGACACAGCTTAGGGGCGCAGTCACTATGGTGTCCCTTCTAGACCTTTCTGACGTCCAGGCTAGGCCTGGGCATCCATCACCTCCTGTGAGTCCCTATAGGTAGTTGGGGAGTTCCTTTTCACCCCACCGTGCCCCCTCCTACTTCTCTGGTGCTTACTAAGCTTTCCTTCCTCTGGTTGGGGGTGGGAGTGGGGTCTCCAGCTTGGTCATTTTCAATCAGCTTCAGGCCTGAAATCGATCTGAACTGGGCTCTCTATCTGTAAACCCTGCCCAGGGCCCAGGGTTGGAGTCTGTCACTGGGAAAACTGGAGACTGCCCGGTGAATTAGCCTCATATGTTGGGGATCCCACTCTTATCCCTAAAGGCGAAAGGTGAGAGAAACTGGGGTAATGAGAGATTCTGAAAGCCCTTTGATGTCGTAAGTGGAAGGAAACTGCACACCATGCTCCCAGATTTGTAACCCTCCCCAACCCTCTTCCTTAACCCTCCTGTCTTCCCCCCAAGCACATAAAAGTATTCACCTAAGTCACAAACATTAAACCACCCTGCTTAATCTTTCTCCACACTTTCTTCCCCGGTAGCACAGGGTCACACGCCAAGGAGAGCATGCCCCTGGGGTGAGGGGCGGGGGAGAACTTAGGTTAACCCCTACATGCCACAAAAACAGAAAATCTCTATCACAAAAAAGAAAATGTCCCTGCCAGTCCGTTTACCTAGAGGAAAACCCTTAGTGTTGACTTCCAAACCTGCCTGGCTTCATTGCAGTCTGATTTATTTTTGGTGGGCTACCCTACAATTCTAGGATAAGTGAGTGCGTAGGGTAGGAGTGGGGGCAACCTCTGTGACCTGACAGAAGGGTTAGGAGCTCTTGGGAGAACTCTGCGGAGCATTGCCTTGGGGTGGTGTGCAGCGCCTGCCTCTGAAGACGCTGATCTACTCTGCACGGTCCCCAGACGCACACATATGGACACCCACCGTGGGGGCCTGCATCTAGGTGCATGGGTCACCGAAAAATCCTTTTTTGGACATTGTCTTGGGTTAGGGAGAGCATGTGGCCTATGGCCCTGCTACTTCTCAATCCACACAAGGTCTGTGGGAGAAGACTAAGAGGAAAATCTGCCAGAGGGAGAGCCCAGATACAGGCGATGGGGACGAGGGGAAATCTGGGAAAGAATCAGGACCCACCCCACTGCTACCCCCATCCATCCTGGTCCTGGCGGACCCCAGCAGAGGAAGGTGCCACCACGTCTGAGCCTAAAGCCAGGTCTGAGCTGCGGGGGAAGGAGCTGAGCTCCTGGCCTGCTTTGTCTCCAGCTCTGCTGCAGCAGCCCAGCAGCCGTGAAGGCGCGCTCAGCTCACTTTCTCCAGGGCTCCTGGAAATAAGGCCGAGTGGTGAGTGAGGTGGGAGATCGCGCGCCTCGCCAAGGGCCGCTGGTGACAAAGCAATTCGGGGCTCCCGGAGACTTAATGTACGGGTTCTCGATCCCAGGGTTCTTGAAGTGCGACTCCGCAGGCCCCAGGCTTGCAGGCCGGCTCCTGGAAGGCCCTGCAGGTCAAGGCTGGCGAATCTCACGCAGCGGGTGGCCTTTTCATTTTCCTTCCTGCACTGGCTGCGCAGCTCCCTACCTGCACCCCTTCCGAGCTGGGCCCCGATTTGAGAGGCCTCCAAAAGTGCTCGCTCTTGCTCTGCTCGCAAAGGCCAAGGTACACGCACCACACTTTGTCTCTGCGCGCAGCACCCCAGCATTTCCAAGTCTAACAGCAAGCACTAGATTTCCCGAGTCGCTAGGCAGGCCGGTCCCGAGGCATTTCAGAGGTGGACCCCGCGGCGCCTTCTCGCCCAAGGTGGGAGGACCCTCGGGCGCTGGTTCTCGGAGTCTCCACGCGCGCGCAGCGGCTGCTCCCCGGCCTGGGCTTGCGAGTTCCGACCCCTTTCAAGGCCTGGCCGTGGGCTAGCCCTGCCCGCTGGGCCTCTTTCCCTCCTTCGGCGGGGACAGAAGCTCCCCAAGCTGGTGTGGCTGGGCTGTCCTCCGAGAAATTCGAGCCGCCTCTTAGGCTCTGCAGGACCGACTTCTCGGCCGAACTGAACTCTGCGCCCGGGCGCGCGGGGCGCGGGGTCTCCTGCGGCCCGGGACAGGGGGAGGATGTGGGGACCAGAAACGTTGGGTTTTAAGTGCCTTGGAAATCGCTGATGACCGAACTGGCCTGAAAGATTTTTTTTTTGAAGGGTGGAGGGCCGATCACGGGACGGGCAGAGCCGGCCTGTCGAGGCGATCCAATTCGAAGGGACTCTTGAAAAAGCTCCTTCTCGGCTGTCGAAGTTCCTGGCTGCCTTTGCCCACCCCCTCCCGTGGGCTCTCCGGACCCAGCTCCCCAAGCAGGCGAAGCCCGGCGCGGCGTCGGCGCGGAGGGGCAGGCGAGCATCCGCGCGCCCCGGCCCGGACCCGACCCGACCCGCCCGCAGAGCGCGCGGTAAGCCGGGCGCCGGCCGTCGGCCTCGCGCCTGGAGGGCGCCGGCCGCCCGGGCTCCGCCAGGTAGAGCTGTCAGGAGGAGGCGACGTCTAGCTCCTCAGGGACCACGACCCTGGATGGTAACGGGGCTTTTTGGTTTTGTTTCGTTTTGCCTTAACCAGAGCTGCCCAGACCTCGCTCTACAGGGAAATAAGAGCTCGCGCGCCCCAAGCCGGGCAGATCCATCAGCTCTGAGAGCGTGGAGGGGCCCAGCGCGAGCTTCTCAGAGCTGTTTTCTGGCGTTTTGAGACAGGTTGACATTTTGTCAGGGCCCCCAAATTCCAGTTCTGTCATGCAAAGGGCTGGGCTCGCAGCGTGTCGGAGACCTGGCGGCTTTGGGCGCAAAAGGCCCGATTTGGGGCTCGCAGGAGTTTGCCAGCGCGCAGAGCAGACCGTGCCTCTCCGCTTCCCCCCCTCCCCCGACGTGGAACCGACGGGGCACCGGAAAGCCAGGGGTTAAAGTTGACCCAAGAGCATCCCGGGGCCGGCCCGGCGCGCGGCCCTGGCCGGAGCCTCAGTCTCTCCCCGCCTCCCATTGGCCGGCGCGCGCCGGGTTTCTCCTGTTCCCTCGTCGCCATTGGTCGGGGGCCGGCTCTCCCCCCTCAGCCTTTCTCTAACTCCCCCTCCCTCTCCCTCGCCCCTCGGACAGGAGCGCACCGCCAGCCCCCCAGCTCCTCGGCGAGGGAGGAATTTAGAAAAAAAGTTTCCCAGAAGTTTGGATCAGAGGGCCGGGCAGGCCGAGCAGAGAGGAAGAGGCAGAGGGTGGAGAGGTGGGGCGAGGACCAAGAGAGCGAGGATAAAAAAAAGATGAAGTCCGCGGGGCGCAGCTCGTGAGCGCCGGCCCGGGCGGGTGGGGAGCGGGCTCCGGGGCTCATGCAGCCGGCGGGCAGCGCCGCGGCCGCGCGCACCTAGCTCGGGGCCGGCGGGGGCGCCGCTCCTCGGCGGCCGCGGAGGGAGGCGCAGCGCGCGGGGAGGGCGCAGGGCCCCGCGGAGCCGCCGCCGGAGACTCGGCCGCCCGCGCGCACCGCCTCTCCCGGGCTCGGCCGCGGCGCTGCCGGCGCGAGGGCGCGAGCGGCTCGCTCGGCGCGGGGCGGGCAGGGCCGGGGCGCGGGCGGCTAAGATGAGTGAACGGAGAAGATCTGCAGTCGCCCTGAGCTCGCGAGCACATGCCTTCTCCGTTGAAGCCCTGATCGGCTCAAATAAAAAGCGGAAACTCAGAGACTGGGAGGAGAAGGGGCTGGACCTGTCCATGGAGGCGCTGAGCCCCGCCGGCCCCCTCGGAGACGCGGAGGACGCGGCCGCGCACGGCCTGGAGCCCCACCCGGGTGAGTGCGCGCGGGCAGACCCCCCGGGCGGGCGGGCAGGCGCGCGCGGGGCTGCGGGAGGCCCTGGCCGCGGGCGCCCGACTTTTCTCCAAGGCGGGTTTCTTTTTCTTGGTTCCAATGCTACGAACGTCCCCCCGCCACCCACAGTTCGCCGGAATCAGTGTGGGGAGACTGGGCTGGCCTTGCGCTTTCCTCGCCAGCGCTCAACAAGTGGCCTCCTGTTGGCACCCCGTCTCTGGGAGCCGAGCGCTGGGCGCGCTCGCGGCTGGGGGGCTGCAGGCCCCTGGGCGGTCGGGAGCCGCGCGCGTGGAAGGCAACCGCGGGGGCGCACAGGACCCGGGACTCGCTCCCGAGAGCGCCCGAAGACGGGGCGGAGCGACACCCCAGTCTCGGGAATGCCCGGTTTGTCCCACTTCGCTTCCAGTCTTGGTCCCCACCCTTCCCCCACCGATTTTTCGGGGTCTCAAGCTGCGGTTACCCTACTCCCGTCGACGCGGGAGCGCGCGCGTACTCCGACTTCGTTGGCGTTTACGGAAGGGGGGGTGTGTGTTCGGCCCCTTACACGCTCTGCCACTTTTCAGGGCTCCCATCTCTGTTATTTGGGGGGCAGCGGTGCTATTAATTTGCTTCTGGGGTCTATGCACGTCATAGGCGCACAACAACACGTAAAACCCAGGGCGGATGTCAATGACTGTATTTTATCAGAACCCTCGGAGGGGGTAAAACGTTTTGCATTAAGTGCCAAGATTTCAACTGTGCAAAACAGCCCCGGGGAACAGCTGTTGTCAGAAGAATCATGCGCGCGCATACACACACACACACACACACACACACACACACACACACACACCCACACACACACCCCACTCGCAGCCTGGTTTAGCAGCTTCAGAAACTTTCCAACCTGGATTTCTAAAACCATTCCGGAGGTGCCCCTGCTGACCAACCAGCCTGCCTGGGGAGTGGACCTGGGTCAGCCCGCCGGCTGCTGAAATGGGGTGCGCATGAGGTGGGGTGGCTGCTCGGGGTGGGAGCAACAGCGGGCCGGGAGCTTGGGGAGGGAGCTTGAGGCCCTGGAGCTTGGGGGCTGGAGAGCTGGCCGAGCCAAGGAGGGACAGCTGTCGCTTACATTTTCTCTTTCGGCAGTGACAGTTCAATTTCCATGCTCCTGAGGCTAATAATAACGCGATTAGCGGGTGACCTGCAGAGACAGAGTTTTATGAATTCTCCGTGTTCTTGTGGCCCGTTACGGTATTTGGGTTTAGTGCTGGGGAATTATTTTTATTAGTCGATGAAAAGAAAATTAAAAGGAGATTTATTTCGGTCGCTCAAGTCTTTGCCTGCATGTGGATGCAGGTGTCTGTCCACGCAGGCCCCTGTGTGGGCAACCCAGAGAGGAACGCGTGGCTAATGTGCGTTTCCCATCTCTGGCCAGACCCTAGCTGGCAACGTATTTACTTGTCAAAATCTCGCTTGGCCTTCATACAGTTTAGTGAATTATTATTTTTTTAGCCTCGTGATAACTCACTATTTGAGAGCTTTATTATGTTATTCCCCACCCCACCCCCGTGGAAAAAGCAGATTTAAAAAAAAAAAAAGAAACAGTGCGTGGCAGATGCCTGTCCCTGGTTATTTTCTCTAGGGAGGGGCAGGTGGCCTGCAGCGGGTCTAGGTCTGCTCGCTCAAAAGGACCAACGTGCGGGGTCCTCATCAAAGCCTCAGCCTGCAATTTTCTCTTTCTGCAGTTTGTCCCACTCATGTGTGAGGAGAAGCAATTGAGGCGCTGGGACAAGGCAGCACCGGTGTAGGGGCCAGTCGCCAGGACCTGGTGTCCAGAAGCCATTTGCTTCCATCCCAGGATAGGGGTACAGGGTGAGACCCTAAAGTAGAATTTAATGTAACTGAGTGTTCAGGCCACCCAGTCACAGTCCCTTGTCACTGTTTCTAAAAAGAAAAAGATGGACGTTTGGATTCGAGAAACGAAAAACATCTTGGGAGCAAAAGTCCAGGAAGAGGAAGCAGCCTGAAGCCGAGAACACTCTGGAACCTTCTGGAAGCCAGGCTATCAGACAGGCGGGGTGGTGGACCAGGGGGATCTTCAAGTTGGACCCCGCAGTGGCCAAGCTTTTCCTTAGGAATCCGACAGGACTAGGAAAGAGCTAAAAAAAAAAAAAGTCACAGTGGCTCAGGGACTGGGCAGTGCAGGAGGCTGAGGGGGCTGAGCTGCAGCCTCTGGACTGGGATGGTAGTGAAAAGCGGAGGCCAGGAATTGGGGGGTCCCCTTTTGGCCTTTCTTTTTCCTTCTAATACAGCGCCCTTACAAACGCACACAGGATCGCATTTAAAAGTGTGTGCATGGTGGTGAGGGGTGTGTGTGTGTAGGGGGGGGTCCAGCATACTCCCCGGTGCCCAGATCTTGTCTCTGCCTGTTGGGGCCTCAAAATCCCTTTTCGGGGATCCGAATAAGAAGGGCCTGGATCTGCGACTTGCTTCATTCTCAGTAGGCCCCAAAGATCAGGAACAGGGTTTGTGTGTGCGCGAAAGCTGGACAGCAACAAACACCAAAGGCCACGGGCTGGGACGGGCTAAACAAACACCAACTCGTCCAGGGGACTCTCAGCCGAGCGACTGTGTTATTGTTTTACCAAACCCCCCTCCGACGGCCTCGCCGCGGCCCTCAGCCCTCTCTGTCCAAACCTCAAAACTCCCGAGCGCTCGGCTGGACCCACGGCCAGCATTTCATGTTGACGTTGTCTTCAAAGACGTGGCCTTTTGCTTTGCCACAGCCCGCTTTTCTTTCCGCGCCCCAACAGAGCTGGCTTTAGTTGGCACCGAGTGCCCGAGCCCGGGGCGCCAGCCTGCAGCGGCGGGGGGCCGCCTCAGCCCGCGCGCCCCGGCACTCACACACTGGGGGACCCCAAACCTGGCGGTCCCGAAAACTCCGAGGCCCGTAGGGCCTGGGAGGCGCCCTCTTTATCACCCCGGCCGGCGCTCCGCGTCCTTAGGAGAAGCTGCCAGGACTGGGCCGCCGCGTCTGGAGAGGGTCTCCAAGCCCGCCTGCGAGTCTCCAGCTCCCGGGCCTGCTCGCGCCCGCCTCCTGCAAAGCGCGAGCGCAGGAGCCGCCGAGCCGGGGCGCAGCTGCTGGGCCGGCGGCCTCGGGAGTGAATTTCAGGCACGCGGCGGCGCCATCTGCACTCGGACCCCAGCCCCGGCTCCATCCGGCTCCCCCGGCTCGGGTCGGGGCCTCCGGGCCCAGATCCACCTCGGCGAGCGCGGGCGACCCGGCCTCCCGCGGAGCCAAGTAACACAAACCGTGTGCGCCGGCGCCTGTGGCCGGAGAGCCGCGGGCCCGGGCGGCGCAGCCTGGGAGCCGAGGAGGGCCGCGGGGCGCGCGGGGCGCACGGGCCGGAGCGGGCACCCCCAGCGCGCGCGGGCACCCCCAGCGCGGCGCCCCGCGCCAAGTGCACCGGAGTCAGGCTCTCGCGCTGAGCCAGGGCACCCGCTTGCGCGAACCCTCGTAAAACCCGAGCAGAAAAGCCCCCGCGGCGCTCCAGGCGCCTGGCCTCGGTGGAGGGACCGCGCCGAGCTGGCCTGGCGAACGAGCCTTGCAGTTGATGGCGTTTTCCCCTCAAAGTTAAACGCCAAGATTGGAATCCTGACATCACCCCGCTCCGCACCCCTAGCCCCCAATAGGGAAACACAGGGTGAAGACAGAGGAAGTGACTCTTCACTGACGTTTAAGTAACAGAGAAAAAGCTGCGAGGTGCAAGTCAGGGGGGCAGAAAGCGCGCGCGCGGAGCCCCAGCGGGCAGCCGGCAGGCGGGACTCGGGCCCCGGGCGAGGTAGCGCGGCGCGAAGGCCCAGACGCTCTGGGGTCTTTCTGGGGTAACGTCCCTGGAGGGGAACCCTGTTTCTCGGTGGTGCCTGCGCCCCTGCAGCAGTGCAGGCCTCCCGGGTGCCCGGCTTGAAAGACGTGGCGGCTGAACCGAGGGCGCGGCCTGCAGGAGCAGCTCGAGTCTCCCCACACCAGGTCAGACGGCCGTGCGCAGTGGCTGTCCCTTGGGTAAGTGACCTTGCGAGATGGGGATATGGGGGGGGGGGGCAGACAGGACTGGAATTTGTTGTAGGCCACTGAGGACGGCTGTGCCCTCCACTGACTCCAAGGCCTTTTTCCAGTGCTGGTCTGAGGAAGGTTAAACCAGACGCTCTCTGGCTGCGCCACGCTGGCCCCGCGCGCCTCTGGGGCGCAGGGGCTCCGGTGCGCCGCTCAGGGGAGACGCTCCATGTCAAACACCCGGCCTGTACCCCGCCCAGGAACACACTAGGCAGAAATACTGCCCCACTGCACCCCACAGATGGAGCGATCGGCGGTGGGGAGGTAGGGGTTGGGGGAAACGCTGGCTCGCGCCTCCGCGGGTCATTGCGCCCACCCTGGCCGCGCTGCCGCTCTGATGGTGAAGGTGGGGGGCTCACGGGTAGTTCCCGATCGGTCCTGCGGGTGAATGTTCTCTCCCGTCGGGGCTGCCCGGAGAGGGGCCAGCCTCACCCCCTCCACCGCCGGCCTCGGAGAACCGAGTCGGATTAGCCTGCACAAAGCCCGAGGGGGGCAGAGGCCCTCCGAGACAGCAGCTCAGCACCCAGGGGTGCAGCGATTCTCAGCTCGCGTCTTCTGCATCCTACTCAACGCCTACTCTTTCTAACTCAAAGCTCTTGGGTCTGAGCTGACGGCTTTGGGGGGTTCTCTGCTTTCATAGGTAAAAACCCCAGAAAGGAAAGTGCACGCACGGGGTAGGTTCATGCAGGGAAAGGTGAATTAAATGTCTTGCAGTGGAGTTCGGATTGAAATTATGTTGACATAGACCTTTTTTTCCTTCTCCTGACCTTCCCCACCATGCCAGTAACTTCAAATGGTGTAAACATTTTTTAATTGTTAAAGCAAATGAGTTTAACTTGAGTTCATACAGCCTGCACTGGAGGAGTGAGTGAAGAAGGGTATGAAATGCTCAACCTGGGAGCCCAAACTAAAATTGGGGATTGGTGTGTGTTCTCCCATTTATTTGTATAGATTTCTTTGTGTGTGTGGACACGAGTCTAATGGCAGCAAAAGTCCCTCATCATTAACCCTTCGTATTTGGCCACAGGGGGAGCAGGACAAATATGTTTTGGCTCAGAAGACTGAGATATTTTGTTCAGTCAAGCCTCTCGGAGGGCATTGCTAGAATTAAAGAGTAAAATATTCCAGGTCTGTCACAATCAGCCTTTCTATTGCCAAAAAATCTAATATTAATAAATGAGAGCATTTTGGGGAGGCACTGATTATGGACTCTGGTAGAAGCTTATTTTTCACACTCGGGAGAAAAATGATTACTTCTTAAAACTGCAAGTTCCTTTTTCCAGGTTACTGTAAAGTAAAAAAAATAAATAAATAAAAAGGCAAGGCTGAACTTTGCAAATTCCACAGGGGTAAAGATCAGGCTGGCATTTCACTTTTCTTTCTGGAAATGCAGAAATCTATCCAGTGATTATTCTGGGGGTGTAGCTGGTTATTGCTTTCTTACGACAAAGTAGTTCAGCAGGAAAGAATATTTTAATGGCCTTCTTCTCGTTTTACGTTTTGGGATACTTTTCCATCGGGGGAAAAATAGGGAACTGGAGAAACGTGGAATATTTTTTCCTAATTTCTCTGATCTATGTAGTTTATTTTTTCTTTGCTTTTTTTTTTTTCTGGATTGTAGTGAACTTTGAATTTTATATGTGGGTGACTGAGATACTCAGGGGTCAGCATTTACCAAATTCATAAATTGGAGTCTGTTTACCCTTTTGGGGGCAAAGATAATCATTAGTTAATTTATGTGAGGCCGTTGGTCTAAGTGTCAGGGGTGGAAAATGACACTCAGTAGGGAGGATCAGAGGTGAAATGGGAAGAGGTGGGTAATTCAAGCAACTGGTGATGACAAATCAACATATATTCAGTGCTGTTAATAACTTAACTTGGAGGCCAGGCATTTTGCTGACTACAATCCGATGATGAGCTTTTGAGACCCTAAGTGACAATAGGCTTTGTAATCACTACTTTTAATTCTGTGCTTAAAAAAAAAATCAGTAAGTGTCTAACTTTGCTCTTTATAAGTGTATAAAAGCTTTGAAAATATATACACAAGGATATACAAATTTATATGTGAACACCACAGTTCTGACTAGTACATAGGCGATATTTCAGAGAAACTGCTTGTGTGTGTGTAGAGTCAGTTAATAAATTTCAGGACACCTAAAATTTGGGAGGCCGGAAATTTGGTTACTTCTAGGTATCATTTGACAATTCAAGAGAATTCCAGATTTGAAACTTCCAGCGATTGCTGTTTTCAGTTAATTCTCAAAACATGCATGGCTTTGACCAAAGTCCAAGAGAAAACAAAGAAAAGGAGACTGTACAGATGCGATTGAATAACAGGGAGAGTGGAAATTTTTCAATCTAGATCTGGCATTTAATTTAGTGAATAATGCCATCTGCATTTTAGATGGGCAGAATGCTGCCTTGTACTCTGGAGAGCAAATGCCCGTCCTCCCATGCAGAGAATTAATGGACTCGCTAAGAAAAATCTGTATACTAATGATGATTAATAGGAATAATAAGCAGAACATTGTGATTTGGGAAAAGTAATTTAAGAACATGGGAGATACAGGCACATTTGTCCCTTTATATTTTCTGCAAAGGAATTGTCGGCACTGCACTGAATTTACTCTTTCCAAATTGCCACACATTTTAGAGGATTAAAAAAAAAAACACTTTAAATCTGGATCACACCAATAATGTCCTACAACAGCCTTCCTTTACACACCCAGACACTGCAGGTAACTGCAGAGGTTCCCTGCAGGGGTCCTTGGAGTGCATCAGTGTGTACCTGGCACAACCCTGGGACTTTAGCGCCTGTTCCCAACTGGGTGCACCAGAACCCTCTCTCCCAGCACCCGCTGCCTCTCCTCAGCACCCCACCGCCCAAAGGTCTCGCCAGAGCCCCAAGGGGCCCCCCAAACAGTCTACTCCCTTACTTTCTTCTTCCTCCCCTCACATCCCTTCACCTCAGATCCTGTTCCTCTCCCCCCAGCCCCCCAACCTCCTGCGCTTGTTGAAAACGCCCAGTTCCCCCTGTTTTCAGAATATCTCGGGGAGCCTGGGGCCGCCGGGGTGACCTTCACAAGGCAGCGCCCGGGCGGCGGCGGGGCAGCTCGGGGTTCGGCCTCCGCGGCGGCGCTGCAGGCGGGTCTGGCCGGGGACTCCGCCTTGGGGCGCTCGGGCGTCCGCCTGCTCTGCGCCGGGGCGCCGGGCCGGGTCGCGCTGGGGTGCCCCGGGCCTCCGAAGCCAGCGCGCGGGGCGCCCCGAGCACGGCGGACGCGGTTCTCCGCGGTCTGGACACCCCGGGGCCTCGGGAGTCGGGGAGCTGGGGGGGTCATCGGGAAGGCCTTAGGAAGCCTTTCTTTTTTCCTCCCCCCCAAATCAGGAAAATAACCCCCCAAACCACCCAAACACGAAGGGAACCCAAGTCCCTTGCGCCTCGAGCCCTGGGGAGGTTGAGCTTTTGCTTTCATCAGCCTGAACAGAGTCCCGAGGAGTCCAACCGACTTCAAACATTAGCAATTAGAAACCAAGAATCCCCCTGTCTGAAGAACTTTTAATCCCTAACCATTTCCAAATGGGCACTGGGAGGGTCAGTCGGTGTGATCGCCGGCGCGTTAGGGGCAAGTCCGGCTTTCGCTGGACGCGCAGAAGCTCCCCGGGGCCTGGAGCATCCACGTGGGGCAGCGGCCCAGCCCACAGGCCGCCGGGCGATTGTCCTTCACGCTGCTCTTGGAGATGCAAATCAATGAAGTAGTTGGTTTTTTTTAAAAATAAATAAATAAAAAAAAGCGAAACCACCCAGTTTTACTAAGTGGATTGAGCCAGCGAGCAGCTCCCAAGCAGCCGGCGGGAGTGGCTTCCCTGCTGGAGCGCCTGAGCTGAGCTGCATCTGCTCCCCCGAACCCCACGCGTGGACCCCGGGGTCCAGAACTGCAGCCCAGCGGTTCGGTGACTTGGGTGGTTCAGGGCTTCTCCTTTAGCTCCTGAAAAGAAATTACTGATTTTCGCGGTGGGGTCGGGAAGCTTTTGTTCCAATAAATGATCACGGCAATGCTTTGCCTGGGTTTGAGGAAGCTCCCTCCATTCAGAAATGTAATGATACGATGTCTTTATTTTTTACAACAAAGTTGGGGAGAGTGAGTGATATTTTATATATATATTTATTTATATATATAATGCACACACATATGCGTTATTTAGAAAAAGGGTAGGTGGAAAATTATAAGCAAATTTGCTGAGGGGTGCTGAGCTGCGAAAACATTTCAGAAACCTTAAATACTATATGGCAAAGCTTTTTACACAGACTCTCATATTCTAGATTATGTCTGTGTTTCATGGGTAGAAAAAGCTAGACTAGATTAAATTAGAACTAGAGTCTCCAAAGAGCTTTGTTATTTATGTCACAACCAGGAATGTTTGTTTTAAAGGCAGACACATAAATGGTGAAGAAAATGTTTTAAAGTTGTTTCATAGCCACAGATGAGGCCTCAGTTCCTGGTTTGTAAAATGAGGGAAATAGTCAAGTGACCCCTGAGGCCCCTTTCAGTAGAGTCTGTAATCCTGTTACCTTTTTAAAAAAAAAAATTTAATATTTTCTCCTAATGCATCTTGGCCAACACTTGACTCATCCCTTACTTTGTTGAGATGAAGGAAATTTTACTGTCCAAGTTGTAGAAAGTAAGAGTAACAGCAACACAAGGCAAAAAAAAAAAAAAAAAGGATTTTTACAGCTAGAATTAAGAGCTTCCATAAAGCTCTTGAAAAGTTTTCAGATTAATATCACATGTTCAGAAACCCTGCATCAGTGATTTCTAGCCCTTAGCGTTTGATGTGACCTAGTGTTGCTCTTATGAATGCCCACGTCCCTCCTGACAAAAGAATTCCATGGCATTAGTGAACTTAAAGGAAATGTAAGCTATTTATATTTTGAATATGTTTTTGTGCCCTTCTCAGAAATAACTGTAAAAACTACACGGATTTGAAAAGGGAACACAGAGGAAAGCAACTTCATTACTGGTAAATTACAGCGGTGACCCTGCTCCCTGCCCTCCCCAAAGGAACAGTCCCCGCTCTTACTATTTGAGCTGATGGAAAGCACTAGTAACTATTTTCCATGTCTAGTCTGCTAAGCCGAGATCTTGATCTGGCAGAGATGTGAGAATGCTAAAAGGATGACTTTAGTAACAGGCAAAACGCTTGTCAACAAGATAGATCAGAAGACAGCTTAGCATTCAAGACCTCTATTCATAGCTGCTGAACTTCAGGACAGGGTCAGACCGAAAACTGGGCCCAGCACACACCTATGTGGGGGTTTGTCAGGTTTCTGTTTTGTGGGACTTCAAGCCCTGGGGACATCTCTCCCCTCTTAGAGGATATCCCTCATCTCTGCAGCCCCCAGCGCCCCGTGTAGACTTCTGTCGTTATGAAATTAATAGACTTACTGATTGATCATCCTTTCTCGCTATTACCCATAAACCACTATCGGCAGGGACTTTGTCTTCATCGCTTTTGTATCTCCCGGGGCAAACACAAGTGGCTAGCACGGGGCAAACACTTAGTAAATAGTAAATGTAATGATAACAAAAACAATGATAACTAACTGCAATGTTCGTTGAATACTGTGCCAGCCACTGTTCAAATTATATATATATATATAATATATATATATATGTGCATACTGTAATCGAATAGTCACTCACTGTAGCGTCTTGTCATTTCTGTTCCGTCTAAGAAACGAGTGAATGTTGTCATATGGTGGCTAAAAACTCAGGTTCTCGAGGTTAGATTTCCCCTGTTTGTGTCTGAGTCCTTGTTCCAACACTTGCCAGTTGTATGGTTTGGGGAAAGTGACTTAATCTCCCCCAAGCCCAGTTTCTGTATCTGTGAAATTGTAATAATAAACTTACTCATCCAAAGGTGGTTGTAAGTGTTCGTTGAGATGGTGCATAGAAAGGAACAAAGGATTCAGCCCGTGCCTCTTACTCCTACCAAGTGACTGGAGTGGGACTTCTCACCCTCAGTGACCTGCTTGTTGCAAATGGTGATCTATTGCAGCTCCCTCCCCTCTTCTCTCGCCTTTTGCTTTAACTAGGATGTTTAGGACGCAAAGTGGGCGCCACACTTGGTGTGTAGCCCATGGTGAGAAACAGAACACAGAATCTGAGCATGCGTGGCTAGTCAAGAGCTGTTTCTATTCAGGGTTCACTGAGGCAAAAAGCCAGCACCTGGGCGAGGGAGGGAGAAAGGACTTCCACAGTGAGGATCAGCATTTGCATTTGGTAGGAAGAGGGGTTGGGCGAGAAGGTGGGGGCTAAGGAGCTTCAGCTTTACCAGCTCCCCAGGAACTCCCCAGAAACTCAGCTCTGGCCGAGGACAGAGGGACCTTTCTGGATGCAGGGAAGTGGAATAACAAGCATGTTTCTCTTTGGCTACTTTCTGATGCTTTGACCCGGAGCCCAGAAATCCCCCCAAAGTCAGGTTTTTATGCTATAGGAATTCAGAAAAATTCATTTTCATAAGGCCTTTGTTTGTTAAGCCTGTACAGATGGTCCCCAGTGAGGATTTTCCAACTTTATGACAGTGCCAGAGTGATATGCATTCAGCAGAAAATGTATTTTGAATTTGAATCTTTTCCCAAGCTGGCGACGTGCAGGACAGTATTTTCTTGTGATGCTGGGCAGTGCAGGGAGCCGCCGCCCCTCCCGGCCAGCCATGCAGTCACAGGGTGACAAGCCAGCACTCTGCCCAGCCTCCCACCAGCCATTCTGGAATCTCATCAGAAGAGAGAAATTGATGTCCCTGGCACGGAGGCATTCCTGTCACCTAGCAATTAACTTTTGTTCAGTGCTTCAAATATTCCTCAGACCAGTGTGCTTTCTGCCGTGTACGTTATGGTGAAAGCTCACCCAGCCATTTTGTTTTCCACTTTCAGCACAGTCGTGAATAAACTGCTTGAGATAGTCAACATTTCATTACAAAATAGGCTTTGTGTTCGATGATGTTGTCCAACTGTTGGCTAATGCAAGTGTTCTGAGCACGTTTAAGACAGGGCAGGCTAAGCTATGGGGTCCTGGAGCTTAGGTGTATGAAATGCCTGTTTGACTTCTATTTTCAGTTTACAATGGATATATTAGGATGTCACCCCACTGGGAGGTGAGGAGGAGCTGTATTCTGGTAAACTGTTAGGATCTGGGCAAAATGAGCCACTTGCACCATCGCGTTGAGGCTGCTGAAAAGGTTTGTAGATATTGCTTGGTTGAATTTAAAAAGAAGTAAATGGACTAAAGGGTAACCTGTATCTCAGCTGACTGTCAGGGAAGACGAGGCTGGGAAGTTTCTCTGTGTTTCTGGGGAGTGGACTGAGCAGAAACGCTAGTAGCCATTGTGTTAGTTTTCGCATCTGGGTACATAGCTTTGCAGAATTTTTTCTTCCAGAAAACAGAAGCTTGGATTTGATCATTTACTTAAAAAAAATTACAGACTGGCGATGTGTGGTGACTTTGTTTATGTTGGTTCCTGGTGGAAGAGGGAGAAGGCGCATTCCCAGTTGAAGGGGAGCAGAGAACAGCCCCGCACACCCCCACCTTCGCTGGCCCTTCATCAGGAGCTCCCAAGCCCCGTGTGACCATCTAGAGGAGGCTGCTCTGTCTTGGCTGGAATTAAGGTCACAGTGTTCAAAACAGAGTCTTTGCCCCACATTTTATCTCTAAGACAGATGCTGCTGTACTTCTCGATCTCCCAAGGGCCCTCTTATCTCAGAGACCCCACACTCTAATCAGTAAGAGTGTTCATGGGCTGAGGGCACACCCTGTGCCAGGAACTGTGTCAAGGGCATATCTCTCATTGCTTCCACCCAATAGTCTTCAAGGAAGGTCATGTCACTGCCCTCCTATCCTACAGATCAGTAAACTGAGGCTCAGACTGATTGAATAATTTGTCTTTGGTCGGCCACACATCTCCAGTCCATATTAAAGTACCCAGGCAGAATTTTCTTAAATTTTTAAAAAAAGATTTATTTTTATTTATGCATACAAGAACTGGGGTGTAGGCCAGAGTTGTGGGGGGTGAGAGGATTCACCAGAGACAGAGTGGGGGGCAGAACAGGCAGGTCTACCGAAATACACTGCTGAGGGGAGCATTTAAACCCAGCTCCATGTGGCTCCAGAGTGAATGTCCTTAACCTCCAGGCCATGCCTCCCCATTGGTGTCCTAGGGGGGACTTTTGAGCTTTTGGAGATGGACATTCATGCTGTCCTCCCCCACAGAAACTGGTAAGAAACCGAGAGAGCTTGCTTACAGTTTCTGGGTCTCTGTCTTCCTCTTCTTGCTGTTAGTGCCTAAGGCACCTTCTCCATACCTGCTGGGAGAAGCCTCCTTGACAGCTATCCAGAGTCAAGCTTCTAAGCGTGGTCTTTAGGATGAGCCCAGCAGCCTGGTCTTTGCAGCACAACTTGCTTTCCTTTGACTTTAATGCACAGAAATCTCAGTGTCTGATATGCGGTGGCCACATAATGAATTCGATCTAAAACCTCTGCATCCTAAATCCCCTCGTGCAGTAAAATTCAAGGGAAACCTAACTGCTCTGTTTTACTCATCCCCTTCTCCATTCACAATGGGAGGGATGGAATCTTATTGGTAATTGATTCAAAATGGAACAGCTTAGAGACGTATCAGTTGCAGTGACGAACAATTCGTGCATTTCTAATACTGCTCATTTTTTCAAACTCAGCAATCACAGCTGAAATCCCTTTGCCATGGATTGAATTTACAAAGGAAGAGATTCTGATTTCCACAGTGGCTTCTTTTTAATGCCTGAGGATTAGGAAACCGCCTTGAGGACCCACAGCAAGTACACCCGCGCTCAGGCGTTAACCTCTGAGTGGCTGCTCTGATTCATTTATTTTGGAACAGCTCTATTTGCAGCAGCCTTGTTTGGTATGGAATCCATTATTTGCAGAGCTCCCTCATCCTGATGAACACTTGCACTGTGCTTTCACTCGCTGCAAGTGGGTGTGATTCCGGGAGCCAATGTCAGGGGACTTAACAATGGCTTTTAGGGCCCTTGGGTCCACCTGTTCTCCGTCTTTCCATCAGTTTCTTTGCACTTGAGGGACCCTTCCCCTCTTAGGAAGTCTGGTGTCTCCAGCAGGGATTTGGAGAAAAACGACACTCCCCCCAATTTCAGTGTCAAGTTTAGCCTCTCCCTGTTCCTCAGCTGTGTAACTGTAAGGTCAGCCATATTCCTGTCTGTTGTACCCAGTGATAGAAAAGTGTTCTGGAAGCTCAGGAGAGAAATAGGTGAGGTGTATCTCTGCTTTTTTTTTTTTTTTTTTTAAGATTTATTTATTTATTTATACAAGCACTGGGTACAGTCAGAAGCGCGGGAGGGTGAGAGGATTCACCAGAGCCAGAGCAGGGAACAGGCCAGGCAGACTGACGAAATACACTGCTGAGGGGAGCAGCAGGTAAGACAGGAGAGGTCTGTGCGCCATGTGGGACCCTCCCTGGCCACCTGGGATCGAACCTGCACTGAAGAGGCTGTGGACAGCTTCGCAGCCCAGCGCTCAACCGCTGCGCCACCAGGGGAGGCCCGTATCTCTGCCTGAAAACTTTCTTTTCTCCTATTGCCCGCCCTACCCTGCACAGCGACAATTTGTGGGATTTGAAATACTCCTGCGGCAGTAGAAGCATAGGGATCTCTGTCTCCTTTTCCTTTCCCAAGGAACGCAGGTGGAGTCAAATTCTTGAAATACAAAGGTGGCAGAGAATGGGATGAAGGCTGCCGTCTCTGGTGATTTGCTGGCTCTCCCCCGCGAGGTCTGTCCAGTCAGAAATGTAGATTCTGCAAGCTAGAGAACCAGTAAGCCTCGTCCTGTGCTCAGAGTCCGAGCTGTCTGACCAGCTTCCATCCTGGGGACATGAAAGCCCATCTGGAGCAATTGTGCGTTACCCAGCTGAGGCTGTGATGTCACAGAGATTTAAGGTGTCTCTGTGATGCTCTGACTGGGTGGTAGCTACCATAGGAGACACTCCCTAAAGACATAGGGCAATTTGACTTCTTATAGGGGTGAGCAACTAGTAAGCCAAGCCCTGATGTGTGTGTGTGTGTGTGTGTGTGTGTGTGTGTGTGTGTGTGTGTGTAGGGGAGGCCAGGGGCTGAGGGGTGTTATAGAGAGCTGGGTGTAACGGTTCCCCAGCCTGTGTGGGTGAATTGGTTCCGGATGTTAACATTTTTTCCTTGGGGCTTGACTACATTCTTCTTTTTCTTTGCCTGTCTGTTTTTCTGCCCAAATTGTTAGACCTCCGCAGCTGTGTGGCTCGTTGCTGGCGAGCGCTGAGAATGGCAGGTCTGGCTTTATTGCAAGGGCAATTTTTGGGCATGTGTGTAGGTAGACTTTTGAGACATTTTCACCTTGTATGGTTTCTGCATTTTGAGGAATTTTTTGTCTATCAGCTTGTCAGCCGAGTACCAACCCTATATTACTTTGGATGGCCTCTGATGGAGTGTGAGCATAAAATATTATAGAAAGCAGATGGCCTTTCAGATCCTAGAAGCAGAAGAAACTGGCTGGTGTGGGAAACTAAGACAATAGATAGAAGGCCAGGAAGATGCCGTACATGGAGAGTCCCGGATGCAAGCACATTATTTGGCTGTGTGACATTCGGCGAGTGACTTAACTCTGTGCCTCAGTTGCATATGTATAAAATGAGGCACTTCTGATGCTGAGATGTTGTGAGGATTAAGTATCTGACAAGGCAAAATGCTTGGCCTAGTGCCAGGCACCTAGAACGTGCTCAACATCATCATTCGTCTACCTTGCTCAGAATTAGACTTTGAGAAAACTCAGAAACTCTTCAGTGCTCTGTGAGAAACCTTTGGGTAAGTCTCAGACACCGGATTGTCCCAAACTACCCTTCTTAGCTCATCTCCACATCCCTCCACACAGGCCAACTTTAAACAATTGGCACGTGATTAACACTCAGCTGAAGTTTAAGGTCTATCACACATTGATCTGATACTTTTATATAGTGCAATGCCATTACCACTCTTTGTGGTGAGAACATTCGTGATGTAGTTTCTTAGTAACTGTAAGGTATGTAACGGTGTTACTGGGTGCAGCCACAGTGCTTTGCATTAGATTCCAGAACTTACTCAGCCTCGAAGTATGAGTTTGCTCCTTGACAACACACCCTTAGGCCCCCTAACACCATACTCTGTCTCTATGAGTTAAACTTTTTAAGAATCTGCATATAAGTGAGATATAAAGTATTTGTCTTTCTTTTTAAAAACATTTATTTATTTATGGATACAAGAACTGGGGTACAGGCCAGAGGTGTGGGGGGTGGTGAAAGGATTCACCAGAGACAGAGTGGGGAACAGAACTGGCAGATTGACCGAAACACACTGCTGAGGGGAGCAGCGGGCGAGTCAGGAGAGGTCTGCTGCACCATGTGGGTAGCTCCCTGGCTGGGGATCGAACTTGTGCTGCAGAGGCTGCAGATAACTTCATAGGTTGTGTCTTAACCCCTTGCACCACCAGGGAGGCCCTAAAGTATTTGTCTTTCTTGTCTAACTTATTTCATTAGGTACAAGGTACATCCATGTTGTTGGGGAAAAATCAGGATTTCCTTCTTATGTCAGAACAATATTCCCTCATATGTATCTTCTTTATTCATCTGCTGACCAACGTTGAGGTTGTCTAATATCTTGGCTATTTTTAATAATGTAACAGGCATGAGGGTGTAGATGGCTTTCTGAGATCGAGTTTTTCCTTTCCTCTAGACACAGGTTGACTTTTTATCCTGTTTTTCTGTTATTCCCTCTGTCTGAAGCACTTTTCTCCCTCTCCTTCCCTAAATTTCCATCTACGAAAAGTTTATCTTACTTTCAAGAGCTTTATGAAGTACCTGATGTGACAGAAATATTCCCAGATGGAAAAAGGCAATTTGACATGAGTGTTCCTTAACATGATGTGCAGGCTCAAACACGTGATGACCTCAGAAGAAAATGACATATATCTATCAGCTCACACATGTCTTGGGCATAGCCATAATGGAAGAAAGTTCCAGATACCATGACTTTATCTTCACTTCAAGTCCACTCTCATCAGCAATTCTTTTAGGGTCCCTACTATGGTTTCCTCTCAAAATGGTGCCAGTGTGCTTCTGTGATTTTATGGCCACAATAGTTTCAGCTGGGTGTCCTGCCAAGGTGAGAAAGATCAGGGGTCCCCACTGGCTAGCATCACGAGAGGAGTGTCCACTGGGTCCTCTGACTGGGCCATTTCTGAGCAAGCTTCTAAAAAGTCTTTGGCTTTTTAGAATCCCTGTGAGCTTTACACCACCAGCAGGACAGAAATTGGACTTTAGTCCTTTCTCTCCATGACAGGATGTTTTCCTGTTCTCTTCTAGAGTGACAGTAACCTTTCGACTCTTGGGCTATTAATGCCTATAGCCAAGGAGACAGTGACTTTAGCTTTCTCTTTGTTCTGTGGCCATCCTTGGGACAAGTACCCACCCGTACACACTCACACAGCGGTTTGGGTTGATCTTTTCTACATTTTGTAAGTGATCACAGAAGAAGGGATAAAATAAGAGCCTAGGAATTGAATGCTTTGTACTTTTTTTGTCATGTCCAAAACAGTTTGACTTGAAGGATGACTTTCTGTAGGGCATGTTTTGTGAGCCAGCTGAACTGGAAAACCCTGGAGAGCACTGTGTCTTACTCTGCCTGAATCCCTGTCAGCAATTTGTGAACATTTGTTAAATGGGATTGGTAGTTTTCAAACTTTAGTGATGGTTTCTGTAACCACTGCAGCCACTTTACAGATGAGTTGGCTTCAACACGGTCCTGAAGGCCCAGCATGAGGTGTCTGCCAGTTGCCTCTAGGTGTGATCTTGGACTTGTGAACTGATATCTTTATCCTCACAAGTCTCCAGCTCTAATGGAGATAGGATGCCTGGATTTTAGTAATAAGGAAAGGATATCGAATTGTATTATTAGCAAGAAATTTTTTGTAGCTAGAAATTGCTGACTACTCTCTGTATGCAGGCTGTTCCAGAACTCTCTCCATAAGACATTAGCATTCAGAGGCACGATTTGTTTGTGGGGGTAGCTCTGTCCCATCTTTCCTTATTTGTTTCAGGTCTTATGTCCATGGCAGCTGCTGCTTTCTGCCCAGCAAGGGAGAGAAATAAATAGAATGAAGGGCAATCTGAAAATCCCCAGTGTTAAACAGAAGTGCAAAAATATCTCTAAATGAAAGACAGATTGCATGAGTTTGCCTGAGAAAGTAGAGTTGGGTTAAGCAGAAGCAGAATGATAGAAATTCTTCTGACTGTTCTTTCCCATGAGTAGTAGGAATATGTGTGTGAACTGACAGGAGGTCCCAGCTCAGAGCTCAATCCCAGGACGGGGAGAAGGCAAGTTGTCAGGAGGAAAAAGGAGAGAATCCACTGTAACATAAGGTAATCTTTGAGCAAGATGGAGGGCCGAGGGATGCGAGATGGATCCATGAGAAAATGTCTCAGAGGGTCGTTCAGAATAAAGTCAGGGATAGAGACACATAAAGTGCCAGGCATGCTTACATATAAAATGCATAAAGCACTGCATATAAAATCCTTAGTTGTGTTCTGGGTCTGGCTCAGATTGGCAGGGAGCAAAAACAGACTCATTTTCAATTTCCATTCATCTTTTATGTCTTGAGACCTGCCTGATAGCTGTGCACCACCACGACTTGCTCTCGAGGAAAAGATTCTCCAAACTGGTCTTTGCTTGGGCTCTCGACCTTGTCCACGATGGCAGCTGCCTGCTGGGACCCACCACCCAGTGTCATTGTGGATTCCGCAGATGTGGTGGCTTCCAAGCCATCAGTATATCCTAAACACAACATAGTGGAGACATAATTCCTTGGAGGCTGATGGACTTGGGGTGAGTTGATGACTTGACCTCCAAGTTGTGGGAAAAAGGGCTTCTCTGCCTTTACATGTGAACCAGCAGGATGCAGCTGACTCTGTTTTTGTCTAGTTGCAGATCTTTGATGATGAATCATGATCTTCAAAGTTGAATTTGTGGGCCCCTAAATGTTAATAACCAACCGACTTAGGAATTGTTCAGCATACTAGTGTCTTTTGGGGAGTCCTCCATTCGGCATAGAGCTTATTCTGGATCCTTTTTAGAAAGATAATGTGACCTTGGAATTCAGACCTAGGTGGGGGCACAGCCTCACTCACCAGGATCTAGTGGCAGGTCATGAAGTGTCCCATCGGCATCTGTGAAGGAAAATGGGCTCTTCCAATAATGACGCCCACCCCGATGCATGTCTATTGTCTGTAAGGGACCTGAAAGTTCATCTTTCACTCATCAACATCCTGATCCTTACCTAATTAAACAAGGCTTCCTTGTAGGTCTCAAAGGGTCCAGAAGGTCAGGGTTGATAGTCATGGATAGTCACCCCAGAAGGGCACAACCTTGTGACCCCCATAATTTTCTTTTCTGTTTCACAAAGATGTGTCTTATTGAGCCGAAGGAAAGAAGGGATGATCTTGAATTACAGGGTACATCCTAGTCCTGTCCTTTTTGTTGCCCCTGGTACAAAGAGTAGGTTTCTCTGTCCAGGAGGGTGACTTGGTGCAGGTGCTCTGGGGAAAGACAGGCTCCGCCCTGTGCCTGAGCCTGTGTGTCCCATGGCTGACAAGATGGCTGCCCTTTAATCCAGACCCGCCTGCTGGTATTAATGCAGTTGTGACATCGGGACCACTCTGTCCTAGGGAAATTCCTGCCCGGTTTGAGTTTGAGAACTGGTATCTTTACCTATTTCTGCATAAACAGAAAAGCTCCCTGGGCCTGACTCAGGGACAAAGCTTATGTCAGACAGGACCCAGCATCCACAGCAAGGGCTTCTCTCTAGATGGGAAATGTGGTCCCAATATCCTTTTCCAGGAACCCAACCCAGAATTACTAGTGTATTTAACTAGTTCCCATGCTTAGAGTTTTTGGAAGAAAAAGAAAATAATTTTCATTTGGCAGCATCAACAAAAATGCCTCATATGTACAGTGTAAAATAGAGAAATACCAACTCTTCTGATGGCTGTTTGGTCTCTAGAAGTAAAATTTATACTTAATTTTAAACAGTGAAATGTGTAATTAGGTGCTACTATACCTTACTTATTGAAGTATGTGAATTTTCATCAATTTGTACACAGAATTTTTGGATGATAAACTTGCATTTCTTTTTTAAAAAAATTTATTTAGTTACTTGTGCATAGAAGAACTGGGGTGTAGGCCAGAGGCGTGGGGGGTGAGGGGATTCCCCAGAGACAGAGGGAAGCAGAACAGGAGGATCCACTGAAATTCACTGCTGAGGGGAGCAGCAGTTGAGACAGGAGAGGTCTGCTGCGCCATGTGGGTCACCTCCCTGGCCTGGGATCGAACTCAGGCTGCAGTTCTTAACCTCTAGTTTAAGAGACTTAACCTCTAGGCCACCAGGGAGGCCCACCACTGTCTTTTTTCAAAGGAATGTCCAGGAGAAAAGGGACAGGTTAATGGTGGTTTGGTATATGACCAGTGCTTTGGAATCTGCATTTTAGGAACTGTTGTAACAGTTCTACCATCACCCAAATAAATGTCATTAGCAGAACATTTGTTACTGTAGCAGGTCAGAAAATTACTTTTGTTTTAGTAGGAATGACTTGTGGCTATTGAAATAATGTGGGGTAGTAAGTAATATCTGATTACAGACTCCCTAGGCAAATGAGGATGTTTTTCTGGTTGTGGCAAATACAACTTGTTATTTTATAGAGGTCATGGAAAATGAAACTCCTTGAGGGTTTTAACATTGGCAACAGAATACCATCCTGGAAGTGAATTAAATTAGAATTAAATTTAATTTTATGCAGGTTAACTCAGGGAGCTCTGCCCAACATTTGCAACTCTTAGAACAATATTTAGACCTGAATGAAACACCAAATTGAATAAAATGCAAGTTCAGGGCCTCTCTGGTGGCTCAGCGGGTTGTGCACGGTGCTGTGAAGCTGTCCGCAGCCTCAGCAGTGCGGGTTCGATCCCGGCCAGCCGGCGAGGATCCCACATGGCATGGCTGACCTCGCCTGTCGTGCCCATTGCTCCTCTCATCGGTGTATTTTGTCAGTCTGCCTGTTCTGTTCCCCGCTTTGTCTCTGGTAGATCCTCTCAACCACGCCTCTGGCCTGTACCCCATCTCTTGTATGAAAAAAATTAATCTTAAAAAAAAAATGCAAGTTCAAAAGTGAAACATTTGGTTAAGCTGTCCTTCTGGCTACATGGCTTTAAACAACTGTTTTGTCTATTTTATTTTCCACTTGCCCTTCCTTGCCTTTCTTTAACCGATGGACCAAATCGGCAGAGGAGCTGCAGTTTTGATGAAAGACGGCTGATTGTCAGGCACCAGGAGGACATAAAACCTGGTGGTGAACATCATGCTTTCAATCACCTTGGTCGAAATATTGCCCAATAATACAGTGCTACTTACAGGTTATTTTATAAATTTTACCCAGTGTCCAGCCTAGCGTACAATCTGAAATGACCACCAATTATGAAGTTATTTGGTCCTTTAGTTTTGAAATTATTCAATGAGATGCTTGACTAATTCAAGACAATACTAAACAAATATGTTGATTAATATCCTGCTCCAAAAAAATTACAGCTAATCATTTGCAGATTCCTTAATAAATAAATGTGCAGCTTAATGAGCCGTTGTTACTAGTCTATGTGCCTTGGCAGTTGGTGGGCCAAACCTTTAGTTTTTCTCCCGTGGCATTTTGGTGTATCTCTAATAGAACACTGTGGTGATGGGACAGAAATTTATGTCAGAGTTCACATCATCCCTGGACGAGACCTGGCATTTCCTGTAGGTCAAAAGTCTGTCTTCTCTATCTCTCCGGCCCTTACACCACCCATCTTGCAATAAGTGCTCCCTAAGTATGTGTGGCAATTAACAAATTAGACCAATTAACAAATTAGCGTTGGGTTTTGTTTGTGGGTTATCAGATTGGCTGTGTCCTCTGAACCAACTGACTGGCCAATTTAGTCAAATTGCTGCCTATTCACCAAAAAGATCACTTGTGTAATACTGCTAACATTTTATATTTTGTTTTCTGAAAGCATTGTTTGTCTAGGATGGAAAGCTACCTTGATCACCTCGTTTCGTTTTCTCAAAGCCTCACCAAATGGAGCCATGAATCATCTTATTTTATTATTTATTTTAAGATTGATTTATTTATGCATATAAGAGCTGGGGTGTAGGCCAGAGGTGTTGGGGGTGAAAGGATCACCAGAGACAGGTGGGGAGCAGAACAGGCAGATCTCCTGAAATACACTGCTGAGGGGAGCAGTGGGGAGGCAGGAGAGGTCTGCTCCCTGACTGGGGATGGAACTTGTGCTGCAGTGGCTATGGAAAGCTTCATAGTGCTGAGACTTAACCCCTTGCACTACCAGGGAGGCCCCAAATAATCTTGTTTTAGAAGTGGGAAATAGATGGAGACAAATTTTGCAAGATCATGACTACATATGAGCAGAGTCCTAGGACAGATGGGTGGCTTCACCCCTCATACCTTCCTTCACCCCACTCAGTACACCCCACTCCCTTTCCTGAGCAATGGGTGCAAGGCTAGAGGGTGTGCTGGAGGCAGACAGCTCACCATGTAGACCCTGAAGGCCTCTGAATGTTCAGTGGGCTTCACTCTGGTTCCACATGGTCTGGCACATGCTGGTGATGTGGGGACTTTCTTTCATTCTTTTGAGGTATTTCTGTACCCAGAATGCCTACCTGTAGGTCTCCTCAGCTGCTGTCCAGTGGGCCCAGGAACACCTGCCCTGCACTATCTGTTTAAATCTCTGCTCAATGATGGTCCCCCCGGGTGTCTCCTGGGGAAGGACTTCTGGCTGCCTCCTTACCTGTTAAATCACTGTCTGCTTCGCAAAGTATGTTCTTAAGTTCTGCAGAAGGACTGGATCAGAGCCTCCAGCTCACCAGCAAGACCCTATTCTTCATTTCCTCTTAAAGTAACAGGCACATCTCTGTGTCTTAGAAGATCAGGTGGATGTCTCAGATTACAGTCTCTAGTAGGCTGTGGCAGTTATTACTTATTCTTCTCTGTTACTTTCGCGTTTAAAAAAATTCAGAGTTTGTACACATATGGAACATTTCACACAGCACAGAAAGTAATCACTTAAAAAGCATCAAGTGAAAAGTAATCTCCCAGTCCTAGTCTAGTAGTTTATCATTCCAAGATCACTACAGTTATCTTTCTTTTGCATCATTTCAGATACATGTGATATACATAATTATATTCACATCCATACATATGTGTGTATATCTGAACTTCTAAAATGAAAATAGGAGTTGTGACACAGTGTACCTAATTCTTGGGACTTCAAGGTTTAATTTTTTTTTGAAGATTTATTTATGCGTAGAGCTGGGGTACAGGCCAGAGATGTGGGGGGGGGGGTGAGAGGATTCACCAGAGACAGAGTGGGGAACAGAACAGGCGGATTGACCGAAGTACACTGCCGAGGGGAGCAGCAGGTGAGACAGGAGAGGTCTGCTGTGCCATGTGGGTTGCTCCCTGGCAGGCTGGGGATTGAACTCGTGCTGCAGAGGCTGCGGATTTCTTCATAGTGCGGTGCTCAATCCCTTGCACCATCAGGGTGGCCTTAAGGTTTAATTTTGGACTGTTACACTGGAGATAGTTAAAAGGTGCCCTCACAGGTTTTTTCTCTCCCTCTTTAAAAAGTCACAGACAATGTATTCCATTGTGCAGATCTGTCACAATTTTTGTGAAGCTTGCTCTAGTGGAAGTAGTTTAGGTTGTTTTCTGTCATTTGCTTCTATAAATAAAGCTCCATGATTGTTTCTGGAATTCTCATGATAACATCTATAGAATAAATTCTAGAAGGAGAGTTGCATAGTTGCAGTTGTATCATTTAATTTTTTGATGGATGTTCCAAATTCCCTCCTGCCCCCCCAAAAGGAAGAAGTCTGTCAGCCTGTTTTCCCACCCTCTTGCCAACAATATGCTAGAAAATGTTTTTGTCTTTGCTAACTAATATCGTTGTCTTTGGAAAATGGTTTCAAATGGATCTTGTCATAAATACTCTTCAGCTTCCATCCACTTTCCTGCTGCTGCTTGGTAAAGAACTTAAGTTTATAGGTCTGCTGGGCAACTCCTTCTTCCCTTTAAACAGGCATAGGGTTTTGTTTAATCTTTCAGACTTCCCTGCTCCTCCATTTATTACCAATCATTACTTTAACTTATTCTTTTAGGATCCTGGGGTGCAAGTCATCAGCGCCGGAGGCTTTCAAGGTGTCGAGTAAATAAGAAATGGCAGCAAACATTTCTTGTTAGTGAGAGAGAGAATAAAAGGAATGTCACTCAGGGTTTCTGAGTGCAACTTTGGTTCAATTATCTTCAGATGTTTAAAATCAAGGCTGTTTCCAGACCATTTCAAAGAACAGCAGGGCAACCTGCTGAGAACTGTGTGAAATGAACACCCTGTTACAACTAATTAGTGTTACTGTTTTCCTTGCAGTTGGGAGTGAGAGGAAATATATGAAGGGTGTTTATCCCTTCCTGTAGTAGGAAAGGATTGGAACCACTGGAAAAACCTGGAGGGGGACCCGTCGTATGATTCTTATAGGGTTATTCCCACCTCCCTCTAGTGAATGGCTGGAGCACTTAGGGACCATGTTCTTTTTTCAAGCTCAGTGCTTACTCCTTCTTGGACCCACACGTAGACACTTCAGTGGCTGGTTTTTTTTTTTTTTTAAAGATTTATTTATTTATGCATACAAGAGCTGCAGTACAGGCCAGAAATGTGGGGGCTGAGAGGATTCACCAGAGACAGAGTGGGGAGCAGAACAGGCAGATCGACTGAAATAACTGCTGAGGGGAGCAGCAGGCAAGACAGGAGAGGTCTGCAGCGACATGTGGGTTGCTCCCTGGCTGGCCGGGGATCGAACTCGTGCTGCAGAGGCTTCAGATTGCTTCATAGAATGGTGCTCAACCCCTTGCATCACCAGGGAGGCCCCTCTTCAGTGACTTTTACAGGAGACCTAAGTAAAAAGTCTATTCAATGAAGTCAACAACTATTTATTGAACACTTGCAGTATGTAGATGAGTAAGAAACTGTCCTGGGGACTTTGACTCTTGGCACAGCACTGAGGATAAACAAGTCAGTATTTGGAGCCCCGTGATATTTGAACGAGGAGAGTGGTCATGAAGTTAGATTGGGTTTAAAGAGTGATTTTATTCCTGGCAGGCTTTGAAAATGTGAGCAGGCTGTTTAACTTCTCTTGACCTCCATTTCCTTATCTATTGATGTTTGTTCAAAGAATCACCCAAAAGCATTCACAGCTAGTGGTCAATTCACGGTAGTACATGGGTGTTTCGTAATCAGGGCTGTGCCTAAAGAAGATTCATATGACAGTAGTAAAAAAGATGCTGACGTGAGGGGTGTAGGGAGATAATCAAGATGAGACTGAGATAGGTCAGGCTGCACCGCAGTGACCAGGACTCCCAGCACTGCTGCCTGGCCTGTCCAGCAGCCCAGCAGCATCCTCTGGGCGTCGGGGAAGGAACGACTTGGTCTTTTGTCGTAGCGCTAGTTTCTGCTTCTCACACAGCAAGCATTGACCTAATCAGACAGGAAACTAGATTCTGGGAGGCAGAAAGGTGAGCAGATACAAGCTGACCCTCAAGAAGACAGACGCATAAATAGATAAATGCGCTAGAGTGCTGGGCGCTCTGCCAGGGAGGCACAGAGTGTGGGGACGGAGGAGGGACAGCTGAGCTTGCCTGGGGTAGGAAGGGGCAGCCCGGAAGTCATTTTATTCTCTGGATTCCCACCAGTTTCCTGGCAGCAGGACGCCCTTGCCTGCAATTCCTAGTCCTCTTCCGCTGGCCCCAGAGCCTAGCACACGACCATCCCCTCTCCTGCTCCCTGGCCTCTCCCACCACTGATGCCCGCAGGTCTCAGTCGGGCTGCTTGGTGTCCAGCATGAGCAGCAGCAGAGGCTCCTCCCTCACACCAAGAGGACAGTGAGGACACACCCGGGGATGCTTGATTGCGCCAGCCCGGGCGCCTGCCTCCTCCTCCCTTCAGAGCAGCGAGGAGTGGACATTTGGTGTGGCTGAGTCAGAGCGGCCACTTGTCTGTTTCCTCACACCCACTCAGCCTCGGAACATGAAGGCCTGGTCCCAAGGGCGGTGCTGGGCGCACTTGCCTGCCCGGAGGCTGTGTCACACCCTGTCAGTGGCAGCCCCGGGCTTCTACCCTGCAGCATTCCTGCGGCCATGCCCTCATTTCCCCAGTTTGGCCTCCTGGCCACTCTAACCTGACTTGATGCACAGGCATCAGTGTTTTGGGGGGCTGGCTTCGTCCTCTGGGGCTCGGGGAAGCTGGCAGTGGTGATACCAAGGCCTGGGAACGCTCAGGTTGGTGTCTGGTCCTCCAGGTCAGCCACCTCGAAGGTTCTAGGGGCTGCGCACGGAGGAAGGTGCCGTGAAGCCCAGCTCGCATTCTCTAGATCTGATTCGCCTCCATGTTTCCATCCAGTTGCAAAAACGGCTCGAGCTCCCGAAACTAGAGCTTCCCAGTGTGAATTAGATGAAACCCGAACTGTGTGGAAGGCGACAAGTTTTCCAGCGAGCCTCGCCAGGGTAGCTGGGTGGAAATTCACGTCAAGGCCATAAACACGGCACCAGGGAGAGGCTGCCAAAGCAGAGGCTGAAAAACCTCAGGGGTCCCCGTCCTGCCTCCCCCAAGCCCACTAGTTCCTGCCAGACCCTCCTCTCCATTGCTCTGCCGTCCCTCCGTCTCGGGCTTGTTTTTCTTTCTTCAAGTTTTGTCTGCTCTGGGGACTCTTCAGCTAGTGTGGGGTTGCTGTGGTCTTGCCAGTGGGCTGCTGAGCCTTTTCTCGAGGGATGTAGAGCCGCTGGACACTCCCCAGCCCCCAAGGGCTTCTCTCTGGAAGCCACAGGAAACACACCTTCTGCTGCACCCCGAGACAGTATATCCCAGGTATCTGAACAAGGAGAAGTTGCCCCCTAATTCAATTTTTAGTCAGAGTGTTTGGAACATGTTGAATTTATTGCAGAAATTTGTGCTTGTTCTGGTTTTAAAGTCAGCTCATACCTCTTTCTCTTTTGGTCTCCTTGAACAACACAAGTTCGTTCTGGATTCCGTGGTGATGAACTAGGAGACTGGAATGGGACTGACACTGTTCCGGAGAACAAAGCTCTATTTTGTGCTCGGTGTTAAGGCCGGTTTAGGAGCCGGGTCACTCCTAGCAAAACCACAGTGTCCTACAGCAGTAGCCCCAGGAAGGGCTCAGCTCAGCTTGGCGGGCACAGCTATGGGAAATACCAAGGACTGTCACCTCTCAGGCACCTGAGACATCTTGCCCATTTCATATTCCGATAAAGAAGATTTGCACACCTTCCGAGAGAGAGAGCTGATGTGTGCGCTCTCTCACAGATGTCTGTAAATACATACTCGAATTCTCCTCAAAAGCTCCCTGGACACAGCGGCAGGGGGCATCCTCCATAGCCCAGCAGTCAGAATCGGAAGATTCAGTGAGGTCATGCGATGGCACCTTGCACTTCTTGGGGAGAGCACTTAATGTTGACCTTTCTTTCTTGATTTCACTTCCTTTTTCTTTCTTATTCTTACCTTCTCCCTCAAGGAAAGTCACCAGAGCATGTGTTTAATTTCCCATCTCATATGTGTATATATGCACAGGTATAAAATGGAAGATGTTACATCCTTTGGTGACTGATAAGGCATCTTTTCTCTGAGTTAGAGACTCCCTATTAAATAGTATTTACAAGCTGGGGCACTAGGCCATTGGAAATCAGAAGAAACAGGACTGGCCAGCTGCAGTTGGTGGGTGTTGGTGAGCACCCCAGCACGGCCTAAGTAGGCAAGACATTGGTGAAATGCAGGGTAGACACTGTAGGGATTTGGGCTACTTAGCTGTGAGGAGTGGAGGTGTGTTAGGCTGGTGGCTGCATGTGAGGAGATAGTGGTGTGAAAAGTCCGTGGTGCACTAGATATCAAAATAGCACAATGATATTGGAGCCTGCGACAAAAGGAAAAGTTACTAGTATTGCTGATTTGTCTGGATTAGTGACCTTCACTGGCATAACCAAATTTCATAGAATGGGCAACTTACGCGACAGAAATTTATTTCTCATAGTTCTGGATGCTGGGGAATCCAAGATCAAGGTCATTCAGAGTTGGCTTCTGGTGAGGATGCTTTCCTGGCTTGCAGGTGGCTGCCGTCTGCCTGCATCTTCACACTGGGGGTGGGGAGAGATGGAGATAGAGACAGGTAGACAGACAGAAGGGCAGTAGACAGACAGACAGATTGTTTTCTGTTTTCTGGTGACTCTTCTTGAAAGGGCACTAATCCCATTATGAGGGCCCCACCCTGATGATCTCATCCAACCTAATTACCTCCCAGAGGCCCCATTTCTAAATATCACTTTTGGGGGTAGAACTTCAACATACAGTTTCTTTTTTTGGAGGTAGTCACAGTCTATTTAATATTTATTTAATATTATTTAATATTTATTTAATATTTTGTTCATTGCAGATTTTGAATTAAAAATATTCTGTTAAGATACTATTTTGATGACAGAATTTTTTTATACCTCCTTAAATTTTGAGTTCCAAGCCAATGCCTTACTCACCTCATCTTAGTCCTGAATCTGCTTTAGGAAACCCCCAAGTCCTAGATCTGGGGTGAGGGCAGTGGGCCATGGCATCACCCTGAGATAAATGGTCAAAGTCTGACCATTCATTGAATTGATTCAATACTGATTCTACATTTCCTTTTCTTCTTTTGATTATTGTTAAGAGCATGCTTGCATTTTCAACACTTAATTATTTTTATTGTTCTTTAGTACTTTGCATTTCATCCAACTCTGCAATAACTAGCTAAAGGTAATATTCAATAATCAAATCTAATTGCCCAATTTTCTCATATGAATAGAAATAGACAAGAACCAGAGAACCCATTCTGAATCTTCAGCTTTGTTAGGCAAACTTTTGTGTTGTGTTTCACTAATTTATACTTTGCTTCAATTGCTTTCTTGGTATATGTGTATACACACGCACATACAGCACACATGTACGTAAACATACAATCACACATAGATACATATGTTATTGTTTTCAGAACCATTTGTTGGTAAATTGGAGACCTCATGCATGATGCAATCTGTTATATTCAATAGTCCAAATTCGTATTTCTTGATATGTTCTAATTTTTATTACAGAAAATCCTTTTTTTAATCTAAGAGCTAATCCATGATCATGCATTGAATTTGGTTGTCAGATTCCATCAATCTCCTTAAATCTGGAGCAGTTTCTCCTTTCTTTGTCTTGTAATTTTTTGAAGTGCATTGACCAGTTATTTTATAGACTGCCCTTAAATTTGAATTTGTCTGATGTTTCCTCATGTTCAATTCAGATTATCTCTTTTTGGCAAGAATATCACAGAAAGGATGTGCCTTTCTCAGTGCACTTTATCTGGAGCATGTTATATTGGGTTATCCCATTTTGGTGCTATTAACTTAAAATAGTTTTTTGAGAAGACGTCATACAGGTGCTTTTAAAATACATAGAATATAAATTATTCTCTCCAATCTTTTTGTTCCCAGTTTTATTGAGATATAATCAACATGTAACATTGTATGGGTTTAAGGTGTACAACGATGATGGTTTATTATATATAGATATTGTGAAATGACTACCACCATAAGGTCAGTTAGCACATCCATGTCAATGATGTTTACTCTATTCACTTATCCATAGGTATTAACCAATTTGCTTTAATATAAAGTTAGTTTTCTCCTAGTTCATGCCATTTGCAGCAACATGGATGGAGCTGGAAGGGATTATGCTAGCAGAAATGAGTCAGAAGGAAAAAGATAAATACTGGATTGTCTCACTTATATGTGGAATATAGAGAAACCAAACAAAATGGCAATAATTGGGGCCTCCCTGGTCGAACAGGCAGTGAGCGCAGTGCTGTGAAGCTGTCCACAGCCTCTGCAGCGTGGGTTTGATCCTGGCCGGCTGACGAAAAACCTACATGGCACAGCAGACCTTTCCTGTCTGGCCCGCTGCTCCCCTCAGCAGTGTATTTTGGTCAGTCTGCCTGTTTTGCTCCCCACTCTGTCTTTCTCACCCTCCCGCATGTCTGACCTGTGTCCCAGTTCTTGTATGTATGAATGGATAACTCTTAAAAAAAAATGTCGATAAAAAATCAAAATTAGCAAGTTGACCATAGAACTGATCCAAACAGCACAGGAGGGGGTGTGGGGGGCAGACAGTGGAGAGATGAACACAAAGGAATATGGTGATGGTTCGTGGGTGATATGGTGGAAGGAGAAACTATGGGGACTACAACAATGTCAGAAAAAAATTTAATTAATAAAAAAATAAAGTTGTGAAGTTAAATAATTTATGGAGATGCAGTTTGAAACTATAAATGTCTCTTGTTCCTGGTTGTATTTTCACTCAATTGTTTTTGCATCCATTGATAATTTTTATTCCATTTTTATTTAGTTCTAACCATTGAAAAATTTCACTTGAGATTTCTTTGCTGACCTGCGTTGTTGAGAAGTGTGTTGTTTAATCTCCAAGTATTTTGGAATTTTCCAGCTGTCTTTCTGTTGTTGATTTCTAGTTTAATTCCATTGTAATATGGGAGGAGGCATTCTATGATTTTTATCCTTTTGTGTTTGTTCAGGTGTGTTTTGTGGCCCACAAGTTGGTCTATCTTAGTGGCCATTCCTTGTGCACTGGAGAAGGATGTGTTGGATGGAATAGTCTATGCATATCAATTACATCCAGTTGATTAATGGTGGTGTTGAGTTCAGAGATGTCCTTATGGGTTTTTTGCTTGCTTATCTGGCTGCTTCTGCTAGATAGGTGTTGAGATTTCCAATTATTATAGCAGATTCATTTATTTCTCTTTATTCTACCAGTTTTGATCCTCTGTTGTTAGGTAATACACACTACCTAACATTAGATCTGCTTGAGATATTGAATCCCCTCTTACTATGTATTTATCCACTTCATCCATGATAACTTTCCTTGCTCTAGACTTTGCTGCATTGGAAATGAAAACAGCTCTTTCTGTCTTGTTTTGACTTGGGTTAGCATGATGTAGCTCTTCCTCCACCCTTTTACTTTAATCCATATGCATCATTATTTATTTAAAGGGGGTTACTTTTGGATAATATGTAGTTGAGTCCTATCTTTTGATCCACTCTGACAATTTCTATTTTTTTTCTTATTGAGGTAACATTGGCTTACAACACTGTATACGATTTAGGATTTAGGGGAATAGGATCACACCTGTTCACATGTATGTTCCTACCCCACACCCACCACCAAAGCATCCAGAGTCCCCCATCATAGTCCATCCTGGTCTCCCTGCCCCTTTCATCACCCACCTCTCCTGGATGCCTCAGATCTAGACCGTGGTGTTTATAGTGATTATTGACATATATGGATTATTACCTATCCATTATTGCTCATATCTCTTTCTTACCCTGTTCTTCCTATTTTTGGTTTTCCATGCTTTTGCTGCTATTTGTATTTAGTTGAGCATTTTATGTGATTCCATTGTTTCTTCTTTAAAAATACCAATTACAGTTGCTTGTTGATTTTGATTTTTTCTTTATAATCATTAGTCTTTTTCCTGGTTCCTTATTTAGGTTTTCTAAATTCCTGCTATGAGTGAGACCATTCGATAATTTTCTTTTTCTTTCTGGCTTATTTTGCTGAGCATGATCCCTTCCAGCTCCATCCATGTTGCTGCAAATCGCATGAGTTTATCTTCTTTGATTGCAACTATAAACCAGAGACACACTAATGGGGGATGGGAGGGGAGGCGGGGAGGAGAGGAGGGATTAGGGCCAAAATAAGGGTGGGTGGGAATTGTACGGGGAATATAACCAAAATGAAAATGCATACATTGTGCAAAAATGAAAAATGATGTAAGAATGATATAAAATAAAATAAAATATATAAAAAAGAATATTTTAAAAATACTAAAAAAAATCAGTTACACTGAAAAAGTTTTTAATGCTTGCAATATACATTTACAACTAATCCAAATATACTTTCAAATAATATTATACTGCTTTAAAGGTAGTATTAGAATCTTGTTACAACATAATATTCCTAATTCTTCCCTCTTTTCTTTCCCTTGTCTTATTCCTGGCATTCATTTCACTTATACATAAGCAAAATGTATCTATGGACACATGTATAAAAGCATACATAATCAAATATATGTCACCATTATTTTGAACAGATTATTATTGATTAATAAGAAAAATAAAATATAAAATGTTATCTTCACCTATTTATTCTCTAGTGTTCTTCCTTCCTTTATGTCAAGCTGAGCTTCTGACCCACATAATTTTCTTTTTCTCTGAAGAACTTCTTTGGCTATTTCTTACAAGGCAGCTCTATTGGCAACAAATTACCTCAATTTTTGTTTATTTGAGAAAATCTGTTTTTCCTTCACTTTTAAAGGATAAATTTGCAAGATTAGAATTCTATATTGTTCCCCACCCCCTGCCCCAACACTTTAAATATTTCAATCTACTCTTTTCTAGCTTGCATGGTTTCTGAGGAAAAGTCACAAATAATTCTTATTTTTTTAAGATTTATTTATTTATACATACAAGAACTGGGGTGTAAGCCAGAGGTGTGGGGGGTGAGAGGATTCACCAGAGAGAGCAGGGAGCAGAACAGGCGGATCGACTGAAATATACTGCTGAGGGGAGCAGCGGGGAGACAGGAGAGGTCTGCTGTGCCATGTGGACTGCTCCCTGGCCGTGGGGCTTCGAACTCGTGCTGCAGTATCTGGCCATACTTGATAGCACTGTCTTTAACCCCTGCACCACCAGGTAGGCCCAATAATTCTTATTTTTCTTTTTCTATCGGTAAGGCTTTTTTCCCTTCTGACTCCTTTCAAGATTAAAAATGATCTTTGATTTTCTGAAATTTAAAGACAATATAGCCAAGTGTTTGGCATAGATCATCCTTGGAGTTCTCTCGGCTTCCCAGATACATGGCTTGGTATCTGACATTATCTGGCATTAATTTGGGGAAATTCTCAGTCATTATTGCTTCAAATATTGCTTCTACTCGTTTCCCTCTTTTCCTTCAGTTATTCCCATTATGCACATGTTACACCTTTTATAGATGTTCTACAATTGTTGGATATTCTGTTCTGATATTTTCTGCCCTTTTGCTCTTTAAATTCTAGCTTTGGAATAGGCACCACCTTATCCTCAAATTTAGAGAATCTTTCCTCACTTGTATCCAGCCTACTGATATGCCCATCAAAGACATTCTTCATTTATGTAATTTTTTTAAATCTCTAACATTTATTTTTGATTCATTCTTTGAATTTCCGCCTCTCTGTGCACATTTTCTTGCATGCTGTCTACTTCTTCTTTAGAACCCTTAGTGTGTTAGTTGTAGTTGTTTTAAATTTCTGCTCTGATCATTTCAATATTCTTGCCATGTCTGATTTTGGTTTTAATGTTTGTTCAGTCTCTTCACACAGCGTTTCTGTTATTTATTTATTTTTTGTCATGGTATACCTTGTAATGCTTTGTTGACAGCTGGACATGATGTACTAAGTGAAAGGAATTGCAGTAAACAGACTTTTAGTGGTGAGGTGATAAAGTGTGAGGGGAGGAGAAAAATTAACTCCACCAGGGCTTCTTCCATCCTCTTAGGAGAGACAGGATTGCTGGAGGGCACTAGAGTTGGGTGTTTCCCACCTCCAAGATAGGTTAGGCTCTGATAAGACCTCAGGATGTTGGGATCTGGTCAGTAGCTTCTTCTGAGGACAGATCTCACTGAGAGGAGAACGTTCTGGCACATTTCAGAATGGTTCATTCTGCTTCTTCTTCCTGGAAGCGTGGGGGTAGTTCTCTGATCTTCACTAGGAATACATTTGGTGGAGCTCCTGGAGGTAAAGCTCATGAAAGTGTGGCAGTGCCCGTGACTGGGTCCTTTTCAATTTTTAAATCTCAGATTTGTCCCCACTCAGCCTCCAGTAAGTCATCAAGTATAGTTCAGGGTGACTATCTTGGCTCTGGTGCTTGTTTGTTTGTGCATATTGAATTTTCTCTCTGGTACATTGAAAGTCTCATTTTTCTCCTGCCTTTCTCTCCAATTTTGGAGTGAAATTTCAAGTGGTTTGCTCGGTCACATCTAAGAAGAGTTGTTGATTGTTTTCACTTTAATAAGGTTTGAATATGGAGTGATCTCTAGTTCTTTACCTGATAGACGAGAAATCAGGAGTCCATTGATGTTGATATTTGATTTTCATTGTTCTTTCTATATTTTCTAGTTGACCTTTTACTATAAGGAAGAGCTCTTCTTTTTAATTAATAAAATGTATTAATTTGCATCTATCTCTACTTTAATGGACTCATAAACTTATGAGCTTCTCTTTTATTTAATGGATTATAATCTGTTCCTATTGCTATTTATTTTGATAGGCAAATCATTCCTGACTTGATTAGTGGATATTCCTTCAAATTAGCACCTATGAGCTTTCATATGTTTTTATTTTTCTTACTTTCTGATGTAGCAAGATGTTCTAGGCTTGTCTAGTGCTTTTCCTGATCCATTCTTAGAGCAGTATGGATTTTCTTTTCAAGGGAGGTTTTTCTAGCTGAGTATGGAATTTGGTTTCCACGTGGAAAGCCAGCTGCCTGCATGTTATTTGTTATGTCCACCTTACACAGCATATTCTCTGTATGATGTCATCTGTATTTCCTATGAAAAAGTATCATCAGTAGAATCCTTTTCCTTTGTTCTACTTTGGTTTGGCAATCAAGCCTAGGTGTGATTCATCCAAATGCACTGATGTAGCATTTTGATTTAAGTCATTGATTCACTTGGGTATGACTGCATCAAACGTGGTCCCTCCTCCCAAGAACTTTATAGTCTAGTAGGGAAGACAAGAAGAATGTACATGAAGCATAGCAAATAGCAAATGAAATTATATAAATCTTCATCACATTATATGGTTACCAATAGTAGGTTTGTAACAGTTCTGAGGAGGAAATAATGGGTGAGGCTGGACAGGGCAGGTGTGAGTCCACACCTCATAACCATCAGGACAGGAAGCCTTTGCAGGCCCATTATGAACTCTATGCATATTTACTTTGTTTGGAATGATGAACTGTTTTTACATCTGGGTTATAAATCTCAATGGGACACACTTAAGGATAAGCAGGCTATTGTAATTAGCCTTGGTCTCACTAAATCTCCATACAATATTTCTTGGGAGCCTAGAACAGGTTCATGGATTTGAAGAGAAGAACATGACCTTATGTGCTCCTTTTGTGACTTTTTTTTTTCAACTTCTTGATTGTTCTAGAAAAGGGAGCTCTTACTCTTTGTAAAATTGCTCTGTGAGTTTCTCTAAATTTTAGCAGCACAAGTATCACCTCGCAGAGAGCATGCCTGCATTTTTCAGACCCAATGATTTTATATTTCTGCACATTCTAAATGCCTGTGGTCAAGGAACTGCATTATACTTACTGGCATCTCCCACTGTGTGCAGTAATTATTGGTTTTTCTGAAACAACCCCCATTGCTTTTAGATGTGTGAGATGGGAAATATAGTGGTGGAATTTGTTGGCTTGTGTAAATATAAATCTTCTGCTATATTATCTTAATCTCATGGCTCTGGAGTGGGTTAGACTTTCTGTTGTAGAAGCAAAATCACTGTAGCAGTTCTAGATCTCACTGTCCCCAAACAGCTTTTTAAAATGACACTGCCCCCTTTTAGAAAAGAAGATGGCCTTTTATAGAAAGGGGCACCTATATATTGAAAAGTCTCTTTTACATAAAAATAAAGTCATGGCTTAGATGATCTCCAATGTGTTGAGCTATAGACGAACTCAGGACAAAGGGGGACTTTGTGGTCACCCTAAAGTGATAAAATGTAGATAACATCTATGCTGCCTATGAAGACGGTTTCTGGCAAGATGGATTGTATTCTTCACAGTCTGTTCTTGGGGCTCACTCTTGGACCCACTGAATCCTGCAGCTTGGTGTCTTGTAATTCTTCCAACCAAGGCTATGCTTGGGATCCTAGGGGTGTGTTCCTATCCCCAAATAAATACTTGTCAAATCATGCAGCACTTCCAGATAGAATGCTGTGTGCTCCGTTGCAGAAACCAACAGTTGGATTAAGGAAATTCCCCAACCTGAAATGAATATCAGCTTGAGTTATTAAGCCCAGAAATATTTCCTGTCTTTGAGATTTACTGGTAGGCCATGCTTGCCTTAAGTTAAGGGGTCAGTTTTCCTGTAAGCACTTGAGCTCCCTTGCTATTTTGGGTAATCACCTCCTCACACACATATGCTTAGGAAGAAACCAGAGTGTAGTGAGTTGTGTTACTTTGTCCTGTGCTGCATGAGATCTCTCCCTTGGCCAAGTGATACTCTTGATGACCCTTCTGCAATCATGTTGTAGAGCTTTTGATTAGACCTTATTTTATGTAATCCACCCCCATGTTAACAGGAATTCCTCCAAGCGAGGACAAGATCTGACCCGTGGTGGCCGATGACTCTCTCTTGGGATCTCCTGGGGACAGGCTGCTGCTTTTGGAACAGCCGTGTGCCTTGATCTTAATTTATCTGTTGTATTCAATATCATTGGAAGCCAGGAAAAGGTTAAATAACTGACCTCTGTTCCAGGGCTGTGATATCACACCCACTCCAAGCTCCCTTTGATCCTTGCTCTGGCAGGCCAAGTAGGGGAACTCCTTGGTCTTCCTGGGTTCCCAAACATTCATCTGACTGTTGATTTGTGAATTTAGTCTTCAGATTACAGTGTGATTTGATTGCAGGGTAAAACAAAAGGTTTTGACGGTCTACTAGGAAGTAGCTGATCAGACTGATGCTTTCCAAGTGTCTATGTGAAGATTAGTGTTCCTTTCAGTCACCCCATGGCTGTCGTGTGACAATTCCTGAGGGACAGGACATTGGGCTTATACAGTCTTCCTGTTTATGAGAACTTAGAAGGGTAGGCAAGGGCCGCTACAGAGAGCTCACAGTATTCGTGTTCAACTCAATCCCAATCCCAAAAAGATAACTCCTTGGGCCTTTTAATTTTAGCCTGCTTAGGACAAATTCAGATCTGCTGAAATAATGTCTACCTTCATGGGAAGCTAGAAAATATTCCCCAATATTCATTAAAAATTTTCATGTAGGAAAGAGAATTGTTGACTTTCTTGAGGGTGAAAGCCAATAAACCTTGAAAAAAGGAAAAACATTTGCAACAACCCTATATGTAAATGATTAGTGCTGGCTTAGGAAGACATGGGTTCTAGATAATTCCCATGTGCACAACATCATGCATATTATACGTACACAACCTTTCCTGTGAATCTTCCATTCCCGTCTGAAATCTTATTGTGTGAACTCTAAAATAATGAAACTGCATTTAAAAACATGTTTTATAACTAGAATCAATGGCCATGGTGAGTTTTATCACAAAACCAAGTCTTAAAGACAGCATACTCAGCTGGTCACAGGCCAGAAACCAGTCCCTGGCAGTGAAAATAATACCAGTATTGGTTCTCTAGAGTAAGAAAAACGAAATGCTTTCCCTTCCTCCAGCTTCCTTCTGGGGCTGCCTCTGCTATTTCTTTTTTCTTTTTTTTTTTTTAATAGAGGCATGTTTTTATTTATTTATTTGTTTGTTTTGTTTATACAAGCACTGGGTACAGTCAGAAGTGTGGGAGGGTGAGAGAATTCACCAGAGCCAGAGCGGGGAGCAGAGCAGGCAGAAAGACCGAAGTACACTGCTGAGGGGAGCAGCGGGCGGCAGGAGAGGTCTACGTGCCATGTGGGACCCTCCTCTGGTGGCCGGGGAGCAGCCAGGGATCGAACCGGTGCCGCAGAGGCCGTGGGCATCTTCGCAACCCAGCGTTCAACCGCTGCACCACCTGGGACGCCCTGCCTCTGCTATTTCTATCCTGCTCTAAGAAGTCCAGGCTGAGGGTGGATCTAAAGATGGAGCGCGCCATCTTGCAAGTGTTAAAGGTCTTTGGCTGATAGCAGCCTTCCCTGGCAGTTCCTGCTCTTGGTTTTCTGAGAGAGCAGAATCTCAATGCAAAGGAGCTCTTGGTTTTTGTCTTTTGTAGGCTCCAGAGAAGGTTCTTGGTCAAGAAAAAAATTTCATTCAAACTTTTCAGAGGCAGGAGTACCCAAGATTCTATTTGCTGAGCCTCCTCTGGCCCACCCAATTTGAGAGTTCAGCCATTCTTTGCATAGGTGCCCAGTCTGGGCATCTGTGGCGTTTAAGGCTCTGCAGGGCAGGCTGCCTGGGAGAAAGAGAAGGACTAAACACCTGGGACTCATGGCTGCCTCCAGGATTGTAAAAAGTCTTATAAAAAGCGCACCTAAGACTGTGCTTCAGTGAAGGCTCTGGTGAGACGAGCACTCACATTTTAAATAATTAAGAGTTGAGAGTCTTGGTTTCAGTCGGAAGGCGTCGTTCATTTTGAACATTTTTAAAATGTTTTTTTAAAGAGTCACACACCTTGCTGGACACTTGCGTCATCCTCCGCCCCAGCCTCACCTTCCCGGAGTGGAAGGTTCTGCTGGAGTCCCAGGCAGATTGCCGTCGCCGGTGGGGACCGAGCCACCCCACTTGCAGCAGGGGTCACCCGGGGGCTGCAGGCATGGAGAAGCAGCCGGGCACCTCCTGGGACAAGGGACCCCGCATCACGCTGCAACCTTTGGAGAGTCGGCAGCAGCTCGGCAGGTGTGGGCGCAGGAAACCATGTGGGCCCAGCTCGGTGTGAGCTTGAAGTCTCACCCAGGACCGTCAACAATGGGTGTGCAAGGGAGGCCGTGAGGCGAAGCAGAAAATGGCACGCGGGGCCAGCAGGGGCACTGGGCTGACTGGAGGCAAGCTTGGGGCCCTGTGGAGACCCTGCCAGCCAGAGCGAGAGGACCAGGGCCTGGGGTTCCACCAATCTCCTGCCCTGGGCTCAGAGCCAGTGGCTGTTGTTATTGTTACTCAAACCCCCTCCGGGGGCCTTTCTCAGCTGGGGAGGCAGGAGCAGGCCGCCGCTGTTCCCTGGAAGGGCGACGACCCTGATGCTCTTCCCAGGAAAACAAGGTCCTCAGGGCTCTACGGTCGTCTCTGTGAGGACTTAGAGTTCCAGGCTGACGGGGATGGTGTCCCCGGCTACTGTCGGGAGATAAACTCCTTCCCACTCCTCTGCTATCCTTCTGACAGCTGGAATTTGGAGACTTCTGGTATCTTCTAGTATCCAGTGTTGAGGAAATTTATTCCAAACTAGATGTTCTGTGATGCTTCTGATGTTTTTTATTTCTCCCGGCCATTTGTCTTCCGGGGTGGTCTGCTCGTCTGGGCTCACAGCTCGATGGCTTCTGAAGTTTGTAATGATTCTTTCTGTTCGTCAACTTTAAGTTTGTTGGAGAATGAAAATTGCTCGTGGGCACCATGTCGGGAGGGGACAGCATCAATGCCAGTGTCTGTGCACAGTCACCGGGTGGACACGCTGCATTTTCCTGTCCTCTGCACCTCATTTGGCAAAGAAGGCGGCCGTGTGCTGCCATGGAGACTGGCCCGCCTGCTCCTCCCGCGAGGTGCGCTGTGCCTTGTGAAGAGCAAGCTCTATACCTGTGGCGGCTCCTACCCTGTCTCTCGTGGCTCTGCTGCGGGAGCCTGTCTGGTGGAAACTTGCCTGTTGGTGGATGGGGAGGGGCAGGCCCAGACTTAGCATAGTTACCCAGGTGTGAGTATTAGATATTCATTAAAAAATAACAAAAAGTAACAACAAAACTACACCAGATGTGGTGCGGCCCCAGGGCCTGCTAAAGAGCTTTCCAGGAAGGCCTCAGCTGGGCCTCTCTGGAGCTCGCTCAGAGGGAAGGTCCTTATGCTCTCTTCTGCTGCATGGGCAGGTACTGCAGCAGCCCGCTGCCTCTGGTCCTCATTTCAATGTTCAACATCACTTGTCATCAGGGAAATGCAAATCAAAACTACCATGAGATACCATCTCACACCAGTGAGAATGGCACATATTAAAAAAACTAGCAACAACAAATGTTGGCGAGGGTGTGGAGAAAAAGGAACTCCCCTGCACTGTTGGTGGGAGTGCAAACGGGTCCAACCGCTATGGAGAGCTGTGTGGAGATTTCTGGACCTACTAAACCTAGAGCTTCCATAGGATCCAGCAATTCCACTCCTAGGTATTTACCCAAAGGACACAGAAACATCCATTCCAAAGAGCACCTGCACCCCTATGTTTATAGCAGCACTGTTTACAATAGCTAAGCTTTGGAAACAACCCAAATGCCCAAAGATAGATGACTGGATCAACTATGTTTAAGACCAAAACGTGAGGCTATGTTATGTGGGCTCCCGCCCCCGGGCTGTGCGACTGTCACCTCTGAGGGTCTCTAGTCTCCAAGCGCAGCGGGTGATGTTTTTGGAAGTCACGATACTTCCTGCCTCACCTCTTCACTGCTCCTACTAGTGCCAAGAGGTCACAGTATTCCAAATTAAGAGCAAGGTGTTTTATTTTGCTCTTATGCTAAGGGATGGTTTTCCAAGCAAGATATGAGGGTACCATCTCCCAGGTGTACATCTAAAATGCAAATGTACTTCAAGGACCACAGAACGGAATAGTTGAAATTGGGACTGTCTTAGAGAATCTGGATTTGGTGATTGCTGTAAAAGAGAAGCTTAAGGGCATGAAAGAGAAGCTTAAGGCCTTTCTTGCCATGAGGTCGTTTGGAGATCTTGTGAAAGTCATTGAGAGACTTGGCAACAACCTGAATTGGGCGTCACGATTTCAAGGCATCTGTGTTTTCCTCCCATCTGCTCCCCGTTCTCAGGGTAGTGGTGATCTGGACAACCTCAAGCCCCTACACTCAGGACAGTCGAGGGGCAGAAAAGCAGCAGCTGTTACTGTTCTGTTCTCTCAGACTCGAAGGCTTCAGTTAAGGGCCTCAGGCCTCTGGCTTTCGTGAAGGACTTGCCCCCACATTGATGTTTCAAGTCTGGGTGCTCCCCAGCTGGAACCCTGAAATGCTTGTGTGGCATCCCTCAAGAAGGAAACTAACTTGAAAGAAACTCCCACAAAGTAAATCACCAGGACCGGATGGTTTTCATCCAAGAGTTGGGGAAGGAAATGAAGTGCGAAATAGCACAGATACTGATGAAGACATTAGTTCTCCATTAAAACCGCAACTGTGTCAGAGAGAGCGAGTTTGCTAACGGGATGACCTTATTGCTAAAGGGGTGAGATTAATGGCTTATCTGCTACTTTTGAAAAACCTGGTCCACTTGCAAAGAATGACGCGAACAGGAACAACAGCGCAGCTGCCTTTACCCGGAGTAGGTAGGTGGGGCAGCAACGTGGTTCGTGTATAATATCTTGGTAAAACCTTGCAAAGAATATGCGAGTGAATATGTGACATTAGGCTGCTGTCTCCTGCCCCTGGGTCCCTGGCACACACACTGATTGTCTTGGCACTCTTCCCTGTAAGCCTGGGTTGGCCTACGGACTCCCCAGTTTTGTGCTCTTGACTGCCAGCGTCAAGTGACCAGAGTTGACATCCATATCAAGACTCATGTGCCCTCCTTGCTACAAAGATGTGTTTTATTATGGCCCACATTGGCTGCTAAAGCAGTCGTGAATAATGACAAGAAGGAAGTCTTTCACAGGTAGTTTAGTTTAGGAGCATGACAAGAAATATTTCATGATCTTTCTTCTTAGGATAGAGTTCACAGAACATCGATCTCTAGGGATAAATCGTTTCGTGAGAACTGAATCCAGATGTGTAATCCCAATCCAAACCCTGGTAAGGTCTTTGTGGGGGCCAGGGGAGTCACTGCCTCCGAGGCAGCCTGTTTCAGAAGGTTCTTTTGAGAAATGAGGATCAGCAGCAATAGCCTCCATTAAGCATTTCCCTGCAGAATTGAAAGAAAGTTGGAAAGGCTGAATCCTGCAACAGCGGTGACTCTGGGAGCTACAGCAGTGAGGAAAGTTCCAAGGAAAGATCTACACTGAGGCCCAGAGAGAACAGAGACAAGAATGTTGGACCCTGGAGAAGCTCAGTTACTTTTCAGAATTTATGGAAAACCTGAGGTTTCTTGAGACTGGCCTTCATGTCACACTAAGACAGCAAGGGACCTGCTTGCAGGTCTGGGAACCCCATGATCTGTGCCTCAAACATTTTGCCGCTGGATTGAACCAAGCAGCCTGTTGCAGGTAACGATCAAAGCAGTTTGGCTGTAACACCTACCTCACTGCTAGTGGCCTCCTCATAAAGGGGGTGTGATAGGGCATACCCCCCAGAGTGGACTGTAATCTGTTTTGCTTAATCTGTAAAAAGATGCTACAGCCTTTGATTAACAGAGAATCAGGACACAATAAAATGCAACTCAGCAGGGGAGAGACCCTGATTATTCTGTGGTTTCTCATTAGTAACTCGGGGCCTTGCCCTACCACAGCTCATTGACTGGGGGCAGCAGGTGCTGGGCTTCAGAGGCCATGGCAGCCATGAGACAGAGAGGCCACGGATGCTCAGAGCTGAGCGCAGCTCCAACCATGCTGGGTCATCGCTGGCCATGGTTGCATCCGGCGGAAGGAGTTGTAGGTCATGGCATGGGGCCATTTTGTCCAGATCCTTTAGCGCGGGGTTATCACGTTCCTGCGAAGACCAGGTGGTGGCTGCTCAGTGGGCAGGTGCAGAGAAGGAGAGGCGGGCGTCCGGTCGGCTCACTCTGCTGCTCTGCTTCTGAGTTTCAGTTTCTTGTTTAATGGCTGCCGGCAAGTAAATTGGGGCTTAACATGGTCCTAGAGCACAGGGAGCGATCTCTGTGCATTTCACCCCGGCTGAGGATCGCTGAATCCAGCAAACAAAAGGATTCCTTATTCACGTTCCACAGATCAGTCAGCTGAAACTTAGCAGGGTTAAGTGGCTCCCTGAAGGTCAAACCAAGGTCAGAACCAGGCCTCAAACTTCTGCCTGCTGACTCCGAATCCAGGGTTCCTAGCGTTGGAGATGGTAGATAATGGACAGTTCACTTTATTTATCATTCACTTTAATGACAACAGTTTTCAGGGTCACTGGGCAGTGAAAATAGACCGCCAGGGCAAGGAGGTTCTCAGCAGCACGCCAGCTGAGCTCACCGCCATGTTCTCTCTTGGTAGGGTTCTGGTGCCCGGCCTTTGGGGAAGCCTGGGCAGGGAGCTGGCAGCGCCATGTCTGTGCTGGGTCCAGCTTTCCCTGGGCAGTTGGCTTCCCGTGAGGACACTGGACGGGGGTGGAGGGTGCAAGAGGATCTCTTCTGAGGTGTGAGGACCCCTGGCAACATGTATCCAGGGGAGCGACCTGGACATTTGTCCTGTAATAACAAACTTGCTGTGGTTTTGGCACCCAGAGGAGAAAAACAGCCTGAGGTTTTCAGGAGAGGCAGAGGGGAGGAGAGAGAGGATGAAAGAGTAAAAGAGGCAAGACCAAAAGAAAAGCCCCATTTTTCGTTCAACTTAAGATAATATATAATTGCCCTACATTTCATAGTGATTTGATATGGATTATAATACAGAAATTCCACTTATGCCATAGATATGCAGGTGAAATAAAGATAAATGGGAAATAAGGACTCACACCAAGGATGCTGGGGTGATCCCACAGGAGCAAGTTTCGGCAGCCCAGAAAAACAGAACAATTGTGTCTTTGTAAGGGAGACAGCGAAAGTATTTTTATTAAGATGCACCATTAATATCCTGTCGTATTCTTTGGAATATTTGGCCCATTGGAAATATCTGAGTAAGGGGAAATGTTTTACATGACAGCAGAAGTGAGTCTGGAAAATAGACATTTTTCCCACTTGAAGAAAACCTATCGAGCAAATAGTTTTTGTCCCTTTAAAATCGTAGACTCCCTTGAGAATTCCCAAAATACTACACATCCTCTTCCCAGAAAAATGCAAGTTCTTACAAAATCTCACTTATAATTTTAGGTTTCCTAAAAACACCCAAATCCTTACTTTAAGTTAATAACCTCTTCATTTAAACAATTAGAAATTAGATTTTGTGGAATAATTTTTCCTTTACAAGAAGATTCACTGCACGCAACTAAGATGATTGTAACGAAATCAAGGTATATAGCCGGTGTCACACAGAATATTCTGATTTCTGTGAAAGTCCCTGTGGTTAATTGCACATTTATTTTCTCTCAGTCTTTATTGGTTCTTTTAAAGATACTATACAGTGTATACGCTATTGTAGTTTGTAACCGATAGCACATGTAATATTTGATAAAATAAGGTAAATTTGCCCATAATGATAGATTGATTTGGATTAAATCTATATATAGAGAGAATAAATATGGTATATAAAGTAATACTTCCATTTATACAATAGCCCACACGCCATCAATAAACTCTCATCCTCTGGACTTGTGAATTCTTGGAAAAAAATTATTTCCACATGTTCTTAAAACTACTTAAGAGTTTTGACTGGTTGGTGGTCTGTTGATTCTAAATATCTGACCTGTCAAAATGCCGTCTTTAAACTCCGGTGATGCAGAGAGGCTTGGAATTAGCCGGGGCTGAATTTATTATAGAACAAAGGGAGGTGCTGATTAGCACAGCCGTCTGAGCACAGGGGCAGAATAATCCTTGAATGAATTAGATGCCATGAGTCTAAAACCACATTCTCTGAGTCTTGGGTCTTTGCCCAGAAGCGGAGAGAGGCCAAGCACTGATGCCATTTAAATGATGGGGCATCTCCACGGGGCCGTGGGCAGGGACACAGGGTCAGGGAGTTGAGGGTCAACCGGGAGGAAGTATTTTTCCCTGTGGTCCAGGAGAACTGAGGACTTAGACCCGCTCTGCGTGCGGTGAACGCCCAGACCGACAGCTCATCTGATCAGTTAAAGTTAGAGCTTGATCGGCCTGGCGCGGTGGAGAGCGCATTGAAGTGCCAACAAGTAAGATTGTAATTTTTTATCACTAACTAGGAGTAACACTATTTCTTTGCATTTTGGTGGGCTGCATTCAAGGCTAGCATAGAGGCTGCCAAGAAGACGAAGTGAATTAGGAAGCCCTGTCCCTCTAGCAGGCAGGAGTCATGGGCGGGCTCTGTTATTTCTTGGCAATATCCGGTAGAGCCTGATTATTCCCGGGATAGAATTCCAGGGAAATTGACCTTTGTGAGTCATCTATGGACAGGACACTAAACCCACTTTCTGATTGATTTCCCATTATGCTGTCTTTCCTCTCCGCTGGCTGGTAAGCTGTAGAAAAAGCGTGGATTTAAAAAACAGCATTATGTAATAGTGTTGATGGCGTCCCCCAGAAGAGCACCTTCCGGGAAGGAAAGCAACAGAAACACATCATTGTCACCCCCTATCCCTGGGAGCAGCAGCGCTTGAACCACAAGCCCAGGTGCTCAGGAAATCTCCCGTCACTCTGAGATGGGCCGGGACGTGGTGCCATGCCTGCAGCTTCTAAATACAGTTCAGGCTGGGTCATCACGACAGATGCTGTGCTGGCATGGCTTTGGGGTTCAAGTGGGAACTCTGACAGTGCTTAAATGCCACAGCCCCAGGCTCCGAGTCTTCCTGGGCCTGGAAGGGAGAGGCAGCGTAGAGTCTTGTGGGGACGAGGAGAGGAGCAAGCCTGGCAAGGAAATCTTGCTGCCTCGGCGACACCACCGCTCCTTCAGAGGCGACGCACACCCAGCAGCACCCCAGCTATTTTAGAAGCTGTCAGTTTCTGAGTTGCTGACACACTTGGAGGACACTGTCTCTTCAGGGGTCATTCTGACCTTTCAAGGTAAGCAGGCGTGGGACAAACAGAGCAGGCTGCGGCCAAGGTGTTGGCCGAGGAGCGAGCGGAGTTAAGTAACGTGGGCAGGATGACTCAAGGGTCAGGCACCGGGTCAGGGATGGCGTGTTGACTTTGGGATTCCCCAAAGTCTCCCCCCCAGGAGACAGTGTCCAGCAACGCCCTACCTCTCCACCTCTTCTTGTTCATCACCAAAAGTCTGCCCTGGGGTTCACATCTTCTGACAACTCATTCTCTTCCTGGGGAGAGTTTTAGAGGAAGGACAGAAGGCAAGAGAGGTTGGCCCTTTCCTGGAGGGGTCTGGGAACTTGGATTCTCAGTCTTGCAAGTGTCTCCAGCTGGGGTCATGAGTTGTGCATGGAAGGACACTGCCAGTAGGACGGTGTTTTATTTCCCTGCCACTGCTTGATGCCCTGTGCCCCCAAAGTGCATTCCCCTCTGCAACCATAGTGTTAGATTTGAGGTTTTTTGAAGGTGTGTGGGATGGCGGATGAGTCCAGACTTTGGTGAAAAAAGAGCTGGGTCCGTTTCTTCTCTCTGATACTTCTGGGTGAGGGGTGCAGGGCACCTCACTTCAGTCTCAGTGACCTCATTTGTCAGGCCGGGTTTTCATACCCAACTCTGGGCCTCTCCCTCATGTCCTTGGGAGATGCCTTTAGGCACTAAATCTTTTCTGCTCCAGAGTAAGTGCTCTGACAAGGTTGTCAATTTTGAGGCAGGCACCTGTAGCCTCCCAACTCATTTCTGCCTTCCCCACCTCTCCTGGGCCGTGCCCTTGGGATGCTTCTCCAGCCAGGACTGGTCTCTCTGCTTCTCTGTTCAAGGCAAGAGTCTGCTTACCTCATATCCTTACTCAAGAACCAGCCTAGGTTGTTTCTTAGTGGCCTGTCTTGTTCTCGCTTCTTTCAGATCCTGGTCATTTTCCCTCTCCAGTAACGTGGCAGTCATCACGTAGAGAAGAGCGCCCAAAATCAAGCTCTCTAATTTGGAACTTTTACCATGTCTCTGCTTTGCTTCTGCCTGTCTGTCATTTCTCCTGACAACATTCGCTTTTGACCTTTTAACTCCTCGATCTGAATGATACTCATTTTTATTATTTTCTGAACCGTGTTCTCTCCTATTCTACATTGAAATTTTCCTTTACGAGTGTGTACTCCAACTGAAAGAGTACACACCTCCGCGGTCTCAGGGATGGATGGGGAAGTGACTGGGAAAAGGTCTTACCCTTTAGGTCACTTCCCTTTTCAAATGATGGAAAGAGCTAGCATTTCAGATGCCCCCTGTGTGCCAGGAGTTTTACTGAGTGCCGCTGACATTTCTATTATTTTAGATGAAGAAATTGACTTTTAAAAGTTAAGTTGTTTGTCCAAAATCACATCTGGGTCCCTTTGATTCTAAATAAGAACTGCACCTTCTCTTTATCCTGCTGGCAGCATCTTTGGAAATCCTATGTCACTGCATGCAACAGGGGTGCTAGCTTTGTGGGGTGTGGAGGAGGGTCAGCCTCCATCTGTACAGAAGTCACCCTGGTCTGGAAGGAGAGCACATCCCTGCTGAATCCCACCTCTCCCCGGCATTGCCGGTGCCAGCACTTATTGAAAGCCTATTCCTTTCCCCATATTAGCCTCATGCCCAAGGGCACACTATTTTCCGAGTGTCATGTAGAGGAAAGTTAGTATCTGAGACGTTTCTAGATGCTGAACTCTGACTGCTTCTTATAGAAGTGACTGAACACATGCACTGCCAGAAGATAGCAGGCCAGGCCCTGCCAATTAGTTTTAACACAAACTGGGGACAAGCTAGTGGAATTTCAGTGGTTCAGATTATGTGTGGAAGTGACCCTGTTGGGCTTTCATTGGGAACATGGAATTCGATTATGATACCTCATGACTAGGGATTTGTTGGTCTCCTGAAGATCAGAGGATAGCATCCACAGTTCTTCATCTGGCTCCAGCCTGCCCTCCCAGAGCTTCTGTGGTCTCTTGTCTTCTCTTGCTTTGCTAACATATAACATTCATTCTTATTCATTCATTCATTCATTCATTCATTCATTCATTCATTCATTCAATAAAATGGCTTCTTATTGGGTGTATAATTGGTGCCAGACACTGTCCCAGGTGCTGAGGATACCAGAGGAGCAACGTAGATGTGGCCCGAACTACCTGATGTCTGTTGACCCAGTAAGGTCGGCTGACCCAGTAGGGTTGGCTTTGTCACCTTGCCTCTGCCTAGAGCTCCTACTCCTGGAAGATGTTTCCTTCTTCAGTCCCCTTCTCTGTCTTTTCATCTTGCAGACATCTCTTAATAAGGCAGGAAAGAATTACAGCCCAGAAAAACCCTTGGGCTGGAAGGGGGTCTTCTTACTTCTGAACTCATGTAGCATTTGGTTGGTATTTCCTTAGAGACTGAGGCATGAAAGTTAGCATCCATATACATGTCTTTTATTTTTTTAAAGATTTATTTATTTATACATAAAAGAACTGGGGTACAGGCCAGAGGTGGGGGGGGGTGAGAGGATTCACCAGAGACAGAGTGGGGAGCAGAACAGGCAGACTGACTGAAATCCACTGCTGAGGGGAGCAGCGGGTGAGTTAGGAGAGGCCTGCTGTGCCATGTGGGTTGCTCCCTGGCCGGCTGGGGATGCTGCAGAGGCTGCGGATTGCTTCATAGTGCGGTGCTTAACCCCTTGTGCCACCAGGAAGGCCCCATATATGTCTTTTAATAGTGACAAGGTGTTTATGTAAACACACAGCTATATTAGTAAATCATAAGATTTTAACAAAGCAGGTACTAATAATATCCTCATTTTACAAATGATTAAACTAAGGCTGAAGGAGGTTAAGGGAGTTGCTCAAGATCAGACAGCTAAAAAATAAGAAAAGAGCTTTGGAACTTGGTCTTTTGAATTGTCAGCCCCAGCGTGCCATGTGCCATGCTGGAGTTTGACTTTTCTACTTTCAGTTGGCACCCATTCTTCTGCCTCCTGAATGATTTTATAAGTTCCTGAGGACCCAGGTCATATCTTACCTAGCTTTGTACCCCTCAAAGTATCTAGGACATTGCCAGGCCTGGGCAAGATCATCAACAATTATTTGCTGAATAATTCTAAACAGATGAATTTAGAAGATGACCTGTCCAGTACTGTGCGTCAGCCTTGGAACGCTTACCCTCTTCCAACAGGATGGCTCTCTGTGTTTTGGCTTGATATGTTGGGTGCATTTTAAACCTAGTGTAGCTGGCTTGTGGTCTCCTGAGTGTAATTTGAAGGGCACTGCACAGCCCTGGCTACACTGAAACATCAGGCCTACTTATGTGTTTGAAATTGCCACCATCGAGGTACCGACACCCGAAGAAGTTATAATTGTTGCTTGGAAACTAGCTGTTTAGTCCTTTTCTCTGAGCACATGCTTGCGAATTTATTTAGTGGTCTTCAGTGGGAATATTTGAACAAGGTCTAAGACAAGTTCTAGGGCCTTGGGGGAAAGCCTCCTTTTCACCTTTTTCACTTCCTCAGAATTAAAAGACCGTGGTAGAGTCCAGGGTGGAGGGGTATGGTGGCAGAAGGTGGAAAGTAGTTGTGGTTGCAAAGAGCAAACAAACGCTGACTTGGGGATGATGTGTCACTTCATCCAGAAAAAATTCCAAGGCCTCAGGGAGGGGCCTGTGTTGACAGCTGCTGGCCTAAAATTGACTGCTAAATCTCGAAGACCACCCAGTCCATCAGGATCAACTTTTAGAGAAGCTCTGGTGCAAGAGGTATTTCAGGCTGAGTGTTGTCTTGTGGCTTGCAACCAAATTTTGCTTTTGCCATTTGTTCATTTTCATTTTCATCAGGGATATTTTCTGAACCAAAAGTGAAACTCACAAACTTTACTTGTATGGGGAGAATGAAATAAAATATCTGAAATTAGAAAATCCAGGACCCATAGAAAATCCAGGTCCTTTATTTTTTTCTTGGGTTTCCTGATTAACTTGATTATGGGCATATAAGCTGATTGTTAGTTTGATATTTTGCTATTTGAATAGTGCTTTCACATTCCTACTGATCAGATGAATTCTCCGTGGGCATAAATATCCATTTAGGGCTGCAGAGAGCTTTTGGACTTGGACCTCTGAGCAGAGCCAAATTCTGCACAAGTAGGAACTATTTCATCCGCCTCTCCCTGCCTTTTACTGCTGTCCTTGCACATTTCTCAATGTCCAAACATCTTCCAAGTACCTTCTAATGTTATTTTGCTTCTTCGTCAAAGCAAGAGTGCAACATGACAGTGATAGTGATGTTTAGTGATCTGTCTGTCACATTTGATGTTTCGTTCCTAGGGGACTGGAGACAGAATTAAATTACAACACAAAGGAAGCCCTTTTGTGATCCTGCTTATTTACTAAAGAATGGTACGTTGGTGAGGAGACCTAGAATATTCCGGAACATTCCCGATGTGCTGGTGACTAGGGAACACTTTCACCTCACCCTGCTTTGAAGGCTCCCCCTCTCCCAAAAGAACTTCAGACAAGGGTCTGTTTCCAACCGCTGTCTTCGACAGCACCCAGGGCGTTAGCTCTGCACTTCCGGAGGGATATGCACATTGCTCTGTGGTCTGATTCTGAAAACTGGGCCGCAGTCAAGAGTGGAAGGAATATTGACTCCAGAGCCAGACTAACTCAGATTCTACTCTGCTGCCTCCTGCTTATACATATGAGAAAGATCTCTTAATCTTGCCAAGTCTCAGTTTCCTCGTTTGTTATATTTCTTCCTTTTTTTTTTTTTCGCTTCTGCCCTCGAACCATACTGCCACTTGAGAGGCTGAAACTTGAATGACATTGAACCTTTGTCTGATCAACAAGGCATAAAAATGAGCCTCCTGCTTCTTTGCAAAGCCTCTCGAGCAGGGTGAGGTCTGGGGAATGGCTTTGGGACCATGCCCAGGGGGCTGCGGGGCACTGACAGAGGTGCTGCTTGTCAGGTGGAGACTGCTTGAGGCAGCTGAGAGAGATGAGCTCTTAGCCTCCTTAATTGGCTTATTGGCAGGAGAATTGCAGGCTTCAGGTTACCTCCCCCTTTCCCAAATAGAACTTGGAGGGCATGAGGAGCTCAGAGCCCTCATTCCACCACTGAAGTCATCTAACGGGCCCCTTGAGTGTTTGCTTCCATCGTAATTTTAGTTTAATCCAGCCCGGGTTATAGTGCATTCCCTTGAAGCTCTGGACTGGGTATCAAATGTGGGCTCAGCCCGTACTCAGGTTAGTGCCAACTACTGCTCCTGCCATATTTAGAATTACTCTATGAGAAGTTTCATCACCAGCTTTCACTAAGCTACCTGATAAAATCTGACATCCCAGAACCAGTTTCCACTGTAGAGGTCCTCTCGAAATAGGTATTTGCTTAAGCCTGGTACAGAAAGTGCTGCCTGGCTAGAAAAGCTGTGGTAGCTGCCCCAGTGTCTGAGGGAGGTTGAGGTGGCTGTGGGAGCCTTGATTTTACCGACTTAGGCAGTAGGCCCAGAAGTGGCATTGCCTGCCCAATGCCGGGTAGGAGGTACCTCTCAAGATGGTGCCATCCCTGTTGGCAGAGGAGACATGATAGATTGCTGATCATCTATCCAGGTTGGACTTTGCTCTTTTAATTTAGTTTCAATCTAATTTAATTTAATTTCAGACTATTTTCTCTCTTGGGGTGAAACGTGACACCTGTGGTCGGGTCTTAAGGAACTGGCATTTGCACCATCTCATCTCAGAAATGGCTCATCTCTTACCATACTTGACAGGAGTCTGCTCTCGCCTGTCCTCTGCACTGAAACCAGACAGTCTGAGCTCGCTTGCACAGGAGATGTGACAAAAGCACTCAACTCAGTTTTTCGATTTCATAGTCTGGAAATGCAAACAGAACTATTGTCATTTAAAAGAAAACTTTAGTATAAAGTTTCAACTACAAATTTGACATCAAAGTTCCACCTATAATATAAGCCCCTTGTGGTCAGGGATATTTGTGTTTTTGCTGATGTACCAATAATGTTAAAGAGGGGCCCTTACTAAATTTTAAAGAAATCGTCTTTCAAATGCGTTGGATCTGAGCCTCCACCTTCCCCTCCATTTCTTATGTAGCTTCTTCTGCCCACATATGTACTGAGCCCCAGCTATATCCATGTGCTGTTGATGCTCTAAACCCAGCAAATTCACTGCCTTAAATTCTGTCCTTTTAATTTCTGTGCTTTTTCATAGTCATATTTCAACTCCATTCTTAAATGTCACCTTGTGAAGTCTTCTTGACCCTCAAGTCTTGTTGAGTTTAGCTTACAGTTTGATTCATGCAATAATAAAATAGCTTCTTGATTTATATTTTACACATTGCCCAATATATCCTCCCTTCCTCCCTTTTGATGAGGTAGGTAGCATATATTCTCGTGCACATTTTGTGAACGAGAGATGGAGACAAAGAAAAATTGAGAATATCATGAAGTCTTCTTGACCCCCACACACTGGTCCACTTCCTCTTGTCATTGGCTTGCTTGCTCTTCAAAGATCCTTCATGCTTTGCTCCTGTAGTGCTGGAGAACCTATCACAGCGAGTCTCCTTTTGACAGTTGTGAGTCCGTCCTACCAGACTCTGAGCTGCTTTACAGCGAGTGCCTGTTCTAGCTTTACACACACACACACACACACACACACACATACACATCTTTATATTTACAATGTATATGTCATATATGTTAACGTATAACAGTCTATACAAAGTTAATGTCATATATGTTAATGTATAACCTGGTCTGTACAAAGTTAAATACATTCACAAATACGTGAAATTCATTGGAGACAGAACTGATGTAATCTGCATTTTGGTGTCAATAGTATATAAAATAGAGATAATGGTAATAGCACTTGTGTTTGTTCTATTAAATGATGTTATACATTTCAAGTCTTGGATAGTTGCTAACACACAGTGAGTGCTCAGGAGATATTGACCATCATCAACTCTTTGGTTGGGATGGTTTTTGTAAAGTGACCATCACCTCACTGTCCAAAGTCAGTAATGCTAAACAGAATCACAAGATTTTGTTTTATCATAAAGATATAAGCATACTTTTTTGAGCAATAAGTTATTTTCTCTGAGTCCCAAGGAAAGAGTAATAGATAATGATAAGCAAATAGTAAAGGTAGGAATCTAACACTGCTTGTTCATCTCCTCACTCATGAGTGTCAGGCTCCAGGAGTAAATGTTCTTTGTTTCGCTGTAGGAATGATTGACTCCTTAAATCATTAGTTAGGTGGAGGTGAAAATCAGCTGGCAGGCTCTGAAATATGCTTGAATAATGTCTAATTTTGTTACTAACTCAAGCATTTTCTATACATATCAGTCAAATCAACTTCTGGCTGGTTTGGTGTGTCACACTTGGTTGTCTTAAAGCTACGCTGCTAATCCATCCACTAAATAATAAACTTAAAAGGGGCTTGCTAGCACTGCTAATCAGATGTGCGTGTGCCTCGTTATAAAGATTAAGGAAAATGGTTATGTGATTTGACAAAGATCAACGACAGTTAACTTAACCCATTCCATTGTGAGGATGGTCTGCATAGTTGAGAATTGCTGCACTGCACAGCTGGACTTAGCGTGGTCGTGGGGATACCATCCTTGGATCAGTAGGTCATGATATTCTCGATTTTTCTTTGTCTCCATCTCCTCGTACACAAAATGTGCACGAGATTATATGCTACCTACCTCATCAACAGGGAGGATATATTGGGCAATGTGTAAAATATAAATCAAGAAGCTATTTTATTATTGTATGAATCGAACTGTAAGCTAAACTCAATTTCTTTCTGTGGGCACTTAGTGTTATAGATGAACTGAAATAGCTCAGAGTTAGAGAAAGAGTGACACTGTGAACCGATAGTCAGAACCTCTTTTCCTTAGGTTTTTTCCCTTTGGGGGCCGGAGAGGGAAGAGTTATGTTGATTTGACCCTGTGACTCACATGATGTTCTTCAGCGCCTTGTAACCGGCTCAGTGCGGGTTCCTTGTGTTTTCTCCTTTAATTTGCTTAGTTAAGTGTAATGTTATCACTTATGTTCCTGATTTACTGAAATTCCCCTGTTAAAATACTCTTCACAAGGGCTATTTGATAGTCAAGAAGTCTTTCCAGGTCATTCAAATGAGCTCCTAATGGTTACTTTTTGAAGGCAGGAAGTCACAAATTACCAAGAATAAAAGAACTTGAAAACACAGAGGTGTTTTCTGAGCTTCAAGGGGCTGGTTTTGTTTCTGAATGGATGACCTGATTTGGTTGAAATAATTTGCTATGTATTTATTACATTCATGACGTAGGGAACTAAACTCTATATCCTGGTCAGTAGCTGAAATGTTTCATTTGGTTAGCCTAAATATTATATATATAACCATGATTGAGAAATATGTTTTACAAAGGATGAAATTTCATTTTTACCTAGACTGTTGATCTTAACTGAGATTATTATTTTAAGTGTATCAAAGGTATTTTGCTTCATAGGTAGCCCTAGCTACTCTAGGAGTTTTTTTAAAACTGATTTTATAAAATATAATATTAATATTATTTCCAAATTATCATATCTAAGAAACAACGAAGAACAGAAAATGACGTAGTATATTCACGTTATTTGAAATGTGAGCTGGTACTTGGATTTCGTGCATCAAAGCCACTGGACTCTATTTTACCAGGGAGTGAGACTCTAGAAACAAACACAGAGTGTTTCCAGGGAAACAATAAAATCCTCTTCATGAACTAGAATGCCAAGACCCCCACACACTGGTCCACCTCCTTTGTAGTAACTCAGAACTCTGCCCCTCACAGCTGCCTCTCTTGTGGACTGCTGTGGGACACACAAGGCAATCTGCAATTGTATGCAAAACTGTGCAATGTATTTGCCTTGGTCTGTGACTATTTGTGACTGTAAATACCTCCAAAAAGAATCCTATTGTGTAGCTTGGCAGTTCCTAGATTCTGGCACAGTACTGGGCACATAGTAAGTACTCAATAAACACATAATTTATCAATGCTAACTGAGAGAAACTTCTCAAGGATTGGGATTCTGTTTCAAATTATCTCCATGGTACCTCATATGGCACCACATGCTGATAGGTGCTTATTGATTGATTTGATTGAAGCTATAAACAGAAAACCCACTCGATTCTTTAACTTCTATGATCATGTGAATCTGGATTCCCAGGTTTTTTCCTCATTTAACTTGTCTCACGGACTTTAGCTTTCTTCGTTGTCTTCCGCAAACAGTTTAAAGTTGATGCTTCCAATTGGTGTTTCCTGGCTTGTCGCTGAGAGTTGGGCTAGAAGGATTCTGACTGTCTTCAGGACATTAGGTCCTTTTAGTTGCAAGATGAGGAAATAGGTTCATTCTGTCGAGTAACTTGTCCAAGGCAATTACTCCATCCATTTCATGTTCTGTCTGAGTACCCATTTTATTCCAGATGGTAGCAAAATAAAAGTAGAGCCTCTTATTTCCTAGTTCTCCAGCCAGAGTCCCCATTCCAATTCCAACCCCAATTTGGTTATCATTAAACATTTATCACTTAGAGTCACAATACTCCCTCCCCTCCTTCCCTGAGCACACATTGAAGAAAGCACATGTTCAAAATATCTCCAGGGATTTGCTTAGCTTGTGTGTTTCCAGCTTTTTCAGAATGGCAGTTTTCTCTGGTCAGAATTTCGTAACACTTTGCTCCTGAAGGAAGAACAAGATTTTTTTTTTGGAAATCTTGCTTTGAGAAGTTTTTGGAAAACTCATGATATTTGTGCTACAGAGGAGGTCTTGTCATATCACATAAACAAAAGGGGATTTGTGAATCTGTGTCTTGGGGGCAGAAGTATTGTGTTTGGCCAAGTGTGTGATGATGTAATGGCTCTGCTACCACTAAGATGGGGATTTGTCACCCAACAGCAGCTCTCATGCTGGATAAGTAGCCACTTTTCTGTGCTTGAAGAAGACCACAATTAGCCCCTGTTTAACCTAAGGTATAAAATGATAGGCTTAGTCGTGTAAAGCTTAGTTATTCTGGTAAAGGTGGTGAGTGGGCCAGTGGTTGTGAATAAACCAAGGCTTTGGTCAATTACTTCCCTGTTATTTAGGAGTTTGGCTCAGTTCTGCAGTATCCTGAATGTTCTAGCATGAAGGGTGAAGGGTGAAGAATTGGGGAGGGTTGGGGAATGGCACTTTGTTCCCTATGGGTTTTGGAAAGTTATGGGAGATGCTTCCAGAAATGCTATTGGATTTGAGAGAGGAACACATTGGATAGAAGGAATGAAAATAAAAGCTTCTGTGGAAGGGGTTGCTCACAGGCCTCCGTGGAAGGGAGGATGGTCGTGAGAGTGGTAGCATATGGTTGGCCCTTCTGTTGCATCACTTTTTCATTGTGCTTGTGTCAAAGACTGATGCCCAAGAGTTCCTGACCCTTGACAGCACTGAAAAGTCAGTTGTCAGAGTCAAACATGCTGTTTTCCATTTTCATATGTGTCTGTATTTATTTATGGGGAAGCAATCGGATTTCGAGATGTGAAGGGTGGGTGAGCAAACTGGTTTCTTAGGCTTCTAGTAACATTTGGCCTAAGAAAATTGTACTAGTGATCTGAGTTTGGAAAATCTTAGGAGGTTCCGTTTTTGGCGTCCGGCCACTAAAAGTATAAAATGTGAAAACATTACAAAAAAGTCTTTTCTGGTAAATCTGACTCTGGTTTCTCTATCTACATGCCTTTCCCTCCCCCTTCATGAATACAGAAGACGCAGGAACGAAGGACCATCTGGCCCAGCATGCCAACTTTTTATTTGGTTGCTCTCAATCCTACCTTCCTGTTGGATCACCCCTCCCCTCTGCCCATACTTAAGAAACCAATCAAGGTGTCTCCTGAACTCATTTATTCCCTTTGTTTTAACCGCCTTCTTGGGTAACTTTTTCCATATGCTTACATCCTTGCTTCACAACATTTTTTTTTTTTTCATTCAAAATGGCCTGGTTGGGCTCTTAGGAAAAGCTATTTATTCAAATATATGACCAAGTGCTTCTAAAGGTCCCAAACAACTTTTTGTTACTTTTGATGGCCAGGATATATAAATGGAGAAAAAATTGCTTTCTAAAAATAGCTGGCTGGTGGGTAGGGGGTGGTGTGCAATTAGAGAACACACTGCTGTTAGCACTGGATCTTACCCCAAGTGCCATGTCTACTCTAGATTTGGAGCTATCGTCTCTAATTGCTCTTCTTATTATTTTAATTTGGCATTTATTTATTCTGTTGCCCCACTTTGGCTTCATTCCCTTCAACATGGTGACATTAGTGCTTTTTATGTTGCCTGTTGTGGACCAATTTTCTTCAGCTGTTACTAAAACTTACTAAAATGCCAGATGTCACGTTGGAAACATGAAACCTGAAAGAAGGTCATAAATCACAAAAACAAACCATAAAAAATATAATAAAATAGCCCGAGTGCTGTGCTCTGGAGCGTCCCAACTTTAAGTCTCCCCTGTTCACCTCCCCCAGCCGGCCCCATCTTCTGGGCCCAGAGGGGAGCTCCCCAGTGTCTCACCTGAGGTCTTATGTTTGTTTTGCAGATTCTGAGCAGAGCACTGGCTCTGACTCTGAGGTGCTCACTGAGCGGACCTCCTGCTCGTTTGACACCCACACTGACCTGGGTCCGGGTGCTGCGGGCCCCGTGCCTGCCACCATGTCATCCATGGAGGAGATCCAGGTGGAGCTGCAGTGCGCTGACCTCTGGAAGAGGTTCCATGACATTGGAACTGAAATGATCATCACCAAAGCAGGCAGGTAAGGTCAAGTGCCTTCAGATGCTCAGAGTCAAAGAACAGAGGATGAAAGTAGGAACTGTTACCTTTTTTTTTTTTTTTTGATGTATATGTGGTAGATAGCGTTGGTGAGCCAAAGCAACAATACTCACTTTTCTGCATCCGAAGATCTTGGCAAAGTGATCTTGTGTTCACTGTGATTTTTGTTTTTTTCTTCTTCCAAGAGCCACTCAATCCTCAATCATCTTTGCCTTCATACACATTTTCCATTTACAAATGTGTTTCAGCTAATACTGGGGACCCATGGTACACAGGTACCAAGTGGTAGGTTCCAACACCAAGTGTTACTTCATTAGATAATGCTTTCAAGAGAAAATGCTTGCTCCCCAAACAATAGCTTGTATCTTCTCAGGATACTAAAGCAGCTGGATGTTTTTGAATGAATTTTGTTTATGGTAAGAATGTGATTTGGCACGTCTTTTGACTCCTGCTTGTTGATCCATTGCATTTTATTGTTGACCTGAAATTATTGCAAAACTTTAATGGTGATTGGGTGTATACTCTTGCAAAGCTGTGTGGGATGATAAAAGTTTTAAAAGCACAGTTTCTCTTGAAATAAGCACGTTTAATCTTTATTGGTATCTTTCATTTCCATAGCCAGGTATCTGTTTTGGATTCATACTCAACATGAGGAGAGTTCTATGAGGTTAGGATATAATATTATATATAGGGATGAGAATGTAAGTTTCATGGGAACCCTATGAGGGAAAATATGATAATCCTAAATATGGGGCCTCCCCTGGTGGTGCATGCAGTTGAGCGCAGTGCTGCGAAGCTGTCCACAGACTCTGCAGTTCCAGTTCCATCCCGGCTGGCCGGCAAGGGTCCCACATGGTGAGGCAGACCTCTCCTGTCTCGCCCGCTGCTCTCTTTCAGCAGTGTATTTCATCAGTCTACCTGTTCTGCTCCCCACTCTGTCTCTGGTGAATCCTCTCACCCTCCCGCACGTCTGGCCTATACCACGGTTCTTGTATAATAAAAAAAGATAATCCTAAATATGGATGGATGGGGATGTAAACTAACTTGACTAAGACCACATGGGTAGTGAAGGCAGCTCCAGATTTCTACCCAAATCTATCTGACTCTAATGCAATGATCTTAACTATTTATAACACTGCACTGTTAAGAACTGGTTGTTTTGGCCTCTTGGATTCAAAATCAAAGTAACTCAGTAATGATAAATTGGAGTAAGCTTTTGAGTAAATATAAATAGCTCATGAAAATTACAACAATTATGTTACTTTCATATTTTCAAAGCACGTTACATAGCCTAATGTCACGCCTACCAGAAAGACCCACCTCATTGATCATCAGCTATTTTTGTGGACAAGGATTGTGAGTAAAAGAATATGTAGGTCAGTCCAGGTTATTTGAATGCAAATAGAAATGCTCTCTCCCCCAATAGAATAAAACACCGCAAAAGCAAGAGGCTAAAATGCATAGGAAATCTTGTTCATTTTCTTTCTTTTCTGGTGCTCTCTTCCTTCTATGAGATTTAGTAGGTGTCTGTGGGGAGCAACTTTGAAGGAGAATTGCTTTAGTTTTTGGCATTGGGATGGGTTTGGAGAAGAGGAATTTTTTTTAATAAGGTTTTCCCATTTTATTTTGGGCTTTTACTTACCATTATTGGTTCTCTATATCCCCATCATTTTTGTTCCTTATGTAATCCCCAGAATTCCTGCACTTCAAAGTGAATTCAGTTCACTTGCATAGCTCCTTGGCAATGCTTCCCTGACCTCATTTGTTTATCTCTTGCTGTGTTCTCTTTTTGTATTCTTACCTCTGAACTTTCATGCTGATACTTAAGTATATCCAGCTATTCCCACCGCAGATATACAGTTTGTTCTTTATTCATATCCTTTTATCTAGATTTAGAAACTACATCTATCACTTCTGTATTTGATAGCTTCAGTTGTAGCTATTGCTACAAGTAATTCTGCCCAAGTCATTCTGGGACAACTCGGAACCAGACAGAGAAGACTGTCTCTTCTGTGAATGTTTTTCATGTTCCTCCTCTTTTCCCCAGTTGACTTCTTCCTTTCACCTCATTTTCCTTCTTACTCAGTGTCCCTTTCAATTTTAATTCCAATTTCCATTTTCTTAGTCACACTATTTATGTGTGACTCTCTGATATTTTACCATTTTAGAAGCTCTCAGTCACTCTCTACTTCTTCTCACACCCAGATCATGATCCTGTTGGTTCAGAACCACTGTAGTCTACACAGCCCTCAATCTTTGAATGTACTGATGGAATCTGTGCAATCAGCACCATGGACAGAGTTGCTTCTAGGGATTAATGAACTGGAAGACAAAATAATTGACTTAAATTCAGTCATAAAATTAAAACCAAATGCATCTCATTTTGTGAATATAAAAGATTGATTTTCCTCTTGGATGTTATGACTTTAGTTGATATTCTGTACTAAACTACTGGCAAAAAGTAAGAAAAAAATTTTTTATAGCACATTCTTAAGAAGAGGTTCAAATAAAGTAAGAATTTTAAAGCATGAGGAAACCTTAGAGATTATCTAGTCCCTTTCCTTTGTTCTATATTTGGTGGGGCTAAAGTGACTTATTCCAGGTCATACAACTCATTCATTTTAGAATTTGGGTATTGGAAAGAGATGGGTATCTTCTTTACTCAAGATCATATAAGTATTAATTTTTATCTTTACTCAAGTAAAGTACTTATCTTTACTCAAGATCAATAAGCAGGTATTGAATTTACAAACATCTAATTTCTTTTCTGGAAGCCATCTCTTTCAATGTAGCACAGACCATATAGATGGTTGAGAGGAATTACATTTTCTTATCTCAGATAACAATGAGAGGACTTTCTCTTCATCCATGGCAAGAGGCTATCCTACCACTTATAAGGCAGTTATAAACCTTTGTTGTGAAGAATGTAATTATTGTCCTACATTTAAACATGTAGGCAAAGATTCACAAATTTTTGGAAATAATTAATGTGAATCAAAGTTTCTAATCTATGCTAAATTAGGAGTAGCCTACCACCAAATTTCTTTAGCTTACCATAAGACTAAAATATAAGATTTTCTAGTTAAACTTGGGTGGGAGGGAGAAAATATAAAATCATAACTGGTAGAAGCTTCTGGAAAGTTACAAAGTAGAAAAGAAGGAATGGTTATTATTTTTGAAAACATTTAAGAATTAACAATCAGAGGACGTTTGCTTTTTGAGTCACTTTTGACGAGTAGTGGGGTGTGAGATCAGCACAGAAAGCTCTTTATGTAAACAACCAGTGCACATTTGCAAGATGGCTGTCTGGGGTCAGAGTATGGTCTATGGCCATGAAATGAAGCAAAGCCAATTAGGCCATATGTGAATCAAGCCTGTGACCTTGACCTCATTAGCACTGTGCTCTGCCCTGCTCGACTAACTGGCCCCAGATGGTTAAGTTTAATGCAGCATTTTGTGTACAAGAACCCTAGAGCACATTTGGGGTAATCCAAAATTTTGAACTGAACACTTTTTATGTCTGGCTCCTAAATGAATGACATACAAAAGAGCTTGATGTTTTTTCTTCTTTCTTATGGTTAAAGAATAGTGAACTTTATTCTAGACTCCCTGAAATTCAATACCTCTTTTGGGCTGCTCTGTCTCCTCCTCTTCAATTATGAGACTAGTTGTGAAGTGCCACATCCTGACCTCACTTGCTTTGGCAAGTTTAACAAGCCATTGTGGTAGAAACAAGGTATTGCCCAGAGGCCACTAGAATTCATTTGGTATTTGCTCCCTGTTCTGCTGGGTCCTTCCTTTGACACACACGTTGACAGCCTGAGAACTTGCAGGAATTTTACTACAGTTTAATGCATTAAAAAAAAAAAAAACTTTGGTGGCCCTTTGTGTGCTAGTGGTACCTTTTTAAAATTCTTTTCTTGAGAAATTATTTTCAGAGTGGCCATTTTCAAAAACAATCAATAAGAACATTCTGATTACTGAGAATTAACTATGATGCATTCCTTAGATTAAAAGAGATGAGTATAAGGTAGTCAAGTACATTAAGTGTAAGAGTATAAATATAATCTTGAATGTTATAGTCTAATAGTGAATGTGTGTGTGGTTATACAAATTGTCTATCTATCTATCTATCTATCTATCTATCTATCTATCTATCTATCTATTGAATACTAGTAATACTAGGGATTAACAATTTTATAAAGCAGGGTCTGGTATGAGTCATTTAAGTGAATAAGTCACCAAACAGATCAATTTAAGTTAATATGAGCTGCTGTTTCAGCTGTATGTCTTTAATGTATTTTCTAGTGGTAACTTCCAAAGTGAAAAAAAAATAAATCAGTCAACTTTGAGAATTAGAGGCTGTTGGGCTTTGGCATCTCAGAGGTCCTAATAAGAACATCTCTAAGCTTTTGCTCCTGCTTCCTCTGACTACTGTGCTTACTCCACATTCCCCTTCCCAGGAGGATGTTTCCTGCCATGAGAGTGAAAATCACTGGCTTGGACCCTCACCAGCAGTACTACATAGCAATGGACATTGTGCCTGTGGACAATAAAAGATACAGGTAATGGTGACTCAGGATGTTGAATTGTGGGCCTCGGAAGCAATTTAGGGCAGTTCTTAAATTCATTAGATGATGCATTTTCAAAGCGTGCACAGTGCAGAGAAACGAGGGATGGAGCATAAACCAGTGGGCTATGAGAGAGCACTGGGCTGTGAGTAGTCATCAGAGGAGCAATCAAGGCTCAGTACTGGTTTGGTCTGGAACCCCTCCACCCCACCCTCCTGCAAAAATCCAAGTAAAATTTTAAGTCGATTAACATTGAAAGTGATTAACAAATTGTTGGATGATCTGGCGTATGACATGAGAAGTGAGTTGAGGGGGTTTATTTTGGAGAGGGGACAGAGAAGCGGGCCAGTGCAGCACATACGTGCTTATATGGGATGGATTACTCTGTGGATATGGAGATGAAGAAATGGAGAATTGGGTAAGTCTTCAAGAAAAACATCTAGTTAGAGAGAATTATTGCTCATTAATATGGGTTATGGGCAAGTTAAGTAACTTTCCTTCAAAATCATTAAAAGCCAACAGAGTCTCTGTGTCTCTTGGATGACTTTATACATTAGACAGAAAAGAGTTGTGACCTCACTGATTTCCGGAGATCTCAATCAAATCAGTGACTCATGGCTCATTTTCGAAGGGTTTAAAATCTGAGAACTTGGTCCTCAGCCCATGAATTTGGAAGTGAGAGCTGAATGGGCAAGACCAAGACTTGCCTGGTGGGGGGAAGGGAGCTGGGCAAGAGAAAAGTGGTCTGGACGTAGGACTTACAAGACCAGATAGTCTAGGGTCTGTCTTAGAGGATCTAGGAGTTGTGATTTGTGTTGTCTCTGTTTAGCTGGGGTCCAGGCCCCATGTAGTTGTTAGGCTTGAGAAGCAGGAATGTGTCAGATCCATGGAGAAAACTACAAGGCAATTGACATAGTGTGGAAATCTGGCCTCATTTGTGATCACAGCATATCACTGACAGTGGCCCTGTGGGAAAAGAATGTGGAAGATGATCATATTCAAAAGTAGGCTCATCTAGGACCACTGGAAAAAAAAGAGAAACTCAGCTTCAAGAATTGGTTTTTATTAATTTCTGATAACACAGTTGATTATGTAGTCCTTTAAAGTCTCTTTGGATCTAATTCATAACAGGACTTAGTAAATAAGTAAGCATGGTTTTATGGAGGCTAATGACTCCCAAGTTTCCAGGTTAGAGATTTATCTGTTTAAATTTTTATATAAATATACCTTGTTTTTACTAAAAATGTTCTTCTTCTTGAAAGAGAATAAAATAATATCCCTTAAAAAAAAAAAAGTAGGCTTATCAAAGACAACACTAGCTGGGAAGAACTGGTGATTATGCTTGCGCTAAGGCAGTAAGATCGAAATGCCTCACCATTCAGAGTCTCAGCAAGGAAATGGTTAACAAGTGAGAGGCGCGGAAGGTCTCCGCACATGGCTGTGTTTTATACGACGATATGGAAGATGTTTTTAATAAAGAACCGAATCCTGAACAAGTGGTCAGTGGATTATATGGTTCGCATTTGAAAGGTGAAAGGTTGCCGTAAAATACCTTTTCCACAGCTCGACACGTGGGTTCAGGATGCCTGCGTGCACGCAGGGGTGCAAGGCAAGGCGAGGGAGAAGAAAGAAAAAGTGTTGTGAGAATGTTTTCCTTGCGAGAGCTGCAGCTTTGATCATTAACCACAGCATTTTTCTGCCCTCCCCCACTCCATCATGCTCCACCTCCACTTCATTTTCCTTGGGTTTCTACCTTTCTTTTTCTCCTTTGCATTCTGCTCAACTTCTGCTCAACCCGAATACTCCGTTTCTGTCATCTGTTCATCTCTCCTGCCTCCCGCCTCTGTGTGTGTCCTGGATTCTGCTCCTTCCTGCATCTGTCTCTGAATTGCCCTCTCTTCCTGTCTCAGATATGTGTATCACAGCTCCAAGTGGATGGTGGCTGGCAATGCCGACTCCCCGGTGCCCCCGAGAGTCTATATACACCCCGATTCTCTAGCTTCTGGAGACACTTGGATGAGACAGGTGGTCAGTTTCGACAAACTCAAGCTGACCAACAACGAATTGGATGATCAAGGGCATGTGAGTCAAAGAATCCCTTTTCTCTTTTCTTCTTTCTTTTTGCTCCAAAGCTGGGTAGCCTCAACTTTTCCAGTGGGTAAAATAAGCATCTCTTACGTAAAGATTCTTTAAAGTAAGCATCGATGTCTAATTTTTCGCCTGTGAACTTCCATTTATTACCAATCTAGCATTTAGCAACTATCTGCTGCACATCAGGTTGTTATCAGGGTATGCTTCAGGGACTTACCGTCAAGGAGTAAAGAGAAATACAGAAAATTCAACAGAAGTGGAAAAAACCTCAGCATTCAGCAGAATAACACAGAGGGAAAAAACTCAGGGAAACAACTAAAGTGACAATTCTGACTAATTTGTCAAAACACAAAAAACCACACTCATTTATAGGAGAGGCCTATAGGACTTTCCAGGTATAACTGGAACCTGATGTTATCACTTCATCTTTGGTAGTAAATCCTACGCTGAGTTCTCGACAAAATCCAGGGAAAACTGAGGTAGCTAAAGCCATGGTTCCTATTTCGAAGGAAGCTGCAGGTTTTGAGGGCAGGAGAATGCACATTTACAGTCCCTTGCTCCTGGCCTAAGACAATGCCTGTGAGTTCAGCAACGGAGCCCTAGCCTGCAGGACTTAAAAACACCATGAGCTCATGCTGCAAACTTGAAGCAGGAGGCAACTGACACCTGTCTGAGATTGAGACATTGTAGTGGAGCGTTGTCTACTGGAGCCCAGACAGTCGTTCTGTCCTGACCCAGTGAGAGCAAACAGCCCACCCACCACTTGTGACCGGGACGCTCTGCTGCCTGGTTCACGTAACACGATCCGATCACGTAGCCCTTCCTGCCTTGAGCAAGGATGCTCATTTCCAGTTCCCTGCACATCCCGCCAACAATCCCTGCTCTCCTGATGCTTCTTTCCTGTGATTGATAGTGCACGAGAGCTTAAAAAGCTGCGTGGACCTTCGAGCCAGGCCTGGCATGGTGTCCCCTTGTCATTGCAGATCATCCTGCACTCAATGCACAAATACCAGCCTCGCGTTCACGTGATTCGCAAGGATTTCAGCAGTGACCTTTCACCCACCAAGCCTGTCCCTGTGGGGGATGGGGTGAAGACGTTCAACTTTCCTGAGACGGTGTTCACCACAGTCACAGCCTATCAGAACCAGCAGGTAAGGGGCTGCCCTTGAGTTTCCTGCTGCATTTTTTTTTTAGATTTATTTATTTATTTATACAAGCACCGGGTACAGTCAGAAGTGAGGGTTGGGAGGGTGAGAGAATTCACCAGAGCCAGAGGGGAGAGCAGAGCAGGCAGAGTGATGAACTGCACTGCTGAGGGGAGCAGCGGGCGGCAGGAGAGGTCTGCGCGCCATGTGGGACCCTCACCCGGCAGCCGGAGATCGAACCGGCGCTGCAGAGCTTCACAGCCCAGCGCTCAACCACTGCGCCACCGGGGAGACCCTGCATCTGCTTTTAAAGGAGCTTGTTTATGCTTTTGGTGAGAAATGCTTAGTCCTTGTACATGGCATTGAGGAGATGGAATAAGAGACACCTGTCTTGCAGTGCACACATGACTTTGGTGATGACAACATGGTAATGCCTAGAAGCTGCTGGCATCATCCAGATTTAGATCAGAGACAAGGTCTTTGACCAAGATGACAGAGCCTCCTAAGTCGATTTCATGTCCTTTTGTACTTGGGCTTTCGTGTATGGTCTCTGCTGCGTCCTAGTATGTGCTCATACCTGCAATTCATCTGTAAGTTCCGAGACTTGGAAGATCTTTTCCTCCTACCTACCATATTCTGCGTGGCCCCCACCAGGCCCCCTCAAAGTCATCCAGCTCCTCAAACTTTTTTTTTTTTTTAATCTTAAATTTTATTTTTATATTCCCCCATACAATTGCAAACGCCCCATTCTGACCCCAATTCTTCCCCTCCCGCCCCCCACCCCCCAAAAAGTGTCTCTGGTTCATAGTTTTTTGTTGATTTTGATTTTCACTTTCTTATATTCATTTTCCTGGTCCCTTATTTAAGTTTTCTAGATTCCTGCTATGAGTGAGACCATCCGGTATTTTTCTTTTTCTTTTTGGCTTATTTCGCTGAGCATGATCCCTTCCAGCGCCATCCATGTTGCTGCAAATTGCATGTGTTTATCTTTTTTGAATGCTGAGTAATATTCCATGGTGTATATGTACCACATCTTCTTGATCCAGTCATCTACTTTTGGGCATTTGGGTTGTTTCCAAAGCTTCAGCTCCTCAAACTTTAAGAGCCACGAATTTCAGACTAAATTGAACTTCATGTGATCACCAGCTACAGCCTAAGATCTGTATGTTTTTACGTCTATTATAAGTTCAGTCATGCCATCAGTATTGATTGGGAACTTAAAATGTTCCAAACCTAGTAGAGAAATAGAGCTGATTCACATATTTCTACTTTAAGAAAAAGTTTCAGTTGCGCAAAGACACATACTGATAATTCAGTAAAATAATTAAATGACAGAGGTATGGACAGTGTGTTTCAGAAAACTAGTCCTTTTCTGAAATAGAGATTTTGTTTATTTTTTTGAAAGTCTGCATCATTGTATTTGGGGTCTCCTTGGAACAAAATCAACTTTTATGACAATATTCAATACTTTTTGCATGGCATACTGTCTTTAGTACTCTGACCATGAAAGCATTAAAGGAAAAACATTGATTTAGCAAATAACTTATGAAGTACTGACAATGTTCCGGGCATAGAGAGGTATGGTACATAATCTTTGGTTCACAAGGAAAGGCTATTTCTATCTTTCATAGCAATTCTGGATAAAATTCCTTTCTTTTTATCTTCAGAAAGAAGATAGAACTTAAATGTTAAGTACTATATGGCTGTTGAGATTTCTCAACAACGGTAAAGAGTTCCCAACTTTAGATTTTCCTTGTGGCTGTTACATTTGCTTCAAAATAGAAAAGCTTTAGTTTCTTTTGGGTGCTAATTAAAAATAATTCAATCCTCCTAAACTCCCTAGATGGTAAAATTGCAGAGGCCTTGGAAGATTCCTACAGCAACTTTTAATAATTAAGATTTTTTTACTCTGATACAGGATAAAGCAGCAATATAGACATAGCCTTTGGGGCACCTGGAAATTTGGAATTAATTTTGGATCAGAAGAAGAAAATAAGAATCTAAGCTCTTTGGGTCACTGGCTGGCCTTCCCAAGACCACCCTAGCCTTTACTTTAATCATCAGTTTCTCATAAAGGCAGAATGTGGCATTAAATATTCCCACCTTGAAATTTAGTTAGTAGAGCAAACTAGAACACTGAAGAATACTCTATTTCCTCAGTGAGATAAGTTCTGGAGCCAGGAGAGCTGACGTGTTAACCCAAATTGAACCTAGAAATTTGTAAATCACAGTGAGAAGGAAATGTGGCTACTTGTAGTCCCTTCTCTGCTCCTATTTTATCTCATCCTTTGACATCATTTGAGTACATTCTACTCATCTAAATATTTCATACATCTGGACTGGGGTGGGGGACTGTGGTGGTTTGGTGGGAGTTGGAGACCATGATTTAAGGTCTTGGGATTTGACAGTGGACAAACCTGGTTTGCTTTCTCACATTCCCACACGTGAATTGTGTGCCTATACTTAAGTTTCTTAGCCCCTTCAACTCGTGTCTCCTGGCCTGAGGATGTCCTGGCCTTAGACCACACTTGGTTGCCATTGCTGTACCGCTGGGTCTCACGGGCACGAAGGAGAGTGGGACATCGTGGAAATTTTAAAGAGTAAATTCTTCTTTAAAGAGAAAGTGGATTATTGGGAATTGTGGGGATGCCTGGCTCACGGAGGAATTATACTCGAAAGGGAACACCTTTGATCTTTGTCTTCCTGTCCTGTTGGTGAGTTCATGTTATGCTGAAATTCAAAGTTGGTGAGGGCCTCCCCGGTGGCTCAATGGGTTGAGCGCAGTGTGGGGACCTGTCGGCAGCCTCAGCAGTGCCGGTTTGATTCCCAGCTGGCCAGAGAGAAACCCACATGGTGAGACAGACCTCCCCTGTCTCGCCTGCTGCTCCCCTCAGCAGTGTTTTCCTCAGTCTGCCTGTTCTGTTCCCCACTCTGTCTCTGGTGGGTTCTCTCACCCTCCTGCGACTCTGGCCTGTACTCCAGTTCTTGTATAAATAAATAAATCTTAAAAAAAAAAAGTAGCTGAGTCATCCTCAATTCTGTGCATTTTGAAATCAAGATAGCAGCTTTGCCTGTTTAACAAGTCCCTGGATAAATTAGCAGGCATGATTGCTTAACATTCCCTGTGGCTATGTAGATAAGGTTTAGTATAATACAGTGCTTTAGAATCATGTGTACTAACCCCAGGTCTTCCCCCGGGGATCCTGAAGTCTGTCCTGAGAGTGAGAGGTGTTACCTAACAATGGTTTTCATTCTTGGCATCATGAAGATGCCAAGTACCATAAACTGTTCTCTTTTGACAGCTCTATCCACCTATTCCTGTTCTCATTTCCCTCAACCTCCTAGAATGAAAATAATCAACACTTATGGCAAAATATTTTGCTTCATATATTTCTTTTCAAGGGAATGGTTCGGAGGCCTACGAAGGCATCTAAAGGAAAAAAGTCAGTGGTAAGTTCTCAGGAACTTGTTGGGAGAAATGCAGTGAAGGAAAGAATATGGAAGGAGTGAAGTTGAAACAAAATGTGCTGAGTCTTCCCAAGGAAAGGCAGTGTCTCGCTTCACCGAGAGCCAGGCGAGGTGTTCGGAGACTTGGGCTTTGGTCGTAATTTTTTCTGTGGTTATGTATGTCGCTGTAAGCAACTTATTTTGTTTTTCTGGGCTTCTGTTTCTTCTTCAAGGAAATGGGCCCCTGACCTATGCTTTCTAAGGTCTGTTAGCTCTGAAATTATGATTTCTCCCTCCTTTACTTCCTGCATGCTATTTAATGAGGGTTGGGAGCAGTTATTTTTAGCAAACAGAGGCAACTGACACATGATTTTCAAGGATTGAAACTGATTGGCTTGTTCATGTCTGTGAAAGATGTTTTAATGCCCACAACATTCAGATCAACACAGCGTTAGCAAGTCCACCCTTGAGAAGTGGGTATTTTGCGGCTGGTACACAAAGTACCCCAAACTTTGCTGTTTGTTTGTGACTCTTCCCAGACCTCTCCGTTGTTCAAATGTGTTTCCCGTTGACCTCAGTCTTGTCACCTAGGACAGACACCAGAATCTCTCCCCATCCAATCTGTCACTAAATTCCGTTGCTTCTACTGAAGGGATATTGTCTTCCTGATCCCCTTGCTTCTGCCTTGTTCTGGGCCTGCCTCCCCCATTCTGACCCATGAGCACTTAACACAGTCACGTGGACAGTAAGCCCTGTGTCTCGGGAGTCATTACATATGCTTATTTCTGGATGAATGTTCCCAAAGCATCATTTCTCTGTCCAAAATCATCATGAATCCTTGGTGCCCGGGGAATAAAAAAATCCAGGCTCCCAAGTCTTTGCATTGGGATTGTCTGTGGCTAATGACCAGCTGCATTTCTAGGCACATTTTCTGTTCATCTTCATTGCACAGCCACAAGAGCTGAGCAATCTAGTTCAGTTTTCACTATTGTTAGTACTTTAGCTTTTGCATGTTCTGTAGATGTTCTAGAAACCCTTTGTCTTTATCTGTCTGAATTCCTTCTATGCTTCAGGTTTAGTGCAAATTCCGACCCTGACAAGCTTCCTTGCAATTTTCAGCTGCCAATGAACATTCCCTTATTCTGTATATGTCTGTGTCTTATTGTCCTTTCCATATTTTGAGCTTTTTGAGGAGAATGTTTCATCTTCTATAACAATCAAATCAGTGAGCCATGGTAGAACACACCAGAGCACAAGTTAAGAGACTTGGGTTCTAGACCCACCTCCGTGTCCCTGCAGACCTGCCTCCACTACCTTTCACCACTCACTCACCTCATCTGCAAAATGGTGGCTTGGTGTGAATTGGTGCTTCTCAGTTCCCCATCTACAGAGAAGTTATTTTTCTGGTTCCCTGAGAGATGAGACAAATAGAGACAGTGGAGGAAGTTTTCATATATTAAGCATTTTCATAGACTGTACATTACTGTATTTTGAACTTTTAAACATTTTTTGATACTAAAATGTCATTTATTTATGAAATAATGATGATAGGACATAGTTGTTATCTCTCTTCACTTGGTAGAATAACACATTGGAGTACCAATTCTGATCTCTCCAATATTTGAGGGGGAGTTAAAGATAATCGATAAAATTCTGAAACTCAGAAACTAAGATGAAGGACACTTCATCTCCACAATTCTAAGATATCTGTGTCTGCCTCATAGTACATAACATTGAATCTATGGCTGGAACAGAGCTGAATAAATGGTTAGCCACCATACCTCTGCTAGCAAGCACCCCATCTGTCTGTGGTTTGCTTCTTTGGATAGAAGTAGTAGGAAAGTGTGAACAAAGAGTTTCTATTTTCATGAACTATTTTATTCTTTTATTTCTTCTTTTCCTATTCCTTCCTCCCACCCATGCTAACTGACCCCACGTTCCGTGCCTGCTAGCACACCGAAGCTATTGTTGCTATTATTTGCTCTCACAGTGCCAGCTTGGCAGGGTCCTGGCTCAGAAGGTATGTTGTGCCCAGAATCCCATCATGGAGAATAAGGTGGTAGAGGTGGGAATAAAGGTGACTCTACATTTCATGGTTTTTCTTGGAAAAACAGGTCCTTGTGAAATGCACAGGGAATTTTCATTGCAGTCTTTTCTTCTCTAAGGGAAAAGGCTGCTAAAATTAGTGTTTTTTCCAAACAGAAAGCTAATTAATTTCAAAAAGTCATAATCCTGTTACGCTCAGGTAATGCAGTCTTACTTCTTTTTTTTTTAAGATTTATTTATTTATACAAGAACTGGGGTACAGGTCAGAGGTGCGGGAGGGTGAGAGGATTCACCAGAGACAGAGGAGGGAGCAGAATAGGCAGACGGCTGAGGAAGACACTGCTGAGGACGATAATTGGCTACATGAACTAGATAGAAAGCCTGAAACCACAGCCAGTTCTGCGTCAGCAAATCCTATAGGATTTCTGACTCACTCATTATATCCTAAGCTACTGAGTCAGTTTTGCTCTAACTTTCCAATCAAATCAGTGCAGAATTTTTAAAAAAATATGGACTTTTAAAAATCCTGATGGAATACATTGCCAACAGTATGATAAAAAATAAAAACAAAATAATGAGGAGTGTTCCTAAGGGAAGGGCTCTTGGCCTAGGTGCTGTAAAACCATGGGTAGGATAGTTGAGTTTCATTGTCTTTGTAGGTCATGCTATTTCTATCTGCTATATCTATCTATGTGCATTGTGAAGTGTACCTCGTTTATTAACTGCTTTGTGTTACTAGGCAAAAAGCAGTGAAAATGATTAAGATGTTTATAGCAGCACTATTTACAATAGCTAAGCTTTGGAAACAACCCAAATGCCCAAAAATAGATGACTGGATCAAGAAGATGTGGTCCATATACACCATGGAATATTACTCAGCAATCAAAAAAGATAAACACATGCCATTTGCAGCAACATGGATGGCGCTGGAAGGGATCATGCTCAGCAAAATAAGCCAGAAAGAAAAAGAAAAATACCGGATGGTCTCACTCATAGCAGGAATCTAGAAAACTTAAATAAGGGATCAGGAAAATGAATAACTATAAGAAAGTGAAAATCAAAATCAACAAAAAACTATGAACCAGAGACACTTTTTGGGGGGTGGGGGGCGGGAGGGGAGGGATTGGGGTCAGAATGGGGGGGTTGCAATTGTATGGGGAATATAAAAATAAAATTTATTATTAAAAAAAAGATTAATAGTGGCAAGCCAACAGCCACCCCCTCGTGTGCTGTAGCCGTTAATAACTCTGATTACACTAATCACTACAATGTCATGGAAATAAAATCAGCGAGAATTGTGCTCATGATCTTGCATTTTCCATGTGTCCTCACTATCATTGGCCCCTGTTTGAACATGGCTGTTGTGGAACAGCTTTAGCTGCACAGGATAGTACAGATCTTGCTCTACCCGGACAGACAAAATTTAAGACTTTGTCTGTAGTGGCTTCAGGGAAACAAATAGGATCGAGGGAGTTGTTTGGTTTATATTCTTCAAGCCTTGTTATGGCTCTGGGATTCATCATCCTTGTTTCCCACATCATCATTCACTCATTCACTCACTCATTCATTGAACAGATATTGAGCAGGGACTGTGCGTGATAGCTTGCTCTGCTGAGTGAATGGCGTGTCAGGCAGACCTACGTCCTATCTAGGTCTTCCAGGGAGAGAGACAAAGAGTAAATTTGTAAACAATGAAATAAATATATAAGTATTAACTGAGTTAGGAGCAAAGAGAATTAAGGAGACTGCAGCTAAAGGGAGTAGCAGAATTATACTTGGGAGGGATGGTTAGACCTCTTTCAGGAGATAATATTTAAAGTGAGGAGATGAGGAATCAGCAAGATGATGATGTGAAGGGCAGAGGAGAGGACTATTGTCTGGGGGGACAGTGACTGTGGGGGGCCTGAGCCGGGAGAGTTTGGCCCCTTCCAGGCAAGGAGCAGCTCAGCTTGGCTGAGCCTGTGGACCGAGTGAGGAGCGTTGGCTGGCATGGAGAGGCAGGAACCAAGACTTGCTGGCCCCGCAGGGCCAAGCAGGAGTTTGGGTTCAATTCTGAGCCTGTTGGTCGTCACTGTAGAGGACAACGTGATCCAAGTATGTGTTAACAAAGACCATGTTGGTTGCTGTGTAGACACGATACTGGACAGGGCCAGGCGTGGACAAAGGAAGATCTGTTTGAAAGTTATTTAGAGTTGTTTGGTCAAGAGACATTGGTGATTGGACTACAATGGAGAAGTTATGCAGTTATATCAGGTCTAATTCATCGTCATGAATGTGGCGCAGGGTTGAAAATTGACTTCTCAAATGTGCCTGACATACGTAAATGTGGGCATGTGGCCTATGTGAATGTGTCTAACATCTACGTGATCTATAATGTAGAGCATGTAGAGAGCAGATATGCCATTATAGAATGTCGTCACGTTATCGTGACATTAACACATGTGACACAAATTAGATAATATGTAATTTTCTGTAGTTAATTTTTCAAAAATGTTTTTTATTGATGTAACCTTGGTTCACATCACTGTTGATGTTTCAGAAGAAGAGGATCCCCTCTCGGGCGCTGTGTTCCCACGGTGCTCCCACACCAGAGTCCACCACCAGAGTCCCGTGCTCCCTCCTCCCTTGTGTCTCCCTCCCCCTTCCTCTCTAGGTGCCTCCATTCAGTGGCTGATTTTCCTAAGAAGCTTTGACCTCTAGGTTGAGGTAGAGGGAATGTAAACTTTGCAGGTCTGTTTGGGTGAGATCTCATGTCATGCAACTTGACTTATTTGGGGTAAATGATCAGTTTTTGTTTTTTGTCCCCAGATTTCTTCCTCTCATCCACTAATCTCGATGGCTTCTGGATGTATGTGTGGGTGCAGGGGGGAGGTGTGGGCTTCTGTGTCCACCTTATGGCTGCTGCTGGTCTCTGCGCTGTTCTCCAGGCCTCTCTGGCCTCTGCAGTGGAGGTCTCGGCCGGGCAGGTCCTTGTGTCCGTATGTTCTACTACGAGCAGATCTGAGTGTGTGCTTTTAACTGTGTCTCCATCTTGAGCAACTGGCCCCCCTGGCTGGCTCAGTCTTGCCTTGGGTCTCGTTCAGGTGCCCTGCTTGACTCCTGCCCAGGCTACTCCTCCAGCATGTCAGGGTCACCCTGCCATCCCTGTGAAGGAAGGGGTGTGCCTCCGAGTCCCTGACACACCACAGAAGGGAAGTCTGGAGACATGAACTCACACCTCTTACTGCCTCGTATATAGATGCTATTTTCACTTTGATGCAGCCACCCCCAAGGATGCAGAGAAGCCCCCCCTGTCAGTCTCCCCACTCCCACCCTTGGATTTGGCTTGAATGGGGGTTGCTAAGGCACGTGCCAGTCTTACTGCTTCACTTCTTTTTTGTCTGTCTCCTCTTTTCTCATATTCCACTGGGACGAAAGGCGAGGACTTTTACTTTTTCCCCACCTGATGAGCCCTCACCTCATGTCACATCCTTATCTTGCACAGGAGTGAGTTTCATGGCTCTGCTATTATCATGGCTCAACTTTCTGTGCTCTAGAAGACTCTGGTAGGATCTGAGTTTACCAGGCTGGCTGTTGCTAAGGGAACCATGGGACTATTATAAAAAGGGATATATCGAGGTGGAACATACGTTGGTTTTCTCCTCCAAAATACCATTCTCATTCCCCTCCGTATTTGCAGACATAGTTACCAGACAGTCATTTGCTGGGATTGTAAGGTGGCTCGTGGCTGGAATGGCCTGCGCTGCCTCCAGGCATCTGAACACCTAAGCAGGGCAATACAGTGTCAGGAATGCACCCTCGGCCAGCAGCCCCACTAGCCTTCTCGCTCACTGGTCCTCTCCCCATGTCCTGTGCTCTGGCCAAGCAGGTCTCCTCCGGGTGTCTTGAGAACGCTTCAGCCCTGCCTGCCTGAAGCTCTGCTTACATAGGCCCTTTCTTACGAAGTGCTTCCCTGGTTCTTTTCTCCCAACCTTTTTTAAATTTTGATTTTAAATTTATTATAATTACCTTTTTTCCCTGGTCCCTTATTTGGTTGCTCTATATTCCTCTTATAAGTGAGAGCATCCAATATTTTTCTTTTTCTTTCTGACTTATTTCACTGAGCATGATCCCTTCCAGCTCCATCCATGTTGCTGTGAATGGCATGAGTTTATCTTTTTGATTGCTGAGTAATATTCCATGGTGTATATGTACCACAACTTCTTGATCCAGGCATCTATTTTGGGGGCATTTGGTTTGTTTCCAAAGCTTAGCTATTGTAAACAGTGCTGCTATAAACATAGGGGTGCAGGTGTCCTTTTGGATTAATGTTTTTGTGTTCTTTCTCCCCTTCCTGTATTTTCCACTAAACTCCTACCCATCATCCCAAGCCTGGCTCACGTGTCACCTTGAACATGAAACCTCAGAGTTCTTTGGCGTGGGTGACCCCTGCTTCCTGGAGGTGCTCACATGCTTTGTTCTTAGTGTAAACCTCATCTTTTTCTGGTTTACATTGTAATATTAGTGCATATGGATTCTTTTCCTTCTAGATTATAACTTTTTTTGGGGGGGTGACAATATACAGATAAATACTGGCTATCTGGGACGCTGTCACCAGCACCACCTGCTACATGCTTTGCACACAAAAGGCCCTTGATAATCAGTCACAACTAACCTAAGCATACTCCAGTAAGTTCTCCCAGTCTCACTTTTGAATCTCTGAAACATGTATGGAGGTGTTGTTTTTCCTAACATTTGGTGGCATTTGTCTATTAAATCTCCATGCTGGCTCGTCGGTTGAGATACAGTTCATGCAGTTTCCCTTAAACAGTGGGAAAGAGATTTTTGGCTATTTCTCCCAGATGCATGAAATAGAATGTCATTATATTTACAGGGGTCTGTGGAGGGCCCCAAAACATGGAAGCACAATCATATATCAGAAACCTCTATCATAAACGAGTTGGTCAGGATAAGCCAACTTGAAAGAGAAAATAAAATATTATAACCCCAACTTGAAAAGAAAATATGGTGTGTGGTTTATTGCTGTGGATTACGGAGCAAGAAAGAACTGATTTTAAGTCAAAAGCAGAAAAGCAGTGACAGTCTTTTAACTCAACACAGTATTTGCACAGCAGACACTGGAATTTCGAAAGCCAAACCTTCAGGCCTCTGCTCTGGTCTATAAAGTAGATGTAAAATTGCCTGGGCTACATTATTAGGGCTACGTTATTAGTGTGCCATTCTAGAAGCAAGGAATGTTTAGGGGGAAAAATAACTTTGTACTTTCAAGTCAGAGTCTGTTTGTCAGAATCTCACATTGCATTTTAAAGACCTTTAAAGACTGTGGCTTTGGGAAATTCCACTCGGACAAAGTGAGAGGGAAGAGAGACTTGGAAAGATTTGCAGCTTAGGAAACAGCTATAGCAGACCTTGTGCTAAGCTCTACAATGATCAGAAATGGAAAGATGATCTTAAATAATGAGATTCCCTTCTTTCTAGAATTTCTCCCCATTGTGAGTACCTGTCCTTTTCTGGGCTCCCTAGTCCCCACCCATCTCTATTGCTCAGATGTAGTAAGTCATCAATATCTGCTTCATTCACAAAGTTATATAAAACACTCCCCTGACCGAGGTTGAAAGCAGAAATGCTAAGCTATACATGGAATTTGTGGGTGTGAGGCTTGTCCTAGTCTCAACACATGAGGGTGTATGTGTTCAACCATTGGAGAGAATGGATTAGAGAAGGACTTATGTGCTGAGTGGATGTGGGATCACCTGCCTGTCTGGGCACAGTTCCTTGTGCCAGGCTCGCCCAGCCTTATGAAGCTGCCTCTGTTTCTTCTGATTTGCTTGTGAGCCTTGGGGACTGAGAAGATGCTTTGCTTCCTGCTCCATCCATCACCTGTTTTTAGATTTTCCTCTGTGTGCAACCTTGACAAAGCCTAGCTACTTTTATGTTTTTGTAAGACCACTTGAGGTCATTCAACAATCCCTAGTGGCAGCAGAGGCACAATGCAGTTGCAATGGGAAAGAAAGCCCCAGAAAGCCCAGACAACTGGTGGAGGTGGGCTGTCTGGTGTCCTGATTCCTTGCCATTGGATTGATGGGATCTACTCATTGGCTCGTTCATCCATCTGCTCCTTCATCAGCTAGCACTATCATGGTGCCACCCGTGTGTAGCGTGGACCTGGCTATTGCTCAGTTGTCCATTCTGATGGCTTTCTCTGGGCAAGTCATTTATCACCGTTTTTTGGGCAAGAAGGGCGAGTAGAGAGAGTTTACAGAGTCACGTACTGGGAAAATCTTGGCTTTTAGGGAGAAGTGGATCAGGTGTGTCAGACATCTGTGTGCCAGGCCCAAGAACTATGTCAACTTCAATTTAAGTTGCACACAAAAAGGAAATGAAATAAAAACAACAGCTCTATTAACAGAGTCTTTTCGTTAATTTTCTAGGCAACCAAAAAAAAAAAAAAACCAACTCAGTTAATATAAATATAATTCATCCTTTTTCGTTTATTTCCAGATCACCAGATTAAAAATAGACCGGAACCCTTTTGCTAAAGGATTCAGAGATTCTGGAAGAAACAGGTAAGAATAGTTGGGAAAAAACCCTCACTGATATTTCTATGATATTATCCGCCTTACTCCCGCCCTCCAAAAACCACTCGTGGCTTTTGACTTCTGGTTTTCCCATGTTATGTCACTGTGCTGACTCAGGAGGAGAGAGACAGAAAGAAGATCCAAGAATTAAGCAGTTGACCCCCAAAAGCTTAAATCATAAGGTCCTTGGTTGATGCATTGTGAATAACCAGATCAAATCCTGCATGGTATTTTTCTCCCTATATCATACTTGGTAATTCAGTCACTTAAAGCCAACTTGATGGTGATTTTTATCATCAAAAAATTGTGGTTTTCTTCTGATAGGCGTCCGTAGGTGGCTACAGCATCTGAGTCATCTTATTTTCTCTGGCAAGGAGATAAGAAATCATGAACAGAAACCTATGATCTTATAGAACTAAAATTTTGCTTAAAAGTTAATCATTTTTCTCTGAAAGTATTTCCAAAATCTATTAGGCATTTTCTGCTTTAGTAAAATGACCTTTCTTCGTGACCCAACATCATCAAGATTGCTTACGATAGAATGAAATGCTTAGGAATTGCCAAAATTTCTAAGACTATTTGCTCCTATTATAAATGGTCTTAGAGACTATGGTATTTTTTTGGTTAATTCTCTTTTCTAAATCCTCTTATCTCACCCTTCCTATATGAAATTAAAATCTGTTATTCAGGGAGAGTTAGGAGAGAACTAAAATTGCCAAGGAAAGCAGATATATCTCAGGTTATTTAATCAGAAAATTTCATTTTATATAAACCATACTGAGACAGCAAATGTAACACATATGTCTTGTAAAATACGTAAGCTTTGTGATAACTATTTAGTGTTCAGTACTTTTTCTAATTTGGGGCAGTTCTTTACCTCTGAAGGAGGTAGGCTGTTAAGAGTCATCGTTGCTATTTTCTCTGCAAGTGTTTACAGATAAAGTATCTAGTATTGGGCCTCCCCGGTGGTGCAGTGGTTGAGCGCTGGGTTGCGAAGCTGCCCGTGGCCTCTGCGGCGCCGGTTCGATCCCCGGCTGCTCCCGGCCACCGGAGGAGGGTCCCACATGGCGCGCAGACCTCTCCTGCCGCCCGCTGCTCCCCTCAGCAGTGTACTTGGGTCTTTCTGCCTGCTCTGCTCCCCACTCTGGCTCTGGTGAATTCTCTTACCCTCCCGTGCTTCTGACTGTACCCAGTGCTTGTATAAATAAATAAATAAATCTTAAAAAAAAAATCTTGCAAAAAAAAAATAAAATAAAGTATCTAGTATTGCATTTAGAATTACCTCTTGAACTACAAAGTTCATTATATTAGAACCCAGATTTATGCTAAGAATCAGTCATGGTCATCATTTCCTCCAAAATAATTTATAAGAACCCTTTTTATGAAACCCCATTGTATATTTAAAATACACACATTTATAGAACATTTTATTTTCCTCAGAAGTTTTCAAGGCCACGTTTATTGAGTAAAGTTCTCTTAAACTTCCAGTTTTCAGATAACAAAGTTGAATAATTTATTCTAAGTCAAGCAACTAGTGGGAGAAACACAGACAACTGCACTCCGGTCTAAAGGCTTTGCTGTTTGGTGATTCCTTGTTTAAAATAAGGCCAAGGCCTTTGTTGTCAGCATTTAGTCAGTGAAGAATGAACACCTGTCCCTTCCATTTACCTGAACATCCTCTTCTCTGAACCAGTTTCCCTTTCTGTCCAGGTCGTAGAGCATAGCTGGGGGCTGCTTCCTGTTCCCTCTCTTTTAGGGATCAGTGTGCTGGGCTTATTAATGACCTTGCCAAGGATAGAGTTCAAAATAGAAGCGTCTTTCCATAAAGAAGTCTCTGGGGCATTTAAGATCTCCAGCTTGCTGTCCCTGGATAGATTTCAGGTTTCTGTGAGTTCCCAGATGTTTAAGTAAACTGTGTGTGTGGATGAGCGAGTGTGCATTTTTCTGGGGCAAGAACTTTAGCTTTATTCAAATTTGCAAAAGTTGCATGACCCAAAGTTAAGGATTTCTGCTCTACACAAAATTCTCCATCTCCAGGAACCAACTCCACTCACCTGAGTTACCTACTCTCATTTTTCCTTTCTTCCAAAACTCCAGTAGCATTTAGCATTTGTTTCTTTTCTTTATATTACTCCAGAGATTATTTTCTTGCCTTCTATTTTTTCTTCCACTTTTCCCACCCCTTATATCCTTGTTTTCCAGATAGGACTTAGAAGAGAAAATTGCAATAGATAGGCTGTGTTGACCAACATTAGCGCTATCCTCTGGGGATTAGAGTTATTCTTGAACCTTGCCAGTAACACCACTGTGTCTTGAAGGATTTGCTGCTGGTCAGAAGTTATGATGACATCTTAGTTCAAGTGCTAAGGTCCCCCTGTCTCCTCACTGCCTCACTTGACACATCATTTGGCCCTGGTCTGCGTCTGCCTGACGGCTGTGAATGTCTTACTACTCTGGACAGTGAAGAGGCCATAGGACAGAGCTCACAGGCACGTTCTGTCCTGCCAGCTGGGTTGTTCCCTACAAGGTCTCCAGGAAAGAACTATGAAGTCTTGTTAGTCCACTCTAATGCTTCATTATTTTTCTGATAGCCTGGACATTTTTCGTTATGTCCTATCAAAATCTACAGGGCAATAATTAGAAATTATACAAGTTACCTGTGATTGAACCAGGCTTTTGTCTTATGGTCTTTCTAATCTTCAAAACAACCTGTATTTTACAGGTGAGGAAATGGAGGCTCAGAGAGGTTAAGCAACTTTCCTAGTGCCACACAGTAAAGGTGGAGCAGAGATTAAAACCCAGATCTGCCTGACTTTGAAGCCTGTGCACTCTGTACTAACAGTTAACTTGACTTCTCTTCAATGGATGTGGATAACAGAATCCTTCTTTTAAAATCTTTCCATCTACTTTAAGAATCCCAGTCAAGTCACCCAGAACCTTCTCTTTCCGAAAGAAAACAATGTGTGTATATGTTCAGCCTGTCTTCTGGACTTTTCCCCATGACTTTGCCATCTACTTTCTATGCCCCTGTAAGTGGGAGATTTTCTAGTAAAGACCAGGAAGACAGGTTGAACTTGACCTTTCAGCTAGCAGGTGAAGCTGTGGTGTAATGACACTGAAGCTCCTTGTTCCACTATGGGGTAAGGATGAATTATTAAAGATAGAAGCCATTTTTGTCCTCCAGTGCTCTGGAAACCTAGATTAAAATAAACTTGTGTGGACAAGTTTGGAGGCCCTTGTATTTTATCTTTAACATGCTCAAAATGACCTGAAGAATCACACTTTAATTCTCACTAGCTGCCTGCAGGAATTGATAAGGGCAAGAATTGTCAGTGTCATTTCGCAGATGGAAAAGATTGATGTTTGGGGAAATAGAGACTTAGTTATAAATCTCCTGGGAACTGGCGGTTCTGTGCCAGTGTCAGAACCAGGTTCATCTTCCAGCCACTGAACATATTTGTTGTCCTTCTTGTGCTAACGGAGTTCTATAAACCTAGGATCTTCCCCATGCATATGAGACATCAGATGACTCATACAGAAGAGCATGACTTGATGAGTTGCATATAAATGTACCCAAAACATACGGATTACATTTCCTTTAAAAACACATGGGCTTAAAAATTAGGGGAGAAAGTGCTTGGCCAATGTTTTTTGGTTTTGCAGAACACAAAACATTTGTGAAATACTCTGGAGTTACAGAATTTGCCAAACCTCAAACCAAAACATGTTCAGGTTTGTCGATCTCAATCCACCCCAGTGCAGTCCAGAGATTCAGGGAGGGACGTGTGTGAGCGGAGACATGGGGAGGACACAGCTGCCCACCATGCCTGCTTTCATTGCCCCAGGTGTGTCTCTCTCGGTCCCCTCAGCCTCTGACTGCAGCAGCATCGGGGTGAGCTCGGGGCCACAGTATTGTCCACCCAGTGCAAGAAAAACTTGAGGGAACAGTGCTGAGGACACTTACTTCCCATTGCTCGTATTTTAATATAAAGAGATATCCCTGGAGCAGTCCCCCTGGCTTCTAGTCCCACCCCTGCCTCCTTCGCCTTCTGGATCTGATCATTGAGACCGGGAGAGGAGAGCAGAGCCTGAGCAACTGCAGAAAGAGCACCTTGTGGGCCCTTTTCATTGTGTGCTACATCCAGCAGAGGCAGCTCAAGTTTTGGAAGCCAATTTATATCAGGGCAGTCCAGACCACTCATTGGGCCTTTTCACCTATGACAGTCTCCAGACAATGTTACAAGCTGTAAAACTGGTCCTGTGGTCTCCATTATGTCGGGCTCCTGTGTCTTTCTCAGAATCCCTTCTGAGTTCAAGAAAACAAGAGGGAATTTCACTGGGCCTCCCACAGGAGACCTGGTGCATCCACAGCCTGCCCTGTGGTGTCGCCATCGACGGAGCAGGTCCTGGTTGTCCTGCTTCTCCAGGGGAATGTCATTCACGGGCTTCAGGGTGAGGTCACCACACTCCAAACTGCACTTGTGGAATTGCTGCTTTCATTGTCACTGTCAGGTGTGTGTGTGTGTGTGTGTGTGTGTGTGTGTGTGTGTGTGTGTGTGAGGTGTGAGATGGGGGAGAGTAATAGACGGTTGGTTCTTCCATAGTGGAGATACTGACATATTTGGCTTCCAGGTATGGTCTCCACAATGTAGGGAATTATTTGTACCTCGACACAGTTCCCCTTTCTAGATTTCTCAGAAGTTATGTGTCCTAAATCTGGCTTTGAGGGGCCTTGGATCAAGCATTGCCCCTGGGCACAATACCAGAGTTGCCTCTGGGTGATTTCTCCCGCCCACGGGGACTATAAATCCTTACTTTTTTGGGGGGGCGGGGTGGGAAGGGGGAGATAGTTTCCCCAAACTTGACATTTATTGTCCCGTGGCCAGCATTGTGGACTGGGCCTCCTCCAGAGTGTAAGCTGCTTGAAGACCGGGACTCTACCCTTGTTCGGTCTCTTTGCTTAGAGTCTTCCCAGAGTGCCAGTGTGCAGGGTAAAGCAGTAGTTGTCTGCTTAGTTCCAAAATAGTAAGCAGAGTTGATGAATGGCAGAGAAATGAAAAACCAGGTAGTCTGGAATGAGAAAGACTCGTGCCAACCCAGGGTGAATCGGGGACAGCAATAGTGGGGAGCTAGTTGGGACACCCTCTAAGGAGGGGAGGAAAAATGAGTCTATAAATAGACTTTGCTTGAAGACGTAGGGCGACGGTGATTCACACTGGAGATGAATTGTTGTTGTAAGACAGTGATCTAGCCTGACTGTAGATGGCACACACACAAAGCCCTTTTGGACATTGGGAGTGGCCTGTGCCCCAGGCCCCCTGGAGAAGGACACCCAGCAGGTGTCAGACCTGTGAGCCCCAGAAGAGGAGGGTCCCAGAGGCTGAGCTCGAGCAGGAGGTTTGATTGAGGAAACTCACTGAGAATGAACCGAGAGGCAAAATGGCATCTTTATGGGTGGCCACCCCAATGGAAAGCCCATTCCAAAGAGAAGACAAAGCCGAAGAGAAACAAGAGTCTCCTGCTGGAAAGTCGCCTTGGGGGCATATCTGTGCCCTGGCCTGGAGAGCCCACTGTGCTAGCCAGAGGGAGGCAGCGCCTGAGCAGATCTTACACTTCAACAGGGACAGGAAGGAGCCGATGGAGAGAGATCTCAGCCCGCAGCTAATGTGAAAGCCTTGTCCCTATTAGCAGTGGCTGCCAAGACTTTACAGAGGGCCCACGTCAGCTTGGGAAATTTTATATAATTCCCAGGGATTGCCTCCAACTCAAACACATACATAAAAAAAGGAGAGGATTAAAATTATGGTGTGTCTAAAAATTGAGAGGTTCTCACAGCTTGTTTTAAAAGTGCCACTGAGTACCTGATACTGGTCGTCCCGCCTCCTCCATCCTGTCCTTGACCTTGGGTTTTGCCCTTAATCGCAGCCTCTGCTGCATCTAAGACCTACCGAGGGGGCTGTTCCCTGGGATGGGGGTACCCTCCAGATGCACCCCGCTGGCAGGGTCCCAGGAGTCACCACTCGTCCTATGATGGGCCCCAGTGGGGAGGCCCTTCTGTGCTGCTGGGGCTGGTGCAGCTTTGAAGGAAGGGTTTGCTTCTTTCTGCAGCCTACCCTTGGAGATTTGAGCCAGGACACTCGAATTCCACAACTTAGGAATTGCCAAAGGGAACCAGTTGTGGCTCCTCTTTTATGGGGAGGCAGGTTGGTCTATATGGATAAGTCATTTGAATAAACAATGGGGCCCGCAGGAGGCAGTGGCAGAGACAGTCTGAGTGGAGCCGTGGGCTGGGAGAGTGGCTGGCGGCCAGTGTCCTTGCTGCGTGGTGTCCCTCTGCATAATGCTACAGTGGCTCATGATCTGAGCATGGAGGCCTTCACTGCGCTGTGGGAATGGACGTACCTGCTCCTGGATGAGAATGGTCACTGAGACTAGTGCTTAACCCAAAGGAAGGACTCAGTCCCTATTGCTGAAGGGGAAGGAGTTGGGAGACGCCCTCTTAGGGAGCCACGCCGTGCCCAGGCCGTGTTCTTGAGTGAAGAGCCACTCCCTTGGGCACAGACTGTAACCCCTGCCAAGGCCCAGCCTCTCCCGACAGCCCCCTAAAGAGTGTGCAGCCAGGAAGAGGAACCTGGGATGAGGACTGAGAAGCCCTCATGAAAAAAGGGAAAATAAGGAGGAAAGTTCAGCTGAAACTCAGCCCCAGGGCCAGGGCATCTACCTGCGATCTGAAAGAAACAGCTTTCCTCTGGGAGTCTGGGAGGAAGGGTGCAGTTGGATCTCAGTTAAAATCTGCTAGTGAGCTCTCTCTTGTAACCAAGAAACTCAAATCTTGTCTAGACCCTTATGCATGCATCTATGCAGCTGAATGTAGGAAAGTCCTGTCTTTGCAGGTCAACAATATAAAATACCCGAAGCTTCATACAATTCCACTTCATATATATATTTCTAGGCATTCAAATCACAAAGATACAAATATTAGTAATCATTTCATACAGCCTCTCCTGGCCCAAGTTTTCCATTCCTATCTCTGAGTTGATGGGTCTCATCTAGCATTTCCCATTCTATGATGACAAGTCTGAGCACGCCGAGGTGCCAGCTTCCAGCGCTTCCAGGCCCAGCACAGCCTGCCGGTCGGCAGCCACCCTCTGCCTTGTCATCTCCATCTCCCTGAACTCCCGCGGCCTCGTGTGTGCGCTCTGGGCCAGCGAGCTGACCACGCGCCTTCTTGCACCCGCGTGGCTTTCCAAGTGACTCCCTCACTTTCAGCCTCTATGAGAAGAAATTTTCATTTCTTTTCCCTTGAGTCATTGACTGTATTTTTCTAGCCAATCTCAATGTGCTCTTTCCTGGCACTCTCCTAGCCCCTGTAGACTTTGCACACTCTTTTGTTATCCCTGGCATGGGCACCATTTCGCACATCTATGGAAGCAATCAGTGCTGGAATGGGCTCCCCTTGGCTGCTGTGGTTCAAGGCTGTGGGCCTTATGCCGGCTTCTGGCTGCAGCAGCCTGCTGGACCCTCGTCTAAGTCTGGAGCAGTTGACCTTGTCCCTTGCCTTATGGTCTTCAAGGCAGTATTTAACATTTGTCTCCACGTTGTTATTTGTTCTCCCTCCTCTGTTATGAACCTTTCTGCCATTGTCCTCTGGACCATGTGGGTTTGCCAGGGAAAGTTGGCGGTGGTTTTATTATCTATGGCTCCTGCCCAGGGATGGTGTCATCTAACAGAGTGACGTCTGTTTAATGGCTAACATATTGGAGGCTGAAATATCTGCAAGATAATAAGCCCACAGAAGCTTGATAGACATGCTTTTGGTTCTGTGAGGAGAGAGAAAAGAAACAGAGTGAGGTAACATGTAGGTCCCCCCACATTCAATCCCAAGCCAGGAGACTGACAAAGCTTTGAATTCCAGGGACGTGAGAATGTTTTCTCTGGTTAGAGGTGCCAAACTGAGCAGACAGTGGGATTTCTCTTGCTTAGGTTAGACTACCTTTCATTGTTTTCTCTTATTTTGCTATTGTTGTGTTTAATAAATCTGCATTTATTAAGTCACAATTGGGAGGGAGCATCATCATGATTTTCACCTTAAAAATAGGGAGATTCAGGTAGGAAGAGTTATCTACCTTGGCCAGGGCCGCACTGATCAGCGCTGGGTTGTAGTCTGAGCCCAGGCTGTCTGCTTCAGACCTTGTGCTTTCAAACCCCATGTTCATCTGGCCTCTGTGTGACTCAGTATTTCCAAGTTAAAGTTAGACCATTCTAGTCAAATATAAAGAAACAAAATATTTTAGTGAGACAACTTGTGTTGTCATGGATTTTTATTGTACTTTTTAAGGCATTGAAAACTCCTTATGGACTGATATTGCTACCTGCTCAGACTTCAGGCAGGGACAGGGCCCCCAAGTTGAGAATCACTAGGTTTGGAAAGATTTTAGCTCAACGCTAAGCATCTCCAGTGGACACCCATTATTGCAAACCATTGTAAGTTACATCAGCAGCAACCAGTTCACAGAGATAGATTTATCGTGTCACCTGGAGTCACGTTTTGAATGGTTTTTTTTTGACAATTTGCAAATCTCTCCATTGAGAGTTCTTTCAGAATTTCCCTGGGCAATAAATATCCCAAGGAATCTAGATGTAGGATCATCCCAAAACCAGTGAAAGAGAAAGGAGGTGGAGAAGGCTTGACTTCACCTCAGTGGACTATGGACAGTAAGGATTGGAAAGTTGAGAGATGGTAATTGTATCTGAAAGAATAGCATATTCTGGCTTTTCAAATAATGGGACAGGAAGAGACAGCAAAGGGGATCAGAGACTCAGGACATCCGGGACTATTTTCAGTTCCCAGAACGTGCCTTCTCTTTCATATTCTGAGTCTTTGTGTATACTGTGAACTCAACTGACAACCCTTTCTGCAGAACATTGCCTAGAACCCTTTACTAATGATCTTAAATAACCAGTATTTTGTGTAACCTTGTGTGAGTTTTCTGGGTGTAGTGAGTTTTCTGTTGCTGGGTGTTCTGTGCCCTCTTCCTCATATCTCCATGATAGAATCTATCACAGTTCAGAAATGAACCATTTACATATTATTCTCTTTTTGTTGAATAGGATATTTCTACAGGGCAAGTGCCCTGTGTCCTTTACGCATCTCTATCCCCTGAATCAAGCAGGTAATTGTTTTCCTGGCTGGATGATTCTTTATGACTTAGTGATTGCATCTGTGTAGACATCCCCCAGCCTTTGACTGTCTTCTATTGAGAGATGACCAACGGTCTTACCTATCGGTGACATACATTCCCTCTGTTACCTGTATCGCCAGCAAATAGTATGGGGAAGAGTCAAAGCTGAGTTAGAAAGTCAGAACTATAAGAGGAGACCAACAGAAAGGAAGAGGAAGAACAACTCTTTATCTGAAGTGAAATTAAAAGCAGAAATCTGCATTGGTGTACCACCTCGTAAGGTCATGGTGCTGAGATTGTTACAATGATCAAATATTTGCTGAGCTTCAAAGGGATGGTTCCACCAGTTTTTCATTATTATTGTTTTGGAATGAGGTTGGAAGGATATTTCTTTGCAGGTTGGCTAATTTTCCAAACCAGTTGATCTCCAGACATCATCAATTTGCAAGAGAGCGCTTTGTCTTTTTTTCCTTTCCCTTCTTTGCTCCCTCCTCTTCAACACATTCCACTGATTGGACCAGTAAGCACACAGAAAAGTCTAAATAGAAGAGCCTGGAAGTCAGAGAGTTGACTACAGCCAAAGACCTGTACAAAGGGGGTTTGGATATGGCCCCTGTTGTCACTGGAGCAAACGGGGAAAAGTGAGCAAGAGGAAGACGCTTGCCAGGTGGGTTGTCTCTGATCACAGACATCAGAGATGACACCAGGTCTCTGTACATTGGACTCAGAAAGAGCCACATGTGGAACATGTTAATGACATGCAGTTACCTGAGTCCACTTTCTTTTTCATCTTTTAGACAATGGATTCATTTTAAAGATAAAATTACGGTAAAATTTTTACACAACTAGGGTGTGATGATGACATGTAAGTAAACTATGAGTAGCTTAGGATACACTTTGATAGCCATCCAAGTGCTGAAGACATTAATGGATAGTTGGCAAGGATTCTTGCAAGACAAGATGTGGACAGCAACTTCTGGTCTCTGCTCGGGGACTCTGACTCCGCTGAAGGTCAGAAACTCTATGACCAGAAAAGAAGAAATCAAAGGAAAACTGAAACCTTCCTGCAAACAGAGAGAAGAAAGGTATAAACAGCTACAGAAGCAATTTCCAAGTGTCCAATACTAGAGAATTCATTCTGTCTTCAGAGTCTTGATTCTGCATCAAGTTGTTTTTCTGAGTTTTAGGCTTAGAAAAATTTAGGGTGCTTAAAATTCATGCAACAATGACTCAGTGGTAAAAGAGAGGATAAGCACTCATTCAACACCTGTGGATAGAGCGCTTGCCCTGTAACAGGCCTTGTGCTAAGCACCGACACATTGAAAAACATGGGATCCCAGGTCGGCAAGCTGCGTGGAGAGCTGAGCTGTCTCGTTATCTTGCTATGTCACGTCACCAAGTCCTGCTAGGCACCACCAGCCCCTGTCAACAGTTTCATCTAGCCCTTGATTCTTCATGGAGTTTGAGGACAGATGGGATGTGGTATATAGTAAACCAATTTAGGATTAGGATTAATTTTTCTAAAAGGAGATATGTTTTGAACTCATGAATAGATTAAAAGTGTAGGATAAATTTATGAGAGATGGCTCCACAGTGGGTAGGAATATGTGATCGTAGGTTCACAACTGCCTCACAACTCCTTCACCAAAATGGCCCTAATTGTGACAGACCCCCGGACTGGATGGACTGTGGGTGTGTCCATATGTGGTGAGTTGTGGGTTATGTTTTTTATGGCCAATGGAGGTCTTCCTGATGAGTATGTGGGGATGTCTGGCCTGGTGATGGAATCAGAGGGTAGATGCTATAGCAGAGATTTCAGCCCAAGGTCAGAAGTAACTTTCTAGTAGATCTGTCAGAAACCTGAATATCTTCCCAAGAAATATTCTATTTTTTAAATTGTACTATTTTTTGAGGAAACATTGGTTTATTACACTGTCTATGGTATAAGGGTATAGGGTGTGGTTACCCACCACACCCAACAGCAAAGCTCCCATAATCCTCCACCACAGTCCATTGGGCTGTTCCCCTCTCTGCTTCTCACCACATCCCTTCCCATTCCGGTAGCCTCAATTCTACAGTAATATCCGGAGGGTTTGTTTTAGTTTAGTTCTGCCTCTTCCTTTATTTTGTTTCTTTATGTTCCACATATGAGTGAAATCATAAAGTATTTGTCTTTCTCCTGATTTATTTGGTTAAGCATAATCCCCTCCAGTTCCACATGTGTTGTCATAAATGTCAAGAGTCCATCTTTTTTATAGCTGAGTAGTTTTCCATTGTAAGAACACATGCATATATACATGCCACATCTGCTGAGTGGACCACTCAACGTATGTTGTTTCCACGAAAATATTGTAAGAGAGATTGATAAATATTTAAGATGTTTTCATATGATACAGAGATACATGACACCCAAGATCCTTCCAAATTTAAAAATCTTTGATTCTATAGTCTTTTAGCTGGATTTTAGATTTAAATATAGTGACTAAATGGTCACGATCCTATATATTAGAGTCGATTGCTTAAATAAAATCTGAATGTCTTTGCCATAGTTTTTTTTTTTTTTTTTTTGCCTGTGATGAAAATTAAGCCAGACTTCATTTTCCATTTCTTCAAATAAAGATAACTTTGGCAGTCTATTGGTGGATTATTGCTTCTATCACTTCAGTATGAAATGAGAAGAGTCTGTACTTTGTCTTTGAGGCAATATTTTTGTCACCATCTTTGGTTCTGGTTCCTGGGAAGAATGGACTGACAGGTGGAACAATAAAGACCCTGCTGTTTGCAGTGAGATTCTTGCACCATGAAAGTGAACCCTAAGAGGTTCTGACGAGCTGCCAACATTCCAAATGAGCAATAAGGTCTAAGCCTGGCCTATCTGTTTCTTATATTCTCGAAGGCTCAGCCTGTTCTATCTGCCCATCCCTTAGGACTCTGAACTCCCTCACTGCCTGGGCACTTTCTCTCCACAAATAGTTTCGTGTACTGTATTCAGCATTAATGTAGGGTGACTATGTGGAGATGTCTTCTATTCCTACTTTTAACAGATTAACAGCTAATAAACACCATGCAACACCCTCTCCTCTCAACCTCTTCTTAAAATACAGAGTTTGGTTTGCCAACGTCGGTGTATTTAAAGCCTCCAAGATTCCAGGGAAGACTTTAGAAAGTTAACTGTGCAAGTAAGGCCTTTCAGAGGGGAAATTTTCCGACACAAAGAGCCAATGGTGGAGAAGTCACTCGCTGAGAAGAAACCTAGGGGATCTTCTAAGGAAAGGATGTTTGTTCTCACTTAAATGAAAGCTTCTCACTTTGTTCTTGGCATGGAGGACAAGAGAACTCTGAAAGTGTTATCACCTGGGGCCAAGAACAGGCCGCAGAAGTTTTATCTCGAAATAGAAGTTTGTCTTTTCTAGGAGGGACACCAGGACCCTTCCAGCCTTTGCAGTGAAAGGACTTAGGCCACTCCACCTTTCTCGTCCACCCTGCCCTCCGTCCCCGAACCTCCTCCTGCACTTAGAAGTGAAGCAGTTAATCACAAACTATTAAAAGCAGCTCCAACTGCTTTGAGAATATGGGCAAACATGTGTCTGAGATATCCCGCATAATTATGTTAAGACAATACACACCAGGACCTGGTCATGTCAGAGAAGGGCGGAGAGCAGGCAGTCTGCACACAGTTCAGGGAACGCAACTTCCAGCATCCGCAAGTGAGAAGCCCGAAGCACTGTCCTTATAAAGTGCCATGTTACGTTGACTCGAGTCTGACCGTCTCTGACATGTGACCCTCCAGGACCAGCTTGACCATTAGATCCCAACAGCACAGAGAAATATTTGCAGAAATGTTTTGGTCTTCTAATTGGGGGATAATTTCTGTAACCAAACTCGTTTTTTGCCTTCAGGTATTTCTTGTTGAAACAGAAACTCAAGTGTACGTGATTCCTTCCCTCTCCTTTTATCTGCTTTGCGTGTCTCTGTTGGGTTAAATTTTTTAAAGATTTATTTCTGTGTAGAAGAAGTGGGGTGCAGGCCAGAGGTGTGGGGATGAGAGGATTCACCAGAGACAGAGTGGGGAGCAGAACAGGTGGATCCACTGAAATCCACTGCTGAGGGGAGCAGCGGGTGAGGCAGGAGAGGTCTGCTGTGCCATGTGGGTCAGCTCCCTGGCTGGGGATTGAACTCATGCTGCAGTGGTGATAGTGCTGAGACTTAACCCCTAGGCCACCAGGAAGGCCCCAGTTAAGAAACTTTTAAGGGTAACAGTGTGACACTAACACGGGCTGTGTCACTGCACAGCGCTAGGGAAACAGTCCACGCTGCACTCTCCTCTACCCCTGATGTTATGACTTTGACCTTTAACACTTAACGTTGCTTTTCATGTAGAGCGAACCTTCTTTGAAGATGATCGACTTGAAACTCTGTTATAGTTAGGACTTGCCTGCTGGCCATCGGGGCAGGGTTCGTGGACCGCCCCCCCCCCCCCGCAGTGCTGTATCTCCTGCAGCTGGTGTCCTCCACACTCACTGCCCCACCCTGACAGACTTGCCATGTCCACGTGTCAGGAAAATCGCCTCAGGGTTTTTAACTTACTGGGGTTACTTACAGTTGCATTCACTTGCTTTTCCTTCTCCCCAGGACTGGCCTGGAAGCAATCATGGAGACATACGCCTTCTGGAGACCCCCTGTGCGCACCCTCACCTTTGAGGACTTCACCACCATGCAGAAACAGCAAGGTAAGGCCTCTGCTTTGTGACACAGCCACGAAGGGAGTGGGACCGGAACTGAATACAGCATGTCCCATCCCAGGCCCAGCAGTGGGGTACATGGAATCTTCTAGAATGAAGAGAACTCGGTAGCTACAGATTTAATGAAAGCATCTCCACTTGTGCAGACAAGCTGGTCCCAGTAGCAGCATTTCACCTGGCGCTTAAAACTATCCCCCTGTCCGAAAATCAAGGTGATAGGTTCCTAATTACGAGCGTGATGAAATAAATGTTTTGATCACGAAGCATTCACATAACTCTTGGTATTTGAAGAGATCTTCGTAATACTTCACATATTCCTCTAGGCAGCCTTTGTGTTTTCTTATTCTAGTTCTGTAGAGGTGAGAAGCTTAATTGCAAACAACAGGAATTAAGGTCCCACTGTGAGCAGGGGCCGCGCAAGCCTGTCTGAATTTTTCCACCCTGGGCTCCCTCCTGTTTTGCTTATGTGGAAATGGACCAGGTGGACATTCCAGTGTCCCCCACCCACCACCCCCAACACACACATGCATTGTTTTGTGATTATCTTCCAATTTCTAATCTCCCTTCCCTTGTAGCTCAGGTTGGAAAAACCTGAGACCAGACGTGCACATGGCCAGTGGGCTGGTGTGAGTCCCTTTCCTCAGCCAGCGGCTGTCCCGGGGTAGGGCCCACTGACCTGGTCCCCGAAGGAAAACTCCCAAGCAGGTGCTTTGTGAGTCTCCCTCTGCAGCCTTCTCAGTCCCCAAAGTGACAGTGGTCAAGATGACAGATCGGCTTATTCGGTTCCATCAAATGACCATCATTAATAGAATCTGAATTTTAGAATTTATGACTGTGATGGGGGCCATTCTAGGACTTGATCATATATAACATTTTCCTTTTAGGGAAGCTTCTAGCAGTTTTCACACTGACTTAGGTTTGTAGCCTAAGTGAATGAAATCGTTCAGGACTTAAAATGAATGCAGTGGTTAAAAGCATAGACTGGAGTCACACAAGTTGGGTTAGTCTCTTATCAACCTCCTTCCTAGCTTTGTGACCTTGGTCAAGTCCTTCATCCTTTCTGACACTCACTTTTTCATCTGCAAAATGGTAAAGGATTAAATGAACTAGGGCATTAAAAAACACGGTGGCACCCAGTACGTGCGCACTGTCACCATCAGCATCCTCTCCTGCATCCCTCTTTTGTCATCTCTTGGATACCCAAGGGGAAGATGCATCAGGGACAGGAGATATTGTTTTTCTGATGATTAGTTATTGAAAACTTGATAGACCATTCATCTTCACAGGGATCAGTTCAGGCAAATGATCCAGAATTTCCATCTCTTTCTTGTTCTCTTTTTTTTTGAAGGAAAAATGGAATTTCTTAGGAAGCGACTTGCTCCCCATAATGTCGTGATAGAAGCAAGGCCAGTACATATTCAGGGTGTGACCACTGCTCTGAGTCTTTCATATCCCGTGGGAGGCAAAGGTTTTATGGGAGTCAGGAAATCTGGGTCCTCATCTTTCATGATTGTTAACTCTGTATCACCTGGATCAAATTACTTCTACTCTGAGACCCTGTTTTCTCACCTGGCAAAGAGGCCATTCATGTAAACACGTCTTATAAACGAAGATGTGACATGCAAAGCTACTTGAGTCTATTTATTTCTTAGGTGACGTCTTGTTTATCTGCCCCGTTGACTTTCCAAGCTCTAGCTAAGCATAGCTATGTCTCATGGAGGATGGTGCTGGAAGACTGACAGGGATGTTGTCAGTTTCCAAGTCCAGCATTAATGGCAACATCATGTTCACTGCTGTGTCCCCAAAGTGACCACAGGGTCTGGCGCCCAGGAAGCGCCTGAAGAACAATGAATGAGGCTACTTGATGGCATTGTGGCCTAGGTAGGAAGGGTCACTGGCTGATGACATCTTGGAGTATGACCTCCTAATATGTTTGTGGATATGAGGTGGAATAATCTTTGGGAATGGTAAATCATATTTCACAGGCACAGACGCTGGGATCCTGACACAACTGCTCAAGTTTCATGGAACTTCTACTGAAAGTTTATTGATATGAAGACCTATTGTTGACACTTTGAAAGCAATGCTCTCAGAGAAACTGAGAAACATCACAATTATTCAGTGACTCCCTTTTTTATTGGTGCAGGGATGAGAGTGGAATTATTGGATACATATGGGAGTGGGGAAGCCAAGACTCCACTAGACAGTTTAATTGGAATACATTTTTGAACTATACACTGAACTTGATCCAGATTCTCATTATTGAAAAATATGCAGCTTGGTTTCTTGATGTTAAGGGATGTAGAAGTAACTTTACCCATCCCTCTCCCCTTAAGAGCTAAGAGTTCCAGCGACTCTGGACAGTATCACTCATAACATGAACTCAGGAGACATAGCTATTGGATTGAACTGTCTTGTGTCACCAGTAGAGTGTGGTGGACTTCTAGTGGGGACCTCAGTGGCCAGTGGATTTTTATAATAATTCCCATTTAGTGAGGAGAGTATTGGCAGTGCGGGCACCAAACTTCAGATCCAAACATGACTAATTCACCCAGGTGTTCACATCGCCTCATTGCTTCAGCCACATGACTATCTGGCCTGTCAAGTGTGCAATCATCTGACATTTTTGTGCTGAGATGGAGGCCAGGTCAATCATTCTGCTTGGATGTGGGTGGGATGCTTTTTTTAACCTTCCCTTGCTGTTGTTTGAATTTCTCATTTGTTAAGACCCATATGTTAATAAAACTTCAAGGAAAGCACATAGGAGAATTAACCACATTTTTGCACAAACTTAAATCCTTCTGTTTTTAAAAGCATATTGAGTAGGGTGTTTAGTTGTTTTCTCATCTGGAGAAGAATGTATGGGATTCATTATTGTGCCTTTTACATAAAAAGATACTGAGGCACAGAGAAGCCTAGAAGCATAGTTGAAGTTAACTGGTGGCAGAACTAAATGGAGAACTTCAAAGCATATCTCCCACTTGACAGGGCAGGCTTCTTACCCCAGGCCACATTACCTTTCTTCATTCCTGCTAGGGATTTACTTGAGCATTAGCCCAAATAGGTGCCAATTTAATTTCATGAAGCCCAGGGTCTGGTTTTACCTTCAGAGACTTTCATTTAGGATCAGCAAGGGAGTGCATACATCTGGAGAATCTAGAGATAGAAATTGTGTATTTGAATACTGCCGGTGTCAGGAACAAAATGCACAAGTCAGGGAAGTTGACTGAGACAATACAGACACGTGAGAAAAAAGAAAATATTTTGAAGACGCGAGGTTAATGACAGCCAAGTTCAACCTGTTGTTCAAATGATGCTGTTTCTGATAAAGACACTATTTATATGGTCAAAACTGAGTGTTTTGTGAATGGTGTCTCCAAGTGATGTGATAACTGAAGCTCCCTGCACCAGTGAGACCAGAGCTGGCAATGCCACCTGGAAATGTCATTGACAGATGTCCTTCTTCTTGACAATTAGCAGACGTCACGGGACCACATTTTAATGCCATTGGATGTTTTAATGTTTGTCAGGTAGTTAGAGAGTTAGGATGATGAGGTCTCTGTTGGTCTGGGGTTTTCATCCGTTCAATTCGCTTAGGGAGAGGGATCAGATACTGAACAAGTGGAAGGTTGGGAACAGAGGGCAGAGCAGTGTACCGTATGGTCACTGCAGTGATTCAGACAGCGGGTTACACAGATGTCACTTATCACTTGGCTAAGGGTAATGCCCCTGAGAAGCTCTGGAGAGGGATGGGGGAGTTTGTCAATTCAACCCACTAAGACAGTTATTTTATTTTTTAAAGATTTATTTATGCATACAAGAATGGGATGTAGGCCAGAGGTGTGGGGGTGAGAGGATCCACCAGAGACAGAGTGGGGAGCAGAACAGGCGGATCTGCTGAAATACACTGCTGAGGGGAGCAGCGGGGAGACAGGAGAGGTCTGCTGTACCATGTGGGTAGCTCCCTGGTTGGGGATCAAACTCATGCTACAGTGGCTGGTGACAGCTTGATAGCGCTGAGACTTTACCCCTGCACCACCAGGGAGGCCCTAAAACAGTTATTGATTACATTTTCTATTTTGTTCCCAGAGTCCTTAATGCTCCATGTGACCAAACATGAGTGCCGGCGCCCCCTCCTGGGGGTGGACACCCGGATCCACCTCTCTGCCACATTCCCCCACCTACCCTATCCAGCTGGGAACAGATTTTCAAAACCACCTGCACTTCTCATTCCCCTGGCTTCCTGTGGCTCCAGGCTTTCATCTTCCCACCTGAATTCACCCTGGGGCTCCTCGTGGTGGGAGCACAGCTGCCAGCAGCCCTGGACCTACATCTTTCTAGGTTTAAATGTGATGGAAAGGCCACGTTCCTCTCTCCTAAAGTTTCTAGTAAAACCTCTCTAGGTCTCATCGGCTCTAATTGGGTCTCTCCTGAAGCAATTATCGTGGTGGGGAAAGAACAGGATACTTGGATTTCCCAAGCCCCAATCACATGCTTCCCCTCGAGTGAGAGGTGAGAGTCGGAGAGGCATTGTTCCCAGTGCGAAAATCAGGTACGAGCGCCAGGACAGAGGCCAGTTGCTTGTACATGACCATAACAGCAGATGAGCAGCTGTGCACCCCGCAGAGCAAGTTAACAGAAAGTGATGACATGGCGGCACCACCTCGAGAACATGGTGGGTGCAGACAGAGGCCAACCCCAGAGGACCAGTTAGAAAGTGGGTATGTGGTGACTATATTAAAGACTATTTTAAAGGGAAAAGACTTGGATCTATGCCCATCATTAAACTTGATGAAGAAGGAGGCCCCTGGGCTCATTCTAAGGTCAAAACCATGGGATCCTATTGACACCACCCTGAATGTTTTACATTTGCGTGTTGAGAAGGATGAGCTTGCAATTCAGGGTAACTCCTGCACTGGAGTCCACAGAGCTGTGTTCATTTCTACCCACTTCTCTGAGGGCCGTGTAGAGGAAGCTGACTTTTTTTTTTTGAGATAAAAATATCTTTAACACCCATATTGAAAATATGAACACCCAGCTACTTACCAGCCATATTTAAGCAGTATTGATTTTGCTTTGAGTAATTAATTTTTTTACCTCACTGTTCAGTTTTGGACAGTTTTGGATTTGTCCCCAGAGGTGTCATTCTCCTAGTTCTTCCATCATTTATGGTGGAACCGAACAAGGGTCAAGAAAGAGTGAAAACCATAGGTCTGAGGATGCTGACATTCTACCTTGGCTTGCCTGAAAGCCTCAAAGACTTTTCGAGAACACACGGTGAATCAGCTCTCCTCAGGGGCAGATACCATCAAGTTATGTGAGAGAAGCTTCTGGCGAGTGGAACTGAGTAATTACATGGAAATTTATTCTTTACCGACTCAGATGGGGTTTTGTTTTACTGTTTTTCAATTTCGTGAAGGAAAGAAGCACCACGAAATAAGCCCCATAGGAAACTGGACGTGGAAACCTCTGAATTACAATCTGGAAGTGATCAATTGAAAGATGCAAAAGCCAGCAGGCTTGGTATTCAGGATCTTCACGGTCACATTTAACTGTCTTCATGGTACACAGGAATATTCTAGGCTATTTTCCTCATGTGGGATCACTGCTAAACATGTATTTTGGGGGGTTATTTTGGCTGTTTACCATGAAGATTGGAGCAAGTGTATGTCAGATATGAATTTTACTGAGTGCTTCTTCACGTTGGTCCAGGGGTGAAAATACAGTGCAGGGAGGTGGAGCTGTGGAGGGCGGTATTGCCTGCCCCATGCCCTGGAGGCTCCTCCAGCTGCCACACATGGGCATCTGGCTCTGACTTAACACTCACCAGTGTGTGGTGAGGCCAAGGCTCACCTCTGCAGATGGAGGCTGGCCTGACAATCATCCTGAGTAGAACCCATTGCCCCAAGATTTCTTTCTCTTTCCTTCAGTCCTTCACTCATAGAAAGAAACAAAAAAGAGATATTTAATGTCTGTGTGTGCCTTTGTGATATATATCATTTATTTCTCAAAGCATCCCTCCAAGGTAGATACTCATACCTCCATTGATATGACCAAGGAATGTGAGCCGCTGCCTGGTCAATGTCCCATGGTCAGTAAGATAATTGGGATCAGACCTGGATTTGTCTGACTCTGTAGTCCATGCTCACCCATTAAGTCAAGTTTAAATCAAGTCTGTTAGCACAGATCCGGCAGGTATAGAGCACAGAGGGAAGGAGGAGCTATGCAGGTAAGGGAGGTGGCCCCTGGCCTGACCTCCCTCTCAACTCCAGTTCTCCTGCGATGAGAGATTTCTAGTCAGCCAAGTGTTGGAATGTGAGGGAAGGTAGACCACCTCTTTATGCCTCTTTCGTGCCTGGCTGCCATTCCCAATCTTGCTCAACAGTTGACAAGCTGTTAGATCATAACGGAGTCAAGAATTCTCAGTATCTCCATTTGCTCCGTGGCAAAATGAATACCATCGTCTTCTCTCTACGTGGACTTTGAAAAGCAGCTATGATGTGCATTAAGTGCATACGAGCATGTCTTCAAAGTGCATGGAAGCAAATGTGAACTTCTCTTGGATAGACTTTCTCTCCCCCTTCAAAAACTCGTTCATGTGGGGACTCCCCCCATCCCCCTCCAAAACTCAGCAGGCCACCAAGTCTTGCTTCCAGTGAGTGTCATTTGAAAGCCAGAGCAAGCTGACTACAAACTTTTTAACATGTGCCTCTCATCTGCTTTGCAGAAATCCCTGTTACTTGTTAATAGTTCCCTTCTCCCTTTTTTTGTAGTGAAACCAATTGAGGCCTTAAATCAGTACCAGTCGTTCCGTCCTGAGCCACCCGAGAAAACCCTTTAGCGTTGTAAGAAGTCATCTATCTGCTCCCTCCTGCATTTCCTGCTGCAGGGCTGGGCCAGTGCCCACATGGCATCCCTGCACAGGGCACCGCAGAGTGCTGCCCTGGGGTCTCCGGGGGACACGTAGACGCCAGACCCGGGAGAGCCAGGATAGACTCCCAAAGAGAGGAGACCAGATACATAGCCCACAAACACGACTCTCTCCACAGCTGGAGTCTAGTTTCTCCATTTATGTCATAGCTCTCTTTCGCCGAAGCTTGTTCGTGGCATTGAGGGCAGAAGGCGGGGCGGGGTGGTGGGGGGACATGTATCAGATGCCTTGGAGAGAAGCCAGATGCTTGCTTCCCAGAAGGCGCTCGGCAGACCGCTCAGGGGTTCACACACAAGCAGCAGGATATGATCTTCCTCCTCGTTCTGGCTTCCCCTTCTAGAACTCGTCCATGGTATTAAAATAACTCCTTGGAAAGCACTTGCTACTGGCCATAGCATAAATGTAATATTCAGACAGATCCACTTCTGAGAAGCACAGAAACTGAAGCCCATCGATTTGAGCTCTGATTTCACAGATGCGAATTGAGAGTCGCCGCCTCGCCTGTGGTCACGACCGTGACAGCGGCGTTGGCCTGGAGCTGGGCTGGGTGCTCCTCTTACCCAGGCCAGCCGCTGACCGACTTCTCCCAGGGGTATTTGTACTAGTGGCTTTTCCCAATTTGTGGAATAAACATTTATTTTTCCCCCTCTTAACGGAAACTTAGGCATGAACAGGGATCATATTTCCTGAAATGACTCTAAAATCAGCAGTTATTTGTATCTAAATCCACTTCTACCTTGGAATTTCTTTGGGGAAATTCTTTTCACCAAGGAAGAGATGATGTTCGTTGGACAAATTTAACTCTGACGAAATCTAACCCAGAAGAAATGATGGACAGGAGCTAAATTTGTACTTCTGCTACCAAAATCACTACCCCGCCTGTGGCTGTAGGCTGAGCCTGCACCACCCCCACTTAAAACTTGCCAACGGGTTCCTCTCTGAGGTGTGTGCCTCCCGGCATGCCCTCCTGGGCCTTCACCCTTCACTCCAGGGTGGCTTCTTTGAATCCCGACTGGGCTGGGATGCTGCTGGTTCCCTTCATGTTTTCCTCACTGTGGAAAACCTGCTCCTTTGCACTTAAAATTCCCTTTTGCCCTTCCATAGCAGCTCAGGTTTGAAGAGTCCCAACAGGAGTCATGGGTGGTGCCATGTCTCATGGGGAATAATAATGCTCAACAGTTCTGGGGAAGCCCCAGCCTGAAGGAGGAATTCCATGTGGCAGGTTCCCTAAAGAAGACAAAAGGGCTGGAATTTCTGGAATTCAAATGGAAGGTCCCGCAGCCCCAGCTCTCACTGTCTTTAACTTCTAATGGGCGAGACAGGGCATGGAGGCCGTTGCTGCTTCCTAGCCCTGGGTCTAGCCCTAGGCCTTTCCTGACTTGGGGTGGTCATCTTTGGCCTTCTAGAGCTAGCTGGGAGCAAACCTGAAGTAGGCTGTGTTGAACTGACCCTTTGTTGGTGCATCAGCCACCAAACCTGTTCTAACAGCCACATGCCATCTGGGCGCTCCTTTCTAGTACAGACCCAGGGATTATCACAGAGGGAGGGGAGCTGGAGGCCCTCTGACCCGAAATGTGCTTCCTGTAGCAGCAGCACCAGCCACATCTGGGGACTTACTAGAAATGCAGATTCTGATCCTCTCAGAATTCTATCAGAATCAGAATTGAACGCTGGAGGTGCAGCCATCTGGGGTCTATCAAGTCCTCCAGGTGATTCTCATGGACACTCAGGTTTAAGACTCACCACTCTGGGCACTTTGAAGTAAGGAGTTTGGGATTTGTGTCTTTGATGCTCGACCCTGCCTGCATGTGAGGGTCACTGGGGGAGCTTTAACATACTGTGGATATGGAGGTTCCATGCCCAGAACCAGGCACTGGGGCATTTTTTTATTCCAGCTTGAGAACCACTGATCTAACTCAATCTCTCATCTCTAAAGCAGCTGAGCCATATGCCAGAGTCGCACTGGGGTGTAGTGTGGCAGTGCTGAGCAGAACCCCGACACCCGATATCACAGCCTGTTGGACTCTTTTCTGTATAAACGTCTATAATCCAAAGGCCACATGCACGATTTTTGTCCCCATCGCTGAGACGGGGCTGTTCGGAAGGGAGGGAGCAGAGCTGCTGGGTCACGATGGTTTAGTTCCAGATTAGTCTTGCTATCTTCTAGCCTAGTTCTTATAATTGTGCTCATAATGTCTTTCATATGCCAGAACTTCAGTCCCATAGGCGGAACTTCCTACCTGGGCCTCTCTGTTCGGCCCTCCCAGGCATTAACTTTGACCTGGCATCTTGCCCCAGCCCTGATTTCCTCTGAAATTAAGGTCCTGCTCTGCTCTCCTATGTTTTTGGCTGGAGGACTAAATATGATGACATCGCAGCGGTCCCTGGTTAAAACACACATATAATGCATTGTTCACTGAGAATAGAAAACGTTGAGCTCATGGATTTTAACCTGATTACCAGAGGTCTTAGTGGAAAGTGAATTGGATGGTGAGAAAAGGCCAAGGGAGTATCGGAAGGCTGATTTTTATTTTATGAAAAACAAGACTTACCAGGAATTTTACAAGGAGAAACAGGAGTTGGGTGCTCCTCTGACCCAGGCCGGCCGCTGCCCGACTTCGCCCAGGGGTATTGACAATCGTGGCCTTTCTCTCTCTTGTTGTTATTGTCACCTTCCTGGTCCAGTGTCACCGAGCGTGTGTGTGTGTGTGTGTGTCTGTCTGTCTGCCATGTGTCTCCGTGTCTGTGTGTCCTTTTGCACGGGCACGGGAGTGTCACTCGGCAGGTCTGCTGAGTGAAGACAATGCCATGGTTCTGTAAGACGCAGCCCGCGGGCCGCCCTTGGCCATCCGACGGTCCCCCCTGTGGGACTCGAGCCTGGCTCCGACAGACTCACTGTAACCGGCTGCTGTCTCAATCGTTTTCGTGGTTTATTTTTCAGGGGGCAGCACCGGCACTTCCCCAACCACCTCCAGCACCGGGACACCATCGCCTTCGGCTTCTTCTCACCTTCTCTCTCCGTCCTGTTCTCCCCCAACCTTTCATCTGGCCCCCAACACTTTCAACGTGGGCTGCCGGGAGAGCCAGCTGTGCAACCTGAACCTCTCTGATTATCCACCCTGTGCCCGAAGCAACATGGCCGCGCTGCAGAGCTACCCGGGGCTGAGTGACAGTGGCTACAACAGGCTCCAGAGTGGCGCTGCGACGGCCACTCAGCCCTCCGAAACCTTCATGCCTCAGAGGACTCCATCCCTGATCTCAGGAATACCGACGCCACCCTCCCTGCCCAGCAACAGCAAGATGGAAGCCTATGGTGGCCAGCTGGGGTCCTTCCCCACCTCGCAGTTCCAGTACGTCATGCAGGCGGGCAACGCGGCCTCCAGCTCCTCCTCGCCACACATGTTCGGGGGCGGCCACATGCAGCAGAGCTCCTACAACGCCTTCTCTCTCCACAACCCTTACAACCTGTACGGATACAATTTCCCCGCGTCTCCCCGGCTAGCTGCTAGCCCGGAAAAACTGAGCGCCTCTCAAAGCACTTTACTCTGCTCTTCTCCTTCCAACGGGGCCTTCGGAGAGAGGCAGTACCTGCCCACGGGCATGGAGCACGGCATGCACATGATCAGCCCGTCGCCCAACAACCAGCAGGCCGCCAACGCCTGCGACGGCCGGCAGTACGGCGCCGTGCCAGGCTCCTCGCCCCAGATGTCCGTGCACATGGTGTAGCGGCCCGGCCGCCACGGAGCCCTGCAGCCGAGGGCCGAGGCTCCACGGACAGACCCCCCGAAAGCCCAACACCTTTGAAAAACAGGAACTGTGTCTCGTTCCTTTCATGTCTGGAGGAGAAAACCATGCACCCAACGACAAGAGACTCTGAGCCACTGGAGGATGCTTGGGGCGCATCATCTCCCACTCGTGGCCGTGCGCCCGCCCCCTCGGACCCGAGTTCTCCAGATCAGCATCTGCTCCAGCGTGGCCTTCGAAGAGACTGAATACTCCTTTTATAACCATGTTAAGGGAGATGCTAGCGTGCAGCAGCCAGGAAGAGTTACCCCCACACGAACATACGTGGATACACGTGTGCACACGTTCACACTCACACGCACAGACACACATGCATGCCGGCGGGAGACTGGGCGAGCTCCGTGCGGGGAGGCCCGGAGTGGGCGCTTTCACGGGAGTCTGTGTGCGACACAGGATGGACTAGCCGGCAGCAGCTGCCGGCCTTCTCCCCTGCAGCTTCCCCTGTTTCTGGAATGGACCGTGTCCCGGAGCCCCTCCCCGGCACTAGGACGGGAAGACATCAGCGCTGCGCCTGACTTGCTGTCCTGGAAAAGATTGCGTTGGAATTTTGGGGTTTTTCCCTCAGTAGCATCACCGGTGTTCCCAGTGCACCTGTGCGCAGACAGAGTAAGCAGCCGTAGGAGAGTGAGAGCAAGGGAGAGAGACAGACAGTGGGGCAGAGAGAGAGAGAGAGAGAGAGAGAGAGATAGCAAGACTGAGAAAGTGTGAGCAATGATGAGAGTTGAACGCACCAAGGAAATTTGGTGTGGGTGGCCCACGCCCCCCAACAGGTCCTAGAAAGAATCGTGGTGTCACTGAGAAGTGAGTCTCTCTGGGGCACCGTGCCAGGTCAGGGCACCGCCGGGAAGGCCTGCGATGAGGAATTCCCAGAACCCTCCCTCTGCCCGCGGGATCCAGAAGCGAGCTTCCCTCGCAGGCAGTGTGCAGCCTGGCAGGGCAAAGGGAATACAAGTGTGAGAAGGAGGATTTTGTACCCCAGCAGATGATGCCAAGAGCAGAGGTGGCGCATCAAGGCCTGGCCTCCTGCAGGCTGGGGCCAGACCCTGACTTGAGGGCCTGCTCGTAGCCGCCGGGCAGGAGCCACCGGTCCCGGTCCGGGGAATAGCACATGGGCGTTCTGTCCTCCCGCTGCCTCCGGGCTCCACTGGTATCAAATAGTTCATTGCATTTTGAAGTTTTGGGTTTTTTTTCCCCTTCATCTTTCCCTTCCCTTTCAAATCCTTTAATGATAAGAAAACAAGTGAAGTTTGGTATAAGCTGAACTTTTTAAGTGGTGTGGAAATGCAACCAATACCAAGTAAAATAATACAGATATTATTAAGATTTTTGGTTTTGAGGTGTTGTAGATAAGTATATTTATGTGCCTAGTGGGGAATCCAATATTATGAATATTAAAAAAGGGGGCAATAAAAAGGGTATGTAAAATATGTATGAAGAAAAGGTGTATAAAAGTTTGCCCTTATGCACGGAACTTTGTTTCTAAGTGCCAAGCACAAAAAGCCGCTAAATAAAATCTTTGCAATTGTTTTCTGTGTATTTATTCCTATGAAAAAGCAGACAACAGCCCATGTGTTGTATTACGCTCTTCCGGGAGCACAGCACTCTCCTCTGCCCTGCTTAGTGTGATCTTGATACAAACCCCATGGAGAAAATGTAACCTTCCTCGTTTTATGACTAGTAACCGAGCTCCAGAGAGATTGAATGAATTATCCAGGATCAAACAGCCCAGCAGAGAGGGAGTCAGGGACTGAAATCAGGTCAGATCTGGCAGGGTCGTCCACTTTCAGATCAGCTGCAGAAAACTGTGAGTGGATGCCCAGCCTCCTGGGAACCAGGGCCAGACGCTGCACCGTTTGTTCTGCGTGAGTAGCTTACCTAAGCCTCCCACATTTCTGAGAGATAGACTTTATTTTTATCATTACTTTATAGACCTGGAAACCAGTTTTAAAAAGGTTAAGTCCTTGACCAAGGCCTTCAGGTAGCAGGTGATTAAGCTGGGAATTTCTATCTTCCGTTCCATGCAATCAGCACCAACCCACACCACCGGAACCCCAGCGCGCTGTGAGGCGCTGGGACAACCAGCAAAGATCTCTGTAAGGAGCTGGAGTGGCTTGGTATGTTTAATGGGAAATACACACCTGCCCCCTTGTTGTACTACCGCAGCCTGGAAGGGTGATTTTGAGGCCTGCACCAAATGCCTTATTATATTTTTTAATAATTTATTTATATATATATTTTACAACATAGTTCTTTTTTTTTTAATGTTTGCTTTCTTTTCTCAGGTGTAGTCCCCATAGAATGCCCACCACCAATTCACCTGCGCACCGTGCCATAGTTCCTTGTGCTCTTCCTGCCCTCGGTTTGATTTCTCTCCCTCTTCCTCACCTGCAGGTGTCTCTGATTTATAGTTGTTTATTTTTGTTTTGTTGTGTTTTTTTTTTTGATTTATTTATTTACACATACAAGAGCTGGGGTACAGGCCAGAGATGCAGGGGGTGAGAGGATCCACCAGAGACAGAGCGGGGAGCAGAACAGGCAGACTGACTGAAATACACTGCTGAGGGGAGCAGCAGGCGAGTCAGGAGAGGTCTGCTGCACCATTTGGGTTGTTTCCAGGTGGGCTGGGGATTGGACTTGTGCTGCAGAGGCTGCGGACAGCTCCACAGTGTGGTGCTTAACCCCTTGCGCCACCAGGGAGGCCCCATTTTGTTGTTTTTTTATTGTTAATATTATCTTCCTTGATCTCTTGTATGGCCCCCATATATTCCTCCTAAAGTGAAACCATCCAATATTTTTCTTTTTCCTTCTGACTTATTTCACTGAGCACCATCCCTTCCAGCTGCATCCGTGTTGCTGTGAATGGCATGAGTTTATCTTTTTTGATGCTGAATAGTATTCCATTGTCTATAAAGACCACATCTTCTTGATCCACTCATCTATTTTGAGGCAACCAAGTGCCTTATAATGGACTAATCAAGGGTCTAGGGCTATTCCATATGTAAGAGTTTTCACATATTATCGTATTCAAGCTTCCCAGTAACTGTGAGAGGTACACAGGTCAGGAAACACTGTTCTGCACACGGAAGACGAGAATTGTAAAGCGATGGCCTGTTGCTTATGTGTGGCAGGGAAGCAGCTTTCAGCTCTCAGAGTCTGCTCTTAGCCCTGCCCCACTGTTCCCCAGTGGACATTCCTCTAGGAGTCGCTGGCCCGTTTTAGCCGGGTTAGACGGGGGGTAGCCCAGAGGGCTGTCCACCACACTCGTAGGAAACGGAGCTTGGTTTGGGGGACGCAAAACCTTAATTAACCATTACTCTGGTTTTCTAAATGACTTCCAGGAGTTAACTCCACTCACTAATAGATCATTACCAAAACAGCTGGGACAATGACTGATGAGCACCTCCAAGGAGGGCGGGCTCTCTGGCCAGGATATGTCTCAAGACTTGAAGAAGACACTCCTATTTGGAAATCTGGGAGTCACCCCTTGCTTCACAATGGTAGACTGAGAACACTACCTGCGAAGCTTCTGGCTCTTTCTTTCTGCTCTAGCATCCTAGTAAATACTGTTCACAGATCTAATGTACCTGAACTGTTGGGCCATACATAATCCTAATATGCCCAGCAGCAAACTTGACGTCAGAAATCTCCGTGTTTTCACTTAATAGTAAGAATAATCATTTCAAAAATCATTTAAGAGTAGTAAGGACAGACATTTTCTGTAGTTTGGATTAATTCAAACAATCCAAGTCTGTTATAGCTGAATCATGGCATAAGTTTTTATCTGTAACTAAGAAAGTGAAAACATTTATTTTGATACAAACTAGATAAACAATTGTCATGAATGTACTCTAACAATTCTCTTTAGAGAAATGATCAACATTCATTCATTGGCACATTGATAACAAAAGACTGTTTATCAGAAGAATTTTTCTATAGGCTCTCAGATGGCTCCTCCTGATCTTGTTCCTTGAGGAGAGACTGTCTTTGCATCCTCAGTGCCTAGGATACTTCCTGGCCTATTATGAAATCTCAACACTTACTTATTCTTAAGCTCTTTTTAAAAAAGATAGCGCAAAATGGTTGCATGATAGAATTTTCATTCACCTCAAATGAATGGTACCTAAATTAACAAAGATTTATTATTTTTCACATAGTCTTCTGGGACAGGTGAATATAAATTTAATTTAGATACCTGCTCGCTGGTATCTATTACCCATAATGGAAAGTTAAAAAAGTTGCATATCTTATTTCCTGTCTTGAAAGCATTCATGTTGTAGGTAGCTACCTGCAAAGCAAGTGATATGAAAGATTCTGAAAATTCACCAGGAATGCTCAGGGTAAAAAGATGAGGTCGCAATTGTTTTGATTAGGGGTAGAACTTGACTGAGCTTTGAAGAATACTCAGACTTGTTTTTTAGATTTATTTTTATTTTTATTTATTTATGCATACAAGAACTGGGATGCAGGCCAGAGGTGTGGGGTAGTGGGCGGTGAGAGGGTACCCCAGAGACAGAGTGGGGAGCATAACAGGCAGATCCACTGAAATACACTGCTGAGGGGAGCAGTGGGTTTGTAATTCAATCCCTGTTTTATAGATGGGGAAATTGAAACTTACAGTAATGTGCAAAAATCGCAGTGCTGCAAATAACAAAGAGGGGCTTTCCACGACTATGTTTTTCTGTAAGTGAGATTGACAGGGACCACAATAAAGGGACAGTGTTCATGGAGAAGGTTGAACTCAAATTGTCCTTTGAATAATTTGTGGAAAATGCATAAACTGAACAGAAAGGAGTGTTTCCCAGCTTGAGGGCAGAGCAGCCCAGTGAAGACAAATATTCTCTAAGTGAGACAATGACAGAAGGAGAAAAACAATACCTGGTGATGTCGCTTACAGGTGGGATGTGGAGAAACAAAACAAAGGAACAGACAACACTAAACAAAAACAAACACTAGCAGGCTCACTGCAGGGTGGAGACAACCAGAGCAGGAGAGTAGGGGTGGGGAGTGGGGTGCAAAGCGGGGAGGGGACAGATGGACCATGGTAAGGGACTGTGGGTGCCTTGGTGGTGGGTGTGGTCACATACATCTGAGAGGTGAGACCCTGTACCCCTAGATCATATGCGGTGCTGTAAGCCAATGTTACCGCAGTAAAAATAACACAATAAAAAGCGTGCAGACGGCAATGAGTTATGGGACACTGGTTTCAAGCGGAACAACGTTCACACCTTTCAGTTAAATCTCCAACCTCTTAAGTTAAATGTCCCCTGTGCTGCTCTGGATCATGACTGAGTTTCCTTTACCTGGTGAGGTGCCCTAGCTCTGCAACTTGGGCAATTCTGGATTTCCTTTCCAGGGGACCCTCACTCTGGAAAGGACCCATGGGGTTTGGGAAGTGAAGGAGCCGTCAAGTCACATCACCCCAGCACCCCTCCCCAGACCAGGACCCCAGAGACAGGTTCTGCCGCCACGTTCCCCGAGTCAAGCCCTACACAGAGCCCTTGCTTTCTCAAGCCAGTCACACAGAGCAACGTGGGATGGTGAAAGGGGACTTTGCTGCTTAAGACCAAGTAAACATTCATCATGTTTTCCTTCTTAGCTCATTTTACTGCTCACAGCATTCATCTTTTATGGGCCAGCCTAGCAGCATTTCCCACTTCAGATGCTTCCTACTCACACTTTCTGCTTTTATTAGACTTTATTGCAGGCCCTGCGTAGGCAGAGAAAAGCAAAGAGGTTTTCAGTCCTTTTCGTATTTTTGCCCAGTGAAGCTGAAGTGGACAAAGAGGGAGGCTGAGGGATAGCCGAGTCGACCCTCCAGCAGTTGTTATTCTAGAAGTGCCTGGAATCCACCAAGAGGATTTTTGGAGCGCTTTCCCTCGTGTCTTACTGCACACCCTTCTGTCACCCATGGGGTACCCAAGACTTCTCTAGATGCTCTATCAGATAAACCCTGAACTATTAGTTCATTCATGTTTAGTTTTCATCTCACAAGTCAACATGGACTTCCTGATCAGGTGAATCTTCTCCAAGCAGTGATCCAGAATCAGGTTCCTTCTAGCTTTGTTATCTCTGACATGTAGCTTGCTACCTCTCCATTCAGGCAGTGGTGAGTGGGAAAATGGAAACTTGAGAGAGTGGGAAATATTTATAAGCCCTGCCTGGAACTGGTTACACCGCTTCCTCCCCATTTTATGGTTAGAACTCCAAAGGCTCCAGCTAACTGCAGAAGAAGCTGGGAAATGCAGTCTAGTTGAGTGCCGAAGAAGAAAAGGAAACAGATTTGTTAGGCATTAGGGAGTCTGCAAGCCCCTGGGCTGATCGAGACTGATTTTCTAAGATCTGCTTTTCCTATAAACCCAGCAGGTAAGGTGAAGGCTAACTTCAATTCCCAGCTTCTTGGATGCTTTACAAAACAACCTGGAGCAGTTGCTTTTACCCCCACTAGAGTTCAGTGAGTCAGTCAGATACATCTTTGAGTAGGAGTTCCTTTCCTTCCTCCTAAATCATCTGGAAGATTTATAAAATCAGAAAAAGCAGTTCCCAGGTGGTAATAACTACAAGACAAGAAACATGTATCAGTGCTTATTACAGACTGGCTAAGTCCTCTGAGACATCATCTTATTTAATACTCATCAACAACCTTATGAGAAAGATATTATTGTTATTATTATTATCCTCCTATGAAAAGTCAGAGAAAGAGAGCAGAGAAGCTAAGAATCTTGCCCAAGGTCACACTTAGGAATCTTGTTCGGTCTGTGCTATTAATTAATGTGAGTCAATTATAGCAGTCTCTTTCTGGTTCTCTTTATATTTATTTACTAGGATGTTGTGGTGGTTAAGTCATGTTCTCTGCCCTAAGAGAGTTTATAGAGTAGAAGCAAGCACCTCTTTTTATTTATTTATTTTTAAGATTTATTTATGCATCAAGAGCTGGGGTACAGGCCAGAGGTGGGGCAGGGGAGGTGAGCAGATTCACCAGAGACAGAGTGGGGAGCAGAACAGGTAGATCTACTGAAATACACTGCTGAGGGGAGCAGCGGGCGAATCAGGAGAGGTCTGCTGCGCCATGTGGGTAGCTCCCTGGCCAGCTGGGGATCTAACTGGTGCTACAGTGGCTGGCGATAGCTTGATAGCTCTGTCTTTAACCCCTGTGCCACCAGGGAGGTCCAGCAACCACCTCTTATCTGGCTTCATCCAGAAAGAGCCCTGTGTGATATGGGTATGGAAGCCCATAGTGTCAGGCTCACACTCTACTCAGCCTGGAGTTTTGCAGCTCTCAGCTCTATGTCCTACCCCACAGCAGGAACATGGCAAGACTTGCTGTGCAATGTTGTGTGAAACCCCAAGGACTGAGGAAAATCTGCCTACCTGGCTCCAAACTGGGTTTCTGAAAATAGGCTTTGTCTAATTCTTTCTCCTTTGGAGGTTTTTGTAGCAATGATACTTATTTGCTGATGTTTGTCCTCAGACTGTTGGGATATTCCTCAGAGAGGATCCTCACAGACTGAGACACCAGAACAACCACCATGTGCGGTCTCCTCACCAATTAGTCTTCAGTAATCCCTTTCATCAGAAGTGCTTCCCAGAAATATATAGGGAACAGCCACAGGCCCCACTTTCCATTCCCAGCAGCTGCTGGTCTGAGGGCTTCAGTCTTCTTCAATGGAACATTTCCCCTAAATTCTGATTTTGCTTCTTTGCAACACGGACTTACATACATCTGCCCATGAAAGCTCTCCAAGCCTTATCCTAACATGGCCTCATTCTCCTGAAACATGGCTAGGGAAGGGCTTCCTTAGCCCCAGTCAAATAATCAGGGCAAAAGCTGGCGGACCTGGAGTTGGAAGATCTTGGTTTTCTGTTCAAACCACCAGGATGCAAAGACTCCTGGATACTCAATCACTCGTGGACAACCTCGCTGATGGAGCTGAAGAGAGAGATCTTCAGGTGTTACTCTCGGCCAGTCTATATCTGGACAGGAACATGCTGTGTGTTGGGGGTGTGGCTGGGAAGTTGATACAGAGGGTGAGGGGTCCATAGTGGGCAGTTTGGTTTGATAATTTCCATAAAGCCAAACAGCTTTTTTCGATGATATTGATGTATTGACCAAACTAAAGGTCAAGTCAAACTGAGCACTACCTTCCTTTTCTCTTACAAGGTGGGAGCAGTGGGAAGTTGGCCATCACTCTCATCATAGCCCTTGACAATACCTGGTAAATCGTTACCTTTTGATCGTTAAACTAATTAGCCTTCCTGTGGCCAGAAGTTCAGCAGGCTGTGTGTCCTATTTGAGTGTGAGCAAAAGCAGACAATCTTTTGATGAAGTAATACTAGCCAACAAATAAAACCTTTCTGGAATAGAATGTTTTTTTAAAGATTTATTTATTCATGCATACAAGAGCTGGGGTGCAGGCCAGAGGTGTTGGGGGGGAGGTGAGCAGATTCACCAGAGACAGAGTGGGGAGCAGAACAGGCAGATTTACTGAAATACACTGCTGAGGGGAGCAGCAGGTGACACAGGTGAGGTCTGCTGTGCCATGTGGGCCAACTCCCTGGCTGGGAATTGAACTCATGCTGCAGTGGCTGCAGATAGCTTCATAGTGCTGAGACTTAACCCCTTGCGCCACCAGGGAGACCCTGGAATAGAATTAGTCCACAGGCCTGGGAATAATATTCACTCAAACTCATACAATTCAGCCTTCAACAATGGCTCATCAACATGTACTGAAAAAAAGATTTTGTGCAGGGCATAGAGCTAAGAGTTAATATAGAAACATCTATCCTTGTGAACTACTACATGCCATTTAGAAGCTCACAGTCTAGTGTAGAGACAGAGCAGACACAGAGGAGAAAACTTTACTAAAGTGAAAACATGCCAACATCAAGATAAACATGAATGAGAAGCAGTGAGTTCAGGCCAAAGTAGAGATGCTAGTGGGTGATTTAAAGCAGGACAGCGTGACATGGCCTTTGGATAACATGAGGTCCAGTAACTGTGAATAGGGAGGCCCATCGCCATGCTCTTAGGCCACGTGAAGTCCACTGCCAGATGGTGCCACATGGCGTGGACTATAAGGAAACGTCACATCAGGGGAAATGACCCTGGAGCATAACAACACGAGTCTAAGGTTCAGAGCTCAATGGACTAAGTGCCATTCGATGGATGGAAGCTCAGTTTGACAAAAAGGACCAGGCAGCACAAGGGGCACTCAGAGGCACTCGCAGAGACGTGCAGGGTTGCAGCTTCTTACCACAGCCTTTTTATTCATTATCCCAGAAAGGCTTACAGGAAGGCGAGCAGGGCTTCAAGCCTTCGTGCATATCTGGAGAGCAATATCACGGACAAGCACGTCATCTCGCCGGGAATCTGATGACGTGGATGTGTGCAGACACTTAACTGGCCACAGAACAGCCAAGCGCAGAGTGAAAAGGTCACTTGTGGGGAGGTGTGAGATGTGGGGGGAAAGCCAAATCACAGAAGAGTCACCCCAGCGAGGGCCAAGGCAAGCAAGATTCAACACGGGCCGTCCTGCCTGTTCAAGAATTTCATAAGTCTACACTCAAGAGCGCTAGCAGGGCCTGAGATCCAGAATTATGAGTTATTTAACTTGGCCTCCAGCATGACTAGCTCTTTTGTGACTTGGCCGTTTTTGGGGATGTCACACCTTGATTCGATTGGGCTTTACTGAAGAATATTTTCTTAGGTGCAATTTTATACTTTCAGTGACATAGTTCTTTCTGTTTAGAGAAATAATTAAAGAAGCAGCAGCAGTAGGGACTGTATTCATTCCAGCTCATTATCTCAGGAAAACGGAGGTTTGCAGGAACATAAGCGCCAATGTGACCTGCCGTCCCACACAAAACTGTCCCTTTTTCCCCTCACTGGGTTATGCAGTTAGACCTAATGGAACAAGGAGACCTTAAGAAAGAGGTTAAAGGATGGTAGTATCGCCCTTACACTTCAACGAGGAGTGTCTATTTTTTGGCTATAGCTTTCCCAAGAGGCTGCTTCAAGAGGCTCCGAGGATGAGCCTTAATAGAATTGTGAAGACCGAGACCCATCCTCTGATCCAAAGGAGTGCAGATTTCACAGGCCGACCAGGCACAGGCTGGAGTGCTACTGTGGTGAAGTAGGGAGCTGGCTGGAGACAAGACCCAGGAATCTGAAACAATGAGAAATGAGCAAAAAGCTTGTAGAGCCTGGAGGCAGCGACTCCCCTGGAGTCTGGTCTTCTAACTCACTTTTATAGGTCAGGAGATGACAGAATGAAATGCACTCTTACTTGATTTGCATTGACTCCCCCCTGGAAGCAGAACTTTTATTGGCATGCTTTGCTCCTAAAGAAGCTACAGTCTTTGGGCTCTATCCAAAGCTTTTCCTGCTGTACCAGGGAAGGAAGCAACAGGGGAATGCCCTACATATAGTTTTAAAAAAGGCCTGAAGTTGAGCCTTTTATTCTCTCATTTATTAGCTGTAAAAGGGTGATCCTAATCTATCTCTGAGATTGTTAAAGATAATGTAATCAAAAGCCTTTCACAGGCATTTTGTATGTATTCCAGTTTGTCCATCTGCTTTCCTGATAGAAAGTAACATGTTAGCGAAAGCTTTTTTCAAAACAAACATGATCAGAATAGCATGACCGCCTGGTTGATGAAGGACGCTCTAGGAACTCTGAATCAGTGAGAATCTTGCGTAGGCCAGATCTCCGTTGGTGGGTGCACCTGGCTTGTCAATGGAGATACCTAAGAATGTTAGTTTGATGTGTCACTGGGTCATCCATGAGGACAGGCAGAAAGGGCAGCAGACTGACTGAAGTCCCCAGTTCTGCTATTCATCAGCTGTACGTCAGTCCTCTTGGCTTAAATATAATGATGTTAGAAGAGGTGATTTTTAAGGTCTCTAACATCTCTGTGGCTCCATGAAAGATAGCTGGGTATTGGCCACCCCATTTGGTCATTCTTTGGAGTAGATTTTTTTAAATTCTTTTTTAAAAGATTTATTTATTTATACAAGAACTGGGGTACAGGTCAGAGGCGCAAGAGGGTGAGAGAACTCACCAGAGACAGAGTGCAGAGCAGAACAGGTGGATCTACTGAAATACACTGCTGAGGGGAGCAGTGGGCCAGGCAGGAACTGTCTGCTGCACCATGTGGGTTTCTCCCTGGCTGGCCGGGAATTGAACCTGCACTGCAGAGGCTGTGGACAGCTTCACAGCTTGGCGCTCAACTCACTGTGCCACTGGGGAGACCCTGGAGTAGATTTTTTCGAAGAAATAAGTGAAAACAAAAATCAGCAGGAAGCTGACAGATCTCACTTGTGTAAAAAGCAAAACTTGAATGCTTGGGTATCTTATCTCCATGCAGTTACTTCTAAATGCTTCTTTATTTAGTTTTTATTGAAATAGCCTTACTTCTTCATAGCCATGACACTCCCAGAAAGAGGAAACCTTGAAGGAGACATTTATCGAAGAAGACATTTGGCCACAGATTCCTGGGCTTGGAACCAGAACCAAGCTCCACCCCGGTTTCTCTGAAGCTTAATTTCTCCATCTGTGAGACAGGACTACAGAAGGACTCAAGCACTTGACTTTGTTAGTACTTACGAGCAAAACACACACACAAACACTTTTCCTGGTGGATTACATTGTAATACTCAATTATAGGAGTTTTTCTTGTATATTCTTAATGGTACATAGAACAGCACTGGAATCACAACAGGTACTAAATTATGAATTGATTGATAAGGATCAGATTTTTTCCGTATTATTCACTTTTTTTAATTTTCAAAATTAGGGCCTCCCTGGTGGTGCAGCAGGTTGAGCGCAGCCTGCGAAGCTGTCTGCAGCCTCTGCAGCGCGGGTTCGATTCTCGGCCGGCCAGGGAGAATCCCACATGGTGCAGCAGACCTCTCCTGCCTCACCAGCTGCTCCCCTCAGCAGTGCTTTTGGTCCATCGGCCTGTTCTGCTCCCAGCTCTGTCTCTGGTGAATCCTCTCACTCTCCCGCAACTCTGGCCTGTAACCCAGCTCTTGTATACATAAAAAAATAAATCTTAATTTTTTTTTTCAAAATTACTTCCTGCTTGTTGTAAAAAAACAAAATGCCAAGGTATAATCAATAACTTCTCCCAGCATGCCTTTGCTGATTATTTGGTATGTATCTTTCCAGATTCTTTTCCTAAGAGAGCTTGGCCCACACCCTTATATCTGCTCACCCTCATACTTACATTCACGTCTGTTGTTATTCCCTTCTTTGAAAAATTTTTTAAGCTCTAAAATGATAATGCCATACAAATGGCTGTTTGAAAACATTTATAATTTGAAAACATTTATAATTTATAATAAATTATAATTTATAATTTGAAAACATTTATAATTTGAAAACATTTATAATTTGAAAACATTTATAATTTTGAAAACATTTAAAAATGATAATGCCATACAAATGGCAGTTTGAAAACATTCATTGCAATTTTCCCTGCAGCTGGCTATGTTATTTCACAGTATGGATGTACTATAATTTATATCCAGTTCTCTACACATAAACACTCAGGATACTTCTATTTAATTTTTATTTTGCCGATTCAAACCAGAATGAAATACAATTTTAAAACACATATTTTGGTCACTTGTGGGCTCCGGAATCTGATCCGGAGATTCTGGGGGACCTGAAAGAGCAGTCATTTTTTTTTTTAAGATTTTATTTATTTTTATGTAGAAGAACTGGGGAATAGGCCAGAGGTGTGGGGGTGAGAGGATTCACCAGAGACAGAGTGGGGAGCAGAACAGGCAGATCCACTGAAATACACTGCTGAGGGGAGCAGTGGGGAGACAGGAGAGGTCTGGGGGTGTCAAATTCCTGCTGCAGTGGCTGCTGATAGCTTCAATATCTTCATAGTGCTGAGACTTAACCCCTTGCGCCACCAGGGAGACCCCTGAAAAAGCTGTCTGTGGTCAACTAATATCTGGCAAAGAAAGGTGGTGAGCACATAGCTGAGTGGACAGCAGGTCCCCAGGCTCAAGGAGCTCCATAAACAAAGCAAAGTTCCCTGACCTGTCTCAGGGATTATCTGTAGTAATGGTTCCAGGGGTGGCCAGCTGCAAGTCCTCTGTGACTCAGGGGAGTGGGGCTTCTAATTTGGGGCTTTCGGGCAAAGGTTGCAAATGCCTGATGTGTTGTTAGTAATCATGTGAAATATTCAATATTGAGTAAGTCCTTTGTCAACATTAAAAACTTGAGAGATTTTACATGAAAGTCTGAAATTTTGGTATCTCTGGGGGGAAAAAGCAAAGGGAGATTTGGTACTGAGGGTAAATACGCTCTCAGGGTTTTCCCCAGCCTCCCGCCGCAGCCTCTGTGACCAGCACCTGGGCTTTGCTCTCCTCCATGATTATGGACACCTGGGCATGGTAGCACAAATGTGGCATGATAGGTGTGCACACCTGGGCCTAGAAGGGAGGAGATAAGGGCGGCATCCCTCTGGGGGTAGAAGGACTCAGGTTGCTGTCTCCTGCCAGTTAGTTTCCTTGTTCACTATTAAAAACCTCCAAAGATGATGCTGAGGGCTCCAAAGTTCTCTTTGAAGCTACCTGAACCAACAGTGAACTATCCAGCCTGGGATGGTTGCACAACAGGTACCTCTGAGACCACAGCTTCTTGGGGTGCCCAGGGGACCTCGGAACCTGGAATTTCTGGCCTCAGGCAGGGATCTGATGACCTTTGCAACTCAGAAATTCTGTTACTGCTTATTGTTAAGCAAAAGAGGAAACCACTTGAGTAGTATGAATTTATGTATGAAGTGGTAACCTTCAGGCTTCCAGCTCTTCCTTGTCTTTCATTTACCCAGAGGGCAAAAGTGCCAACACCAAGAGTCACTTGGTAAGAACAGCCAACATTTATCCTGGTAGAATTATTATCCCTATCCTAGAGATAAATAAACTGAGGGCCAGAGAGGCTAAGTAAATAGCCAGAAGTCACAGATGCAGACAGTCCCTCTCCATAGGTCTTGCTGAGACTCTCTGTATCTCATTCCATCAGTCCCTTCAAAGATGAAGATGCCTCCAGGAAAAGGGAGCCGTGGGCTGCTCACCAGCTACACCAACAGAGAGTAGACAGCTACCTCTGGAGCTTGTCAGTTCCTGAGGGTATAGAAGAGGCCTGCAGGAGGGGGGACCTGGCAGTGACAAGAGCCCTCCAGGACCGCACAACGGGGCGTGCCTAGGAAGGTGGGGTTCAGAAAAGGGTGTGGATACAGGAGGCCAGCCTTCTGATGAAGCCCCGGATGCACATCCCGAGTTCCAGTGGAACCAGAGTTCACTAAGGGGATCAAAGGATTTCAGGTAATAGGCGGTGGGGGCGCTGAGCCTGGGGTTGACGTAAAAGTACAGGGTAAGTTGAAGCTTATGAAAAATGATAAAACTCCTTTTGCTCTAACGTGCCCAAAGTGGATTCTTAGACTGTGTGGGAGACGTGAGAGGGAGCCACACCTGCAGCCTCTCATGAGCTCCCACATGACTCACCAAGGAGCCTCTGAACCTTACAGTGGAGAACAGCAACAACTAAAATGAGGTTGCTAAGTGAGAAAGCAGAATGGAGGATCTGGGGGGGACGGGAGGCATGTGGTTCAGAGGGAAGAATCTAGGTTTTGGAGTGGGACACATTGGGGTCTGACTCTGGATGCTGTGAGCCGTGAGCTCTTGGCCAGCTCTCTCCTCTGGCCTGTTTTCATGGTCAGGATTAAACGAGGCGTGTGTGCTAAATGCCTGGCAGGCACCAAGCAGAACCTCAATATAAACTGAGTGGACATGCAGGTTTCCCAGCCTGGAGCTGCTCCATAAATGAAGTTTCCTGTCCTGTCTCTGGCATTATTTGGGGTCGTGGTTACGGTGTTTGGTGGCTCTGAGGGCTTTTTATGATAGGGGAGTAGGACTTCACAAGGCCATAAGTTCAGTTCTTTTTAAAAAAAATTCTTTTTAATTGAGGGAATATTGGTTCATTAGATCCAGATGAAACCTCTCTCAGCTACCAGAAGAATTTATACATGAGATTAAGAAAATATCGCTGGTAATGGTTAAGAAACCACAGATACTGAGGGGGTCCTAGAAAAATTGGAGAAGGGCAAATGCCATTCATTTGAAAGAGGAGTTGGAAGAAAGTGTTTAAATTCTATGGATTTTGTATCAAATTCAGGCAAAATTATGGAATATATTAATTAAGTAGATAGTCTGAAGTGTTTGGAATATATTAATAAGCAAGTGATTTGAAAAGACAGCAATGATTACCAAGAAAAAAATTCTTCCAAGAAAATCTTACTTTACCTTTTTGTCAAAATTGCTCATGCTGTGGATTTATGGATTAGTGAATTGCATTCTTTTTTTTTTTAAGATTTATTTATTTATTTATGCATACAAGAATTGGGGTATAGGCCAGAGGTACTGGGGGGTGAGAAGATTCACCAGAGACAGAGTGGGGCACAGACTGACTGAACAGGCAGACTGACTGAAATACACTGCTGAGGGGAGCCACGGGCGAGTCAGGAGAGGTCTGCTGTGCCATGTGGGTTTCTCCCTGGCCGGCCGGGGATCGAACTCGTGCTGCAGAGGCTGTGGATTGCTTCACAGTATGGTGCTTAACCCCTTGTGCCACCAGGGAGGCCCTTGATGTGACATTTGACAAGAACTTCAAGACACCCTGTGGCCAGCTGTGAAGATCTGCGTTGAATGACAGTATCATCCAAGCTTCAAAAACTCAAAGACTGTTCATGAGCAGAGTCTCTCCATTCCTGGGGAGCTCCTGAGGCATTGCCTGGGGCCTCTTCTGGACCTTCTGCTGCTTGACATCTTCATCAGCAATTTGGAGAAAAATAGATTCTATGTCACAAAAATGTGTAGCTCATTTAAAAACTAGGAGAAGAGAACAATATACTGAAGGAGAAAATGACTTTAAAATGAGTCGATAATTAAAATCGGCAGACTTACCAGTGCATATTTATTCTTTTAAATTCCAAAATTTTCAGCTCTTGAGAGTATAGAAAAGGGGATAACCAAGTTAAACTAAGTACATGTTAAAAAACTGCCTTTTTTTTTTTTTCTGAGTTGTTGACTAGAATTGCAATGTAAGTCAATATTGTGACTCTTCAAGTAGTGGATTGTATTTCAGGTTGAAATGACTACATCAAGTGAGGAAACACAATGATCCACCTGGGTTATGTGTGCAGTAGAGGAGATTGTTGCAGTAGTGATGGAGGTGCTGTTAGTGGTAATGTTAGCTAATATAATATTTATCTAGCACTTTCTCTAGACCTGCCATTGTGTTTTCACATCAACAAGTGAACTTGATATCCAGAGCAGTGTTAGGCTAGTGGTTAGAACAACTCTAAAATCTCAAAGACTTAATATAATGAAATTTTCATTCTTGTCCAGGTTGCACACCACTGTGGGCCAGGGGAGAGTCTGGGTGGGGTGAGAGGACCTGGTTGTACAAAGACTCAAGTGCTTTCTGTCATATGGCTCCACTTTCCTCTCAGCCCATGTTGTAGATGAAAAAAAATAAGGAAGATCATGCGCCAGAAATTCAGGGGGAGGAAGAGAATGGATCTAGAAGTGGTATGAATGCCTTCTGCCTGGCTTCCATAGGCTGGAAATCAGCCGCGCAGCTCCCCTGAATGCGAGGAAGAAACAGTGGAACATGCAGTTGTGAACGCAAGAGAATGAACAGAACATGGGTGCTGGTAAGTACTGCCTACTTGGATTATTTCTTTTAATGCTCAACACACACTTATGGGGTAGAGACTATGATTAATCCCACATAATTGCCAAATTTAGTGGGGGCAGCTTCCAGATCTGTGCATTGTACTTAAAGCAGAATAATGACAATGCACACGTTTCAAAGAAACAGGACCAACCTCTTTCTTTCCTTCTTTTTTTAAGATTTCTTTTTATTTTATGCATACAAGAGCTGGGGCACAGGCCAGAGATGTCAGGGGTGAGAGGACTCACCTGAGACAGAGTGGGGAACATAACAGGCAGACTGACTGAAAAACACTGCTGAGGGGAGCAGCGGGCGAGTCAGGAGAGGTCTGCTGCGCCATGTGGCTTGCTCCCTGGCTGGCTGGGGACTGAACTCGTGCTGCAGAGGCTGTGGATTGCTTCATAGAGTGGTGCTTATCCCCTTGCACCACCAGGGAGGTCCACCAACCTCTTTCTTGATGCCATGTGAGTTTGACAGAACGTTGGTGTATTCCTTGGACCAGAGAAGAACGAAGGATGCTAGAGTAAACATCTTCAAATAATTGAAGGGTTGATTTGATCTTGAAGAAAAAGAGGTTGTTTTCCACAAGTTGGAGCCGTTCTATGAAGTCATGATTCCCGGCATTGCTGAGAACAATTTGTCCCTGGAGGGTTCGTGTGGCGGCAGGAGGACTGTTATTAAAGGGTCTCCAAATTGGGTGCAAGTTTTGGTTCTGTGATTTCGTGTGCAGGGAGGGAAGACACTGCCTATTTTAATTTTTTTCCATGGCCTCCATTTTCTCACTTGGCACCAGGGGTGGAAACAAGCTTGTACAAATGCACCATGTGAGCGCAGTAAAATGTCTCTAATTTAGGTGGACTGAGTAGGGTGTGTATGTGTGAAGTTGTGGGGGTGGTGGAGAGGAAGCAGGATATAAGAAAGCTGGTCTGAATTAGGTATTCAGAATGAATGAAATAATATATTTAAAAAAGGAATTTGCTTTTATTCCATTATTTTCAACCTGTTGAAATCTTACCTCATTTTATATCTGTTTTTAGAGAATAAGCCTAACTCAATATGTGTGTTCCTTTTTTTTTTTTTTTTTTTTTTGCAAATAAATCAATGTTTCCACATGGGTAAATGGCTTTTAATTTTCTTTCAAGTGAGTGAATAACAAATTGTCTCTTGTTCTAGTTTCCCCCACAATTGGTTGAGACCATCTTTCTTAATGTGTGCTAGAAATGCAAGCTAAGTTTTAGACGACCTGTTTTAAGTATTAAAAACTCAGACTTAAGGACATTTGAATGAATAAGAAACAATAATTTTTATTCCTTAAGGCACGAATTTCTAAAACCTCAGATGGAAATAACTAAAATTGAATTGACTGAAATCATTCCTTTATTTGGATTTATGTCTAATTAGGACTAGACCTCATAGTCCCTCTTCCCTTCTTCATACTTACCGTTGACTACTTAAATTTGGTGTGTTTTTGTTTGTTTGCTCTTGTGTGTGTATGTGTGAGCTTACTTTCTTCCTCCCATTAATGGCAGTAGTGATTATGTATCCTGGGCTCTAGAACCCTAAGAAAGCATGAGAGGAATACGTGGAGCTGGGGAAAGGCCATGAGGCTGTCAGGATAATTTGCTAAAATGATGACTGTGTTGGTGATTCATTTCAAGGGCTTTGTAGCATATGGACTCAGTCTTCTGGAAGAGGACAGGAGGCGTCTGTTGGAGTTCTAGCTCTGATTTTCATGAGCTATGGAAATTTGGGCAAGTCATTTAACCTTTCTGAATCTCAATTTCCACATTTTAAAAATGGGAATAAGAAGATCACCCAGTGTTTCTCCACTCATTTCTCAGGGTAGCTGGTCAACATGGCAATTAATGCTTGTGGATGCTCTTTGTAAGTAAGAAATTGCTTTTCTTCTTCCACACGCCTATCTCCTTCTTTCTTTCTTTCAAAATTATTTCATGGACAGCTCAAAGATACTCAACTTTTGAACAAGTTTCCCTGAATGACTCTTACCTATGGCGGGAAGTCTATCTCCAGGAGTGAATGAGTCTCCTTTCCTGGACTCCAAAATCCCAGAGTTGAGCTGAGCATTGAGAAAAGCGTTTCACAGAAATGTTTCACCTTCTCAGAGAGACAGGACAAAGGCCTCTTTAGCAGACAGACCCCTGGCTCGAGGGTCAGGCAGAATGACCAATTCCAACAGAAAGCTGTCTTGCTCTTTGAGAAAACAAGAACTCAAGAACATCTTTCACATCCCAGGAAGGTGTTGGGCTTCTTGAACTCCTTGCAAGTAAGAGTCAAGATTGGATTTGGCATTGACACCAACTCAAACTGAAGTTTGATGTGGTAGCCATGAAGACGCCCCCTCATGAACCCTCAAATATTGGAATAAGAACTGAGCAAAGTCCCAAATGCTGCACCTTATAATATTGTCTCCTTATGCCAAGGCCATGCCTTCCATGTGCTGCTTCAGCGATGACTGAGCCTGGCGAGGGGACAGAGACAGGACTGATCCTGGGTGATGTCGGACCTGGTACACAGCTGAGTCTGGCTGCCTCAAGGACTCCCCAGTGACCCTGTGGAGGCTTTTTTAGCCTCAGGAGACTTAGACACTCATACCCAACTTTCTCTCACTCTCCCTTTTCACTCAGAGCTTCGTGGGCAAAAGGCTCTCCCATCTTTATTTCTGACTTCATGCTGTCTTACCCACGCAATCATTTTCTCTACAAAAATCCTTTTACATTTATTTATTTTTTAAAGATTTATATTTATCTATGCATATAAGAACTGGGGTGTAGGCCATAGGTGTGGGGGGTGAGAGGAGTCACCAGAGACAGAGTGGGGAGCAGAACAGGTGGATCTACTGAAATACACTGCTGAGGGGAGCAGCGGGGAGACGAGAGGTCTGCTGCGCCCTGTGGGTCAGCTCCCTGGCCCGGGATTGAACTCGCACTGCAGAGGCTGCGGATAGCTTCACAGGGCTGTGCTTCACCCCTTGTGCCATCAGGGAGGCCCATTTTACATTTAATCCCCACTTGACTTGTTTACAGAGGACAGAGAATAATATACTTAGCAGATCATTTGTACATCTCAATTTCAATTTTTATATATAGCAAATCAGGTAAGTTGGGGAAATGAGAGAACTAGATTAAGAAGAGGTAGACTAACATATATTCAATATCTGCCCTATACCAGGCACAGTCATGTACACTTTTTTCATATAATTATCACATTATTATCACTCACTTTAATGTGGCAGGTAGTACTCTTTTCTAGAAGTAGAAGCTGAGGCTTGGAGACCTTAAATCACTAGGTCAAGATTATTGAAGAGCCTGGGTTTGAAACAAGGTCTCTCCTGATTTCAACTTTATATTTTCTCTGTCACTTTCTCTCTTGCCCTGATTGCTAAATGGTGAGGATCAAATGAGATAATAGAGGTTAAAACTTTGAAGATGAAAAAAGGGCTACCCCAAAACCAGAGGTTATTATTCCTACTGGTGGAAGTCAGGACCACTACATGGGAATATGGGGCTCAGTGCCACATGAAGTAGGGGAGGGTCTTTACTCAAAATTCATTGAGAATTTCAAGATGGCACAGCAGAGCACTGAACCTGCTGTGGGTTCTTCTGAATGTAGGACCCAGGAACAGCTCTGGCAACAGCAGATTTATCAATACAGGGGAATCAGGTTGTGCTTGGAGGAAATTTTCTAGAAGAGTAACAAAACATAAGAAGTTAATTATTCAGTGAAATAATGTAGAAAAGAAATTCCTAGCTCTCTGGGACTCTCAACACCACAAAAATGATCTCTGGGTATCTTTAGGAGAAGCCACCACTCATTTCAAAGAAAAAATTAGAGACTTCTGGTTCAAAGGCAGGCAATGATGTTTATGAGAAACATGGGTAAGAGAACAGGATGTGCCTGTAGCAATTCCATACCCACTCCAGTGTGTCTGGGACTGGATGCTTAGATGTTTTTTGAAAACATTCTGGAACCTCTGTTCCAAGTGTTAACTTAAGGAAAACACAGGCCTCACTGCCTTCCTCATTAGTTCTGGGCTCCGTTTTGGGGAAAGCCAGCTTTCTTGAGATGAGTGCTACTTTCTTCAAGTGTTGGGCAAATATTAATTTCGGTCTTGCAGAAACTCCTATCCATATAGGTGGTAACCTGATGTGTGGCACCGTGTTTCTATGGCGGCTTTCAGCTCAAGCAGCCTCATTAGGGTTTCTGTGTGTATTGTGATCAGAATGCGTTAAGGCAGGCAAAATTCCAGCATGATTTCCCCTGTGGCTGGGGCATCTTTAGTTGGGTCAAGTATCCATTTGTCTGGAAAAACCTATGTGAGTCTCTTTGTAAGACAATATGAAGTATATGTGCACATTGTGGTCTTGGTGGAGCTGGTTTCCAGGAAGCATACGGATTCTCTTAAACTGGGCAGGGAAATCTATCAGCATTGTCCTCATTCCTGCCTGGGTCTGACCTTCCACTTTGAGCTTTTGACATGGGTAATAAGAGCCACTCTATCATTTCATGGCATAAAAGCTGGTGACAGCCCAGAGGAAAATGGTCATGAATCTTAGAGCTACTGAATGGTGGAGGCCTCTACTGTCCACCCTGTGCCTTTGGGTAATCTAATCTAGATGAGAGCCTCATGGTTCACCACTTCCCCAATTGTTCTTTGTGCTAAGTAATGTCATACTCTATACTTTTTTTACTTTTGTGGATTTTCCAGTTCCTGTCTTGGAAGACCTTCTCTGCTTTGCCCATGTCAGGGACTCTTGCTTCTTTAAGATGTCACTCAGAAGTGTCAGTTGCTTGCCTCATCCTCTGGGCTATTAGTATTAACTCACACTTAGTCATCATCCATTTGCCTGTTGTCATCCCAACTAGTTGATGAGTATCCAACAATCTGGAATTATCCTTCCTGGTCTCCATAAACTTGGGAACCACAGTACTCAAACTGTAGTAACTTTTCATCAAGTGATTGATGAACAAAAAGTGAATGAATGAATCACCCCAGATCCAGAATATTTTTCACAGCATCCTTTCATGAAAACAAATCGTTTTGTAGCCCTACTTTCTTTCGTTCTGCCTTCAATGGAGCTGTAGGCATTATTTCTATATAAAAAACTGCAGAACATTCTCAGCCTTCACCTTTCACAGAGAAACAACCCTTGTCTCTTTAGTAAAGGCATATAGAATATATATATATATATTTAAAGATTTATTTGTTTATGCATACAAGAGCTGGGGTATAGGCCAGAGATGTGGGGGTGAGAGGATTCACCAGAGACAGAGTGGGGGGCAGAACAGGCAGCTCTACTGAGGGGAGCAGTAGAAATACACTGCTGAGGGGAGCAGCGGCAGGGCAGGAGAGGTCTGCTGCACCATGTGTGTCAGGTCCCTGGCCAGGGATCGAACACATGCTGCAATGGCTGCGGATAGCTTCATAGTGTTGAGACTCAACCCCTTGCACCACCAGGGAGTCCCTAGACCATATTTATTTTTAACTGTTCACCTATAGCCAATATTATTCCAAGAAATTTCAGAAAAGAATTGTCCGAATAACAGAATTCATTCTTCCAGTTTAGTCCTCAAGATTTAGGAGGTGAAGATGCCATGGCAGGATTTAATTGGGTGAGGAGTGTCCAGTTTTATAAAGTCCCTCATGAGTAATATGTGACTTCATGTCAGTGCAGGTGAGAAGAAGATTTCCTCAAAAGATCAAAGGTGAGCCACTTCCTGGGCCGCAGGATAAGGTGAATCAGTGCCATCAAGGAATTCCATGGATTATAACAGTTGTGGATTGCCAGAGGTCAACCTCTGGATTCGAGTTCTTATATCTTCTGCTACTTCTACCCGAAATAGTCACAGTCATTTCTTCTTTTTCCCTCTATTGAGGGTCGTGGAGAAGTAATTTTATAAGAAATAGATGCCAGTCCCTTAACTCAGTAGCACTTAAGCTTTTAGATGAATATTAAAAACAATTTGTAAGTTATGACTTACATGATCTTACAAAATTTATTGCATAATTTTTACAAGACTGTAAAAAAATGGGAGACAATTTTCAAGATAAGAAATATCCCACTAGCGTAGACTTTTTGACTGGAGAAATAAAAAATATGACAGAAAAAAAGAAAACATCTGAAATTGATGGCTAAGAAAACACATGATGCCCCTCCCCCAGCCTGTGTCTTTAGTCTGTAATGTTTGCTGATGTCTCCTGTGGGCTGGACCTACCAACCGGGCAAGTCTTTAGCTTTTCTAGATTTAGCCTGATTTATCTGAAATATGGCGGTCTGTGGTTTGTCTTCATGACAGTGATTAACAGGGTTGGTGTGTGGATCTGGTCACTTACATTTCTGCCCTGTGAATCAGAAGGGAGGCTGCTCTGACCCCCTGGAGAGAGGCCTCTGCAGGCATGTGTGACCTCCCTTTGTGCCTGTGCATTTGGCCGGTTTTTAATCTTGTTATTTAATTTTAATATTAATTAGACAGTTGTTTCCATAGCCCTATAACTCTAGGGGTATGTTTTCACACCTCACATACACACTGTCTTCACTCACCTTCCATGGATACCCTTGTGCCAGTGACCTATTCCCTTCTGGTCTCCTCCATACTCCCCCTATTTCCTCAGGTCACCAGTATATTTTTCATAGAGTTTAAGAATTATTGTTGCTGTGCTTTTTTACTGTGTGAGCTATAGTTATTCATATTTTACAAATAAGGGAAGCCATCCAACATCTGTCTCACATTCTAACTGATTTCATTTAACTTAATCACCTCAAGAGCCAACCATTTTGTCCCCAAAGCCACTATTTCATCTTTTTGATAGCTGAGTAGTATTCCATGAAGTATATATTCCACGATTTCTTTATCCAGTTGTCTGTTGCACTTGGTCTCTTTGTGGCTGGTTTCTGTGTATTCAGACTGGATGGGAGCACCTTCCTGGTGCTCTGGGAGGACTTCAGAAATAGGCTGGGGCATGTTCATGGTGTCAGCCCCACAGCCTGCTTGTGAGGGACTGAAAACATATTCTAAGGAGGCCTATGAGGAGAATGAAGCAGGACTGTACCTGGATGACTTGGGTTGTTAGCTCAATCCTGATTTTAAAAGTCTCTTGCCTAATTTTTAGACTCTGTGGCAGATCATGTTGTCTGATTTTCAGTTCAAAAATATGAATATTAAAAACAATTTGTGAGATTATGGCTTACATAATCTTACAAAATTTATTGCATAATTTTTACAAGGCTGTAAAAAATGGGAGACAATTTTCAAGATAAGAAATATCCCACTAGCTTAGACTTTTTGAGTGGAGAAATAAAACTATGACAAGTCCTAACCAATATGGATGATTTTCAAAGGGCACCATCTACTCTTCTGATGATCCCATATTTCTCCCTGAGGGATCCCCAAAATGTGATATCTGAAAAAAGCAGGATGTGGGGCTCCAAGACTTCAGAGAAGTGTTTTCCAAGAAACTGTTCATATCTGTTTGCTAAAAATTAGGACTGTGGTTTAATAACTAGTGAGAACATTGGATCAAAGTTAGTTAAAGAGCCATCTTTATTCGGGAAATTTTCAGAGGCCTTAATCTGCTAAGATGAGCCATGATTCTGTAAGACGAGATGTGTGGTATTTTCCTAATTTGTTGCTGGGAGAAACTTACTACCCTGGGAATCCTCTGGTTCTCACTGAAAAGAGCAATCCTTTAAAACATAATTTGGAAATAAAGTGTTCTTGTCATGCAAGCCAGGACAATATCAACAGAAAATGGACACTATTATATTGGCACAAGGGGTATAAACAATTTATGTCCTGCATAACTTGGGGACATCTGGTCACCCTACTTAGGTGGCAGGCACAGCTTCTCCCCAAACAAGCTGATTGGGATAGCTCTAGAATGTTGGGGTTTTTAGCGGGGGAAGTGATATTGACAGACATTCGTACTGGAGATGCAGGAGGCACCGAGGACAGATGCATAGTTGACTCAGAGATTTTCAGTGCCCAGCGAGAGAGGGGGATTTGGGGAGGCTCTGTGGCAGAGCTGCAGACGGCAGCCGCTGGTTACACGGTGGAAAATGCCTCACCATCCTTGGGACTGGCCTCTCTGCTGCCCAGCTGACCACACCTCGCCCCGTATTTCAGCAGTGACGGGCTCACCAGTGGCATCAGGGCTTGGTGTGAGAGCCTGTGACCCTACTTGTAAAACGTTCCACTGCAAAAACAAACAGGCAGCTCCAAGGACCCTGGGAAAAGAGGATGCCATTTCACCCAGGATCTGCCAAATCAAACAGTCTGGGAAAAACATAATAAATAACTTTCTTAGAACCTAATGAGAAACGGCAAGTGTTTCTAATTCAGGCTTCCTCTGGGCCCTGCTTTCTGCGGGCCATGGATGCTGGTCTTGAAGTTCTTGCTGGGTCACTGTTGGCTTCGATACCCTCTGAGTGAATGCATGTATTCCATGTTGCAGACTGCCCATCTCCTCCTCCCCAGGCCAGGTAACTTTTCAAATCTTTTAAAAAAAAATTATTTATACATACAAGAGCTGGGGTACAGGCCAGAGGTGCGGGGGGTGAGAGGATTCACCAGGGACAGAGCGGGGAGCAGAACAAGCAGATCCACTGAAATACACTGCTGAGGGGAGCAGCAGGGAGACAGGAGAGGTCTACTGGGCCATGTGGGTTGCTCCCTGGCTGGGGATCAAACTCATGCTGCAGTGGCTGCTGATTGCTTCATAGTGCTGAGACTTAACCCTTTGCGCCACCAGGGAGGCCCAGGACATAGTCTTTGAAGATATAGTTAGTTAAGATGAGGAGCAGGCCATAATGGAGTAGGGGCTCCTGAATCCAATGTGATTGGCATCCTTGTGTGAAAAAGAGGAAAGATGCAGATGTAGAGACCCCCCTGAAGAAGGCCATGTGGCAGTGGGGACAGAGATGGGGGTGATGTATCTGCAAGTCAAGCAGCCTCCAAACCAAGAACAGTGACCTTTTCCCTCTGCATTGCATCTTCTGGCGCTCTATCAATTCTTACTGGTTTGTCTCTCACATGCCCGCTGCTTTTTGACCAGGGAGCACCATCCTCAGCCCCACCCCTGTGCTACCTGCAGGTCTGGGATAGAGAGGGTGGGCCCTTCCCGGGCCCACAGCCACCTCACTGTCATCTTAGGGCATATCCATCCTGCGAGCTTCTCCTTGGCCCGGCTGAATCTTGCTTCGGCTTTCTGCTTCCCCCCAGGGATGTGAATACATTCATGAACACAGTTTGCATGTAATTTTAATGCATTTACAAACCTCCTGTAATCCATTCTGAGGCCTCACAATAAGGATGACCAGGCAGAGTAAATATCATGGGATTGAAGTGAGGTAGTCGGTCTTCTGGCCTCTTGCTGGAACCCCTGTGTATCCGTTGTCCTGATTGCATATTTCAGCATGTGTTCTAGTCCTTCCCTTATGCTGCTGCCTGGGAGTAAGGCAGCAGTTGTGATTCTGAATCCGACACTGACGGATTCTCAAGCTGATCCCAAAGAGATGCCCATACCAAATGTTACAAAGGCGAACCATATGGGAGCCCCAGCACTCTGGGCCATTAATAGGAATTTTTAAACGACTGTGATTGATGGTGTGGCTCTTACAAGTCCAAGATCAATGAAAATGCATCTTGATCTTTTGAACTCCCTCATTTTTTCTTGGATCCTTTTCCTGTAGGATGAGGCCTATTTCTGGGATGCCTGAAGGCATATGGGGCTCCTCCAATGGGTTTGCCATCCATGCCTCTGCCAGCCATCCGCCAGTGGAAGGGCCAGGGTTGGACGGGATTGGAAGCCAGCATGTTCATCACAAGGTTAAATGCCAAGTCAGGTCTTTCGAAGTGGGAATTCTACTTCCTACCTGGAAAGGGACCAAATCAGGAACACCATTTACCTTATTACTAACCAAGACATGTTAATAAGGTAGATTTTTATGTGCTTGAGTTTGTTTCTCAAGTTCATTAATGGGCATAAAAGGAACTCCTGCTGCCCTGCCCCCGACCTTGTACCAAGGTACTGAGGAGTTTCGTAGAGCATTTCCCTTACTTTGGAGTCCTGAACTCTTATCCACATCTGAGAGCCCCTCTCCGGAGAATACACTCATGAATACAGTTTTGCATGTGATTTTAATGCATTTACAAACTTCCTGTAATCCATTCTGAGGCCTCACGTTAAGGATGACCAGGCAGAGTAAACATACGGGATTGAAGTGAGGTAGTCAGATTGAGGTGGAAAACGATAAAAGGTAAGAAACCGTATTTTTGTCTTGTTTCATATCTTTCTTTGAAAGATATTTTCCTTGGTTCAACAATTCTGAGAAATTACCTAATTTTTCTCCTCTACTCCCACTGTAGAAGTCCACAATGCAACATACTAAATCACATGTTCTAAGAAACCCTAAATTTAAAGAAACACAGAATTAATTTGACCTCAGAATCTTATGTTTTTTTAAAAAGATTTATTTATGCAAAAATTGGGGGTACAGGACAGAGGCACGGGAGGGTGGGAGGATTCACCACAGACAGAGCAGGAAGCAGAACAGGCAGATGACTGAAAACACTGCTGAGGGGAGCAGCAGGTAAGACAGGAGAGGTCTGTCGCACAATGTGGGTATCTCCTTGGCCAGCTGGGAATCAAACCTGCACTGCAGAGGCTGCAGACAGCTCCACAGTACTGTGCTCAACCTGCTGCACCACCAGGGAGGTCCAGAATATTTGTATATCACACATCCAATATTCCACTGAATATACTTTGGGAAATATTGGCCGACAGTAAATGTGAACCAATGTGTAGAACATTCTGTAACTTAGTCTCATCCATGGAAACTACTGGCTTCTACTCTTTTCTTCACTTCAAACTACACCATGTGCTCCTGACCCTGCTGTGTCCTGGACAGCACGGCCATCAGTGTCCATGGCTACACGGGCAGAGGTGTGGCATGGTGCCCAGAGCAGGGCTGCCTTTCTTCACCACCCTGAGAGGTACCATGAGCTTGCATTTTGCTGCAGAATGTGCTGCTCTCCTCGAGTACAACATTAACAGCCGTTGTCTGGACTCAATCAATAGGAAGTGCAGTTGTTGGGCTGTGTGGGAGACCTGGTTGAAAGAAAGTCAAAGAAAGTGGATCCAAGAAGGTGGTATTGGAGGTGGGCCTTGAGACACACAGGGACCTAAATCAGCATCCTTGGCAGGGAGGATGTCATGAGAAGGAGCACTGGGACATGAATGTCAGGGAGCCAGTGAGCTGTGGAGCATGTGCTCGGGAACAGACACGCAGTCAGGTGACTTCAGACTGCATATTTTATGATTCGTATTTAGGAGGTTTCAGCAACGCACAGACTGAACTTCATTTAAGGGTCCTGAGTTGTGGTAGAAAATAGGGACCTGGTGAGCCAGGTGTTTGGCAGAACATTCCAGACACTCCTACCTTGGACATTTGCCAGACAGCATGGTTTTCTTTCCCTTTTAATATCTATCTACATATACCTGTCTCTGTCTTTCTGTCTCTCTGACTCTCTCTATATGTGTATATCACAGATATGTTGATTGCGAAGCCCTGCTGTTCTGTGGGAAACATATCCATCTGTTTCTGATTCTTTCACAAACTTAATGAAGCATTATTTCATATGAACGCTTGGATAGTGAAGCATCTTTCAGAACAATTTCATAAACTCTCTTACGCCTATTTCCTTTGAAGCCGGAAGTTGCTATTTTGCCTAAAGAACGTGGATCTTGAGCCTGAGATCCCTAGTGTGGGATACCTGCCTCCTCCCGGGGTTCCCCACTGGGCTAAGGTGTCTCCCCATTCTGGACCCAAGGCTTCCCCAGTTCTATGGCCCAATGGGCAGGCTGAATCTAGTATTTTCTGTGTTTGCTGTGCTGCTCATTGCACCTCTGAGACTGATCAGCTTCTTGGCACCTTCAACTCGCTTAAAGCAGCAGAGGAAGTGAGCTCAGCACGCAATATTGAAATGCTCCCTCCAAATCAGATTTCTTCGAACAAGGTAACTTGTAGGAACATGTGGATACTTATTGAGAGGGCAGCTGTCTCTCCAATTTCCCTTTGGCCGTGATGTCAGGAACTACTTCCTACTTATCTCTGAATCTCCAGGATTTTTCGCGGGGTCCAGCACAAGATAAGCACTCAGGAAATGTGCACTGACGAACTGTGGGCTGAGGGGTCAGTGTGTGAAAATAAAATCCAGAGACATTCTCTTCAACCAAACTAGGGTAAACTAAACCTTTTTCTTCTTAAAAAAAAATTCTCAAAGTATCCTTGTCTATCTGAGGATAAAAACATCTATCCCTTCTTGGAGGTGAAGTTTAGGTTTGCTATATAAAGACAATAATTATTGCTTTGTTGAAAAGCCTATCATGTCTGCTAGGAACTTGAATTCCAGGTGGCTTAATTAACGTGAAAGAAGACAGATTTGGAAAATATAACTTTTTTTGCTATGGAAAGTGCAACACTTATTTGAATATATTGGTTCAATGTAACCAGTCTTAAGATTTTTATCATAATGGTTTTGATTAACAGTCAGAATTGCCAAAGGAATTTGAAAGTTTGAAACATAAATGATTTTTATCTGGAAACGAAAACCCTGAGCAAAGTGAAATCAGGCAAGAGTTATGGACACAGGCAGTGGTTAGAAATGCATCTATTCTCTTCACAGAATATCTGTAAGACTCTCTCTCCTATGTGATTAAAAGTTAGGAAAATCAAAAAAAAAAAAAAAAAGACCAAGTTTGATGAAAATGGCGGGCACTTAATCAGCAATTACCAGCTGCCAGGCCCATTCTCAATACTTAATCTCCATATTTGCTTTGATTTTCACAGCAACCTTAAGGTATGAACTAATTTTGACTCCATTTACCAATGGGGAAATCAAGGTACAGAGACATTTTTATTTGGCTCAGGTCACCCAGCAGAGGCAGGAGCTAATCCTAAGCTGTAAGTCTCCAAATTCTGACCTAAATGCCTGACTAGTTGCCAGAACCATAATAGATGCTCTGTTTACTCAGGCCTCTTTCAAAAATCAGGAGTTGTGGATGGTTGACAGGGTGAAATGAACTTGGAAAAAAGGAAAAATACTTCCATCTATGCCCACGCAAAAACCTGGTACTTGCACACCCACACAGGCAACACACACAAAAACACGGGATGGAACTTCACAGAATCAGAGCCCCCTGGCACTGTGAAATCTTTCCTAAAATAATAATAAATAATAAACTCCCGAACATATCCATACAGACTGAAGGAATAAAAACATGCCTAATGAATCTTCTAGAGCTAGAAAAGATTCTCATATTTATAAAAACTCTTAGCCCCCAAGATAAAAATATTATTCAGCTAGAACATTAACCACATTCATAGGTCACTTGTTTAAATTCACTTAAATACTGCTGCATTGTATTTATGCAATGAAAGGTGGCTGAATGTAGTTTTTCTGAATCAAGCATATTTTAACAATAGCCAAGAACGGGGTATATTTAATAATCCTATTCTGAATAGTTTTATGGAGAAAGATTCCATTTATGATAACAATAATTGGATCCTGTTGGGGTCTCCATATCTTGACTTGTCTTAAAATGACTTCACCAGCATCACATGTGAACACAGTTTGATTTCCATAGCTCCCTGCAGCCTCCCCTGTCACTGAACTCAGGCTTTGAGGTTCCTGCTACTTTATTTCATGTTCACAGAACTTATACTACTGTAGCTCTCATCAAGTTTTCTGTTCAAGGTGTTGGGTCAACAGAGCCTTGGACAATGATGCCACTCTTCCCAGGATACACCTGAGCCAAAAAAAAATACACCTGAGTCCACATACCCTGGTGAATCAGTCCTGATCCAAAGGGAGCTGCTCAGCTCAGAACTCTGGATGGTGGTGGCATTCACACTCATGCCTGGAGACTGCACAGAGTAGAACATACACTGCACCTTAAAGTCAACTTGTTGCCCCAGCTCAGGCTTCAGTGGTTCAGAGGTGATGTGCTTCTCCACTGTGAAGTTCATGAACTCTGTGGCCAGTGACATTGTGCAATGTAAACCTTCTCAGGTCACATTTCTGAGTCACCAAAATGCACCATCCTGAGTCCTCCCTCCTGTTAGACTTCGTGCAAGCTCTACAGTCACTTTCTAAACTTGGTGAGCTATTGTTATGTAAGTGTAGATATCTGTCAACAGTGGTTTTATGACGCTCAAACATTTTAGTCAGTATTCTCTTGACACTTTTCCACCCATGAGTAGTTTTCAAACCGAACTTTGCTTTTAATTTGTTTTGTGATCATTACGCTTTTATTTTATTTTTTTTCACTGTCCATTAGAATGTGTCCCCCTCCATTTATCTGTAAAAATTCACTTGAACCTTCTATTGAAGATTCCATTGAAGCTTCTTCTTTGCTACATCCCACCATCCAAGTCTCAAACAAGATTTCCCAGGAATTTTATCTGAGTCTAGACCAGAGGATGGCAGCAAGTGGGTTGTATGGAATTTTCAACTGTAGACAATCTTAAAGTCCAGTGCTTAATTCTACTAGTCTGGAAGCTATTTTTGGAATTTTCTCAGTCTGACTTTTCTTAAAACTCATTATACAATTAAAACATGGATATATGGATAAATTCTTGCTGTAAAAATTCAAACTATGTCCCTAGCAAAGGATTTCAATTTCTTTCTTCAGTCTCTTCTCATGAAAAATCTTGAAGTCCATTGGCCCTTGTTCCTACTATACGGCAAATGAATTAGGCTTTTTATGCCACTAGACCCTGTGGCTGTCACCTGTGGCCTTGATCATGCTAATGCAGGAGGCACTTGGGTGCGAGGGCGTGGGGCATGTGTGCCTGATGGTGGACACCTGAAGCATGGTGTGGGTGTGCGTAAGTGTCCACACCTGAGCCTGGAGGCAGGGAGAAAGCTGTGGTCTCGGCAGTAGGAGGAGGAGCGTGTGACCACAGAAGAGGTGAGACCAAGAGACTACTCCAGAGAGAATCCAGAGAAAATCCAGAGAAAGAGTAAAGGTCCGTGGGGGGCTGGGAGGCTCGGTTGCCTGACTGCTCCCAGTTCCCCCTGCCAGGCCTGTGCCTGCCTCCTTGCATGCCAGCCCCCCCTGCCTGGAGGGCCTGTGCACCTGGTTCCCTGAGAGAGCACTAAAGGCCTGCAAATCCACTGGTGGCACCACGACTCTCCTTTATCCTTCTGCCCAAATCCATAGTGGACCTGCCCTGGGCTTTCTGGCACTAGATGACACAGGTAAGTTTGCTGGAACTTGTTAGAGTTTATGTGGGTCTTTCCAATATAGGAACCCTTGGATAATCATTAATACAATTCTCTACCATAATTTTTATGGCTATTTTGGATGAAGTAAATTAGCATCATTAAAACTACTATCTTCTAGCATTCAAGGAGCAGAGATACATGCCTGGCACTATTTTATTTAAATTTATATTTAAGCTAATGAGCATTTTATTTCTATTTTTCCTGAAAAAGAGATGAGATCTAGAGAAGTTAAGTAACTTGTTCAGTAAGAGCCAGACCTGACATTTAAACTGAATTTACTTGACTCCTAAAATCCATGTGTCAGTGGCATGATGCAACCAGCTAAGACTTGATTCTGCCTACCTCTTCCCAACTCTGTCTTCAGTCACCTCACATGAGTAGTTTGAAATCCTGCATTTATTCCATGGAAACCTGTAAATTCTACAAACCAATGACTTGTCCTCTTTTGGAGACCTTATTTTACCACTCTGAGTGTTGTACTTTGCCGAACAAATTCTTTGCAGAGACCATAGAATTAAACCATGAGAGTGATGTAGGGGACCAGTGTCCAGAAACGTCTGCACAAATATGTCCCACTAGTTTGGGGACTGAATGAGCTATTAAAAAATTCCAGAGCTAGGGAGCCTGCATTGACAAGCACCCAGTACCCATCCTTGGTCCCCCACAAAGCACCGTTTAATGGAGGTTGTATCAATGTTTGTTCCCTCTTAAGGCTGTCTCTCAGTTACTTTACCATCTCCCCTGAACTCCTTACAAATTTTGGGGAGAGAAGGGGCCTCTGCAATTATGGTTAAGCCAGATCTTCAGGGACTGATTATACAAGTGGTGGATAATCCAGTTTTTCTTCTCCATCCCTCCTCCTCATCACCTTCTGGCCTTTTTTTACTGCTCATTAGCACCTCAGCCAGAGACCCAGCCTTGGGGAGAGAGGATGGGTGTGGGACTCCCACCAGCCCATCTGGCTTCTTGCTCACAACCCGTGTGTAGGTTTTGTTGAGAGGAGTAACTTAGAGACGAGGTAATGGATCCCTAGCACATGAGGATTTTATTCAGCTGACCTACCCAGCTTGGCCTCACCCACTCCCAACACTCCCTGTACTGGTGCCACAAATCATTGAAAATTGGTTGCACGGCCTGTTGTCTTGTTCCGTGACTGTTTTATTCACTTGAGAACATTTCACTAGTGACCAATTTAGTTAACAGCAATGGAGGATCTGGCTGAGCACTGTTCAGAGTCAGAGTGAAGATTCAAATGAAGTAATGCTCATAGTTTCAGCCTGAGGGTAAGTGAAAGGAGGTGTGGGAAGATTTCAGGGACATCCCTTTAGCTGCTGTTCCTTAATGCTGCCTAAAATTGTAGTCGGAGGAGAAAATGGGCTTACTTTTTGAATATCATTTAAAAATATTTTGTATTTTAGAGATACTTCAAAAATTAAAACCCACATACATTATCTCAGTATTAAATAAAATCTTGACTGTTGGCCAAATCTTGAGTATGATTTCCACCTGGCTGTCATCTACCACATTAATACATTTATTTACCAAATATAGATGAACGTCTATTAGGAGTATGTAGTGGAACTAGAGTAGCAGATACAGAACTAAGGGTGTATCGAGTAAAATAGACATGATCTCTCTCAGCCTGGTTGCTGCCTTACTGGGAAGATAATCATGCAAATAAGGTAAGTAAAGATAATTACAATTAGCGATAAACAGCATGAAACTAATAAGGGCTCAGCTGTGTGGAGTTATGGAGGGTCACATTTTAGATGCACTAGGGATGGTCAGAGAAGGCTTCCCAGGGAAGAGCTCTCACAGCCCTGAGGGAGGAGGAGACCAGGCAGGCATGAAATTGGGGAGGGCCATGAAAGTGAGGGACAGTGAGCCCAGAGGCTCCGTGTCGGTGAGTAAGTGGGAGTCGAGAAATCCAATTGGAGATGTAGTTGGGGATGAGGGTGGGATGGGAGCAGAAGTACAGGGCCTCACAGACCATGGCACAGTATTTAGGCAATAATTTAAGTGCAATGGGAAGGCTTGGAGAGTGGTAAGCAGGGGAGAGGCATGAAATGTGTTTTTAAAAGTCCACCTTACCTTGTCTGCTGCGTGGAGAATGTCCTGTAAGGACCAGGGTTGAAAATAAGGTGCCAGTTAGGGGAACTGTGGTGAGTTTCTAGATGAGAACAGATCTTGAGATACCTATGGTGATGATAGTGAGGATGGAGGTAGGTGAACAGACTGAAGACATTGTGGAGGTAGAATTTCTAGAAATTTTTTGACTGCATGTATGTTGTGTGGGGATTGAAGATCGAGATGATCTGGAGGTTTCTGCCTTGATGTGGTTCTGTTTCTGAGATAAGAAAGAGGCAAGAATTACGAGTTCTTTTGTAAACATTTTCATCCTGAGGTACCTCTCCCCGAGTTTCAACTCTTAATTCCCATAAAGGCCCTAGGAAAGATTTTTATAAAGTAGAAATAAAGGAGTGACTATTAACATTGAAATACATGAATTAGTTATATAGTCTGACTGAATTTACACTGGTTTCTATTAGTATTTTTTCCTAAATATTTATAATAATCTAGTGCACATATCGCTCTAGAATTTTGTTAGAAATTATTTAATTTTCTGGAAATCATTGTTTTGCTCCTTTTGATTATCAGTTAGTATAATTATCTTTAATCTCCTGATAAGGGGACTATTTGTAATGCAAATCAAATCATTGCTGCCCATGTTTCTGAGGTCTCACCTGCCAGCCTTACTAAGAACTAACCACATGTGTTGAACATTCTTCTGTCATGCCTTTTCCCAAGAGCTTGATATGCATGGCAAGATATTTAACTACTTATTTAAATGCTTATTTAAACCTCACACCAACAATGAGAGGTTACTTTTATTATATCCATTTTAAATAAGAAAAAATAAATGGAAAATATTTACTTTTCTGAATTCATGTACATAATGACGTCCTAGATTGTTAGACTGGTCTATCTTAAGAGACTCTGATCTTTTAACCATCAAATTCTATTGTCTCTCGATGGCTTGGAGAACAGTCCATATGAACTTGCCATTTAAACCATCTTAGCTGTGTAAGTCAATGTTTCTGAAATGAACTTCATCAGAATCACCTAAAGAGCTTGTTAAAGTAAGAGTTTCCGGGCTACCCACACCTAAATCAGTGTCTGTTAGAATCGGGGCTGGGAATCCGTGTCTTTAAAAGTTTTTCAAGTGATTGCAACGTACCCAAATCTACAGAGGTAAATTTGTGGCTGAGTGATATGTTACCTTGCAATCCCTTCTCTCCTTTTGAGAACGTTTCCTTCTGTTTGGTGCTTGTTCTATTTTTTCAGTTCCCAGATCATTCATGATTCAAATGCAAATGTTAAATGTTTGTTTTTTGTTGCTGAACTGTATGGATTTTTTAAAAAAAGATTTATTTATTTATACAAGCACTGGGTACAGTCAGAAGCATGGGAGGGTGAGAGAATTCACCAGAGCGGGGACCAGAACAGGCAGACTGACTAAATACACTGCTGAGGGGAGCAGCGGGCGTGGCAGGAGAGGTCTGCATGCCATGTGGGACCCTCACTGGTGGCTGGGGATCGAACTGGTGCTGCAGAGGCTGCGGACAGCTTCGCAGCCAGCGCTCAACTGCTGCGCCACCGGGGGAGGTCCTGAACTGTATGGATTTTTTAAAATGTATTTTGGAAATTGATCCTTTGGTGGCCCTATGATGAACAAACACCCTCTCCCAGGTTGATTTTTGGCTTTTGTGGTGGTTTCTTCCACTGTACATTAGCCTTTCAGTTGGATATAGTCCCATTTGTTGATTTTTGTTTTTGTTTCTCTTACCATTGGGGTTGAGTTCCCAAATATATCATCGTGGTTGACGCCCGGGAGAGTATCAGCAATGCTTTCCTGTATGTATTTATGGCTTCATGTCTTACATTCAAGTCTTTAATCTATTTTTGAATTAATTTTTGTGTAAGTGTCTGTTCTTTTCATTTTGCTGCAAGTATCTGTCCAAGTTTCCCCATGCCATTTGTTACAGGTTTACCTACTCCATTGCATGACCATGCCTCCTACGTCAAAGATTAGCCGTCTGTCTGTGCAAGTTTTTTCTTAGGCTTTTTATTCCATTTCATCAGTCAGTGCTTCTGTTTTTGTTCCAATGCCACATTGTTTTTGGTTACTATTGACATGTAGTATAGTTTGAAGTCGGGGAGGAAGATGCCTTCATTCTTTTCTCTTTGGCTATTTGGTAACTTCTGTGGTTCCATACAAATTTTTTATAACTCTTCTAGTTCCTTAAATTGTCATTGGGGTTTTGCTAGGTATTGCATTGCATCTGTAAACTGCTTTAGGTATCACGTCCATCGTCCATTTGAACAATGTCAGCTCTTCCAATCCATGACCTTGGAGTATCTTCCATTTCTTTGTGTGTCATTCTGTTTGGCAGTTTCTTATAGTTTTCAGTGCATAGTTTATTCCCAGGTATTTCACCCTTTTAATGCAATTGTAAGTGGGATTGTTTTCTTAATTTCTTTGTCTTATAGTTGTTTGCATGCAGAAACACAACAGATTTTTGTGTATTGATTGTTGTATACTGCCACTTTACCGTATTAATGTATTTCTAGTAGGTTTTTTTGGTAGAGTCTTTTGGATTTTTTTTATGTACTTTTGTATTTCATCTGATAAACCCTGAGCTAGGCTTTTTAAGAGAGAAAACCCAAATGAAAGGAATCATAATGAAAGAGGTAAAATCACACCAGACACTTCAGAAATACAAAAAATCATAACACTACTATGAACATCTATATGCAAGCAAAGTAGACAACCTAGAAGAAATGGACACATCTTTAGAATCACACAGCCTTCTAAGAAGACAGATGAAATTTCCATCCTTAAGGAAGTTAAGGAAATATGGGATATAAATATAGAAAGCTTTAAATAATGACAAAAGAATTAGAGAAAAACCACAAACTGCACCCACTGTATCTCAACTTAATATTTATTCCTGGTATGTATCTGTCACTGATCAAATTTATGTTACTTTCATGTTGTTCAACTGCTATATACCAGCATCTCAATATTGCTTGGTGCAGCCAAATAAATGAAGAGATATGAGATATTGCCAGCAGAAAATTGAGTAGTCAAGAAGAGTATCATGGGGGACTAGAGACAGGGTCAGTGTCTGGAAGGAAGAGGTGGCTTTAGGGGATGGAATCCAGTCACACTGCAGAGAAGAGGTCTGGGGGGAGAGAACAACATGGGCAGCAGCGTGGAGTCACAGCATACACTTCGAGCATAGGATTTGTGCATAAACTACTTTGGCTGGATCAAAAGGGGCACTTAAATAAATAATTGATATCCAAAGGTCTAATGCACCATCTGCAAGAATTCTTTGGAGCATTTAATTTATGGGCTGACTGCAGTGCACGGTGGAAATGAACTCTGTAATGGTCATTGTGAAACTCCTTCCCTACACACCCCCTTGCATAAGGAAGTCACGTGGATTAAAATATCATCTATAGGAAAATAACAAGTAGAGGTTACATGTCTTCCTGAGATGATGCTTAGAAAAGAATGTCCTGATGAGAGTGGGTCGTGCTGACTGAGATTTTAAGGATGTTGCATGAACTTCTAATTTTTTAGATTGGAGTTCTGGCTTCTTTTGGTGTTCCCTTCACTCTCTTATGACTTTTCCATTTAAACTTGAACAATTTATTTTTTCCATTGCTTTCTTTGACATGACCTTCAATGGATCCACCATTTTAATATTATATTTTATAAAGTATAGAGATAAAAGTCCCAGTTGTTCTGCTGATGTAGCCTAACCTATTAGCCCTCAGTTAAGTATATTACTGACCCTCAGTGTCTTTACTACCAATTAAAAAGGTTAATAAAAGCATTTTATTTTTTTGTTCTTGTTAAGGCACACCTCTCAATGTTTATTTTTCCATTAAGTGCTTTTGTTTTTTATTTGTTTTTAACTTTTTCATTTTCTTGCATTGCTGTTCATTTTTGCACAGTTTTTGATTTCTCCCCTCAGGTGTAGTCCGCATAGGTCTCCCAGCACCACAGTCCCTGGTGCTCCTCTCTCCCCTGCTCCTACCCCTCTCTCCACATCGCTGCTGTATGCCTCAGATCTACCGTGTGCCTGCATAAACTTGAACAATTTAGACACAGACACATGCACTCATAATCATGCCCTTGTGCAAATAAAAGTGCATATGCGCACAGAAGTGTGAGTGTGTGTGTGCACGCAGGCCCCCGCTCCCAGGCACACAGCTTCTATTTCCTCTCATCTGGCAGCTTTCAGAATAATCTCACCCACCTGTTAAATCAGAGTATGTCAAGTTTAATTTATAACAGTGAGTGGAAACAGGATGCTACAGAAAGCATTTTAATTAAAATCCTTTAATTGGATACATGCTTCTTGTGAAAAGGGAGCTGTGGAGAGGGCCTCTTTGTCGGCACCTTTCACTCCAGTTGCCAGAGATTGTTCCAGGAACGGCCTTGCAATTGGAACCAGCCCTCTGGGGGTGGTGGTGGTGGAGGTGGAGTGGGATGTGTGCAGGCCAACAGAGGGAAATTGGGAGCAATAGAGGAAGGACAAAGGGGCAAATGGCCATGAGTCCTGAGCAGAGACTTGGCCTTGGTGTTTTCTGTGGAAAGCTATTGGTGTCCTTTCAAGTTTGTTTTTCCTTAATCCTTTTATCATCTTAGGACGGGCGGTCTCCAGAGGATCCGCAAACACTCCTGACTTCAGGCACTGGCTTAGAAACTCTTGACCGTGTAGGTCAATTGGTGAGGGTGGGAGGTGGATGATGACAGTGTGGGTTTGGGGTGGGGGCAGCCTTTGCACCTGGTGTGCCCTAAGAGATAGCACTTAGTTGTATCCAGTCCACACTGCAGGACAGACACTGTTGGACTCAGTCAGAGCACAGTTAAGGAAGGGGCTGTATGCTAAAGTGGGGGGCCTGGCCTGGAAACCATCCTGTGTGCTCCTGTGGGGTGACAGAAATATAGGGTGCCAAGGAAATAGAAAAGCACAGAGGTATTCTACTGGAAACAGAATAGCTGAGAGGAGTGGGAACTGGAAGTACTTTAGTGTCAGGTATGATGTCAAGGAAACAGAAGACCCTAAACTGAGCTCATTAAAGGTGGGGGAGGGTGCATGGCTTCTTACCTTCTAGATTTTACATCAACCTGCTATGTCAGAAGGTAATTCAAGAGGGGGTAAGTGATAATGATTCCATCTTGTGAGCTGAGAAAATCAGTACCCACTTGGTAGACCTGGGAGGACTTTCAGAAGTTATTTATCCATTGCTGCTGCTGGGGGCCTGGAGGCCATGATCACCAAGGAAACAATGGCAGATAGTTTTATCCATTTACAATTATTGGTTTCTTCTAGAATTGTGATGCTAAGTGTTTGACAACTGGCTTTCAGAGGGGACAGAAGTCCTATTTATCTCATTTTCCAACTTCCATGATGTATGTATTTCCATCAGGGCTTATTTTAAGATTTTGATGGGGCACAGACTTATTAATGGTTTAACCAGTTGGTCATATTCCTGAAATTTAATAATCTGGCTGCCGCAAACCAGTGTGAGCTGGCTGCAACAAACCATTGCCTCTTAACTGCCACAAACCATTGCCTCTTAACTGCCCTCTTTAATATTCCCTGTAGGAGGTATTTCTTTTCCTCTCTTATTGGCTTTGAGATTGATCATATGACTTACTTTAGCCAATGGAAAATAAACGGATGATACAATCAGGCTAAAGTTTAAAGAGTTTGCAGGGTTTGACTTTGCTCTCTCCATTCTCTTTGAGCATCAGCCCTACACTTTAAAAATAGTGGGCCCCACCTCCCCAGTGGCACAGCAGTTGAGCGCTGGGTTATGAAGCTGCCCGCAGCCTCTGCGGCGCCGGTTTGATCCCCGGCTGCTCCCCGGCCACCAGAGGAGGGTCCCCGGCGCGCAGACCTCTCCTGCGGCCCCCAGAGGAGGGTCCCACATGGCGCTCCAGACCTCTCCTGCCGCCCGCTGCTCCCCTCTCTCAGTGTACTTCGCTTCTGACTGTACCCCGCTCTGCTTCTGGTGAATTCTCTCACCCTCCCGCGCTTCTGACTGTACCCAGTGCTTGTATAAATAAATAAATAAATAAATAAATAAATAAATAAATAAATCTTAAAAAAAAAAAAAAAATAGTGGGCCCCAGTTAGTGACTGATCCTTCACCTGGGTCCCAGGTGAAGACCTTCGTTCAGTGTCTTCAGCATAATCAGGCAGAGTCACCACCAAGTTGTAGCTCTTAAGTAATGTGGGCAAAAAAATAAATGTTTGTTTTTATAAGACACTCAGATTTTGGGGGGTGTGACTAATACAAGACAAAAACTTTTAAAACTTGGAGGGATTATGATTTTATTTAGTGTAAATATAGACACATCACACTTTTACCTTCATTTCCTTTTAGACTTTTTGTACTTTTGCAAGGGAGTATGGTAGAGAACAGAAAGTTTTGTGAAATAGCACCAGTGTAGAAATATTCTAAACTGGAACAATTTCTGCCTTTTTTATTTAGCTTTAGGTTTTATTTGTCCTTTTTGGTTCTGTTCATCTATCCAAAAAAAATAAATAAATACATGCTAGATACTTACATTTTCACCATTTTACCCAGAGCAGGTTTGACTCCGTCAATAATAATTCATCTGGAAGACAACAGTGACAACACATTGCTGACAGCTCAAGCTAATTACAAAACCTCAGTGATGCCCTTGAAAGTCCAGTTTTATCAGATGCTTATGCCTCAATTGAATCAAGATTTTCCCTCATTATTTCAGGTGCTGGTATTTGTGCTCAAAAGTGTGGAATTTTATGACCATTAAAGGTCAAATTTCAAGAGTTTTCTTTTTAAAGAAAATTTTGTGGAATCTAAATGTGAAGTCCAGTCATACTCAATTCATTGGCAACCAGATCCACTTAGAGGTGAAACCTCATTTCCCAGGGGTTTCATGTCAGAGGGGAGAGTTCCCTCAGGTTGCTCCCCCTTCCTCCAGATTTCAGTTGTAACAGAGAATCTTTTCACAAAATGTAGTCAATTTATATTTCAGGAATGTAAAGAATATTTCATTAGCTCTTCTGGACTCTGGAAAATCTTATATTCTTTCCCAAGTGATTTGGCCCACCATTTTGGCACACGCTGAGAACTCACACACCTGGCAAACCACCTCAACTTTCTTGACACTCCAAAGGAGGTCTTCAAACCCAGAGGCATGGTGAGCTGTGTTCAACGTGTCCAAATCCAAGAAGCATGAAAACAGAAATGTTCAGAGATGGGGAGAAAGGATTGAAGACAAGGGAAGAAGGAAGACAGAGTTTCAAATAAGAAAGGAAAGAGCTACTCATCTGCTTGAAGTTTAACAAAGACAGACATGTCCCAGAGTTTATTCTTGAATTCATTAATGTTCATTATCAGATGCTCATCTTCAATCCAGTCATCATCTTGTTACTAACATCAGATTTCTTGTGACGCTTGAGAGTGATGCAGGCCTAATTTTCTGACACTGAATAATAATAAAACCAATGTTTACTCTGGGGATCACAATTCTGCAAACACAAACAAAATCTTCGAGCTGAGAGTTACTGTTAATTCTATTAGCTGTGACTCAGTTTTTGGCCCCACATCAGCCAGGGGACTTGGGAAATGTGGGAGCGGGAGCTCTCCCCTAGACACAATGGAATTAAAGACCAGTATAATAAAACAGTATTCAAACACATCGTCCATGTTCCATAGTGATTGTTCTCTGACATGTGGAAAGCATCCAACACAGTGACTGGCACAAGCGGAGAGTCATGTTGGTTTCCCTATGATCATCATCACTGAATTGAGATTCAGCACCAGGAGTAACTTGGCACTTGAACACTAGGAGTGATTTTTTTTTTTTTTAAACCAGATTTTGATTACTGAACTGTGACTCCTGGAGGTTCTATTGGGTGTATCTTTGTTTCAATCTGGATAATAACACTGAGAAGTCACTTGATTATTGAAAAAATGAATTAAGTAATAACATGAATGTGTGAATGACAGAAATTAGGGTTGAGTGGAGGCACATTACAGCACATAGATATTTTTTCTAGAGCTCTAGTTTCTGTGGAGTTGGTTTCATTTGCTCTGTACTTGGTTTTGTTTTATCTGTGGGGATCTGCAGGGAATAGGAAGAGGTTGAGGAGGGAGAAGGGAAGTTTGTGGGTGTTTGGAGCCCAGCACCAGTTAGGAAGAATATGGGAAAGGATGCTGGTAATATAGATGAATTTTGGGTCTAGAGCTGGATTCTTGGATTTGGAAAAATAGATTTTCTATTTGTGGGATAGCAGATCATAATTAAGGGAAAGAGTCAATACAGTTCATTTATCCAAGACTCATTTTTTTATCCACCCTTATAAATTCAATAAATACTTATCATTAGGTATTCATTACTTATTGAGATAAAACAATAGACAAAGACACAATCTTTTAAAGTCTAGTTGAAAGAAGAAGGCAAAAGGACATCATTTAAAGTTCTTTTGTGTACAACTCGAGTTTTGCATTCTACAATTTCTTGTCAGAGACAAAAATTTCGTAAGTAGTGCTCCCTTTGTGAAGGGCTTCACTGAAGAAAACACACTTTTATTGAAGTTGCTACTCTGATTAGGAGCTTTTCTCTCATCTGTTTTTGGGTGGGAACACAACCTTTTATAGAAAACAGTAAGAACATAAAAATGGGTGGAATACTACTCAGCTCTGAAAAAGATTTTATTGCTATTTGCAACAACATAGATGAAACTGGACGGGATTGTGCTGAGTGAAATAAGTAGGAGAAAGAAAAGTATTGCATGGTGCCATGTGTGGAATATACAGAAACAAAATAGACAGTCAAATAAAGCCAAATCAATAACAAATTGTGGAAATCTCACTTTAGACCTGAAGCTACCAGAGGGGGTGGGTGAAGGGAGAAGAGAAAGAGGAGGGAGAACAGTGAGCAGTGGTGGAGGACTGTGGGTATTCTGGTGGTGGGTCTGATAACAACACCTAAAAGAGGAGGTCCTTTGCATCACAAATAACATTATAAACCAATGTTACTTCAATTTATAAAGTAAAAAATGGAAATTCCATCTGATCCAGAAATACCTCTGCCAGGTATTTACTCAAAGAATATGAAAACATTTCATAACTCCTATGTTCATTGCTGCATTGTCCACAACTGCCACGCCATGGGACAGACTAAGTGGCCAATGGATAAAGAAATTATGGAAAGTATTAATGAAATACTCAGCTATTGAAAAGGATGAAATAGTGCCTTTTGGGACAAACTGGGTGGACCTTGTGGCGATTAGGCTAAGTGAAATAAGTAAAAAAATGAAAGACAGATATCAGATGGTTTAACTTATCTGTGGTACATAAATAACCCAAAAACATATGCTGGCAAAATACAGCAAAAACAAATATTGTACTTAGTGAAAAATTTACTAGGGGGTGGAGAGAGGGGGAGGGTAGGGTTAGGGAGGTGACATGCCACTGACATAGGACTGTTGGTGGAGGGTCAGAGAAGCCTGTGTCCATATGGGGAATAAAAATGTAACCTCACAGTTACATGTACGCAACTGACAAATTTAATTAAAAAATAAAATAGAAAAAAATAAAAGGCAAGTTTTCTAGCACACATGTGCACGCATGTGCGTGTGTGTGTGTGTGTGTGTGTGTAGAATTCCTAATCATACCTATGTATTTTCCTTTCAAGTAAAATATGAAACATTTGGTTTCATGGTGTAGTTTCTGGGTCAAAGGGCCTGTGCCAGCAGTCGCTGGTAATGACAAAAATGCAATCTTGTGACCATAGGTGACAAAGAGAAAAGAAATACAACCAGTTTCTTCCAGAAGAAAGATAGGCTATGGTGGTGTAGTTGTTTCTGGCAGGAAACAGACAAGGCAAAGGGATTAGGTATTGTCCATATTTTTGAAAATCATAGTCAATAAATTATCATAAGTCATAATTCAAATGAGGGCTGTTTCCTTGGAATAATTTTTAGGTATTTGGGGGTGATCTTGAGCATTAGTTGGTAAAACCAAATGGCAGAACCTTGGAAGAATTTGAACAGCCCTCTATGCTCCTAGAAGCTCATTGTCATGGGATTTGACCTAAAAACACTCTTTATACTGGCAGTTCTTAGTCACTTGCGGGAAAAGAAGCCAAGCTTGGTGTACTGTTTTCTGCCCACTTGGGGTAGTTCCAGCTGGTGTGAAGGACCAGCAGAAGCGTGGCAGCAGAGTTATTTCTGGTCCAAGTGCGGTTTTAGGACTGCATTTCCATGCCATCCCTCTATCTCCATCTCTATCTTCTTTTGAAAATTCCTTGTGGAAGAGCTGTTAAAGGTCTGACATAGCAGAGCAGAATGCCTGCCTGGAGAGACCATTCATCAAAAGGCAAAAATAAGTCATAGCTCCTAAAAAAAAGTCTACATTTCTTTCAAGTGCTGGTTCCTAACTGCACTCTATTTTAGGACCCATTACTATTCTTTGGCTACTATAGCTTGCTTTCTGTAATTCTCTCTTTGAACTGCTATGGGATAAGTGCAGGTCCTGGAAAAATAGTGATGTCAGTGATTTAACTTCCTGGAAGCCTCTCCCTTTTTTTTTTTTTTGGTAGAGTCTTTCCATTTTCTATTTGTTGCCCAACCTTTATGAAAATTTCTTCTCAGGAAAAGACCTGTCACCAATCATTCACACCTTGATACAAATTTAGACACCATGTAACCTTTCCCTGGGGTATAGGTACTTTAAGATTTTCCTCTAAATGTGTAACAGAGTTTGCCTGTTTCTAGAGAAATTTAAGCTAGACTCACGAAGCAATGTGATTGGTTTTTACTAGGCAGGAGCTTTCCCTGATATTTCATCTGGTAACTCTTATGTTTAAGGCTAACTTTCCCCATAAACTGGACTTCATTTCTCATCTTGGATGCAGTCTACAGGCCTGAAGGAACCTGGCCTTCCATGGAAGCCAGAGAGAGACTCCTACTTACCACTTACCTTATTCTTAGAGGGAAGGGTCTATAGAATATTGTATGGGTGTGGTTCACTTCTTCATTTCTGATAGGTAGACTCCAAGATGGCGCCCAATGACCTATACCTCCTACAACCCGCATGCGTATAGTGTTTTCCTACTTTGAATCAGAACTGACTGAGTGACCAATAGAATACAGTGGCAATAAAGGCCCGTGACATCTGAGACTAGGTCATAAAGTGCATCACAGCTTTCATCTTGATATCTTAGGTCTCTCACTCTGGGAGAAGCTATTGGCCACATTATGGCCCACTCAACTCAAGCTGTTCCATGGGCACACTCATGTGGAGAGAGACCAATGTCCCCAACAGCAACTAGAAACACTTGGCAACCATGTGATTAAACAACAGAATAGTTTGTCATATAGTAATAGAACTCTAATGCAGAGTTGAAGACAGTTGAATTCCCAATAGTGTCCTACAAGGTGGATTTATGTCCTCAAAGGAGGATGTGCTCTCTTTGTTTTGTGCTATCTATAAGGTCAAGACTCTTTCCAAATTTGGTCTGATAATTCAGCAGATTGACTTGCTGGGGTGGATTGCCAGTGTTCCTCTCTTCCTCTCTCTTCCTTCCTTGAGCCAGCCACACCCCAACAGAAGCATATGGTCTCTGTTTATTCTACACACTTACCCTGTCCACTACCACCCTCCTAGCCCCTTTCTTGTTTTTATTCAGAGTACAGGAGGGATAAAGTGATTTGAGTTAAAGAGAGACATTAATGCCCCTGAACAGATGCATTTGGGAGTGACGAGACAGAACACCAAGGAGAATGTGCTGAAACCCCTGGAGTCTGGGCCAAAATGTGGCTGACAAGCACCCAAGCGGGCACGCAGAAGCAGGAAGCAGGGGGACAGGGGTGAGGGACCTAGGTGACAGCTGTTGTTTTTATGGGTTGGCTTTGGTTACAATTTGGGAAGGATTGTCTTGGTGGACACTATTTTGGTTAGTGCTTAGAGTCTAGAATCTTCCTGATTAGCAGTAAAAACTAAGCTGGGGCTGGTTCTATTTCATTCTCCAGTGTCACCGCTGCTTCTAATTTCTTGGATCAAGGACAGGAATGGTTGCTAAGTAAACAACATTTGTGTTTCCACTGAACAAATCTTGAAGGAGGGGAAAATGCCTTCTTAGGCCTCTGCAAGCTTCAGAATATGTCTTGAGAAAAATATTGAAATTATTGTAAAAATAATTGGAATTCTTAACAGTGGCTGATAGCGACATTCAAAAGACATCGACAATGCAGAAACTCAACAGCAAACAGTTTACTAAGGACATTATAAGCCTCTCACTCAAGCCATTAGCACAGGCAATTTCCATTAAGGGTTTACCAAAAGGATTAAAGAGATGCAAATTAATAAAAATAAAGATGGCTAACCAGTGATCAGGTATCTTTGACTGGGTCTGAGTTCCAACGATACTATGTATGGAAGTAATCTCCTGGAGAAGATTTTTTTTTTCAATTTCTCTGAAAGCCAGGTTGGAGGGAACACTTTTGAATGTGTCACAGAGCAGGGATGTTATAGAGCTGACTGTCTGAGGTCAATTTCTTTCCTTCAGCAGCACAGCACACAGTATTGAGCCTTTTGCATTCAGTGGGAGAGAGCTGATGACTTGCCAATCGGTATCTTATTAAGGAGGTGAGACGGAGACCATTAGAAAGGGCAGGACAACAAGGAATGATGCCAGGGCACTGGGAGAGGGACAAGCTCCTCCTCCACCCAGATACCCTGAGCTTCCGTTCCATTGCACCTGGGTAAGCACCACCTCTCTTCAAAAATACTGTCTGCTGGGTGTGGGTGGAGCTGATCTACCTGTGGTTGCTGTCAGGTATCTTGGTGAACCTGAGAGGCACTAGCCCCATCCCTGCACAGGCTCTGGCCTGCTGTTGTGGGTGAGCATATGCCTTCCCAAGAGATCATACCAGATTGCTGGGAAGAGATCAACAATACCCCGGGCTATAGGCAGCTACCCCGGTAGTCCTGAGCAGCACCAGCACCTCCCCATGTGGGCACAGTAGGCATCTGGACAGCCTGACTGCGGTGCCTGTGGCCTGAGCCAGCAGCCCCAGACCACTCATTTGTGCCAGGGCCTCAAGAGGAGACAGAAAGGAAAGCAAGGAGGGGATATGAAGCTGAAGAACAGAGCAGAGAGAGAAAAGGAGTGGAAGACTGGGAGTGGGGTGAGGACAGTCACTTACACTTGCTTCCATGCTGTGGAGCCAAATTTAAGTCTCCAAGAAATGAGGGGGATCTCTGCTCCACCTCCTTGAGCCTCAGTGATACTTTCACAGTCCTGGTCCACCAAGAACCAGGCTCACAACATGAGCCAATGTCTGCTGAACGTTGGATCCGAACTCTCTCCTGTCATTCTTCTCTGTGTCATTCTGTAACTGGTGGTGCTGCTATTATGTCTGGACCAGAAAGTGTTTTGTTGAATCACAACCACCTCCTAATCATGGCATCCCAGGGGGATGCTTGGTGCCCACTATGACCCCCTGTGCTCCTCAGCTTCGCCCAGTTTTACTGCTCCTTGGCCCTGTGACTCAGTAAGCTCTGCATTGTGAAAAGTGGAGCTTGTCACTTCAGGGCTGGGGGGTGAGAACTTGCTATGCTTTCTCCCTGCTCTTTCCCAGTTCATCTAACTTGTGAATGAGGCCTAGACCACAAGGAAATCTGCACCGTGAAGATAGCCCGCCCCAGGGCAAATGCTAAAAAGTATTACATTTTTTGGGTGGGGCAACAGATAAGAAATACAAGGGACTGCAGAAGTGGGTGTGGGTTTATTTAGTCTTTCAGATTCAAGGTTTTTGATCTTCAGTATTTGGGGTCAGCAATTCCAGGCCCCACTGTGCGGATCTTCCAGAAGGCTTTTGTGGGCCTCTGAAGGTGGAGGCCTCCAGCCGCCAACCTTGGGAGAGGAATAGTTCCGAGGCTTTGCAATTAGCAGAGCGACTAAAACTGCTCCTGGTTTTGCTGCAGTTACAGCCTGGCAGGGAAGGTGGAGACCCGGACCCCCGCGCCTCGCTGAGCTGTGGTGAGTGTGACCCTTTGTCTAGTCGTTCAGCTGCTGCAGCTGCTGCCTTGAGTGTCGCTGGTCTGGTGCTGCACTGGGGTGCCCTGGCAGTTCTGGGATTGTCTCCTGTGGTGTCTTCTGTTGTCTTCCTGGCCTGGAGTTGGAACCTGGCCTGGAGTCTGGCTGCCATGTGCTCCAGGTTCGCAGAAACAGGAAGACGCCATCTTGGAAATGTGGCCTATTGTTTGGGAGAGCACAGCTCTGTGTCCTCAGTAGAAAAAAACACCATTTTAGCTGCTTTTATTTAAAACTGAAAACCACTAGACACTGCTTCAGGTAAAGTAAAAGACAATTTTGGCCTCAGTAACTCTTTATTTTTCCCTGGTTTATTAAATAAACCCCATTATTGTTATTCCCTAAACCTGAATAATCTTGCAATTGTGCAAATGGGTAAAAAACTCAAACAGTAACCTGCAAACTATTTTAAAATTGTCCATATATATATATATATATATATATATATATATATATATATATATATATCATAGGTGCTGATGGTGTACAGGTGTTTGTAAGGAGTCAGGCCACCCAGTCTATCTCATCTGTACCCACTGCTTCCTAGTCTATCCCATCCTATTCTCCCCCACTGTTTTTGTTTTTTTTTTTTTTTTTACTGAGGTAACACTGGCTGACAATGTTGTTTGTATTTCAGAGGTGTTCAATCTTATTTTAGCTAAGAACAGCTCTACTGAGTGTTTCATCTGGGTGGGTAGTGCTACTATTATGTCTGGACCAGAAAGTGTTTTGTTGAATCACAACTGCCTCCTAATCACAACAGTTGAATCACAACTGTTGAATCACAAGCATCCATGGGGATGCTTGGTGCCCACTATGACCCCCTGTGCTCCTCAACTGTGCCCAGTTTTACTGTTCTCTGGCCCTGTGACTCGGGTAAACTCTGCATTGTGAAAAGTGGAGCTTGTCACTTCAGGGCTGGGGGGTGAGAACTTGCTGTGCTTTCTCCCTGCTCTTTCCCAGTTCATCTAAGTCGTGATGAGGACTAGATCACAAGGGAAGCAGCTTGGTTCCTGAGCTGTGCTTAAAATAGAGCTGCCTGATCTGTATTGGACTATCATATAAGACTCAAGCCTTTGTTCTGTTGAGCCACTGGAAGTTGGTGTTTTGTTATGGTTGCTGGTGTGATACTACATCATGGATACAGTGGTCCATGGCTGGTGAATTTGTTCCTTTCCAAGGGGGGCATGACATGGTGCTTGGGTGGTGAGCTGGGAAGTGACTATTGGAGGTTGGGTGGTGACTATTGGACGCCAGGGCTAAGACTTTATTTACTTTGTATTGAGATTTCGAATATAGAGCCGAGGTTTCCATATTGATGAACATGCTTCCTAGCCTTTCTGAGTGAACAGCAATGCCAAGTGCTGATGAGAGCTGTGTTCAGAGGCAGCCCCTAAGCCAGGATTTATATGTGGGGGAGAAACAGCAACAGAGGAAATGTGATTTTTATCAATGGACCACATCAAAGGAAAGCTCCACATTTCCAAAGAGAAACACAAAATATTTCTTATATTTTTAAGAATTTTCAAATTGTATTCCTATGTACCATCTGAATGGATTCTCACCAGTATCTGTGAGATAAATAAGTGTTATCGAGGCTTAAAGAAGACCAGTGACTTATTCAAAACATACTGAGTTTATTATGCTAATTAGGTTTTACAGCACTGTGTAAAATTGTGTACCAACAATATTTAAACTTCAAAAAGAAATTATACTATTTATATCACTTATACATTAGTGAAAGCCTACATTTCATCTATGCAGTAAATTATGATTTTCCACAGAGCATTCATACTTATCTTGTTTCCTCCCTGTAAAAACTCTGTTAGGAAGGTAGCAAACCTATCACACTTACTTTATAGCTGAGGAAACTAAGGCCAGAGAAGTAAGGACAAGTTCGAGATGGGCAGAGCCAGGAGTAAAACCTATTTATTAGTTTCAGACCTAAAGCCTTTTCTCCTCTGACATGTGCTTTGTGGCATATAATATGAAAACATCAGTATTACAAGTAATAAAATATATTTTTTAAATACCAATGAAATGCAATTAATTCCCTCAGCAAACTTTATTGAGCATCTACTAAGTGTCTGGTATGTTCCAGAACCTCTTGTATCCCAAGTGGCTGGCGGAGCTGAGCCCAGCCTGTCTGGTACCATCTGCAGTTTCTGGCAGATGCTTCTGCATAGGAGATGCCAACTTTCCTTAAGGAGGTAATTCAAAGTTCATTTCGTCCTAGCCCCACACTTTCTTTCCTCCAAGGACTGAAAACTGCATCTTCTCATGAGGCTGCAGAAAGGCTTGTGGGTTCTGTTAGGGAAGCACAGGAGACATTATAAACAACAGATTTCCAAGTTGTGGGCAGTAGGTAGGGGACACCTGTAGGATGATAGAGCCCCGGGTACCTGGGTAGGGAGGACACTGCACGTAGGCCCTGGCAGTGTTGCATGAGGTCACTCTGGGCTGCTGTGCCCATGTCAGAGACACCGAGGCAGCACAGCTCTCAGACCGCTCCCTCGCCTAGACTTGCCTATCTTACTCACATCTGACATAGCTGAATAAGCAAAGCTCCATCACTCAGGACACACTGAATACATGTTCTGCCATGCTAACATGCACAGGTGTGCAAATGAGCGAGGATTCATGTGTTTTTATGAGAACTTTCTAGAAACACTTCTAATAGCACTTGAACCTCAGGAAATATTCTACTATCAGGAATATGACTCCTGAATTATTCATACACTCAATAATTTTTTCTTTTTTCTTAAAGATTTATTTATTTATGCATATAAGAGCTGGGGTACAGGCCAGAGATGCTGCGGGGGTGGGGGGTGAGAGGATCCACCAGAGACAGAGTGGGGAACAGAACAGGCAGACCGACTGAAATATACTGCTGAGGGGAGCAGCGGGTGAGACAGGAGAGGTCTGCCTCGCCATGAGGCTTTCTCGCTGGCCGGCTGGGGATCGAACTTGTGCTGCAGAGGCTGTGGATTGCTTCATAGTGTGGTGCTTAACACCTTGCACCACCAGGGAGGCCCAATAATTTTTTCTTTTAATGAAGACTGACTCTGCAGACACTCAGCAGACCGCTGGACACAGGTTTGGGAACAAATGTGGACCTGGTTTCTGATAGTGTGGTTCTTGTTTTTGGAAAATCAAACCTTTCTTTAAAAACTTGTAAATCATATAATACAGGAAATTATTCAGACTGTCTTGTTTTTTAGAGAAGTTCTGCGTAAAGGATGGCAATTACAAATAAAACCATTTGCCTTCATTGTGCTTCTAAGAACCTAAGTGCCGGTTGATTCGCTGACCAAAATCTCACAGTATAACTTACAAACATATCAAGTATGATTTAAGGGTCACATATAATGTGTAAGGACCCACACCTTTAAATGCCTGGTTTTTCATACCCTCTCTAGATGTCGATAGTTGGGGAAGGTAAGTTAAGGACATTGGGATGATAAGATGTGGTTCTAAAGGACAGTCTCGTCCAACTTAGTGCCTTTCTCTCAATCAGATGGGTCATTTCCTAAACCCTCAGAAGACCCAGATTTCCAAGGTGATGAGAATGGAGGTGGGTCTCTCTCCACTGAGTCTTGCTGGTTCTGTTCTGCAGGCAAAGGGGCAGACATTTGCCAGCAGCAATTTTTCATCATTTCCTCCTGGCGAGCAGTGCCGAGGCCTGCAGAAAGCCGTGCGTGACCCAGGCCTCTCTGTAAGTCAGCTAATGATCGCCCAATCCGCTGGAGAAAATTGATTGTGTCAAAGCTCATGAAGAGCTGTGGGCTGATCAATGTTCCACTGAAGTCAGGTTTCACACGGAACTGCCCAAAGCTGGAATTAAATGTCAGGTACAATTTAGTGCTAATGCCCTAAGGGTGCCTTTGGAGAGGGGTTCTGTGCGTCAGATGAACCCCCCGCAGCAGGCTCCCCTGGCTGAGTGATCAGGGCCTGGCGCTCTGCCACACCACAGGTCTCTTGGTAAGATCTGCAAAAGTGGGAACTTGGTGCTGGACTTTTGTGGCTGTGCATCCTGTCAAGGCTGAGAGGGAAATGCCTTGGGGGAGAAAAGAGAGAGGCGTGGGGTGTCAGGTCTGATTTAAATAAGGGCATGGCATGGGGTGGGGAGCCATACATGGTAGCTTTCTGGAAGGAATCTGTCAGAAATAGAGGAAGACCGAAGGGGAGCTGGAAGAGGGCTGCTCCCTACCGTGTTGTGACCGGGCTTTGGGGTTTAGTTCTGCTCAACTTCTTGCCTGCCCTTGGGATGCTCTTCCCATGCTTTCCAGTTCATTCCAAGAGCCAGTGGCTCTGCAAGAACCACATCTTCCTCTACCTTTGCTTGCTTCTTCTCTTTTCTCCTTTCTCCAGATACCAAGTGCTATCATCCTTCAAGATCTAGAGAAAATGCCTTCCTTCATAATCCTTCATGGATTCTTTCGGTTTTAAGGAATACCTCATCTCCTGAAATCCTATAAAGCCTAACGAGATCATCTCAAGTCATTTTTATTTCTGTTTTCATTGTAGTTGTTTATGTGTTTTAGCTTCCCTATTCGGTCATAGATGATTTGAGAATAGGATCCAGGTCTAATTTATTTCCCTGTCCTTAAAATTTCTACACAATATTTTTTACTTCAAAAATGTATGGGTATTTGATATTTAATTTCTGAATGTTTCTTTTATAATAACTCTTCAATGGGGGCCTGTCTTAATCAGTTTGGGCTGTTACAATAAAGTGCCAGAGACTGGGTAGATCATAAACAACAGAAATGTATTTCTCACTGTTGTGGAAACAGAGATCATGTTGCCGGTATGCTTGGTTCTGGTTAGAATCTTCTGGCTTGCAGACGCTCAACTTTGTGTTGTATCTTCACATGACAAAGAGAGTGAGCTAGCTCTCTGCTCTTATAAACTCTGGTGCCTGTGTTCATGAGGGCACCGCTTTCATAACTTAATCATCTCCCAAAGGCCACCTCTCCTAATGCTGTCACATTGGGTTAGGGTTTCAGTTTCTGAATTTGCAAGGAACACATAGTGCCTGTTGCAGAACCAGGATCCTAAGTCAGCCAGTTGAGAGCAGCTGACCTACTACTCTGATCAGCTTTTCATCTGTATTTATGGTAAATATCTGGTCTGCACAAGAGACTTGGTTCTTTTTGAGTACATATGGATGAGACTAGATTGCCCATAGGGTCTAATTTAGAACCAATCTTAGATTTTGAATACATTCAGAACACACCTTTCAGTTTCTTCTGGGGTCTTATTTAATTTCTCTGCAGCATATATGATGACCTCAGCTGTGAAGGGAGCAGCATTTTCCAGGAAATCCTCAACATCAGCCACCGAGAAGTTGTCCACAAGCACCACCTCACAGCTCCCTGACCCCATTCAAACTCATCAACGAACTGAAATAGGGTCTGTACATATGAAAGACTCTTATTGTTTAACTTTGATGAGGTCTTTTCGCATCTTTTTGCATTTCCCAACATCTTTGTCATGACTGCCTTCGTGAAATACTGTAGAATATGTGCCCACGTGGTCTGTATTGCTTTAAGATACTATGGCTGGTTAAAAAAAAAAGAGAGATTAATAATGTTCTTCATTGTCTTGGGATGATTGAAAAGGGCATAGAGACCAATGAATGAGTGACATTCACTGCAGATGAGACAAGAGTGAAGGAATGAGAGCTTCATCTGCGGGTTTTTTTCATCATGTGAGTTTTTCCATGACTGCTAGGATGTCTGAGGCCATTTTCCTCAGAGTGAGCTTTGCAAAGCATTTCTATCACTATTGAAATAATGTAAAGATATCCTTTGCTCATAATTGCCCTGGCCCATGACTTGTCAGCAATTGGAGGTCCAGGCTCTTGTGGATGGGACAGCACCATTTTGGATTTTGTTTGGTATGTTTGGACATGGTGGACACTATCTGGGGTGAGATAGCCAGCCACTTGTGGCCTTGGGAGCCTTTTGTTTCCCTTGTTTGTTAAATAAATCCCACTGCTGTTCCCTGAGCCTGAGTGGGGTTGCAATTGTGCGCAGTTAGACACTGTCCTGGATGGATACAGCCCCTGCTATAGTTCTGTTTCGCTGTACAATGTTAGTGCTCTTCTAGATTTTATGTTATTTGGAATTATTTGGTGGCTATTTTTTGGGGTTGGGGAACCCTAAAATTTTTTCCATATTAATTAATGATGGTTACTTCTTTGTTGCCATTTCAGCTTACAGAAGTTTACATAGCAATGCTCTTCCTTCAGATAGTGGGGAAACATGTATTTGAACCCTTAAGTGACAAATTCTTTTTTAGTTTTGTCTTTATTCAAGTTTTATAGAAATTGTATCATACTGTGTGCATTCTTTCTTGACTTGCTTGTCTTTAATACTTTTGTTTTTGAGATTCATCTGTGTTCATGTTGAGGGTAATTTGTTTCCATGATTATATAGAGCTTCATTTTATGAATGTGTCATAGTTATTATCTACTCTATTATTTACAAGTACGTCCTTTTTCTATTATGAAAAGTGTTGCTTTGGACATTTGTACATGTCTCTAGATACACAAATGTACAAGAATTTCTCTCCAGGGTGTCTATATAGTAGGGTCAAGTTTCCAGTCGTGAAGCATAAACGTGGTCAGATTCACTAGGTGAGGTCAAACTTTTTCAAGGGTTTGCACCAACTTATGCTCTCTCTACTGATGAATGAGAATTGCTTTACATCCTTGCCACCTTCTGGTGGTTTCAATTTTTTAAATTTTGGTTAACTTGTGAATGTAAAACTTAGATATGACGGTGGTGGTTAAACTTGAATTTTTAAAAAGATTAATGAGGTTGAGTAACTTTTCACATGCATCTTCTACGTAATTCTGATACATGTTATTTAACCCAACTTTTAATAGGTTATTCCTCTTTCAGTATCTGGATATGGATATATCATCCATTTTATGTGCAGGAAATATTTTTTAGAAAAAAAGACACAGTTTTCAGCTATATCTATCTACTAATGCCTAGGCTGATAACCTTGAGCTTGCCTAAATGTGCTATGACCAAAATACTTGCATTTTTTGCTTCAAATCCCACTGATTGTGATGTTTTAGCAGTGTGTGGGCTACCCATAGAGTGTAGACTTCACTGCCAGATTTCAGTAGCTTTATACTCAGAGTCTGCATTAATTGTTCCTGGATCTTGGGCAAATTCTTACTGTGAACCTTGTGTGCCACTAAATCTACCTTAGAGGGATATTGTGTCCTGATCATATATTTTGTAGTTGGTGAAGTTGGCACATAACAGGTGCTCAGACAATAGTAGGTAATAAACCTTATCTCAAATTCAATGACATGGGCAGTTGTGATACCTACAAATAAATGAACACGGAGTCCTTCAAAACTCAATGCATTTGGCCAATGAAAATACCAAAGTCTGCGACATTTTTGTAATTCAGAATTTTCAGAGTCATTTAGTTTGCAATCAACTAAATTCATCAATGATGTACCATGAAGGATCCAAAATGAATAAAGCACAGAGTCCTTCATCAAGATATGCATGTTTTTAACAGATATTTGGAGAGGTAGAAATGAACTTTTTAGAGATTTCAGCCTCTTCATGTTCCACTGTGGAACTGGGCACAGAAAATTACCATTAAGTAGATGCTTTGAGTTTGAAAATTTACTAAAATTGCTCCTGCTAATTCCAAATACTTAGCACTCATGTGCCCCTGTTGCTCTTTTTTTTTTTCTATATTGTTTCTTGTGGTTTAGCAAACGCTCCTCACTTAGAAGACGGCTCTGTGATGGGTGACTTTAGGAGCAGTCCCTCCTTGCATTCTCCTTTTACATCCAAACTCCTTTCAGCTCTCCTTTCATCACCACTTCTCAGTCTGCTCACGTCACTGGATGGGTGTGGAGTCCCACTGCTTTAGCTGACCTTTCTCATCTCTCCCTGGAAACTTGGAATGGATCCTAACAGGTCTCTCCTCCCACCGTCATGCTTCCCCCCAATTCATCTTTTATCCTGCTGCCAGAAAATGGCATATTTTAACACCTGAGTATCATCACATCACCTCCTTGTTTAAGACTTTTTAATGGTTCTTCCAACCTCCAGAAAAAGGTATTGTTCCTTAGTATGGCACGTAACACCAGCCCTGTCCTTCTATCCTGCTGACTCTCACTTTCCACGCCAAACCTATCCCTGGGCAGTCTTTGAGGGTGTCATGCTGTGTTCTTTGACTCATGTTGTCCCCACTGTCTTGCTGTTGACTTGCTTGCCTAGTCAATGCCTGCTTATTCAACACTCAGCTCATGGGCTGATTTCTCTTCGAAACCATTCCCAAATCCTCCAGGTCACACTGACAACACTTCAAGGCTCCTTTTGCTGTGTAGATATTTCTATCCAAATCATTCTTACTTGATTTGCTTTTGTCTCCCTTTTACTAGACCATGAGTTAAGGCACGAATCTGCCTTCCTTTTGTGTATCCCTTGCACTTTGTGTGGTGCCTGGAACACGGGGAATTTTCAGCAAAGCTTTGTTGGTGGAATGGGTGGATGGGATGAGTATAGGTTTTAAGGGGAAAGTGGTTTTTAAATTAATCTTAGGGATACGTGACATTTTAACAGGTGGAGACGGGTGGAGGAATTTCCAGTGGAGCAAATGGAGTGTAGAAATCCTTGGAGGTGGCAGAATTCAGGGTTGGTGTGAGCTACATAGTAAAACTAGAAAGGGAAATAAGAACTGTGGCCTCGGGTTAGGTTTTAGAGAATTGCCAATGATAAATTTGCAAGTTTGAAATTTATTTGGGGTGAACAGCTTTTACAAAAGATATTTGAGCTACAGAGAAGATGACCCAAATTTTATATTTTAACAGGAATTATCTGGGGCTTTCTAGAAATTGAATTAGATAGGTTAGCAAGAAGAAGAAGGGGAATAAGGATGGTGCTATTGCAAACATCCACGAAAGAGGTAATGAGGGCCAAACTTTCTATGTTTCTATCTGACCCAGGGCCAAACAATTCCCTGTGCACTGGCAGTGCCAATGAGATTTTTTTTAAAGATTTATTTATGCATACAAGAGCTGGGGTACAGGCCAGAGGTGTGTGTGTGTTGGCGGGGGGGGGTGAGAGGATTCACCAGAGGCAGGAGGAAACAGAACAGGCAGATTGACTGAAGTACACTGCTGAGGGGAGCAGAGGGAGAGTCAGTAGAGGTCTGCTGCACCATGTGGGTTGTTCCCTAACTGGCTGAGGATTGAACTCATGCTGCAGAGGCTGTGGATTGCCTCATAGTGCGATGCATAACCCCTTGTGCCACCAGAGAGGCCCCAAGATATTTTAATTTAATAAAATTAATGAAAAATAATTCAAAGCAATGTGACACAGTTGATATTTGGATGTGAGACAGTAGAGTAATAGCCCATTTTTCTAATTCACAGTGCTAAAGAGAGAGAGAGAGTGGTTCTGTGGCATCAACCAGAGTTTGCTGGGGGGCAGCTAGATAATAAAGGTCTACCTTGTAGCTAAGCATGACTCCATGAAAATATTCCAGTATCTACTGTTTCTAACCAGTTTGTTCCACTACAATGATGCACTGAACCAAACTGGTGAGTGCCTTGATTTAATTATATGTTCAATCAAGTAAGAACAACCATCACCAGCATTTACTGAGTACTTTATGCACCAGGTTCATTTTTATATGTTTTAATGTACAATCTCAAAACACTGCAATGAGGAATATTGTTATGTATTGTTAATAATTCTTAAATTTTATTGTGTGCTGACTATGAGCCAGATACTGTGTTAATTCTTCTTTCACAGAAACATACTCCAAACAATCCAAGGAGATAGACAGCATTATTATCCTTTAAAGAGGAAGAAACGGAGGTACAAAAACTTAAGGGACATGTAACATGCTGAAGGGAAAAAGACAAGAACTTTCTGTTGTAATGATGTAAAGGTTTTAGCCATACTTAAACTTCCAGTAGGATCTCATCGTCTTGGAAGCTGTCACCTCATTAAGGAGAATTTTCAGATCTTTATGATGATACATGGATCTTAAATTTTCAGCTATTAATCTTAATGCCAATGTTTTGGCAAGGTGTAGGGGGAAGTATCTACAAGTAAAATTTCAATTCAATGCAGGTATCAATGGAGAATAACTAACTTTGGAACAAAAGCTTACAATGATAAATTTAGTGTGCAAAAATATTATTCTCAAGCACCTAAAACTCTCTGGTGCCAGGAAGTCTGCTGGTACTAAGAGCTGTGTGTGTGGTGATGGAGAAGCATGAATAGTTTTACTCTTGTCTTGAATTTTAAGCGAGTCCTCTACTGTAAGTACCATAACATGGCTGATCAGAAAAGTTGTGTTAGCAACATAACAGCCAACTGAAGGCTGATTCAGATATTTATTGAGACTTTTGTCAGAGGTGCTGAAATATGTGAGTAAATTAATCTTTGGGGAGACAATCTTGGTAGAGGCTAAGGAGCCTACCGATAGGGGAGCCAGAATGAAAATTGGACAGCAAACCAGTTGTCAAGTGTGCTGTCTTTTAAATAAATTGTCATCCAATTGGAATGACTGACCTTCCTGAGTCCAGTTTTAGAGCACAAGTCAGAATTACTAGGGAGTTAGTGATACTTCTTTAGAATAAACTTCTGATTATCCAAAATAAGCATTTACACACAGGCACTTAATTCTGAGTAATTAATGTCTGTCTAAAACCCAGCAGCTTAATGAGCTACGGTGTTGCAGGGGCACACTGAGTCACTGGAGAACCCCCAAGGGCTGGCTGTGAAAATAGCCCCTTAGCTTGCCAGTGTTTTTAGTAATAGCTGGAACATTTTTATAAGTGCATCATTATTGAGTTCCAGTCTAAAGAAGTATTGACTCTAGGCAAGGTTTCATGTACCCTATTATATTGCAGATACAAATGAATCTTTAGATTAATTGTGACAGTCAACTCTTACATCCTCCATGGGCAAAAGTTTTAGAAAACATAATTCTTTGCAGTAAGTTAGCCTTGAGCTGAGAGAGAGATTTGGCCTGAAAACTCAAGTCATCAAATAGATAATCTTTACTACCTTCCTGCTTTTTCCCCTTTTATATCATCCTTTGGCATACCACACAGGTCCAATATTTTCCTCATCTTGGTCCCTTTAATAGTTTGCCAACAAAAAGACTGGATCAGTATTGCACCATGGCGTTCTACCCAAGAGTGCTTGCATTTAAGAAGTTTTGTAGGAGAGGAATCCAAAGGAATGATCGATAGCAAGAGCCCCGGTACTGTATTCATTCATAAAACACCCACTCTTGGCTATGTGTCAAATGCTGGGCACGCAAAGATTAACAAGACATGGCTCTTACCTTTGAGAATTTCACTGTCTAGCAGGGGAGCTGAAAACAAAAAGCAATGACATAATAGACTATGATCACTTTTAATCATAGAAACAATCAGGGGTTGGTTTATTTTATCTGGAGCAGGAGACTGAAGGGAGTGTGGGTAATCATGAGAAGCCACTGAAAAGTTACATTTGAGTTCAATATTGATGGGAATAAATAAATAATAATGAAGGAATTTTAATTGCTCAATAGATCTAAGGGTGAAGCTGATTGTCTTCCAAGAGGGGAAAGGCTTTGGGTCTCAGAAGTCCCTTGAATCCTGTTGAATCATATCAGGTAGGAGAACCTTTCCCTGTCCTAAGCAGCCCAAGAGCAGCAAAACCAAAAACTGACAGCAAAGCATGAAATGAGAAAGAGCAGGAGGTGTTTTACTTAGCTCTCTCTAAGGGAAAAAGCAATGTCCATAGCATTAAAAAAAATGTTGGGAAAACTACTCTACGCCCTCATAAGTCCAGATTTATTAAGTGCACTAAAATGGTGCTGCCAAAAGGAAATAACTGGAGAATTTTGTGGAGCCCAGACAAGCAGAATATGCAGTGATGAGAAGTTGGAAACAGCATTATCATTTTCCAGACTGGATTTCACTTTGTTCCACTCAACCAATGGCCACCAATACAAAATTTTAAACAAGAACTCAGCAAGCCTTTGCTCCATATGAGAAGATGGAAAATAGCAAATACAATAGAAGTAAGTAAGTCCTTTTGCTAACTTCCTTGGCAGGAGAAGTGTGAGGGCAGTGCAGGGAAAAGGTGACGTAGAGAAGCAACAAGACTGGAACCAATGGCTGTGACATTTTATACCGAGACTTTGTGTTACGGTTGATGACCTTGTCGAAATGCACAATGGCCAGTTATTCTTTACCTTAAATGGACTTTTTGCTTGGTTACATATTTTAGCCATCTGAAGCCACCCTCTTGTATTCAAGGAGGCCCTTAGTAGAGGTTAGGACAGGGGTGGGTGCCACATGAAGGTGCTGCTGTGTGAACTTGAGCATTATTGTTGTGACATGCAGGCTGTGTGGGCTCCAAAGTGGATTATATATTGTATTTGGCCCTCATGACTGCTAATTCGAAAGAGTGCACAGATAATCTGTTTTTTTTTTTCAGCTAAAGATGGTTGAAAAGTTAAAGAAACTTCTGAAAAAAATTATTGCTTACAAACATGGCCTTGCCAAAGTCCAGCATAAATTACTTTCTACCAGCAAATGTTTAGTTCAATGCTTTCCTTCTGTTTAATGCTTCAGCATGGCTTCATTCGCTAAACAAATGTCTTTGAGCACACACCATGGTAAGGCAGTTTTTATCACTTAAGATGATAAAATGAGTTATAGTTGGATTTTGTTTTCAAGGAAGTTAGTGTTTAACAGGGGAGCTAAGTATAGAGCAAGGTAGAAAGTGGCAAATGCCTTTTAGAGTATAGCTTCTGTACTAACAGCACTTGGATAAGGGAAATATTACTTCATTTGTGATGCTCAGAAAATATTTTGTGGATAAAAAGGGATAAATTGGGCCTTAAGGGCCCAGATATGATACATGAAGCTGAGTAGGAAGGTCATTTTAGAGGCACATAGAATAGTATGAGTAAAGACAGAGACATAGAAAACTCAAGGCGAGGGCCACCCTGGTGGCCTAGGGGTTAAGTCTCAGCACTATGACCGCTATGGCCTAAGTTCGATCCCCAGCCAGGGAGCTGACCCACATGGCACAGCAGATCTCTCCTGTCTCACCTACTGCTCCCCTCAGCAGCGTATGTCAGTGGATTGCCTGTTCTGCCCCCCACTCTGTCTCTGGTGAGTCTTCTTGCCCCTCACACTTCTGGCTGCACCCCATTCTTCCATGCAAAAATGAAATCTTTTTTTAAAAAAAGAAAATTCAAGGTGAGACAAAGCAATGAACATCCACCCAGTGACTTCAGGGGAGCAGCCCTATGGGAGCAAAGTTAGATAAAGAGGGATAGCAGTGGGCTGGAGAGAACTCTGAATACTAGGTTAAAGAATTTGAACTTAACATTTGAGTAAGTAGGAAGGAGCTAATGAATTAAAAAATATTTTTTAAATTTTATTGTGTTAAGACCACAACACAAGATCTACTATGTTAATGCAGCTTTAAGTGTACAATGCGATTTTGTCAAGGGTAGGCATGACATTTTACAGTAGATTTCTAGGACCTAATCATCTTGCGTGGCAGATATAAAACTTATACCCATTGATTAGTGGAGCCTCACTTCTCCCTTCCTTGGTGCCTGGAAACCACCGTTCTTCTCTCTGCTTCTTGTTTGACTATTTTAGATACGCCATGTAGTAGAATCATGCAATGATTTTCCTATCGAGACTCACTTATTTCACTTAACATAATGCCTTTGAGGTTTATTATTTTGTCACATATTGCAAGATTTCCTTATTTTTAAAGGCTGATGGATATCCCATTGTATGTGTAATGATATTTCCTTTATTGATGCATCTGTCAGTGGACATTTGGGCTTTTTTCACATCTTGACTAATGTGAATAGTCCTGCAATGAACGTTGACGTTCTACTATCTGTTCAATATCCTGATTTCACTTATTTTGGACATATATCCAGAAGTGGGATTGTTGGGTCACATGGTAGTTTTATTATTAATTTGTTGAGACTGTTCCATACTGTTTTCTAGAGCAACTTATTATTATGCATTACGATGGGCAGCATCCAAGGTTCTGATTTCTTTACATTTTTGCCTTCACTTATTGTCTTTTATGTTTTTGACAAACACTGCTGGCCATTCTAATAGATCATAGGTGCTATCTCATTGTGACTTTGATTTGACTTCCCTATAGCTGATGTCACTGAACATCTTTTCAAATACCCGTTGGCCATGTATTCAAATTAACCCCTTATCAGATATATCATTTGCACAGTCAATAAGCTGCCTTTTCATTCCATTGAGAATGTTGTGTAGAAGTTTTTTGCTCTTTGATAACATCTACTTGTCTATTTTTGCTTTTGCTTCTTATGCAATAAAAACATGGTATGAAAGACTCAGTATAGCTTAAATGTCTACACTATCCAAAACTATCTACAGATTCAATACAATGATTAAACCACAATTTTTATAGAAATAGAAAAAATTCTAATATTTATATGGAATCACAAAGGATCCTGAGCACTGATCATTAGAGGTGGTTTGGGTGATGCATCATCACATCTCTCTTCGTTCATCCATCCAGTCAGCATTGACCTCAAAGAGACGAAAACTTTTCTATCTGTCCAAAGCTATATCTTCTAATTCCTCCAATTTCTAAATCATGTAGAATGGATATTTCATTTCCAGAAATTAGTAAACATAGGTGAGTTATTGCTGATGAATTATCAAGACTGAAGGCCATATCAAGTGTCACAGTGAAAAGTTTTCTCTATTTGAACTACTCAGATTAACCAGAAAATGAACAGATCAAGCCTTTGATTTGGGCTATGGAGACTCTAGGTCTATGCTAAGCTAATTGAATTAAGGCAATTCAGTCCCCCAATTCTCTCTTCTTTTTTTTTTTAAAGTAGTATTAAAAATGTTTGGAGTGGTAAGGATTGTGCTTTGACTAAAGTTAGCTAAATAGTAATGTCTAGTAATTATCTAAAGAATAATCATTTCTTTATTCAGTTTTCCCCATGTAGATGTTATAAATAATAAAATGCTTGTTTAGAAGCTATCAGAGTTTTTAACAATCTTATTTTTTTTAACAATCTTATTTTTTATCTAGGGAAAGAATCATGTCTAATTGTGTTTATTTGGTCCTCTCTGAGTCAATGTTCCAGAATGTCTCTTCATACCCATCCTCTAGGAACATCCATCAATATGACTAAGGTTTGCATCTGCAGTATCCCGGGACCAATTCTTGAACCTCCTGTCTGTTCTAACAATATTCATCTCCTAAGTGATCTTGTCTAGTCTCATAGTTTAACCACCTATGTGCTCACGACTCCCACCTTTATATCTCTATAACCTCTCAAATCCAGAACTGTAAATCCACTTGTCTATATGATGTTTCTACATAGATGTCTAAAAGACATTTCATTTGTAAAAAATTCAACAGATTTTCTTCTTAAACCCTTGTATGCAATAAATAGCACCCAATTGCTCATGCAAAAAAATATCATTCTTATTTCTTCTTTTTCTACCTCATTTTCAGATTCTCTTAGCTCTACCTTTGGGCTCTATCCAGAATTCTTACCACTCACTACCTCCTATATTCACTGCGTCCACCCTAGTGTAAACCATCATCCTGCCTTGCTTGGCTTATTGTAATGTGGTTCTTTTTTTTTTTTTAAATAATAAATTTTATTTTTATATTCCCCCATACAATTGCAAACCCCCATTCTGACCCCAATCCCTCCCCTCCCGCCCCCACCCCCCAAAAAAGTGTCTCTGGTTCATAGTTTTTGTTGATTTTGATTTTCACTGAATCTAGAAAACTTAAATAAGGGACCAGGAAAATGAATAACTGTAATGTGGTTCTTAATTGGTCTCTATTCTTTGGCCCTGGGCCCCCTACAGACTCTTTCAACTCAGTAGTTGGATTGATTTGCCTACATAGAATAGCAACAGGGTTCTCATCTCTTCAGTATAACTCCCCTGATCTGCAGAGCTACCTACCAAGCTCAGTTCTGGTTGACACATTAGGCTGGGATTGGTGTGGCTCTGTGCCCAGGGCAATCTGGTTTTATTCACTAACAGCAGCTTACAGTTACATTTGTACCATTACAGAAAAATGTGTGGAACTTCCCAAACAGCATCATGCTATAACATTGAAGGAACAGTAGGATTACTTTGAGAGTCCATATGTGACCAGCTAGAATTTAATGATTCTTGGTCCAGTTTTTTTTTTTTTTTTTTTTTCTGAGGCTGGGCTATGGCCTGGGTGGATAATTCCAAGAGGCCAAGTTTTGTTGCTCTTAGAATGTACTTGAATACCATAATCCTTACAGCCTGGTATCTCACACTTGTGACAGAGGATTATTAGATCTGTTTTTTTTTTTTTTTTTCTTCTTGATTACATAACCTCTGCTGTGTAGTTATGTTGATATTTACTCCCAGGAGAGGTAAGATTGCATTTGCTTCTCATCCATCTTAATAGACTATATAATTGTGACTGTGGTTGGCTCTACTATTCTGCGCCCTAGCTGGCGGCTGCAAGCCTTTAACCAAGGGAATGTGTCTGTTTCCTTCCCGTTCAACACGAGCATTTTCCTACTGAGTTTTCAGAGCCCCTGGAGCTGTGGTGCTATTTACAGGACATGTAAGCTGACAGGAGAATGACTATCAATCAATCAACTGTTTATTGAGTGCTTACTACGTGAAAGGCACTGTGCTAAGCTGGGTTTAAGCAGAGTATTAAGAGAGTTGGAAGAAAGGTGTTCTTTTTTTAGCAACTCTCAGAGGCTCAATGTCAGACAGAGGGAAAATGCTGTGAGAATAATCCTTTCCTGGACTGTGGAAAACTGTGCCTTCGGTTACTTGATTTCTTCCTTTTCTTTTTTTATTACTTTTTTATTTTTTAATTTTTTACATCATTGTTCATTTTTAAACATTATTTGCTTCCCCCCACCCCCTCAGGTGGAGTCCCCATAGATTTTCCTTCCCCAGTGCACCGTCACCTCAGTCCCCTGTGCTCCTCCCTCTCTCCCTCTGATCCCTCCGCCTCCTCCCTGCAGGATGTCTCTGATTTATAATTATCTGTTTTTGCTTTGTTGTGTTTTGTACTGTTATTATTTTTTTTTTACACTGATGTCTTATTTGGTTTCCCATGGAACACGGACAGTTTGTTCAATAAATGGTACTGGGGAAACTGGACCACCACATGCAAAAAAATGAACCGAGACCACTACCTCTCACTGTGCACAAAAATCACCTCAAAATGGATAAAAGAACTGGACATAAGACCTGGAACAATAAAATACATAGAAGAAAATAAAGGTAAAACACTACAAGGCACACATCTCAGTAACATCTTTAAAGACTCATCACCCAAAGCAAAGAAAGTCAAGGAAAGATAAACACCTGGGATTACATCAATCGTGATTTCTTTCTTGATTCTTCCTCCTTCACCTCCTATTTCGCCAGGTCCTTCACACTCGCCGCTCTTGCATCCAGACTATCCAGTACCAGCCTCACTTCCTTCAGCTGCTCTTAGTTCTTCCAGGCCAAGTCACACTTACCCAAATGTCTCACTTCTTCACTGCCACCCCTGCTCCCCTGGTTTTGTTAATATATGAATCATCAAAACCATTTAATTAATTTATTTATCAGGTGTATTTACATTTTAACAGGTATCCTACACATGATACTATTTACTTAAAAAAATCTCTAGCTATGATATTGAAGGCCCCCTACAGAAGATTAGAAGATTTATTTTTTGGTATATATGTATTTCTGGAATCCTTCAAATCACACTTGTGTCGGTAGCTACCTATTTTGTTCAAGGGTATAAGTAACCATATTCACTACTCATTACCCCCCCCTTTTTTTTTTCCTATGGATTCCATTTAAAAGAAACTTGCAACTGCTTAAATGACCTAATTTCCCTTCCACGTCTTAAGTTAAAAGGTTTTTGGAAAGAAAAAAAGGAAGCTTTGCACATTAAACTCCAGCAATCCTAAATTTTAAAACAATTTTTCACATATTTGCAATATATTCACTGACACACAGGCAATTATTGCTTTAGATTTTCAATAAATTGTGTCCGTATTTCCCAAATCAGAAGTGTTGACATGAAGACCATGCTGGAATATTGTTGAAAATTGATTATGTTTTTGAAAAAAAAATGTAAAAAGACAAATGCATCCTTCACGGGCATAGGCGAAAGGACACATGGTAAGATGGTAGCCATGACTCTGGGCCCACCCCCTCCCTGAGATCCTCAGCAGGAAGCCTTGCCAGTCCATCTTCATCTAGTTCTTGTGTGATAATCGGGTCTATGGAGAGGCAAGGGTCTGGGGTGGCGGTGGGTGGACTGCGTCCTTCTGATGGTAAAGGGACATCCCCAGATGCAGGTGAGGACAGCGAGGCACAGAGGAACAGGCAAAAATCTATCTAAGGAAATAAAGGAAGACAAGGCATTTTAATTTTTGATGAAGGCTTAAAACATTGAACTTTCCTAAAGTGCTCGGAAGCCCAGGCACCTTGAAGACAAGTAAAACCAGGAAGATGAGGAAAGCTTTCCCTGGGAAAAGGTGGGGCTAAGAGTTAAAAGTTCATGATAAATAAACTAGAGTGGAAAAGCTGAACAAGATTAGACCATATCTCTTTTCAGTCCTTCCTTCCTATTTTTTTTTTGCATATTATTTCAAAATCACTCGAATAATGCTCAGCAATTTTATAGAAGAACACTACTCATTGGATTTTGTCCATTTTCTCTTTCTTCCAGTCACTCATTGCTGCGCTGTTGGGCCTAGACCCCCAGTAACAGCAAAAACCTCCCCCCTCTGGTATAATTATAGAACTAGGGGCATGGTAATATAAGAAGCTGCACACATACTTCTAGGTTCCCCCCTGTAACCTGACATCCCCAGGACACTGCTAGAGCCAGCATTGCTGGTGGGGCACATGGCAGATATAAATTTGAAAACTTGAGCATCCTAACTAACCAGAAAAACATCCCAGCAGCCTGGTGTCTGTGGGTTAGCAGCGATCTGGCACTGGCCGAGTTTGTCCCATTACGCGGTGGTCGGGGCTAATGTCATGCTTATTGACAAATGTGTTTTTCATTCTCCTCTAACGGCCTCCTTGAAACCACAGCCTTAGACAACAGGTCAAAAATGAAGGCAGCCGCAGATGTGTGTGCTGCTGCGTAGAGGCATCTTGTGCTGGAGAACTGCCTGACGTGGGCAGCATCTAAAGAGTTGTGTCCCATGTGCCCACAATGGCAGCTCCACCAGGTGTGGTAGTTCAAGTCTTAGGTGCTTTTTTTTTTTAATTCTGAGTGGCCTTTTTATTGCTTTGTCTGTGTTCTAAATAAGTCTTAGCCTTTATCCTTTTCTTTATGGTGCTGGTTGCCAGTTGCTGGGTGTATGTGAGTTATTTAATTAAGAAGAGTCCACTCATAAAGTGTAGGAAAAACATCAGCATTACCTTGCTGACTAAGTGTAACCCACCGAAGCGGTGTGTATGAGGCAGACTTTTGGGTTAGAGTAGCCACTCGTACTTGGAAATAGTCCTTTTCTACTCTTCAACTTTACCTTTCCCCCATCCCTCAAGATGGTCCCTTTCTTTTAATTAACTTTTCATGCATGAAATAAAACACCCATTTGATAATCCTTTAAAGTAAACAACCAGAAATGAATAAGGAAACTTTAGACGAGGGTTTCTCAGTTTCCTAACAGTTGACATTTTGGGCTGGAAAATACTTTGTTGCAGGGAGGGAGGGGTGGCTGTCTTGGGTATTTTAGGGAGTTTCTCCGCACCCCTGGCCTCTACCGAATAGTGCCCCTCTAATGATGACAACTGAAAGTATCTCAGAACTTCCCAAATGTCCTGTGGAGGCAGCAAGATGGCCCTGGGCTAAGAACCACTGCTTTAGACACTGGATCCATCTCTCTCATCCCTGTTTGCTGCACCTCTGCTCTGCTTTTGGAGAAAATAAAAAGACAAAACATGCAAACATCAGGCATTGGTTTTAAACAGCCAAAGTAGTGTTGCCAGGCAGTATGGCCTTCCAGGGCATCCATTCTCATCGTCAGTAGCCTCAAGCCCAGGTTCAGCATGAACGGTGCTGCCTGGGCGTGGACCATGCAGGAGCCCAAGAGTGAGGTGAGCTGGGCCCGGCATGCTGGCATTAAACCTTCCACCTGGAGTCCTGAGTGTGTGACACTGGGTTCTTTAATGCCACGCTTCCCTTCAGCAGGAAACTCCACCCTGTTCACCACGCCATACAGAAAATCCCATAAAGTCATTTCCAAAAATATAGGTGAGGATTACAAGGGTCTTCTGGATAATTTTTAGTTTGCCACTTAGTATCCTTTAAACAGAATGACTCATTCCCAGAATATTCCATTTATTTGAGCAAATGGTTACTGTCTCAGTAATAATTGCTCTCCTATGATACTTTTGCAAACCATAGACATAAATCTTGGGTTTTGGACTAGGACAGTTCATTGATTGACATTTGTTCCAGAATAAATTACCACCTGATAAAATCCACAATTCCAAATCCCACCAGTAGTTCCAGATCCATCTGCTTGCAATTATCCTATCATTGGTTGGTTGTTTCTTCTGATGGCTCACAGCTCTCTGTATATTCTGTTAAAAAACAAGGGCCTTCTCCTTAGCTTGCATGTTCCTTTTCTTTAACTAGTCCTGTTGCTGATCTCCACCTAAGTCTCTTTAATATACTAAGCTTCTGAGTCACTGGTCTAGTTAACATTTAAAGAATGCCCCAAATTTGGTACTCTGCAGTTCCAGGAGAGGGGAGTATCTTCTTTTAATAAAGGTCTGCTAGTTACCTCATGGCCATTTTCACAAGAACTACAGAAACTGAGGTTGTAAAGATTTCCAAGATGGCGTGGGAGTGATGCAAATTATTTCTGTTGCTGTCATTCATCATTTAAAATTTCAGGTTTTGTTGCATGCAACAGCATCTAGCTGAAGAGCCAGTGCCTTGATATAATCTTCCCTGCAGAAATTCTTTCCCTCCATTTTACACGGTACTATATACAAAAGGCTATTTAATCATATTTCTATTGTGTCCTTCCCCTGAGTGCAACCAGAGTTTATCACGGGGATGTGATCCATCATTTCACACTAGTGAGATCCAGGTGAGCTGAAGAGAGTGGTGGCATAGGGGCCGGGAGGGTGCCTCTAACGTGGTTTCAGAAGAGAATTAGGCTGCTTAGTAGCTGCTGAGCTGGAGGAAAATAAAAATAAAATGTAATATAATTGAAATCATTAGGAATCATTTTATTTTCTTTAGCAGAAAGCAATGGAGTTGAAACAAACAAAGCATGTGAAACGAGGTGATAGTAATAGAATAGTAATCACATGCATGTAATATATTCAATGGGTTAAATTCAACAACTAAATGATAGTCTTAGTGGAATGTTTTTTGAGCTTTTTCAATCCACAAAGATTTTCCTCAGCCCTGGAGTCAGAGTGGCATGGTACCCACTGTCTGGGGCATACAGTCTGGCCGAGGCCTGGGGGGTAGGGTCCCGGTGGACGTGACATTGTTCCTGGCATCAAACTTTAGCACTTTCTGCTCCCTAAGGTGTCATATTGGGGTGTCCCAGACACTATGTAGTCTATTCTCCCATCCTTTCAGCTAATTACAGGCAAATCTGCTCAATCCCCTTTCATCCTATGTTTAACTGAATAATATAATTAATATTCTCCAACTAGGAGTTACATACAGAATTCTGAGAAACACTGAATACCTATTTTTGTGCACTCATAGCATATTTGCAAAACTTGAGCATGTATAAAGGAAGCCTCAGTACACCCCAGGGAATAAGTAGTAATGATAAAATGAACATAACTAATAGTTAAGTGCTTAGAATATGCGCTAGACAGTTCCATGTAATTTGAATCTTTAGGAAAACTTATAACATAGGACCGTCATTATTTACCAGGGACCATGGAGAGGAGTCGATGAAATCTATGGAAGGCTGCTGCTTGCATTTGGGGGGATTGTGTGGCATTTAAATGAGCTGTGATATATAAGAAGGGCTTAGGACAGGATCTGGTGCATAACAATGTAATACTTTTCCTACATATAATAATAGTCAGAAATAGAGTTGGGGATAAACATGCTATTCTAACAACCCCATTATAACCAAGATTAGAAAATATCTAGAAATAATTTTAACAAGTTACTTTTGACTAAAATTGTAACATTTTAACAAGGATGTTAATTAGGTTTTGAAACAAGTATCAGTAAACTTTTTCTGTAAAGGTCCAAATGCTAAATATTTGGTGCTGGGTAGTCCATGTGGTCTCCCCAGTAACGAGTCAGTGCCACGGGCTTAACTGTGCTTGTCGCATGAAAGCAGCCATAGACAACATGTAAATGAATGGACTTGGCCAGAGAGGGCCAGCGAGCCGTAGACTCCTGACTTAAACATTGGAATGCCAAGTCATATTCTTGGGTGAAATATTTAACAGATGTGAATGTTAACTTTTCCATAACAGTGATAAAAAGAGGCATTCTTGAAAGATAACAGTGTAGGAACAGTGTTAAAGAGATGAGTAAGACTACAGAGAAAGCCCAGAAATCATTTTTTTCTTTTTCACTTTTCTTTACCCTCCCTCTTTACTCATTTAAGAGAGAAACAAGAAAAAAAAAAAAAAAAAAAAAAAAAAAAAAAAAAAAAGAGAGAAACAAGGTCAAATCCTTCCTATACAAATGAAATTTTCAATATGAATTCAAGACTCCTAGGCAAAAATTTTAAAAAGGATATGTAATGTCGAGGTATAGGGTAAGAACTTTTTCTTCTATTCCCTGCCCTTGGGTGAGAACTTTTCAATCAAGATGGAAAGCCTAGAAGTCATAAAATGAAATGATATTTTGAGTACTTGAGAGTTAAGAGTGTTTGTATAGTAAGACATCCTATAAGCAAGATTGGTGGTAAGCAGGAGAGTGAGAATCGCTTCTGTAATGCATGTGAGAGAAACAATATTTAAATTTTAAAAACTCTTACCAATACTAAAAAGATAAAAATATTAAAAATTGGAAAGAGCAATTCAGAGAAATGCAAAATTCAAAGAACTCATAAACAATGAACATATCCTCAATCTTGGAGATAAGAGCATCTCCCCTTTCAACTTGGTAGCACAGGGTTTTTTTTTTTTAAAGATTTAATTTTTTTATTTATGCATATAAGAGCTGAGGTACAGGCCAGAGATGTGGGGGGTGAGAGGATTCACCAGAGACAGAGTGGGGAACAGAACAGGCAGATTGACCGAAGTACACTGAGGGGAGCAGCGGGTGAGTCAGGAGAGGTCTGCTTCACCGTGTGGGTTTCTCTCTGGCTGGCCGGGGATCGAACTCGTGCTGCAGAGCCTGCAGATTGCTTCATAGTGCGGTGCTTAACCCCTTTGCACCACCAGGGAGGCCCTGCACAGGGATTTTAAATGCAGCAGAAGTAAATGAAAGAAACAATGCATATGCTTATCAATGTGAGAATGGTTAATACATCGTGATACACCCGGACCGTAAATGTTAGGTGAAAATTAAAAATGAACGAGAGTTTCTAGTTTAACTGGAGTGATTTCTAAACACACAAACACAAGAAAGATGTGGAGGGGACATATGGCCTCCTCTTTTTGTCAACAATGAACATCCAAAATTTTATGTGCATAAGTGTGCGTGTAACCTAGGGATGCAATGTAGAATTCTAGTGTGTATTCAGATATAGATTGTATAAACAAAATACCATGATATGGGTGCAGAGTGGATGGAAGGAAGCAAGACCCGTGGGCACACACACAGTTTGTAAGGAAAAAAGTGCTCATAATTTAAAAAAAATTCTCACTTATGTAAAATTTTATTTATATATCCAGAGGTGGCATTAAAAATATTTAACAGCCGGTATGGCACAGGTACAGGCCAATCGGAACAGATGCCTACTGGCACACTGTACAGTGTGTGCTTGCTGAATATTGGCTCTGTTATTTCCCTACATACTTGTGCCTTTATTTCTGTGGGATAGATTCCTAGGAGTTGGATGGCTGGGTCAAAGGGTATGTGTATTTCTAATTTTAAAAGAAGTTGCCAGATTGCTGTCCAAAAAAAAGAAATGTGTAGCAATGCACATTTCTTGTAGTCATGTATAAGGGTGCTCATTTTTCGCCACATCCCAACAGCGGTAGAGAACATATCAATCACTGAGCAGGGAAATATTCTGAGATAGGCAAGTATTCTGTCTCTCAGCTGGAAGCCTCAGCTGTTGAAAAGAGTGAAAGGAGCTTGTGGTTTTAGGGAAGGTCTCTGACATGCTAATCTTAAACTCTGAAGACTCTGTTCTCAACATAGATGTCTACCAGCTGCTCCTGCCTTCCCCCAAGTTAATCCCCCCCTAGTCCCGATTTAGGCCTTCTCCCTCCTTCCTAGGCTAAGGTGATAATTTTATTGCAGCGATGTTCCTATCTTTGAGGTATGTGGTACCATCTAAAGCTTTTATCACTAAATCCAGAGGATTTGGTTCCTACAGCAAATGGACATCATAATAACTTACTGCTATTTTTAATAAGCCAAAGTTCAAAGCAGTGAATGCTAATGACCGGGGCTTGGCTGTGGGTCATGAAAACTCACGGTGTCTCAGAAGCTTGTGTAGAAATGGTGAAGCAGTGAATCATTTCTCCTTACAGGACAGAAGCATTTGTAATTCTTTGGTGAGTGTGTTTGACCTGCAGAGCATGCAGAATGCTTAAAGAGCAAGAAGGACAGTGAAGAGTTCAGTATGATGGTTGATGGAATGAACAATGAGAGGGCTTATAAAGAATAATGGTGACGTACTTTTTTAAAAAAAGAATGGACAAGTAAGTTGAATTTTGAACACTGAATTTCATTAAATAACAACACTCATTAAGAGGCCACTATATACTCGGTCCTGAGGACACAAAGGATCCAGTCTGAAGCTCTGAAGACACAAGTCTAGAGACATAAATAAATAAGAAGGATGTGTTGTGTATACAGTTGACCCCTGAGCAAATATTCACATGTAACTAACTTGTGACTCCTAAACTTAACTACTAATAGCCTGCTGTTGACTCACAGCTTTACCAATAACACAATCAGCACCTATTTTATATGTGTGTTGTATACTGTATTTTCACAACAAACTGAATTAGAGAAAAGAAATGTAATTAAGAAAATCATAAAGAAGAGAAAATACATTTACAGAACTGTGCTGTATTTATTGATGCCATAAACTTAAAATACTTCCAAGAAAATCCATGTATAAGTTGACCCAGACCATTCAAACCATGGTATTCAGGGGCCAACTGCACTGTAGGCAAGACACAAATTCCAGGATACTAAGGGGAGCGGGAAATGGACACCTCATTTATCCTGGGGTTCCTGGGAATCTTGTTGGGGATGATTCTCCCCATGTCCCTACTGGGAATAAAGTGAGTCCCGGAGAATGTGCAGAAAGGGCATTCTGGATGGAGAGAAAGCATGTCCAAAGGCGGGAAGGCAGGGCGTGTGGAACAGGTGTGGGGAAGGTCAGGTGGTTACCTAACAGCTGACATGTGAGTGGGTGGGGGCAGGGGCAAGAATAGGTTAAAAAGTAGGACCATCGAAGTCAGGCTGAGGCTTTTGGCTTTCACCCTGTAGTTCAGGTGGAGACACATTGATCAGGCAGTGGAGTGATGAAAAAATCTGTTCTCAGAATACATGGCGGGGCTCTGTCAGGAAGGTGGTGGGGCCAGACAAGAGGTCCCATCATTCAGAGCTTGAAGCATCTCAGCAAGATCCGATGAGATGTTAAGTCAGGGAGGAGATGGCATCCGAGCCACACGGGGCTGTTCCTCCTGGCACCAGCCACCCTCGTGGCACTTCTTGTCCCGCTTTCTATCATAGTGTCCAGCCTCCACTCTGCCATACCCCTCCCACCTCCCACTCGTGTTTCTATCCAGCCAAGTCCATCTTTGCTAGCCAGCAGAGTAAGCTGTCCTTTGGACATTAATGATGAATATGTCACGGACTTATTCTAAGAGGACCATCCTTAATTCTAAACTGGTGGCTTTTCAGGCAGTTACTGAGTTAAAAGCATAATTTAGGCTGTATGAGGGCACTGTTTACACTTCAGAGCTGGCCACCTGCTCTGCCTGCTTATATAACCAGCGCTGAGTAGCATGCAGAGTGGCCAGAAGTGAACAAAGGAGATATTTCTCCTTACCTTTGACAAGTTTTCTGTATCGGTTTCTCTGGTTACAAGAACCAAAAGCAATTCTGGCTAACTTAAGCAAAAGTTAATTCACTGGGGACGAGGCAGAGTGAATGTCTTGGAGCGATATTTGACGTGTCACAGAATCAAAGGAAAAAGCAAGCAGCCAGGCTGGGGAAGTGAGTGACTTCAAGAGTCACCGAATCGGGAACTGCTGCTTTCTCTCTGGGACAATGTGCAAGAGGGGACTCCCCATTCAGATTCCACAGGGAGAGAGAGCTCGTGGTTGGCTTAGTTGGCTAAACAGACCTCTCCATTGGTGAGGGCCGGTCGAGAGTGAGGGGCTCCACTCATGGTTTGATCTCTAGGAAAGTGAAGGCTGTCCCCAGGAGGACACAAAGGGTTACCATTACCAGGCAGGCAAATGCAACAGCTGTCCACTGTGGCTTTGAGTTTCTGATTTCTAAAGTGAGAGGAGGGGATTCCAGGCTCTCTTCTTGCTCTCAACTTTGGAGTTTATGAGTCCTAGGTGGCTAAGTACCCTTGGATGCTTTGACAAGTCTATGGCTAACCCCTCTGAACTCTCCCCTTAGTGAGTGAGACAATTTCAGTCTTAGAAACTTGATGAGATGAGATATGAATAGAACTATGACTGCTGTGTGCTGGCTATTTCTGATTTACTCATAGCACTGGAAAGGCCACCATCCAAAGAATGAAACAGGGAAGGAAATCTTCATGGAGGCGATAGGAACAGATTTCATAACTTCCCTGCAGCAGAGGGTTAACCCAGGAAATCAGTGTCTGTAAAATATGTGGAACTGCACTTTCACAAATTTGTATTTTCCTTTCCATTTCAAGCTCAATCCTAGGATTGTTAGAAATACAGTTTCTCCGTCTCTGATCAGACAAAGAGCTGACCCAGAAGTAAATAACAACAGAAGTTACTTAGTCAGTGGTGTGGAGATGGCCACAGGGACATTTCCAGAGACCCTCTCCCACAAATACTCATGGACGCCAGGCAATCTGGGGGCCTGGGAAGCAGACTTCATGGTAATAACGACGCTTGGCACCTACCAACGTTTGCCACCATACAGTGCTCTGGCTGTGTTCTAGATCCTTCGTGCACTTTTTCTTCCTTTATTGCTGATGGGCAGAAGCTTCATGACTTCAGTTCCAGCTTTGATTTGGAAAGTAGATTTCAAGAGAATGTAGACCGTGTAGACCTTCGATCTCTAACTTCTTTTTACTTACATGTGACACAAACTGAAATATCTATTGTTTTTCCCTTGAATGATTTTTTGACCTGCTTCTAACAAACAGGGAAAATAAATGAACCAGCATGAAAAAAAACAGTGTCAGCATTAGAAGGCCATCTGTAAGAGCAAATGGAAAACCGACATCCACGACTCATAAAAATTAATGGCAGGGTGTGGCACACAGCTGCCCAACTGATGGGGAGAAAGCCGCACTGTGAATTGCTGGGGAGTTAACTATTGTAAGAGGAGAAGCAGAGTATAGTGATTTAAGTTAGTAATATCAGTAGGGAAGATGACAGGCGGAGAGAAAACTTTGTGCATGTGGCTGAGTCCCTGTCTTTCTTTGATACGTAGACATACCCATTTGATGATGATGGCAGAGCTAGTGACAATAGCCGTCAGTGATATAGGAAGACTAGTGTCCTCAGGCAAAGGAGACTTAGATTTGAGACATCCTGAAATGTTATAAGAAGGCCTTGTTATAAACATGTACAGGAAATCCAAATTTTCTGCAGATATGAACCGTGGACATACTTAAATCCTCTAAATTAAAGATGGAAAATAAAGCGAAGGAAGGAAAGTTTTAAGATTAAATAAAGTCACTTCTTAGATATAGTATCTATCTCTTCTACTCCTCTCACTGGCCAAAGAGAGTCATGAGGCCGGGCATACCATCTGTGGGCTGGGAAATGTGCTCTTTCTACCAAAAGAATTTGGAAAAGAGGTGCAGCAGGTGTTTTGAACAAGTAATATCATCTACCATATTACTGATAATTAGAAGTTGACTCTCAGCGCAACTTCTGAGTGTGCAATATTGTCTTGTTAACTGTGGTCACTAGGGTGGACCTTAGATCACTGAAAATTACTCATAAGTGAAAGTTATGTGTGTTGTACTCTTTGACAAACCTTTTCCCATTCTCCTGTCCCTCCCTCCCTGGAAACCACGATTCTATTTGCTGTTTCTATGAGTTCAGATGTTTTTCAAATTCCACATATAAGTGAGATCCTATAGTATTTGTCTTTCCCTATCTGACTAATTACAATTAAATAAATGAGGGATGGTTCCTATGGGCCATCAAATTGTTGATGGCAGAATTTCCTACTTGGTAATGGCTGAATAATATTCGTGTGCATGCATGTGTGTGTGTGTGTGTGTGTGTGTGTGTGTGTGTGTGTGAGAGACAGAGAGACAGAGACAGAGACGCAGAGACAGAGACACATAGAGATGGAGAAAGTAAGAAAAATAGATAGAGACAGAGAGAAACAGAAAGAGAGAGAGGCTGTAGCTATCTTGTATTATCCTTATACGGCTGTGGTATCAGGGTAATTCGTGGTGGTGAAATGAATTTGGGACTAACCCCTCCCCTTTAATGTTTTTGGAGGATTTGAGAAGACTTGGTATTCATTCTTCTTTAAGTGTTCTGTAGAACTCACCAGTAAGTTCACTTGATCCTGAAATTTTCTTTTTTGGAAGATTTTGGATTACTGATTCATTATCCTTACTCATTATTAGTCTGTTCAAACTTCCTTTATGATTCAGAGCTGGTAAGTTGTATGTATCTGTGAATCTATCCATTTTTCTGGATTGTTGATTTTGTTGCTATAAGTTGTTCAGAGTAGTCTCATGATACTTTATTATGATTTTATTTTTTTTTCAAATTATGTTTATTGAGGTAAAGTTGGCTTACACTGCTAGACATTCAAACCTCCACAATGTGTATTTTCATACCATGTCCAGCACCAGTGCCCCCATAATCTTCCACTATTCTCTACTGGATCTCCTTGTTCCCCCACACTGCCACTATCCCTGCTGGCTGCCTTAGTTTTGCAGTCAGATGTTAAGAGTTTATTGTTTGTTTGGTTTTGACTAACCCTTTGTTATGTTTCTCTATATTCCGCATGTAAGTGAGACCATCTGGTATTTGCTTTCTCCTTCTGACTTATTTTGCTCAGCATTATATTTTCCAGTTCCATTCATGTTGTTACAAATGGCAACATTTTATTGGTGGTGTCATCTTTCTAGTATTCACATCTGATTGTCAATATTTTCAGGGGGACAGAAGCTGGGGGTCTCCCACTTTGTGATTTACTTATTTTTCTTATGCGTATATATGTTATATATATTCACATATTATATATATAATATATATAAAGTGTGCATTTTACCCAGCCTCTCTCTGTGTATTTAGGTTTAGAAAGTTGTTTTTTTTTTTAAACAGCCACCATATTGCTGAAAATGGAATTTGCAAATGAAAATTGATAGAACACATTTCCTTAATTCAGACTTGAATGAAAAGCAGCTATCCCAAATTCTGGGTAATTCATTACCACTCAGCACTTGGCATAACCCTACCTGAAAGTGTATCGGTGTTTGTCCTCTTTATGTTTCCCTTTTTTCTGAACATATATTTCCTTTAAATTCCTCTCCTCCAGCTGCAGCTCATGGATCCTTGAAAAAAAGAATCGACATTTCTTGCAAATTTTCCCAAACATTTAACCAAACAAACACACACATAATATGTATATGTAATTGTTCATTTACGAAAAGATCTTTACATAATTCTAGCATTAGTATGAAATTATATTTTAGCACCATTTAAACTGTGATATAAACTTTATTTTTCCAAATGAGTAATATTGGAAGGTTACCAAGGTCTGCACTGTAAGACTATTAAAATAAAGTTATATTTATAAAGTAAGCCATGTATGCTCTTCTTTCAGTTTGCCAAACTTAAATTTTATTTAAGAAATCTAGAGAAGCTAGAAATCTTAAGCACTATCCAGTAACAATGATTCTAACATAAGTACTTTAAGGTGTATTGTAAATGTTTTTTTGGTTGCAATTTGCAAATCCTAGTAATAATCTCTCAGCTTGCTCATGTGCACATCAAATATAGCCATTCATATTGATAAAAATTCATTTGATGCAGGCGGTCAAGTGAACTTACTGAGTTTGTCACTAAATAATGCAAGACAGTCTGAAAGTCTGTAACAAGCGACAGTTTTAGTCTTTGTGACTTTACAGCATCAAACTGACTTCCAGTTCCATCCCAGTGTAAACTTTTTAAGCAATCAAGCTTTAGCATGAACACTTTGATACCTACATCTACAGATTTCAACCCCTGTCTCACAACAGTAGTTAGGATTTTAGCTATCATTACTGAGTGCCCAGCACATACACTACTGCTTATCCTTTCTTAACCCTACAAATAGGGAAAGGGAGGTTAAGAAGAGTAAGTCTGGAATTTACTTCCAGAACTCATGTTCTAAAATTAATTGGCCAAAATTTTGGGATACAACCCCCCGCCCCAGAGTCTTTCTAATCAAGGCACTGCAGATGCATTTTTCTAACTCTGAAGTTGAAGGAGAAATGTAACATTTGCAAGTGGCAGATAGTTTATGTAACCACAAAGTTGCTATGTACTGGACATCAATTCTATGTCCTTGTTATTATGGCCACAGTTAGTCACTCAAATTCATCTATTATTTTCCTTTAGGGCCTCCCCGGTGGCGCAGCGGTTGAGCGCTGGGTTGCGAGGCTGCCCAGGGCCTCTGCGGTGCCGGTTCGATCCCCGGCTGCTCCCCGGCCACCGGAGGAGGGTCCCACATGGCAAGCAGACCTCTCCTGCCTCCCGCTGCTCCCCTCAGCAGTGTATTTTGTCAGTCTGCCTGTTCTGCTCCCCGCTCTGGCTCTGGTGAATTCTCTCACCCTCCCGTGCTTCTGACTGTACCCAGTGCTTGTATAAACAAACAGGCAAACAAACAAACAAACAAACAAAATAAATAAATAAATAAATAAATAAAATATTTTCCTTTAGTACCAAAAATATGATTGGGGGATCTCATTGCCAGTATGTATTGTACAGTATGTATTTGACATTTACTGTGTATATGTTAAACTAGTACTAAAAAGATAGAATTTAGAAATTTTATTGTTGTTGTTCACTATAGTCTTAGGATTCTCTCAGAAGATTAAAATATGGCAAGTACATTTCTTCCTGATGGCACTGTCAATGCCTGCTTGTTTGTTTATATGTTTATTTGTATAAGTTCCACAGGTAATTTTGATGCAGGTGGTCAGATGGCTGACATAGATATTCTGGCAGCCATGATTTCAAGCTTTGAGGACCATGTGGGTTACAGAATAGGATTTCTTCAATGTCAACCTTAGATGTAGAAAAAGAACAAATTCCATTTGACTCTAATATGAAACGGCACTTTATTGTCTGATCTAAAGGAGCCACGCTTATGAAAAATATTAACATCTTGTCAATGGTTTCTCCTGTCATTTCCAAAATTGAGTTATAGAAATACATAAGCAAGTTTCAAATTCTGTGATCTATGTATATGTTTACATATACATCGTACATATTAAATAATTTTTTCTGTTAGCTAAATAAGCTGTGATCATAAGATAATGAGAGTCTAAAGCTGAATGGAAAAAAGCCCACAAAAATGTTGCAGTATAGTTCTATCCCATACAAGTCTTTTCATTCACGTCTTTTAGAAGTTAGTGAAAGATGACTAGAATGTCTGCCTTGATGAGAAAAGAGATGATGGGATTCCCAGGCAATTGATGTTAAAATGTTCTTCATTTGTGGGATTTTCAAGAAAGACATGCTATCAGAATCCCCAGATTTCTTATTATTGTAAACGTTGTTGACTGTGCTTTCGTGAAGACAGTCAAATCCAGCATCGATGTGCTCTCGTGGGTCCTGGAATGCAGGGAATACATGTTGCTTCCTTACCATTTGAGGTACCATCCTTTTTTTTAAAAAAAAAAGATTTATTTATTCATGTATACAAGAGCTGGGGTACAGGTCAGAGGTTTGAGGGGTGAGAGGATTCACCAGAGACAGAGTGGGGAACAGAACAGGCAGACTGACTGAAATACACTGCTGAGGGGAGCAGTGGGCGAGACAGGAGAGGTCTGCTGCATCATGTGAGTAGCTCCCTGGCTGGCTGGGGACCGAACTCATGCTGCAAAGACTTCAGACAGCTTCACAGTGCTGTGCTTAAACGCTTGCACCACCAGGGAGGCCCTGAGGTGCCACCTTTCATCCCTGCAAAAGTGTGAATGATTGTGCGTCACTGCTAAGTGGTGCAGAATCACCCAGGCTTTGTGATAGCTGCTTTTCTTTCAAGTCTGAATTAACGAAACATGTTCTGTCATAATAGACAGGCTCTTGGTATCAACACATTGCATTCTTTCCCACAATAAGTCATAAGATGAACACTTTTTTGTGACTAATGACTGAAATGCCACAGTGGAAAAACCTGTTTCCTTTAGCACTTTCTTCGTAGCAACCCTCAGCTGGGTCATTCTTTGCTTCTTCATCAAAAATGATTCCACACAACGAAGAGCTGCAAATACCATGTCAGCAGAGGGTGATTACACACAGGCCCCATCTTATACATGTGCAGCTCTTGGGGATGGATTTCCTGTGCAAAACTCCTCTAGATCATAATCACTTTTATTCTTTCTGTCAATGTACCCAGCAGGGAGAAAACTGTACTCCTTACAGAATCGTCCTAAAGTGTAGTTTACACTTGACTTTGTTTTGTCATCTGACAGCAAGCATTCTTTTCACTTTCTTTTGCTGAGTCAGGCACATTCCTTTGTTTTCACTTGTTCCCACACTGGTCTTGTAGAGACTTGGGCATAGGTATATCATTAAAACATTCAAAGCTACTGGGTACCCAATTAAAATGGTCATCACAATGATCAGTTGCATCTCATCTACCTTCAGGATATGTTTCTGGATTTAGATTAGAATATTGCTTAATATTCTACAGCAGCAGAAACAGTCTGTATGACCACATTAATACCCCCTCGAGAGGTTGCAGTTGTTAAAAAAATGATTTCTCTTACAGGGTCTGTACTGACTGTCCCCATACATATGATATACAAAATGTGCAAATCATAATGTCCCTTGAGACATCCGTGTTTTGTTTGCCGGTCTTTGGAATTTGGTGAACAAACCATAATTCTTTTTTTTTTTTTTAAGATTTAAAAAAAATTTATACAAGAACCAGGGTACAGGCCAGATGTGTGGGAGGGTGAGAGGATTCACCAGAGACAGAGCGGGGAACAGAACAGGCAGACTGACTGAAATACACTGCTGAGGGGAGCAGCAGGTGAGACAGGAGAGGTCTGCTCACCATGTGGTTATCTCTATGGCCAGCAGGGATTGAACTGTCACTGCACAGGCTGTGGACAGCTTCACGGTGCTGTGCTCAACTGGTTGTGCCACCAGGGAGGCCCACAAACCGTAGTTCTTTTGTGTTAACATTTATTGGATTTGATCTGGCTGTGTATCTGCAGGAGCCAATGAAACAACAGCATTTAGTGGCTCGTATGTAGGTGTCCAAAAAGTTAATAATAATCAGAGCTCCTTCCAACACTCTGATGCACTATAACCAGGATTTGTTCTCAATTGTCTATCACTATCTCCAACTCCAAATGCTTTTTGAATGTGTTCTTCAAATCAGGACTTATGTCTTTAATCTCTTCATTCAAAACCCTTTCAAATTTAGTGTGTACATCCTTATTTTTGAAGCCCCCAGCATCATTATAACTTGAGTTCCTTCTTAAATCAAAAGCTGAGCTATGCTGGCGGTTGCTTCCATGGGCTTCAGAACAGGTGCAAAAGAATCTACAAACTTGAAAATACCTGCTACTAACCATAAAGCACCAAGTAGAGCAGCAGGAGGAGGCTGCTGATTTACTAGGTGGTGGAGGAAGTTGCCACATGGTGAGTGGAGTTAGAGAGGCCAGGGAGGGGTCCCTCGTAGTTTCCACCCCTTGGCTGGGGCAGCTGCTGGAGAGGTGCCCTTCCAGGCAGGATGTGGGGTGTTACTCCTGTGGGATGGCTGGCCATGCCCTAGATTTCAGATATCACTTCTGCCCTGAAGACTCAACTGGGAAGTAGGTGCGACTCCGCAATCCAGGGAGCACGCATTTTGCACGAGGAGATTCTTTATTATATTTGTTATGGTTGGAAAGAATCGTGGGGTGTTAGCATCATGAGGACAGGGCTAGATGGTGTCAGGCAGGCAGTCCTGAGAAAGCAGACCTGGAGCTGGACTCTGAAGAGTGTGTAGGAATTAAGAAAACCAGAGAACTGTGGGCCAGAGTGGAAGGTCTCCTCGGAAGGGGTCAGCAGGTACAGGGGTGCTGAGACCGTTGGAAGAAATGAAAGGCAGCCAGAGAGCAGAAAACTTCTTGAAACCACCTAAAAAGTCAGTCTCCTTGATGCACATGTTATTGTTTTCCAGAAGATTGGTAGAAAGATCTCCTGCTGCCCTCACTTTGCCTTTCTTTTTTCTAAAATAATCAAGAATATTTTCTAACATTTTTGGATCCCATAGGCTGTAACCTGAAGACTCATTTAGCTTTAGACTCAAAATGAGTTTAAAACAATGTTTTTGTGCATCCAGACAAAGCATAAAGGAAGAAATTCTTATTAAGCCTTCAGAACTATTCAACTCCTTGACCATCTCTTGTGTGAATATGATTACATTTAGGCAGATACCATTTTTAAAATGTAAACATTTCTATACTAAGTACAGAATTATAAGAGAACTTTTTAAATATATATTATATATTTTTATATAATATATAATATTAAAATTGTAATATATTAAAATATTATATATTTTTACATCATTTTTCATTTTTGCACAACGTATGCATTTTCATCTTGGTTATTGTCCCCATACAATTTCTACCCCCCTTGTTTTGATCCTACTCCCTCTATCCCACCACTCCTGTAGTGTGTCTCTGGTTTATAGTTGCTTGTTGCTTTTGATTTTTACTTTATTATAATTAGTCTTTTTCCTGGTCCCTTATTCTCTAGATTCCTGCTATGAGTTGACCATCCAGTATTTTTCATTTTCTTTCTGGCTTATTTCGCTGAGCATGATCCCTTCCAGTGCCATCCATGTTGCTGCAAATTGCATGTGTTTATCTTTTTTGAATGCTGAGTAATATTCCATGGTATATATGTACCACATCTTCTTGATCCAGTCATCTATTATTGGGCATTTGGGTTGTTTCCAAAGCTTAGCTATTGTAAATAGTGCTGCTATAAACATAGGGGTGCAGGTGCCCTTTTGAATTAATGATTGTGTCCTATAAGAGAACTTTTGCAAATAAGTTTTATGTCTTTTCCAGTATAATCTGTGTTGTTGGTCAGACTGAAAGATAGAAATAAAGGGGGGCTGAAACCTTCACTTTGGAAGGTTCGCTCTGGAATGTCAGAGATGACACTCTCTTCCTCTTTTTCATAAGTTATCAAAACATTGAAGTCATAAATATGCTGGCTCTTTGCAGCTTCATAATATTCCTTGCAGAGGAAACTCGGCTGGTGCTCGGATATTATTTGTCATCCGAATTTAATATTTTTTCTTCATCTTGCCAAGTCATTTTGATGTGTCATAGTTAGTGAAAAGAGAATTGTAAATACCTTTGCTGCAAATCACCAAGGCAGGAGGCTTTGGCCTGTGTTTATCTAGCAACCAGAGTTGTGTTGCTAGTGTGAGGGTCACCCTACATGAACCCGTCAGTCATCAGACAGGACCTTTCGGTCTTGCTTTTAGGATTGCGATCCTGTAAACATCTTAAACTTTCCCCTGGATAAGAGAGTCTGTGCAAAAGAAAATAGAAAAGACACATCACACACACACACACACAGTATGAAAGCCAAGCCCACCCCCAACTCTACTCATCTAGCAACGGTGATAAGGTTTGTAATATATATATATATACATATATTTAAATAAAAAATTGTTTACCAATATTATTTCATGATCATCTATATAATAATAAATATTAGGTATTAGCTATACAGATCACACTATGTAGCTTGTGATAATCTAGGATTAAACAATTTATCTGTATCTTATTTCCTCTTATAAGAAAGAACTTGTACTTATTCCTTAACTATATTACAAGCCTCTCAAACACTTCAGGGGCCCCGGGAATTCACAATATACAGGATAAAATCTGAATTTCTTAGCATGCCATCAAAGCTGTTGATCTCCCTTCTTTTTTTTTTAAAGATTTATTTAGCATATAAGAACTGCGGTATAAGCCAGAGGTGGGGGGTGGTGAGAGGACTCATCAGAGGGAGCAGGTAGCAGAAAAGGTAGATCCACTGAAACACACTGCTGAGGGGAGCAGCAGGGAGACAGGAGAGGTCTGCTGTGCCATGTGGGTCAGCTCCCTGGTCAGAGATCAAATTCATCTGCAGTGGCTGGTGCTAGCTTGGTAGTGCTGTGTCTTTAACCCCTGCGCCACCAGGCAGGCCCTAGTCTCCCTTCTTTCTGTATGTTGCTTCTATTTTTCTCCTTTGTAGGACACTCCTGCTTTCACTTCTTGCCTTTTCCACCTTTGTAAGATTTCACTCTCATCCCATGTGTCACTTGATTGCAGCAGCATGTGCCAGATACCTGGGCCTTCCTGTGTACCAACTTTTAGCTATTTTTTAAATATGTATTCATCTTGCCTGGAGAGAAGGTGCCATGTCTGTGCCTTCTTGCACGCTTCATAGTGCCTTGCTTACTACAGGTGCTTGATGAATCATCACTGGATCAGCATAGTGCTCATTTTGCATAATTTATCTTATTCCATCGCTTATATAAACTTATATTTATACTTATATACTTATTACATACATATGCCAAAGTAAAATCAGAACCAGAAAGATGAAAATCTTGGCCATATTATGATTCACTGTACATGGCACATGGGATTAGAGTATTTCACACTCAGGAGGAAACTATAAAAAATAACACCAGGGCATCAGCTCCAGTGTTTTTAAGGAAAAATGTTTTCCCTAAGAGATTTAATGGAGGCTTAGGACAGTTTGAAACCTGAATTAAAGTCAGTACAGTGAGTTTGCATCATGGTGTAAAATGCATTTGTATCTATCAGACTTGCTTTTAGGAAGTTTACTCGCAAAGCAGATAAATTGCTTTGATCTGGATGAATGAATTCATTCCGAACTTGTCAGAAGCCTACATCAGATGAAATATAAAACAGAATGTGAAGATTCTTCAAATACATGTCTGAGAAACCTCTGAGAACCTAGTAGATTTTTAATTTTTAGAAAGCGGAAGGTGTTGAAGTTTTGGACAATCTGTTTAGTTGATGATGTTTGAGCTGAGAGTCGTGATTAGCTCTCTGACCTCACACAGTGCTATGACATCACCCCTGTTTTCATTTTCACTCTTCTGTGATGATAATATGATAGGACTTTAATTGCTTTGATTTAAAAAAAATGACAACTCTTCCTTAATTCTTTTAATTGCCATGATTACTCAAAACTGCAGAAAATATACTTTTTAATTATCCTGTTGAGAAAAAACCTTGGGGTAAAGTCATAGGGACTCCATTAACATTTGAATGACAATGTGATTCAATGCATTAATAATTAAGAAACTTTACTGAACAAATCAGGAAGCAAATGGTAGTGTTGAGAGGTAAAATTAAGCTCAGCAATTTCTCTTTAGATTTTGTTAGCTGTATTAAGAACCCACCGTAATAAGATTCCTCTAAATAAAGCATATTAAACCTCTGGTAGAAATTGGATACAAGTCAGTGCTTCTTTTTTTTTTTAAATTAAAGATTTATTTATTTATTTATAAATATAAGAAGTGGGATGCATCATCAACTAAGAGGTATGGTGAGAGGATTCACCAGAGACAGAGTGGGGAGCAGAATGAGTGGATCTACTGAAATACACTGCTGAGGGGAGCAGCAGGGAGACAGGAGAGGTCTGCTGTGCCATGTGGGTAGCTCCCTGGCTGGGGATCGAACTCAGGCTACAGTGGTGATAGCACTGAAACTCAAACCCTAGACCACCAGGGAGGCCCCTGGTGCTTCCTAACCAGCGGTCCCACTGGTTTGCTGTGCTGCAGAGTAGAGTGTGTCTCTCTTCTGGTCCCAGCTCTGAACATGCATGCTTACCGCCCTTGGAACCTGATGTTTTAAAACATTTCTGCAGGGGGTCCCAGTGGCTCCCTTGCTTGGGGAGCACAGGGTTTTGTCAGCCACCCTGCACTCCAGGTTAGCACTGAAGACTAACAAGTGAGGAAATGGAGATTGTAACTTTCAGCTGAGAATATGGAGCACTGGCAAGATTTTCCTGTGAAATGTGAAAGTATATCATAAAAATGTTGTGAATGTGATGACGATATATGAATATGGGAAACTAATACATTGGCTTCTAAACCTTTTTATTCCACAATTCCAATATCTTTTTCTTAGTTGACTTTGGTCCAGTTTGATGTCAAAAAGACCCTGGTGGGCTTTTTGCCCTGAAGCCAAAAGTGTGTACATTCTCCCTAGTTAGAGAATTTTCATGCATGAGTCATTTGGGTTCATTGCTGCAAATCAATAAACATGGTCTTGCTGATTTGAGTAGGAAAATCATTTATTGGAAAATGATTGGAATCCTGGCGTGCTAGACAACTGGACTTGGCAAGTAGGAAGGAATGAGAGAGGCCAGGTGGTCAAGGTCATACCAAAGAGCTGCTTGTGAGGTCCCCAACATCCCTGCTTCTCTGCAGCACCAGCCCCTGGACCCCAAGTCTGGGACCGAGGCATCTGGTCACCAAATACAGGTCAAGTGCCTCCACCCAGGTCAAAGCAGAGACTGGGAAGTCAAGTGTGGACTCTTCCAGTCTCCGTAGTTGGTGGGCTGTTGTGACCGCAAGTCACGCTATGTGGTAGAAAACTCCTTTATCAGAAAGCGAGTTCACATGTAGGGCAGGAAAAAAAATGTGCTGTTTTATTGTTAGAGGAATATGTTTTTCTGATTGAGATTTTTCTGGTTTTTATGCTGATTTGGTAAAGGTTTCTGAAATATTAGTGTATTTTCTACACTAATAAGTTGTATTAAGCTGTAATGCTCAAAACTTAGTTCTACAATACATAACAATGTGCTTTTCAGCCATTGATGACCTCATCTTGACACTTAACTTTATTTGTAAATAGTTTCAATTGCTCTTATCTCTCAGGGCTATAACTCAAGTAAATTGATGTATGCTAAGCAATTTGTATCTTGCAAGAGCCAAATCATCATTAAACATTGTTATTAATCTTCTGATGAACTAGATTCATTATTTTAGCTGTCATACACTATAAGCATGGATCCAGAGGTGTAGGACATCATCCTGGAAACTGTAAGCATGGATACAGAGGTGTAGGAGATTGTCCTGGAAATTTGTGTATTTCTTCTAAAAATAAAGTAAAAAGAATTATCATGAATGGAGAGATATAACTAGTAATTCTTATTTAAAAAGGGATGGCAGTATGGTGATATTTTATTATTTAGATTGCTCTGTGAAATGACTGGTGATAAGGTACAGAGTTTGTAATTCATTCATTTATTCCCTTCACAAATACTTCAGGCATGCTGACCGGGTGCCAGGAGTAGTGATGACGTGTGACGTGCAGACAGGCTTGTCTTCAAAGCTTCCCCACTTGAAGGGGACATAGACAAATAAATAGAGAATTGCAGCATTGATGCATTTCACTACAAATGCATAATCCCATAAAATGTCTAATCATCATACTAAATTCATCCAGTGATCCAGATTAAAATAAAAGATTTCAAACACAAATGTGGCCACTCTGGCATGGATCATGCTGCCAAAATTCTTTAATTTCACTAAACTGCTAAATCATTTATAAACATTCAAATCTAAGATTTTGTTAAATCAGACTGGTATTAATTTTGACTGTTAATTTAAAATCATAATGTAATTTGCATTGACATGGTTATTGAACTCTGTAACATAAATATAGCATATTCTGTAGTGTCAGTTTTTTCCTGGTCTAATTTCCTATTAAACCCCTCAGTATGACTTTAAATTCAGTCACATTAAGTTATTTCTGAACACATTGTACTCTAGTGACTTTGCCTATGTTCATTGCTTACTCTGGAATTCCCTTCTCTGTCCATCAAACTCTAACTTATCCCCTAAGGACCAGCTCAGATATCACTACTTTGTTTATTTTTTTCCAGCCCTTTAAGCCAGAATTTAGAACTTTCCCCCATTGAGCTCAAAAAACTTGATCTATTTTCTATCGTATTTGTTTGATTATACCATAGATTATAATTATTTATTACATAAACATATCCATTAATTGAAGTTTCTCAGAAGCAGGGATTAAATCTTTGTCTCAGTGTCTCCTCAAACATAGCTCCGTGCATCATTTCATGGAGGAGAGGATTTCAACACTAGAGCGGCTTGTTGAACTAGAGCGAGAAATGGATGGAACTTAGATCAAACCAGGTGGGTTCCTGATTTTATACCTGAGCAAAGGGGCAGGTCGGAAGAAGGCACAGAAGGAAGGAGCACAGCCATGGGACACACATGGGAGTCCTCATTGGGAGCACAGGATCAGCGATGGCATGGCGGGTCACTGGGCCAGAGCAGGTGACAACATAGTAAATTTCACTAGACTAAGAAGCAGGAATAACTCTCTTGCCTCAGGAACTGAACTGATGGAAAAAATTGATTTTCATCAAAAATACTGACAGGGTGAATGACTGGGTCTTGCGAGTGAAGACCAGGAAGTGGGATTTTAAGCAAGGTGGTGATGGGTATAGGGTGTTTGAAGGAGAGTGAGCTGGGCCAATGTGAAGCAGCGAGGGCTTAAGGTAGGCTCTTGGAATAATTGTGGTGTGAGCAGTAGAGCACTACAGGTAAGAGATGGACAGAGAAGTAGAGAAAAGGCCTGCTGCTGGAAGCTAAAGACAACTAAAGTCTGTGCACATTCTCCAGAAGTTGGTTACTTTTCTTTCAAAAAGTGTTCTTGAAGGGAAATTGCTAACTACCAACTGAACTGTTGCTGAAATAGTCATTTATGAAAGTATTTCATAGATGGCACATGTAAACAAATATTTTTATTTTATTTAAATTTATTGATTGGGGCCTCCATGGTGGCGCAGCGGGTTGAGTGCAGCGCTGTGAAGCTGTCCGCAGCTTCTGCAGCGCCGGTTCGATTCCTGGCCGGCCAGGGAGCAACCCACATGGTGCGGCAGACCTCTCCTGGCTCACCTGCTGCTCCCCTCAGCAGTGCTTTCATCCGTTTGCCTGTTCTGCTCCCTGGTCTGTCTCTGATGAATTCTCTCACCCTCCCGCACCTCTGGTCTGTACCTCCATTCTTGTACAAATAAATAAATCTTTAAAATAAATAAATGAATAAATTTATTGATTTTCTTACACCGTTGTTCATTTTGGGCCAGTGTTTGATGTCCCCCCTCAGGTGTAGTACGGTAGTTCCTCCACCACCACAGCCCCCACGATCCACCCCATAGTCCCTTAGGTGGCCCATGTGAGCAAATATTTACAGATAAAATACACTCTCATTGATGTTGGTTAGAGGGAACAGAGGCTGAAATCTGGTTTGTCATAAACTTTAAGAACATTAATAATTGCTCACTCGTGAACAATTACCTTTCCCCAACCCCATTGGAGAGCCCAGCTCCTGTGGTTCCAACTTGGGCCTGAGCTCTGCTGCTGTCTACCTGTACCATCTCGAGCAAGTTGTCTGTGCTCCCTCGATCTCAGCTGCTCATTGTGTTGCTGAGTAGATCATACACCACAGTGTGGGCTGCACCGATGAGCTCTGCTTGGGGTGTGGAGTAAACGTGTTCAGACACGGCTGCTGAAAGCTCTCACCTGGGTTAGGGTGATGCTGGTTCAGAGAAAATCAGGGAGGGAGGAGGTGGCCCATAAAAGAGAGGCGTGTGCTGTGAGAGATATCCTCAGTGATTACACCAACTACTGCTGCTCCAGATAGCTTGTGACTTTAAATAAAACTGCCAACATTTGTTCTCAGCTCGCTCTCCCCGGCAGCTCCTGCCTTGGCTCCATGCTCTAATTGTTCAAAAGGGACTTCATAAGTAAGTGTTGTGTAATGGCACTGGTATGTGTTTGGGGACTCTAGGATATTATTTCTTAACTTCTCATCATATTTCATTGTGGACTTTGATTTTTTGAAAGGCAGTGACCCTAGAGAAGTAGCTCCCCAAAGCAGCTCTGATAATTCCAGACTTGGCAAATCTCAAGGAAGGGTCTCAGTGTGAGAACCAAGAGGTGAGCTCACAGAATTGGCCAGCAGGTGGTTCTGGAGCTGCTGAGGGATAACTGTGCAGATGCAGATGGGAGCTGGTGGCCACAGGAGAGTGGTCGACAGAGGAGGTGGAGCTCCTTCTAGAAAAGTGGAAGCAGTAAATAAGCACATGCCTTCTCCAGGAGCACTGACTTTCTGGAGCTTATGAAATCAGGCTGAATGAAAAACAAAATAAAGTCTATAAAAGTGCCGAAAACATGGAGGAGCCAAGCTAACTTTCCAGTCACAAACAGGCCATTTTGAGCCAGTTGGCTCCACTGACAGCAGTTCCTGTAGCTCTAATTAACTGCATCTCCTTCCAGCTCTTAAAAGAGATCTAATAGTTTTTCTTTAAAAGCCAAGACGCAGAAGGAAACTCTAAAATACCGCTCACTAAATACTTGTTCATCAATTTTCTCCCCAGATTTCCATCTAAGGAAGTTGACTTAATTTCCTCAGCTCCACATTCCCAAGGTTAACAGATCGTGCTTTGGGATCTGGCAATGGGATCTGGCAAAAGAATTTTATATCTTTGTCTTTTCCTCTGTGACATCTCCCCGCCGCCCCTACAAAGTAATTGTGAAAAATCAGCAGATTATTTAACCTGACAACTGTGTTCAGGCCTAGTGTAGTGTTATCTGATTGCGCCAGCAAAGCCAAGAAAGGCCAAATGCTTACCAGTCTAGTCTAGTTACAAAACAGCGACAGACCACTAGGCTCTCTTTTCCTGGCTAAGGCCTCACCCAGCATCTAACACGTTGCCTTTGGCACATAGGTGGGGAGACTGTGAAATCTGAGCATAATTGACTCTCAGTGTGAGTCTCATTTTCTTGGCTCTGTCCCATAGGCACCCCAGTCTCACCTACGGCCCCTCCGCCCCTCCACTAAACTCACCACCATCTCGCTACATATTTGAGTTTCTGTAAATTCACAATTTCCATTTTAACAGCCAGAATATACAAATACTTTCCAATTGACACCGATCTTAGAAAGAAAAAAAATTAAGAACTACATGGAAGGAATAAAGTTTGCAAAGATCGGAGCTTAAGACTTTTAAAACTTAAATGGGATAAAGATCAGTTTCCTTCCCCACTGTATACTCACTATGAGGGCAGAGGCTGGCTTTTGGGTATATCCTACTTGCACACTGTTCTGGCGTATGTGGTATTTGAAGTTAACAGGAGCTTCGTTTTGAATTGGGACAGTGTCTGAGCCTGGTATAAAATACGTGGGTATGTGGAGCGGTACCAGGGATTGGGGATGAGCACCATCGTGAAAACCCACATGAAACACCCTCTCTGTTGACTCCCCATACCCAGTTCTGGGTGGGTCAACATGCTCGCTGAGTGGACATTTTAATCTAAGATGGCCAGGGCACCTGGGATCTAGGTTCGATTGGGGCTGGTTCGAATACTAATTTTTGACTTAAGCTCCCACTCAAAAATCTGAGAAATGTACAGCACACGTTACCCTACTAGGGAATAGTGAGTGGTGTTCTGGAGGAAAACGGAACTAAATACCAGGAGTTATGTGGTAAACAGAGCCCACCTGGTCTTATAGCGCTTCAGATTCTCCAACTACTGGGTGGGTGATCCCCTCAGCTCTAGTCACTACAGGATAATTCTCATGTTTGGGATTTATTAGATCACTGGGCTAGTCTTGTGTTCATACTTCATCCCACTGGCTGGAGCTCTTCTCTGGTGGGGTAGGGGGTTCCTTTAGGAATTTGCCGTGGCGTAGCCTACTGCGCATTTATCTCTCTGAGCTCCACTGGTGGGAGCCCCCTGGTGCTGCCCCCTCTCTGTTATAACAGCACAGCTTTCCCTGGACACCTGCAGCCTCCCCAGGGAAACGCTCCTTATTCCTCCTGTTGTCAACAATCACCATCCTCCCGTTTACATGGTGGACAACTATAACATAGGCCTTGTATCCTTTTTACTCCTGTCCCTTCGAGACAGAGTCCCATTCCATTAGGGGCACTGCTGAGGCCTCCAGGCCAGGGTACACCTAGCTCATATCTACTCTCTCTCGCCATTTGACATCTGGAGATGTCATTTGATCAGTCCAGTGAATTTGAGGTCTTGGAGATATGTGTTCAGTCACTTTGTATTGAAGATTTCCGAATGCATTTCTCTAAGCTGCACCTTCCCCTGAACTCCGGAACTGTGCAGCAGGCACCACCAAGTCTCACTCTTATCCTCTTGCTATTCATCTTCTAAATGCTGAAGACTCCCCACAGGGAACATGGGATGTTCTCCCCCATGAAGAATAACAGTTACTGGCTCCTCGCTCTGTAAGCTGCTGTGCAACAGTTCACCTCTGAACCTCCTTCACATTGGTTTGTGCGCTCCTGGGCCACACCTGTCTTTGTGGTGTGCACACAAATAACTGACTAACTGCTACCTTGGCAATGCATTCACTTTACTACTTCTGCGCCTTTGACAGCTGGTTGTATGTTTCCAGGAGTGTCTCTGTTTCTTTCAGGTTATCCCATTTGCTGGTTATCCCAGTTTCTATCATCGTCATTAATTTTATTATGAGCTCATTTTGTTTTATTTTGATTGGATCTCCTTGATTAGCTCTTCCGATTTTCTTGTGTCACTTTGGCTAACTTTTCTGTTTTTTCTGCTGAGTTTTTTTTATGATAGTAATTTTGAGCTCTCTAGATGATGGTGAGAGAGAAGTTCCATGTCTTTGTGGTTGGTTTCTGAAGATTTCTTCTCTTGTGAAGTATGTGTTGGTCTTCTTAGCTATCATTGGTATCATCTCCCCCATATGTAATAAGTCATTTTATTCTGGTTACTTTTTAGTTTTTATCTTTGGTTTTTATCAGTTTGACATTATTAGGCATAGTTTCTTTATATTTACCTGGAGATTTTTAAAGATTTTGAAATTATAAGTTGTTATCTTCTATCAAATTTGAGACATTTTTAGTAATTCTTTTCCCCCTATAGTTTTCTATACCATTGACTCTCTTCTCTCTTTTTAGGCACCAGTTACACTGTCCATTGTACCAAGGTGGCTGAGGCACTTTTCCTCATTTTCCATTCTTTCTGCTCTGTCCTTCAAATTTTATAGTTTTTATCTTTAATTCTCTGACCATTAGGCAGCTCCAACTATGCTTTTAAGTCAATCTGGTGAGTTTTTTTTTTTAATTCAGATACTGTTTTTTTTTTTTTCTAAAATTTCCATTTGATTACTTTTAGAATATCTATTTCCCTGCTGAGCCTTTCCATTTAATTCTTTCCATTCATTGCGAGCATATTTTCTTTTACATCCTTGCATGTGTTTTAATAACTCTTTGAACATTCTTTTCTGCTCATGTGAACATATGCGTCACCTCTGAGTCACTCTTATAATTGATTATTTTTTCTCACATTTTGATGGTTCTTCACATATAATCTGTATTGTTTCTTAGACATTGCAAATATGCTTTGGAGGCTCTGGTATATATTTCTCATAAAAGTTGTGTTCTTAATTTTGTCTTATTGTGCACTTAACTTGGTTGGCCTCAGATTATTTTAAATCTTGACTGGCAGTTTAAGTTTCAGTTTGGTTCTTTAAACTGTTGTTTGGAGTCTCTGCAGATGCCTAGTTCAGTGTCAGCCAGAGTGGCCGACACAGCTGATAGTTGGTTGACTTTCCCCTTTCTGGAATGCCACCCATTTAAGTGACTGTGGTTGTAGCAAACTCTCCACTCTGATTGTTTAGCACAGAAAATTTGTGAATTTCTATCAGGGTGCTAGCTGCTCTACTAGTTATAAAGTATATTCTATACCAAGTCTAAGAGACATGAAATTGGGTCAATCAATTCTGAAATTTCCTTCCATTGAGATTCAAGTCCCATCTTGCATTTGCCTGCAACTCAACTCAATTACCTTCAGGTCTGTGTATTCTTGTGTACTTGTTCCACATTTGTGAGATTTACCTGCACAGGTTGGATAAGAAAGTGGAAACTTAATAACACTTTTAAGGTTTTATTTGGCTAAAGGAACACCATTGTCGCTTCTGGGCTTATATCTACTGGCTGATTTTACTTTTGGCTATTGGCCACATTTTCCTGCCTTTTTGCTTTTAAAGAAATTATCAATCAATGTTGGGGACTGTGCATGTTTTCTAGCTTCCTTTGGGGAGTTTTGAATTTGGCTATGTCAGTCTGATTTTTTCCTTTCTTTAGCCTGCTTCCAAGGTGTGGACTCTCTGGCGACATCATCTGAATCCCTGCCCTATTTAGGGATATCTCTCCACTCTGGATGGCCACAGCTTTAGCTACAAGACCCAAGTGATCTCTGACATGTCCATTTAATTCAGAAATCCCTGATAGCTAATTTCTGCCAAGACTTGCAAAATTTCTCCATGTGCAGTTTAGTACTGAACCAAAAACTCAGAGAACTGTATTTCCAGATTGTTTTCTGCAGGGCTCCTTTCTCTCGAATAATCTGTCCTGCAAATTTCATCTGAGCTAGCAGCACTGAATTCTTATCTTTGTCTCTTAACTTCGATAAGATCACTGAGTCCTCTTTGGATATATTTTCCTAGAATGTCATCTGTAAAATAATTATAGGTAGAAATCTGGTGTGATTTGAGGCTCACCTCATTTATTTCTTTTCTTTCAGAGCTCACAATTCCGCACTGAATGTTTCCCAATGTCTGAAAATTGGTTCATGTATTTTGTGCACATTTGTAACTATTTTTAATGCAGGACTAGCATTGTACTTTTTTCACCATAGATGGAAGTTAAAGTCCCTATTTCCACAAAAGATAATCAGGCCTTACCTAAAAGATTCTGCTTAAATAAGTTTTTTTTTAGGAAGATAAGGCTCCTCATTGTGATAGTTTCCCCATTTCATGGTGATTTTGATGTAGCTAAATATGGTGTCGTACTGGGATCACACTAGCATGGAGGAAATAATGCCATCTGAAATTTATATGTATTGTAATTAAAGTCAGATTGGAGGCCAAATGTCATCATGGCCATAATTTGGTATTTCAGATAAAGTCAAGAAAACAGGCGGCAATTGCAGACATACAAGCTTTTCAGAGATTGGCAGGGGTCTGATTAGAATCTGGGGCCACAGAAATAAAAATGCTGTTTGAAATATTAACTGGGAATAACTGAAAACAGAAGAGGAGAATCTTCCTGCCAGATGGGGAAGATGCTGGTGGAAGCACAGATTAAGGAGGCTTTGTTCTAGCTTTGGCCTCTGGTCCCCACAGCACAGCCCTTGAGTGCAGGCTAAAGCCAGCGGGACACAGATCCCCTCTGATCTCTGGTGCCACATTTCTCACTATAAAACTTTGCAGCCAAGTATTCCCCAAGCACTCCAGGTTCTTCTAAGCAGAACTGCTACACTTCCTGGCAGATATTACTGTTTATGTCAACCTGGTCTCAAGAGCTGTCTGAAAGAGTGAAGGGATTTACTGCTCAAAGGAGATGAAAGATTGGAAGAGGCCAAAGATCTTAACTCAGAGAAAACCCATTAAAGATATTTTGCCTTGTCAGAGACTGTCTAGGTGCCAAATCTGTAAAAAGAAACATTAAGGACAGATATTTATAAAAAAGACAAAATGTCAGGTAAGAAGGCATCAGCATAATTTGTTTCCCTGATGATAGAATTCACACAGCTATGTTGACTGTCACGCCAGAATTAGTTTTCTTTGCTGCCCTATCCTTATCATTCCTTATTGAGTTCATTTTTCTCAGTGACTGATTTCCTGAACATTTGTTTCTGTTGAGACTTCCACCTTCCCTTAAGTTATTGTACCCAGTCTTACCTGATGGAAGACAGATTGTGAAAGAGATGCTAAATAATCTTTTCTACACTCTGAAATAGCAAACAGGGTCTACTCTTGCTTTTCTATAGCATAGCAGCAGAGGCTAGCTCAAATCTTGATTTCAAGTCCCCCTGGTCTGTTTCAGGTTTTTGTTACACCCCAGAAGAGTCATTTCCCTTGTCATCATTGCACCTTAGAGTGCTGGCATCAGATGCCAGAAATTCTGGCATTACAGTTCCATCATACCACCTCACCACCAACCCTGCCTTAAAATATATCGATAGTTCTAACTGCCAAATCGCACAATGGGGGACAAAGCATAAAAAGGGGGTGCTGCCATACAGAATCACAAATGAAAATATCAGCCAGCTTTAAAGGCATCAAATTATCTCCCTAGTTCAAATTGCCAGCCTCTGTCAAGGAGTGACATGGTGTTTCCTGATGTGTTGAAAGCCTCCCAGCGATGAAAGGAAGATAGTGCCCTTATCCAGCTGAAATTCTGAACTGGATACCCTGTGGGAGTTTTGTATATAGTCTTTGACTCATCATGATAAAGACTGGCTGCTGACAGCTCATCAACTTTGACTTCTGGCCAAAACTCTAACACTTGGCTCTGTACCCCCCTCCACCCCCAGAGCTCCTCTCTTTTTCAATTTCTTCCACCCACCATTTAGAAATTGAAGGTTTCCCTGGGTCTGAAGATAGAACTGACTCTAAAGCAGTATTAGTTCACTGGCTCACATGCTGAAGTGTGTTTGATATTTTGGGTCCAAATGCCTAATATTTGCAATGTAGTTAATATCCATTGATCACTCTGTTAATGATAATGATGCAGAAGGAAACAAACAAACAAACACAGTTGTGCTGTCATGGAGAAGTTCCAAAATGTGTTTCCAGGGTCATCTTCATCAGGATTTTGAGCTTGTGAAAGCATGAAAGAAATGTGGAGTTTAGAGTCCTAAGATTTACTGAGTAGAAATTTCAAAAGTTCTGTGCAAGAATCTACATTTTAAATGAGCTCCTTAAGTAGTTCTGAGGCACATTGCAGTAAGAACACAAACATGGAATTAAAATTTGTCATATGGAATTGAAACTATAACAGGCTGACACAGGGCAGATGAATTTAGATTGAGACAAGTGGATTAAAAGGGCCTAAGGAATGACGTTTAAACCGAGACTTGAGAGAGAAGAGGAATCATTCCTATGAAGAATGGGTGGAAAACGTTTATCAAGCAGGGGAACTTCTGCAAAAGTTCTAAGGTGATAATCCTAGTTCCTATACATGCCCAGTGTTTTGTTCCAAAGGAAATATCACCCTGTAAAAAAGCAAGTGGGCCATAATCTGGGCTTGACTTCACTTCTCTGCTAAAGACTAAAACTCCCTGTTAGAACCTGAGTTAAGTTAGGAAATTATATTCAATTAAAGCTTTAAACTGAAAAAAAGACCTTGTGAAATTGGGTCTATAAATTTACGAATATAGATGCCTCTTACATATTCAACAAGATCATTTTAAATTGTCCCTCACCTTATTCCTTTCTTTCTTTTCTAGTAATTAAATTGGTAAGTGAACATTCAAAGTAAAAAAAAAAAAAAAAGATCAAGTACCATATGACTTACCGGAACCCTTGTGTATTGTATGTCAGTATCGATAGTAGGAACTTTATAGTTACACGTGAAAGAGAGCTACAGTCATCTCTGAGGATAAATGTGTAGACAAATCCATTTCAGGTTGAAATTTCACATTTTTGGACCCAATAGGGATTTTGGAAATTCTAAGCAAAGTTCAATAGCTATGTGTTGAATAAATACCTGTAAAGAAAAGTCAGCAATCTGAAAAATAAATAGTGCTCATTTTGACTGAGTTTTATGACTCATGAACTACAGATCAGGCTCTTTGAGCTGAATGAGGAGGTATTTTGTATACACCTGTACTGTACTGTTCTGGTGATGCTAGGTTTCTGCATTCATCTACATCGGCAAAGGAGAAATCACACTGTTGATAGTCGTTGATGATATACTTCTTTACTAAAGAAATGCAAAGGAATATTTATAATGGTTATTGAAGTTAATAAATGAGTTTCACAGGATTGCTGGATATAAATCAGTATAAAAAATCAACTTATATTGCCATGTATTAATAAAAAGCAGTTAGAAGGTGACAGTAACATCAAAAACTTAAAACTTTGCCTATTTAGTGAAAGACCAGAGAAAACTATAAATGTCATAGAAAAAAGTTAAAGGACACTTAAATTAATGGAGGGATATATGATATTTGTGGACTGGAATCTCATTTGCCAGAATTGATGACTATTATGGCTTATTAGTCTCATAAAGCACGATATATCCCAAAGAGGATAAATCAGCTATATCCATGCCTGCACGATAGTGACACAGCAGAACGTAAAATCAAGCAGAAGGTCCTGAAGTACCAGCAGAACAGATTTCTTGCACTGGAAGGACAAGCAGACTGACAAGTGATCTCCCAAAGTCTGGGTTCTTCTGAGACTGGACAAATGAACAAATTAACATGAGACTGTTTAGTTGGGAAAAGACCCAATTTAATAACATGGATGGAGAATTCACATGGATATAAATTCTATAGTAAAATGGGGTGAATTAGGGCTTTCTATCTTGTGTTAAATGACCTCGGTCCCCAAGGAGGGAGGGGGGATTTCCTCTACCGGTCAGGAGATGAGTTACAAAGACAGAGAAGATACGTTCTCTAATAAACCCACACCTGGACCATAGGCCTCTACCAACGGCGTTCTTCCAGATCATCAGAGGAAACGAGTCACTTTTCAGATTAGGGATAAGGCAAGTGCACGTCAGTAGCCTCCAGGGCCTTACCAGACCTTAGTTTCACATACCGAGGTAACACATTAGAAAAAGACCTACTCTGGACATTTGGAAAGTGCTTATCTGACCCTTTCTGGGGAGACCGATCCCAAAGAACAGAACTTCAAAGTAGATCGAGTAGAAATAGAAATAAACAGAGCAATGGACAAATCCACTCACTCTCTGAGCAACAATACAAACAATCAAGACAGCAATGATTTAGAAGACCTGAAAAAGATAATAAGGAATTCTATGGAACATACATAGCATCTTTTACTCCACAATTTGAGAATATAATATTTCAAGAACACAGTTACATTTATGAAAATCCTCTAGGTACAAATGATAAAGCAATTCAGTAAATTCCAAAGAATCAGTTTAAACCCAGCTGTTTCTTCTAAATTACTTACTCTCTCCCTAACATCAGACTGTTTATCACAACAGGATTTTGCTTGACAAGGAATTGTTCCCCTCTTAACCCACTCAAGGTGGGAGGACCTAGCTCACATACCGTCTTCTAGATGAAGCCTTGTCTAAATTTTCTTCTAGGTGGCATTGACTTGCATCTTCCTCCTTTTCTTCCATCGTGGTTTCCATGACCATCACATTTTTTTTTTTGTTTTTCATCCCTTGCAGATTGAGAGGGCTGGTACTGGAGTGATTTGTATTTATTTGATGAGGACCTAAAACAAAAGCATCTGTTGAAAGTTGGTAAATATTTGTTGAATCAGAATGTTGGATTTCTGCAATCTTATCCTCTTATTAGTTATTCACATGTCAGTAGCCTCTTCTGTATTTAAAATTATAAATATTTTATGAATGTTTACACCCCACATTCTTCTATCCAGTTGCTCAGTGTCTCAAATATAGTAAATATTCTGTAAACATTGTTTAATGAAAGCATTGCATTTCCCCAATCACATGGCAATTTTATTAGTCTATCCTCAAACTTCTTCTTATCTTTATACACACACACACACACACACACACACAATAAAATCTCAACATTGCTTTTTACTAAAAATCTATCACCAATTCTCAGCCCCAGCTGTAGATGTGGGGAATCTTCAAAGTTGTCTTACCTTCACCTGTTCTTCTCTGCTCCAAACCCAAATAGTTATAGAGCTCTCATTGTGAATTTGCCACTTTAGCTAACTGTATATACTACTTAATTTCTTTAGGGAGAGATTTGGCCTGAAGAGATCACTCTTTTGAGATCAATTTATGAAAAGGAAAATGTAAGCCAAATGTTAGGACTTCCAAGCAATCATATCTATTGGCCTGGGATATAATATCTCAAAGAAGAAATATGATTACTGGAGACATTTTGAATGAAGGGAAACATTAAGCTTACTAAATTGGAGAAATATCCAAATTTCTTTCATGTAGATATTTTATCTTTATCTTTTAGTTCCCAACAAGACTTATGTCACTAATATATTAAGGATACTTATATATAAGGATCTATATATATATCTATATTTAATCAGGATACTTATATATAAGGATAACATAAGAGAGAGCCATCTGACCTAATTTTCAGTACAATTCTGCAAGTTTTCTTAGGAAATTTATCAGTTGTCTTGAATATTTTCTTAAGGGTTTTCATTGTGGAATAGAGAAAACACAGAAGCTCAGAGTAGTTCTTATCTTAGTATTGTTTGTGATGGCAGAAAGGTGCTGGTCAGGTTCCAGCCCTGGGCAATACTGACACAGGTGGATGCTGATGATAGAGCACCTGGCAGAAATCAGAAGCTGGGAAAGGCTGAATCTTAAAAGATATATCTCTGGGAGGGGGAAAGTCACAGAGCTGAGATCTATTACTCAACACCAGTGGTGCAAATTAAACAACATGTGTACAGTATTCATTCCCAGTTTTCATGGATATTGAAGTCATTTTTGAATTGTTAGGTTCGGAGTGTGGGGTCCTTGGGTTCATTCTGGGACACTTCACCAGAGCTCCCCTTTCACCGGCACCGGTGAGTTTCTCCACGACACAGAGATGTTAGTCGTCCGAAGGGGGAGGTTTATTATCAAAGGGAGAGAAGAATAAAGGACACTTGCATAGAGACACAAGTGGGCAGGAAGGGCTGCCCCAAAAGGCACAGGTTTGCTAAGAGAGAGGCCTGCACAGTCGCAGGCAGGCGGCTTTGAGGAGAGTGCTGAGGGAGGTCAGTGCAGAGAACGCCCGGCATGGTACAGGTCATGGGCAGGTGGGCAGGAAGGGTCGTGCCCTGCTGAGGGGGAGGGTTGGTGAAAGGAAGCACCTGCATAGTCACAAATGGGCAGAAGGCCTGATGCCCAGTGCCAGGACTGAGATTGCCTTGATATCATCTTTTTCTCTTTGGGAGGGCCTCATTCCTTTGTGGCGTGGCCTGTTTGCTGTTGATTTTGGATAACTGTGTAAACTTGAAAGGGACCAGAGATTCTACAATGGCCCTTAATCCCCGTATTTTGACCTCTGGTCTGTGCCCTGTGACACAACGCAGCTGACACTTTGCTTGGGTCTGTGCCTTGGTGCCTGAGGGTCTCAGTCCCAATACCTACCTGGTTTATCGGCTGTGTTCATCCCTCCTACCCCCACCTCCAGCTCCCAGCATTGTGTGAACCAGTTTTCTGGTCTTGTGGCGCCTCCTTTCCAACTTTCTTTCCTTATCCTTCATCAGATATGTGTAAAGGAAAGGTTTCAGATCAAGCAGATGAGGGGAGTGGATTGTTCATCGGGTGAGAGCAAGGTGTGGAACTACAGGATGGGAAGGAGAGGGAGTAAGGTAATAAATAAAGCAAGGGGCTTCCATGTGCAGACCCGTGTAATAATATTTCACTGCCCAAGGAAAACGGTCAACTCAACTCTGCAATTAAGGCTGTTGTAAAACTAAAATTAAATTTAGATGTAAAAAGAGGAGGCCACATCTACTGCTGATCTGGAAATGAAATATTCTTGAAAACTGTGCCGTAAGGGAACATGCACTTGCATACCATTTCAGAGCAAGTCTGTTGAAGCTCGTGGCTCCTTGTCTCACCTAGCAGAACCTTGTCTTCTATTCTTTTGTAAAGCAGAGAATAGACCTTCGTGTGTCAGAGATGCCATTCTCATCCTCCTTCCATTTTATTATTTAGATATGTGCTCTAAATAACTGGAAATACATAGAATTTCTCAATTACCAGCAAATCGACTCTCAGCTCTATAAAAATTCTCTAGCTTGGGCCACATGAATGAAAAGGAACCACAGAAGTGGCTCTTGCCCTTGCCAATCACAGGAGTGGAGTTAAATAACCTCCTGGGACAAATAACATATACATTCTCTTGGTGGGTGTTTAAAGGTTCCCTCTCTCAGACCCTCGGACAGAAATACCTACGCTCACGGCAGTACCAGTGGTAACCATGTTTATGGAATAGCAGTAAAAACAATCATAATCCCAACGATAGATTAGGGAGTGGACTAACCCCAGGTCCCTAAAGTCTGACAGCTCTCCAGTAAATCCTCAGGTAGATCTATCAGTACAATGATGACAGGGGCTTATGTTGATGGAGCTAAGGTTTCTTTTGGGCTCACGTCCAATAGCCAGGAATTGTAGAGAATTTGGGCCTTAGTAATTAACTCCTAATTTCATCATTATTTGAGTAAGAAAGGGTTAAAATCAATCTTGGACTTTGCATACTGCACTTCTATTTTCAGAACCTATCATCTTGAGAAAAAGAAAGCAACAACACGGGACTCTAATGCCCTTAGCAGATGGATCTGTGTTATTGCAGAACAGGGACCTGGAAAGTCTCCATATACCCAGCTATAAATATTCCTCTGACATTTATTATCCTCACTTGAGTTCAGGTGCTTAAATGCTTGGACTGAACTCATGTTTGTAGCAGAAAAAAAGCTGATCTTTAAGCATACCTTGTCCCTGGCTAAATTATTAGCAACAGACAAAGATGGAGGGTAAGAACACCAGAGCAAGGGAGTCTCCCACTTAAGAGAGGTCACGGAACCTTTAAGTCAAATTCGTTGAAATTTAGATTTGCTTGTAGTACAAATTTCCCAGCACCTCACCTCAGACAATTTGATGGATCACATCCCAGCAACGCCCCACCAACCCCCAACTTTCTGAGTATGTATCTACAAGCGACCGTGGTGTTCTGTGTCTTGAATTTGAGTCCCAGCACTGCCAGCTGCATAGGATTGTAAATTCAAAGTCCTATGAATCTCAATTCACATTGCCTTAAGGAAACTGTAGGATTATGTTAACCAGGAGATAATAACCCTTATAAAATCCTGCTAATAAAATAGAATCAAGCTAAAGGTGTCAGCATAGATCAACAGCCTTCATTTAGGGTTGTGGATTCCTCAAGTGTGGTTATGTGGTGGTTCAGACTAGAATTTCATAGTATTGTTCTTTATTTAGGACTACTAAATTCCCTTGGGTATGATTTTGGGGTCGGTTTCATTCTGAGAGGAAAATAATCCACGTGTGCCATTGCCTAGGATATTGCATAACAAATGATTGCAGATATATCTATCTCCAAAGCTATTTCTCTCCCTGGCCCAGGGGATGCAGAATAGTGTGAAACTGCAGTAGACCCACAGGCCTCTTCCTTCATTGCATCCTGCTTCCCCGGCATCAGTGACCCCTTCGTGGCGGTTCACAAAGCTGGTCCGATGTGATGCTACGTCTGAACGCTGACAGTGTGTGGGCCTGGGCATTAGAACATTGTTAAGCCACAGTGTCAGATGTGTCAAAGGAATACTGGGGCACCTACAAGTCATGAAATAAAAACACAGTCAGTGAAGTTAGACTTCCGTTTTCCACTTGTCAATAGTACTGAGTCACTCGTCAATAGTACTAAGTGCATAGGCTCAGGAGCCAGGCTGTCAAGTTATTTAATGCTTCTGTGCCTCAGTTTCCTCATTTGTAATTATAAAAGGAAATAATAATAGAACTTATAACATTGCTATGAGGATTAAATAAGTGAACAATAATGTACTTAGAACAATATTTGAACATAGTTAATGCTCGACTAGTGTTTTAAAGGAGTAAATGACTAAGTAAAGAAATATAATAGTGGTTTTGAAATATTTGAAGGGCTGTACAATTGAAGTGTAAGTAGGCTTTTTTTTTTTTTTTTTGAGTTGCTTTAGATCAGGGGGCCTTAATGTGGAAGACCCTGGGAGTCCTGCAAACCTAGAATATTATGGGTGAGTTCTGTGTATGTGCATATTTTTCTTGGGGGAAGGCTCATAGCTATTTATATTGCCAAAGAATACTATGACCTTCGAATATTTTAACCATTGAAAGTAAAACTAAAATGAATAGATGAAAATTTCAGGGAGTTTTACTTTGGCTTGTAGGGAAGGAATTTTTCTTAGGTTTTAATTATCAAAACCCAGTGGGGCATCTTGGGAACAAAGGAAGCTCTATCCCAAGAACTATTTCATCTGACGTTGGAGAAGCACATCTTAGGGGCTGGCGGGCACACCAGATGTTCTCTCACTATCAGACACCTTAGAGGTGAGACAGGCCTCGGCTTCCCTGCCCCATACCCTTCTCATCCTATCCCTGAATTGCTCCTTTCCAGTGATTGAATATCATATGAGTCTTCTAGATCTTGGCAATTTTGAAGCATAGTTCACCTATACCACCCATGACTCAATAATACAGCCAATCATACACCCCTTGCTAAAAGGTTTCTGGTGACACTTTATATATTTCTCACAGTCACAAGATGAAGAGAGTTAGGTTATGAGTCAGTCTCGCAAGCAGCTGCCCAAGACACTAACGTATAAAAGATACTAAAATGCCATCATTGTCCATCAGAGCTATGGTGCCAGTTAATGACTAGGGTTTCCACAGGCAGCTACTTAAATTGGTGTTCTCCAGGTAAAGGGATCCTAATCTTGGTAAACTAAATAGCACATAGAGGAGAAATTGACAGCCATGTTCTTTCTCCAGAGCAATGGAGGCTGCATGCGAGTTCAAGGCATAGTTCAATGTCCTGTCCCAAGACATGAGTGTGGCCACGTGACTCCCCAGGGGTAGAGAGCACCTACTCAGCCACAGTTCTGAAGCTCCCTAAAGCATAGGAGGAAGCTGTTAACCTGAAACATGTGATTTATTTTATTAGCTAAAGTGTAAACATCTAAATATATGTATCATGGGTTTGACTGTTTGACACAAATTTTTAAAATAAGGACAATTTGCCAAGACTTGTAAAAAATCTCAGAACATGAGCTCTGCTTTGATCAGAAGGGCATTTGTGAATATATTTCTATTTCTCTTATTTTGTTAGAATATTTTTTGGGGGAGTTTAAAGTAGAAAATAAAGTAGAACGCCACCAAATCTCTGCTATGTCAGAAAATTACCTTCAAGATTTTCTTACTGAAAACTGATTGATTAGAAGTGTTCCTTTTTGAAGAACTGAAGCTACGGCATGCACAGCAAAATAATATTTGACTAATTGCTGACATTACTATAATCATGCTAGGTGGCCTGTTGCACTTAATTTAGCAATATGAAACCAAATTATATTGCAGGGAATATATACAAAAATGAACAGTGCATTTATTTGTCCTCAAGAATCTAATTATAATTGATTCACTGTTTCAAATATTATAGGAAAAGTGCTAAGGAATTTTATTTGTAAATCTGGCTTGTGGTTTTAGGAGTATTTAGCATAGCTCATTAAGCTGAATTTACCTACAATCTCGATGGATAAAACATTCATTGACATAAGTTTAAGTTTATTTCCATAGTAACTTTGGTTTACTTTAAAACTCTATGGCACATGTGAAGAGAGAATCTGAACTATTGGATCCAGAAACACCCTTGTCAAAGAGGGTCTGATTTATTTGACATTATCTATTTAAAATGTTACTACTCCAAAGGCGGTCATAAAATATTTTTCTGACATATAAATCAGGAAAATAAAAACTTTTAAATGTATTTTAAAAAGACTGACTACATAGAAGCAAAACCTCAGTCTTATTAATAGAACATTTGTTTAAAAGAATTATGAAGAACTGTGAAATAAAATATATTTTCAAAAATGTCAAAAAGTTATATTGTGTCAGGGAATGTAGTAAGTCTTTTTTGGCATAAAATATAAGTATACAATGTTTATTATTAAATCCTTTTCTACCACTATATCAAATTAACTACTGACCATATAATTAAAGAATATAAATATTCTTTAATTCTGAATATTAGCCTTCCAGTGATGGAAAAGCTGGTTTCTAGACAGATATGGTGAATGAGGTTTTGGACATGTTGAGTTAGAGCTCCCCAAAGAATATTGAAATGAAGATATGAAGAATTTATATAATTTAGGGACAAATATAAAAGTTACATAATTTCAGGGACAATTTATATAATGTTTTGACAACAGGAGCTTTGCAGCAGCCTATCTAAGTTCATGTTATATAACCTGACAGTGCCTCAGTTTTCCTCACTGATACCTCCCATATAAGGTGGTTTCAGGATCAAACGAATTAACATTTGTAAAGCTCGGTGTCTCGGACACAGAAAACAATATTAAGTATTTGTTAATAATATGCAAGTTCTGGAATTTGGAAACAAATCCTGAGATGGAATTTGAAAGCTATCAGCATGTGCTGGTAGGTAGCTGCAGTTCTGAGATAATGAAGAATAATTGATGAGGATGAGCAGGGCCAGGAGCAGACCCCAGACAGAATCTTAGGAACAGTAGCATTTGAGGAGTAACTAGCAGATTCAGTGAAGGAAACTAGGAGGAAAAATGATACATAGAAAACTCAGAGTGTCTGTGTTTGAAGTCATAAAAGTAAAAATTGGACATGGGACAGGTCAATAATATCAAATGCCACATGAAGACACTGAAAAGTGTTTACTGGGCTTGCCACTTTGAAGAGCACTGTAGTTATAGAGCTTCATAGCTTCATTTGAATGAGTAACTGGGGCTCAGACTGCTGAGAGTTAACTAGCTGGAGAGACAGAGCTAAGTTGGAATGGCCACCCTACAAATAGAATGCCAAGGAAAAGCAAGTAGTGCAGTGTGGGTTAAAATAAAAGTGTAATGACACTACTGAGAAATGTAAAGGAATAAAAACTATGGACTATTTGAACAGCATTAGCAACAGGTGGTCTTAATCTGCTATGGGGTGGAAACTGGAAATTGTCTATTTTGTTTATCATAAGCAAATTATTTTGGCTAGAGACCAGTTAATTTTCTTCTTTCTTTGTTCAGGTTTCCCAGCCAGAGGGATATTGTGAAAAGCTCCCAGCCCTCTCCCACTCAAGAATGACAACAGAGTCAGACTTTTGGATACTGAATGATAGGATTTAGCAGAACAATGGAACGGCCTTCCTTACTATTGAAACACTTGTGACAGCTCGGTAGCAGTTAGTGAATTTAGGAAAACAAGAAAGTAAATGGTATTCAGGATGTTGTCTACATAAGGTCATGCCATCTGCAGACAGAGATAATTTTACTTTTACTGTTCTAATTTGAATGTCTTTTATCTCAAATGGGGCACCCTTGTCTTCCCTTGTCTTGCTCCTCTTTGGGGAAACATTTTCAACTTTTCATTGTTGAGTATGATTTAACTGTGGGCTTGTTGTACATGGCTTTATGATGTTGAAGTGTTGCAGAGATAAATTCTAGCCTTTCACCCAGGCAGAGGAAGAACAAGTGGTACTTCAGGAATGGTGAGGTCAGGAGAAGGTTTATTACTCATGCATGAGGTCCCAGACCTGGGTAGTCCCCGTAAAGTTAGAGGACCCATTTTAAAGACCAAGGGTTCCTTTCATACACAACTGTGTCCATATGTTACATGGATAGCATCATTTTTTCAGCAGGCATAACCATTTGTGGCAAAGTCCCCAGACAAGGGGAGCAAGGCAAGGGGGGAAAGATGCAGGCATTTGGGGATGGTCTTGGAGAGAGAGACCAGCTTGGTTGGCTGCCCGACCTTGTAGATAAGAGTGCTGAGGCCCTGGCCATGAATTTTGAAAGGGAAGGCGCTGTAAGAAAGCAAACTTGTTGATAATGCCTGCGTTAGAGTGTTCATTACACCTGGGCTGGGAGTTCTGCTGGAATCTTTATTATATTCATTTGGTCAATAATATATTTTCTCATCAGAAGTACATTCCATCTGTACCTAGTCTGTTTGGAGTTATCATAAAACAATGTTGAATGTTGTCCAGTGCTTTTGCTGCATCTACTGAAATGATGACATGATTCTTGTTTTTCATGCTGTTCCTATGGTGTGTGAGTCACGTACATTGATTTGAGTATGTTGAGCCATTCTTGTATCTCAGAGAAAAACCCCACTTGATGTTGGGGTATAAGCCTTTGGTTGTGTTTTTGAATCAGTTTGCTAGTATTTTGTGGCATATTTTTGCACCCATATTTGTCAGGGCAGCTGACCTATAATTTTCTACTCTTGTGTTCTTCTCAGGCTGCCTGGTTATAAGTCTTTGGGGGAAACTTAGAGCAAGAGGTAAACATAGTAATGATTATAAAATACTTCACATTTATTAAATGCTGCATTTTTCATAACAAAACATATGATTACTTCTTGGTGCTGACCTAGGACATCTGTTATAGGGCTAGGCATCTTCAAATAGTGACACCCCCAGGAGACAAAGTCATGCCAGAACCAATGAAAGGCTCATATTGTCACTGACATTTTAGGGCTAAGTGACCCGGGTTTCTATTTATCGGCTCTGTTTCCTTAGTGCCAGCAAATATTTTAGAACATTGTCATTCAAGTCTGCTAGAGTTGCTTCAAATGTTGAACTGACCCAAGTCCAAGGCTGATTAGCTATTACGAGCAGCGAATATCTATAAGACAATGTTTTTGATTACAGTTCGTAGGAATTGCCAGGGTAATCAAAATTATTTTAAAACACACTAGTATGAGTTAACGGGAATGTGAGATGAGGTGTTCAACTTGAGGTGTTAACAACCTACAGAATTGCATATGTAGGGGTGTTTCTACCCATCAGAGATAGTTATGTATGAGAGAATCTATGCTGTCAGGGAGGTGACTATGTCTAGATGAAACCATGTACTTCAGTGAAATCGGACTAATCTACACTAACACCAGATACTTCAATAGTCATATGTTTGCCTTTATTTAGCCCCAAATATCTGGCTGATTACATTTTTTTCTGTGCCTTTGGATACATATGGCTTAAACCATGACAAATGTGCAGTAATGAAAGTGATAGTCATCTTGCTACCTTGTAGCGTTCACAAAGTTAAGAATGGATATGTTTGCTTTTAAATATTTTAACATATTTAAAATATTTAAAATATTACAAATAATTGTTTTTAAAATGATATAGAATTATGGATGATTTCTTAGTGTTGAAATTTATTATTTAAATATTCAGATATTTAAATAACACTAAAATATATGTGAAAATTATTAAAAACTCAGTCATCTAAGAAATAAAAATAAATGGAACAAAAACTTAATTGAAAATAGGAGTAAGGAATTAGGAAAAATGAGAAAATAAGAGAAAATAAACAGGAAAAAGTTGCAATGTACCAACATATCGGCACAACTCTTCTAAATCCATATATTGTGAGAAGTAGTATTTTTTGAGACTGAACATGAGTGAAAAACTCACATTTCGATAGTGTCTATTTCCTTGCCATTTTCCTCGTCTAAAATATGTGTCAACTAGTCCCTGAAGAGGAATTTATGTTAATTTAATACAAAGATAAAAAAGAGAAAACAAAATCAAATAAGGTCTATTTAAAATTTTTTTAAATAAATAGAATTTCTCACTTTGAAATAATTGCACACTTATGAAAATGTTCAAAAACAGTATTAAAAATTCTCAAGTATGGGCCTCTCCTGGTGGCGCAGGCGGTTGAGTGCCATGCTGTGCAGCTGTCTGCAGCCTCTGCAGCGCTGGTTCAATCTTGGCCTGCCGGCGAGGGTCCCACATGCTGCTGCAGACCTCTCCTGTCTTGCCTGCTACTCCCCTCAGCAGTGTGTTTCAGTCAGTCTGTTCTGTTCCCCGCTCTGTCTCTGGTGGATCCTCTCATCCTCCTGCGTATCTGGCCTGTACCCCAGTTCTTGTATAAATAAAAAACCCCAAAATTATATATATATATATATATATATATATATATATATATATATATATATAAAGAATTCTCAAGTACTCAAAATTCTAATACCCTGAAGACTAACATCTTAGATTACCACAGTACCATCATCAACATTGGGAAACAAATATTTGTTCAAAATTATTCTGTAACTTATAGACCTTATTCATATTTTACCCATTAATGTCCCTTTTGTGGCGTAGGATCATTCATTACTAGTAGTTTCATGTGTCCTTTAATCTGAAACAATTCTTCAGCATTTGTCTTTTATGACTTGGCACTCTTCAAGAATACTGACCCATTTATTTTGTAAGATATTCCTCAATTTGGGTGTGTCAAATGTTTCTTCATGATTAAGATTACCACACAAGTAATGTGTTTTTCTCAGTGTAGCTGCAAGAGATGTGTGATCAAGATTTTTCCTATTACCAGTGATGTTAACTTTTATGATGTGATTAAGGTCATGTTTGCCAGTTTTTTCAACCCTAAAGTCACCGTTTTTCCTTTTGCAATTAATAAGTATCTTGCGCCAAGATATTTTGAGTCCATGAAAATATCGTGGTTTTTATCATACATTTTTTTTTTTTTTGCTGTCTCCTTTAGTCCATTGATTAGTCTTGCCTAAAACATTTGGTGCTTACTAAATGCTAACTTTCTATTTTCATTGTTCTTTTCACATTTATTAATTGGAATTCTAATATAAAGGTCATTCCTTCTCCTTCATTTATTGAATTATTTATTCAGCGTGGCTTGATGAGTTACCATCTGTGAGCTATACCTGGTTACTAACTTCATTCGTTTGTTCCAATTGTCCTAAAAGGCAATCTGGACCTCTTCCAATTGTGCCTGTGTCCCTTAGAGGTTTTCCTTATTTCTTAGGTGTTTCCTCACTTCCTGGCACCATTACAGGGTAACCCTGATATAAAACGGGTTGCCTGACTGTGGGTCCACACCCATGTGCTTAAAGGGGACTTACACTGCAGGCACACACAAAAGGTTTATTTACAAGAGAAGGGGAAATTAGGAAATGTACAACTCAGGGAGAAACGAGGGATATAAATTTTTAAATGCGGCCTACCCGTTCGTGGACCGGGAATCCCAAATGACCTACCTGCCTGGCCAAGAGAGTGTGAGTGGGACCCCACTAACATGGCTAGTTATAAACACAAGCACCAGAAAATGGCTGCTTAACTCCGCCCTTAGGTCCTCACAACCTCCCTTTGGGCATCATGGGATGTGTAGTTCCTAGTGTCTTGATGGAGTGGGGGTGGCATCCACAAGGCCTGTATGGGGTTTGCACAGGACATCCTTTCCCCCTAACAGCACCAGTTTGAGGCTCATCTTTACCTTTTCTGACCTGGTCCTTGAAACAGCCTTTTCTCTAAGGGGTCCTGTTGTTTTTCATTGAAGAATGATTTAGAATCAATTGTCTGGATTTTAGGGGTGCTCATGGCTACTAAAGGGTCATAACTTTTAGCCCCTCAGCAGACGGACTCAGAAATAAACACGCATGTCAGTGTCTTCTGGCCAATGGTCACTGGTTTGGCAGATTCAAAATGGCTGCTTTATTGTTTCAGTTTACATTTATTTAGTCTTGCATATTGATATGTTCATCTTCATTTAGGAGCCTTAGGTTCTATGTCCAAGCCTTACTTGTGGTTTCCCCTATTATTCCTCTCCCCTAGGTACATGACTTCCCCCACACCTCCCAATTAGAGAGTACTTTCTCATTCCTCTGGCAGTGGGTGTGGCTCTGTACCTAAATTCTCAGCAATGTAAATGCAGTGGAAGATATATGTTCAATTTTTCTCCTGTTGCTAAAAAGGACAACCCTGTGTTCTGGCTTCCCTCTTCCCTTGCCTCTGGGAACCCCAGGGGTGGCACCACAGCTTGACCATACAGATGAAGAAATAGCAGTGCTTGGAAGAACCTGGGCACAAGATGGAGGACGCCTCAGTGACTCCAAGAGTGACCTGCTGTCTCTTCTTACATGAGAGAGAAATACAATCCTATCTTAGTGAAACCACTTAATTTTGTCATTTTTGTGACAACAGTTTAGTAATTTCCTAATTTCTGTTGGATGACCTATTTTTTTTCTGTTATTTTGACAGTCTTTAAAGAGCTATCCTATTTTGTGTCTTTCAGATATTTCCTCTGGTTTGTCATGCTCATTAGTGTGGTTTGAGAGACTTAAATGAATTAAAAAATAAAATTTTGTATGTACAGGGCCTCCCCAGTGGCGCAGGGGTTGAGCGCTGGGTTGCGAAGCTGCCCGCGGCCTCTGCAGTGCCGGTTCGATCCCCGGCTGCTCCCCGGCCACCGGAGGAGGGTCCCACATGGCGTGCAGACCTCTCCTGCCGCCCGCTGCTCCCCTCAGCAGTGTACTTCGGTCCTTCTGCCTGCTCTGCTCCCCGCTATGGCTCTGGTGAATTCTCTCACCCTCCCGCGCTTCTGACTGTACCCAGTGCATGTATAAACAAAAAACAAACAAACAAACAAATAAATAAATAAAACATGCCTCTATTAAAAAAAAAATGTGTATGTACAAATTAATATTATTTCAGCTTTATGTTATAGACTTTACTGAAATGGTTCTATCCTGGCTGTTAATTAAATACTCTCTTCTGGTGGACCCAGTGAAAGGAGATCCTATAGTGTGGGAAAAAATGAATAGGCATGTGAAATAATGGTAGTTCAATAAAGAACATTATTATAAAAAAATAAGGAGAAAATGGTGTTGGCTAGTATTTTAATGTGTCTTTAGATAGTTTATTTATGGGTGGCTTTTTTTCCCCCACATGGTCTATAAATTAGTATGCACTACTTAAAACCAGAAGTAAAACAATCAAAAAATAATATAAGCACAGATTATAAATAACTAATGTGGTCTTATGGGAGGTGGTGGGGAGTGTAGTGTACAAGAGAACAAACTCTCCTATGGAAAGATGTCCCAGTGTTGATAACTGGAAATAAAGGATGATTCATTGTGCCAGGTATAGTTTTAAATGATGCCTCTAAGGATGAATAATCTGGGGAAAAAACAAGAGAAAAAAAGATTCTTGAAAAAGGAGAGATTGATTATGAACTGAGAATTGATTCAGTGATTTCCAATTGTTTTAGATTTGTAACTTTGAACCACTCTGCAGGAAGATATTTCTCTTCCTATGTTTCATATTTACGGTTCTCTGCCAGTTTAGGAAAAAAAAAGAAAAGGAAAAGCATATTTAAATGGAAAAAAGGAAAAATTTCATCTAGACTTCATCAAGTTTATACTTCTCAATGGAATCACTGTTGACATTTTGGTGGATATCTTTTAAGACCTTTCTCTAAATAAATAAATAAAAATTTAAGGAGAAATACTTCAAATTTTTTGGACATTATTTCATAACTTATTTTTCATTATATTATAATGTTTTATTTAAGTAGAAGTTGCTCTGTTTAAGTGACTTTAAACTAAAATGAAATTGGCTTTGAGAACTTGATGATATTTGTGGGTGTGATTGAAAACCTGTATGATTTTGAGAGCAGGGCTGGACTCCCTAAATTAGAAGATTCCAGACAATGACTGAATAGTCTAGCAAATTTGCTGACACCACCCCTAGAGCTCCAGCATTCTCAATTCAAAACACATGAATGAGTGGAGCTTGAAAATAAATTGCATCCTAAGACACACTTGTGTTTCTTTGCTTCATACATTCAATTTTTTTTGAAAAACCATTAGGAAATATAAAAAGAGATATTGGTAAGAATAACCAGGTGTCTTCTCAATTTGGAAGTCCTCACTAGAGCAATTAGGCAAGAGCAATTAGGCAAGAGAAAGATATAAAATACAAATTGGGGAAGAAATAAAATTATTACTGTTTGCAGATGACATGATAATATACATTTAAAAAAACCCTAGAGACTCCACTAAAAGACTAATTTTTCTGGTTAAGATTGTTTTATTTCTACTCTAACTCACTTAGGCAGATCTAATTCTAGACCATGTGATGAACTGAATAAAAATGAAACCCAAAAGAATTCGTGTTGTAATTAGCTTATGTGGGCAATCTGCAGAAAATTAGGCACGTGCAAACACTGGAAGTAAAGAGAATGAGGCTGACTATTATAAAATTTAAGACTGTGTGGTTCTCAAAAGTGTCCTAGGACTACCAGATCAAGATCGTATTCTCTAATTCAAATTCAGAGGTACTTTGCGCCTCCACACACCATTTAGTGAATCAAATTCCCTGGAGGCAAAGCCAGAGTATTTAATCCCTATGTGATTATTATTATTTTTTTTTATCCATCAGTTTTTAAAAAAGATTTATTTATACATACAAGAACTGGGGTACAGGCCAGAGGTGTGGGGGCTATGGTGAGAGGATTCACCAGAGACAGAGTGGGAAACAGAACAGGCAGATTGACTGAAATACACTGCTGAGGGGAGCAGCGGGGAGTCAAGAGAGGTCTGCTGTGCCACGTGGTTAGCTCCCTGGCTGGGGATTGAACTCGTGCTGCAGAGGCTGTGGATAGTTTCATAGGTTGCGTCTTAACCCCTTGTGCCACCAGGGAGGCCCTGTCCATCAGTTTTAATGAGGATTAATTGACAATAAAATTGTGATATATTTAAAGTATCCAATGAAATAACTTGATGTACATATATATTATTTAAAGGATTCTCTCCACTGAGTTAACAATCTATCATTTCACATATTTACCAGTTTTTTCTCTTTTTTTGATGAGAACACTTAAGTGGTATTCTTTTAGCAAATTTCAATTAAACAAGAGTATTATCAACAGTAGTGACCATATTGTACATTAGAGCTTCAGACCTTATTTGTCACATAACTGAAAGTCTACACTCTTTTATCAACTTCTTCCTATTTCCCTCTCCCTAGTCCCTGATGCCCACCATTCTATTGCATGTTTTTATTATGAATTTGACTTTCCCCCTGCAAGATTTCAGTTGTAAGTGATGCCATACAGTATTTGTCTTTCTGGTTTATTTCACTTAGTATAATATCCTCCAGGTTCATCCATGTTGTCTTAAATGGTGAGATTTTCTTCTTTTTTAAGACTGAATGTTAATAAAATTTGTTTTTACACACACACACACTCACACTAATTTTCTTTATCTGTTCATTTGTTGATGAACACAGAATGTTTCTATACTTTAGCTACTGTGAAAAAAGCTGCAGTGAACATTGTCGATGTCTCTTGGAGAAGGTGATTTCATTGTCTTTTGGGTATATAACTAAAAGTGAGAAACATCCTAAGTTTTTTTTTAAGTTTTGAGAAACCTCATACTGTTTTTCATAATGGCTGAGCCAATTTACATTCACACCAATAGAGCAAAGTGTTCCCCTTTCTGCACATTTCCCCCAGCATTTTTTAACAATTGTCATTTGGATAATAGACACCATAATAGGTGGGAGGTGATATGTTGTTGTGGTTTTGATTTGCATTTCTCTGATGATTAGTAATGTTGAGCACCTTTTTCATGTACCTGTTGACCATTTCTATGTATTCTTTGGAAAAATGTCTATCAAGTTCCTTTGCCCAGATTTAATTGGGTTATTATTGTTGGTGCTGTTGAGTTGTATGAGTGCTTTCTATTTTGGGGAGATTAACCTCATATTGGATACGTACTTTGCATACATTCTGAGGTGATTTCTGTGTCTGATGTAAGATAGGTGTCCACTTTCATTCTTTGCATGTGGATATCTAGTTTTCTAGCACCATTTATTGAAAAGACTATCCTTTCCTTATTTTATATTCTTTGGTTCATTTGTTATAATTAACTGACCATATGCACATAGGTTTATATCTGACCTCTCTATTCTGTTTCATTGGTTTATGTGGCTATTTTATACTAATAGCATACTGCTTGATTACTATAGTTTTGTAACATAATTTTGAAATCAGAAAGTGTGATACCTTCATCTTTTGTTTGTCTTTCTCAATATTGCTTTGATGATTTGAGGTCTTTTGTGGCTCCATGCCAAATTTGATTTTGTTTTTTCTATTTTTGCAAAAAAAAAATGTAGATTGGGTAGTATAGATACTTTGCCAATATCAGTTCTTTCATTATTTGAACACAGAATATCTTTCCATTTTTTGTCTTCAATTTCTTTCATCAGTGCTTTATTGTTTTGAGTATATAGTTTCTTTACCTTGATTAAATATGGTCTTAAGTATTTCAATCTTTTGATGCTATTGTAAATTGTTTTCATAATTTATCTTTTGACTAGTTGGTTGTTAGTATGTAGAAACACAGCTGATTTTGTATATTGATTTTGTATCTTTTTTTTTTTTATTTATTTATTTGTTTGTTTGTTTGTTTTTTTTTTTTTGTTTATACATGCACTGGGTACAGTCAGAAGCGCGGGAGGGTGAGAGAATTCACCAGAGCCAGAGCGGGGAGCAGAGCAGGCAGAAGGACCGAAGTACACTGCTGAGGGGAGCAGCGGGCCGCAGGAGAGGTCTGCGCGCCATGTGGGACCCTCCTCCTGTGGCCGGGGAGCAGCCGGGGATTGAACCGGCGTCACAGAGGCTGCGGGGCAGCTTCGCAACCCAGCGCTCAACCACTGCGCCACCAGGGAGGCCCTGATTTTGTATCTTGCCACTTTCCTGAATTTGTTCATTAGTTATAACAGTTTTTGGTAGCGTCTTTAGGGTTTTCAGTATATAAGATCATGTCATTTGCAACACAACTGATTTGACTTCTTCCTTTATGATTTGGAGGTCTTTTCTTTTTCTTGAATAATTGCTCTGTCTAGGACTTTGAGTACTATGTTGAATAGAAGTGGCAAGGGTGAGCACCTTTGTGTTTTCACTAATCTTTGAGGAAAAGCTTTCAGCTTTTCACCACTAAGTGTAATGTTAAGTGTGGGCTCATCATGTTTGGCTCTGTTGTTGTCTGCCTGCCAGCCCCCTGCCTCCCTACCTGCTGGTCTACCTGTATACCTGGTTCCCTCCTTCAGCATTAAAAGCCTGTCAAATCTATCGAGGGCTCCAAGATTCTTTTCCTCTTTGCCCAAATCAGCAATGAATCTACCCAGCCCGAAATGGTTTCCACAACCGTCAGCCTAGAATGCAGATAGGTCGATTTTGCCTACAACAGATAGGGATCAAATTTGGAGGTGTAGAGGCCTGGACAACCAAGATAGAATTCCTATCCTCAAGAAGCTGATCTCCTAGTGGAAAGACAGTGGGCAACTTACCCTCAGTCATCTTGAGTGACACCAGGGTTCAGCCAGATCAGAGTGAAGAGATATGAGGGGAAAAAACCCTAAGATTGGATGTACAATAAGCTCAGAGGAAAGAGTCCCTGCATTCATATTCAATCACGCTTCAATGTTTTGTTTCAGCTTCATTCAACAAGAAAAACCACAAAGGGAAATGAACTTATTTTGAGAATTAAGAATACAGCCAGACCTCAATCATTTGGATTTCATTAGTCAGAATTTGTGATAATTTGGAGAGTGGCTTAGCTGAACTTTATCTGTGGAAAAAAATATTCACAAACAAATTGTTTCTATAAACTTGGGTAAATCTGCTTTCAAACAAATTCAAAGTTCTCAGCAGATAAAAACAAGTATATAAATTTAACTGCAAATCACTTCAGAGCTATTCTCAATTCGCTACTGGCGAATCTAATTTATTGAGGCAGTTATTTAACCTACTTTGCAAAATATCTGGTATCTGAGAGTAACAGAACTAACTACATTTCTTCCAACTTCCCCACTACTTCTCCTCCGCCTCTTTCCTTCCTTCAGATCAAAAGTTGAGAGTTTATTCCTGATACATGCATTTCCAAATAAGAAATGGGTCATCACAATGTGTCCAAGATGCTAAACATTCCTCTGTGACTTTGGGGTGAGGCTAGTAGACCTTGAAATGGCCTCCATCCAAGCAGCAGCCTCTGCACTCGCCACTCACTGCCTGTCGTTGGGTTTGGAGAGTCTGAAACCCCAGGGCAGCCTTTGTTCCTCTTGCCTTTTCAACCTTGTTATATCAGCCAATCTGTAATTTAAATGACACGCATTGATTACTGTGGAAACATCCACCAGCACATATTTTCTTATAGAAATAAAGAATTCTGGTGACAATTTATTAATGTTGAACTGTTTTTACAGAGCAGAAGGAGAAAAGGACTCTTAATTTGCACACACATTCTTCTGGAATGAAAGAATCTGCACCATCATGAAGCCATTTCAGCTGTCTCATCCCTAATTACACCTCTCTCTCTCTGTCTCTTGTCTCTGCCTCTCTCTCTCCTTTGCTCTTTTCCCAGTGTTCTCTTTGTTTTTAATTGGTGATTTCAGCCATCTGGATCTACTAGCTTATGAAGGCATGAGAGAAACATACAACATAAAAGAAAACAAACTTCACCCATTTCAATCAAGTCCACATCTGAAAGCTCCTATATTCCACAGCATTTCTCTGGCTGTAGGAAACACGGTGTCAGAATAAGCCAAGTTGAAAGGATGCCGTGGGGATAAATGCAAAGAGAAATGCCAGGGGCCCATCAGTGTAAAGCCCTGGATGCCATATCCCTCTTGGGAGAAGCTGCTCAGCACGTCAGTTTGCTACATGACAGAGTAAAGGGCCTCTGGGAATTTAGGATGAACGCTTTGGGTTCTGCCACCTGACCCATCTGGATCAGTTGCGCTAGCCTATGATTTGGGACAGGATTTTTTCTCTTTATTTTTCAATTTTCTATCTGGAAAGATTGGGGACAGTAAAGTTGTGATTGCTAAATGATTTGAAATGGAAATCCTCATAAAATTATATATATATTTCTTGATTTTTTATTTATGCATATAAGAACTGGGGTATAAACCAGAGGTGTAGGGTGGGGGGATGAGAGGTTCACCAGAGAGAGTGGGGAGCAGAACAGGCAGATCTACTGAAATCCATTGCCGAGGGGAGCAGGAGAGGTCTGTTGCACCATGTAGATCAGCAGCGTGGCTGGCCGGGGATCGAACTCATGCTGTAGTGGCTGGCAATAGCTTGATAGTGCTGTTGTTAACCCCTGGTCATCTGGGAGGCCCCTAAATTATATTCTTAAATGTTGGTTTAAAAGTTGTACTGGGACATACGGTGACTTCCTGGGGCCGTGTTTGCACAGGAGGAATGTCAATGCTGAGAGGAATATCCACAGGGCCAATGTTGAGGTCAAATTTGCATTGTAAGTAACACACTGTATTTACCTGGATTATAGTGTTATTTGTGGTAAAATATAAAATAGGCGCCAGCAGCCCTTGAAGCCACCCACTCCTTCGTGCTGCCTCTGCACCTCCAAATGAAAACTACTCTCAACAGTTTGGAGAAATTGCTTTTAATCACTTCCCACATCCACCCCCTCCCCCCACCCCCTTTCATGAGTATTTCCACAAATCATTATCCTACTTCCTAAATGTTTTTCTGCTGCTTCTCAAGCTCAACTTTAATTTAAACCAGGCTATCCCCGACCCTCATCCAAGTCCACACCCGTGACCTCCAAAACAATCTCCCTTTCTCAGAATTTCTTCCATCTTTTTTACTTAAGCACGAGTAATTTTTTAAAGTCTTTCTATACACCAATCATGGCATTTCACTGATATATATATATCTATATATATATATCTATATATATCTATATATTTACCAGAACATAGAAATAAAGTCAAGTAGAATGTTGCCCTGGCCTTGGTAATCCCTGACCTTCCTTTGCTCTTCTCTGCAGTTACATGAGAAGTGTCTAAATCTATATTGTCCTGAGCTTGTTTTCCTCTATCATTGGTGTGGACTGTCCTCTGATATCTGTGTCTTCCTAACTCCTGTTCATTCTCCCAATAGCTATTGGAATATCATACTTCATGGAAGAATTTCTGATGACTCCAGTGATGTCAGAGCACAGAACACTTGCAATAGTTTACTGGGAATTCATGCATCCTTTGATCTGAAAGGGCGTATATACATTTAGATCCTGTATATGTATACATATGGTTAGACACTGTGGTAGACACTGCAAAAGCAATGATAAAACCAGTCAGGAATCTGCCCTCAAGGGGTTCAGTCTACTCAGGGGGACAGAAATTAAACAATCACACAAATGCATCTGTCATTTCACTAATTCTCTCAATGCTATGAAGACAGTGTGCAAAATCCTACAAGAGGTTATTCACAGGGACTGCTTGTCAGAGCAATGAATGAGGAAGCATCGCTACAAGGAAGTGATGTTTGAGCTGAGATCCTGAGAATGACCATGAGTTAAATAAGAATGAGGCCAGGCAGGGGCCGGGTAGATAAGCCTGAGGCAGGGGTGCACACGTGACTTTGAGGAGGTGAAGAGGCAGAATGGCCAGAAAGTATTGAGGGTAGAGATGTGGGTAGGCACAGGCATGGTAGGAGGATCTGTTGGCCAAATGAAGTCACTTGCATTTTTTATTTTGAACACTCCTCTAAGTCAGGAATGGAACAGAGGGAGGACAGATGTGAGATACCAACGAGGAGGCTCTCGCTCTGCTCCGGAAGATGGTGGCAGTAACCAAACCATGGAGTTGACAAAAGGGGATAGACTGAAAAGAGGCTAAAGAGGCAAAATGTACAAGACCTGGTGGGGAGCTGGATACAGACATAATGAGAAAAAGTTGTCAAGATGAATCTCAGTTTACAGAATTTGCTACGCCAGGAAACCTAGACGAACCCAGAGAGATGTTCTGGGGGTCCGTTTTGTACATAGTGACCTTGAAATACCTTGGAGACCGTCAGAGCACTTAATGGCAATCAGTATTAGGAGGAGGGAGAGCAGCAAGACAGTCTTCCTCATTGAGAGTGGGGCAGGAAGTGACTGGACAGAGGACCGATTCTTCCATTCCTGCTCCATCAATCTTACCTGCACCCCACCTTGCTGAGTGTCTCCGAAAGGGACCGCTCACTCCTTCAGTGAGCCACTCTTGAACAACCAACGCTCCCTTGGAGACCAGACCCAAACAGTCCTCCGCTCCAGATTCCTCACACGATCCTTCCCAACAGGGTAATGAATGGAGGATTCTGGCAAACACCTGAAGGCCAATGCCTGTCTCTCAGGCTTGGATTTCAGGAAATAGCCTGGGAGGATGCTCTCCAGGCCCTGCAACTCCAGAGACTTGTCTTGGGATTCGTGGGAGAGTGGAGACTAAGAGGGATTAAAGCTGTCCTGAAACTTTGTAGCCAGAGGGGGCTTGGGGGTGGAAGAGGAAGGGGTAGACCCGCTCAGCTGCTTCACCTTCCCAGATAATCCATCACTGCCACCAGAGCTGCAGGAAAGCGGTCCTGTAAACCCTCTGCCGAGAAGGAAGGATAACCTGCCGCTGGCTTTTATTTCCATTTGAATTATAACACTTACCTTCTCATCTGGCCTTTCATCAAGAGGCTTAAGTGTTTTTCTTTCTGTGGGCCTTACTGGCCATGGCTCCTCATTCATTATCAGCACAGGGACCTGCCATGTTGAGCCCATGTGCCTCTCTTCAACCTCGACTCCCCAACCCCCGGGGGCTCCTTAGCAGCAACAATTTTCTAATTCAGAACAGACTCTCCTCCGAGCAATTGATCTTACAAGTACATTACAACTGGCTTTAATAGGAGTTACCAAAGGCAGGGATTTCAGAAACAAGATGTGAACTCCCCCAAAAGATGGGACTCCAGCAGTACCGCCAACATGTTCGGGCTGACCTGTGGTACTGGACGATACTTCTTTGAAATGTTCTGCCTATCTGTGGCGAAGGGGATGTGTGGCTCAGAGTTTGGGGACGTTTGAAGATTATTAATAAACTCATTACCTTTAGGAAAGACTTGTGGAATATTTGGATCCAGGAGGATGAGCGTTCTGAAGGCAGAATGCTTGTGTTCTAGTTCTGACGTGGTCTCAAATTATTTGTCTAGCTAGGAGCAAGCATTTAATCTCTCTTGGGTCTCAGTTTCCTCACCTGTAATCAATTTAATCATGACACATTCTGTTTCTCATAGGGGCTGGACCAGTCTATATAATCCACCGACATGGTAATGTCATAATCTGTGGAAAAACTAGTGCAGAGAACATGGATGGAGCTGGAAGGGATCATGCTCAGCGAAATAAGTCAGAAAGAAAAAGAAAAATACCGGATGGTCTCACTCATAGCAGGAATTTAGAAAACCTAAAGAAGGGACCAGGAAAAAGACTAATTATACAAAGTAAAAATCAAAATCAGCAAGCAACTATAAACCAGAGACACACTACTGGGGGGAGGGGCAGGGAGAGGAAGGATTAGGGTCAAAATAAGGGGAGGTGCAATTGTATGGGGAATACAACCAAAATGAAAATGCATACATTGTGCAAAAATGAAAAATGATGTAAGAATTATATAAAATAAAATATTAGAAAAAAACAAACTAGTGCAGAGTCTGACATCATATGTGATCAATAAATGTTAGGCATCATTCATTCACTCATTTATTCATTCATTCAGAAAATAGTTACCAATCATATATAAGCTTGCTGGTCATCCCTCCAAACATATGTCAAATGTAACCACTCCTCTCCATGTCTGCATCAGCATCCTTTAGCAAACCACAGTCATCCTCTGCCTAAAGTTTTCCAGTAGCCACTTTTTTTAAAAGATTTATTTATTTATTTATCCAAGCACTGGGTACTGTCAGAAGCGCAGGAGGGTGAGAGAATTCACCAGAGACAGAGCGGGAAACAGAACATGCAGACTGACGAAATACACTGCTGAGGGGAGCAGCGGGCGTGGCAGGAGAGGTCTGTGCACCATGTGGGACCCTCGCCAGTGGCTGGGGATCGAACCAGTGCTGCAGAGGCTGCAGGCAGCTTCACAGCCCAGTGCTCCACTGCTGCACCACTGGGGAGGCCCTCCAGTAGCCACGTTTACACCTGCTGCTCTCAAATTCATTCCCTCCACAATAGAGATGTTTTTAAAAGGTAAAATGAGTTTTATGCTTAAAACTTCTCAGTGTATTTCCATCGCTCTTTGATTAAAATGAGGACTTCTCTCCATGTCCTGAAAGACCTTGCCCGGTTTTGCTCCAGCTTAATTCTCACTGTCAAATTATTCTATCAGTTTTCCTCTCTATCTCCTTCTGCCTCTCTCATTCCTCCTTTTCCCCTGTTTCTTTCCCTCTCCTTCTAACCCCCACCACTTGTTAATCTCTAGACACTTTGGCCTTCGAGTCAAAGACTGACTAGCTCCTTGGCAAACCACTCCTATGGGCTGTCAATCAGACTCCAACCAAAATGTGATTCTTGTCACTCCTTCTTGTTAATGTGGTCACTGACTGGGTCTTGCCTGTGAAATGGGAATAGAATGGCAGGTGTCACTTCTAATCCTGGACGATAAATGACCCCCAGACACAATTCTTTCTTTCTTCCTCCATCTATTACCTAGATACTGATATAGGGGTGAAACCTCAGCTATCAATTAGACTATAAGTAAATGAAACATAAATGTTCACTTTGCTAAGTCACTGAGATTTTGGAGTTTCATTGCTATTACAGCTAACATTTCTTAACTAATGCACCCTCCTTCTGTTTCTCAAACCCTTCAGTCATTGCTTTTACTATTTTCGATGTCTGGGCTATTTATTCCTATTTTTTTATATGACTGGGTCATGTCTTCTTCATATCTCAACTGGAATATTAAGTGCTCATATGGGGTGCCCATACCAATCACCCCTTCCTCCTAAAATGACTGTCCATTCATTTACCACCAGGTTCACATCCTTTGGAACATCTATCCCAGGTTATATTGCTCTTAATATTGTCTGTCTCATTCACCAGAAACTAAGAAACAGGTTTACATCATCTTGTTCAGTGTGGAACCCATTTTGTTTCCCATAGGGGCTGGACCAGTCTCTATAATCCACTAACGTAGTACAAGGATTCCTTTTTCTCCACACCTTCGCTAACACTTGTTTCTGGTCTTTTCGATGTGGGCCATTCTCAAGGAGGTGAGGTGGTATCTCATTGTGATTTTGCTTTGCATTTCCCTGATGATAAGTGGTGATGATGAGCATTTTTTCAAGCACATCTTGGCCATCTGTATGTCTTCTTTGAAAAAGGTTCTATTTAGCTCTTCTGTTTGGTTTTGATTGTTGGGTTATTTTGATTGTTGGGTTATTTTATTGTTGTTGAGTTGTATGAGTTCTTTGTAGATCTTAGATATTAACCCCTGTTTTTATTTGTGGTGATTTTGGGACACACACACACACACACACACACACACACACACATGGCAGAAGCAATGTTGCATGACTTCTGATATGAAGTCAAAAAGCCAATATCACCTCTTCGCATGTTCTCTTTCTTGGCTGCTCAAACTTCTGACAGTCCCATGTGCCAAGAGGAAGCCCAAACTAGCTCACACAGGGGTCCCTTGTGGAGAACAGAACCTCCCAGCCAGGAGCCAGAATCAGCCCCAGCCTTGTGGTGAGTGTGCCATGAGATGCTTCCAGCCTGAGGGCTTGTGACGCTGACACGATCTGGCATAAATAAGGACTAACTACCTCCACTGAGCCTGGCCAAAAGTGCAGATTTTAGAGCTAAATGAATGCTGTAATCATTTTAAACCAACAATTTTGGAGTGGCTTGTTCCCCAGCATTAGAGAGCAGGGACAGGGATTATTAAATGCAAATCTATAATTACTCCCAACACTCTCCAGTATTCCTACTAACTGCTGTTCTTATCCTAGGTATTAATGTCAGGCTCAAGGAAGCCTAGTTTAACATAAAGCATTTCGGTGACCTCAAATTGTGTGTGCTTGTGTGTGTTGGCCTGAATGTGATGGTCTTATTTATTCTTATGTCCACAAGAACCAGGGGAAAAGAAAATATATAATTATCCTTGGTGTAACTTTTAAAAGGACCTGTTTGAAATGGGCCACCAGGAACAGTGAAAGAAAATAAAGAACTCTTTGGTAATTGTGTTGACACCTCCAGTAGCTACTAGCAAGTTGTTAGAGTAACTGTTCTAATATTTCGATCATAAGCCAAATTTACCTTTGCAGCAAAACAACCTGACCAGTTTTTTGCCTAAAGGCAAGACTATAAAATTTTCAAAAAACCCACTAACTGCAACTTTACCAGGTGATTTTTACACAGTGAAAATTTTTTACTCCTAAATTAATAAAATCTACAGGCTACCGAGAGAAATCCAATTACTAAAACTAACCCTATAAAGAAAACCTGAAAAATAAAACTTAAAAACTAATTAACATGTGCGGTGAGGGGATAACAGGAGTAAGAACAAGTGTACAAGAGACAAAGTAAGATGATCATAGCACAGGGGCCGAGGCAAGATCACTGGATGAGCACCTGAGTGAGGACGGACCGTGATGATGGGTAGGATTATGGCCAGATAATTTCAAAAATTACATCCCATCCTGAAATTACTTCTGTTAAGTTTTACCATATATTTAGAGGCACGGACTTCCTAGATCTTTTCCTTTAAGAGACCCAGCCAGGGACTAATCTCTCCCACCCTCTTGAACCAGCTGCCGGTTTCCAAAAGGAAGGGGCTCTTCCCACCTCGTTCTCCTTCATGCCTTATATATGTTTGAACTCACCCATCTGCTTTTGCAACCTGCTGTCCAGCTTCTCCCTGATCCTCTCAGTTCCTAACCACTGTATACCTTATATGGTGTATGCTAAGACTTTAGATTTTGGAAATAGTATGTCTTCTTTGGGTCTGATTCATCCCTTTCTTCTACAATTGTTCTTTGACCTCATCCCTCATACCAATGTAATAGTGTTTCTAGTCCTTCTGGGTCCAGTCCAGGGCTGTCCCTGCTGTTCTGTTTGTGGCAGAGCTCAAAAGGCTTGTATCCCTAGAGGCTGGGAGATAGGCCCCAGACAGGGATCCATTTAAAATCATTGAGGCACAAGCTCATTGCACAGATGAGCCCATACCCCTCAAAATCGAGAACCCCACACAGTTACATGCCTCATACTGAAAGGAGGGTTATTCCTCTGATCTCTTGAATCCACTCATTTTCTACTTTTCTCTTTAAATAAGATTATGTTTTCTTCCTTATATTTAAAAATGGGTATGTCTGACTATAGTCAATGACCAGTTGTTTGCAGGAAGATGCATCAGCAGTTGATGCAATGTCCAGGCTTATACCTTTAAATACTATTTCTCATGGGCCTCAGTAGACCACTGACAAGCTCATTAACGTAAATCGAGAGCCTTAATCCTTACTGGTTGTCTCAGTTCTTTGCCATGTGGGCCTCTCCATTGGGCTACTCACAATATGGCAGCTGGTTTTGCTGAAAGTGAAGATTAGGGGGTAGCAAGGGGGAGGAGAGAGAGAATGCATCAGTAAGGATGATCAAGGCATTATTCACAACCTTTTCTATAATCTAATCTCAGATGTGACCACCCATTATTTTTGCCATTAGAAGACCCAGTCCTCTCACTCAGGGAGAAGGCAACACCACAGTATGGATACCAGGAGGAGTCTTTGGGAGCCATCATAGAGACTGACTACCATGTACCCAAACCTGTTTCTTAACACAGCCCGTCTGTGTTTGGAATCCATTTCTTTTTCAGCTGACTCTTCTAGAATCTTGAGAATGATCCAGGGTTTTGCTCTTCCCTCATCCTACCCCCGGTACTCCTTGATCTCCTCTTCCATTGTTCATTCCTCTCAATTCTCATTTTTATGGCAATAGTAACATAAGTGCGTGTGTGCATGTGTGTGTGTGCACATATATATGAATGGACGCATGTATGTGTTCCCCACATGCCAGTAGGATATAAGCACCATGAGGACGGGCTCTAGTGTATTTTATTTACTGATGTATCTCTAGATCTTAGCCCAATATCCAAAACATTGTAGAAAATTCATAAATATTGTTAAATAAATGTATAGCTGAGCTCAGGGGCAACTTTGGGTGGTTTACTTCTGTTTTTTTTTTTTTTTTCAATTCTCACAGCCTATATTGTAGGTGATACCACTATTTCTCAGATGAGAAACCTCATGGAGTCTGGAAGTGAAATAATTAGCATGAATGTAAATAAGAATGACATGGAACAATAAAGGGCTTTAAATTGTAATGCACTCTATATATGTGACCTGTTATCGTTATTATCTTTTGCTCTTATTTTGAGTCTCTTTGTCCCCCAGCTTTCTCCCAGTTCACTCATGCTTCATTTGGAGACAGGAGGAAGCACAATTCCAAGAAAAGGAGGGGGAATAATAGTATTAGATGGCTGCCAAGGGGATGTGAGCAATGGATTCAACAGGCTGAAATCAGCTCAGCTCACCAGAGTGGCTCCCCTGTACCCGAGACCCGGGCCCCCCACATGCTACTTTATGGCATGAGAGCAGCAATGACAGGATTTAGTGTTGGTGTTCTGCCCCATCGCAGATGTGGCATTGCCATTATTCATTTTGTAGACGAGTTTGTATTGTAGAAAGAAATCATGTCAGGCAGGAAAGGAGAGTCTTTCAACATAGCATCCATCCTGAGGGAGAAAGCACAAAAAAAAAAGAGCTAGAATACATGGACAATATGACTTCTGACTCCATCCCCCAGTAACAGCACACAGGCTGATTCTGCACTGTCAGTCTCCACCTGTGAAGAAGCAGCAATGGGTAAGAGACCTGTCACGTTATGTCAACAATTTACAATTTGCAAAGCTCTTTTATATACACCTCATTTCATAATCCCCATAATTAATCTTGAAGAAAGCTAGTAGCTATCATTATTTCCATTTTATAGATTAAGATTCTGAGACTTTTCAAGTTTGAGATTTATTCAGGCACCTGGTTCATATGAAGTCAAATGTATTGAGTGCTTCTTTCCAGAAACTTCTACATGTATCATTGTATCAACTCCTCATAATAAAACTATCAGACATTACTATCATTTCCATTTTCGTGGTGTGGGAGTCGGAGGCTGGAGAAACAGTGTCTAAGGTCATACTGCTAGTGGGCGAGAGCTTGGGTATGGAAATCAAATCTTTTATTTATTTTAAATTAATTTTTATTGAGGCATCATTGGGTGTCCAACACTGTATATGAGTTAGGGGTATAGGTTCACACCTCTTTAAATGTATGTTACCACACCACACCCACCACCAAAGCACTCATAGTCCTCCACCACATTCTCTCTTATCAAGCCTCATTCCATGAAGCAAAAAAGCAAGCTTGGAGTCTAAGGCTGGTGATCTGGAGAGAGACAGGAGAAGGAAATGAGAAATGAGGAGCTATGAGAACTAATGATAATTAATCTGGAATCTTGGAGGCTGGTTTTTAAATCTTTGATGGCTTGGAATTGGCCTTCATGACACTGTTTACACTACTGGAGTCTGCAGACACTACACATCAGATGGTCTCCCCTTCTTTCTTCCCCCCACTTTTCCTTCTGGGAGAGCCTTCTGATGAGCCCACCGCTGAATGTTTGTCTCAGCAGACATGAAAGTGCCACGTGACAGCTGGCTGCCTCACTCCTCACACAGATGTGAGGTTTGCTTTTGAGCGCCATGTTTGAACTGAGGTTACTCCCTCACCTGCATGATTGAGGAGCCATGGAGGAAAAGACCTCCTGAGTTCTGGAATTTTCAGAATGATGTGCAAATGATGCTCATTCTTGAGGCTGGTGGTGACAGCAACTTTGCTGGAGACCTCTGGGCTGTGGGAGGGAGCTAGCAAGCACTGTCATTGTTCACAGAGCAGGGCAGAGAACGGAGGCTTGGTAGGATGTCAGCAAGAGGGGGAGTAATCAGAGTGAGCAAAGGATGGTATGAGGTGGGGTGGGAGATGAAAACAGCCATGACAACAAATGAAAGGATGGGGTCAAGTCCAAGTAGGAGCTCAGGAAATGAACTCAAACTTGGAGATGAGATGCCAGGGAAATGTGGGAAGGGTCTATTGTGAGGAAATCTAGCAGAGAGTGCTAGACACTAGCTGACGGCATAGTTCTGGGGAGAAGTTATACTTTGTCTTTAATTATTAAATCAGTAAATGTGATGGGGAAATATGTGAAATGAATCAACTGCATTCCTAGTGTGTGGGAACTAGGGTTGAATTGACATTTCACATCTCTGCTTTCAAAACCACACAGGTATTGTGAAGCAAATGGTGTTTCTCAAAGTTTCCTAATGATAAGAACATTCTGGAATGTTATACTGTACATGAAGAAGGGAAAAATAACCTTGAACTTTTAAACACACAAATTTCTAAACCCCATCACAGACTCAATGAGAAGGCCAGGGGTCAGGGGTCAAAGATCGAATGTCAGGGCAGCAATGGATTTGACAAGAGCCTCTGGTGATTCTTAATATCTGCAAATTTGGGATACAATTAATTCATGTATGTGAAAATATCTGACCATACAGTGGCAAGAACATAAATGGAAAAAAACATTAGTCGAATGATGAACCACCTGAAGGCCAAGTGATTTTCAACAAACAATTACACATTCCTTGGCTCCATCCTCCTCTTATGGATTCAGAAGCATAATTTTTTTTAAATAATAAATTTTATTTTTATATTCCCCATACAATTGCAACCCCCCCATTATGATCCCAATCCCTCCCCTCCCGCCCCCCACCCCCCCAAAAGTGTCTCTGTTTCATAGTTTTTTGTTGATTCTGATTTTCACTTTCTTATAGTTATTCTTTTTCCTGGTCCCTTATTTAAGTTTTCTAGATTCCTGCTATGAGTGAGACCATCCGTTATTTTTCTTTTTCTTTTTGGCTTATTTCGCTGAGCAAGAAGCATAATTTTAATACCTGTTACCACCCAGAGCTCGGTGATAATGCAGTCTGTCTCTGGAAATGGCTCTGAGCTCCTTGGAAGGTAAGAGCTGTGTAAACACCAGCTGTTGGTCTTATTGGTTCATTGGAAGTAGGCAAGAAAGACGGAGAAATATTTATCTCAGAAAGTAACTCTCAGCATTGTGTGCATAGGTTATAGCTCTAGAAACCAGGTGCTGCTAGGGCAATGGGCAGTCGGGGAGAGCAGAGGCTGAAAAAATACCCAGAATCTGATTTTCAGAGCTGTGGGGGCCGGTAACAAAGGGGAAAGAGCCATCCCTACTCTGGAGAGCACTAGGTGCTGGCCCGTTGACAAATGCTTGCAGGAAGAAAGGATACTTGACTTTTCCAGGTGAAAAAACCTAGTCCTCAGGAAGAGGGTCATTTTTTATCGCCTGAAACACCCCACTGACATTTCTCTCTTGGGAGGAATGAAGAGGGATGAGGCTCAAGACAGGCCTTCTGGGGCCTTTGCCTTTTGCCATCAGCAGCGTGTGATGGAGTCAGTGAAGCTGCACCCGCCTGGGCGCCTGAGGACAGCCCACCCCAGGCCCTCAAGGGCAGCTCTTTGCTTCCAAGAAGGTCTGACACACCTGTCGGTGGGAAGGATGCTGCCCTGAGCAAGAGCTGGTTCCTTCCACTCAGGACAGACATTCTCCCGCCTGTCTCCAAAGTCCAACTAGAAAGAAACTTTCTCTGAATAAGTTCCTTGACTCTTCCTAGCTCAGCTTCTTTCTCTTCCCTGGATTTGCTTCAGTTATTGGAATATAGGTTCAATTTAGCAACCACAGAACAGTTTAGAAATGATGGAGGTAAAAGAGAATCTTCTAGGTTCCGTGGTCTTCTTATATTTTGAATATTTCAGCTAAAAACCACATTATTTCTGTTTCTTTCTTTTTCTTTTTCTTTTTCTTTTTTTTTACAAAACTGTGTGAGCTCTTTTTATGAACAAGTCATTGTATAAACAGGAACAAAGTGTTTCACTTTCCTATATAATTCTCTTCTAACAAGATGGAGTCATAAAGTCTATTCTTAATTATTTAGAAAGTGGCATGGATGGGTGGTCCCTGGAAACCAGCTAATTACAAAGTGATATGTTTAAAACCATGTTCGGTGCAGCCAGATACTACATGGGATGTTTCCTTCAGCTTCCACACCAGCAGGGAGGGAGAAGAGCTGCTGGGAACAGGCTGGAGTAGAAAGAGTCCATAACTAACATGTAATTACAACTGCATGTTGGCCATGGAAAAGTCACAGAATGAAAAATTCACTTAGCTATCAAGAATTAACAGCAACAGGACGTGGTTTCCTCTGGGAAACTTATACTAATGAATAATTTAAAAATATAGAAAGTAATTCCTATTCTCTGAAATAAATGTTTTACATATTACTCGGATTTGTCCCAGAGGATAGAAAAGCAGTACAATAAAATCTTCATTCTTCAGATTTATGATTTTTTTTTTTTTGCCTAGGAAATGGTCTAAGATTCCCTTTAGTCCTCATGATCATTAAAGAACAGTTTGAATATAAACGTCACACGATAGAAATATCACGAGAAGTATTAAAATTGTTTCAGAAAATACTTTGAAGAAATGTCTAATTACATTGAAAATCATCTCTTCCCTCATTAAACAAATATCCTTGGCAACATCAGTGATTAGAGTAATTTTATGAGCATTACTATAAAAAAATACAAGTGTATTCTTTAAAAACCTTCTACAATTTAGCCTTCTGACTCTCAAGTTAACCTTCCCTACATTTGTTTGTGTGTAATATGTTTGCCAGCAGGAAGCCAAACTTGAAGTTGACAGAAATGAAGGAATGTTGGCAGTGGGAAAAGATGCAAATAATCCAGAGAATTGTCCTGCCCTGACTAATTATGCTGGAGGACGATACTAAACTTCTTTGCTGATAATTTCATTGGGACTTGTATGACTCTTTTGGATGGTTAATTTATTGGATTAACGTAAGAAGTCTGGGACTGGTATGACCTGAAGTCCCTGTTTTTCAGGAAGGATTAGTGAGTTGTTAGTTCCTGTGGGAGAGCTGGTCTCACTCATGTCAAACGGGATGGAAGTCCTGTGATGAAGAGGGTGCAGAAGAATGGCATGTAGATTTCATCATTGCCCACAATTAGCTCGAGGAGGGATAACTTACAGCATGCAGCTAACCAGAGGCACCAGATCAAAGGCTGACTGCCACGGAGCCAGGAAACACAGGACTGTGCAGGGGAGAAAGAGGAAAGCAGATGTTAAAATCAAAGAAATCTGAAAAAAGTTTGGTAAATGGCTCTAAATGGGTCACAGGGGACATCTTCATAAGAAAAGTTGAGAGGCACCCTGACAGATTTCGGGAGATTAGTCGATTTCTTTTTTTCTCATCTCTTCCTTTGCTCCTCACTTTTCCACTTCCCTCTCCCAAAGGGCTAACAATTAATTGACTAAACCACAAGAGATCCCTGGGGGGGGGTGTTGAGGGTCATCACTTCACCTTCCTCTGCTATCAGTTGGGGTCTACAATGAAAATCAGGTCATTTTCTGGAACAGAGAAAGCTAAATGACTTCTCCAAGGGAGGGAGAAAAATAGGGTGCTGGCATCTATAATCTAACAATAGATCCAGAAACCTTTCTGAAGAATCTGTCATCTCTTGTCACCTCTGAGCATCTCTGCCCTCTCAGAGGTCTTGGGGTCCCCATGTGGAAAGGGAAGCTCTTCCCCGGCCCGGGAAGTTAAGGCTGATGCAGGCAATGGAGCCACATACACACACCTGAACTCAAACCCCAGCTTCAACACTGGCTACATAACCTAGAATATTTAACATTTGATTTTCATTTTGGACACATCTCTTTGCAATTTTGCTGTGAGGGTTGAAACACTGTGTAAAATACTGGTGCTGGGAGTAAGTAGGCAAACAGACCTTGGGAAGGCGACATACTTGTTGAGAGTCTAGTTTTGTTCCTTCTGTCCATGGGGATGCCAATAGGATCTATTTTCAGGATTACTGAGTAGATTAAGGACAAGACAGCATGACACAGTGGTGCAGAGTCCAGGCTCTGGGATCAGACTGTAGGTTCAACTTCTGGCCCCACCCTCCTTGGCTATGTGATTTTGTGCAAGGTAGTTAATCTCTTCTACCAAGGCTTTCCAATCTGTAGCATGGAGAGAATAATAGCGCTCTATGGGATTGTTACAAGGATTAAATTAGATTTAATGTAATTTAATGAAGCATGAAGAACAGTGCCGGGTATGTAGCAAGTGCTATGTAAATATTAAATTTAAAAAAGAGATACGATATAGGAAACATTTTAATACAGATCTGGTACATAATCAGAGCTTTCATTTTAGTATAATCAGCCAGTGATGGCTTCGTGTTAAATAACATCTTTAATGTTAAAAAACTTGAACATTTAATGTTAACATCTTTAATGTTAAATAACATCTCATATGAGTTTTGAAAATATCTGGGTGGTGGGACATTCCTAAAAATCAGCTTGTGTGGCTCTTGTAAAAAAAAAAAAAACCCTAAAATTCTTTAGCTCTCATCCTATCAAGAGGTGGGATTTATACCCCACTAGATCCCAACTCTGTAACTACTCCTATGAAGTGATAGTGTGGAAATGATGCACTAACTTCCTGCCTCTTGGGATGCTGGTTCTTGGCCCAGATGCCAGGCCCAGTGACTTCAGGAACCAATGCTCCTAGCCCATAAGCACCTGGCTGGCATCCATAAAAATGCTTCTTTTCTCCCCAGTCGTTGCGCCAAAGCTGACACTGCACAAAGGTTGTTCTAGCTGCACACTACCTCAATTCACATCTGTGAGCAAAACCTTCATTGTTTTCAGTCATTAGCTTTGGGGAGGTTAGTTATACAAGGTAGAGAGATGTAACCTTAGTTCAACACCCTCAAGTGTCATTTATCTAACCTCTGCTTAACTAGCCAGTCATTCCACTGAGTGTTATTGAATATCTATGTGTCAGATATTTTTCTAGGGACCAGTGATACAGCAGTGAAATACAAAAAGGTCTCTACATTCTGTATAGAAGTGACACCCTCCAGTGTTTATATTTCCCCTTATGACTTATTTCATTTAGCGCAAGTCCTTCCGGCTCTATCCATATTGCCACAAATGGCAAGAGTTTATCTTTTTGAGTGCTGAGTAGTATTCCACTGTGTATATTTCCAAGCATTTTGTGCCATTTCATATTCCCAGCAGTGATGGATGGGTGTTCCAGTCACTTCTCTCACTAGCCAGCATTTGAGCAGTCAGTTCTCTCTCTTCTGCTTGGCTTCTTTTTTTCACAGCAGTCATGAGAGCCTATACTCACAGTACCTCACCTCAGGGGTGAGGTAGGAAAAGAGGGTTTGGAGAAAAGATGGTAAGTTACTGGATAGAACTCCAGTATTTTTATAGTTGTTTATAGGTTAAGAATATCTATTAAATGGAAATAAAATCCAATTTCTAATTCTATAATACAGTTCAGTATGTTACAATCTCCTTAGCAAGACAAAATTCTTGGTTACCTAATTCCATATATATATATATATATATATATATATATATATACACATCTCATATATATCTTATATATCTATATATCTTATGTTCTCGTGTAAGAAATTGGAATTACTGTCTTTTGCAATATAGCTTTTACATATTCCAAGACATAGTTTACTTTATTCCATATCATATTATACCAGTTTCTCTAACATGTCCATGTAAATGTGATTCTTCAATCATTTTAGCTCTCTATGTAACTCTTCTCAGAAGTGCTTCTAAATGGACGGCATTGAGTTTTTCAGTTGCACTAATAGTTTCAGGTTTCAAAACAGTGATGTCAGCTATAAATTAAGTTTAAGCTTCTTTCTGCATTTCTGTGTGGGTAAGCCAGTGTGAATGTGTTTTCATGGTTATTCAACTTTTCTACTTAAACTCTTTCCTACTTATTCCATGAATGATCTCCAGCCATATATGTGCTTTATCTATATGTAGAATGTTACATAGTTGAACAAACACAGCTGTACTTATTAAATTGTATGACCACACACACACACGCACAGGTATGCACACACCACCTTGCACACAGATAAATCCAGCCAGGGTGTTTATTTGAAGGGGTGATGGTGTGGTCACTCGGGTATGTCCTTTAGCTTGGCCACCTAGGGTCTGTGTTGTTTGGTGACATAAACATCTTGCCTTAGATTTGTAAGAGTTCCTGCTATGCCACAGCTCTTTCCCGTGTTCATTCTTTACATTGCCTTCTCTTCTGCTTCAGGAAATGAAAACAAACCACATCTCCCCAAACAAGTCCTAGGTGAATGGGATGGGACAATAGCCAATAATGGCAAAACAAGACTCCTTTCAAAAATGTGAGATTACAATATGAGTTATCAACAATTTGCGTTCTCTTTTTAAAAACATTTTATACAAATCAAGGAAGAATGGAATATGTCTTGATGTGTTTCCTCAGCCTCTGACAGATCGGTTAAGCACTCGTGGAATAAAGGAATTGAATTCCTATTATAAACATTTCATTTCATTCATGCCTTTCTTCACTATCTGGTAATAAATAAGAACCAATTCATTATTAACCTTTGGTATCTCTAGTGAGAACTGTGGTTCCTGGCACATAACATTTGCTAAGTTAAAAAAATAACCGGCTATGCTGAATGAATGAAGTCCACTAGAATCTCAAAGCCTGATAGATGTACTGGGCAGTAGCCTATACAAAAGCCTTTGTCTTCACCAGTCTAACGAAACCACTCTTGTCAAGCCAATAATCACTTTCATCCTGTTAAACCCAATGGCAAATGATTAGCCCTCTAATTTTTCAGCTACTATACCCTTCTCCCTGTTTCCATGGCGACCCCCCCCAAGCCCTATGTTTCAGAGTCCACGCAATAACCAGGCTTTTCTTCTAAAACACAAATCAGATCCTGTCAATCTTCTGCTTAAAGCCTTTCAAAGACTCACAGAGTTCAATCAATGGTCTTAACATGGTCTTCAAGCCTCAGCATTCTCTTGCCCTTGACTATCTTTCCTACCTTATCTGCCACTTTTCTGTTTTTCACTTTGCTCTAAAGACACTTCTTCTGTTCCCTGAGCTTACCAAGCATGTGCTCACCTCAGGCTGCCAACACTGTTTTCCTATCATTTTCTTCTTTCAGAATCTATATGACCTACTGATTTATTTCACTCAATGTTAAATTGTCCTTCTTTTACAACTTCTATAGTAACCGATCTCACTCTCTAGCCCACTGCTTTATCTTCATAGTATCTATCATGACCTGCCATGAGGCATCTTGATTTTTTTCCACTAGAATGTAAGCTCCACAGTTGCAGGGACTGGGTTGGTTTATTCGCTGCTTTTTCCTGGCAAACTACAACAGTGCCTGCCAGAATAATTATTTCTTTTAATTCCATTTTGAATTATTATTAATTGCCTCTTCTAATTCCATTTTCAAATTCTTAAAAAATAAGGTGTTACTTAAATAATCACTGGCAGTCATCAGTGACAGCAGCGATCAGCAAACCTTTGAGTTGCCCTCCATATACAGAAATTGAAAAGAAATCTATTCAGTAATTTTTTTTTTAAAGCTAGCTAGTCAATAAAATAAGGCAAATGGATCAAAATTATATAAACAAAATCTGGGATAATCCTATAACCTCCCCCCAACTTTTGGTCATTAACTCATTTGACTATTTTGACTATTTGACTCATTTGACTATTTTGGGGTTACTACTAGTGGTCAATTCAGCGCTGAGGTATAAAGGATAAAAATATCATGATCTCTGTCTAGTGAGCTTATGTGTAGTGGGTGAGGCAAAACTACAAGTTATTAAGGAAACAATTAGGCTAGTGTCAACCTTTTAACCATTTAGGCTAGTGTCAACTTTGTTGGGAAAATCTTATTTTTGAATCCACAGGTTGTTAGAATAACTTCACCTATGAAGTCAATCAAAACCATTAGGCAAGCAGACAGCAATAGAGCCATACCTAAATCTCGTAATCATTTCTACTGTTAAATTTGCAGCTAATATCAAACTTATCCAATCAGTTATTCAAAATAAAATGTAGTTAATATTAATATTTGTTGACAAACATGCGGAATCAGTGAATGACTGATGAATGAAACCAACCACTTCATTCCTTTTCAAATTTTAATGCACAGATGAATCGTATACTAACCTTGTAAAGCTGCAGATTCTGACTCAATCAGTCTGAAATGGGGCCTGAGATCCTGCATTTCTAGTGAGTTCCTAAGATATGCTGATGTCACTGACCCAGAATTTTCACCTTGAGTAACAAAAATATCAGTAGGCCACAGTGATATCATAGCAAAGTATTAGAAATCATTGCTGTGCAATCTTTTTGCATTTCTAGCACTTTTCAGTGGTGTGATTGTGCAAAAGTTACTCTTTTTATCTTACTCTCCCCATCCTTTCAGTGGGGGAAATGATACATGCTAGGTGAATCAAATATCTAAAGTGTATGAAAGTTTTTTTATAACTTGAAAGTGTTCTACATATGTAACTCATTATTATTTTTTATTTACAGTATTATTATTAGTCCTTAAGGAGAGGTGGCCAGTGAGGAGGATTTTTCTATGAAAGAACAGTAACTTTACTGGCAAACAAACACAAAGGAATATTCTGGGATGTGAAGCCTTAATGAAGTGCTTAGCAGGACATACAGGCAGACACATCTGTAGTAAGTTCTTTAACTACTAAAGCAGTTAAATATGTGACCCAATTTTCGTGGTTTACAACAGGGCACTCTTTCATTGTAGCATATTAATTATTATTTACAAGGTCATTGTAAAAAATGAGATGTCCTTATATAACAAAGCCCCACAGCCAATATTTTCTGGATAGCACACAGAGAGGTTAGAAATTAATGATTTATAGATCAGGAAATAACAGTTAATCAACTCTCCTGACTTCCCAAGCCATGTTAGGCAGTTTTGCATCACCTTTCGGTTGTCAGCTCTGTTTGTATTAATGGTGATACCTTTGCAGGCTGAAACAGGATATACATTCTCTTAAGGTGCTGTCTGGAAATTCTCCCAGCATGTCGGAGAGGCCAGGGGCAAAGTGTTGCGGCCCATCCATCAGAAGCATCACATGTTCTAAACACAGACACAGTCTACAGCTTTGGTGATCACAGGACAGGGCTCAACTCCGCTCACATACACCAGCTCTCACCCAGGACAACACAGCCTGAGTCATTTGAGAAACACCTCTGCATTTCTTTTTGCACTTAACAGCAGGGCAGAATTGAACTCCTTGGGACTTGAAACGCTTGGAAAATAATTTCAAAGGGAAGCTGTGAATATTTAAAGATTTGATGAAGAGGAAGTACAAAAATCGTAAAAGAGAGAAGGGAAAACCAACAGCCCCTTAACCCACCTTATAGTAAACATTTGTAATCACCCCTCAGACCCTGCATCAGATGTAATTATCTTTTGCTTCCATTCTTCCAAGAATTTTCTTGTATTCATCAAATAGAGTATTTAATTCTGTTTATTTAATTAATGTAACACGTAATTTCATCATATGTGTAGTTTTTATTACTTAACATTTCATCCAGTGGGTTGTTTAGATACATGCCTCACTCATCCTGGTTGTCTCCTAACATGCCAGAAATAGTGACTTCTTTGGGTTAATGTGTGTGGAATAAATAAATAATGAATGAGCCACCAATGCACACATGTAATTAATATAGATCGAAGAATTCTCAAGTGACAAGGACGTAGAAATTATACCGGTCACAGTGTCGTGAGGATGTGGAACAACAAAGCGTTCAGAATTGTTTACTGAGAAAAGAGTAACATTTACTTGCAAGGAAACTTCTGTACAGACAAGTTGAGCAGCTGCATTAAGTCAAGAATAGGTAGTTACCTTTATTACCACAATAGCTATCTTTGCCTTCCTCAGGCCTGGAGTCTCTGTTCTTGAGTCTCTGTGTCTTGAAGATGAAGTTGTCTAACATCAATGTGTATTAAAACTACATTTCTTATCAGAGACTTTTTTTGTTTGCTTTTGTAAGTTTAGTTTCAGTTCAATGAGAATATAGAATGTATTATACTTAAAATATAGTATTACATCACATATAATAAAATAATGTTATATAATATACACTATCTTAGAATACAGTATTACATGATGAAAAGGGACTTTCAGTCTTAACCCACTATGAACCAATGAACACAAGGATATGAAGGGATACTTCTTTTCCAGACCCTTCTTTGCTTGAATATCCTAGCCCTATATATGGCAGAGACTCTTTTTGATCTTGCTTGTTATAGTGTGACCCAAGGATGAGATGGTAGCATTGGAATCACTTGAGTTCTTGTTTAAACTTTGGGACCTGGACCCACCACAAAGTGACAAAATCAGAATGTACCCTTTCAAAAAAAATTTAAGGTGATTTTTGTTTACATGAAATTTTGAGGAACTGGTACATAACAACAGGGTCTTGCAGACATTCTTTTTTTTTTAATAGAAAGTAAATTTTTTTTAAAATAAATTTTATTTTTATATTCCCCATACAATTGCAACCCCCTTATTTTGACCCCAATCCTACCCCTCCCGCCCCTCTCCCCCCATAGAGTGTCTCTGGTTCATAGTTTTTGTTGATTTTGATTTTCACTTTCTTATAGTTATTCATTTTCCTGGTCCCTTATTTAAGTTTTCTAGATTCCTGCTAGGAGTGAGACCATCTGGTATTTTTCTTTTTCTTTCTGGCTTATTTCGCTGAGCATGATCCCTTCCAGCGCCATCCATGTTGCTGCAAATGGCATGTGTTTATCTTTTTTGAATGCTAACCTAGGTATTTACCCAAAGGACACAGAAACATCAATTCCAAAGAGCACCTGCACCCCTATGTTTATAGCAGCACTGTTTACAACAGCTAAGCTTTGGAAACAACCCAAATGCCCAAAAATAGATGACTGGATCAAGAAGATGTGGTCCATATACACCATGGATACACTGTTCTTAAACAACCGCAGAAGCCCTTCTCTTCAGGGGCTCTAGGGAAGCCAGTCTTGGTGTCACTGCCACTGGTTCAGTGTTAACAGGCGCTCTGGACAGCTGAGATTCAAGGGGGAGGCTCACTCATCGCTTCCCTCTTCCCGCTGCACTGACATGGGTCTTTTCCCTGTCCCCTATGGTCCTATGATTTCTGAGTCTAAAGGATACCACTAAACTTTGCCTAAATTGACTTATCTGCAGCACCTAACCACTCTCTCCTTGAAAGGCAGTTGTTCCGACTTTCCAGAATATCACAGTCCTGGTTTTCCTGCTTCCACCTCACCGTTCCTCAGCCCTAACTGGTGGTGCCCTCCACCCTGGGTCTGCCACCCCTTCTTGTCACCCTCACAAGCCACGTGTCCTTGAAGTCTTATTTATCCTGCTTTCCTTTGTGATGTCTCTCCAGAATTGATGGATACTGCAGTTCAATTTCTGAAATGCATGCAGAGTGAGGAACCTCAATGTCAAAACCTGAAAAATAAAAACTCTAGGAATGCATGGTTTTGTGTTTGGAACCACACATGTGTCTTCCGGCCAAGGCTAGAAATCCTACAGCCTCGCTGGATGATCTGCCTGCTCCTCCTACAACCTGCTCCTTCCTTCACTCTCCCCGAGCTGCTCTCTAAACTTTGCTGAGACTCCACTGTTGGGAAGCGTGACAAGCCCTTCTTTCTGGCCAAGAGAAGTTGTCATCAAGTTTTGCAGAAATTTTTCACTATTCAGAAAGAGTTTATGCTTCACCAAAAGAATTCACCTTGGGGCCCTTTCAAATAACTAATTCTCCAAGGAAATTTAATATCTGATTCAACTAATCAAAATTAGATTTTCTCACATTTGGAAAACATGTCTACGGTTCTGCCTCACTTTACATAACTGCTACGTCCCTAAAATATGTGGAAATCAGATAGTTGGAATGGTGCAAATGTATTAATCAGTTTGCTGAAAAAAAAAAAAAACAGAAATGCTTTTTTAAAGTCAGTAATTACATCGAATAGATCTGTCTTGTGAATTTGGTCTCATGTAGTAAGCTTATTTGGGGACCATACGCAGGCATGCTGGTGCACAGGCGTGGGAGGAGAGACTGACACGTGTTTGGAACCTGCTAGGTGTCAGGCATCACAGGAATGTGGCCGTTATTGGAGCTGAGGGTTTTGTTTGTTTCGTGTGATGGGAAATAGGTCAGGAAAGCAGTGTTTGTTACACAGTCAAGAACGCGCTTGCTACTCCAGACCTAAATGCATTTGTGTGCTTTTCCCCTGCTGCCGTTACCCAGAAAACTCACACTGGTGGAGCCCTAGGCATGTCTTCCCACTCAGTTCTGTACCAGCACTCTCCTATTCCCTAGAGAGCTCAAAGGGAGGAGTCTGTGGTCAAGTTATTTACTGAGGTGAGTGATTGATACAGAAATAACTATTATATGCATAGGCACACACATCTATACCTGCACATGCACCTAAGTTACACCTACACCCAAATATACATATACACATACACACATGCACACACATATATGCACAAACATGCACATGAACACACATACAGATATGCATACACAAATGTGCATATGCACACAATGCACATATGCACCTACACCTGCACATACATATGCCTGTGCATATGCAAATATACCTGCACATAAACATACACATGTGTATACACACATGTACACATACACACACGTATACACACATATACATATACACACATATACATATACATATACATATGCACAGGCATCTATTCAGATGGACAGATTTTTCCTGCCTTGGCTAGAGTAACATAACCACTTGAGGTCCCCACATTCCTGCACCGGGCCTCTTTGCTCCCATCTGGGTGGTTGCTGGAACAGCCTCTTAATTCCACTTGTCACAAAGATGGAGGGTGGTCTGTGGGTCACAGCTTCCCCAAGAGTTTCTGAACTAGAAGCCTAATGAGGTGGGAAAGACACGAGAGAGCACTTAACTGCATTAACACTTAGAGAGAGACCCAAGCCGCCCTCAGTGCCGATCACCTTCCAGCCATCCCTGCTCTCTCCCGGCTGCTCTCGGCCCAGAGATACAACAGCAGCACTTGTGTTAACAACTTGGAGGCTGCAGGAAGCCAGACCCCAGGAAGCACCAAGAAATTTCCCTCAGGGAGGCCCAGACTTGGGACTTCCTTTCCTTCCCTGTGTCAATAAAGTCCTCAGTTCCTCACTCACAGGACATAGGAGAAGCCAAACTTCTGGTTTTTTGCTTTCCTTGCTGGGTGGAAAAGGCCCTATTAGACAGAATTTATATAGCTAAGTTGTGTTGATTTTACTCTCATTAATGACTCCAACTCATAAAAATAGCATTGGGGATTTTAAAAAATGTACCTGAAAAATAAACAAATACACGAATCCTAGTTTTCATTCCAGAACACAGAGCAAACAAAATCCTCTGAGGAGGAGTACTTAATTGTGTTTCACATAATATAACGAGTCAATAAATCGTACAGCAGCTATGCAACTATATCCATACTCCACGTAGAGACTAGTTAATAACCTAACAGCTAATGTAAGTGGATGTTTATTTATTTATACAGGAATGGGGATCCTGCAATAATACAAAATGGACTGACCAACATTTAAAGGAATGCAAAACATAAAATTTAGTTTTTTTTTTAAGAAGAGTAAGCAGAGAAAAAGGATGAAACAAATGTCAAATATTTTGCATTGTGCTTCACTTAAATGCACAAACAACTGGACACTCAGGCCTAAGGAGACACGTGAATGGCCTGTTCTTGCGTATGATAAATTGGTCTGTTTGAAGTATGGGAACCTGTTGCCTCATGCAAAGCGTCAGCTTGACTTGGTGGCCTTATTCAGCACTGTGTCTTACCCAGACAGCTTGCACATTTCATATTTACCTCTTACTCTCTCACTTCCCTCAAGTTCCTCCCACTTACCCACTCTATGCATTCTTCAGTGGGATCCAAAACCTGCTCGCTTTGCGAAACTGTTTTCAACTATTGAGTGATTTAAATCTCATTTGAAATCTCAGTCCCTAATTATCTTCAACACTCCTTTGCACACCACTTCTATAATGTGTTATTTCTTTTGTGGACAAAGATCTTCCCTCCAGAAAGCCGGATTATAAATCCTCAAAGATATCATTACCACCTGTCCCTCCCTGACGGAGCCAGGGCTCAGAAGGTAGATGCCCAGGCAGGAGATGGAGCCAGAGAGAGGGGTGCATTGAAGCTACATGGGCCATTCTCTTTGCACAGAATAATTTTCTTGGAGAAAGAGATAAAAAGGCAGGGCTATTCTTTTTTAAATTGCATCTTTTTAATTTTTTTTATTTTTACATCATTTTTCATTTTTGTCCAATGTATACATTTTCATCTTGGTTAATGTCCCCGTAAAATTTCCACCCACCTTGTTTTGATTTTATTCTCTCTTCTCCCCCTTGCACCCCCCCCCGCCCCATAGTGTCTCTGGTTTATAGTTGATTTTGATTTTTACTTTTTCCTTCTCGCTTATTTCACTGAGCAAGATCCCTTCCAGCTCCATCCATGTTGCTGCAAATGGCATGAGTTTCTTTTTTGATTGCTGAGTAATATTCCATGGTGTATATGGACCACATCTTCTTGATCCAGTCATCTATTTTTGGGCATTTGGGCTGTTTCCAAAGCTTACCTATTGTAAATAGTGCTGCTATAAACATAGGTTCAGGAGTCCTTTTGAATTAATGTTTTTGTGTTCTTTGGGTAGATACTAGGAGTAGAATGGCTGGATCCTATGGAAGCTCCATTTTTAGCAGACTAAGGAACTCCATTGGACCAGTTTGCACTCCCACCAGCAGTTGGATACCATCTTATACCAGTGATAATGGCACATATTAAAAAAAACTAGCAACAACAAATGTTGGCGAGGATGTGGAGAAAATTACAGGTTTTTTTAAAAAATTGTGGTAGCATTGGTTAATAAATAGTAGTAGATGAAATTAGAGAGTTATCTAGGGCCTTGATCACATAGGATCTTGAAGGGACTTTGGTTTTTACTCTGAGATCAGAAGTTGTTGAAATGTACTAAGGGGAGAAAAAAATAATACACATTGAAAAACTCAGTGTAAAGTTGATATTGTTAACAACTTTTGTTCATGACACACTGTCGTGATTGCTACAGGCATGTGTGGTGTCATCAATGCAACAGGCATGTATGGTGTTATTTTATATTATTAAAAAACTAAATATACTTGAACTTACTGTTCACTCCAGAACTTCAAAACCTAGATCTACTTAAAATTTTCAATGTAGTGCTTTTTCTAATTATTTATGGTAAATTGACTTCTGTACTTCTCTGGCTACTGTTATCATTAATTAAATGTACATTCCTAAATTATTTTTTCAAATTTACAAAAACCTTCATAATACAAATGTAGACAGAACAGAATATTGCTGCATCCTTTCATTTGTGTTATACAATCATCAATAGATAGCCAATCTTGCCTCATAAATTTCCCCTTCTCAATCCCATTCCAGAATACTTTTTTCATATGGTCGTGCCTCTATGTATTCGTTCATTCACCCTCCATTCATTCAATCATTTATTGATGTCACGTTGCATCATAACACTATGTAAGTTTTAGGCGTGCATCTTTAATTATTCCACCAATATAGTACATTAAGTTTACCACTAGTTCCAAAACAAACCCCACACAATTTCATCCAGAAGTGGTACATAGAGCAATCAAACAAAGGAATTAACTAAATGAAGCAAAAATAAACTTAGAGACTATAATGCTGATTACTTTTTAAGTCACAATTTGCATATAATAAAATCCACCACTTTAAGTGCGCATTTCTGTGAATTTTGATGAGGCATACAATCGTGTAAACTTCCATGACTGTCAAGATATCAAGAAAGAGATTTTTCCCATCACGGAGAAAAATCCTTTCTTAATCAATTCCTTACCTTCTCCCCCATTCTCTGGCAATGTCCTCTAGCTCTATAGTTTGCCTTTGTAAAAATGAAATATAAACACAACCATATAACGTATAGTCAGTGTATGAGTCTGACCTCTTTTAGGCTAATGCTTTTGAGATTAATCTCTGTCACTGAAAATATCTATAATTCATTTCCTTTTACTGCATAGAATTATCCATTGTGTGGATGTACTACTGTTTATTTATTCACTCACCAGCTAATGGCCATATTCTCCCCAGTTTTTGGCAATTGTCAGTAAAGTCACTTTAAACATTCACATTCAGGGTTTTGTATGGATGTGTATCTACATTTCTCTTGAGTAAACAGTCGGGACATTATAGCAGTTGATATTTAACCTCACTAGAAACTACAAAATTATTTTCCTAAGTGGTTGAATTATTTTGCTTTTACACCAGTAGTGAATGAAACTTCTAGATGATCTATCACCACACCAGCTTTCAAATAGGAGGAACTAGGATCTTACTGTGATTTTAATATGACTCTTTCTAATAAATAACAATGTTGAACATCTTTTCGTTCTGCTTATTTGCCAGCTTTATTTGATTTTTAGTGAAGTATCTTTTCAAATCTGCTTTGACTGACCTATTTTCTTACTATTGAGTCTGATCATTCTTTATATATCTTATTTAGCTCTGTTTTGCAAATATTTTCTCCCATTCTGTGAAATATTTTATTTTCTTCTCAGTGTCTTTCAAAGAGCAGATGTTTTTTATTTAATGAAGTACATTTGGTAAGGACATGAACTATTCCTGGGCCTGGGGAGCCAGGTGATTTTTCCATCTGTTTCTTTTTGGTTGTCATTTCCCTGGTATCAGCTCATGTTCTTACCTACAGGTGGTGATACTATTTTGCTTTCTTTTTTTTGCTTCCACCACCTTTCTCTTTGGCCGCTTCTCCATCCCACCTCTCTCTTGACCTCAAAAATCTCACTTTGGTTATCAGTATAATTCTTTATTGGTTCAACTGCTCTAATTCTTCAGCTTTGCTACACACAAGTCACCCAAAATTTCTTCCAGTTTGCTATAAACGGTAACATTTCATCTTTCCTGATAGCTGAGAAGTATTCCTCTGAGTGGATAGACCATATCTTCTGTTCATGGATGCCCACTAGTTTTTTTTAAAGTGTTTTATATTGTTGAATTGTCTCTATATATGCCCAGTATTGTTTTTATCATTCTCAGTTACTTTGCTACACATAATTCTCTCAAGTACTCTCAATTTCTTGAAAATGACTGCATTGCTTCATTTCCTATGACTGTATGGTACATCACCATTATCATATTGAGTGGAATCCTTCTATTCCCATCTTGATTAGACTTTAATCACAAATGGGTGCTAAAGCTTATCTAGTGCTTTCTCTTCATCTACTGATATTATCATGATTTTTTATCTTTACTTTTATTGATAGGGAATATTACATTGATTGATTTATTAAATCATCTTGGATCACTGGGGTAAATCCTGCTTGATCATGGTATATAATCCCTGTGGTATGTTGTTCAATTCAGCTTGCTATTATTTAATTTGTTGAAAATTTTTGTATTGATGCTTATCAAGAATATTGGTCTATAATTTTCTTGTGTTTTCTGTGTCTGGTTTCTGTGTTAGAGTAATGTTGGTATCAAAAATATTAGGGAGGATTCCTTTTCCTTGTTCTTTTAAGAGAAAATTTGAGCAAGATGGACATTCTTTTTTTAAAAAAAAGATTTATTTATGTATGCATACAAGAGCTGGGATAAAGGCCAGAGGTGTGTGTGTGGGGGGTTGAGAGGATTCACCAGAGACAGAGTGGAAAATAGAACAGGCAGACTGACTGAAACACACTGCTGAGGGGAGCAGTGGGCAGACAGGAGAGGTCTGCTGTGCCATGTGGGTAGCTCCCTGGCCAGGTATCGAACTTGTGCTTCAGTGGCTGTGGATAGCTTCATAGGTTGTGTCTTAACCCTTTGTGCCATCAGGGAGGCCCTGGACATTAATTCTTTATTGAAAGTTTGATAAAATTCATTTGTAAAGTCATCTGGTCCTGGGCTTTTGTTTTTCAGAAGATTTTTTATTAATCTTCAAATTTCCATGTTTGTACTAGGTTTGTCCATTTCATCTTTTTCTTCCTTGGTTAGTCTTTGTAGACTATATTAGTTAGAAATTTGTCCATTTCTTCAAGATGCTCAAATTTATTGGTATATGTTGTTTATAGTATTCTCTGATGATCCTTTATTTCTGTACTGTCTGTAGTGATTTCTCCTCTTTCATTTGTGATTCTCTTTATTAATATTTTCTCTTTTTTTTAGTTAGCAGAGCTAGATGTCTATTTATTTTGGTATCTTCTTGAAGAATAAGCGGTAAGTTTCACTGATATTTTGTAGTCTTTTTGATCTCTATTTCACTTATTTCTGCTCTTCTTTTTTTACAAATTTCCTTCCTCCTACTAACTTTGGGTTTTGTTTGTTCATTTTTTCCAAAATGCTTTCAGTGTAACAATTAGTCTGTTTATTTGAGATTTTATTGCTTCTTAATATTGGCCAGTACTCCAATTATCTTTTCCCTTAGGAACTGTTTTATTGCATCTCATAGATTCTTGTAGCTTATGTCATCATTTTCATTGTTTCTAGTTATTTTTTAACTTCAGCTTTAATTTTCTTTTTTTATCCAATAGCTATTAAGCAACATATTCTTTAATCTTTATATATTCACAATTTTTCCTGTTCTTCTTTTTCCTTAGGGTTGATTTCTATTTTTATGGCATTGTGGTCAGAGGAGTTAGTGGGTATAATTTCAATCTTTGTGGTTTTATTGTCAATTGACTTCTGTCTCAAGATATGGTCTAATCTTCAAGATGTTCCATGTACACTTAGAAAAAAATGTGTATGCAGCAGTTTTTTGTTTTGTTTTTTAAAGATTTATTTATTTATTTATACAAGCACTGGGTACAGACAGAAGCGCAGGAGGGTGAGAGAATTCACCAGAGTCTGAGTGGAGAGCAGAACAGGCAGACGGACGAAGTAGACTGCTGAGGGGAGCAGTATGCAGCAGTTTTTGGTGAAGTGTTCTATAGACATCTCTCAGACCTATTTGGTACAGCTCCTCATTTAGAGGTGTTTCCTTATTTATATATTGTCCTGTTGATCTATCCCTTGTTGTAACTGGGTATTAAGGGACACTAATGTTATTGTGCTGTTATCAATATCTTTCTTAAGTCTGGGATTCCCACCCTACATGGGCAGTCACCTGTCACAATTCAGGACATAGAATTGAAACTCACACAAGTGAATAACTGAATGGTGCACTAGATGGAGTTACTTAGGATTTCCTTCCCCACATTAGCATCTAGTGTCAAAGCCATATTTTCTCTATCAATAACCATTTCTGTGTTCTTGAGCTAATCTCTTGAACTCTAAAAGTTTATTCTGAGAACTAATATTTAGCTTTAAAGTTCTTTGAATAGCTTATGAGTGGTTCCCTGGAAAGTCATTTCTCTGAATGAAAGTTCATTGATCTCATGAAAGCTTGTGTATTTTTTCATTGTTTTTTTCTACCACTTTCCCCTTTGCTTCCTTCCTTAAGGCCTTCCTTTTCTCTTTTTTAGAAACCAGCCCCAAATCTACCACATTATCTCTAGTGAACTTCCATCCTGCAGGTCAAAAGTGAACTATGCTCAGATCTTCTCCGCTTTGCTCTCTTGAGAGATCATCTCTCTGAAGCTCAAACAATGGGGATCAGGCTCCTCTTTACAAAAGCCAGGAGTAGGCTCTTAGAACCTTTTCCCTTGGAAGCATGTGGTCTTGATGGGTGCAAGGAGACTGAGAAGATGACAAAAGCTTTATCCAAGCTGGTGCGGGCTTATCCTTTGGGGAGGAGCTCTCCTTCCCCCTCCGAGCCCATTGCCTTTATCCTGTACACATGTACTTCATTGAGCTAAAGCTGTAGAACAGTGCAGCCTTGATTTATGAGAGCTGTGTTTCTTCCCTGATCCCGGCTGGCACAGTGCTGGAGGCTTTGCTTTCATGTGTCCATGTTAGGGGGCAACTGGCGACCAGCTGTTGGAAACTGGTTTAAGAAAATAATAAAAATTAAAATACTCGTGGACTATCCTGTCATTCTAGGTTTCTGGTACCTGCCATCAACCTTGGTATAAATAAGGGAGTCTTTCCCCTTTGGAATGAGATTTCTCTAGTCAGATAGATTTATATTGTGCTGGAATGATTGGTGGGTACCAAGGGGGTCTCGCCTGAGGGCTAAGTTAATAATTGAGACTGTTAGAATAATAACTCACATGATCCCCACCCCCCTTTATCCCTGAAGGGTCCTCAAGTATTACATGTATAATATACTCCCAAGCCTGGAGCTCCTGCTAAATTCAGCTGCCTCTGGGATGGAAGTTAACACCTGGGAGAGAGTTGTCATGGGGAGAGGCAGAGCCCTGTGAGGCTCCCACCTAGGTGAGGAGCTACCTTGGGAGAGGAGCTGACGGCAAAGTTGTTTGGGTAGAATAGCACCCTCACATTCATGAGCAGTGTTGTAGAGAGGGCAGAAGGAGAAGTTCTCTTTAATACTCATTGACCATGCCTCCCTTGGTGGTGCAGGGGTTTAGTCTTAGCACTGTCAAGCTATCGCCAGCCACTGTGGCATGAGTTCAATCCCCAGCCAGGGAGCTGACCCAACATGGTGCAGCAGACCTCTCCTGCCTTGCCCGCTGCTCCCCTCAGCAGTGTGTTTCAGTAGATCTGCCTGTTCTGCTCCCCACTATGTCCTTAGTGAGTCCTCTCACATCCACACCTCTGGCCTGCATCCCAGTATGCATAAATAAATCAATCTTTTAAAAAAAATACCTGTTAATCTCTGAATGTTCTGGGTTCACAGGTCCCTTGTGAATATCTTGTGTACTAGTTCTGTGACACAGGTCAACCAGCTCTGTGCATTTGACTACTTATTTGTTTATAGCATTATCTCTTCTATGCTTTGAAGAAAGACTTGAAATGGTTTACAATAAAATACACGTAGAACAAGTTAGGTAATATTTTAATGGAAGGTGAAAGTCCTGTAGGTTGAAGAGAAAATAAACAACAAAATCTTAAGCCAGCATTTGTCAACTAAGTTACTCTGGTAATTAGTTCTGCTGGGTGTAAATAGGTATTACTTGAAAACATTGCTCTGTAATCAAACGAATTAAGCAAATGTTGGGTGAAGAAAAGCTAATATATATATATATATATATATATATATATTTTTTTTTTTTTTACTACAAATTCCCTGGGCCCTTTAATTTGCTAAAAAGTACTATAAACTTCCAAGAGAGGGATACCACTATGTGTTTTTTTTCATGGTGTTCTGTAGAACACATTTTGTGAAAAATGGACCTATGCCAAAATGATTTCTGGAAGAGACCAACAATTTAAGCTCCAAACTCTTTAGGAATCAAGGCAAATTGGGCATTTATGATGAAGGAATATTCTAGCTCTTCAGATAAGAATGACATTTATTTTTGAAAATAACATTTAAAGGATCTATTCTATGTATCCTTTTTCAAAGGGTACTGGGTAATGTTATCACAGTGGTTTGTAGAAAAGACAAATATCCTTTCATTATGGATATTTCTTATTTTGACCCATAACATGATATGAAAAATAATGGCGAGTATATAAGCAAAAAATACAAATTCCTACCAAGAATTGCCAGATAAAGTATTGAACACCCAATGAAATTTTATTTCCAGATAAACAGCACCTTTTTTAGTATGAATATGTCAAAAAATTACATTGAATATATTCATACTATAAAATTTCTCATTTGTTAGTTGACATTCAAATTTAACGGGCGTCCTGCATTTTTATTGGCTAAGTCTAGCAACCCTTCTAGAAGGTCAAGTTCCGAGTCATGCCTTTGAATCACACCGCAGCCCCGGCTGCGTAGTCATCTTCATGCCTGGCACTGTCATAGCCCTCTCTCAATTAACCCACACTGATCGGAGAATCCACAGGTTGTCAAGTCTGTCTTCGCCTTTCCCACCACCAAGCTTCAGGAGTCCTAGCTCTTATCTCTGCATTTCCCTGGGAAATGGGCTGGCTGACCCTTTGGAATACTCCCTAGTTGGCACTTAGCCCGTCCCTGAAGCCAATGGTCAGCCTAACGAAGGAACATTTATTTGGCTGTCATGAGCCAGCAAGGATTTTTGCCTCCTATGCAAGCCCCCTAGTATTTATCACACCATCTCTGTACTTGCAGTATATTATTAGCCTTTTATGCCTTCTCTGTCACCTGTTGAAATGAGAACGCAAGGTCTCTGGGCCTCTGCAGCCCTTTTCCCTTACATTAACTTAAGTCACACCAGATGTGGGCCTTTACTGCTTAGGAAGACTAATTGATTTCACTAGACACAATACTTCCATTGTTTTCTTTTTTTCAGACACAAATAAACAGTGTGGTGAATTTTCTCTTCCTTCTTCTTCTCTCCTCTGGCCAAGAGAGTTGAAGGTTATTTAATGAAAAGCATCCAGAAAGTGTCACCCAAAAATCCATGGATGAAGTGCATCTACTGCTGAAGAAAAAAGAAAAGAAATGAGGAGGATAAGGGTTGCAGGGAAGAGGGAAGGAAGCCTCTCAGGGACCGGCAGTAACTCTGATGGATGGCTGGTGTGTATAAGACATTATTATTTGTTATGTGAATGTAGGGAGATGGCAGCGAGTTGAGCAATACACCTGCTGGGCTCCAAGAAGCCAAAACAGCTGCACACATTGATTTAGAAGCTTGCTACTTGGGGCTCCAGGAACGAATCAAGCGACAGCTCATAAAAAAGGAGGGTTTTATGATTCCCCCCTCCCTTTCTGTAAGCAAACGGCCACATCATATGTTTTCCTAACGCAGTCATAACTCAAAATTAAATCCCAACCCAAGGTGTCAGCCTGGTGCCATGTCAGAATTGTAATGGCTTGTTTTAAAGGTCGCCATGGAGATGGTGGAGCAAGGGTGGGGATAGGTCTGGGAGGTGGGAGAGGGTAAGTAGCGAGTGGTCTTTGCCTCAGTGTGTAGGCACTTAAGAACAATTAGCTATAGGGTTTTGCTTTGTTAAAAAAATTTGCTAACTAGCAAGGTTTAATTGGTAATTTTATGCTAATTACAAACTGAAATTCACGATGTTACAAGGCGCTAGGGAGAGAGCCTGTCAAAGTGAGTAGCCTGGTGCAGGGGAGGGGATATGTGCTTCCAAGGTCATGCTCCCCACTGGGTGCTGGTTATACAAAATGGAATGGAGTCAAATGCTTTAGGTAAATGTTGAATGAAAGTGCCTTCAAAAGGCCTGTCAAGTTTCTCCAAAGCTACAGCCTGACTACACATGGCCAAGGTGCTTATAAGCCCCAGTGGCCTCCAGGCAGTTTTCACCCCAAAGATAAGGACATGTAGGAAGGGCATCAGGCAAGCTCTTCTGTAGGATTTGATGGCATCCTGGATTTCATTCATCTTAACTAGTTATTGGGCCTTCGAATGTCATGTCATGAATTTCCATAGATAAATGAATGAATTTGTGAATGAAGAACACTGATTAGTGCCTCATCGATAATCGTGCTCTATCAGTCTAAACTCAGTAAGAGAAAAAGGCAGTGCTACTCTGCCAAAGCCCAAGATGGCATAATCCCAAGATCCAGTCGTGTGTGGAGTCTCTCACCTTGACCTTCTGCTTGAAGAGACATCCTCTGTCCACCTGCTCTCTGCCATGACTCAGAAGGCAAGCGATCCCCAGCCTGCATTCTCTCCGGGACTCTGCGCCTCTGGCTGTCTACAGAACACACTGCACTTACATTTCACATGCCTCTTCCCCTGTGTCCCTCAAGTCCATAACTTCCTTCTCACCTCTACTGCCATTTCCTTTCCGGGCCCTATTACCTCGCGCCTCAGCTGCGAGCTTTCCTTCATGTTCCATCTCTTTCCCTCTGGCCTCCAAGCTCTCCTTCCATCCAGCAGGTGTAACACACACAGCCCCTTGCTGCCAGGGTAAATTCCCCCAATTACGACATGTTTCCCAAAGCTCCTGTCACCCCCTTATTTATTTCCCATAGAATAAAATTCACATCAAGTCATGGGGCATTCAGGGAAAAATCTTGTCTTCCTAACTGCATTTCCCACTGGTAAACGACAAATGTTTTGTGTTAGCAAAAATAACATTAAATATCAATAAAATAATATTAAATCTTAATAAAATATTAATCAAAAGAAAGCATCCATCACAGTGTTGGGCATTTTACTTGCATATTTTTTTCTTGCTAGTCTTAGGGTATTCCTGTAAGGTAGGGATTGTTATTATTTTATCAGATGATGAAACAGAAGCTTGTATCATGCCCAAATTAACAAACATAGGAGCTGGAATTTGGCCAAGACAGATCCTGACCCTACAGTTTCTTAGAAACTGTCCCCTCCTGCTATTTAGAAGGCAGAGATTTACAAAGCAAACTTCTATTATCAGGACAAATCCTCAGCTATTTAGAGCTATTAGTGAAGGGTTACACAATCTTTCTAGTGAAACCAACACACAGAGACAAGACCCTTGAAGAAATAACGTCATCACTGTAGGTTCATTTATGTAATAAAGTCCCCAAGCAAGGGGCCAGTTAGCCACCATGTTTTGAACATATGACCCATGTAGAGGCATGACCTAGTCATGAAACTGAAATAGGAGACCCGCCCCGCTGGGGGCTCTAGCGCTTGACCCAGCGCACTGCTAGGGCCATGCAAACAGCAGCAGGTGGCGCGTGTTTCACTGCCTCACCCAGTGGCTTCATTGAGGCTGGGGCTGCAGGTAGAGGCCAGCCTTGGGGATCTGGTGCCTGGAGCTTGCAAAGGACCAGGTGGGAGCCGTGAGCTGATTGGTCCAATCAGGCTGGTGGGCGGGACTGGGAAAGAGACAGCTGGGCAGAGCCAACTTGGGGTTTGCTGGGACTGGGCTCCTGGGCTCCTGCACAATCTGAGACTTGCCCGGCTTGGGCTTGCTCAGGCCACTCTGAACTTGCTCTGACTTGCCTGTTAGGACTCACTGGACTCACTCGCTTGGACTGGACACTTGCTCTCTTGGACTGATGCCCTCAGATGTGTCCAGCAACTACCCCTGAAGAAAGAAGAGAAGCTGAAAAGCGTAGCAGAGAAGCCAAAAAGCTTCACTGAGGCTGGGCTGACTGTCGGCACCTGTGGCTGCCTCTGACCCTGCCCGAAAGGAGCACCAGGCCTGGGCCGGTGTCTCAAAGAGCTGTTTGTTGTTGGGATGGGCTGGACACTCAAAGAGCTGTAACGCTGCTGACCAGGTAACTGGCACTGCTGCCCAGTGCTGCTAACAGGTGTCCAGGTCACCTCTGAGAGCTGTCCATTGTCTGGAGGCCTCACCCCCATTGTTGCCTGGTCCTACATCATGTGCTGTCCACCCCAAACTTCACGCTGTTGCTGGGGCAGCCATGGCATCATCTCAGCGGCCCTGCCTGTGGGTGCCTCCAGTTGTGGTGAGTTGAGTCCTGGCCCTCTGTTTGCTGACTACCCTGAGCTCCAGGCCCTTGTTGACAGGACAGCACCATCTTGGATGAATGGCTTTCTGTTTAGGACTTTGGATGCTGTGGACACTGTCTGGGGTGAGTAACTGGCCGATGGTGGCCTTAACAACTCTTGGATTTCCCCAGTTGTTAAATCAACCCCATTGTTGTTCCCTGAGCCTGAGTGGTCTGCAGTTGTGCATGTGAGTGAAGAACTCAGTGACCTGTCCTCCATAGGGCACTGCCTGCTGGACGGCTCTTGCCCTGCTGGAGCCCCCATACACTCTTTCACTGCGTAATTGAAGTAATGAAATTCTCTTCGCCACAAGTCAGGCTTGGTCTGATGGGCTGTCTGATGCCTGCCCACTGAGGATCCTTTGGGTGGGTTTGCTCTGCACCTGCAGACATCTTGTGCTCTGCTATACCCATGTTTCCCTTTTCCCAGGATTCCCTCCATTTTACAACAGAAACTCCCTTACACTAAAATTTTGGGAAGAAACAGAATTAAACTCTGACCACTGAATTGCACTCCCTTTGCCCCATTTCTGTGATTAACCAGCAACTGACTCCAACTGCTTTCCTGGGAACTTGAAAGTTGAATTATTTTATATCTTAATAAAATTCTCTGAGTCCCTGTGAGGCTGAAGGGACATCAGAAACAAACCTACTGATTGCTGGAGAGAACACCCTGCTGGGAAAGCTGAACACCTTGACCCCTGTTGCCTAGACTACTGCCTTCTGGCTGAGCCAGAGGCAGAGATGATTAACACAGTCATTAAAACCAGTTATGCAAATTTCACAAGGTGGAGAACCACAGGTCAGGGGTGGGGGTGGGCAGAGAGGACTAACAGTGTTTTGTTTTTTTTTCAAGATTTATTTATTTATGTATACAAGAATTGGGGTACAGGCCAGAGATGCTGGAGGTGAGAGGATTCACCAGAGATAGAGTGGGGAACAGAACAGGCAGACTGACTGAAATACACTGCTGCGGGGAGCAGCAGTGGGGCAAGACAGGAGAGGTCTGCTGTGCCCTGTGGGTCAGCTCCCAGGCCCTCAGGGGATCAAACTAGCCGAGCAGAGGCTGCAGATAGCTTCTTAGTGCTGTGCTTAACCCCTGTGCCACCAGGGAGGCCCAGGACTAACAGTCTTTACAGTAAGCCAATTAAACTCCTACCTGGGAAATTCCACCTATGGACAGTATAGAAAATGCAGCCTGTGCTTTAGAAAATGCACCCCTGTCCTTTAGAAAATGTAGCCTGTGCTTCCCTGCACCTATCCTGGTGTCTGTGCCCGGTTGTAGAATTCATTCCCCAAGGGATCCAAGAACTGCCCACAGGGACCCACATGACCTTCATTGCTGGCACAACAGCTATGGCCAGTGCCTACTCAATAAACAGCTAATTGATAGCGTGAGGAAGTCTGCAGTGAACTATACTAGGGTCACCTTTTATACCTTATTTATCCTCTTGGTATTAAAACTTAATTTAGTACCGCTTCACTTTTTTAAAATAGTCATCCTTTAGCTTTCTTTGAGCTAAGATTTGACACCCTTGAAACTCTTTAGGATGCTCTCCTTTTCCCTCAGACTCCCTGGAATTGTTGAGCAGGTGAGCAGGAAAGCTCTGGCTGTAATGGTAGAGAAGATAACATCAGACTTGGCCACTGCACTAGGCAATTCAACAATATCTCCCTTCCAGTGGTAATGTTGCAAGATGGCGGACCATCCCCAGCTTCTGCTGCTGGTCTTCAGTGTCTCTGTTCAATGCTTTCACTAGAGGGGTCTCCTTAGACTCTGCTCCATGCCTGAAACAGCCCAAGCCCTTCCCAGGTTAACGTCCTTCATCTATCTATACTACCTTGGTTACTGGCCTGTGGGTAAACAATCATACTTAGATTGTAATGACTTACAAGGTGCTACTTCTCCAAGATGCCAAGAATTATTTTTAAGGTGTGTCTGTCTTTGAACCTAAAGCCATAGATTTCTAACTGCTTGACATTGCAGGGTTTAAGGGGGGAGGGCAGTCATGGGGTTGTGCGTGCAGCAGGAGGGCATCCCTGCATCCTGGAATCCAATGCCTTTGCCTTGTGAAGGGTTAGCTCTGATGTGAGCATCTATTGCTGGGGACCACCATGAATATATCGTACAGATGAGTTACCAGAACCAAAAGACTTAGTACAAACATTTTGGCAACTATTAAACACTTCCCCAAGAGAAAAATAGCAGCTTCTATTAATAGCACATAGTGGGAATTCTAATTTTTGAAATAGATTGTTGAGAATTTTAATTTTACAGGTGATAAAAGAGGGAAAGCGTATCTCAGGGAAGATGTGGAGGAAGGATTCTGGATTTGCGCAGTCATAAGTAAAGGGGAGAGTTTGTCAAACCCCTCATCGTAAAATATCTCATCATATTCAATCTGTGGGGATGGTTATGTTCCTAGATGAGATTGACATGCTATAAAAATTTAAAAAAATAACCGAGTTTGTTTACCAAAGATTAGTATAAAAATTAGTTGTCAGATTGCTGAGAGATGTGTCTGAAAAAGGGTAAATTTTGTTAAAATAGCTTTTCTATTTTGTATGGGGTGTTGCCAGAAAACTGATTCCAAGAGGGTAAATATATATTGCGTAGCAATCAAAAAAGCAAGGGACACTGGAGTCTGGAGGAAAAAAAAAAAAACAACATTGGAGATGATTACAGAGGCAGCATGGTGACGTATTCCAAAGACAGATTTCTTCTAGTTGACTCCCTACCTTTGTTAAATGAATCATTGGGGCATTAAAACTTCAAGTTAATTTAAGTAGATCACATATGTGTATCCTGAAGTACACATCATTTAATTCTGAGAACTTAATTCTGCTATCTTAGCTCAGTCTCTGGGCACAGATGAATATCTGTCTAATTTGTTGTGTGACAAAGTGATCTATTGGGTCTTTCTGTGTTGTGGTTTCTTCAATTATGAAATATGAATATGATCATAGAAATTTCCAAGTAATTGATAAAAAGAATTTGACAGCATTTTGCACATATAAATGCCAAATGCTACATAAGAGAGCTGTATTTCTAGGAAAATGTTATCAAGTGTTTTCTTTATGAAGATTGAATTTTCCCACAGGATGTTCCTAAAATTAATCTGCTATATGAATAAATTATTAAACCATATGACTGCATGGGCACTATGATAACTGCCAGATTAAGTGAATTGATGAGGTGTGTGTGTTTTTTTTTTTTTACATTATGTCTGTGACTCCCTCCGATTGCAAGCACTTTATTATTCTGCATTTTTAATGACCTATATCCCATAGGGACATTTTCAAAGAATTCTATCATGTCTTAAAGCCTTATCTGACATTAATAATAAAATTAAGGCTGTAGTTATATAGGTCTAACCCAAGGATTTTCTTTATTTTTATTGTATTATTTTTTAAAGAGGTAACCTTGCTTTACAGCATTCTATATGCTTTAGGGTATAGGTTCACACCTCCTTGAATGTATGTAACCATACCACAGTCACTACCAAAGCATCCATAATTCTCCACCATAGTTCATTGGGCCTGTACCCCCATTTGTTTCCCTTCCCCCTCTAATAGTCTTAATTCTACTATCACATTTCTAGAGTTTGTTTTGCTTCTTTATATTCTACTTAACAGTGATGTCATCTTGTATTTTTCCTTCTCCTTCTGACCTTTTACTTAGCACAACCCCCTCCAGTTCCTTCCATGTTGTCATAAGTGGTAAGAGTTTATCTTATCTTTTTTTTTATAGCAGAGTAGTATTTGCAAGCACTTGCTTGTGTGTGAGTGTGTGTGTGTGTGAGTGTGAGTGAGAGAGAGAGAGAGAGAGATAATCCACTCATCTGTCATTGGGCACTTAGTTTATTTCCATAACTTAAGTATTATAATAGTGCTTTAATGAAGATGGGAGTACATATCTACCTCCAAGAACAGTTATTCTTCCAGACTTCAAACTATATTATAGATGGTAATCAAACACTATAGCATTGGACTAAAAAATAGAGACTAGTGGAATCAAATTAAAAGTTCAAAAATAAGGCCACAGTAATGGAGAGTTAGTTTTTCCTCCTGGGAAAGTTCTTGGGTTTTGTTTCTTTCTGTGAACCCTATTAATGCAAATTTGGTCCTCTTGCTGTTCTACAATGTTGTGTGAGGCAACACCATACTGTCAAAGAAATGGGAGTCCTGGAGCAAGCTGCAATGGCAAGATGCTGCTGAGAAGCATATAAGTGAAGCCATCTGATATTTCTCTTTTTTCTTATGACTTATTTTGCTTAGCATAACCCCTTCTAGCTCCATGCATGTTGCTGCAAATGGCATGAGTTTGCTTTTATTACTGAGTAGTATTCCATTGTGTAGATATCCCACAACTTTTTAAACTCAGTCAAGTCTTGCTTACATTTTCCTAACAATTGAAAAAGCAGTCAAACGTTAAATTTGGTTGTAGAACATTCTACTCTATCGGTCTACACTTTGCTATCAGTATAAGAGAAATTTGTCTATTATACCACTTCATCTTTTGGAACTTGAATGGTGTGTGTGTGTTTTTGTAAAAGTGGGAAGGGCCATAACAAATGAACCAAGAAAGTGAGAGAATAAAAATAAAGAAAGAGCATTCAATGGAGAAAGTGCCTAAAGACAGATGCCTCATACTACATGCCTGTAAATTTGATTGCATATGTGTAAAGTTGTCCATTATACACTTAAGCTTTGTCAGTCACTCAGCATGTGTTTAGCGGGAGCATGCTGTGAGACTCACACCATTCTAGAGGTTAGGAAGTTGACCTCAGGGACAAGCTTTGCACTGGATATAATCCTATCAGTGACCTGACACAGCCTTTTTGGACTAAGATTCTAGGATGAAAAAAAAAAAAAAAAAAAAAAGAAAGGTGAGCAAGAAGAGCCAGAAGGCCCCCACAAGCAACTTCAGTTGATTGAAACCATCCCCTCTCCCATGAAACACTCATTTTGACTTTACTGTCGGGAGATAAAACATCACTCTATTCCCCCCTCCATGTGGAGATGTTTTATAGATAATGCTGCTTGTACCAGAGACCCTTCTCTGCAAGATGGAGCCTCTCCCTGTTCCGAATCTCAGTGGTTCATCAGGCTGAGCAGAGTAGGGCAAGAAAGAAGGTGTGGTCAGAGGCTGCTGGATGTTACTTCCACTGAAGAAAGTAAGGGTTGTTAGGTGAAAACCAGGAGATCGTTCTGATTCTGTATCAGAGCCTAAGGCTCTCGACTCCAAAACGGGAATGAATGACCTGCCTCTCAACAGGAAGGCAAGTACTGAAGTGAAATCTACTTATCTACCAAGTGGAGACCTCGTCCTTTGCATGAAGTTCCTAGTTTATTTATTACTATTACTGTTATCATTATTAAAATGAATGACATTTGATCTATCCCACATGGCAAATACTGTACTAGGCAACTGACATATATGAATTTATTTAATTTATTTTTGAGGTAACATTGGTTTATTACTCTGTATATGATTCAGATGTATTGGATCACACCCCTTCAGAAGTATGCTCTTATTTAATACACATAAGTCATTTTTTAAAAAGATTTAGTTATTTATGCATATAAGAGCTGGGGTACAGGCCAGAGATGTGGGGGTGAGAGGATTCACCAGAGACAGAGTGGGGAACAGAACAGGCAGACTGACTGAAATACACTGCTGAGGGGAGCAACGGGCGAGACAAGAGAGGTTTGCTTCGCCATGTGTGTTTCTCTCTGGCCAGGGATCGAACTTGTGCTGCAGAGGCTGCGGATTGCTTCATAGTGCGGTACTTAACCCCTTGTGCCACCAGAGAGGCCCACATAAGTCATTTATATGGGTAATATTATTCCTGCTTTGCAGATTAATGCACTAAGGTTGCAAAATTCTATTCAATGCAAAAGTCCGTGGGCTTCATTACAAGGTGATCATAGAATTAAAGAATATGAGGTATTTGAAGAAAACTCATAAATCATCTAGTCTGGCTTTCCATGTAATCCAGGACTTCTTTCAGCCCTGATCAATGTTTAATCAGTGTTGTGTGAATGTATGTCAGGGCGGTGGGTGGTGAACTAGGGAAACTCTGTATCCAAAGTCACCGGGGCTTTGATTTCCCTCACTGACCTAATAGCTATTCAGTACCATGTTCTTTACGATCTTCATATTTAAGGTTTTCCTGGCCACTTTTTTGGTTTGGTTTCTGGTTTCATGCCATCGTAATCAGAGAAGATACTTGATGTGATTCCAGTATTCATGAATTTATTGATATCTGCTTTGTGAACCATCAGGTGGTCTTTCCTAGAAAATGTTTCATGAGCATTTGGGGAAAAAGTGTATATTCAATTATAATGTTGTATTAGCTCATCTGGTCTAATTCTTTAATTAAAACTGTTATTTCCTTGTTGATTGTCTTTATTGTTATCTGTCCATTGACGTATGTGGGGAGTTGAGGTCCTTTACTTCTATTGTGTTGCTGTCCACATCAGTGAGTTAGGTTTGTTAATACTTGCTTTATACAGTTTGGTGATCCTTCATTTGGCACATGTATATTAATGAGCATTTTGTTCTCCTGATCTATTGATCCCTTAATCATCATATAATGCCCATCCTTGTATCTTCTTACCATTTTACCTGGAAAATTTTTATCTGATATAAATCCTTTTTAGGGTCCCATTTGCTTGTTCGGAATTGTTTGCCAACGTTTTACACTGAGCCTGTGCTTATATTTTGAGATCAGATGAGTTTTCTGGAGGCAACAGAAATTTGGATTTTGTGTTCTGATCCAACCAATCATCTTTTGATGGGTGAATTCAACTCATTCTGGGTGATTATTGACATATGAGGATTGGCTGTGGTCATTTTGTCTCAGTGTGTGCCTCAAAGAGTTTCTGCTCCCCACTCCCTTGGCTGAGCTGGCTGCCTGCCATTTGTGTCCCCCACCCCAGACTATTGTCTCCAAATGTTTTCCTCTACTTACTTCTTGTTCAATGAAGCATAACGCTCCTCTGCTCAGTCTGTGTTGGTATCTGATGCTCAAGAGGTGTTTCATTTTCACCCCAGCCACAGCACACTCTCTTTGTGATTTCCCTCTGGTTGGCTGTTAGATATTCCTCTTGGAAGTGAAGCAAGGAAACTTCTCTGTTGCCATATGCTGATGTCATCAATAAAACTTAATTTTCTTCTCATCTCTGTGGGTGTTCTAGAAGTCTTTTCCCCTTAAAGTTGAATTTGAAATTTTCAATCTTTAGTCTTGATTGGACTGACAGCTCTTGTCTATGAAGAAGGTCTTGGTCTATACCAGTGTGGTTATTGGTGTACCATGCTAGCTATTAAGAATACGGTGTGGGTTTGTCCCTCCATCTGTTTGACTTTCAGGAAGTTATTTTGTCTCTGTGACTTCTGGTGTTCTCATTTGTAAATTAGAGATAATAATAATTACCATAAAGGATGGTTTTGAGGATTAATTTAGAAACTGCTTGTAGAAAGCTTGAAATAGACATGGTAAATAGTTAGTACTGAAAAAATTTATTTGGAAATTATTTCATATATATCTTTTATATTCCAGTCAGTGCTTATTATAACACCTGTTTTCTTGGAGGTACTCAAATAAATGTGTTGAATTAAAATGTTACCGATACAGAACCAGAAGTCTATGTATACAGAGTACTTCTTTTTTACTAGCCTGTTAATGATATTTCTAAGTATTTCTCAGAGTCATCCCTTGTGCTTCAACTCCACCCTAATTCTGGCTTTTATAATCTCTTGCATAAACTATTGCAATAACATATAAGTCATCTTCTTGGCTCCAGACTCCCACACCAGTTTACCCTACATATTGTTACAAGCTTTGCTTTCCTAAATACAATCCCATTCACGTAATTCCACTTCTTAGAACCTTCAGGGGCGTCATATTTCCAAAGAATTAAGCCCAAATTCTTTAGTGTGGTGCTCAGACTATCCCTCTGGGATCAAGAATGATTTTCCATCTTCAGAGGCCTGTCCTGTAGCTGTCCTCTAGCTGGCTTGCTATTCGCTGACATATATAAATTCTTAAGTCTTTATGCTTTTGTTCAGATAATTTCTCATTCAAGAAATGTACTCCCCCCATCAGCCAATTAAAATTTATCTAAGTTTCAGTTAAAATGCTACCCCCTCCGTGATGTCCTCTCAACACTGAAATATGAAAACCAAACCAAACCAAAGAACACTCTCTCCCTTTATTTCATTGCTGCCATGTATTGGATTCCTATCTTTCATATGGCACTTCCCCTGTTACCTGTGTTCATATCACATCTCAGACCAAAAAAAAAAAAAAAAAAAAAAAAAAGGAAACACACCTCCTTATAATGGTAAAAATAGTTGTAGGTCCTTTGAGTTATTAAGAACACACTTTTAAGAATCTGTCAGACTTACATCAAGTCCCAGTTAGCTGTATGGTCTTAAAATTTTTTTAACACCATTGATCCTCAATATCCTTATCTATAAAATAGGAAATCATTGTACTGTTATGAAGAGTACACTAAATTAAAACTTTTGGTTCAGAAGGAGCATGATATACAGTGCTATTGCTACTAGTGTGGAAGGCACAGCCAGTATGAGACTTGGAATTATACAGACTCAGGTCCAATGCCATTTTAATTATCGTGTAATGTGTTTATAATCATGTATTATGTTTTTATTATAATTGTATCACCTTCGTCTTTAGGCAAACCATTTAGCCTCTGTTTCGTCATTGGTATTAATAATAGATATTAATTATGGGACTTACTTTTGTTGGAGTGAGAAAATGACAGCAAATCCTTCATAAGTACTTACGAATGAGAAATTGTTTTAAATGCCTTACCTGTGACAATTCATTTCATTCCCAAATGAAATTTATAAGATGGATGTTACCACTATCCCCTTTCTATAGGTTAGAGAACTGAAACAGGGGTTAAGTAACTTGCTCGAAAGCAAACCCTAAAGAAATTGTAGTATTGTTTAAACTCCACAGTCTAGATTCAGGGTCTAAGCTCTCATAACACAGGGAATGAAATTGAGTGCCTGGCATGTGGAAAGTTTTTAATGCTTGTTGTAATAAATGTTAAGTGCCTCCTTCTCCCCTTCCCTGTGTCAGGAGAGAAACCATGTTTTACTTAACTATGCAGCTTTGAATTGAACTGTTCTCAAAAGCCAATTGTATATCTTCCTAATTCCACATCAGTAATGGCACTTCGGTAGCTTGAAATGGATTATGAGAAAGTATTTATTTCAATGGAATAGGTCAATGCCAAAATGAGTCCTGGATTTCACAATTAAATCAATAAATTGCTTTTGGGGGGTTCAATTTGGGTTTCCACTATTTGAAATCCAAAGAACCTAGGAAATCTGATACTTTAGCTACTTCAGATATTTGGGGGAGACTGAAGCTGCTGGGGGGGGGTGGTTAGGGAAATGCAATAACACAATATCCAAAAGCTCATTACCTAGGGAGACAGCAGTATTGTGATAACCCCTAGGTCTTCTATTTTGAGAATGGTGTGGCATTTCTTTTGTTCCTAAAGTTCTGCTTCACCAAATTATTTACATAAATACTCAGATTTGTTGTTCCGTGTGTTTAGCACACAATCTGAGGTTAAGTTGGAGAGAGCAAAGCTCATGGATTTTTAATGTAAGGATTTAATTATTGGTCACTAGAGGTGTGAAATATTTTACAGGTATGGGTAGTTGATTGTTAAATGGAGGTGACTGCTGCTATTGTTGCTTCTATTATGATTCTAACAGCTAGACAAGTTGACTTTTTTGTCAAAGAATGCTGCAACAAAACAATCTAAAACAAAACAAAGAACTTCTTTTGTTTGCAGATGGCAATGTGGGTGGTCATAAGGACCCATAAGATTTTGTTTAATTTGTTAGACTCCACTTTATAAAAGTTTGTTTGTAATGATGCTTTATACTTTCATTACTTTTTATATTTTTCAAACTCAAAAGATTTTAAAATACATTATTTCTTTTGAGCCTCATAATTCCTCCTGCAAGGAAAGGGCAGTACTGGGAAGGTAAGTGAGCTGTTTAATGTCACAGTCAGGTAATGCCAGAAAGGGAATAATAAGTGACTAGAATGTCAATCATTGATCCTCTTACACTACTCTGAGCTGCTGGTAGGTTTCTCATAGCATTCCTCTGGGTGGGCCTCTTTAGTCCTCCAGGTGTTTGAGAAGCTGATCAAAATAAAAAGCAAATTTACAAAAGAAAAAAACACACAATTTTATTCTCTTGCACATTTGAATCTGCAATAAAATGCATAAAAATGAACCAGAACTGGAAGGAGAAATGTCAGTTTCAATAGCACACATACCCAGTTATTCACATAGTACAATGATTTATTTCATTGTTTCTATGGATGAAATTAAAATAAGATCACCCAGGAATGTTTAACTTGGTGTTTTAGAAAATTAGATGATTTTTACTTAAACATCTCAAGCCAAATTGAAAGATGATCACATGTCACTTGTCGCTATGTGTCCTACTACCAGGACAGCCTTCTTTTAAAAAATATTTATTGAAAACTGAATACATGCGAGGCACTAGGCCCCATGCTGAGAAGAACTGAGAGGTGAATCTGATGGAAAGTTTCTGCTTATAATTAGCTAAGATATAGCCATAAACATATGGCTTCAAAATGAGTGACACCAAGAAGTTTAGGTTTTGATTGCTTTGATTATGAATCAGAATAATATGACTTTTCTGTGTGTTATTGTTGTTTAGTGTTGCTCAGTGAATTTAAATTATCTTAATTCTGCCTTGAAGGTTCTTATTTCCAGTTCTTCAATTATCTGATTAACATGGAGGTTATCTATGTTGGCCTTTCTTCATCCCAGACTAAATTCATTATTTGGGAAATAATTGTTTCCCAACAATCACTGGATATAGAAGTGAAGAACTGGAACATGAAATCAGAAGAGATTTCAGCCCACAGACATGCAAGTCAATAATTTTTAGTTCTGTTGTGTGCAAGGTCACTCAGAAAGGGTAGCAGGGGCATGGGGGTGGGTGGGGGGAGCATTGGTGCTAGGGTACTGGGACAACAGCTGACAACCAGGTTCTCATTAAAATGGCATTAAGTATTTCCAAGGGCACTGGCAGATATTTTCTCTTAAAAGAATATGAGACAAAAAGGCCCTCAAGATTACAAAATTAAGCAATAATAAGAGGAAGTATAAATGAAATTATTAGGGCAATGTACACTGTATCTGTTGCTCTCACCTTTTTTAACTGGACTAAATACACAAAATAAAACTTGGTCACAGAATGATTGATTTTTAAGTGTGTAGTCAGTGGTATCAAGTACATTCATCACCATCCATTTCCAGAACTCTTTTTATCCTACAAAACTCAAGCTCCATACCCAATAAATCCCCACCCCTCCCACCCCAACTGGCAACCAGCATTCTGTTTCTGATACTGATTTTCTAATGATCTCATGTAAATGATCTCATATAGTATGATGGTTTATTTTACTTAGCATAATGTGCTCAAAGTTCATCCATATTGTAGCGTGGGGGCCTCCCTGGTGGCGCAAGGGGTTAAGATGCAGCACTATGAAGCTACCCACAGCCACTGTAGCACAAGTTTGATCCCCGGCTAGGGAGCTACCCACATGGTGCAGCAGACATTTCCTGTCACACCTACTGCTCCCCTCAGCATTGCTTTTCAGTAGATCTCCCTGTTCTGCTCCCCACTCTGTCTCTGGTGAATCCTCTCACCCTCCACACCTCTGGCTTGTATCCCAGTTCTTGTATGCATAAATAAATAAATCTTAAAAAAATATTGTAGCATGGATCTGAATATCCTTTACCTTTTTTAATGCTGAGTAATACTCCACTGTATGTATATCCCATGTCTGGTTTATCCATTCCTGTATTATGGGCACTTATGTTGCTTTCATGTTTTACCTCCTTTGAATAATGCTGCTATGCACATAGGTGTATAGACATCTCTTCGAGATCCTGCTTTTAAATTCTTTTGGGTATATACCAGAAGTGGAATTGCTGGATCACAGGATAAATCTTTATAAATTTTTTTGAGGAACCACAATATTGTTTCCCATAGCAGCTGTGCCATTTTACTTTATTACCAACAGAGTATAAAGATTCCAATTTCTCCACATCTTCACTAGTGTGTGCTTTTTTTTTTTTTTGGTGATAGTAACCATTCTAATGGTGTGAAGCGATTTCTCATCATGATTTCTCCCTAATGATTAGTGATGTTGCACATCTTTCCATGTGCTTATTGGCTACTTATATATCTTCTTTGAGAAAATGTCTGTTCAAGTCCGGTGTTCATATTTGAATTGGGTTTTGTTGTAAAGTTTTAGGAGTTCTCTATATTGTGGATATTAATGCTTTATCACATGTCATTTACAAATATTTTATTTTGTGGGTTTCCTTTTCTCTCTGTTTGGAGTGTCCTTTGGGACACAGAAGTTTTTAATTTTTAGGAAGTCCAATTTGTCTATTTTTACTTTTGTTGCTTGTGCCAACCTTTTCAAGTTCATTTAGGTTTTTCAAATTCAATGTTGAAAAATTTTTGTCATATGTTTTCTTCTAAGCATTTTAAAACTTTAGCTCTTTTTTTAGTTAGGCCTTTGACACATTTTGAGTTATTTTTGTACATGATGTGAGGTCTGAACTTATTTTTTATGTCCAGTTTTCCCAGTATTATCTGCTGAAAAACTGTCTTTCCTCTACTGAGTGGTCTTGACACTCTTGTTGAAAATCATTTGACCATAACTGTGGGTGTTTATTTCTGGGCTTTCTATTCTATTGTCCTATATGTCTGTCTTTTTGCCAATGTCATACTGTTTTGGTTGCCATATCTTGTAGCATGCATATTTTGAAACCAGGAGGTTGAATCCTCCAACTTTGTCCTGCTTTATCAAGATTATCTTCACCCTTAGAGTCTCTTATGAATTTTAGGATTTTTTTTTTTTCTGTAAAAAATATCCTTGGTGTTTGGGCAGGGATTGTATTGAATCCCTGTTTGCTTGGGGGTGATACTGACATTTTAACAATATTGTTTTTATTTATTTATTTTTTAAGATTTATTTATTTATGCCTACAAGAACTGGGGCATAGGCCAGAGGTGCAGGGGGTGAGAGGATTCACCAGAGACAAAGTGGGGAACAGAACAAGCAGATTGATTGAAATACACTGCTGAAGGGAGCAGTGGGTGAGTCAGGAGAGGTCTGCTGCACCATGTGGGTAGCTCCCTGGCCAGGGATTGAACTCGTGCTGCATAGGCTGCAGATAGCTTCATAGGTTGCGTCTTAACCTCCTGTGCCACCAGGGAGGCCCATTAACAATATTGTTTTTAAATCCACGAACATGAGATGTCTTTGAGTCAACTTACGTCTTGTTTAACTTGTTTTCAGAAATGTTTTTGTAATTCTCTTTGAAGTCTTTTTCCTACTTGACTAAATTAATTGTGAAGTATTTATTCTTTGTGGTGCTATTAGAAATTAGTTTTTCTCTTAACTCCTTATTAGATTATTTATTGTTATTGTGTAGAAAAGCAACCGAAGGGCCTCCCTGATGGCGCAAGCAGTTGAGCGCTGCACCGTGAAGCTGTCTGCAGCCTCTGCAGTGCGGGTTTGATCCCTGCCAGCCGGTGAGAATCCCACATGGCGCGGCAGACCTCTCCCCTCAGCAGTGTATTTCGTCAGTCTGCCTGTTCTGTTCCCCGCTCTGTCTCTGGTGAAATCCTCTCACCCTCTTGCATATCCGGCCTGCACCCTGGTTCTTGTATAAATAAATAAATCTTAAAAAAAAAAAAAAAGCAACTGAAAAACTTTAGGTTTAGCTTGTTCTCCTTTTACTAGCAAAATTGTAAAGTTAGGTCCTTCATTTGACATCTTTCCTGTATTTTAATGTTTGTTTATATGCAGAAATTTCCTTCTTAATACTATCTTCACTGAGTTCCATTAGTTTGGATGTTATAGTTTCATTCCTTTATCTCTAAGTATTTTCCAATTTATCATGTGATTTCTTTTTTTGATTCATTGGTTAACTTTCATAATGTTGTGACTCTCCAGCTTTAGGTCTGTTTTTTTAATTTCTAACCCCACCCCATTGGGGCCTGAGAAGATACTTTGCCTGATATTTATAAATTTAAATCTATTGAAACTTAATTTGTAGCCTGTGTATAGCCTATCTTAGAGAATATCCCATGTGCTGTTGGGAAGAATGTGCATGCTCTTGTCACTGGAAAGAGTGTTCAGTATATGTCTTAGATCGATTTGGCTTATTGTGTTTAACTACTGATTGCTTACTTTATGTCTAGAGGTTATCTTCATTATTGCGAGTGTAAAATGGAGGTCTCCAAATTATTCTATTTCTCCCTTCATTTATATTAATTTTTGCATCATATGTTTTGAGGGTCTGTCATTAGGTCTGTAAATAATTATTATATCTTCTTGCTTTTATTATTACATAATGGTTTTCTATGTCTCTTGTAAACTTTTTTGATGAAATCTGTTTTGTCTGATATTAATATAACCACTCTTATTCTCTTTCGGTTATTATTTCATGCTTCACATCAACCCATTTGTGTCTTTCAATCTAAAGTGAATTTCTTACAGACGAGATGTATATGGATCATTTTTTAAATCCATTCTGCCAATCTCTGTCATTTGATAGGCTGATTTTTTTCTGGTTATATTTAAAGTAATGACTGAAAAAGGGGGACTTCTTCTGTTTTGCTATTTGCTTTCCATATGCTTTATAGTTGTTTTGTTCCTCATTTCCTGCATTGCTGCCATGTATTTAGTGGATTTTTTTTTTCTGTAGTGAAACATTTTAATTACCTTCTCATTTCTCTTTGTGTATTTTCTTTAGCTATTTCTTTTGTGGTTACCATGGGATTATACTTAATATTCTAAAGTTATAGCACTTTAATTTGAATTTATAATAGCTCAACTTAATCATATATAATTTCTGCTTCAACTCTGTTCTAACCTCATCCAGTTATTGAAGTCACAAAACTACATTTGTATACATCGTGTGCCAAAAATATGCTAATACATTTTTTCATATAAAGCATAAGTGTTTTTCTTTTGGCAGTTTAATTATAAAACGTGTTGTGAGTGTCTTTGAGTTCATCTGCCTTCAAGTTTTTTTTTTTAGTATTCTTGGATGTTTATATTCACATCTTTCATCAAACTTGGGAAGGTTTTCACTATGATTTTTTCAAACAAGCTGTTTCTTTTCTCCTGGGATTCCCACCGTGTGTGCTGATTCATTTAATGGTATTCCACAAATTCCTTAGTCTTTGTTCAGTTCATTTGTCTTCATCTTTCTTCTTTTTCCCCTCAGACTTAATCATTTTAATTATCCTTAAAATTAATTTTCCTTTAAGCTCACAGGTTATTCTACCTGTTTAAATTTGCTTTTCAATCTCTCTAGTGTTTTGTTTCACTTCAGTTATTGTATATTTACTTCTACAATTCATTTTTAGGTTTTATAACTCTTTATGTATACTTCCATTTTGCCCATCCATCATTTTCTTGACTTCTTCATGCTTTCCTTTAGTTCTCTGACACTATTTAATCTTTCTCTGGGACAATTTCTATTGGTTTATTTTATTCTCTTGAATGGAACGTACTGTCCTGTTTTTTTTTGGATTCCTTTTAGATTTTTTTTGAAAACTATAAATTTGAATGGAATACTGTGTCAACTCTGGAAATGAGATTCTTTCTCCCTTTCCCTGGCTCACTGTTTTTGTTTTGTTTAGCCCTTTTTAAATGTTTAATTGTTATATATTGTCTCCATGCTGAGGAAGAGCCTGTGGTTAAAGTTTTCTTAGGATTTTTCTGAGTCTGTGGCTTTCGTTGGGTATGTACAGTGAGGGAAATTCTAATTTTTCTTATGCATGCAGGTTTTTTTTGTAAGGTCTCCATGTTGGACTTCCTAATGGTAAAAAATACAAGTAAAAAGAGGAGTGGAAAAAATATAAAAGCCCTTTTAACTCTCTGGAAAGAGCTTTAGCTAGAGAGGGACCTATAGCAACTGGGGGAGTACAGAATAGTTGTGTGCATCTCCATGATCAGAAGCAGCAATCAAGATACAAATTTCCAATATTTGGAGAAAAGGGGTATTATCAATCTAGGTTTCTGCAGCCTGCTCTAAGAACATGTGCATAGCTGTCTGTATTGGATTATGGGATGGGGGATTGATGATATACAGCCTCTTCTGAGCTAGACCTGAAAGTGCTAGAAATTAACTACAATTTACTGTCAACATCTTCCACCTGAAAATTGAAAGCCTTTGATAGACTCCAGATTTCAAAACAGTTATATCAGGCAGATTCTGCTAGGATAATAGTTGTCTAGGTGAGGAGATAGATTCCTGGTGCTTTCTCCTCAGTTATTTTCCCGTAATTCCCCTCCTCTGTTGCCCTTTTTAAAGAGGATAATTTATTTAGCAGGATCTGTTGAATTGTCTTATCCTTAAACCTAGCAATTCTAGTTTAAGAAATTAATCCTATAGAAAATACTCAGACATATATTCACACACAAAGTTATACATACAAGGAAGCTCTCTGTTGGCATTGTTTGCAGTAATAACAAATTGGATAATCTAAATGCTCATCAATATGAGAGTGATTAAATAATTTACATACACATAGTATCAATTATGTAATTGAATTATATAATTTATAGAATTATATGTAATTTACTTATAGTATATTTTACATTTTTAATAAATTAAAATATAACATATTTAATAAATTAAAAATATAATGTATACTATACTACTATATTAATGAAAAGATTGGGATAGACAAAATTGACTTAGATGGAAAGATTTTAAGTTTTCAAATTGGCTTATAAATAAAATTGTGTAAGAATCTATTTAATATCATTTCACTTGTATATGAGAAATCCACACATATGTAAAGGTAAAGAAAAATATCTGAAAGGATATACAAGTATTTATTAATAATAATTATCTCTGGGATTGGAAGGTGTGGCAAAGAAAATTTTAATTTTTATTATATGTATCTGGGAGTTTGGAGCTCACTATCTATGGATAGTCATTTTCTGTTGATGGATTATTTCCTTTTGTTATTCACTATATTGGGTTTTAAGGTATCAGTTTTTTCTTTCACATGGGTTTAGTCTTAGTCATTTTGCATCTTTAAGGTCACTTTTTTAATTCCTTCAGATTTGGTCCATGCTATCATGGTGACCCTTATCCAGAGGCTATGGTTAATTGTCATATTTTCTCCATCCATTCATTTCTTTAAGCAGTATGTTCTATACCAGCACTATCCAACAAAACTTTCTGCAATGATGGAATTATTTTATAGGAGCACTGTTTGATATAAATCCGTTACCCACATGTGGCTTTTGAGTACTTGAAATATGACTTGTGTGACTGAGGAATTTAATTTTTAATATTATTTCATTTCAACTTAATCGCATGTGTAGTGGCTACCATGCCAGAGTGCATAGTTCTATATACATAATTACTAACTTCTTTCCCTGCTGGTTCACTGCTATGCTAGAGATGATTTGGAAAAGAGAACACTCTGCAGTGCCTGCTTTCATGGGTTAGACCCCAAAGATCCTGTTATATGTCTTTTTTTTTCCCTAAGACAGAAGTGAGGTGGTATTTTTTCAGTGGGGTGTCATCTAATCAAGAGTGAGTGCTTCTGGAACATGAAAATATGGGAAGGCCAGAACACTGATATAAGAGGGTGATACCGGATGGCTTTGTTTTGCCTCATGAATATAAGAATTAGATCAAAGGTACAGGAATTAGAGCTAATTGCTGAAATGCAAAGAAAGTAAATACAAAACATTCGAATGGATACTAAGCCTCATGTTTTATGAACACCACTTCTGTCCCACACATTGTTCTAAACCCTTTAAATGTACTATTTCATTTCATCTTTACAGTAAGCTCATGTGGTAGATATTATACATTCCCCTTAAAGATGAGGAATCAAAATATTATACAAATACTCTAAATCATGACCCCCAAAGCAAGCCATCTACATATGTGTAACTCTGTATCCGGACGTGGGAGATGTTGAAGAGTGTGATCCCAACTCTGTCCCTGCTGTGTAGCTCGTGTAAATAATCTCACCTGTCTGGACAGTTTCTTTATTTGTAAAATACAGGAATTGAATTTAATGGTTTCTAAATTCTCATGTAGTTTTGACAACCTAACTCTGATAATCTAATCGTCCTTAATTTTTTTGCAGGCTTTCACATATCCAATGTTATTGAAAAGACTATGATGCCCTCCCTGCTTTTCTTTTGTTCTGTTTTCCCTCTCTCTCCTTTGTTCTATGAACCACAAAAGGATTTGATTTGGATAGTAATAACATACCCAGATTTTCTCTGTGGGTCAAACATTTAAAAAGGTAGTTTAACATTCTTCTAAAAACGTTAAAGAGACATTTTCTTTTGAAACATATGAACACACACATGATCCCAGTGATACCTTGCCAGTGATGTAAATGGTTATAAATTGCTCTTCTGGAGTGGGAATTCATTGCTTGGAAAACTTGCTGTGAGGATAATGGGCAATCATTCTCTAGGAGAGTTTGGTGTTTTTTTTTTTTTTTTTTTTTTTTTTGTGACAGACACATATGGTGTTGTAAACCAATGTAATTTCAATAAAAATAATTAAAAAAAACTGAAAAGTATACAACAGCACAAAATATGCTATTTGAAGAAATGGTAAAAACTTTTAATTGTGAATATTAAGTAAAATTCTATGAAAAGCTGCTTACATAACAAAGAATATGTGGAAGCAGTGAGTGTCTGGCTTGGAGGAGAGACATCGTATTCATGGATAGGAAGACTTAATAATGTTAAGAAGCTGGTATTCCACAAATCTACCTACAGATTCAATACAATACTGAGCAAAATTTAACAACATTTCTTTTTTGCAGAAATAGAGAAATGCATTCTAAAATTCAGGAATTTCATGGGAACCCTGAACATTCAAAGCAATCTTGAAAAAGAACAATAAACAACAATAAAATACAAGTCTCACATTTCCTGACATTAAAACTTAGTTAGAAAATCACTGCATTAATCAGAACTGTGTGGTAGTAGCATAAAAGACAGCTCAGTGGAGAAGAACAGAAAATCCAGAGTCAAATCATCAAGTAAATAATCAAATGATTGATGTTTGACAAGAGAACTAGAGTCTCTCTTTGATAGGTAGCGTTAGGCCAGTTGGATATCACATACAAAAGAAAACAATTGGACATTTAAGTAAGACTGCATCAAAAATTAACTCAAAATATATTCAGACCTAAACTTAAGACTGCTAGGGAAAACAGCATGACAGTTTCTAAAATTAAATTGAATATAAAACTACCATGTGACCTGGTAATCCAAAATAATTGAAAGCAGAGTCTCAAATTGGTATGTGTGAAACCATGTTCATAGCATCATTATTCGTAATGGCTAAGAGGCAGAAGCTGTGGAAAATGGTGATCTTCAAATGAATGGATAAACAAATGGTATAGATACACAATGAAATATTCAGTCTTTAAAAGGAAAGAAGTCCTGTCAGCAACATGGATGAACCTTGAAAACAATATGCTAGTGAATAAACCAGTTACAAAAGGAAAAGTATGAGTCCATATAGATGCGATATGTATAGTGGTCAAATTAATGGGACAACAGAGTAGAATGGTAATTACCAGTGGCTAAGGGGAGGGAAATCAGAACCTGAACAATTCATCACCAGCAGAACAAGAACCCCATAAAATGAGCAAAAGACTTAAATAGACACTTCTCCAAAGAAGACATTGACATGGTCTACAGGCATATGAGAAAATGCTCAACATCATTAGAAGGGAAATGCAAACCAAATCACAATGAGACACCACCTGTGTGGATGGCTTCTATCGAAAAGACTGGAAACAACAAATGTTGGTGAGGATGTAGAGGAAAAGAAAGACTCATTCTCTGTCAGTGGGAATGTAATTTGATGCAGCCTCAAGGGCAACAATGCAATTCCTCCAAAATAGTAAAATTAGAAATACCCTCGCCCAGTAGTACCCCTGCTAGGTATTTACCCAAAGAAGAGAAAGATCTTAATACAAAAATATTTGTGCACTTGTATGTTTGTAGCAGCCTTATTCACAATAACCAGTCATGTAACCATACTAAATGCCCATTGACAGTGGATGAGGAAACTGTGGGATATTCATTCAATGAAATACTATTCAGTTATTTAAAAAGATGAAACAGTATCTTTTGGCACAAAATGGATGAATCTTGATGATGATGCTAAGCAGAATGAGCCAGAAAGCAAAGGGCAGTTGCTGGCTCGTCTAATTCATTTGCAGACTATAAATAACCAAAGAATTTAGCACTTAATCTCCCCCAATAATAGCAAGGACTTTGAAAAGTGTAGAATTTGATTTTTTGAATTCAGGAAGGCAGGTTTCAACTGAGGAGGATTATGAGGGGTGGGGGCAGGAATTGTAGCCCTGTGGACAATGCAGAATTAACCCTGAGCAATGTCTCACCTGAAAAATCTGTATCTTGAAGCCAGAGAAAGCAAAGGAGGGCTGAAGGACTGCAGTTCAGGTACTAGATTAATTTAAATGCTATTGTATCTCCAGCAGTTGGTCCTAATTGTCTCTTCTTGAGCACTCAATACCCACATTCACAGTGGCTGGCCCCAGGGACACAGGGCAGCCCACTGTCCCCACGGAAAGGAAATGAAAAATCGGCTGATGCTAAACAGACCTCATTCAGCAACTCAGCCATCTCGGCCCTGGGTCCTGCAGCGTGATTAATGATTTTTCTTTCCCTTTACATTTAAGAGCGACATGCTTTAGAAAGGAGGTTAGAGAAAATATGAAGAAGGGGGATGAGGAAGAGAGTGCAGAGAGGCAAAATGAGAGAAGAAGGGATTCTATGAGAGGAGAAGAAAGAAAAGTCTATCTTAATGTGAAATATTATTTTCTAATATAAAAAATTCCGCCTCAATACTTCATAAAAATAAGAATGTCAAATGGTTCAAGTCTACCTAATCTAACTGATCCATTCTGCTGAAAACCGTAAAGAGAAAGTAAAGTTTAAAAAGACATCGATTACTGACCTCAAAATGAAATCCATAGAACTGAGGTTACTGTGGGGGGAGGGAGGGGGAGAGCCAAGTATGTGGGGGCCCCGATGACCATGGTGAAGGACTGTGGGTGCCCTGGTGGCGAGTGTGATGTGGTAACACACCTGAAAGTTGTGATCTATACCTCCAAATCATGTGTGTTGTAAACCAATGTGATCTCCGTACGTTTTTTATATTAATCTAAAAAATTAGTCAATGAATAAGAAATGAAACCATTATTGCTCTCTATAATTATAAAAAAATAATGGTTGTCGCCTAAGAATTTGAAGATACTAGGACAAGGAATTGAGGAGCGTGATGGTACATTGATTCTCTTTCTCCCTGCTTCCTCCTCCTTTATTTTAATTTGCCTGCCTGTCTGTCTATCTATCTTATAATATATTATATATATATATATATAACATGATATATATCAGACATGATCTACCTACCATCTATCTATCATCTGTCAATGATCTATCATGAAGGATGTGAGTTTGCATCAGCCATCACCTTATGGACACAGATGATTTTCCAGCTCTAACTCTTAGGTTAATGTCTTCTTTCTCCTTCACTTTCCCAAATGAATCAAATATCTGCAACATGGAAATAATTTCTGCTCAGGCCTTATTTATGTCTAAAGCTGGTCTTTTTGTCATACGTCTCAGCCTCTAGGTGAAAGGTACTAAGATTTCCCTTGCTCACCTTCAGTGGCTACTCTGAGTTTTCATGTATTGGATTTTCAGCAGTTTCCCCGTAAGCCTGTGGACCCCTTAACGTGGACCCGATGTACTCGGGCATGAAGGCTATATCAGGGATGAGTCTTCAAGGGAAGGATGAGGAGGAAAGAGAGAGAAGTTATTTAGGGAGTTTGTGTGCAACGGAAGTTTGACCTGCCGGCAGCCAAGAATCCAACACTGGTGCACATGAGAGAGTAAATAGGTATGCTGGGCTGGAGCGGAAAGTAATTGTAGGTCAAATATCAATCATAAATAAGAAAAACTATATGGAGGGATGTTGGCAGACAGTCTTAAAGATCAGGATGTAGCATTTGTATTTGATTAGAAGAAAAAGACAACAGAAACCATGTAAATTTCTGAGATTCTACCAACAGATCAAAAACAAGATACTTACCAGTTAATGCACTGGAGTGCAACTTGATTAAAATTTTGAAAAGGGAGATTTTTTTCCTACAGTATAAAAGGGTGTCAGAAGGGTCAGAGAGCTGGCAAGAGGGAAGATTTGTAATATTCTAGGTGTCATGTGATTAGAGAAGACCCCGACTACAATGGGGACTCAAGAGAGATAGGGAAGGATGAATGTGAAAGATGTTTCAGACAAAGAATCAGGAGGATTTAAACACACACTAGTCCTGGGAGTCAGGTGGGGTGCCCGCAGAGCCGATGGTATTGACGAGGATGGAAGCCGGGAAGCATGAGGGTCCTGTCGAGGCCGCAGTGAGTTTCCTCGCCACCTCTTCATTATGCAGGCTTTATGACACAGGTGTAATAATTAATCCAAATGGCTAGCAGATGGGGCTATCCATCTTTGCACATGCTGGCCCCCGAGCAGGCTCCCAATCAGCAAATTCTCAGGCAAGGCCAAAGAAAATTAAAGAAAATAAATTCTGTTGAGATATTTATGGAGGCCACCTGGATAGAAATTTGACAGCTAAGAACAGCCTGGATGCCAGGCAACTATGGAAAGGTCAGAGCCCCTGGAGCAAAAGGGCTTGGGGAGCTAAGAAACAGAAATGAGGGGAGGGGAGTTCAGGCACATTTCAGCTCCAAAAGATTAAATTTGGAGTTTTACTTTTCATGGGGAAGTGCTGCTAGTCTCTCCCTGTATGCGCAGGAGAATCTCCCTTATCTCTTGATAAAGGGTCCACTGTTTCAATTGCACACTTTCTCCTGGCAGAACCCATTGACCGGTGAGTGCTTTGTTTTTGTCAGTCGCAACCTCTTCATTTTTGCTATCACTTCTTTGACTCGTGTGCTCAAATTATCACCAGCATATGGACAGTGTCTAAGTAGTCTTCCTGCTTTCATTCTCTCCCTGCTCTTGTCATAGCAATCATCCTAAATTACAATTTTGACCGTGTTCTTTTTTTTAATTTTTGTGTAAAAAAACTGAGGTGTACACCAGAGGTGCAGGGAGGTGAGAGGATTCACCAGAGACAGAGTGGGGAGCAGAACAGGTGGATCGACTAAAATATACTGCTGACGAGGAGCAGAGGGGAGACAGGAGAGGTCTGCTGCACCATGTGGGTAGCTCCATGGCTCGGGATGGAACTCAGGTGATAGTGCTAAGACTTAATGCCCTAGGCCACTAGGGAGGCCCTTGACCATATTCTTTACCTTTCAAAACTTTTATCAGGTCCTCACTGCCAACTGAATACTATCTAAAAGCCTTTGCTTGTTATTAAGGTTTCTATATAAAGTATTAATAAATAATCTTTCTAGACTCCTTGCAGATTACTAGTAACTACTACATGAACCATCTGCTTCAGATAAATTAATCTCTCACTCTTAAAAAGTAATTTCTGCCCAGCTTTTCCTGCTTAGCCACTGCTTGAATGACTGGAAACTCCCACTTTTTTCTTTACACTGCTCAAAACCATAATCTCACACTTTTAAGAGCCAACCTCATAGCCTGCTTCCATTTATTTTATCATTCAACAGATAGTTATTAAACTAAAATTGTGTGCTAGGCTGAACAATGCAGTGGTGAAAAGGTGGACAAGGCCATTCTAATTGGAGAAATAGAAAATAGATGAATCAAAGAAAACAAACAGAATAAATATACTAAGTTATGAGGACAGCAGTTGAGATGGCTTCTGTCAACAGTTCATGGTAATGTGAGTAATCACACCCCACCCTCTCGATCCTCCTGAATCTCACTATCAACCTAATAGAACACATTAAGTAGTGCTTTCAAGAAAATAGCAGCAGGAATATTTGGGAAGAAATCCAGAATTCTGGGTCTCACTGAACCAGCAATTAATTAGTTTATAATTTCCACCTCAGTCACCCCAGATTAAGCTCAATACACAGAATCAGGCATCTGAGTACAGTTTACAAAAAAGAAAAAAAAAATCCACAAAACACTCCAGGAAAAATTCTTGATTTCTGGCTCAAGAAGCAGGAAAGGCAGTCAATAATACTCAGAGAAAGAGTCCTTGCTCCTCCCTTTTCCTTTTCCCATTCTCTTACTTTTCAATCTGCGAGCTCTTCCTGGTGGCAGTGGCCGGTATTGGGAAGCCACAGAAGCCACATGCAGGGGAGGGAACACCCCTTCCCTCCATACGACGGAGTTGTGGCTTTAAGGAGAAAGGGCCAACCTTATTGATGGTTTTCTCTTATTTGATTCCTGATGTAGGTATAATTATAAGAGTTTGCGATGAAATAGGGAAAATACAGTCATCATCAGGGATCAAGAGAAGACCTAAGAATAGAGAAAGTCAGGGAGATGGCTCACACACGGAGAAATTAGGAAAACTGCTCTAGAAAGTTATTTATGAATTCCACATCCTCCTGTCCACCTCCTACTCATGCACGCATGGATCTGATCATATTCGGACATCAAGGATTCTGAAAACTGAACTGACAGACCATAGTTCAGACCTTTTCTGCAGTGATTTTATTTAAAAATGTAAAAGTCTTCAATTGTCCTCTAAGTGTTCAGGATTTGGCCTGGTGTCCAAGACTGTGCCTTAGCAGATGCTTCTACTCAGCAGTCCCTGCCCTGGCACACGTGTCTTCCTGAGAATCTCAATGCAAATGACCTTTTCTACTATGTAGCCCTTCATATCTGGATATTTGTCTACATCAAAATACATTTTAAAACCCGTGTGCTGCAACTGATCTGTAAATTGAATAGCCTGCACTGTACAGATCTGGGGCTACTGATTGACTGCCCCCCACAAAAAAAACATACAAATACCTAATCTGTGGTCTTCTGAACACCCAGTCAGATTGGAATTGAAATGAGAAGCTGAGCCTTCCAAGAACAGGGAAGCTTCTAAAATTATAGGTTGGGTGTACACCAGAAAGAAAACAACCTAGCAAGCTCTGCAAATCTGGGACATCCTCAAAATAGTTCCCCATATATACTTGAAGAAAGAAGATGGGATAGTTGCAGTGATGGTCAAGAATAAAAGCTAAAAGCAAAGAAGTTGTATGATATATATTGAAAAAGCTTTTAGCAAAATTTGAAGTCCAGAATATTCTCTGAAATGGTCATTCCAGCAGCACTAGATCACAGTGGACCCCTTAGTGCAGCGATCCTCTTGCCCCATCCGCAGCCCATGTAACAACGGGTAAAGAGTAGGCACATAACCCTGCGCCCTGGAATTAAACCACAGAGTGCAACGCTGGAGAAATAATGAAATTGCCAACATAGCTTGGCGATAAAGGAGATGTGCAAATGTGAAGTCTGAATTTGATGAATTGTATTTATAATACCTTCTCAGAACTCTCTGAACCCATTCAGATGTCTGTGTACCATGATATAGGTACTAAACAGTTTGAAAAGAGCTCTCCCTGATTTCATTTGATTCTCATTGGACATGTATTTGTTTACTGGGAGCTGTGATTATCAACCGGATAATCCAATTTCAGTTAGGCACTTCCTAGGCCAATTTGCTTTTATGACCATTTTTATTATAATCATTGGGATAAATCTTTATTCTGAGTATCTAAGAAAAATAGTAGCTTTCACTCTACTGCACTGATAGCTTTCACTACAGTTCAAAAGCTAGCTCAAGACCCTTGAGGGAGAAAAGAAATTAATGCTTCTATGTTAAAATCATGAGTAAGATGGAGGCTATACAGAACAGTGTTAGTGGGTAGGGGATAGAAGGAGTATCACCTTACAAGATTCACAAAAGATGGGCTTTGGGGAAATAATCAGCCTTTGTTATTTCTTATGTGGGGGTTATAAATTGGTATGTGGCTATATTTGATTAATTTACTAGCACTTGGCCATCCACTTTCAACCTCCCCCAAATTTGTTAATATCGCTTATTCATTACTATCTCTTTGCACATTTATTCACGGTTTTGAGTTTAAGAAAATTCCTTTATCATCATTATACTGGAATTTCAAAAAAGCATAACTCAATATGGGGGACTTTTTGTCAGTCCTCTACAGGGTCCAGCTAACTGTATTCTAGCTTCCCTATAAACCTTTGATTCAATGGAATTTTTTACAGAAAGACAAAAAAACACTAACTTCATATGGAATGGTGAAAACACGCAGTTTCAAACTGCCCTCTTGATTTCTATAAAAAGTCCAATAAAATTACAGAAAACATAAAATAAAAAAAAACTATTGCTATTACTATATTGTAATTGTAAAAAACAATTACAAACTACACATTGTTCATCTTTCTGCCTATCTGGCAGACAGGATAAATGTTATTTGGGTAAATTCCATGTGGTCTACAAACTCTTTTCTACAGAAAATGAAAGATCTTACTTGCTAACTATTGTGCATACCTTGTATAAGACACTCCAAAAAGGGGGATATGATTTGCTTGTCAGTGATACTGACACTTTCATAATGAAAGTTTTTGGTTGCTTTTAAGTTCCCATAAAATGTGTAGAAGCAGTTAATGAGATTTTTGACTTTATGGAAAGGGGAGATAGCTGTCTTAGACATGTGCCTACAAGATGGCTATCATTGTAGCCAGTCAAGGGAAAGATGTTAAAATGTTGGCCTTGGTAGAATCATATTTCAAAGCGTAGACTAAGAAGACTCTATCTATTTAATTTGGAAATGTATTAAGGATGAGAATGGAGAAAAGAATTACTTGTAAAGCAGAAGTGTGCTTTTTTCCCCAGAATTATTTAATGGTCTTTGAAGAAGCCCTCAGAAACTATGAAAAGATGAGCTGACTGTACTTTAGTTCATGCTACATAGGTTGTGACAAAAACTGGTGCTGTTGAAAATGAAACTAATTCAGAAGTGAAAATATAAGTCATTATAAAAGGACAATCAAGTTAAATAAAACTTTCTCAATTTCTGTGCTAAAAGTATAACTTGTTTTGAATCCAACTTCATTTTCATAAGTTCAAGTAACATGTGAGCTTTAACACAATATTCTTCCTAAAAGGAGAGCTTTTACAATATCATTCAATGTGTGTGTGTGTGTGTGTATAAATATATATATATATTTATACTTCTATATCTTGGATACTAAGCACTGTTTGTTTATATATTGTGTGAATATTTTCTCCCATTTAGTAGGATGTCTTTTAAATCTTCATATGAATATTTTTTTGCTTTATAATAGCTTTTTAAACTTGAAGTCCTCCCTATTGTTTATTTTTGCTTTTATTTCTCTTACCATTAGGGCCAAGTCTCTGAAAGTATTTATTGTTAACATCATGGAACACATCATCAATGTTTTTTCTCTTACGTATTTTAAGATCTTATGTATTTAAAGGATCCTTGTGGATCCTTTATCTAGATCTTTAATCCATTTGGAATTTAATTTCGTGTAGAGTTTAGAGAGTGATTCAACTTCAGTCTTTTATGTATGGTTTTCCAGAGCCCTTTATTAAAGATTCTCTATCCACTTATGGTCACAGCTGACTTACCATGGATTTGGTACTGACATATTCATGGATTTCTTTCTGGGCTTTCAGTTCTCTTCCATTGATCCATGCATCTATTTTTTGTGCTAATGCCATATTGTTTTTAGTACTGTTGTTCATAATAAAGTTTACCTCTGTTTCTCTCCTTTTTCCTCAGGATTGAAAAAGTAGTGTTTGTTATTTGAGACCCTTTATTGTACCATGTAGATTTTAATATTTGCTGAAAAATATTTTGGGGGGCCTCCCCTGGTGGCGCAGCAGTTGAGCGCTGGGCTGTGAAGCTGCCCGCAGCCTCTGCAGTGCTGTTTAGATCCCCTGCAGCCGGCGAGGGTCCCACATGGCGCAGAGACCTCTCCTGCCGCCCGCTGCTCCCCTCAGCAGTATATTTCGTCATTCTGCCTGTTCTGCTCCCCGCTCTGACTCTGGTGAATTCTCTTACCCTCCTGCGCTTCTGACCGGACCCAGTGCTTGTATAAATAAATAAAATAAATCTTTCTAAAAAAAAAAAAAAAAAGCAAGCAACTTTAAAAAAAATATTTTTGGTGCTTTGATGGGGTTATGTTAAATTCATATATTGTTTTAGGCAGGATAGTCATTGACTATATTGATTTTCCTCTCCATGATCAGGGACTCTCCTTCCATCTCCTTATGTCACTAAATCCTTTAATAACATCTTGTGATTCTTATTTTCTACCTCCTAAGTTAGGTCAGTTTCAAGGTATTTGATTGTTTTTGAAGCAAATTGAGTTATTTTCTTGATTTCTTCTAATTCGCACTTGTTGTGTGTATATAAAAATACTAAGGATTTTTCCACGTTGATTTTGTAACCTACCATTTTGCTATATTCATCCATTGTTTCTGATAACTTTGCAGTGGTCCCTTCAAATCCATATCAGATCTTTTGATCCTTTGTCATAGTTTTCTATCTATTATCACACATCATCTTCTCCAAACTCTTACAATGATTTGCATAAACTTCATCACCATCAGCCTGAAGCTAGGCCAAAGGCAAACACACAAAACAACTATTCAATTTAGTGTTTTAATTACCCAGCAAAATTCATACCAAGCAACTGGAAAATTATATTTTGCAGTTGTAAAATATCTACTCAATATTAACATCTGGATGAACATTCCATCATCCAGATGTTTTCAAATGGCCAGACACATTACGATGTGACTATCAAATATATAATTGATTAAATGCTTTGTAAACACACAGCTGTTTAAAATTTCCTTAAGTAATTATGGATGAGTTATCTTCTTTTTTTTTCTACCTGTAATATTCCACCACTCTCATAAGATGCTTAAATATGGTGTGGTATGTTGAAAACCTCCATAGCCTCAGATATGAAAAGGATTAACTTTCTAGCTGGGTATTCATATGGCCAAAATAGTGTATTACTCACCATCATAGGGTGAGGTATGGACAGTTCTAACATTTCATTTGTAAGTAATTAACACTGGCCCACCCACTGGAATATTGAGGCAGATTTTATTCTCCAAATTTCTCCTATTTCAAGTAGAATTCATTTTAGCATTGCAAATAATTATTATCTTCTAGAAGTTACATCTTTTACCTTCAGCAATACAAGAATATACAGAAAGGAGGAGGAAATACAAAGCAATATATCAAGTTATTTCCTCTTAGACCTCTCCCCAAACCTGCCTTCTTCAGGAGAAAGTCAATTGCCAGTGATGAACTCTTTTTAGAGAGTTTTTTTTGCCTCTGACATCAGTGAATTAATGAATTTATTCTATCATTCAGGGATTGAATCCTAATGAATTATACATTACACAACATGTAAAGCATAATGCTTTGGAGTTTATGCTTGTCTATTCCTTTTAATCCAATATTCATAACATTGCAGAGATTGATAAAGTAATGTCCATTTTATCCATGAAGGCACCATAAACAAAGATTAAGTAACTTACCAGAAAGAGGGGGTCTTCTACCCAGAGCTTATTCCAAATCCAGTGATTTTTTTTCCAGCATATCAAGTTTCCAGTATTATGCTCAGTGAAAATCCTGGGTCTTCAGATGTTAATTATCTTATAAATCTGATTGTTATGAATGAATATGTTCCCCCCAAACAAAAACCCTATCTTGTAACCTAGTCCTTAATGTAATGTTGTTTAGAGATGAGCGCTCTGAAGGTGATTAGGTTATGAGAGATGCATCTTCATATCAGGAACTTGTGCCCTGTGAGAGAGGTGGCTAACCTTTCAGAGAGGCGAGAATACAGCTAGAAGTTTGCTGAAAAGGCCATTTATGAACCAGGAAGCCAGCCCTGGTGCTACAGACACCTAGGCCTTACACCTATCAACTTCCAGAACAATGAGAATTAAATTTCTGTCATTTAGAAGCCATGTAATCTCTGGCGTGCTTGTTATAGGAACCCAAACACACCAAGATAAGGATGTTCCTTAGTAAAATGCTTTACAGAAATTAATCTAACTTTGCTGAACAGCATTTCCCCAATTTCTTTGTCTGAAGTCTTTTGCCAAAAACATTTATTAAATCCAGACAATCCTAGCGATCTATAGAATCGTTTGGGTCGTGGTACATTAGTTATTACAGACTTGCTCTCAATTAAAACTCCCATTCATTGCTGTCAGCAAATCCTCCTTCATTTCCTTTTAGATTTTTTCCCCTTTATACAGCAATTGGTCCTGTCCAAACGCTCCATTGAGACATTTGTTTCATTTGCAGAGATCCTTGATATTTGGCCTATCAAAAAACTTCCATGAGCATATTTGGCCCATGATTCATTACATAATACAAACATTTAGCTTCGTTAAAATTCTATTTGTTTGTATTGTAATCCAGGATGAAGTTTGGACTTCACTTTTATTTTTGTTTTTCTTCATCGTGACGTTCCTCAGGGCTAGAGTTTGGAAGCCCCTGCGTGTTTTGTGTTCTATTGCCTTTTGTGAGTTTCTTTCCAGTAGCATTAGCAGAACCTCTCACTAGGAACATGACAGAGTTCTTTGCAAGTACCTGCCATCACGTTGCATTTGGTTCTTCCACCTGCAGTTTAACCTAGTTGGGTTTTGCCTTACTTCCTCTCCAACACACTTTCCTGTCCCATCTTAAATCATTGTAGTGTCATCCAAATCCTAACTAGGTGTCCAGTGAGCATTGCAAATGTGCCTTTCTTTTAAGTGCCAGAAACTTTTACTCTGCTAAAGGAATTAAAATGGTAATGAAAACTATTATCATTTGTATTGAAGAGTTTTCAAAGCAATATTATGCCAACACCAAAACATTTTGCTGCTGGTAGAAAACCTGGGGTCCTTCCATATGTTGAAGACAGTGTTTTTATCTTCTTCTAATTGTATGCTACTCAGTTTCTTCAGTTTCCCCAGACTAGCTAAAAGAAATTGAGGGGAGCCAACTGCTAGGTGGAAAGTAAATTGCTATTACTGCATAGAGCATAGGAAATTCCAAATAATTGTGAAAAAGTACAGACATAAAAGATTCTCACTTGACAATCAAGTCCTTGGCTTGCGACAATAACAAAAATGTTCCCAAGGACACCAGAGACCTTTTCCATTGTTCGACTCAGCATTCCACTCATGACTTAATGACAGAAGGCATTGCAGTTGTAATTGCTCTCCTCTGGGCTCCACCCAGGCCACCCTCCAACTGTCTCCCTGCAGCCCTGCCCAAGCCCTGCAAAAGAGAAAAAGCATAAAAGACTGGGTTGTTTTTTTGTGTGGCCAGACTGTCTCCAATTAGTCAGAATGAGAACAATGATTGGCTTTTCTTCTGGACCATCCTGGAGAAAAACCCTGCATTGTTGGGTACGATGGGAAAGAAAGAAATTCTTGGCTAAACAATCAAATTCCAACCAGGAATCTTCAGGGATGTATTTGACTATGACCCATTCCATGCAAGCAGTTAGAACTCCAGAAACTCAAGGAGACGTGGCAGTGCCCGAGAAAGGCCCCAGCTGACCTTCCCTTTCTACCCCAACCTCCCTTATCTAAGCTAAGCTGTTTAAGAGATGGCTGGTGCTTTTGACGAGTTCCCAGTCATGATGTATTTTTCCTCGATATATATAAAGGAGGTATGCATGTTATTATTAAACTTCTTTTTGATTTTCTTTCTCTTATCAATCTGTCTGATGCTTAATTTATTATTCGTCAACCTAGAAAAACCCAGAGGAGTATGGGATGGCTTTTTTTTTTTGCACCCCACCCACACGTGTGCGCGCACACACGCGCACACACACACACACACATGCTTACGGACTTAGAGTATATATTGTTATAGGGCAGCCCCGATATTGAACGGGTTGCCTGGCTGTGGGTCCTCACCCGTGCGCTTAAATGGGATTTATTAATACTCCACTACAGGCACACACAAAAGGTTAATAAAAGGTTTATTTACCAGGGAAAAGGAAATAAGGAAAATGGACAACTCAGGGAGAAAATAGGGAAATAAAGTCTTTAATGCGTCCTACCCGATGCGCCGACCTGGAAACCCAAAGGCACTCTCAGAGCTGGCCGGACGCTGCGAGCTGGCAGAGAGTCAAAATGGGGGAACCCTCCAAAGCCCACGTGTCTGGCTTTATACCAACCTGACTGCTTAACCCCACCCTCAGGTCCCAGCCACCTTCCCTTGGGTGGGGATGGGATTTGGAGTTCCCAGTGTCTTTGGCTTTGGTCTGGAGTGGGGGTGGAGTCCACAAAGCCTGTATGGAATTAGCTTTAGGACATCCTTTCCCCCTAACAATATGACTAATTTCCCATCTTTAGAAACAGTTCCTTCAATAATCTCAGCTTATTTTTTAAATTTCTTCCAATGTCCTTAAAATTCACTGAGTACAATCCAATGAAAAGCTCTTATGACAACCTCTTCCCTTTGTTTCTTAAATTCATCTACTTATAGTCAGTTGATTCTCAAGTACTTTTAAGTTGTGACATGCCTTAAAACAGCTCTAAGCCTTTTTAAATAGTTTTCTAAGGGTGACTAGACTGTTGAATTGTTGAGGAAGCACCTCTGTTGTTGGGTTTGCTCACCAGGAGTGCTTTGGGCTCCTAGGAAGGTAACTCAGAGCCTGCAGTAGGACTGGGAGTTCAGAGATGCTCCTTTCTAAGTATCCAGATACTAGAGGTAAGCCAGGCACCATCTGCCTATCACTGTGTGTGAACAGAAAATAAAAATGGGGATAAAAACTCGGGGCAGGAGAAGGAAATGTGGTAAAGATAAAAAAAAAAAATCTGAGAAAGAAGAGCCTCCAAGAAACTCTAGCCAAATACTTTTAATAATTTTTACATCTGGCAGGGAAATAGCCAGGAAAGAAGCCCATGTAGGTGGTGGGTCCTGTGGGATTGTCAAGTTGATGAAGCTATCATCTGCAGGCTCCAGCTCTGGCCCCCTCCCCTGCACGAACTCCCCACCATCCCCCACAAGCTGCTCCTTAGATCAGCAAAGGGTCTCTTGTGCAAATGCACCTTTAAATAGTGAGATTCTCTGTAGCCCCAGGGCCTCAGCCTTTAGGAGGATCAGAGGGCTTAAGTCAAAAGACTGCTCAGGGACAGGCACTACTAACTAATAAGCAGAAAGTCAGAGGAAATGGATACTTAACCTCCCCCTGCAACTAGTATATCACACCTCCCTCACAGCCCAGAGGTAGGCCCCAAAGAGAGGGAGGCAGACTGAGTGCTTCCACGCCCGAGTGCTGGCAAAGCTGCATGTAGTTCTCTTCCTAATTCCTGCAAGGAAGCTAAGAAGACATGGGACAAAATAAAAAAAATAATGACACTGCAGACCAGGGTTGACTATTAAGCATCTCTCATGGTTCTCTCTCAGCATTTTCCTTCAACATCACCTCTTGACACTTGAACTAGTCATGGAGTAGATTTCCTGGCTTCTGCTACTGGCCCCCAATAACGCAATTTCCATAGAGGATACATAGGGACTGTGAACAATTTATTATGAACTATATCATGCATGTTTTGCATATATGCAAAAGAGCATACTTAATGTATTATAGAGTTTAAGAATGACAACAGTGTCCTCCCTTATGGTGCAAGGGTTAAGACGCAACCTATGAAGCTGTCCACAGCCACTGCAGCATGAGTTCAATCCCCAGCTAGGGAACTATCCACATGGTGCAGCAGACCTCTCCTGTCTTGCCTGTTGCTCCCCTCAGCAGTTGTGTTTCAGTCAGTCTGCCTGTTCTGCTCCCCACTCTGTCTCTGGTGAATCCTCTCACCCCCCACACCTCTGGTCTGAACCCTGGTTCTTGTATGCGTAAATAAATAAATAAATAAATAAATAAATAAATAAATAAATAAAAATGGCAGCAAAGTGAACATCCAGCTCAGAAATAGGATATCACCAACGCCTACAGCTTCTGTGGATCCTTCTCCAGTGGTATCCCTCTCCCTCTGGAAGTTAATTACTATGCTGTATTTTGTCTTTCATTTCCTTGTGTCCTCAAGTATATTTATTACTTTTTACTACTAACCCAATAGTTCAGTTTAACTTAGTTTCACAGTTAAGTAAATGGAATCAAAAGATTTTTAATCTGTGTTGGACTATTTCATTCACTATTAAGCTTTTGGTGTCTGAGGCATTGCATTCAACAGTAGTTTGTGCATTTTCAATGAGATGAAATATATTGTTGTATGAATTAATTCTGTATTTATCTACTGTTGATGGACATTTCCCGGATTGATTCCAGTTTGGGTTATTACGACTAATCATCAGCATGAATATCCTTACATGTGTCTCTTGGAAAACATACGCCATGATTCTGTTTGGTTTGTAGCTCGAAGTAGAATTGCTGGTGATAGGGTATTTACACAGCTTTAGTGGATGTTGTTCAAAGTTTATAAATAGTTGTTCCAATATGTAATTCTACCCGCAGTGTGTGAGGGTTGTGGTTGTGCCATATCCATGCCACAAATGGCATTGTGAGTCTCCTTAACTTCAGCCATTCTGATGGATATGTATGTACTGGCACCTTTGGTTTTAATACGAAATTTCCTAATCAGTTAATTAGGAATTAATTACTAAATATGAGTGCTGCTGCTTATGTTCATTGGTCTGTTAGATATCCTTTTTTGCTAAGTATCCAAGTATCTTGTCCAGTTTTCTAGTGAATATTCAGATTTTCTTATTGATTGAAATTTTTGTTTATTGGACACCTGTACTGGATTATGCACTGCGGACAGATACAGCTCCTTGTTAGTGATAGGTTGCATATGTCTATCCCCACTTCTGGCTTGTCTTTTCACTTTCTTCATGCTGTCTTGATTACCAGAAGTTCTTTAATTTTACCCAGGTTCTGTGTATTTTCCTTTATGGTTGATACCCTTACATGATTTTCTAGTTTTACTTTTATCCTTCATGTTTATATTTATAATATACATAAAACTGATTTCATACAGTGTACAGGATAAGTTATTTTTAATATGGCTAGATAATTGACCAACATCATTTAAAAATATAACTTTTCTCTCAAATAGCAAGCACCCATAAGCACACCTTTTCTTCTCATGTAAATTGCAAATCTATAAATTTCCTTCTAACTACCACCTTAGTTATAGTCTACATATTTTTATATAGGCTGCTTCACTTAGTATGTAGCTCTAAGAATTTCCACTGCAGTATTTTTTTGACCTCTCAGGGTATCTAGAAGTATGTTTAAAAATTATAATGTGAAAATAAAAAGTTCCTTCCACTGGGAAATTGAAAATAAATTCATTTTAATATTATTTTTAAAAAGATAATGAAACCCCCAATACAGAGAAGTCAGTTGTGTTTTTATTTATATTGTAGCAGTGAACATTTCGGAAAGGAAATCACAAAAACAATTACATTTATAATAGCATCTAAAGGAATAAAATACTTTGGAATAATTTAAACCTGAATATAAAAAACTTACTACACTAAAAACTACAAGACATTGCTGAAAGAAATTTGAAAATACAAATAGATGGAAAAAATCTGTGTTCATGGATTAGAAGAGTAATAGGCTACATTAATATAAAAAATGTCTTTGCATAGAAACTTATAATCAACATAGTGAAAATAAAATCAATAGAGTGGCAGGGAATATTGAAAATCATATATATGTATCCACACACACACATATGTATATAATCTCTCTAAAACATGAGGAACCTCTACAATTCAACAACTATATATATATATATATATATATATATGCCACTTAAATTTTTTTTAAAGATTTATTTTTTTATGCATACAAGAACTGGGGTATAGGCCAGAGGTGTGGGAGCTAGGAGGATTCACCAAAGACAGAGTGGGGAGCAGAACAGGAAAATCTACTGCTGAGGGGAGCAGGGGGTGAGGCAGGAGAGGTCTTCTGTGCCATGTGGGTCAGCTCCCTGGCCAGGGATCAAACTTGTGCTGCAGTGGCTGCCGATAGCTTCATAGTGCTGAGATTTAATGCCTTGCACCACCAGGGAGGAGGCCCCTGTATAAGCCACTTTTAAAAATGGGCAAAGGACTTACAGCTATTTCTCCAAAGAAGATACACAAATAGCAAACAATCATTATTACTGGGGATATGTAAATGAAGACTATAATGAGATATTACCTCAGACCCATTAACATTGCTACCAGAGAAAAGACAAGAAAATCATGTGTTGGTAAGGATGTGGGGAACTCAGAAGCCTTGTACCCTGCTAGTGGGGATGTGAAATGGTGCAGTTCCTATTTAAAACAATATGGCAGTTCCTCAAAAAAAAAAAAAAATAGAAATACCATGTGGTCCAGCAACTTCACATCTCAGTACAATCAAAAAGAATTGAAAGGAGTGTCCCCAAGAACTATTTGTACACTCATGTTCATAGCAGCATTATTCACAATAGCCAAAAAGTGGCAGAAACCCAAGTATTCATGGACAGGGATGGATAAACAAAATGTGGTCCTTATATACAATGGAATTTTAGAAAGAAATTCTGACAAATGCTACAACATGGACAAAACCTGAGGATATTAAGCTAAGTGAAATAAACCAGTCACATAAACACAAATATTGCATGATTCCACTTACATGGACTATCTAACTAGACAAATTCATAGAAACTGAAAGTAGAATGGTGGTTACCAGGCACAGAGGGAGGGAGAAATGGGTAGCTCTTTAATGAGTATAGAATTTCAGTTTTGCATGATTACCAAGTTGTGGAAATTGGTTACACAAAAATGTGAACCCACTTAAATCACTGAACTGTACATTTAAAATGGTTAAAATGGTACTTTTATATATCTTACTATAATTGTAAAAAAAAAAAAACTGAAGCTCTTCTTTAACTTAAAATAGTTATTACTGGCTAAGTTTAATAAGTTAATAAGTTTAAAAAAGTGTAAGTTTAATAAGATATCACTTCTCACTTGTAAATAATATTGTTAAAAATTTTAAAACTATGACAACACATGTTGGCAGTAGTTGGAAGATACAGGCATATGCATCCATTGTTGGTAGGAATGCAATTTGGTATAAACCTTTTGGGTAGGACATTTAGGAATCAAACAAAACTAGATGTTTTACCTTTTGACTCAGTAATTCTACCTCTAGAAATATGCCCTAGAGTGCTCCTGCAACAATATGAAAATAAATGTGCCCATTGCAATTTTGTTGGTAATTGCAAAATGTTGGACATTCTGTAAGTTCTTAAATATACATCACTTATCCAATAAACTGTGGTATACCTGTACCTTATATACTGGAAATTACACACAATATTTTACATATGCCTGTGTGTGGATCTAAGTGTGTGTGTATCCTCAGGTATGACTTAATATTTCTGGTCCTAATGTAGGAACCTTTCAGTGGGGTTTTCTGTTTGTTGCCACATAACTGTCCAAATTCCTATTGCTAGTAGCTCTACGGCATGTACTCTTACCAGTATCAGGGATTCTAATAATAATTTGAAAAATCTAATTTACATATGTAATATGATATTTTTAGTTTGCTTTTAATTTTTAGCACTTGAATTAGTATAAAGGATAAACATTTTTATATTAATTTACTATTTGAGCTTATCTGTGGATTTTTGAGATCTAAGAAAGTAGAGTCATCAAAAGAAAAAAATGGCTTCAACAAGTCACTCGTGTTCTCTATCAAAATAATCACTTTCAGAGGAATATTGATTAAGCTATATAACATATATAGTATATTTGATACCTGGAATGAATCCTTTTGAAATTTCATTCTCTATCTGGAAAATTTATTTTTAGTAATATTAGGTAAATTGAATAATAATTGTCAAAAGGAGAGATAGTATTTAGATAGCTCAGAAACCTTAGGATTCAATTTCTACTAGGTTTAAAGCCAGATATAAGGTTTGATGTTCATTTTTTTTTTTATTCCAATAGCCACAGTCTACAGTCAAAACAAAATAATTATTTCAAATTTGATAAAGCACTGGCATTTTTAAGGGTTTTGGTAGAGTTTTATAAAATCATGATATCATCAAGGATTGACATCTTCCTTTGCTCTTTCCTCTTTTCCTTGGAACTACAGAGAATGGCCCATTTTCATTCTAGAAGGACCTCGGCCACCACAATGCCACCAACACTATGCTTAGGAAAGTTTCACTTCCTTTCGTGACCAGCTTAACTCTCTTCATCTGGTAATAGTAGTGACCGACCAGAAATATCAAAATAGATTAAAATATCATTTACTGTCTCTTCTTCATCAAAGTCTTGGCTTCACTTGTGCCATTTTCATCTTCAATTTTTAAAAAATCTTCTCAGTGTTGACACTTACTAACATTTCCTTTTTCTTCCTCGTTGTCAGTGCTTATAGAAAATGATTAATTGTTGTCTTTTATCCCTGTGTCATCTGAATCTTGTGTTGTTTCTAGGATCCTTGCTTTGGATACGCCAACTTGCATTCTTCTCGATTTTCATAAATTCTGTGCAATGTTGAAGGCATTAAATATTTTAAAATAGATCCAGACATTGCTGCAATGGCTTCATAAGTTTTTTTAATTTTTTCCTTTGTTGCGCTCCACTAAATTGTTGTTCTTTCACATTGGTATGAATTTTTCGCTTCAAATTTCTTTACAAAAGTTATTAAATAGTTGCTCATTTTAGAACAATATTGCAAATAACTGGAAGTCCCTTGAAGGTCCTGTAGGATGAAAGTGCAGAATTAGATAGCTTTTATATAAACCTGGTAATTTTAGCTTTGATGCTTTTATTAAGATCTTATGTAGAATGCTTAATGGAAACCATTGTCTAATAATTATGAAAATAATTTCAGTGCAACCAAAATATTTGCAAAGGCTCACCTTATACAATAATGAGTTGTACCACTGGAGAAGTGCTTGATTTTCTTGATTTTTTTTTTCTTTAGCTTAACAGCAAATAGTTAGAAAATAAAAGGGGAGCATATTAAAGTTTTAAAGTATTTTCCAAGATCAGTTAAAAGTTTCACATGAGCTAAAATTTATACTTTCCAAAGAAAAATGTTTCCCTTACTAACGATACCCACAGTAAACTGTTCCAATGCCCCACCCTAAACACGCCAATACTAATGCATAATAACTGGATCATGAATTCATGTCACTTCAATATTTCACTTCAAATATTTTTTTCACCCTTTGTCACTCTGCTTCTCATCTAGTTATCCAAGTACACGTTAATATATAAATTACTAAATGAGTCCTCAAGACTCTATCCACTTCCCACCCACAAAAAAGAAACATTTTTTTCCTGTTCTTTAACTTCAATAATTTATCTTCAAGTTTACTGACTCATCTCTGTCCTATTATTAAGCCCATGTAACAAGTTTACCATGTTTCGAGTACTGGATTTTTTGGTTGTGCTCTGCTGCTGTATTTCTTGGCTAAGGATGTTCTATTTTTTCATTCACTGTAACAAACTTTTCATTTATAGTCTAAAGTACAGTTATAATTGTTGCTTTAAAATCATTATATATTAATTCCTACATCTAGTGCATGTCAGTAAAAAGTGATAGTTTTACTTCTTGAGAACTGGCCAGGTTTTGCTGAGTTCCTTGCACGTCATCCAATTTTGACTTATATCGTGGGCATGGTGAATACTATGTTGTAGACACTCTAGGTTCCTTTCTATTCCTCCAAAGAAAGCTGATCGTATGCCTGTGTTTGTGTTTTAGCAGGCACCTGACTTCCCTGAACTTGTACTAGAAACTCTCCCTGCTCAGTAATATCTCAGTTTCGGCTCAGGTAGCGATGGTTTGTCTTCATGGGTGCACAGAATCTGCCCTCAAATGAATAATTCAGAGGAGTCAGCCTGAGATTAAGCCAGAATTATGCACAGATTTAAGGACACTCTCCCTGTAGAGTCTTCCTTTCCAGAATATCCCTTCTCAGTTTCCAGCAACTGTGATTGCCCCAAATTCTGTCCTGTGATGATTTAAGCCAGCAACGTTGCAGATTTTGTCTGAGATTCGGTTGTTTTATGAATTGCAGATTGGGGCCCATCTGCAAAAAAGCCATAAAAATGGGAAATACTCTCTCCTCTGTCTCCCTGTTTTTTGGTCTGTCTCCAGTTCTTTCAGATAGAATTTTTTTTAATATGTATTTTTTCTAGCATAATGGATATCTCTAGATAGATTTTACCCATAGCAGATACTTGGCATAATAACTTCACATCTCTCCTTGAGGATCTCAATTTTCTTCTGCCATTTCTCTCCTTACCCCAGCATTGTTAGTTCCCCAGCAAATATTGGGGGTAGGTTACATACTTGGATTAGAGCCAGCTTCATCCTTGGTGCTAAGGTCTCAAGGCCTGTGTATTAGTTTTCTAGGGCTGTCATAGCGAAACACCAAAAACTGGAGCTTAACTAGCAGAAATTAATCTTCTCACTGTTCTGATGACTTATTAGCCCAAGATCAAGGTGTGAGCAGCTTCTGTTTCTTCTGAGGCCTCTCTCCTTGTCTTGCAGGTGGCCGTCTCCTTATTGTGGCCTCATGTGGGTTTCTCTCAGTGTAGACACATCCCTCTGCATGTCCTAATCTTTTTTACAGAGACACTAGTCAGACTGGATTAAGGTCCACCCCCTAATGTCTTCACTTTAGCTTGATTACCTTTTTAAAGATCTTACCTCCAAATTCAGTTACATTCTAAAGTACTGGAGGAGGGGGGTGGTGTGCTTTAATATATGAATAGGGGATAAGTGGGGAGATAATATTTAATTCACAACAGCTTGGTACCCCTTCCTCATATTTTTTTATCTTGATTAACTTTTTGATTTTCAAAATATTTTTAACTACATGAGATTCAGCTCACCTAGAGATTAATAAGTTTTCTTATTGCATGAGAATCTTCAATTGGTCCTTGGTGTGTCTTCATCTTTGTCTATTATTTTCCCTTCTCTTCTCCCTTCCAAGCCTGTCACTAAAAGTAATAGGACACAATTTTAAGCTCTTCTAAAAGTAAAGGCTCAAATTAGGGCCTCTCTTAAGTTGAGTGAAGTTAGTTTGAACACTTTCTAAATCATAAGAGAAACATCACGAAGTATTATTAAGCGTGGATATTGACATAACTCACAGCTATTGCCCTGTTTTGGTAGATCAAGTCAGAAGTGAAGAATACTTGATTTACTGAAAGATGCTAGTTATAATAAAGGAGAATGATAGCATTGAAGTTTCTTCCAATTTTTTTTTTTAAGATTTATTTATTTATTTACACAAGCACTGGGTACAGTCAGAAGCGCGGGAGGGTGAGAGGATTCACCAGAGCCAGAGTGGGGAACAGAACAGGCAGACTGACAAAATACACTGCTGAGGGGAGCAGCAGGTGGCAGGAGAGGTCTAGCGCACCATGTAGGACCCTCGCTGGCGGCCGGGGATCGAACCAGCACTGCAGAGCCTGTGGGCAGCTTCGCAGCCCAGCATTCAACCCTGCGCCACCAGAGGAGGCCCGTTTCTTCCAATTTTAAATGATCTATTCTGCAGCTGCTTTCTGCGGGACAAACTCTAAACTCCCTGATATTCAAATCTCTATATGAATTAAATTCCATTGACTTTTTCATATCTTTACTGAAATGACTTCTATAGCACAGAAAAAGTCAACTCAAACTAATATGGATTCATCATTCCTCAAATTTACTCCTGCCTCTGCCCCTTTGCTAATACTGTCTTCAGTCTCTACCATTCTTTTTACTTCCAACCTACCCTTGGAATGCCCCTTCATAGCACAGGATCCCGCAGCACCCATGGTGCAATAATCCTGGCCACAGTGCAGTAAATCCTGGTTCTGTCACTCAGTACCACTGTGTGCCTCAGGTCTTCATTTATAAAAGAGCAATAACTAACCCTCTTATGGGATTGCTTTGGAGATCACAGATAATGCTTTTAATACAAAAGATAATAATAAAAAAATATACAGAATTGACTTTGTGCCATGCATTATTTTACAGTCAGTAGAAGATCCAGGATTTATCCCCAGGAGGCTCCAGAGCCTATGTATGTACTCTCATCCATGATGTTACTGAGTAAAAATGGTGCTCACTTCGAGGACTGCTGTTCCTTTTTTTTTTTTTCCATGTATGACTCAGTTCTCATGAATGCATTTCTTCTTTTACCAAGAAGAGTTTTAGCTCTTTGACAATAGAGACATCGTCCTGTACTTTTTCCCCTTATACAATCCATGCTTGCATAGGATGCACTTAACTAGGATCTGTTGAATAAATGAATAAACAGTTGAGCCAACTACCGAGAGATTTTTCAGCCATTACGTCTCACCCATACTCTTGGAAAAACATAGGCTATTCACACAGTGCCTGCTTCTAGATCTGGGACAAATTTCCCCAAGAGATTGCACTTCAGTGTTGTTACTGATGGTTGCTGTGCACGCCTGGGGAGAGCATTCCTAAGCACTCTAGCAGGTTTCACATCCTTACGACCTTTCCCATTATGTCCGGGTTTAGTGACTTCCTGAGGCTGCTGAGACATCAAAACCCCAGTCCTGCTCAGAACAAGCAGACATTCTGAGGGTATCTGATTCTAAAGTTCTGATGGCCCACAACACATTCCACACTCACAACCTGTCAGAAGCATCAACTGCTGAGCCAACAGATAGCGTGTACCACACACGCTGCTGCAAGCTGCCTGCTGGGGCTTTATTTGACCTTTTGGAAAATGAGGGCTGCCTGGTCATGGCCTGATTGGACTAGCAACGTGGAGGGACTTCTGTGTAATATTTAGCCTTTTGGTCTCAGGCATTGAAGCTGAACATTTTGTTTTTTAAAGTTTCCTTTACCCTAAGGTATCTGTATGACGTCCTTGCTTCTCACCAGAAACTTTGCGGCTCTGGGTATCATCATCACTGACAGGTGTCTGGGGACTTCCTTCTGCTGCCTACAGGGGCCAAACTGTGATTCAGGGTCACAGGCCTGATTCTTTAAGTGGGAAGTTAACATCATGTCCCCAAGGATCCTGTTTCTTTTTCTCTTGGTCTGGGAATGGAATCAAGCCCGCCATTACCCTGCCAAACTCTGCTCTAAGAACCAGACTAGCCTTCCATATTGTGCTTGAAATAAAAGTACCACTCATATATTCTCTGAAATTGTTGGGCTAGCAGACCATTACTGTATCTTTACCATGGTAATATAGCAATGTATTTTGCCTTTCAATTTCTTAAGTTTTATTTCCACACAATAAAATAGATCTTGAATATTACAGGTAAAGGGGGATTTTCCTTTTCAATATATTTTTTAAAAACAGCTTTATTGAGGTATAATTCATATAAAATACAATTCAGCAGTTTATTTTATTTATTTAAAGTTTTATTTATGCATACAAGAACTGGGATACAGGCCAGGGGTGTGGGGGGGGCGAGAGGATTCACCGGAGACAGAGCAGGGAACAAAACAGGCAGATTGACTGAACATACACTGCTGAGGGGAGCAGTGGGTGAGTCAGGAGAGGTCTGCTTCGCCATATGGGTCAGCTCCCTGACCGGCCAGGGGATCGAACTCGTGCTACAGAGGCTGCAGATAGCTTCACAGTGCTCTGCTTAACTCCTTGCGTTACCAGGGAGGCCCCAATTCAGCAGTTTAAAATGTACATTGCAAAGATTTATTTTATTTATTTATGCATACAAGAGCTGGGGTGCAGGCCAGAGGTGCAGGAGGTGAAAGGATTCACTAGAGACAGAGTGGGGAGCAGAACAGGTGGATCTACTGAAATACACTGCTGAGGGGAGCAGCGGGGAGACAGGAGAGGTCTGCTGCACCCATGTGGGTAGCTCCCTGGCTGGGAATTGAAATCCTTTGGAGCGCAAAGTCTTGCAGTCTGATGAAATGCCATTCATTTTGCTTTTTGTTTGTCGTGTTTTTCTGTCCTAGCTAAGGAATCTTTACACCTAACCAAAGATCAAGAAAATTTTCTTTTCTGCTATCCTCTAGAAGTTGTATAGCTTTAGTGGTAACATTTCAGTGACTGCTCCATTGTAGCCTACTTAATTTTGAAATGGCACTGGGTAATTGTGTAGGTTCATGTTTTGGGGTGTGGGTATCCAGTTGCTGACACAGTGGTCTGGGAGCATAAGATCCTTCTCTGGCCCTCAGATTGCTGCAGAGGCCTCTGATCTCATGAGATCTGAACCTCAGTCATGGAGGGTGATTCCTCTCTGAAAATGGGTTGGTAGATAAGAAGTTTTCCTTAGCCCCAGGGTACTTTGCAGCATTTGCACACCCTAATCTATCTCTCCTATTGTTACTCTTTCCTTATTTCTTTATGCTAAATTAAATCAACCAGAAGTCACGCCTGATTTTCTTGGATTGCTTTTTTTCCTGATAAATTGTCCCTTTTACCCTTATGAAAGATTCTTTGTAATATCTAATAATACTATTTGCTTTTAAATCTATTTTATAGGCTACTAATATAGCCAGGCTGTATTTCTTATGTGTATTGATTGCATGATACAACCTCCATGGATTACTTTGAACTGTCTTTGTCATATTCAAAGTGTCTTACTTGTAAACTGTGTAAAATATTACTTTTAATGCAGTTCTCAATATAGTTAGTTTTTGTCTGCTATATCACTTAATAGTTTTCTACTGATGGCCTTTATTATTGACTTTTTCAATCTTTTTGGGTTAAGTATTCTAAAATACTTTGTATATCCTCAGCTAGTTAACTATATCATTCTTTTTTATTTTTTAAGTGACTTCTTTAGGGCTTTTAATATATCACATCTATTATGAATTAATAAATCACCATGTACATGGCACTTCGAGCAGTATTCTATTATTATCCATCTCTATATGCTATTCTTATAACTTTTATATCTAAAGGTGTTATAAATCTCATAATGTTATTATTTTTGCTTTAACTAGGCAGTATTCTTTGAAAAATCAGGAAATTGAAAAATATATCTCATCTTTGCTCACCTGTTGCCAATCTCAGTACTCTGGATATCTGAGTTTTCATTCAATATTAATTTTCTTCACTCTGAGGGCCATTTGTTAATAATGTTAATAGTGCAGCTATCCTGGAGCTGAAATCTCTCTTCTCTATTTTAGCAACATGCCTTTATTTCACCTTCATTTTGAAAATATTTGCACTGGGATTGAAATTCTAGGTTGGCTTTTTCCCCCTAGTACTTTAAAACTCTCATTCCATCATCTTCTGGCTTCTGTCATTTCTGATGAGAAGTTATCAGTAACTCTCATTGTTATTTTGTTCTATGTCTTCTTTTTCCCTGGTTGCTTTTAGGCTCATTTCTTTACAAGTGGTTTGTCAGTTTCCTTAGGTGCTTTTATCTGTATGTCTGTTTATACTGCTTGGTGTCCATTGAATTCCTTGTACCTGTGGATACAGATTTTCAACAAATTGGAAAATATTCTATACTTAAAAAAATATTAATTTGCCTTGTTCATCTCACATTTCTCTCCTTAAAAATGTATTAAATGTTTTCATTTGCCCCACAGTACTAAAGGCTGTGTTCGTTCTTCATTTTATTTTTGTCCAGGCTTTTTTTCTCTCTTTTTGTGCTTTGGTCTACCTGTTTCTAATGAATATTTTTTGTAGTATTCTCTACCAAATTTCCTGTTAGGGATGGCACTTCTATTTCCTGCTTTTCTGAAGAGAGGGGTGAAAGTTAGACTATCACTCTGGCCTTGATGCTTTCTCAGAAATCTCCTCAATCCCAACTTTTCTCCATAACAAGCAGTAGAAGCAACCATTGCACTTGGCAAGAATAGGCCTGCCTTTGTCTACTACCTAAAAAATTAGATCTGAAATATTTGCACTGGCCTTGCAAGGTGGGTATTAATAACCTTAGTATGTAGAAAATAATCTGAGGATCACAGAAGTTCCTACAGGCCTGTCACTCTCCAAATTTCATGTGTTTGCTTTTATGCACACACTTCTTGCCTCTGGATGGCGTTTCTGTGAATGTTCACTGGGGACCCCCTGGGTGGTCCTGAATTAAAGCATGATCAGATCAGTGTCTTTTATAAAATTAGGTCTCCCTGGGTCACATGATTGTGTCTCCCTGGATCAGATGTGTTCCCTTAATTACTGTTGAATTGCAGGCATCTAACATAACCCACACTATTGTTAAACACATTTTTCTAATGCCATTTTATGATCAATTTGTCCTTTAATTTCCTTCTCTTCTTTATTCAGAAATTCTATTGAAAGAAGGGCTGGGTTTATCAGACTCCTTACTTTACCATGGCACCCTTAGAATCACAAATAACACCCCTGGCAGTTTTATTATAATAGAATAAATTCCAAGATCAAGATACCACCTCCTATCTAATTTGGGAGAATAGAAGCTACTTAAGATAAATTTGGTCTCTGATGGCAACAAATCTTTCCACACATTTCTACATTGCCAAGTATCTGCTTTAATCTAAGTCAGTTATAATACAGTCTTTCATAATCTATTTTTTAAAAGTTCAGCTCCTTCACTCTGGAAATATTTCTGTAGAAGAAGGTACTTCTCACCCAAGAACCCCTATAGGATTAGCTTCTGTCTTTCTTTTATACTATTCATTTATGTTCCTGATTCAGTCTGATTAGATAAGACTTAAGTGTTCATTACAAAGACTCCAACTCCCCCAGATAGGTCACAGAAAATGTATATTTAAAGCTATGTTCTTTTTGGCTGTGAAGTCTTTCCCCCAGGGCTGGAGATATGTAAGAAATTCTCACACATGTGATACAGTTGGTTCCTCAACCTTAGCAAGACCTGGGAGATTTTAGGCCAGAATCTATTCTGTAAGGTTAGCTAAGTTTAGGCCATTAGATATTTTCATGAGGGCCCAACATGTATATTCCCATTAAACATTAATTTGAGTGACTTGCAACACCTGTGTACTGCTGACTGCTCTCTGTTCCCCAGACAGCATGGCCACACTCATCCATCATCACAGACAGGCACTTGGAAGCTACTCCTCGCTGTTGCTTCCACATAGCAGAGAGTGAGTCAACTCGGACAGGAGACTCCTGGAGTGGCCTGTCCCCGGGACTCCTTCCCCCCAGAAGCCCTCCCCAAGTCTTCCTACTTGCCTTTTGGGGCTGAATCTTGTGAAGGCACCAGCACAGCTGAGTCCTTGACAGCACAGCACATGGAGCATGCTGAAAGGTAGCTTTGCAGAGGAATTACGGCCACCCAGAATCTGGAGACATTTCTGCCATAGCTTCCTACCCGAAATAGCAATTGATGAAATTTAACCTGAATGCTGTTGTCAAAAACAAGTGTAAGTATTTTAGTTATTGTTTGGAAGCTATCCCATCTATTAGTGTGGCTTCACCCTAGACTCAAAGACTGGTTTCAAAGCCTGGCTGTGCCCTGGGCTCCTGCCCTAAAACTCTCCTTGCTTGTTGACAGAGCCCTGCAGGTGAGCAGAGAGTCAGTCCAAGGATGCACTTGAGAGAGACTTGAGTTGCTGAGATAAAGCCACAGGCACTGACAGCCATCAGAGTCTAGCTCTGCACACTGAGGACACACTCCCCAGGGCTTTCTCCATGCACAAGGGTGGCTGCCGTGCATTCAGCTTGCTGGTGGTATCCAGACTCTCAGAGACTGAGCTCTGGCAAGCTGCCAGCTCTGCTTGTAGCAGGTAGGCCCCTACCCGAGGTCCTGTCAGCTGTGAAATACCTCCACATATGCACCACGTCGTTCAAGGGAAGAAATGCAATCAAAGAGGAGACGTACAGCTTGGAGAGGACGAAGTTTACCTGCAGTTGAAGCACTCAAGCATGGAGGAGGAGGTCATGCAGAGGGTTCAAGAATCAGATGAGTCATTGTAAAAGTCTGCTTTTAGGACCCTTCCAACTCTGAGATCCCATTGGCTGTGCGTTCTCCAACCAGCAGCACATAGTAATCTGACATGCAGAGGCCCCTCTTGCAGAAGTGCACAGCAGCATTCACAAGTGTACACCACATGTATGCTCAGTTGGGTAGCGTATATACACAAGCCTTTTATATACTTCTGCACACACAGACTTGTTTGTGCACAAAGGTGTGCACACAGACAGCTGGGATGATTCCACAGTCTTCATGCTATAGTTCAGGTGATGTGAACTTGAACTCCTATCCCAGAAGACTTTTGGGGAAATTAAATTAGGAAATTGAATGGTGCATATTGTGCTATGACTCCAGTCCTGAGTAGCAAGGAATATAAATTTACCCCTAGAAAAACAAGTACAGAATGTAATCAGCAGCAAGAATTCATGTTTTTCCCCCAAGATTTATTTGTGCATACAAGAACTGGGGTGCAGGCCAGAGGTGTGGGGGTGAAAGGATTCACCAGCAACACAGTGGGGAGCAGAACATGTAGCTTTACTAAAATCCACTGCTGAGGGGAGCAGTGGGTGAGACAGGAGAGGTCTGCTGTGCCATGTGGGTCAACTCCCTGGCTGGGTTTCGAATTCATTGCTGCAGTGGCTGGTGCTAGCTTGCAAATGCTGAGACTTTAAGCCCTTCACCAGAGGGAGGCCCAAGAATTCATGTTTTTATTTACGATGATTTGATAACTTAAAAAAACAAATCAAAATGGTGAATCTACCTGCTGGCTAAAGCATGAACATGGGGAACTGAGAGACAATGTGGAGAGCATGAAATAGAAGGAAATGTTCAATTATCTAATAACTTGCTAACTATAGGAGAGGAAGTCACACAGATGAGTGTTTTGAGATGAAACAAAGATCTTTGCCTTATTAGAAAAAAGGTAAAAATAAGGTGGGAGAATAAAAGGTAGGAAGAAGAAGAGGAAAGAGTACAAGAAGAGAAAGGATGAAGGGAGAAGAAAACAAAGGAATAAAGATACTTGTGATTACTTTGAACCAGGCACTGTAGCAGGTCCATTAATACATAGTATCTCAAACAACCACAGGTGATAAATCGAGGCCTAGTTTTTTTTATTTTTTATTTTTTAAAGATTTATTTATACAAGAACTGGGGTACAGGCCAGATGTGCAGGAGGGTGAGAGGATTCACCAGAGACAGAGCAGGGAACAGAACAGGCAGACTGATGAAATACACTGCTGAGGGGAGCAGCGGGCGAGACAGGAGAGGTCTGCCACGCTGTGTGGGACCCTCGCTGGCCGGCCAGGATTGAACCGGTGCTGCAGAGGCTGTGGACAGCTTCACAGCGCTGCGCTCAACCCCCTGCGCCACCAGGAGAGGCCCGAGGCCTAGTTTTTTAAATGATTTTCCCAAGGTCTAATACTTAGTAAGTTCTAGCGTAGAATTTTAACTTTGTGCTGTACGACTTTCCAAATGAGACAGTTTCATTGTTGATTGGGGCAGACAAAAAGAGAATTTTGGAGCCTTTGGTATCTTTAACATGCCTTTAATGCTGAATGGGGGGACAAGACGCACAGACAGAGCAGCAGGTGGGAGGCAGCAAAAAGCTGAGATACTTCATTCTCCTTCCACCGAGAATTACAACAGAATCTAGGGGCAGAGTTTTCTCATTGTGATTGTAGAATTACAGAACATCTAGAAGCACCATAGAGAGCACTGCATTGAAAATCGGAGACTGAGAATTCAAGTGACTGGTAGATGTTAAATGACTGGCTGTCAGGGATTTATCTGAGACAGCACAGTAGGTAGGCAGCAGCAAGAAAGAGGGCTGTTTTTAAACATACAGCTACATGCAGAAAAGTCTATTTGCAAAGACCTTAACTTGAGTAATATGGTCACACACTCCTTGGGTCTGAGATGACCTGCTCAGAAGTTCAAGATATCGGTTGCCACATGATGGAAACCAACTTTTAGGATTTGCAGGTATCCGAAACTAAGCCACACCTAAAACTTATCCAGAGGGAATTGGCTTAGCCAAAGTCAAATATGACATCCTGTTTTGAAGAAATAAGCCTTAAACTGCTTGGTTAAAAGGCTCATTGAATTTCTTGGCCAAGACATAGCTTTAAAAAAAAAAAAAAGGACAGTCTATTTTGATGCTATAAGTCTGGTTGAATCAGAACCATATGGCTTGCATTCCCATTTTTAAAATATACATGAATTAAAAATTGGGTCTTAGTTTCCCTCAAAGTAATTAATGACTCATTTGATTAAATATGATGCTGGCCGTAATCAGCACGCTGAACTCACACTGCCTCCATTTTGTAGATGATCGTGGTGAGCACAGTCCCGAATGGAAAAAATGCACACACTCAGCTCACAGGTATTCCTGCGTGTGTGAGGAGTTTCCTTTTGCTCCCCCACAAAAACGCCTCCTCTGATAAGAAGCAGGGGCAGCCTGCTCTTGGTGCAAAGCCTCTGTGCCAATCCCTCATCCTTTAGGTGGACCCTACAAGTGGGGAGGAGGCACATTTTTCTGTTTCAACTCCTGACTGGGTTGCGTTTTGGGGTGAGGCAGAAGACAGGGCTCTGGGAAGCTTTGGGGAGGGAGGCAGAGCCTGGCTAAAGCACCTCTCCACGGGCCGCAGTCCACTGAGAGGACTGTTCTCAGGCAATCTGGGTGAATGTGCTTCGCAATTACCTCCCAGCCAGTCTAACTCCAATTCCTCACACTTCTTAGCCCGCAGACCTCTGGGAAATGACAAGTGGGCACTTCTTGAGCACCTTTTTTTTTTCCCCAAGATTTATGTATTTATTTATACAAGCACTGGGTACAGTCAGAAGCGCAGGAGGGTGAGAGAATTCACCAGAGCCAGAGCGGGGAGCAGAGCAGGCAGAAGGACTGAAGTACACTGCTGAGGGGAGCAGCGGGTGGCAGGAGAGGTCTGTGCACCATGTGGGACCCTCGCCCGGTGGTCGGGGATGGAACAGGCACTGCAGAGGCTGTGGGCAGCTTTGCAACCCAGCGCTCAACCGCTTCACCACTAGGGAGGCCCTCCTTGAGCACTTTTGGTTTAATTGTGGCCACTGCTCTGGCGAGGACAGTGATATTTGCAGAGCTCTCATTTCTGCCAGACTGGCAGGACTTTCCCCCAACAACCACCCTTTAAGGTAGGGTGGGTATTATTAACTCGGTAGAATGGATGGGGACACCATGATGTGAGAACACGAAAGCCAGGCTTACACCCGCAGACCAGCGGTGGCAGGACTGTGATCCAGACCCAGTTCCAAATGACCCCAGGACCTCGCCTTTGTCTCCCACTGACGCGTTTTCTTTTAGCTACTGACCCACATGCACATCAGCTTCTTGTCTCTCATGGCCACCGATTCCGGCCCTTCTCAGACACAGATTTATTTCAGGGGGACAAAGGGGTGCAAGGAGGTGGTCTGGGGTCACTGAGGCAAATCTAGGACAATGGTCATGCTTGTTCAGAGCACCCTGTCCAAACGCCTCCCAGACACCAGGAAGCTGTGGAAGACTATTTTGCCACCTTCTCCAGCTCCTATAACTTCTCTGTGTGGCACCTTCCTGCAAAATTTATAATTTTGAAAGATAAAACTAAAGATATGTCTATATCGTGGTATAGGTTTCATATCTGCTGCTGCTAAACTGTTGTTGGCTTATATATCTTTGCTAAGAGCATTACAGGCTGAGATATATATATAATGATAGAATCTTTTATTTATCTTTAAGCATTTATAAGGATGCTTTCAAAATTTTTAGTATCCCACAGATGCACCCAGTACATTGCTGTACTGCCTACTTAGCACACACACACACGGACACACACACACACACGCACGCACACACACACATACACACACACACACACACACTGTTTTGTTGAGCTGCTTGCACACAGGAAAACCACACATTTTTATACAGTTCACTCCCTCATAAACAAACACACCCACACAGACACATGGGAACAATATGCAGTCAAACACATACAAAGAGATTTGCAAATGTACTCACAAATAAATCTGTAAAAAATGGAAAAATTACATGTTCATTCACACTTCTCTGCTTCCCTCTCTCTAGTTCCTCCCCCTCCTTTCTTCCATTCTCTCTTTCTCTCTCTCATCAAGCCTTTAAACAAATAAGTTTTTCAAGTTGAGAAACTGAGCAGAACAGCAAAACCCTGTGGATTGAAAGTACAAAGGTTGGAGGAAAATGAAGTCTCTTTATAAGTCATTTCCCTGATCACTTCACACGTGCTACCAGGCTCTCATTTATAAAATTCATGCTTTTAGAAGAAACGGTTCACTCTAGACCCTAAAAAATTCTTCCCAAATGCTCAAATCTGCAACCTCTTCTCCAACATGATAGTTATCCAAACACACATTTTGCTTTTTCTTTTGTTGGTGCCTCTTCAATCCCTTCCTCTTAAATGGTGATCGTGGACAATCACAGGAAAGAAAATTCTAAGGGGATGGATCTTAAATTCACTTTAACAATATCCTTTAAGAAGCACCCTCTATGATCCTTAGAGAGAATATTACATATAACTGAGCAATCACATCTAACATCAGAGGACCTTGAGAGAAACAGATCCAGATACAATAATTCAGTGTGATGTGCTATTTACTTTCAAAGAGTTGCAATAAAAATATAATAGGGAGCAAAGAGAAGGCAGGAAGGTCTTTACAGAATAGGAGCTTCAAAACTTAATCTTAGAGAACCTGCAGCTGGTACCAGCAGAGAGGAATTAGCAGAGTTTTCTAAGCAGAGTAAACAACATATGTCCAGGCACACAAGAATGAAATGCAGGCGTGCCCAGGCCACATGGAGCAGCTGGCTGGGGCTGGAGTGGGGCTTTTTGAGGGGTGGTGAGGGGTGAGATTAGTGGGGAGAAGACTGGAACCAGGGGAGTTGAGCTTGGAGCTGCACTCAGTGCACATCTGGGGCCTTGTGGATTCGGGTCATCTGATCAGATTTTAGTTTAAGAAAAATATCACTTCAGTGAAGAAGATGGAGAGCCCAAAGGCAAGGAGAAGAGTTAGATTATTGCAACAATGCTTGAGCCAGAGAAGGACATAATGTTAAGGCAGCGGCCGCTTAGCTGGATGCCTATGTCTGCGACAGACCTCTGTCATTCCTCGTCGCTCCATCCTCTGCTTCCTGCCTGTCCTTTTATTAGTGTCTTAAAGAGTTTATCTCATAATTGCTCATGAAATACATTGTCTCTTTGACACCTAGACTCTTTCAACATCACCCATCCCCTACCAATCATTTTAGGACTAATTTGGTCAGTCTGTTCTATGCCTAAAATAATTAACTGCTATTCCCTTGCCTTTAAGTACAAACCCATCAGCAACAGCGTTAGAAAGACCCCACCTACCTCTCCAGCCTCATTCCTAACTACTTCCCCTCCAATTATAGCAGTCGTCTCACGAATGCCATGCAGGCTCCTGCTTCTGTATGTTACATGTACTGTGTCTTCGGTGTACAGTGTCACACTTTTATTTGTCTGTCCAAAAGTTCACCCTTCAAGACTGAGAGCATGCATCACCACCACAGTTTAGCTCGATTCAACACAGCTCTGTCGAATATGCATAGTAATTAGGGATTGCGACCAGAAAAAAAAAAAAACAGATGCCTCCTCTCCTCTCCTCCCAGAGGACCCTGCATATGTCTCTATTGAGGAGGTTCTTTTATTGAATTCCACCTGCTATTTATATGTGCTGTAGCTCAGGCCTCACACGCTCTCTAGTTTCAAGAGCTGGGTTTCAGGCCTCCTGGTGGCACAAGGGGTTAAGCACTGCAATATGAAGCAATCCGCAGCCTCTGCTACAGGAGTTGGATCCCCAGCCAGGCAGGAGCAACCCAAATGGCACAGCAGACCTCTCCTATCTTGCCTGCTACTCCCCTCAGCAGTGTATTTCAGTCAGTCTGCCTGTTCTGTTCCCCACTCTGTCTCTGGTGGATCCTCTCACCCTCCACACCTCTGGCCTCTACCCCAGTTCTTGTATGTATAAATAAACAAATTTTTAGGAAAAATAAAGTGCTGTAAAATTTCTTTTGAGAAATGCCTTTACAGATAATCTACAGGCATGTGGAAAAATGTTCATCATCACTTATTATCAGGAAAATGCATATATAAATCAGAATGAGATGCCATCTCACACCTGTGAGAATGACTTATCTCCCAAATTCCAGAAACAGCAGGTACTAGCAAGGATGTGGAGGAGAGGAACCTTCATACACTGTTGGCGGAAATACAGACTGGTCCAGCCCCCAAGGGAAGCAGTGTGGCGGTTTCTCAAAAGACTAAAAATGATCTACCATATGATCCAGCGATTCTGCTCCTAGGTATATACCCACAGAGCACAAAAACACTAATTTAAAAGGAAATCTGCACTCCCATGTTCATTGCAGTACTGTTCATAATGGCCAAGATAATACTACTCAGATATAAAAAATGCAAAGACTTGCATTTTGTGACAATGTGGATAGAACTGGAGGGGGAATTCTGCTAAGTGAAATAAATCAGAAGGAGAAAGACAAATATGGAATGATTTCACTCACATGTGGAGTATAGAGGACCAGGGTGGATTACGATGGCAGCCCCGGAGGTGGGTGTGGTGTGGTGACATACATCTGAGTCATACACAGTGAGGTAAACCAATATTACCTTAATCAAAAATACTAACTTTTAAAAAAGGAACGTTGGAAATTAAGAAGGGTCAAAGCTCTCCTCTGAGCTAAGGTGGGACATATCTTAATATGCCTTGATAACATTAAATCCATTCAGTGTATAAAATTTGGAACCAGGAATAAATAAATGTGAACAGCTGGCTGTTTGGAGTAGAGACTTTGAAGCCTTCAGCACTGCTTCCCCATATGTGTCCAGTGTCATTACCTGGAATTTCGTGATAAAATTTTTGTTCATATATTTTTTCTTATTAAAATTCATATAGCCTAAGGATGGACTAAGAGTGATAACAGAATCGTAGGGTATTAGAGATCAGCTAGTCCAATGCGCCTTTATTTCTCTTTCTTTTCTTTTTTAACCTTAGAACTGTTCATTCAGATTAAAGCTTACTGCTAAAGTTCAGTGTGAGTGAAGGGGAAAAGCAAAACTGCTTTAGCTTGTAGCAGCAGCAAAGCAAAGTACCTTTCGGTTCAGGGAGATCAGTTTTTCAAAACATTATTCTCTTTGAACACTTTCGCATGAAGAAGGACTTTTTTGCAGATTCCTCTTTCCTCTAGATGTGGTTGGGGAAAATGATGATTGCACTTCTGAATCAAAGCTGCAAGGAAGTCCCTCCACACCCCAATATCAGCTTTGTCATGCTTGGGAACCTAGGAACTGGGATCCCTCATTTAGACTATTTCTTCTTCCCACACCATTCATTTTCCTTGTTTGGTTTTTACTCATCCATTTCCCTTACTAGATCCTACCTTTATCATCCATATTCTAATTTATCGATTTGATGTTCCCACTCACACTGCTCATCATATCACGCATCATGCTTTTCATAGCTTAGGTGATTAAAAATGTTAAATAAATAGACTTTACAGAATTCAACACAGTCACATGAAAATGAAGCAGTATTCTCTATTTTTAAAATATAAGAGCAACGCTCAGCTCCTGGCACACACTGGAGATCTGATACATATATGGCTTTTGAATGCATGATGGATAAATGAGTAAATGAACCAGGAGGTAATGCATGTATACGCACCCTGTTCACCAGAAGCTACTTCATAAATACGAGTTCTTATACTGGCTATGTGGTTATTTTTTAGCTCCCCCAGTCTGTTTCACAGTCTGTTTTGGCAAATGCAAGTAAAGCCCAAGAGAAAATCTGTGGCATGGGCCTCGGGGGATGCTGGGAAGGTAGTCAGAGAGAAAGATAAATCTAATAAGGGGGTGTCCAGAACCCAGGGGTGTCCAGAACCTGGGGGTGTGAAACAGAGATCTCCGTGACTACTAACAATCCAGTTCTCACCCTTGAATTTCCAGTGATCAGCAGTAAGCAAACATGCATGTTTTAAACAGCTCATAAATTTTCCTGGAGCCTGGGTACTGAGTAAGTCCAAGGAAAGTGGTAATGGTGGAAACAGAATCCCCTCTCTGGAAGTTGCTCCTTTCTGTGCCTGCTTTTGCCCTGTTAGCTGCTAACACATACACACCAGCTGCCTCGATGAGGCTCAGATTCCAGAAAAACATGGCAAGTGGAGGACAGAGACCAGGGATGGCTTCCTGTCACCCCCAAATTTCCCAAGTTGGAAGCCTCAGGAGGTGATGCAATGTCCTCATGTTGGAGATCTGTCCTGGGGCTGGCAAACCACAAGAACAGGGTTTGCAGACTGAAAGAACAGACCAGAATTATTCAGCGCCTGCCCAGTTACCCAAAAAGTCAAAAAGGAGAAAACCACAAAGAAAGTCTGTAATCAACTTGACTTGGAATCTAACCTGGACTCACATTAGGTGGATTTCTTTTACGGCATTTTGATGAGGAGGGAAACACTAAACTTCATTTCCAACAAAATCCTGGTTTGTGTTTGTTTGCAGGTCTGTATTTCTCAGGGGAATGAATGTAAAGCTGGGAGGTGACCCTCTAGGCAGAGGCAGACCTCTCCCTTCTATGGCTGCCTGGGCCATGCATTTCTGTTAGTAGCTCAATGTGATTTGGATCATCTTAATACGCCTGGCCTAGATGGAAGCAGCTAAACGCACTTTAACCTTTACCGACATTCATAGTCACTAACAGGCAGTTTGCATTCAATACGTATTGTGTCGGTAAAATTTTTATATTGATTTCATTGATTTATTTAACAAAGCTATTGTCAGTGTGTGAGTTTCCCTCAGTATGGACTTAAAGAGTTTAGGCTTGTGCTAGGAGAGCATCAGATTAAAAGTAGGTGGGTGAGCTCATGTGCTATGCTCTTTGATATTCCATGTTGAATTGACCCAGATTGAGGCAAGTTCCTCCTCTTTGGTCAGTCATCTCTGACCAAGGGGTAGGTCAAAGAGGTATAAATGTGGCCTGAAGTAGGAGCTAGGAATACTTTACAGAGGAGAGTGGAGGCCTGAACATTCATGCAGTGTCCTCAGCTGAAGCGTGTGTGTGTGTATGCACGTGTGTGCATGTGCACCTGTATAAAATACTATTTTTTAATGCTTTACTAAATCTCCAAATGAAATCAACTTTCCCCCTGCTCTCTGTTTCTGTATTGTCTGTATCCACTTTTAGTAGATGTGAAAATTGCATTGCGAGCATTTATTTACAGATTAGTGTCTTATAATATAATGTGATCTCAACAACGAATTCATCTGTACCCCTTGTTCCTAGCATATTGCATTTGACATACAAATAGGACGGGTTCTTTTTTTCAAATTGCTTATAATCTGCTGGGAAGGTCAGATTGGAGATATAGATTAGATAGATAGACAGACATATACATATACACATATATTTGGATAGATATAATTTAGCATTTATATATAATTTATCATTTATATACATCATTTATCATTTATATATATGTATATATATAATTTTAAATATCATGCAAGTGAATTCAGGTTTCAGAACTAGACTTCAGAAAAAAGGTCAATTCAGATTTGCTTAATCGAGGAAGGGAAGCAGCCTTTAATCTCGGTTTGTAAGGAAGGGTAGGATTTCAACAGACTTGGAACCCTCTGAGTCTGTACCATGATCCCTTTATTTTAGCCAAGGAAACAGCTCTCCTGAGGTGTGTCCCGGCCTGCTCTGAAGGCCCCTCTATTGAGGCCATGTAACCAGTAGGAGAAACTGAGTGTTCATTAAGGGCGAGTTAGACCAGCCACCTTTCTCTAAACCCCCTGTTGAGAATCACCTTTATTTGCTGTTGCATTAAAGTGATCTTGTCAGGTTGTTTAGGTTTTCACTGCGACTGATCTTTACAGTTGTGTTTTTGGGCAGGAAATGGCTGGACCCCACCCTGAGCGCTCTGTCTTTTTTAACAAAAAGCAAAATCCATCATCCTAACAATGAATCTCTTTTCTAGGTTTAAAGAACACTTAAAAACAGAAAATCCATATAAGAAACTTAAGAAATGCTGCTTGCAAAAATCTGACTTTCCTGAAAATTAGTCATAAGCAAAACAACCCAGTTTAGCCTTCAGTTCAAGAAATTAACGGAAAGCTTTATATTTATGAACAAGCAAAATTGGGACGATACTCTGTTCTGTGAAACTGAATTCAGGATGAAAAGCAAATAGGACTTTCATGCCTTAAGACATGGATATTCTTGATCGATAAGAGGCATTTAGATAACACAAGGATTGCTGCAATTCTGTGAAGAAAATTAAATAGAAATGTCTTTTCATTCATATCACTATGACTGTATATTGTAGCATTCTGATTGGATGTGGCCTGGAAAGTAGGCTCACACATTGATGCAAGTTTCTTGCAGAAAGTGAAGATATAATATCTGAGAATTCAGTTCTATTGTATATTTATATATATGTCACTTGTCTTCCTAAGAACTTTCTTAGGCTCTTAAATAGATGATTCCTCTTTCTCACATGCCTACCCTTAGGAGACTAAGAAAAGAAATAATCCAGTGTGAGAAAAATAAAAAATCCTCCCATTGAGAAATCATAATTTTAGGAAAGTAAAAAAAATTCACATTTCAAGAAAGTGCATAACTTGTCACCATGTATTTTGGGGGTGAAATTAATCTTTAGTGGTTCTTTAATCGAGTATTTTACCTCCTGGTAGTAGCATGACCTCTAAGGAGATTTAATTGCCAAAATACTTTGACTATTTTATTTCCACTGCCTTTGGGATGAACATATAAAGCAGAATGTGAATTTGACTTCAAATCAAGAAAATAAAAACAAAGTAGTCTTTCTATACCATTATAAGAGGTGGTTGCCCAAATATCCCAGTGATATATAATGTGATAAAAGAATATTTAGTCAGTGGAATATGAATGTATAAAGAAGTTTGCTTGGTAAGATTCAGTGAAAGTAAGTCATAAAAAAATTACTGTAGGCAAGACCATGTGGAAGATGTAGGAAATTTTTGTAAAAACACCAGTTTTTTTTTTTTTTACAATTTGCAAGCAAATTGCTTTAAAAGTGCCCTTAAATTCTCACTGCACATTGTAGAAAGTATAAAGGGAAATGCTTTTTGGTGACTCTAAACTCATACTCAGGAATTCCAGCTTCAGGAAAAGACCTTGGCCCTGCCTCAAAAGATTGGCATGTAAATGGTCATTAATATGTTTGAAGTAAAATGCATAAATTACGTGTGTATCATTCTTTTACTGCTCCTCACTATAGCTGATTTTTTTTTTTTTTTGACTAACAGATTGCCTACTGGTCCCAATTTCCCTGGATAAACACAACTTAGTGAACTATTTTATGTAACACTTGCTAAAGTTGGGGATGTTCTTCTCTTTCAAGGTAAAAGAACAAAAGGTCACTCTGAAGCAGTGAGGTATCTATGCCTCAAATTCAATATAAAACAATCTTTTAGAACTTTTTCTGGCAAAAAGAACACTGAACAAGAGGAACCAAGTGATACACATTAACTTTTCCCACTGTCTCAACTGTCTTCCACTTAAGATAAAGACATCCCCGTACCTCTGGCCTGCACCCCGGTTTTTTTTTTTAAGATTTATTTTTATTTATTTATACAAGCACTGGACACAGTCAGAAGCACGGGAGGGTGAGAGAATTCACCAGAGCCAGAGCGGGGAACAGAACAGGCAGACTGACGAAATACACTGCTGAGGGGAGCAGCGGGCTCAGCAGGAGAGGTCTGTCACACCATGTGGGACCCTTGCCAGTGACTGGGGATCGAACCGGTGCTGCAGAGGCTGTGGGCAGCTTCTCAGCCCAGCGCTCAACCGCTGCGCCACCAGGGGAGGCCTCTGTTCCCCAGTTCTGGGTGCATAAATAAATCTTAAAAAAAAGATATCCCTGAACCTTAAAATTCCTTTCCCTTTCCTCACTCCCTCTCATCCCCCATCTTCTGTCATCTATACCTTTTATGTTGAAAATGTATTAAAATTTGCACTCTGATCTATAAATATTAAGTATTTGGTAATTTACCTTTAAAGACCAACAAATAATATTATTATGAGCATGTTACTAATTCTCCCTGTAACTGTAGGGTTGAAGATTTACAAGTAAAAATATAGGACAGATTTGAATTTAAGATGAGCAACAAATGCTTTTTTAGTATATGTATGTTCCATGCGATATTTGGTATATACTTATACAAAAAGATTGTTGCTGATCCAAAATACAAAATTGGCTGGTATCTTGTATTTTATTAGTAAACTTTCAAGCATTGTTCTGTGGGAGGACTGTATTTTCATCATGGACCCAAAACTATGATTTCTGGGCCAATATTTTGTTGAATATTCCTGCATTCAAAGTCAAATAGCTCATCTTAACACCATCAATTATTTCAGTCCCAGTAATTTGTTTGTTTTACCTGTTGCTTTTTTTTTTTTTTTAAGATTTCTTATTTCAAATCAATCCAAGTAAGATAGCTTTGTTCAGGACATAGTACTATCATATTCTTAATTTCATTGGCATTCTGAAATCATGTAATAGGTTTGGTGATGCCTTAAAAATGACCACTTGTGTTTTTTCACAGGCATACATAAAACTAACTGCATGTAAAATAGTGTTCTAGGGGCCTCCCTGGTGGCACAGGAGGTTGAGCACCGCACTGTGAAGCTGCCCGCAGTCTCTGCAGCGCAGGTTCGATCCCAGCCAGCCTGCGAGAATCCCACATGGCGCAACAGACCTCTCCTGACTCACCCGCTGCTCCCCTCAGCAGTGTATTTCTTCAGTCTGCCTGTTCTGTTCCCCGCTCTGTCTCTGGTGAATCCTCTCACCCTGTCATGCATCTGGCCTGTACTCCAGTTCTTTTTTTTTTTTTTTTTAATTTTTTTGTAGATTTATTTATTTATCTTTATTTTTTAAATTAATATTTTATTTTATATCATTCTTACATCATTTTTCATTTTTTCACAATGTATTGTACCCCAGTTCTTGTATAAAAATAAATAAATCTTTTTAAATTTTTTTTACATAGTACTCTTTATATTTATCTTAGCAGCTCCTTTATCTAGCAATAAAATAGAAAAAATAAATCTTAAAAAAAATAGTGTTCTACACACATTATCTCTAATAATCACCTCTCTGCTTAAAATCCTGATTTGGCTTCCCATTTCACTGCAGGCAAAGTGCAGAATGCACTAAGAGATCCACAAAACTATGCGAGGGGGGGGGTCTATTTCTCCTTCTTTATCCCACCTGGCAGTACAATTTTCATTCTGTTCCTGTTTGATATTCTTTTTTTGTTGTTATTCCTACAAACTCCATTATTCCTCAACACCATCAGATTGTTCCCTCTGCCCAAAATTCTCCCACCCTATTGCTTCTCTCCTGCTCTTCACTCCACTGATTGCACTCATTTTTCATTCTCAGCCTAAACACTACTACCTCAGAGATCATTTTTCCTCCATGTCTCGTATATGTATTTATTTGTGTGATTATTAATGTCTGACCTCCTCAACAGGCTGTAAGCCTCATGAAGCCAAGATCCATGTCTGCTTAGACCTACTTCTTAGCTGGGTGTCTCGCGGAGAATAAACAGAAATATTTGTTAAATGAACAGCTAATTGGCCGAATAAATGAAGAATGGTTATAGGGGAAGAGTAATATTGTTTTCATCACCATTTTGCAAATTAGGAAAACTAAGTTTTGGAGAAATTACATAACTTGTTTACTTAGCTCATGAGTCAGAATTGAAATCCACATCTGAACATTATCTCTTGTTAAAATTACTTCTACTTTCTAAAGTCCCTTCATGTTGCAACCCGCAGGATTATGTGATCTATAGTCTTCATAAGACTAGAGGCAGGAAAAGTAGTGAGATTAGTTGGTTTTCATAGGACTATTTTCTTCAGACATCAAGCTATGTGTCTTGGAGGAGATGTGGAGCATGGGGACTGCTTGTGGTTTGGTGCAAGGGAGGGGCAGACCGAGCCACACAGCCCCTGAGACAGCACCTGGGACAGAAGAGAGTCTTCTGCCCACACACTGAGAATCTGGCTTCCAGATGGGTCTTGGGCACACAGTTGTTTTTGTAATTCCCCACCCTCCTTTCAGAGGAATTTAAGGATGGGCTTTGTGCTGCTCTGCCTCCTTTTTCCTGCTTTAACCCCACCCTCTCTTTCTCTTCCACAAACAGTAACCAACAGTGATAGGCCTTGCCTGTTTGGGGAATCATAAGGGGAAATGCAATCTCACCGATTTATTCACCTTCGGCTCAATACCTGAGGGTTTCCGCAGCTTTGGGGCAGAGTCTGATCTGTTGAGTTGTGGCAATAGTAGCTCAATTTATCTGTGCAGACCGTCTAGAAATTCTTTGTGTGGAACTATGCTTATCTGCTCAGTGATCTACATTCTCTAGGCAACCCCAGAGGATTCGAGGCTGCCCATTTCTGTTATGACAGGACAAGGGACTATTGTCTTGTTGGCAAAAGAAAAAAAAAAAACCAAAAACCAAAAAACAAACAAACAAAAAAACCACTGTCTGACTTAAGGATTGTGTCTCTAGATATTTTGTGGTCTTCTGTTCAGGTTTTTCAAGAATTAGCAAAAGATTTTCATAACTTTTTCAAAAGGCTTTTGAGAGCAATTTTAGGTACATAATGACATTGAACAGTATGTCCAGGGATGTCCCATGGATGACAGTCCACATGCGTGGACTCCCCCACTAGCAGAACCGCCACCAGTGTGGAGTGTTTGTTGCAGCTGAGGAAGCAACATTCACACGTCATCCCTCAGAGTCTATGTCTACTTTAGGATTCACTCGTACTGTACTCTCTGTAGATTTAGACAAATGTATGATAACATATAGCTACCACTGTATCATCCTCAGAGGAATCTCACTGCCTAAAAATCTTCTATGCTCTGCCTGTTTATCCCTCCGTCCCCAGTGTCTTTTTCCAAAGGAAAACTGCAGACATTTTCAGAAATGGTAAAGTGTAGGATGGCCAGAGTCTGTCTTCTATTATCATTCTTATTCTTCAGAGCACATACCTGGGCTAGATGAGGATAGCTCCATAAATGAATCCAGGTCCATCAAAAAATACATTCCAGTCTCTGACCCACATTCTCAGCAGCCGGAGGCTTTGAAGAAGACACCGGCCACCACCTTCCCCATTATGTGCAGGTGTGGGGAGAATGACTTTGAAAAGGTCAAAGGAAGGTTGTAGCAAAGATAGTTTTTGTAGCACTGATGTCTAGTCTTTGTCTTAACTCTAACTTTTCAAGTTAAAAATTCCAGAGCTTCAATCATGAGTAGAAGAATATGAAGAGTGAATTATTATCCCCACATGTTTATAAATTAATAGAGGGAGGGATTACATCCTTGTCTTCTTCTCAGCTTCACTGTTCTGATAGATTCATTGTAATAAATACTCAGTGTTTTTCCGTGAGAAAAGATAATATATCCTTGCCCTGTTGATATTAGACTTTGACTATATTGCTTGCTGTGTCCAATTAAGTTTCAGCACAAGAGGTTTGTGCCACTCCTGAGCCAAATTTTGAGAGCCCGTTACACAATGTTTTTTTCTCTTCTTCAAGACTAAGAATATTCCTGAAAAGTATTGTTCTTTATGCCCGGACCTTGGGAAGAAGTTGAGGTGGAGCAAAGCCACGGGTGATATGAAGTGGATATGGTTTGAGCAAGGAATAGATACCTGTCATAAGTGAGATTTGGGAGTTTCTTGCCACCACAGCATAATTCAGTTCATAGTCCCTGATCCCACAGATCTCCCTGAGCTTGGTCTAAATGTAGGTGCAATTCTATCTGTTTTCAAGAGATCACACAGCACTCATAAACATGAAAGCGCCAAATCAAAAGATACTGAAGGTGACTTTGCTGCTCCTATAAATGGCAGTATCTGTGGCATATGAGAGTTCTTAAGAGTTTCCTGTTTTAGAGTTGAATAGTATGCAACTAGTATGATTTCTAGATACATCACCAGTTCCTGTGCTAATATATTCCTTCTTTCATTTTTCCAAGCTAGATTGCCAGGAAATTGTCCTACCTCGTAGTTTGTCAGCAAAAGGAGGGAGTAACACACAGGAATCAGAATTGCAAGCAGGCACATGATAGAATAAACCTAGGTTGGAATAAGTTTTAAGGTTTTCCTGGAATATTGTGCTCTGTGGATAGAGGATAATTGCAGAATCAGGTATACTCCAGTCTCAAAGAAAGGGCATTTCAGCAGGGACACAAATATATCCAGGGATAGCAAATACTTTTCTATTATATTTCCATCATGACCTAAATCGAAAGGAAAGTCAGTGAAATAGAAAAAAGACCCTGAAAACTGGTGGGGTTCATAATCTGCATAGGAGGATAAGTAAACAGAACAGTTAAAGAGATACCTTTGAGATATAACACACATACAGAGAAACCCTTTTTTCAGGATATGGCAGGATAGAGATTTTCACAAACTTAGTATACTTAGGTGATACTGAGTACCCCATCAACCAGCAAGCAGCAGCTGGCCCCCAGAAACCATCCACATGATTCTTTCCAACTTTCTTCCAAAGGTAACCGTTATCTTGACTTTGATAGCATAAATTAGTACTTGCCTGGTTTTAAACTGTATTTTAATGGCCTCTACACAGAATGTATTCTTTCATGTTTGTCTGCTTTGGCCCACTGTTTTGCAAGTTTGCTTCACTTATACTGTTCAATGTAGATGTGGAGTTTTCATTCTCATTGCTGTGTAGTGCATCATTGTGTAACAATACTGTACTTCTTTGCTCAATCCACTGTTGATGAGTACTTAGTAGTTTCATGTTTGAGGTTTTTGTAAATAATATTGATCTGAAAATCCTAGTACATGTTGGACGTGAACAAATATTATTATTTATATTGTATAATGTGTAGGATTGTAATTGCTGGACCGTAGGTGCAGGTGGTAGTTGTGTGTTGTCTTCTTGTGTTGAGAACTTAAGAGTATATCTGGGATTAGAAAAATGATAAGATTGTTAATGTTTTCCATGGGAAAGGATAGAAATGGTATAGAAATGGTATGCATTCCTAGAATTTGGCATCCCCACTACTGGACAATAGTAGAATCATGAAGATAATAATAAGTGTTGATGAGCTGTGGAAAAATTTCAACATTAACACAAGGAATGAAAGTGAGAAAAACAGTTTTCAAAGTGTTAAACCTGCATCTACCAAATGATCCAGCAATTCAAATCCCCAAAGAATTGAAAACATTTTCACACAAAAACATCAAAGTTCACAGAAACTCTGTTTTGTAATAGCTAAAAAGGTAGGAAAAAACCCACAAATGTCCATGAACTGATGAATGAATATATAAAATGTGGTATATCTATACAGTGGAATAGAATTTGGCCATAAAAAGTCTCAAACACTGACAGATGCTACAGGAATGAACCTTAAAGACATCACACTAGTGAAAGAAGTCAGTGACAAAAGACCATATATTATATGATTCAATTTATATGAAGTATCCAGACAAGGCAAATCTATTGAGGTAGAAAGAAGGGTCTTTGGCTAGGGCTGGGGTTGGATAGAGGAGGAAATGTGGACTGACAGCAAAGGTTTTTTTTCAGGGCAAGGCCTTATTCTAAATTTAATGGCCATGTTTGGCCAACTCTGAATATTCTAAAACCACTGAATTGTATTTACGTAAATGACTCTTAGAGTATATGATCTAGCTCTCAAAAATTCAGGTTTTTTTTTTTAATGGCATTCAGGCCAGAGTTGCAGGGGGTGAGAGGATTTACCAGAGACAGAGTGGGGAGCAGAACAGTTGTATCTACTGAAATACACTGCTGAGGGGAGCAGCGGGGCAGACAGGAGAGGTCTGCTTTGCCATGTGGGTCAGTTCCCTGGCCGGAGATCAAACTCAGGCCACAGTGGTGATAGAGCTGAGACTTAACCCTTGTGCCACCAGGGAGGCCCTCAAAATTTCAGTTTTATTTTTTAAATTTACTTAAAAAAAATTAAGTGAAGTGTAATTAGGGTGATGATTGAAGAAGCTGTCAATGCAGAGGAGAAACAAAGAAAAATGCAGTCTCAGATGAAGGTGGAAGCAAGCTCCTCTCGTGCTAGGACCAGGGCTGCTGGAGGCCAACTGTTAGAAGGACAGGGGGTAGTTCAGCAAGCAGGGCCAAAATACATAGCCCAGAGTGCACAATTTTTGCTGAGTGCAAATCGAATTTTTGCACTAAGCTCTATCTAGGATTTCCCAAAGTCTTAAGAGACTTAAAGATTTTTTTTTTTTAAATAACTTTTCATAAGTAAGCAGTTTCCTGCCCAAATCTGCCAAGGCTGCCTTTTTCCAGATGGCAGGCCGCAGGCTGGATGAGGCTGGTGCTACAGTCTTCAGCGAGGGCCTTCTCTGCCCTTCACCACCTACACATCTTGGGGCCTGCCTATTGTTCCCTGCTCCGCAGCACCATCTCCATTTACCTCAGCTGGTCCCCAACCCGCTCCTCAGGCTGCACAGACCCGGGTTACACTCGGATCTTAATTGGGAGGGGTTTCTGGAAACCCAGGAAAAGTCAGTGTTTCCACCTGCCCCAAGCAGAAACCTACTTCCCCCCTGCCCCAAATTCTTTCTCTTTTTCTTTAGGTCCTTATTTCTTTCATATTTTGGCCTGAGACACCTTGTTAATTTTCAAAGATTAACAGCCCATTTAGCAGAAGAGCGCGGCCCAGGTCGCCCGATGAAGAAATTAATACCAAAACTTCACACTAGGACGAAAATCAAAGCTGTCTGTTTTATGGCTTAGAGTATCTGTGAGTCTTGGGCAGGAGGAAATGGCTATCTCATTAAAAAAAAATGAGAGAGTTAGGCAGAGAGGAAACCAAAAGCTCGTTAAAAGTGGTGGAAAAGTCCTCTTAATTACGCGTTTCCATTCGCTAACAAGAGGCCTTTTGTTATGAGTTCAGGACGCGTTATCCCAAGTCAAACAAACAGAGTTAACGACATTATTTTTGTCTTTTTAGCCAGTGGTGACTCTGGAGTCCAGTTTCAAAATAAAGGTTTCACTGCGGGAAGTCAGTTAGGCCAGTGGATGCAGGCGAAGTGTCACTTTCCAAGATTGATTTGAGAGCTGCTACCAACCTTTCACCTCGCCCCCAGGTACCGGGAAGGTGGGCCAGGCTCTCTGCCAGCCAGTGCCAGGATCTGTGTGTCCTGGCAGAGGCATTTCCAGGCCGCGCTGGGTCAGCCAGGGAGAGCCTGTTGCTGAAACCACCGCCCTGTAAAGCACCAGCTTTCTCTCCTGGAAGATGGAGGTGAACAGCTTCAGGTTTGGTGTTGGTCAGAGGTTACCTGAGGAAAACACCTTCTGGAACTTTAAGAACACCTGAGCTTGTGGATGCTTTATTTGACTTAGTTTTTACCATAACCATGTGTAGTGTGATAGGCTCCACTCTATGCTGGAGAAAATTTTAGAAAGGTTCTATGATTTCATACAAGTAAGAGAGAGCAGGACTCGAACCCAAGCCTCTTTTATAGTCTCTCATGAAAGGTCCTGATTAAAATATGGCCTCTGAGCTCAAAGCCTGTAGGGGAATTGAAGCCAGTTGATAATTAAGCAGAACGTGATTAATGGCCAAGGGGATTGAACGTGCTAAGGGAATTTAAAGAAAAGAGATTTTACTTCTGACTGGAGAGTTATGCCAAGCGGCAGCAGCGTAATATCCAAGAGTATATGTGGAATACCTGGTTCAGATCCCAGTTTTCTTAGTTTCTAAGCTGTGAAAAACAGGACTTGTGATTTCCACTCTCTAAACTGCCTTCAGCTATATCCTGAGGGTTGAGGTACTGCCTCTCTGCCCTTTTAAGCTATAGTGAGGTTCTGAAGAAAAGAAATATTAAATATTAAGAAATATTAAATATTAAACAGTGATCAGTGCCTGGTGAATGGCATTTTAAAAATGAGGCCAAGTTTCATACGAGTGGTAGTAAATCAAGGTTTGAAGGACAACAGCTAAGTTTCAACAGACATGTATGTTTGAAGTATTTCCAATTTAAATATACTGCAATGAAATTGTCATTTTACCGACTGGATTAATTTAAAAATTGTTGGAAGCATACCATTTTCTTTTTATTTTCTTTTTATTGCATTATTTTTATAGAGGCAATGTTGGTTTATAGCACTGTATATGATTTAGGGGTTCAGGATCACACCTCTTCAGGTGTCTGTCAACCGCAACCACCATTTTCTGATATATTTTTAAAGATTTTATTTATTTTTGCATAGAAGAACTGGGGTGCAGGGGTATGTGTGAGAGGATTCACCAGAGACAGAGTGGGGAGCAGAAGAGCCAGATTTACTGAAATACACTGCTGAGGGGAGCAGCGGGTGAGGCAGGAGAGGTCTGCTTTGCCGTGCAGGTCAGCTCCCTAGCCGGGGATCAAACTCACGCCTTTGAAGTGGTAGCGCTGAGACTTAAACCCTAGGCTACCAGAGAGGCCCAACAACCACCATTTTCTAAGAATGTGCACCACAGGAAGTAGATTCTGGGCTGGGTCATGGTGGAGTACTTTATATCCTCACTCTACTCAGCCTGCCAATAACAACTAAAAACCTTATGCAGAAGAAAAATTATCTGACCGAAAGTAATCAGAAACTGAGAGGGTTCTGATTCTTGAAGGAAGTGGGCCACACTGGGTTAAGATTCACATTGATCAGGTTTTTTTTTGAAGGTAATCCAAAATCGAAGTGGTTTCAAAGGGGAAAGCCTGAAGCAGAAAGCTCAGTGGCCTGAGGAGACAGAGAGCAGAAGAGAATCTGTGATTATAGATGAGGGTCCCACCATGGGAGGAACAGCGAGAGAGGTTTGGAGCTTTCCTTTGAAACCACAGAATGACCATACTGTAGGCAGAAAGATAATGTCCCCTGACTAATAACCCTATGAATAAGGGGGAAACTAAATTAGACCAGCGTTTATAAAGTGTAAAATCAAACTATCCTAACATAGAGGTGATCTGACTTCCAAAAGAAAAAGTACTGAATTCAGTCAGGAAAATAGAACACAATTTATTGTCATGGTATAAAAAGGAATGGAACTTTCCACACCAATGGTTATGTGATTCTGAGTTATTGACAAGGAAGAAACTGGGCATATTCACTAGATGAAGATCAGATCCTTGGTTTTCTTGCTTGTACTTGTCCTTAGTTGGTGCTGAAAAAGTTTTTCTGCTGTGTACTAAGTACTCATTTGGGCAGTTTTTCTTTAGGATAACTTTATCAGGGATTAAATGATACTTCCAGAATCATGTCTGTCTATACCAGGAGGAATATATGGTTTTTGCTTTTTATTCTGACATTGGGATAATTATGCTAAATGATTTTTAAATCTTAAACCAACTTTACATTCCTGGAGTAAGTCTTACTTCATCATGATGTGTTGCCTTCTTTATATTTTGCTTGATTTTTTTTTTTTTTAAATATTAAATTTTATTTTTATATTCCCCCATACAATTGCAAACGCCCCATTCTGACCCCAATCCTTCCCCTCCCGCCCCCCACCCCCCAAAAGTGTCTCTGGTTCATAGTTTTTTGTTGATTTTGATTTTCACTTTCTTATATTCATTTTCCTGGTCCCTTATTTAAGTTTTCTAGATTCCTGCTATGAGTGAGACCATCCGGTATTTTTCTTTTTCTTTTTGGCTTATTTCGCTGAGCATGATCCCTTCCAGTGCCATCCATGTTGCTGCAAATTGCATGTGTTTATCTTTTTTGAAAGCTGAGTAATATTCCATGGTATGTATGTACCACATCTTCTTGATCCAGTCATCTATTTTTGGGCATTTGGGTTGTTTCCAAAGCTTAGCTATTGTAAACAGTGCTGCTATAAACATAGGAGTGCAGGTACTCTTTGGAATTGATGTTTCTGTGTCCTTTGGGTAAATACCTAGGAGTGGAATTGCTGGATCCTATGGAAGCTCTATGTTTAGTAGGTCCAGAAATCTCCACACAGCTCTCCATAGTGGTTGGACCAGTTTGCACTCCCACCAACAGTGCACAAGAGTTCCTTTTTCTCCACATCCTCGCCAACATTTGTTGTTGCTAGTTTTTTTAATATGTGCCATTCTCACTGGTGTGAGATGGTATCTCATGGTAGTTTTGATTTGCATTTCCCTGATGACAAGTGATGTTGAACATTTTTTCATATGTCTGTTGGCCATTTGCATTTCCTCTTCAGAGAAGTTTCTTTTTAGCTCTTCTGCCCATTTTTTGACTGGATTATTTTCTTTGTTGTTGCTGAGTCTCATCAGCTCTTTGCAGATTTTTGTGATCAGTCCTTTATCATTAGTGTTGGGTGCAAAAATGTTCTCCCAGTTGGTAGGGTTTCTCTTTGTTTTTGTTATTGTCTCTTTTGCTGTGCAGAAGCTCTTTAATTTGATGTAGTCCCAGCTGTTTATCTTTCTCTTCACTATCACTGCTTTGGGTGATGTGTCTGTAAAGATGTCTTTGATGTGCAAATCCCGTAGTGTTTCGCCTATATTTCCTTCTATGTATTTTATGGTTTCAGGTCTTATGTCTAGTTCTTTAATCCATTTTGAGTTGATTTTTGTGTATGGTGTGAGGTAGTGGTCAAGCTTCATTCTTTTGCATGTAGCGACCCAGTTTTCCCAGCACCATTTATTGAACAAACTTTCTTTGCTCCAATGCATAGTCTTCGCTCCTTTGTCAAAGATTAGTTGACCATAAATCTGTGGGTTTATTTCTGGATTTTCTATTCGATTCCATTGGTCTGTATGTCTGTTCTTGTTCCAGTACCATGCAGTTTTGATGATTATGGCTTTGTAGTAGAGTTTGAAGTCTGGGAGTTTGATGCCTCCATTTCCTTCTTTTTTTTTCAGTAGAGCTTTGGCTATTCGGGGTTTTTGGTGATTCCATATGAATTTCATCAATAATTGCTCTATTTCTTTGAAGAATGCCATTGAGATTTTGATTGGAATAGCATTGAATCTGTATATTGCTTTTGGTAGGATGGCCATTTTAATAATGTTTATTCTTCCAATCCATGAGCAGGGGATGTCTTTCCATTTCTTTGTGTCTTCTTCTATTTCTTTTAACAGTGTTTCATAGTTTTCTTTGTATAGGTCCTTTACCTCTTTTGTTAGATTTATTCCCAAATATTTGATTTTTTTTGTTTCGATAATAAAAGGGGTGGTTTTTTTGATTTCTTCTTCTTCAGATTTATTGTTTGTGTATAGGAAGGCTACTGACTTTTGCGTGTTGATTTTGTATCCTGCCACTTTACTGAATTGATTGATGAGTTGAATTAGTTTTTCTGTGGAGATTTTGGGGTTCTCTATGTATATTATCATATCATCTGCAAATAGTGATAGTTTGACTTCTTCTTTCCTATTTGGATTCCTTGGATGTCTTTCTCTTGTCTTATTGCTCTGGCTAGGACTTCCAGTATTATATTGAAAAGCAGTGGTGAGAGTGGACATCCTTGTCTTGTTCCAGATCTTAATGGAATTGCTTTCAGCTTTTCACCATTGAGAATGATACTGGCTGTTGGCTTGTCATAGATGGCCTTTATGATGTTGAGGTATGTTCCTTGTATCCCAAGAATTTCAAGGGCTTTTATCATGAATGGGTGTTGCACTTTGTCGAAAGCTTTCTCAGCATCTATTGATATTATCATATGGTTTTATATTTCTTTTTGTTGATGTGTTGGATAACGTTGATTGATTTTCGGATGTTAAACCATCCTTGTGCCCCTGGAATGAATCCAACTTGGTCGTGGTGAATTATCTTATGGATACATTGTTGGATTCTGATAGCTAAAATTTTATTGAGGATTTTTGCATCAGTGTTCATTAGGGAGATTGGCCTATAGTTTTCCTTTTTTGTGTTGTCCTTATTCGGTTTTGGTATTAGTGTAATATTGGCTTCATAGAACGTGTTTGGTATTGTCCCTTCCTTCTCAATTTTTTGGAAGAGTTTGTGAAGGATAGGCACTAATTCGTCTCTGAATGTTTGGTAGAATTCATTTGTAAATCCATCAGGTCCTGGGCTTTTGTTTTTGGGGAGGTTTTTAATTACCATTTCAATTTCGCTGCTTGTAATTGGTCTGTTTAGGTGTTCTATTTCTTCTTTATCTAGCTTTGGGTGATTGTAGAGTTGTAGGGATTTGTCCATCTCCTCTAGATTGTTGAACTTGTTTCCATATAACTGTTCATAGTAGTTACTGATTATTCTTTTGATTTCTGCTGTGTCCGTTGTGATTTCTCCTCTTTCATTTATGATTCTGTGTATTTGTGCTTTCTCCCTTTTTTCCTTTGTGAGCCTGGCTAGGGGTTTGTCTATTTTATTTATTTTTTCAAAGAACCAGCTCTTGGTTTCATTGATCTTTTGGATTGTTTTTTTAGTTTCAATTTCATTTATTTCTGCTTTGGTTTTTATTATTTCTTTTCTTCTACTGGTTCTGGGGTTTTTTTGTTGTTCTTTTTCTAGATCTTTGAGCTTCGAGATTAGGTTGTTTCTTTGAGTTCTTTCTTGTTTCTTGATGTGAGCTTCTATTGCTATATATTTTCCTCTTATTACTGCTTTTGCTGCATCCCATACATTTAGGATATTGGTGTCCTCCTTGTCATTCAATTCAAAGAATTTTTTAATTTCTTCTTTGATCTCCTCGTTAGTCCAGTGGTCTTCCAGTAGTGTGGCTTTTAATCTCCATGAGGTAGGATAGTTCCTTGCCTTCTTTTTATGATTTATTTCTAGTTTGATGCCTTCGTGGTCAGAAAAGATGGTTGGTATGATTTCAATCTTGGTGTATCTGTTGATGTGCTGCACCTCCCCCTGCAGTGACCCTTAGGGCTAATGGCTTGCGCCACGGTCCCTAGGTCCGGCTGGGCAACCTGCCCAGTATGTGATCGATCCTGGAGAATGATCCGTGTGCGCTTGAGAAAAATGTGTACTCCGTTTTTTTTGGGTTTAGTGTTCTATAGATGTCTGTTAAGCCCAAATGCTCTAGGTCCTTATTTAGAGCTTTAGTTTCTTTACTTATTTTTTGTCTTGTTGATCTATCCATTGTTGATAGTGGTGTGTTGAAGTCTCCCACTACATATGTGTTTTCTCTGATGTCTGTTTTCAGAGAGGACAACAGTTGTCTGATATATTTTGGTGCTCTTTCGTTTGGTGAGTATATGTTAATGAGTGTTATTTCTTCTTGAAGTATTGTCCCCTTAATCATAATGTAGTGACCATTGGGGTCTCTTTTTATTTTTTTGAGTTTGAAGTCTGTTTTATCTGATATAAGTATAGCTGTTCCTGCTTTCTTTTTTGGCCCATTTGCTTGTAGGATTGTTTTCCATCCTTTGACTTTGAGCCTATTTTTATCTTTTGTAGCTAAATGTGTTTCCTGGAGACAGCAAAAGGTTGGGTTTTGTTTCTTAATCCAGGCTGCAACTCTGTGTCTTTTTATTGAAGAGTTTAGTCCATTTACATTTAGAGTTAATATTGATATGTTAGCATCTGTATTTGCCATTATGTTTGTCTTTCCTTTGATTTTATTTATTTATTCTTTTAATAACTTTTTTTTTTTTTTTGCTCTTCTTTCGTTGTTATTCGTCCCTCTGAGGTTCTGGCTTTAGGATTCCTTGTAGTATTTTTTGGAGTGGGGGTTTAGTCGCAATGAAATTCCGGAGTTTCTCTTTGTCTGGGAAGGTCCATATTCTTTCTTCATGGAGGAAAGAGAGCTTTGCGGGATAGAGTATTCTTGGTTGGCATCTGTTTTCTTGGAGTCTGTTGACTATGTCCCTCCACTCTCTCCTTGCCCGTAGTGTTTCTTCAGAGAAGTCTGATGTCAGCCTGATTGGTTTTCCTTTGAATGTTATCTGTTTCTTCCCTCTTGTCAGCTTCATTATTTTTTCCTTGTCCTGGATTCTTGGGAGCTTTACTATTATGTGTCTTGCTGTGTTTTTCCTTTCGTCGTGGAAGTTTGGTGTTCTTCTTGCTTCTTGTATATCAATTTTCAGCTCCTTCTTCTCATTTGGGAAGTTCTCTTCAATTATATCCATGGATATTTTCTCTGTTCCTACATCTCTCTCCTCTCCTTCTGGAATTCCTATAACTCTTATATTTCCTTTCCTCATGGAGTCAGATAGTTCCCAAAGTCTTTCTTCATTCTTTTTCCTTCATACATCTCTTTCCTTTTCTGTTTTGGTTCTTTTTATTTCTGTGTCTTCAAGATTACTTATTCGTTCTTCCATTTCATCTATTCTGCTTTCATTGCTTTTCCCAGAGTTCTTTAGTTCCTCCATTAATTCTTTGATCTCCTGCATTTCTCTTACTTCCCTCTTTAGGGACTCAATTTCCTTCTTCTGATCTATCACTTTTTTAATCATGGCAATTTTAAATTCTCTTTCTGGAAGGCTCAGAAGTTCTTCCAAGTTGCTGTCGTTGCAATCTGGGGAGTGGTTTTCTTTTTGTGGTGTGCTTCTTTCCTGAGGCGTTTTTAGGTTGCGTGTGGTTCTTCTACTCCCTACTGTCTGTTTTCTAATTTGTCGTATGCGTTGGGACACTGTGTTGCTCGGACTGACTGACATCTTGGGTGAACTTCTCCGCTCCCCTCTGGCTCTTCCAGGAGCCATCTCTGTCTTCTGGGGGAGCTTTCTGCTGGTTTTAGGCAGTTTTTACTGAAGAAATGTCCCTGTTCTCAAATGGCGAAGCGGGATGCAGTCCCTGCGCCTCCGGTTTCAGGCACACTCTTCTGCGCACCCGGTCTGCCCCGGACGTGGGTGCCTGCTCCCTCTGTGGGCTCAGACTGCTGGTCGGAAGGGGCCTGGCGTGGAATAACTTCCCGGCTGGCCACTGGGTCCTCCAGAAACCTTCTGCCCTTTTCAAGCAGTCTTAAGAAATGTCCTGTTTTATAGGGTGTTAGTGACTTTTTTTTTCCTGGTCGCTAGGTGGCGCCAGAGATCTCTCCTATTGTCCTTGGGGGGCTGTTTTTCGCCTCCCCCCACCCCGTGGGACAGAGAACAGAGCGGGAATGGTAGGGTACACCTCAACAGCTTTGGGGTGCTGTGTCTGCCTTGTGCCCCACCGTCGTGGAGAAACCACGCCCCGAATTTTCATGCCCCGGGTCTCAGTTCAAAGCCCTCAGGTCCAGGACGCGGGCTGTAGCCCAGTTCAGTGGCGCGGGAAGGGCGCCTTTTGCACTGCTCCCGTGCCTGGGCGCCTGGTTCCTGCTCACTCAGGGAGGGACCTTCACCTCAGTGAGGACCTCCGCGCATCTCCCTGCAAGCCTAGGTCGTCTCCCTGCAAGCCTAGGTCGCAGGCGCGGGGACCTGGGCAGCCGCGATCCAGGTCTGCACTTGCTTTTCAAGCTCCCCTAGCGCGCCGCTATCCGCGCCAGCTTACCGGCAGCCCGGGCTGTGTGCGCGTCTCCCGGGGTCTTTGTTCTTCTCTAATGGCGCCCGGAGCCGTTTGCTCGCCGCCGCGGCGAATCCTGCAGGGTTCGCCTCAGCTCCCGTTCACGGGGTGTGGTGGCTGCAATAGTTCCTTTCCACTCACAGTCCCGCTTGCTGCGTAGTTTGTTCTTGTTGGTTGTTTTGGTTTGTTGTTTCCTCCTCTCTGCCGGTCGGAGAGTGCCGCCTCTGTGGGCGGGGGAGGGGAGCAGGGTTCTGCGCTTCCCTCCCTTCTAGTCCTCTTTTATGGCCACTTTCTTCTTCGGGCAGTTCGCTGGCGTCACCCGTTTATCTTCCGTGTCCCACTTCTCACTGGGACCTGCCGCTTTTCCTCCCTATTAACTTTTTTTAATGGGAGATCTTACTCGCAGCGTCTCCTCGCCGCCATGTTGCTCCGCCCCCCCTATTTTGCTTGATTTGATTTGCTTATATTCTGTTAAAATTTTGAGTGTATATTAATGAAGCCTATTGGTCCTTAGTATTCTTATTTGGTTGTGGAAAGACGGTAATACTGAGTTGAATGAATTATTTATTTCAAAGGGTGAGTAATGAGTAAACTGGGAAGTGGTCCCTTCTTCCATACTTTATGAAAGTGATGGCAGGATTGAGTTATTTTTTAAATCAATGGTGACAGAATTTATCAGTTAAGCACATGTGCACCTCTCTGTCTGTCTGTCTGTCTCTCTCTCTCTGTGTATGTGTGTGTAAGAGAGACAGAGAGAGAAGGGGGTGGTATAATTATGAATTCTATGTTAAGTTATAAGACTAGTCAAGATTTCTACATCTTCTAATTATCTATTTTTGATCATTTTATCTTTCACGGACATTTCCTTTAGGTTGTCAACTTTATTGGCATAAAATTGTGTTTAATATTCTTTTATTCCTTCTTTTAGCCCCTCCTAATATTGGTAATGAATTTCTCCCTCTCTCCCTCTCCATTTCTCTCAGAACCCAGCTAATATCCCAGCTAACATTTTATCAATTTTATTGGCCTTTACAAAGATTTTTTTCACTTATTTTCTCAATTTCCATTTTTTTTTGTGTGTGTGCCATTAGTATTCTCTATTATTCTTTTTGTTTCTGTCCTATTTACATTTTTTTAAATTGTTCATGGAGAAATATGGGTTATTTATTTTAAAATATTTTTCTTTATGTAATTTTTCAGTTTCTTTGCTTTAGCTGCATTACACACATTTTTGATATATTGTATTTTGATTATCCTTCATCGCCATATGGTAACTTGTTAGGAAAGAGTTGAAAGTCAAATAGATAGTACTCATTAGATTACTCTCCATCAAAAATCTCATATACTTAATTTCCCAAATGCAAAATATCTTTTTTCCCTCATTCCCCTCACATTCTCTCTCCACAGTCAGCACCAAATTCTCTTTGGCTCTTTTGGAACATATGGTTGGGAGGAGTAGGGTGGGGTAAAAAGGGAGAGAAAGAGCTTTGCTCTTGCATTCCAGCCTTCTGAAGCATTTCTGCCTGGGTCTTTTTTTCAGCTTAAAAAAAAAAAACACATCTGTGTTCAAAATATAGAGGAAAATATTCTGAAGTTGGAGAAACCCACTGTGGAATATGCAGTGATGAAACGAAGTGTAAAATTAAGCAAATTTGATTGCATCTTACCACTGTAGAATTTGGTGACAAAATGAACTAAATCTTTGCCTTTGTTTTGTTCCACATTAACAACAACAAAAAAATCAGTTTAGATGAAAGAAAACATGTGTGAAACGAAACATACATGAATCGAAACAAACTGCGTGTTATAATCATTTAATACCATTAGTATTTTGATTTTTATAATTTCTATTTTCAAAGCAATATTGCTTTACTGGAAAGTCCATAAATCAACCATTTCTTATTTAACTTCTTAATTTAAATATTTAAAATTTTCTTTTTCTGACCCTTTTATTGCTCTCTAACACACAAATGGAGACGTGAATTTAGAATGAAATTGGAGCATAAACTTTAGCTATATATTTTACTAGATGCTTGATTTTATGTAGGAGGTTGAAGGCTCTGAACTTCAGTATGACTATCTTATTAGTGAAGATCATATGTTACAACATTTGCAAAGTTGCCAAGTGCTTAGCATGAGATTTGCCACAGAACAATATTGGTTATAGCTTTATATAGCTATTAAATGATCATTATAGCTATTAAATGATTATAGCTATTAAATGATCAATATAGCTACAATGGCAGTCTAAATCCCTGCTTGAAAACTTCATCTCATGAAGTTGATCATTTGTATCCATCTGGATGTCTCAATGTCCTAAAAGCAGTTGCTCTCAAAGTGTGTTTGAACTCATTATCTTTTTTTTTTTATGAATTACTTTTTTTATTTTGTCTAAAAGAAGACCTGTGGCAATTGATTTTCATAGATGCTGTGTTTTACTCTCATAGTTTCTGCTCAGTGGTAACTTCCTATTTTTTGTATTATCAAAACTAGTTATGGGTTCTCACAAGCCTCTTCTCTACTTGAGGCCTGTGACTTTGTGCTTTCTCATCTGTGTTATTTTCATGAGATCCATATTTCCTATAGTGCTGCTTATAACAAATGGGTTGCAACCTAGTTTAAGTCAATATAATATGGCCATTTGCAGTTTTGTGTATATGAATTTCTTTTTCAGTTAGCACTGAGAAGTTTCCAATAGTTTAGAGGTAGTTGAGAATTACAAATCTCTCAAAGTACCACAACCAGGTCTGCATAAATATCCTCCAATTTGGCGGTTCCACCATCCAACCAACCAACAAAGCTAGTTGAAAATCTTACCTTCTTCTCCATCATTCCAATCTATCAATTAATTTTACTTTTTAAATGTATATCAAATGAATCTCTCTTTTGAGGATAGTAGGGGAAGGGGGGTAGAGTTTTAAACTTGTCAACTAAAAGAATTTACATAGCATTCTTACTTGCTTACCCCTCTCTGCTGATTGAATTTTGAGAGAGGACATTATGAGACAAACATCCAAATAGATTTGGGGGGAAATATCAGAGGTTGACAGAGAAAAGAGGGCTTAGTTGTATACTTCTCTGGTTTTTTTGTTCTCAAACCTGTCTCTAGAAATTGGTCAAAAACCACTCACTCCCTGTGGACTCAACAAGAGTCAGCTTTGAGCTTCGGAGCAGAAGACTGGTTTATTTCTATTTGTTTCTCTGCTTTCAGAATCTGCTTATGACGGAAAAGGAATTAACCATGTGCAATAAAATAAAAAAGATATAGATTGTATTAGTAATATATTATCCCTCACTTTGCTAGGTAGTTACAATTTTCTTCTTCTGATAAGCTCTTCATCCTTTTCCATGCTGCTTCATGCCCCCAAGGAATAACTTTACAAACTGCCTTGAAATCTTTTGTGTTTTGTGTTCAGGTTGGTGTTAGTCAATGGGAGACACAGATAAAAGGCCTGAGACTGGAGTTGAGTAGAGTCAGGCAGGGTCCTGTTCTCCCAACTTAACCTCTGCCTCTACTAAGGCCACATCCCCTGCCCAACAGCCCTCCCATACCACTGTGGCTCCCTTTCACCATTCTGGAGTCTTCTCCCTTCCCCATGGGCCTCCAGATCTAGGCATAGTAATGCTTTGATCTCTAGCTAATGCTCCATATGTGATACACCATCCCATAATTTTGTAAATAATCCTTTTATTAAACTCTCCCCAATTGTCCCATTAGCATGACATTCACATCCATCAGGACCATTGCTGATATCCCCATTGCACCTGCATACTTTTATATCTGCCTGAGTTTTTTCCAATTAGATAAAAACCACTTAACGGCAAGAATTTTAATTCATAAAATTCTCTATTATTCCTCCCCTCCATCACCAAGCACAATATTCCACTGCACGATGAGTAGTAAATGCTTTCTGGAAGACTTCATCTCATCATTTACCTGCTGTGTAGTGGGCACTCTTTGAGTCACCGTGGAAAGGTGACAAAAGGGAACGTCTATGTATTTTCGGAATATACTCTCCTGACTCTAACAAGTTAACCATTGTAGGTTGAGTCTTTTCATTAATAGTGTTTACTAGTTATTGACTAGTAAACACCTGATCCTGATCATACCTCTTTTTTTTAATTTTTTAAAGATTTATTTATTTATTCATACAAGAACTGGGGTATAGGCCAGAGGGGCTGGGGACAAAAGGATTCACCAGAGACAGAGTGGGGAACAGAACAGGGAGATTGACTGAAATAAACTGCTGAGCGGAGCAGAAGGCGTGACAAGAGAGGGTTAAGGCACCATGTGGGTAGCTCCCTGGCCAGGGATCGAACTTTTGCTGCAGAGGCTGTGGATAGTTTCATAGGTTGTGTCTTAACCCCTTGTGCCACCGGGGAGGCCCCACTTTCTTCTTCAATCCTCTTGGTTCTTGTGGATTTATTTGATTTCATATTCCTTTATTATCACTTGAGAGATGTATCTGATCACACCTCTTTTAACCAGGGCAGCTCTACCCACATCCATCCCAGCTGGTTATGACAAGGCAGAGTCATGCATAAACTGAAGCTTGATGATCTAGACGCTTTGAATAAGCAGCACAAGCCTGTTAGTATCATGAGGGATTAGAATGTTGAAAGAAACAGACATAGAAAGAAACATGGATGCCAGGATGAATGAGAGACCATTTTGGGTTCTGAACAGATTACCCATGAAGCCCCTCCCATCCTGCTGTTGTTCCTCTTTTAGCTTCTCAAGAGTTCCATGTTGAAGCTTTACCAGAAAACCCCCTTTAGAACAGCTTGAGAAGCTCCTAGTTCTTTATACTCTAAGGACTCTGAGGAAACACGTTTCCATCAGAGGAAGGAAAGGAAAGGAAGAAGGTGCTGTGGGCCTTGATGTGGGCATTGCAGCTTTACTCCATGAACCCTGATCGCTTCCCAGGCAACCCTAAATCATCTTCTTAATCATAGCCCCACAACTTGCTTTCTTCCCCAAACCCCCATACTCCGCACTGCCTCTCATCAGTCATTTATTTTTTCTAGATGATGAAAACCTGCCAGGTGGATCCCTTGCTTTGCTTGATCCCTGGATCTCTTAGGCACCTGCTGCTCCTAATGGGGTTTGCCTCTGGGACTCCTCTGCCTAAGCGGAGGGCCAAGGAACATTTGTCACAGCATGGCTCATTATCGCACGACTGAAAAGCAGGCCCACGCCCTGGAACATTATGAAAAGTGCCTATAAGAGTCCCATTAAGCTAAAAGGCATTTAAGAACTATGTCCCCAGTGTGGTTGTGCAAAAAGTTCTGTGGTGACCTACTGCTTGCCTTTTCCCCTGCCATTTCTCGTCTCACTAATGAGGACTAATTTTTGCAGTCTCAGTCTATATAAATAAGGCTGGCTGTGTTCTCTAGGGCCAACCTTGAGAAAGGCAAGGAGTAAGCAAGGGAACTCAAGGAACTCAGCCCTAGGTAAGCCTTTCATTTCCTGCTCTAGTTCTAGCAGCTAGATCCCTGCTTTGCTGTAAGACCCAATACCCTCCACGTGTCCCTAATGCAGGAGCAGGTGGGTAGCACCAGGATCACTGACTTGCTGTGTGCCATGGGGTGGTTTGAAAAGTCCCTGGTTACTGCTTATATTCTTACAGTTCTTGAGCAGCTCATTGTCCATAGTTTCATTTGAATCCACCTGTTTCACATATAAAATCCATTTGTAATGAACCAGGACTGGACTAAAAACTTGCAACCCCTGAATCAGTGCTTTTTCCTGCTAAACAACATTTATTTTCTTCTTTAACATAAACTTATTCTAAATCATATGGAAACAGCTTGCTATAAAGATCTAAATTGTCTGCCATTTCACTATCCTGGGATAATCATTGCTAATATTTAAGAATTTTTTATCTATGCATAGAATTTTTTATCTTGTCAAAGTCATTCTCTATATAAATATTTGTAACCTAAAATTTGGCATCTAGTGAATTTGGAAGTGTTTTGTTTGTTTGTTTGTTTACATTGTCACATGCTGATTTTGATCTTCCTATGAAGTTGTTCCCAATACTGTCTGTTGCTGTCTATTGCAATAAGCTGTCTATTGCAAGTCATTTTGAAGCAATGAAGTAAAAAGGTGGGCAGAAGAAGCCCACAGGTGTAATAGAAACTGTCTTATATCATTATTTGGAAACAGCAAGGGAGGACTTTTCTGAGCCAGTTTCCTCGGACCTGACATTATACAGACCAAAGGGAAATCTGTGGGTAGCATCACAGAAAACAAAACACTACAATGGCCCCAGAGTCTTTCTTGGTTCAGGCAATGTCTAGTTCTTTCCTTAACTGTGCAATTCAAGTGTCTGTCACCTCAGCCAGTACAGCACAGTGCAGGAGAAGCTCTGTGCTAGTGCTCTGTGGCAGTATAATGGTGCAGTGCGTGAAACAATTCAGAAAAGTCAGGTGCCCCAAGCGTGCTCACAATTGGAAAGTGTGCCTGAGAACAGAGTCTTGCTCTACTTAATAAACCTCACCTATTTGGAAGGTCAACCTGAAAGTTGGGGGCCAGAATCAGCCACCTGTGTGGTTTCATCCAAGTGTCTTCAAACCCCCCTTCCATGCCAAGCCTCAAAGTCTCTACATTCTTTGTCCCAGAATTCCAACAGTTTGTCATTCCTTTAGTATTAAAGGTATTAAAAAACTGATACCATGCGAATGTGTCATTGAAGTAAACCACTACTCACTTTGAGCTACCAGCCTGGGTTAAGGTCTAGTGGAAAATGTTGCTCCATCATGGCATGTCCCTGAGCTGTGAGGCCAGGCCCTGGGAAGAGGAAGATGGATAGAAGGAAAGCGTGAGCATTGCAGGGAGGCTCTGCTCGAAGTGCAACGCTGAGCTTGTGGCAGCATCTGGGCACTGTGTACCGGGAGCCCCGGGAAAATAAGCAGGAGCCCTATGTGGGAGGACTGACCCCAAGCATAACCTTCCCCACTGAAAATTCTGAGCAACAAAGGTAGAGTTCATAGACCTGTGAAGAGTCCGCCTGTCTCATGCTTAGAAAAAACGACTTCATAAATATTTGTCCTTGAATATGTAACAGTTTCATGTGTGGGTGAAACAGAAAGCATTCCTTGGGAGTGGCGGTAAGGTTCAGCCATGGCCCAGGGCCCAGACTGCTGGGGCAGAGGCCCTTCCTGTTGGGAGCAGCAGTGACATTCCCCTGTTATTTGCGACAGCCTCAGGACCCACAGGCTGCCTGCAATGTGCAGACTGCATAATTTAGCGTGAGCGTTGCCAACAATTTTTGGCCTCAGTTTTTTGACTGGTTTTCATTTAGCAACAATTTCAAAATTTTCCGGGACACTTCATGTTTTAATGAAGAAAAATTAAGTGACCTTTAGTCAACTTGGCAAGAGAGAAGATGGCTGACAGCACTCCAGAATAGTAATTACAGGGCTTACTGTCCCCATTAAAATCCTCGGAGCAGCCATTGGTAGTTCATGCTCATGTGGTTTGAAAGAGAAGAACGTTCTGTCCCAAAGAAACAACAGTTGGTCGTGGTCAACAGGTCAAGAAGCTACACGGCCATTTGTGAGTTTAGAGCAAGCTTCTGATGGTGACAGATGATGGTGCCCCGCTGGCTGCACTGAGGGCAAAACAGGTTAAATCCCGACTCTGGGGCCACAGAGCTTCCCCACTGTTCTTGTGGGCTACATAAATACCCGTTCAAACTGGCCAGGTAATCAAGCGCATGAATAAACTCAGTGTATCTCATTATATCCCTGACAGAACCATAACCTCACCACATACAGCACTGCCCACGCCTCCCATCTGCCCCCAGCTAGCAGACACATGCACCAGCCTTTGGGAAGAGTAGGGGACATGTAATCACATACAGGGGTGTGTTCAATGTCCCAGCAGAATGTTGAATGGAACGATATAATTTCCACAGACTGAAAACCTAGCTGCTCCACTCTTGGGATCCATGGCCATGACTGTGCCCCAGATGAAGTTGCATCCTCATATATGGTTTGGGCCTGATCTGGAGTCCCAAGAAAATATTCAATCATCTTACAGCTTTTGTTCTTGAAGAGCCAGGGAGGACTTGGTCTCCTGCCCTCTCATTTGATGCCTAAGATGGACAGAGAATGTTCAGATGGGGTTCTGCCCAAGTGACGATGTGGGGGCTGCCAGCAAGGAGGGCACAGATTTGCCCCATTACACATACCTGCCAGGAAGGGATGGTGGACTCTTGGCAGTATTTTACCAATGTGTGTATCTATTCAGACCTCTTTGTCCTGCTCTTTGGCAGTTTCACTTTAAAGAAGGTATGAAGCAGAGGTTTTTATGTTTCTTTCCAAGTTCTGTGTTTATAACTAAGTGTTCTCAACTGCTTTGAAAAGATCTATGAAGTTCTTCGATCATGTGTGATAAAGTTAGTGTTATTAAAGACTGTGCAGCTACCAAATCCCATATCCTTAGCAGGCAGCATCCTTAAACCCTAATGTAAGCCTGCAGGAAATTATTTGAATAGATATTTTCACACGATCTAGAAATAAGGTGGTTGAATTGAAATTTGAGTGTATAAAATGCTACTGCTGTGATAGTTATTGCCAAAAAGCAAAATATTTTTCGTTCTCCTTTTGAGCTTTCCAAACATTTTAACTAATAAGATTTTAGTAGAATATTATTTCCAGGGATTTTTTTAGGAGCTGGGTACAATATGCCACCTCTGCCTTTCCCTCTCTTGGGGGTGAAAACCAGTGCTCCAGAGAGAGGCTGCTCCATCTTTCTTGTCCCAGAGTGAGAGGACGCAAAGAGCTTAGTCAATGTGATGGACGTGTCTTGAGAAAGAAAATTCAGCCCTTGTGTTAAGTGCCTGGTCTGGGAGCTGTAACTGCACCTGAGCCAGCTTGTCCTACTGATATGGCCACTTAAATTCTACGCTGCAGATATGAATGTGCAATAGGTATGAGGAAGAGGCAGAGCTGCAGAGCTTGGGTCTGGGTTGGGATCTTAAGGCAATGGACTTTTCCATAAGGAGCACATGAGCTCTGCTCGCCCTTTTGTTGACTCAGCGGCCAACTCAGAAAATCGCTCAGCTGAGCTGGCTGTGACAGTGCGGGAGCAAGAGGAGTCATCTCCCAAGACTTACTATTTCCTCCTGTGATTGTTTTGGTCTCATATCAAGTAGCCACATGTGTGGGAGAGAAAGAAAGTACAATGTCTTGGATTGTGCTAAATGTTGGATCACACTAAATGTATTTTATTATGAGAAAAGCACTAACATCCATCGCATCAAAAATACCAAATGTTCCGTAAAAGACAAATAATTGATTTTAATTGTTTTGTGGAAAACGGTTCAGACTTAATTGTACTTATTTGTTTTTCTTTCTTGAAGTAACATTCATTTACAGCATTGGCTATGACATGGGGCACCAGGTCACATGTTCTCAGGTGTATGTCATCATCCCATCCCCACCATCAAAGCACCCACAATCCTTTACCCTAGGCCAGTGCCCCCTCTTTGTCCCCTACCTCCCCTCCCCTTCTAGTAGCCTCAATTCTGCAGTTGGATTTCTGGGGTTTGTTTTCATTTAATTTTGTCAGTTCCTCTGTTTTGTTTCTCTGTATTTGCCACATGAGTGAACTTTCATAAACCACATAAGAATATAAAGAAGAAAATAGCAATTACTCAAAATCTATCTCGCAGAGAAAGCTTTGCTTACTCGTCAGGGCACATCCCTCCAGGCGTGGCTCCAGGCAAATGTGTAAATATGCAGACATGTTTTATGGAAATGAGAAGACACTATTAAAGCCACATCCATTTCACTGAACGCAATATGCACAGTTCTAAAAACCGAGACGCAGAGAAAAACAACCCATCTTAGAGCTTGCTGTTTTGGTGTAGAAAGAGATATTTGAATGAGATAGCAACAAGAATTTGAATGAGAAGTTAGTGTTGCATATGGGAAATTCAGGGCTTATATAGATTGCAAGGAATTTTATTTAATGTAAGGAGTCAGGGATCACCTTCCAAAGGAAGTAGTATTTTTATAAAATCATATTTATTTTATTCTACAGCATGTCAAAATAATTCTACATTATAATTTTCTGTGGGGACATGCTATTTCACTGTATGAGATTATGTGTGATAAATTATTTGTGAGTCCTTGCTAGATGGCATTTAGTCTTCTTTTTTTAATCTTTTTTATACAGTTCTACAGTCAAAGTGCTCTTATCTGTGTTTCCTTGTCCTCACATTTCTTTAGGATAAAGATGAAGAAATGAGATGATTGATAAGAGGTTTTACAGATGTGATAGTTATGTTACATACACACATACATTATTTAAGTTAACGTATTTATGTGTTGTAAGTTATACCTATACATATATTTACATATATTTTTACACATTATAGACATCAATAGAGAAATTGTTATACTGCCTGTAGAAATGTACCAACTTACAGTTTCACTATCAATGCTTAGGAGTGACAATTCCCCAAACTCTGGAAAACTCAAGATTATAAATCATTAAATTGTTTTGTAAGTTTGTTCAACATTAGCGGTGGGGAGACCTTTGCTTGCATCGCCATAAGTCACTGTGAGAATGAGTATGGAATGTGGAGAGTGGGAGATAGATGCCTAAAGAGACATGTGTAAGTCAGAGGGGAAGAAATAACCTCATGAGAATTCAGGAGCCATCAGCATTGGTGGAGTTGTTAGGGGTGCAGTGGCATGAGGCATGCGGAGACATTCTCTCTATGGCAAAGATTTACTATACCTTGGGCCTTCACCCCTAAGAAAGGGGCACAGTGCATGGTGGTCCTCTATCAAACTGGAGGGTGGCATATAGCATAGTTGGGAATAATGTTTCATCTACTTACCAGGTAACTCAGAAGGGTATTAGTTTTGAGTATGACCCAGAAAAAGAAAAAAAGTTTGCATCAGTTTCTCTTGCATGTGATCTAACAGACACTAGGAAGAGGGATCTGAGTGGGTAGGGTACTGGATGAAGGTGCAGTGTAGAAACTCCAATAGCAGGCACAAGGAAATCTTCAGGGCAGGCTTCTAAAATTCCAGAACAAATCATGTCTGCTGTGGACATGATCTGCACCCTTAGGTCCCAGTAGGCTGAGGGGATAGCATGTGAATAACATGGGATAGCATGTGAATATGTGACCAGTTTTTGCTCTCTTCAGATCCACCACCTTGATCAAGAAAGAGTAGAAGGAATCCATCGTGAAATGGAAATGGAATATACAGGATTAAGTCAGAGAGAGTCAAGAGGTACAAGGAATTGCATGGACAGATGGTTCGATGGTCAAGGAACACACAGACTCTTCTTCCTCGACACAGCCTGTGTCACTGGTGACGCTGGTCTCTACAGCCAGTTGAAATGGGACAGGACACCCAGGCCTGGTGCACAGGTGAGTTGAACATAATACTAGAAGCAAATTATTGCCACACTAATGTACTCAGGGGAAGCTCTTGAAAATAATGATGAGGGAAATTTCCCTGGTGAGGAAAACTGCAAACAAGACACTTGATAACTCAATTTATATGGAAGGAGAATGGCCTGAGGTATAACTCTTCATGGACTGTTGAGCTGTGACAAAAATAGTGGTTGGTCCAGTCTGGAAGGAGAAAACTGAAAAATAGGAGCCAAGAATTCTGGGGAGAGAAGCAAGTGGTCAGGCTTATGGGAGTGGGCACAAGAAGCAATGCTGGGAAGTAGTAGTTTCCTCAGATGTTGACTGTCAGTCCTGAAGGTTTGGAAAGGAAGGGGTTAATGGGGTGACTGTCCACTCTCCAGGCTCTCACCACAGGGCTTTGGGGACTGACCTGAATGTCATTGTTTTCTCAGGACTGACAGATTCGCTCTGTCCCCTGGTGCTCTGTCTTGGTGCTCTTCAGGGATGTTGAGCAGTTTTTAAGTTAGTGTCTTTGACTTCTGTGATTTCTATAGGGTTGGTTTGGGGACCAAGAGTAGTTCACTATCTTCCTGAAGTACTGTTTTCTGCTTTCTCAGCCATGAAATTGGGGTGAAATAAAGTACATGGAACAAAATGTTAAAACAGGAAGAAAGAAGCGTGAAGGCTATGCAGGAAAGGAAAGGATGTTGAAAGAAGAGAGAAAATACATCTATGTAGCTCCAGCACTTTTCATATATTTGTGGTTCAAGTTCAAGTCCTTGACTGACTTCATTGGAGCAAATTAGGTCCAGTTTCCCAAACCGAGTCTCCACGGTCATATGAGTGACAAGTAATCACCAGATGGTTTCTTCTACAACCACTAAGGCATTAATCTTGAAATCCCAGGCTACACTCTGAAATGTGTGAAGCAGTTGGGGAAGGGACAGTCTCTGAATGATTTCAAGGCCTGAGAGTTCCAGAAGGTACACTCTCTTATTCCCAGGACTTGAAGTTGATATTTTTAGGTTCTTTTTTTATTTTTTTGAAAATAAGTAGAGCCCAGGTTGTTGTCATAAAATCAGATATCCCAAATGGTTTTTCTCTGTCCCTCCCTGTCTGCAGCAAGGAAGGCTCACCCAGGGCAAGTGCTTTGATTTCACTGTCAGTGTGTAAGATTTCATTGTTGTCATGACTGCGCTGGTCTCATCCCTCCTGTTGATGGATCATTAGCATTCCACCAAAAAATATAAATTCTGAAATGCAAGGTAATCCAATGGGCTAGAGTTCCTAGACGCCCCTATCACCCTCTCTGAGCACGGGTGCATGGGAGGCCTCTCCCACCTGGCGAGGCAGAGCAGCTGAAACACAGCCCTGGTGTCCCCACTCCTGTCAATCAGAGCATCCCACTGTGAGCTCCACGAAGCCAGGCCTCTCGCCCTGCTCTCAGGCTGGCAGAACAAGCAAGAGCACGGGCTTCGGTCCACATGGCTAAGGCCCCTGACATTTCTAGAGACAGCAAATGAATCAGCACATGTCACCACTACGGCATCCCTGCGCTGCCTAGCGGCCTTCATCCCACAGGCTCCCCAAATATTCTGCAAACTGATACCTTGCCCAAGCTGCTCGTGGGCCCCTTGCTGGGCCCCACACTGCACGGGGCACGCAGCACCTCGGTGGAGGAATGCAGCAGCTGCCGTGCAGTGCGCCACAGTCCCACAGACCTCGGTTTGGGACGGGAAGCCAAGAGGAACACCATATCCAATTGAACAGACAGGGGGGAATTTCAGGAGGTAAAATTCACTGAGCCAAACTTGGAAGCCGGCCAGGACACCTGGCAAACATGGTTCCTCTCCCCAGGAAGCCCCGGCCCTCGTGGTCCCCAGCAGCCTTACTCTAAGCTCCGCTGGTCCCCAGCCACCAGGCAGTGTCTGCCTGAGACTGACTCTACACTCTAAATAAGAGGAGCGGGAGAGAGTAAAGTATTGTAAAAGCTTAGGGCATCTCAACCTGCTGAGCCTAGCTAATTTCACGTTAGAAGGAAGGCACCTCACTGACATAACAGTGAAGATGTGAAAAATAGGCAGGGTCTAGTCTTGGTTGACGCAGGAGAGACATCCGAATGAAGGAAGCATGCAGCTGGAGGCAGGGATCAGAGCCAGAAACTGGGTATCAGCTTTGAAGATGCTAAGTGAGACACAAGCAATTCATGTTTTACCCCAAAACAGTGAGATAAGTCCTTCCTGGTGGGTGATCTGTGGTAAAAGCACTCGGGTAAATAACAACAAAAGCACTACTGCAACAACTACTACAAAAATAATAGTAATAATATTAATAAGTGTTACTCTGTGAGGATGTCTCATGTGGTTCTTCTGATCACTCTAGGAAGTAAGTTCCATCATGACCCCTTTTTACACGTGAGTGAACTGAAGAGCAGAGGAGGCAGGTGGCTTGGCGGAGCCACAGGCAGAGATTGGTGGCCTGTCCGAGCACAGTGGTGCCGCCTCACACCCTGCTGCCCTCCCCTCACCGCCCTATACAGATTTTTTAAAAGCCAGGTGTATCCAAGACTCACATACTTTATGGTCCCAGACAAGCACCATGAACAGAATGGGAAAGGCAAGGCCTGTCTTACCTGGGAATATCTGACTGCTTATTTCTAGTTCTGCCGAGAGCGGTGACTGGCACCTGGGCTATGCCGAAGGTCATGGCCAGAACAACAAACACCTGATCGCCGGCACCTGGTGGTCAGGGGACACACATCTGCAGCAAATTCCTTCTGAGGAGCGTTTGAAACAAACTGACCATAATAACGGACAAGAACTTTCTAGACTGAAATGTTTTTGAATAGTCTGAGTTACTCACTTGAGAGCTGTGCATTGCTTACATGTCAATCAGAGCTCTTTACAGGGTAAAGCTTTTTTTTTTTTTTGAAGATTTACTTATTTATTTATACAAGCACTGGGTACAGTCAGAAGTGCAGGAGGGTGAGAAAATTCACCAGAGCCAGAGCGGGGAACAGAACAGGCAGATTGACGAAATACACTGCTGAGGGGAGCAGCAGGAGGCAGGAGAGGCCTGCGTGCCATGTGGGACCCTCACTGGCGGCCAGGGATCGAAACTGTGCTACAGAGGCTGCAGGCAGCTTTGCAGCCCAGCGCTCAACTGCTGCGCCACCGGGGAGGCCCAGCACTGTAAAGCTTTAAAGAGCATCTTTTGGGAAAATGAAAAGTCACCTGAGAAAGACCTTGAAAAGCATTTAAGAAATCTCCACACAGCTCTCCATAGTGGTTGGACCAGTCTGCACTCCCACCAGCAGTGCAGGAGAGTTCCTTTTTCTCCACACCCTCGCCAACATTTGTTGTTGCTAGTTTTTTTAATATGTGCCATTCTCACTGGTGTGAGATGGTATCTCATGGTAGTTTTGATTTGCATTTCCCTGATTACAAGTGATGTTGAACATACAATAGCTAAGCTTTGGAAACAACCCAAATGCCCAAAAATAGATGACTGGATCAAGAAGATGTGGTCCATATACACCATGGAATATTACTCAGCAATCAAAAAAGATAAACACATGCCATTTGCAGCAACATGGATGGCGCTGGAAGGAATCATGCTCAGCGAAATAAGCCAGAATTAAAAAGAAAAGTACCGGATGGTCTCACTCATAGCAGGAATTTAGAAAACCTAAATAAGGGACCAGGGGAAAGACAAATGAAATCAAATGTTCATTTTGAGAATCTCTACTCTTATTCAAATAAGACTGGCCCCACCCCATCACCAAATGTCTTGGACCTATTCAGCAATTCTTAACTTTGGTTGCTAATTAAAATCGCAGGGAGATTAAGCAAATAATAAATAGTAGAAACAATGTTTTAGATCAGAGATTCTGACTCCTTGACTGTGAATGGTCCCTGGGTAGCAACAGTATTTCAACCTCGTAGGGTATTTTGATGGGAAGTTAGTGCTGAGCACCTTATGTGATTTTATGCAGTTCCATGATTTTGAGTTACAACCTTTAGTAAACTAAGGATTTCTACTTCATCCCTCCTGTCTTGACTTCTTCCATGAGCTCAAAGAAATACACATTTGCTTTTCAATATTTTCACTTGCAATTGGTACTTTAAAATGAAATGTTCAAAATAGCATTAATGTTATATTCTACTTGTGAAACGCATGTTTTTATAACTTTTAGTGTTAGAAAATATAGGACCGTATTTCATCAAATAGGGTGGGCGCTTAGAAGATGATTGAGTGCCTCCCTTTTCCATTGTTTTTTTCTAAAAATTTTCTCTTTTTTGTACCTTTTTCTTTTCAGCCTTTGAGTTCAGATCTTTATCATTTCTCTCACTTATCCCTCTTGCTCCAAACTTGTCCCCTCAACTTCATTCTTCAAGAGACTACCCGAATGCCTCAAAATAAAAATCAGATGCCTTGATTAAAAATCTTCAGATGTGATGAATTCCTAAAAAATCACATCAAAACCCCTTTATATAACATCATCTTCCCCTTGTCTACTCTTGGTTGTCTCCTTGATTAGCCTGGATTTTCATCATCTATTGCAGCAGAGCTTCCAACCATTTCTCGTTAATGGCTACATGATCATTTTCTATGTGTGTCTTGATGGGAAGAACATTGAAAGCTCTTGTGCAGATAGAGGCCTGAGTTAGCATGAGTTATGGCCAGTTTTCACATGACCGTCTGGTTTGGTCCCCTACAGTAGTTGCTGCCCAGCTGTGTGTAAATGGTTGGCTTAAATGGGTATCTGCTCTTTGTAGTTTCTGAAATATTCTTGTTTATCTGCATGTGGCCAGCTCTGTTCCTGCATTCCTGCTTTCATCTTCTGGATCCATGAGTTGCTATTAAACCAGCTTCTCTTGAATGCTGCATCTTGAAGGACCATGCTTTTAGTACCCTCCCTAGCTAAAAGTGCACATTCACACAAATTTAGACATTTTTTGCCTGTATGTGTCCTGTGTGTATGATCAGTCCTCAAGGAAGAAACTAAGAAATTTTCTTCTCATTCATTCATTCTTTAATTTGTCCTTCCAGATGTCAGATCAAGGAAGAATCATTTCTTAGAATTCACTCCATGGTAGGCCTCCCCGCTGGTGCAGCAGTTGAGCGCTGGGTTGCGAGGCTGCCTGCAGCCTCTGCAGCGCCAGTTCGATCCCCGGGCGAGGGTCCCACATGGTGCAACAGACCTCTCTTGCCGCCCGCTGCTCCCCTCAGCAGTGTACTTCATCAGTCTGCCTGTTCTGTTCTCCGCTCTGGCTCTGGTGAATCCTCTCAACCTCCTGTGCTTCTGACTGTACTCAGTGCTTATATAAATAAATAAATAAATAAATAAATCTTTAAAAAAAAAAAAGAATTCACTCCATGGGGATGATATTTATACATTCCCATGTGTCCAATAATTTATTTCATAAACACTTTTGAATGCCACCTTGTATTAGCCACTAAGCAAGATACTTAGTAAAAAAAATGATATTCCTTTTCTGCTTTAAGAAATATTTAAATTATTGGAGAGATAGACATGTGTATGAAATAACTATATTGCACTCAAGTGCAACAGACTCTTGAGTGACTGATGCCAGTTATTTCCTTTAAGTTCTTCATAAGCAAAGTGTGTGTGTTTTTAAAGTAGAATCCCTGTTGTCAATACCAATTTCCATTATCTACTTGGGTTAGTCCCCGGTAGAGCAGGAGTATGTAGGAAGCAGCTAAAGCAGACATATTTCTCATCAAATCGCTTTATCATCCCTAGTGTCCCAACTAAAGGATGTTCCTATTCCTAAATTCTTTGAACGGCACATGTCTTCCTATCTTAGAAGATCTAAATTGTTGTCTTATTTGACATACATCCCATCTTTCTAGTTCCCAACTTCCTCACCTAGTCAAACTGCTCTTACTTAGTGTTTGCTTTTTCCTCCATGTACTACTTCGTATTTGCACGTAGGATGTGCAAGGTAATTTCTAAACATTTAGGTCCAGACAGTTTGTAGTTTAAGAAACAGATTAAAGCCGGAGATATGGTTTGTTGTACAAGTACACGTTGTATAGGATTTCACGTAGGAAAAGACTCGTGAAAAGTTAAAAGTTTAGGAATGAGTATTGCTGTGTAGACGAGGCAATGAATTGGTCCATTCTCTCTAATGTAGAGGACTTGGAAAAGATGACCCCAGTAAGATGCCTCTTGAATGATTTCCCACTTTCCCTGTTGCATCACCAAATGTCTCCACTTAAATTACATTGGGAGGTTTTTTTGTAGCTCTGACTCTGTATGTTTCAACTATCAATCAAACAAGTATTTACTGAGCACTTGGTAAATGACTAATTATATATTAGGTCCTGCAGGGGGTTAAAGAGAAGACCAAGATACTCTCTCTTCCCTGAAATACTTTGCACAGCAGATTGATCAAATATTCTGTGTCTCTGTCTTCTGACTTCATGTGAAGCAACTCATACACTGGTGGGCTCAGACAATATTCACAAAATAAATTTAATGAGAGGAGGGTATTGAAATGTGTACATTTTTGATAATCATTGACGTCACTGTAAGGATATCTAACATTTCTTGTGTAGTCTGAAGGATCTTTGTGTAGCTAAAGAGTATAAGTCATCAGTTGAGGTCAACCACCAACATTTATTGAACATCCCGTGCAGTAACACAACGGGATAAATCCTGGGGGTGCAAAAATAGAAAGGGTAAAACTTAGCTCCTGCCCTATCAATGTGCTCTGAGAATGTCACAGAATAAAAGCAATGATTATAAAGCAGTGCGGTGCTGCAATATGGTGATTTGCGTTACTTATGGGTGCCAAAAAGCACTGCCTTGGGTCCTCCTTGGAAGGGGCTATTAGGACACTCCTCTAAGAGAAGGTGGGTTGAATTAGCTGGAGAAGAGGGAAGACGCCCTGGGCAGATAGGACACAGCCATGGCATGGAGGTGGCAGAGCCTCGGATAGCCAGGGCTGGGTGACAGTCACAACAGCTAGGAAGAAGAGTGTGCGGGTCTGTCTCTCTGGCTAAATCTGCTAAGTTCTAGAGAAACCAGAGCTGCAGGGCCTTGTTAGTCACTGGGAGGGACTTTGGTTATATTCCCACAGCAGTGGGAGGACCCATTTTAATTAGGAGATTGAAAGGATTATATTTACGCCTAAATAAAATCCCTGCAGTGGCATATAAGGGGCTTGTTTGTTGGTGGAGATGGGGGTGAGGAATGCAAGGCAGAGACAGCACTCAGGGTAGGGCTGCAGGGAAACACCCCCCCCCACCCCGAGAAATGACTCAGGTAACATCCTTCTCAAGTCAGCCAAGAATCTTGTTCACTGTGCCCTTTGGTTTGGATGTGTAAACGGGAGGGATCTATTTTTCCCTATCTTTCTTTTTTTTTAATGATTATTGCTTAATGTAGGTTATAACCCTTCCTGGAACAGCTCACTAAGACCCCCGGAAAGAGGCAGTCATTAAAATTAAGCTGAGTGAGATGGAAAGTAGGGCTGTAAAAACTGCACCGCAGCCACCTGGAAACAGAAAATGTAAGGTTAGTGAGTCCTGGCAGTCTTCGTGGGAAGAACCCTGTGCTTTCAGTAAAAATAAGGGACCAGGAGCTGGGCTCTTTGGGTTGGGAGTTTCCATCCTAACCTTAAAGAGGAAGCAGCTAGGAGAGAATAGAAAGGGTCAGCATCTGTTCTTCCTGATTCTAGGAACATAAACTTTGAAATTCCCCTGTTTTAAGGAAAAGCAATGAGTGGTAATGGAGTTGGGGGGAAATTGTCAAAGCCAATAGCGTTAAAATAAAATTTTTGAACAGTAAAATCATGACTCTCAGGCATATATAAAATGAACACTCGGCAAAGATCTTATTTAACTCATTTTTTTACTGTGGGAGTCAGTAAAGTCTAAAAATGGTCTTAAATATGGAGGGGAAGCTGAATTATAGGCAATTTAATAAACTGATGGCTCGATATAAAACTGCTTAATATCTGACAGTTCTAAAAATCGTTTAGTTACATGTTTCTGCTAGACGGTAAGTGCTTACGGTTCTACTGTACAAAAAATAATTCATTTATTCTTAGACGTAAGATAGACAATAGACTACAAAGTCATCTCAGGCTCTACCCTAAACGGCTATCTTGTAGTCCGAGGCCTGTTTCCAATTGTTGGATAATTTTCCTGACAAAAGATAAAACTGCTGTGAGAAAGGAACTTTATATCAAACAAGCAGAAAGCTAGCAAGGCAAACAAAATCTGATTTCACATTAAAAAAATTGCACAACACACAGGCAGAAAAGGGGACTAAGCGTATGAACTGCAGGTCCAAAATGAAGAAGTAAAAATGATCGGTACACCAAAAATGTTTGCTCTCACAAGCAGTTTAAGAAATGCTAGTTAAAACAAAAAAGGACTGTTGTTTCCCCCCAACAGGTTAATAGGAACAGGTGTAGATGATGCTGGGAGGTGTTAACACTTGTGCAGTTGAGAGTGGTTTCTGGCTCCAGGGCCAGCCTTTAGGCCTTGTGTCCCTTGCAGGTTGGGATGTAGGTCGTGCTACACAGCCGGGCACAAGAGGAGAAAAATGGCAAGACTAGAGCCCCAGGAACCACCACTGCTGCCCCAGATCTTGCTGCTGTGATGGGGCTGCCGTTGTCACTCCCAGGTCCAATCACACACAGTGGTTCCCAGAACACCCCTAGGCAGCTTCCAGCACAGAGAAACCCTCCAGCTGCCACACTCTGGGGCATGACCTTCTGTAAGTGATGGCGGAGGGGAGAGATGAGCAAGCCAGGCAGTGGGAGGCTGGTGCTGGTGCCGGTGCCCTGCATTCTTCGTTGTGTGCGGTTTTGCCTTATTGCAACCCCTTGTTCATTTCTCTGCTCACCCTCATCCCCCCATCATATCCTCTTCTTTGTCTCCCAAGCGCCACCCTGTAGGGTAAGGTAAAAAGTATCAGGCTTTCCTGCCCTCCTGCCGTTAGGATAGATGAGGGAACCCTGCGGTCCTGAATGCGTGCCTGATGGTGGGCACCTGGAGTAGGGTGTGGGCATAGGTAGATGGGATTCACCTGGGCTGAGACTGGGCTTTTAAGGGCGGCGTCACGGGGACGCCAATAGAAGCAGAACGAAAGAAGTAGAGAAGCAGAAGCAGAAGAACCAAGAGAACAAGGTCCCCAGAGATCACCAGAGAGCCCAGATAGAGTGAGGACTTGCTGGGGGCTGGGGGGCCTGCCAGCCTCTCGGCTCCCCAGCACCCCTGCCTGTCATGTACCTGCTAAATCCCAATAAAAGCCAGCAAAAGCCACCGAGGTCTCCAGGACTCTCCTCCTTTACCCCATCTGCATGGGATCATAGAAAACCTGCACTGTGGCTCAATCCTGCCCTTACAATTGATGTAAGTCGGCAAGATGCTCCATGCAGACGGGTATGGAGGCCTCCGAAGACCTCAGGAGTAGCAGACTGAGAACCTGTGACAACACTGGACGTGTTGTGGTGACATAGGAGATGGACAAGATTCGGGAGCTGCGGGCTGAGACCATGCCTGGAAGGGGAGATGCCCAAGAGGACCAGCCAACGACCCCTGAGGCAGCAGAATCGCAGGGGAAGAGAGGACCAGGATTCGGAGCTCGCCAGTGCTGATGCAGGGAGAGGCCTAATGGACTTGGACTGATAATCCCTCCAGAAGGTGGAGGAACTTTGGCAAGTTTGTTGTTTTGGGACCCTGGGGGAGGATTGTTTGTACAACCCCCGAGATGGGAATCTGGGGGTGGCCAGTGGGCCTTGGTGGTCAAAAGCAGCCTGTGTGTGCCCAGCAGCCAGGCAGAGGAGAAAAGCCAACTAAGAAGGCAAAAGCTGGTGCTGATGCTGAGTTTGGGAAGCCCTGAGTGGCTGTTAAGCTCTAGGTAAGCTGAGGAAGGCCAGTGAGTCTCGTAAAATCACCTGTGGGTGATGCCCTGCTTGTTGTCATTTACAGTGAGGAGCTGAGGAACCTGTTCTTGGGGGACGGGTGGGGAACATGCCTTGGGGTGTAGCCCAAGCTGAAGAAGGGAGCCAAGAGAGGCCGCATGTAGAGTTTGGATCCCCGACCCATGTGCTTGTGCAGTGGGTTGGCCTGAGTGCAGGGCCTGCGAGTCGCATTGGTGGCTATGACAGCCGAGTGTTGGAGCGACAGCAGACAGAAACCCTGAGGGTTGGGCGATTACCCCCAACAGTATAGAATTGCCAGTCCCAGAGTGAGTGCATCCTGGGGGTGGATGCGGTGTGTGGCTCGTAGCCGAGACTACAGCCAGAGAAGGCCAGGAAGCCCGACAGCTCCTGGTGTGTTATGGCAGATGCCATGAGTGGTATCTATTTCTTTGAAGAATATCATTGAAATTTTTATCGGAGTAGCATCGCATCTGTAAACTGCTTCGGTAGGACGGCCATTTTGATAATGTTAATTCTTCCAATCCAGAAAACCTAAATTAGGGGCCAGGAAATAGACTAATTATAATAAAGAAAAAATCAAAATCAACAAGCAACTATAAACCAGAGACACACTATGGGGGGAGAGGGGAGGAGGGAGTAGAGTCAAAATGGGGGGTGGTGGGAATTGTATGGGGAATATCGCCAAGATGAAAATGCATACATTGTGCAAAAATGAAAAATGATGTAAAGAATATATAAAATAGGGCCTCCCCAGTGGCGCAGCGGTTGAGCGCTGGGTTGCGAAGCTGCCCGCAGCCTCTGCGGCGCCGGTTCGATCCCCGGCTACTCCCCGGCCACCAGAGGAGGGTCCCACATGGCGCGCAGACCTCTCCTGCCGCCCGCTGCTCCCCTCAGCAGTGTACTTCGGTCCTTCTGCCTGCTCTGCTCCCCGCTCTGGCTCTGGTGGGTTCTCTCACCCTCCTGGCTTCTGACTACCCAGTGCTTGTGTAAATAAATAAATAAATCTTAAAAAAAAAAGAAAAGAAAAAGAAGTTAAAAAAAAGAATATATAAAATAAATATTTAAAAAAAATTCAATTGAGGTTCTCTGTCTCATGGATAGGGCATCATCTCTTCAGTCAGAAGACCAGGGTTCTAGACCTGCCCTGGCTGATTAGCAGTGGGAACAGCTGAGCCACTGATCTTCTGGAACTTCATTTCCTGAGCTGTAAAATGAGATGATTCAATTAGATGATCCCTTAGGTCTGTTCAAGCTCACATAGTCTATGCCTAAATTGTCACATCTAGAAAAGGTGATGTTTAATCTCTTTCAGACTAGTGGAGTGCTATCTGATGCACACTTAATTGAGCAGAGTATTAGGATTTGGTTTATAATCATGGCTATGCACGATCATACGTATTGGGGAAAAAACAAATTGCAATAAAGAAAAACAAATTTAGGAAAAAAAATGGTTCTGGCAAGGTCAGAAAGAAAATCATAGATAATATTATAATTATTTCCTAGAAACATTTTTTTCAATCCCCATACTTGCTCTGTACAAGAAACAGCACAGAAAATAAGAGCAAAGGTGGTGTGAGTTTACACTAGAAAGAGCCCTGGGTGAGAAAAGGGCCATAGAAACTTGTAGCTCTGCTGGGCCCAGCACAGTGTCCTGGGCTCTGGCCTGTCTTTGCACAGCTCTATTCTCTGAGGACAGTAGTGCTCACAAGTATTCTTTATATATATATATAAAATTTGCCGGTTATATATAAATAAAATATATATGCATAAAAATATTTATGTATATATATAAATAATCTATATAAATAAATAATTTGTTTATGCATACAAGAGCTGGATGTGGACCAGAGGTGGGGGGTGAGGGGATTCACCAGAGACAGAGTGGGGAGCAGAACAGGCAGATTGACTGAAATACACTGCTGAGGTGAAGCAGCAGGCGAGACAGGAAAGGTCTGCTGTGCTGTGTGGGTCAGCTCCCTGGCCGGGGATCGAACTCATGCCTCAACAGCTGGTGATAGCTTGATAGTACTAAGACTTTACCCCTGCACCACCAGGGAGGCCCTTCAGAAATATTCTTTTTTTTTTTTTTTTTTTTAAAGCCTTTTTTTTTTTTAATAGAGGCATGTTTTATTTATTTGTTTGTTTGTTTATACATGCACTGGATACAGTCAGAAGCGCGGGAGGGTGAGAGAATTCACCAGAGCCAGAGTGGGGAGCAGAACAGGCAGAGGGACCGAAGTACACTGCTGAGGGGAGCAGCGGGCGGCAGGAGAGGTCTGCGCGCCATGTGGGACCCTCCACCAGTGGCCGGGGAGCAGCCGGGAATCGAACCGGCGCCGCAGAGGCCGCGGGCAGCTTCGCAACCCAGCGCTCAACCGCTGCGCCACCGGGGAGGCCCCCCTTCAGTAATATTCTAAAGCTCTAATCTTCATCTGTAAATGGGATATGAAATAATTTAGAAAGTTTCTAGCACATGGACATTTACTTGATCGGTATGTTTTGAACGAATGTGTGATTAAAATTACAAAACAGAAATGAAAGTAAAATTAAAAAATCAAGGCAAAATCATGTGGTAGAAATAATTCAAGTGGGTCAAGAATCCTAAGAAATGGGGCCTCCCTGGTGGCGCAGCGGTTGAGCCCTGAGCTGCGAAGCTGCCCGCAGCCTCTGCAGCGCCAGTTCGATTCCTGGCCACCGGCGAGGGTCCCACATGGCGCGCAGACCTCCCCGGCCGCCCGCTGCTCCCCTCAGCAGTGTACTTCACCAGTCTGCCTGTTCTGTTCCCCGCTCTGTCTCTGGTGAATTCTCTCACCCTCCTGCGCTTCTGACTGTACCCAGTGCTTGTATCAATAAATAAATTAATCTTTTAAAAAAAATAAGAAATTAGGCAAATGCTGTTCACAGGAGACATAGGATGCATAGAATGGTTCAAAATAAAGGTTATAGGATATGTACTTGTTTTCCATTGTTGTTGGGACAAATTACCACCAATTTTGTGACTTAAAGAACAGCAAATTCATGACCTAACAGATCTGTAGGTTTAGTCCAAAGTGGGTCCCTTGACTTGTGATCCTCCTTCCTGTCTTGAAAGCCAACTAGACGGCTTGGTCCTGTTCATAGCACATGAGTCTGACCTGACTTCTCTCTCTTCTGCATCCCTCTTCTACAGTTAAGGATCCTTGCAGTTACATTACCCACAATCATTTCCCTATTTTATGGTCATCTAATTAGCAACCTCAATTCTGCCTTAATTTCCCTTTGTGGTGTAATATAACATAGTCATGTGTTCCAGGGGATTTGGATGTAGACTTCTTTGGGGGATCATTATTCTTTCTACCACAGACTAATTGGCAAATAGTCATCAAAGAGAGCTGGTGATAGTAAGATCTGGCATAATAGCATTGAAGTCAAAATACCTAAATAGGCAAAAGGGAGACATTACATAATGACAAAATCACCGTGGAGATTGATTGTACAATGCGATTGGTCCAAAAAGAATTAAAGGAATTGGACTCAAATTTTATGTCTGCTGGTCCAGTGTTCCTACAACAAAAACCTCTAAAGAACACAGACCAATAGAAGGTTCTCCTTGAAGTCCACTGTGGGGTGCTGGTAAATTTCTTGCCCCAAATGAAAATAATAATTACAACCTAGACCACAGAGCTGTTGTAAGAAATACCTTAGGATTGAGGCACACTGCAGCTATCATATAAATGTTAAATAAAAATAATATTTCCTGTATCCTTACTAGGGTTGGGCAAATCCAGATGTATATTGTACTTTTCACATATTTCAAAATATTTTCAAATGTTTTGGTTTGGGTTCAATAAAAACCTCAAGTACATTTTGCCAAGTGCTTTTTCCATTAATTATTCAATCCATTTGTATTTCAAGGGAAATTCAGTCCACATGTTTCTAATTCATTTAGCACTAACTCATCAAAATATTGTTTCTCTCAGTGCTATTTTCTGTCCAAGAGGCTTTTCAAGCCCTCTCCTCCTTTTTTATTTCTTAGAAACAAAAAGCTGTAGCTTGCCAAGGGTAAATGCTAGTAAACTACTAAAAGTCTTAATTAGCACTGCATCTAGAATTCTTCGCCTTAGTATCTTCTGTCAGTCTTGTGGGGTCCACGTCACTCTCTCAGCTGCTTCCCCACGGCCTCACTTTCTTGCTGCCTTTGACCTGGTTCTGCTTCACCCACACTCACCCGCTTGAGAGTTCCAGTTTCCTCTCATCCAAGGCCATGAACCCTTGGATGCCCGATTGCTTTCTGAATCTCTCCCCCTTCGTCAAGTCCTTCCAAGGCTGGGTCAGTGAAATAATGGACTTGTACTGTCCCCCAAAATAACCTCACAGGATCGTAAGAATAGATATATTTTCAAAAATCTGATCTTTTTGAAAAACATCTGATGGTTTCACTTACAGGAGGAATATAGGGGAACCAAATGAGACATCGGGGGAAAAATATAATAATACAAAACACAACAAAACAAAAACAGACAATTATAAACCAGAGACATCCTGCAGGGGAGGAGGAGGGAGAGGGGTCAGAGGGAGGGAGGGAGGAGCACAGGGGACTGAGGTGATGGTGCACGGGGGGCATTGGGGAAGGAAACTCTATGGGGACTACACCTGAGTGTTGGGGCTGGGAGCAAACATTGTCAAAAATGAACGATGATGTAAAAAATATATTAAAAAATAAATAAATTTTTAAAAATTTGATCTTTTTAAGTATGTGTGTACATGTGCATAAACAGGGGAGAAAGAGAAAGAGAGAAAGAGAATCTTATGAGTGAATAATGTTGTCTTAACTAAAGAGAGCCTAAAGGGAGAGGAACCCAATATTATGTTCACTGCTGCAAAAACAGCAAGAGCTGCTGTGCCTACAAGTGGGTTCCTGCACCCCTTATGGAATGTTCTCTCCAAAAGGGCTGAAGTGGACCCTCATCATGAGAGACTGTGGGACACTTCAAAGGACGACTTCTCTGGATTCTTCAAAAATGTCAATGCTAGAAAAGACACAGAGAAAGCAGCAGTAAACTCTTCTCATCGTAAAGAAGACTAAAGAGATGGGCAATTAAATGCAATGTGATGCTTGATTGGATTCTGGATTTTAGAGAAATATCCTCAAGGACCTTCTGAGACAATTGGAGACAATTGGAGGAAAGTGTTCCTATATATGTGTATATAATGAGAGTAAATGTTGCAAAATATTAATACTTGGTAAATCTGCATACACCTACCGACATACACACACCCCCACCCCACACATGTACACACCCACATGCCCACACTCACATGCAGGAGATGTGTAGGAGATATCTTTCTGCAGATTTGCACAAATCTATCTCAAGCCAGAGGTCAGATTCTCCTTTTTTATTTATTTTTATTTTTTGGTGAATATTTAGATCTTTGAGGCTGACTATTGCACCACATGATGCCAAGTTTGTGACACACAAATGTTAGTTTTTGATAATATGGGAAATGAGCAACATTGCTGTGTGTGCAATGCATAGGGAGACATTTTCAAATAGGAATTCTCAGCAACTGTGGAGCAATGGGTTTTGAAAGTCTCAGGACCTGTAACTGTGTACATCTATTTTTCCTGGGAGAGTATTCATCATCAGATGCACAAGTGTGACCTTCACAGATTTTAAAATAGCCCTTAGCAGTATCTTCAGATACCTTAAACTTTAGATACTTTAAACAGCCTTGTCTGAGGTTGAAGCCCCAGACAAACCTCTAATTTGCCTTTGCTAATAATGCATGTAGACCTTTCTACAGAGAATCCACAGTAGCTAGAAGGCCTACAATTAGGTTGAAATCTTTTTATCAGTTACGGGCATTAGGTGTCAACGTGGTTAGAGACCCGCTCCTGGCGAAGCTCAACACATGGGTGACATATTTAAATAATAACATTACAAGCCAGAAGAGGGAAAGAGTGGGAAGCTGGTTGGCCAGACAGTGACTGGGCTGTGCATTTTATAGATTGCTGGATGCAGCCCCCCAGAGTACAAAAAGAGAACTGACCGCGACTCTAATTAGAACAGGGAAACTCTCGATGTGACTTTTGTTTTGGAAGGGGATTTGGGACATCACCAGTTTATGGGACACGATTGTGCACCAGGTGGTCCTAGTTAGGTGAGAGATTTTATGTAAAAATAATCCTTCTTTGGCTTTATGCAGCACAATAAAACCACTAAGATATTTTCCCATATGAAGTATTTCTACAGGCACATTCAAAATGTTAATCCCCATTTTTATATGCATTTTTTCATGACTCCTAAGAAGTTTACCAGGTTGGGAAATTTGCAAAAACTGGTCCCTTGACAAAGTCATTGGACGCTTTTTACCACAACAGGTTTGTTTTGTTTTCACGGGGCCCAAAGTATTTTCATAATATCCCTAACTTGGACATTGCAAATAGGCTCAAATATTGTTATCCTAACCTTCCAAATAAAGGCCAGGCTCTCACGGTGACTTTTAAAGGCTATCAGATTCTGAGCTAGCATTGCCTACACACTGGAATGAGCAATCTGAACTGTATCCACACCGAACATTATCTGTAATACAAATTTCTATTAATGAAACTAAAAATGGGCAATTTCATTTTACAAATACAAAATAATACAATACTTATCGTGCATGCAGGTAGATGCAAATACACCTATAATACCCCACTTGAGAGCTGGAGCAATCACCTGAGGTTTTCTGAAGTGTCTGTAGAAGCTTCACTGAATAATAAAAGCACTTTTCAGATGGCTTTCATATATCTAAACGAATTCAGGCCTAGATTTGAATTCTGAAATCACATTTATTATTAATGTGATCTTAACAATTTGATTTAGTCACTCTGAGTTTTATCTGCTTCCTCATCTATAAAAATGCTTAGCATGGAGACCTAATCATGTTTCTACTAGGACGAAGGGAGACATCTTTTTGATTGTTCTCATTGAGATTATGTGGGGGTATCATTTAATAAGGTTAAAATCTAGGCCTCCACCCTTTGCCCAACAAGAAGATTCGGGGGGCTTGAATAGATTTGAATAGATTTGATTCAAGCCACCCAAACCTTCCTGCTGGGCACTGGGTAGAGGCTTAGATTTTAACCTTATTAAATGATTCCCCAACATTACGCAATTCCTTTCCTAACATGTTTCACCAACATGTTCTGGCCATTTCAAATAGAAATATATACTCTCTTCTCCACTCCAAGTGCCAATCAGCCGCACGAGTGTGTATATGTAAAAAGAATGAAACTACATGTCCCCTACCACATTAGTAAGTGTCAGGAAACAGTACATATGATTAATGCTGCTGAAATAGGCAGGAAATTATTCAGGTGGATTCAATCAACTCAGCCAAACATATAGGTAGCTTATTAAAATTTAGACAAAAGTCTACAGGCACTTAATACATAACGATGACTCTAGACCTAAATTAAAGAGCGCCCTGCCCCCAGGCGTCCCAGCCCCTGCAACTTGCTGCCTCAACGCAATCACTCTTGTTACAGCTAGAATTATTGACCTGCTTTTCAGCTTTTTCTCCTCTCTGAAGGGAGACATGTGGCCCTCCTGAGCCCCAAGGCCCAGCCCTTGCTGAAACACTGAGCCATTTGAGTTCGCCCTGGAGGCGAAGGCAACACTTTGAATATGCAATAAAGGGACTCGAATATTCTTAGCTGCATCCGCAGAACTGTGAGCTCTTCCTCACATTTTGGGATCTTGAAAGAAAAAAAAAAAAGAGTCACAATGTGGATTTGATGAGGCTGGAAAATGGTACTTTTCTAGACAAAGGATTGTGCGCCTGGCTCACTGTGGGTGCAAGAGCACTTTGGGTTTTTTAAGCAGTCATTTGAGATAAAACAAGGTAAAGTGCTTTTCAAAATAAAACACATCTTGCTCATTATTTCTGCAGCAGGAGGTACAGTCTCTTCCTTGCCCCCTACTCAGGATCATTTCAGCGTGGATTAGGAGACTCGTCTCCATGGCCCGCCAATTTTTCAGCTGAAATTCCCTTAATTACCACAATGGGGTTCACTCCTTTTAAAATCATCCCAGAAAGATGGCTTAATGCAGCCATAAAAGCTTTGTCTCAAGTCCCAGTTCTGCGATTTACCAGCCATATGACCTTAATCATAGTAAAACTATCTGTCGATAGAAGGCACCTCCCCTCAAAGGGCACCAACATGTCTGAGGCATCTGAGAATGTCAGGAGACTTAGGATCTTAACTAGAAAATTAAATGCATGAATTACAGTAACAGTTTTAATTGGTTGTTGTCTATTGTAGACGCTGCAAGGAAAGTCTTGCTGGGGGAAGTACTGTAGATGCCTGTACCAGTCCTCTGATGAAGTTTGTATAAGAACAATCTAATGCTGTCTTGCCAACATTCTGGTGACCCCATAGGGATGGAAAAGGGGGATATATAGCCCCAACTAGGTGTTCTTAGGGAGGTATTCAAATCCCCCACCCCTTCATTTTTCTCAGATGTAATGAAGGTTATCAGTTCAGATCACCATTTCCCAGAGTCTGTCCCTTGGAACATTTTATATGATACATGGTGCTCTATAAATTTTTTTTTAAAGATTTATTTATTTTTATACAAGAACTGGGGTACAGGCCAGATGCGTGGGAGGGTGAGAGGATTCACTGGAGACAGAGCAGGGAACAGAACAGGCAAACTGAAGAAATACACTGCTGAGGGGAGCGGTGGGCAAGACAGGAGAGGTCTGCTGCACCATGTGGGATTCTCGCCGGCCGGCCGGGATTGAACCTGCACTGCAGAGCCTGTGGACAGCTTCACACTGCGGCACGCAACCGCTTGCGCCACCAGGGAGGCCCTTGTGTTTTTTTTTTTTAACCGCCATTCACTCCCATCCCACAAAAATGAACCATCTGTGGCAACAGCCATTTGAAAATGGCCTTTATTGCATAAACTTATCTTTGGAACACCCAAGACTTATATTTAACCAGTGTTTTCCAAAATCATTTCCCACAATATTAATTTCTGTACAAGAAGGAAGGGCATATTTAATCAGCAGCACACCTCCTTCGGCTCTAGAGTGAGACTCCTTGCAGTGGGTTTATGACAGCTCTGTTAGGTTGCCATATACTGAGAGCAGAAAATGGACAGTGTCAGCCAATGGCATTAGTTATTTTCTCTTCAGTTAATAGCAAGTTCTAGTCCTCCAAGCTGCCATTTGGCTTCAGAAGTCTTCCTGAGTCATTCACCAATTGTCTCGGTTAAAAATAGGGCCATGTCATGTGGCAGAGATCACCAAGACCAGCAAGTGTGACCTTATTTAACACCACACACTTGTCCCCTAAGTTTGTTTCTCCTATAGATGCCTTTGAAAAGTCCACTAAGGTGTACAAATTAAACTGGGTAGTACAGACAGGAATCATTTTCAAGTAAGGTAGGAAAAGGACTTTGAAAAGAGAAAAAAAAAAACATAATACAAAAACCTGTCATAAGACCTGTAGAAAATGCTGAGGAATGGGAGCAGGGTTGTCTGGGGAATATTTCCTTGTTATTTTTCATGAAACAGCTTGTATAACAAAACCAAATGCCCTTGTTTTATGAAACATTATCATGGTCCTGGAGGCATTGAAGAAGGGGTGTTTATTCTACAGACTTTTCTAGATTCTTGGCTCAATTTTGCTACATGCTCATTGAATGACTCTGAGCCACCCCCCACTTTAATACATGTTTATGAATATGTGTATGCTTTGAATTTTAAAATAAAAAAGTACCAAAAACTCAACCTGTAAATTCTAAGGAAAAAAAAGAAAGAAAGACTCGCTCCTAATACCACCCTCTGAAAACTGGAATTATTTTTGTGGTTGTCCATCCATACTTTTATACTCATGTTTTTTTTTTGTGTGTGTGTAATTAAGATTCTAGTATATATTTAATTTATTCAATTTATATTATGTCATAAACTTGTAAGCACCTGATGGTGCCACACCTCACATTGTCTTTTTAATGACAATCCAAAATTTCATCAATTCGTTTATTTGACTCTTTATTGTAGAACTTTTAGTTGCTTCCAATTTAAAAATTACTCTATATTAAACATCTTTGTGCAGCTGTCTTTTTATATATGTTGGATAATTTTTAAGGGCACAGTCATGGCCTTGAAATTACTCAGTCAAATACAGTGAACTATTTAGGGATATTCATATAAAATACCAAATTGCTCTCCAAAAATTGAACAGTATCTTTGTTTTCATTTGCATATCTTTTCTAATAAGGATATATTAGCTTTGGAAATCAGGTCCTAGTCTTCCCAATGTAAAAATGGAGTTCTCTGCTAATGTCTGCTTTCTCCTTAACAATTTTTTTAATAATTTGCAACTTGTAGACCCACTGCTCTGACCCTTGGGTCACAGTCAGGCCTCAAGTTACAGAGCAATCAATCAAGGAAAGCTCTACTCCAGGCTCCCAGCCCTGCCCCCTGCCAGAACAGAAGCAGAAATTAATCTTTTCAAAGATTGCCCTGGGTTCCCAGCTAGGCATGAGGCAGCTATTATTTTACTAAAGGTTGATGTTTCTCTCTGCACTTGTTAGGACACTTTCGTTCTGTGTGCTAAATATTCATGGAACACCTATTTTGAGCTAGATAACTTGATAGGGCCTGTAGATTCAAAAATGAATAAGACACAGGCTTGCTCAGCAGGTTTAAATCTAGCACAGTGGTTCTTAAACCTGGCTGATCATAGAGTCATCTGGAGAACTTTCAAAAAATAAGTTTCTTGGATTTACTGCAGGGCAACCAAATCAGAAGTTTCTATATTTTTGACAAGTGTCTTGAGGTAAGCCAGACTCAGGAAACAATGGCCTGGAGTCTGCTTCTTGGTGGTGTTTTTAAAGACAAGGAAGTTATAAAGCAAAATATAAAAGGTCTTGGGATGATATGTGAAGGGAGTAAAAGGACATCCATTCATTGTATGGGATGTATTGAACCCATCAGCAAAAAGAGCAAATCACAAAAAACCTGGTACCTGCTACTTTTGAAAAAGGTCCTCTCAAGTCAATGGTATTATTTCTTATTCTGCTGTCGTATATAGAGAATCCTGGACATCAACCTTTTTCTTGGGCTATTGACATTATCTCCCTTCCATTTCTTTCTTGCCCCTGTAATCCAGCCTCTATCCTGCTGAACTTGTCTGTTGCAGCACAGCTGGGCTTCCCACCACCAACCAAGTAAACCCCCATGTCTTCAACATGATGATCAAGGTCCTTCCTCAGCTCTCCCCAGACACCTCTCCTGTCTTACCAAGAAAAAACCAGTGGGAGTATTACTGGATAACTGTTGAGGACAAACTTTATTACATTCCATCCCCCAGTTTAAGTCTCATTTCTAAAGGTGCTCGGCCCTGTCTCACCCCATTCAATACCATTATCAATACTGTTACGGCAACCTGGAATATCCTCTCCCCACACTTAGTCCAGTTCAAATTTCACATCTTTCCAAAGCTGAGTACCTCCTTACATTCCTTTAATTTTACCACTCTTAGCTATCATATACTAGGTATTTGTTTTGTGCACTCGACTGAAAATTCAGACATACCATTTCACAAAGACACTGTGCGCCCATTTTCCAGAGAAGGCAAATAAAGCTCGCAGAGGTTAAATAGTGTCTACCTTTACCTGGCTAGTAAGGGACAAAGGATGGAACCAAACCCAGCTCTAACGACAGAGTCTAGACTGTATTTCCTCTTTGCCACCCTAGTCCCCTAACATGTCCCATTGCTTGTTACTGATTTGAAAAATCATCATATTCTGCCTGTGTTACAGCTAATTCTAACTGAATCGGGCTCCATCTCTGGGCTGCAGTTTCCCAAGGGCTGAGATCTTGACACTCTAGGTCTCCCTAGAATGTTTAACTTCTGTATTTCAAAAGTTCTTAGAGAACGTATGTAAACACCAAACAAATGTAGTCGTCTCACGGATGAACTTTTATTAAGAAATACATTAATTCCTTCTTGATAGAGTCTTATTATTAATGTCTTGTTTATTACTCTTACTCAGACATTCTAGATAGATTTGCCCTTAAAATATAACAAAGGCAAAGTGTGACACCAGAGTCAGCTTGCAAGCGCTTGTTAGTCTTATCCCTCAACACCAGCATTACAAAAGGTCCCACTGGATTAGCACTTAAAATGTCATGCATTTAAAGCACTTTAATAATTTTAAAAAAGAGACCTTGGCTATCATGCCACATGCATTATACTTATAAATAGGAAAATAACTATGGAAAGCACATACGAATGTTCCCTACTATGAAAATGGGAATGCAATTGAAGAAAGTATATTGTGTTCGCTCTTCCCAATTAAGGGCCCATAGCTCCACTTCAGCAGGTCAAATGTGCCTTTCTGAGTACAAGATGATAGAACCCTGGGGCGTTTCAGGGTTATCTTATTTTCAGAGTCCACCCTTCCGTTGTGTGCTCCCAAACGCTGTAATGCTTTGAAATGCTGTGTAGTATGATCCTGAAATTTAAGCATTACCTTTGTAACAGAATGATGAAGAGGGTCTGTTTAAAAAAAAAAAAAACCCCAACAACACACCTTTCAAAGGCAAATAAGAGCACATGGATGCAGGGGTTTTTACACGGGGAGTTGTTAGAGCCAAGAACGAGTTAGCCCTGAGTCACCCCCCTCCACCTCTCCTCTCAGCCTCCCAGATACCGCACAGCTGTTGAAAAGTATCTGTCAACAAAACTATTACTGTCTTTCCTGGGATCAACACTATGTCCTGGACCCTCAAGGTCAGCGGAGCCGCCTTCATAGCAAGGAGAGGCGACAAGCAGAAAGCTCCCAGGGCCCGTGAGGTCCGGGCGACACGCAGGTGGAGGCCCCCCCCCAACCCCCCACTGCTGCAGATTCTAAAGGGAAAGGCTGGGCTCAGAGGGAAGACGCATTGCCCAGTGAGACAGAGACGTATTTCCCCACCCTACGAACACTTTTCTGGAACTGCCCATGTCCTTCATCTCCTTGTCTTCCTTCTTGTCCCACCCCAGGTTTCCATTTATAGCAGGGAAGGAGAGTTGCAGCGAGGAGCAAATGAGTAGGACTCCCAGAATCACTGTATTGGCCGGTGGCTGCAAAACAGCTCTGTGTGGCGGGTGCTTTGTGATGGTCTTTCTAAAAATCATCTTTATGAGCAAACAAAAACAAAATGCATCAGGCCCTGGGAGGAAGATGCTGTCATTTTGCAGATCAGAAAAACAGTTAGGAGAGGGGAGTCACTCACCCAAAGTTGTTCAACGGATGGGTGGGGGAGTCAGAATCAGAACCCAATTCTAACTTGTGCATTGAATGAGCTTGTGTCTTCCTTGCAAAATCTTCTTTCTCTATGGGAGGAGAGGGCATCCTGGAGGGGTGCTAACATAGGTGGCCCCAATCTTCTGGAGTCTCTCTTATGGTCAATTTATATCAGTAGGGAGTGACCAGGAGAGGATCCCAGGTTATGACGTGACTGCTGGCAGGATGTAAATGACATCTTTGCTGCAATATTAAATGCGGTCTTTCTGAAGGCATTCTTTCCATGGCCATCCAAACCCTGAAAAATGGGGACCCTTTGACTTCAAAATTTATCTAAAAAACTTAAATGAGGATGTCAATATAAAATAGGTGTTGGGGGGAGAGGAAAGATTAGGGTCAAAATAAGGGGGGTGCAATTGTATGGGGAATATAACCAAAATGAAAATGCATACATTGTGCAAAAATGAAAAATGATAAAAGAATTATATAAAATAAATTATTAAAAAAGTAAAAAAATAAAATAGGTAGAGATATTCACTGATAATGTTCATAGTATCAAAAGTTAGGGAGAAAAACCTTAGTGCTAAAGCTGAAGGTAGTAGTTAAATAAATCATGAAATACACTGGAATATTATAAATCTATTAAAAATCAAGTTATGGTGGCCTGGGGTTCAGTCTCAATGCTATCACTGCTAAGGCCTGTGTTCAATCCTGGGCCAGGGAGCTGACCCACATGGCACAGCAGAACTCTCCTGTCTCCCCACTGTTCCCCTTATTAGTGTATTTCAGTAGCTCTGCCTGTTCTGCTCCCCACTCTGTCTCTGGTGAATCCTCTCATCCCTGCACCTCTGGCCTGTACCCCAGTTCTTCTACACAATAAATAAAATTTTTTTAAAAATTAAAAAAAAAAATCAAGTTATGGGGAAAAATTGACTCGAGAATACATTCATGATATATTCTTGGGATTAAACTAGTTTATAAATTACCATATAAGTATGATTCACTTTAAGCATACATATGCATATTATATATTCATGGTATATATATCATATACTAAGCTAACAAATAAAAATGGGTGGTTACAGAACTTATGATGACACAACGGCAAAATTTGGGAGTCGGAAGGGCACTTTGAAGTGCTTTAGTCCAGAAGAGGGCCCATCCCAATATTCCTGACAGGTAACACCCAGCAACTGACCCAGTCCTTCTACTGCCAAGAGGCTCAACAGCGCCATCTCTGCCCGGTTTCAACTAATGTTGGTACAGTGCCTGGAGTTTACAAAACTTGTCCTCCTACAATACTGCAGACCTGTGTCAACTTACACCAGCAGGAAAAGAAGAGAGAAAATTTGATCTTTAGAAATGATTAGCAGCTGGACCTCCCAGGTGGCGCAAGGGTTAAGACTCAACCTATGAAGCAATCTGTAGCCTCTGCAGCATGAGTTCGAGCCCCAGCCAGCCAGGGAGCAACCCACATGGCACAGCAGGCCTCTCCCGACTCGCCCCGCTGCTCCCCTCAGCAGTGTATTTCAGTCAATCTGCCTTTTCTGTTCCCCACTCTGTCTCTGGTGAATCCTCTCATTCCCACCCCTACCCCGCTCACACCTCTGGCTTGTACCCCAGTTCTTGTACGCATAAATAAATAAATCTTTTAAAAAAATGATTAGCAGCTAAGATGCCAATTTTTAAAATGATTTTCTCTTGAGGGGCACAAGGATATATAAAATCAATTAAATAATGTTGATAAACTAATTTGAGTTCTCCCAGAAAGACTTTGTTTCTATCAATGGGACTTCTGGAGAATTCTGCCAGTGAAAAACAGGCTCCACAGGGGAAAAAGAAGGCAAAATAAGTAATGTATCAGATTGTATGGGTCACAGGAGCTGAACTAGTTCCTTGAGGAATGTTTGGACATTCTTGCATTTTGCATTTTCTAACTTGTGTTCTTGCCTTCCATTCTGTGTGTCATTGAGTTCTTTCTGTAGCAGAGTGCTAGCCAAAATGCAAGGGGTTTATCTGAAAACGGACATTGACAGGCTAAAATAGAGAATTAATCATAATAATTTGGAATAGGGAGCTAGCCACAGGTGTGTGAGTGCGTGTAATTCACCCATCCATCCATCTCTATGACAGACATTTGACATGTTCCTGAGGAATAGCTCACAAGAACGACGACTCTTTACATGGGGTTCTGATCCAGCGTGGTAAGTACTATGATGGCAGAGGTCTGAAAGATGGAAAAATCTAGTCCAAGCTCAAAATTTGGACTTTATGCTCAGAATAAGGAGAATGAATTAAAGGAACATTATAGCATGGTGGCAAGAGCCTCCTGTAGAATCAATTCTGGGGTTAGAAAATTATCTCTGCCCTTATTTCCTTGAGCAACACAAAATTACCGAGATGGGACCACTTTCGACCTCAAAGAATAATAGTTTTATATAGTTCAACCTAATAGAAAAATAGACAAGTTAATTCTGATATCTGAAATATTCCTCTCTGCAGCTGGCCAGAGTGCCCGTAGGGAGGAAGAGGGCCCTTCAGGCCAGGGTGTGGGAAGGTGTGCTGACTCCAGAGAGAGAGAAGACTCGGGCTTGAGCAGGCAGGCCCTCCCAGGAGCTGCCCCTCTCAACCCTCATGCTGTGTCCTCAAGCCCACTCCCTGCAGTGCCTGGCCCTGCTGCTCCTTTTTTCTGGCTTTGGTCAGAAAATGTATAACTTATGTCATCCCTCAGCTATCCGATCCTGCGGAGGAATTCCTGGCAAGCCAGGCCCCACGCACATGTAGGCCTCTCTTTTTCCTTCTCTTGTTCATTCGCTCCCTTGCTTTGGCTGGGGAATCTGCCCCTCTGGTGCGGCAGGATGAGCTCTCTGAATTGTGTTTATTTGTTGGCGCTCTGGTGTGAAAGCTCTCCCCGTCAACTGCATATTAATCTTGTCAGCAGTCTGTATCTACTTTCCTCTGTCTCCCTCCCCTGGGCTAATTTATGACTTTCCATTCCCTGGTTTCCTATTGTCACAGTGACCGGAACACCCTGGGGTGGATGCTCAGGCCTTGGGCAGCAGCAAGACCTGCCCTAGTAGGAGGTGAGTCGCAGTGGCACGTGGGGTAGGGGTGCGGCACGAGGCCAGACCTCCCCTCCTTCACGGCCAGCCTGTCACCTGCTGCTCTTGAGGCTTGCAGATGGGTGAACTAGGAAGCTGGCCTCTCCCTCCAATGGGGCCACGTGAGGCCTAGGGGCAAGGTACATACAACAGCAGGCGACCCGTGCAGCCCCGGTATTTGAACTGTGAAACCAGCGATGTTATAGATGTCTTTGAACTTGGTCAAAATGGGTTTAGGTTCAGCTTGGATACTTTGCATTAGTGTGACTCTTGGTGTGTCCATTTGTAATGAACATGTTAGTCAACTTGTGCCAAACCTCAGTTTCCTCATCTTGAAGTCAGTGAAATAATATCTACTCCAGGATGTAGTTTTGAGAATCACCTAATAGACTGTGCTTTAAATCTTTTCACAGTGTGTGGCAAATGCTAAACGTTCAATGGAATGGGTGCCCTATATTTTTTGTAATGTTATTAAGAAGGAGGAGAGGCAGGACTATAAATTCATGAAATAGTGAACTTGTATCGTTAGGGAAGAGGTCTTAATAATGTTGTTTTTGATGCTCTACCAATTAATCTTAAGCTTTATGTTAATATTGAGTTTCTCATATAATTAGATTCTTAACAAGAGGCTGTGTGTTTGAAATCTTGGGCCACCTCTTCCTGACCTCCTGAAATTAGACCAAGTCTCAAACATTTAGTGCGTCTAAGTCTCAGGTTCTGTCTTCAAAGACTGTTTATCTAGAACTGGAAATTTTTATAGAACGTTAAGTGTCCAAAATGAGTTGTCATGGGCTAGATGTGAGTCCATGCCAGAATCAGTGCTAAGATCTCCAGGATCAACCTGTGGCGAATTTTTAAGTCTCCTTCTATGACAGAGGTCACAGTCACAGCTCTGAGTTATACCCAGCCCAACACACCGAGTACTTTGGTTTTATTGCAAGTAAGCACAGCTCAATGAGTTATAGAATACAACTTCACTACACAGTCTCCCCCTCAGTGTGCTCTAAGCTCCTTTCAGAAAATTGATGTTCCATTCCCTCAAGTGACTATTCCAAGCTGGGAGACTCACACCAAGTGACAGTGACCTGTGTGTCTGAAAAGCCCCAGAGTCAAAAGGGGTGAGCACAGACTCCTTGGATGTGAAATGAAGGTCTTGTGAAGCTTGGGGTTGTGTCTTCAGCATTACTCTTAGGTGACCCTCACTTGCCTGGAGCTTTTCTGTCATCCTGAAGATAAAAGTCTCATGCTGATTTCTCCAAAATTTTAGTTTCAAGAATTGCAATAATATTTCTACTCATGGCTGGGACTTATTTTTGGAAAGCACAACTAAGAACTAAGTTATATAATTTTTGGATATGTCTCTAGATAGAAGAAGCATTTGAGAAATAAACCAATGGCAGGAAAGAAGTACAATTAAGAAGGACTCAAACTCAAAAGTAAACCCCTGTAGTTAATGTGTTTAGGGTCTCTCTCTCTATCTAACACACACCATACATGCAGATAATGGATGAACACAAGGGAATATGTTCATGGCGCACAGGTGACATGGTGGTGGGAGAACTATGAGGACGATAATGATGTATATAGTTAATAAAAAAATAAAGCTGAAAGATGTTTCAGGAAGGATAGAGGCAAACATCTAGTTTCAAAGTAGCAACTTCCAGACTTGCTGGTTATATGTTTCTGGATGAGTTATTGGATCATAGATCATACTGTCTCAATTCCATTGTCTATATCTGTAAGACAACTTACACATAGTAGGCACTCGGCAGAAGACAATGATTATGATGTGTCTGAGGAGTGGAGGGGACACTGTATTCCCTGACAAACCGCACCCCTTGCAACTTTCCTTCTGGGAAACTTAGGGTGGACGTGAGGTCAGTGAAAGCCCTGGATTCCTGGATGCGAGCATGCAGACACTATGGAGATAACTGATTACGTGACCTAGCACTGATTTATGGGAACTACAGGTCGCCCAGAACTCAAGTGCTAGCTCCACGCTAGGGCATACCTGGCGGAGCATGTTGGTAGAATCTTCTCTGTACGGTGAGATTTCAGAAAGCAAATCAGCCATGGGTGCTCCTTTGTAAGTGCTAATTCTAGCATTATCAAGGGTTGCCAACTTCAACCAAGCGCTTTGGTCTTCCCCACTATGTCAACCTGTGAATTAAACACTGGAGGCTTTTATCATTACACTTAGCCAAGGATGTCCAGCACTTTCTTCTCTAAAAATTCTTCATTCCTGAGATTGTTGATTTGTCCAAGACCTAAACCCTGAAGACAGGCAGTCTCTGCCCTTTTCCTCCCCAGCTGAGGTCTCTAGAGTCCTTACATTGGTTCACCCCATTTCTGAGATCTTTACTCCCAACTTCTTTTTTTTTAATTTATTTATTATCGCATACGAGAATGGGCCACAGGCCAGAGGTGTGGCGGGGGTGGGAGGGTGAGAGGATTCACCAGAGACAGAGTGGGGAGCAGAACAAGCAAACTGACTGAAGTACACTGCTGAGGGGAGCAGCAGGTGAGACAGGAGAGGTCTGCTGCGCCATGTGGGTTGCTCCCTGGCCGGCTGGGAATCGAACCGGCGCTGCAGAGGCTGTGGTCAGCTTCACAGCGCTGCACTCAACCCGCTGCACCACTGGGGAGGCCCTGCTTCTCTTGCTCAACCAAGCTCTTACTTCTCTGAATTCCTATGAAATCAAAATTTTGTACTTGGTTGCCCTATTCAATCTTCATTTTGGATTATCTTACCTCTCCACCTATGTCACAAGCACCTTGAGGTAAAAAGCTCACTTTAACTTTTTAATCAATTCCACAGTTATCGTTGTATGACACGATAGCTAGAGATTCAATGGGCCCAAAATAAGTATGGAGATTCTGAAGATGTGCAAGGCCATGGACAAATTAGTCCAAAGATACCCAAGTGGGGGACCAGAGGAAATGCGGGGTAAGAGTTTTGCAGACTCTGCAAGCAGGGAAGAGGTGGGAGGAGCAATAGGAGAGCAGATGGGCAGGCACTCGGAAGGGAGATCTGATGGCAGGTAACAGGAAACTTGGGAAATTATACCAAGCATGTCCATGGTCATGTCCCGTAAGAGGGATCAGACTTGGAAACTAAAGGCAGAGGCAAAACTGAGCTTGATGGCAGGAATTGTCCAAAAAGCATCCTGGATTACTTAGGGACGGTCACTCAGAAGGAGATTTTACACTAGAAGTTCAAGATCCTTTTTCCCTACTTAATGCTAAAAAGCAAGTGAATTTTAGTACCCCCTTCATCCTTGGCCACAATTTGTTCCAAGTATGGAGCATAGTCTCATCTAGAAATAAACCCTAAGTAGGAAAAGTTAGAGAATTTTCATAGGCAGAGAGCAGGTAAGCCATTGTCGTTATTTATATCCTAGTCACTCAATAAATGATTGTTGCTCAATTAGCAAAAAATCCCTCCCCATTATTGTTTTTTTTTTTTTGATAGGGTTGTTTGCATGATGAATTGAAGGATTATTTCTCTAGAGTCTTGAAATCATGCTAAAGGGGCTAAAGAGGCGGAGGCAGGAATGAGTTAGTGGAGAGGATAGTAAAAGAGAAAGCTAAGAAAGCTACAGGTTGCAACTGTCTTCCTGCTGGCAACCCCAGGCAGTTGCAGCAAATCAGGAATTACATCGTCAGGAAGATGGCAGAGCAGCCACCGAGACCTCCCAAGAGATTCTCACCTTCTAAATAACATGAGCATTAACCTGCTAGATCGGGAAAAGTAATATGAAGCCCCTATACCCCCCACCCAGTGTTTCTAAGTTGACCCACAAAGTCTCTGCAGAGAACAAGGCGGGCGGGGCATGAAATAAACACAGATGTGTAAGCACCGAGCTGGTGACAATTTCTCAAGGAAGAAAACTGACTTGACAAAAACCCAACAAAGTCTTGGATGCCCTAAGTTTACCTCCCTGTTATAAAAACTGAGGGTCCTTTGATGACATGGAGAGATCTGAAGATTTAAAATAATTAAATAACTTAAGCAAGTTCAAGTCAGCTGGTGTGATCTGCTGCCGCTGGGGAGGTGCCAGTCAAACACTGTACTCGAGTTTGGAAACAACTGGGTCATTTAAAGACCATTCCTTGCATTCGTCTCAGGTCAGAAGAGGATAAAGATCACAGTAATCTGGGCTGAAGTTTCAGAACATGATGTGATTACGATGGTGCTCACCCGGTCATGGACAGCCTTCCCAGCTGGCACTGGGCATTATGAAATTCCCTTCCCCGGGCATGTGGAACCTTTGGCACAGGAGAGGTTGGTAGGGACATCCCCACAGAATGACCTATTACTTTGTGTTCTTGTAAAGCCAGCATGGAGTCCGATAGGCCCCTTCCTGTTAGCAGAAGGAAAGTCTTCCCCAGCTGCCACCAGGGCTGGAGGCACGCAATGGGGCAAGATGCAAGGTCTGGTGTTTGAGAATAGCCTCCCACCAAATTCCTTCAACAAATTAGGAGTCTCTCTCTGCCGGGAGGGGAAGAGGGAGACAAAAAAAAAAAAAAAATACATGAAGCCCGTTAATCCTACCCAGAACTTCCCAAGACTACTTTGGGTCGTGGACACACAGGCTCAGCCTTCAGAGATGCATGTGGGTGCATTTTGTTAATCCCCGTCACTGTTTGTCAGGGATAACTGATCTATGGCTAAAAATAGTGCCAGGACAGCAGTACCAGCCATTTGGGGTGAGGACACAGTGGAAAACTTGACAGCAGCACAGTAGAACCTTCCTGGCCCCAGGCCATACACAGGCTCAAGGGCAAGAGCCTGGGCTCATCTGTTGGGGAAGCTTGACTGTCAGGCTCACCTGGCAAGAGTGCCTTGCAATTGTTGTAACCTGAGATCCTGGGCTCCTTCTAAGTGCAGGGCAAAGTGGCGTAAGCTGGGATGCAATGATAGAAGACATAGTTCTTTTCTGGAAATAGACTGACAACTGAGTGATATTTCAGAGGAAGAGCTAAACTAAAATAAAAACAATTTTGTTTCACTTCACTGACTTGGGGCTGAAACTTTGTTCCCAGCACCTGCTCCAGGAGAGAAATAAAGCAAGACAAGACTGTGAGAACAGAGGTTCAAGTCTATTCCCGGCCCTGGAAGCTTCTCTGAGTAGGAGGAAGGAGGAAACAGGAGGCCGATGAGGCTATTTAAAGATCACCTTTACCAAATGATTTGAATTAGTTCTACATGGTGAGTATCAAGTATTCCTGGTAATTTTTTCTGTATTCTAAGAAAGTATTTGTCACCAAATATTAACTTTTGAAGTTAGTGGATCATTGACTGTCAGGATTATCGCCTCCATAATTATCATGTGCCTACTATGTGCTAAATACTGTGCAAACAAGCTTCTGAAAGATTTTTAAAACACTTGTTTTTTTTTTTAAAGATTTATTTATTTATTCGTACAAGCACTGGGTATAGTCAGAAGCGTGGGAGGGTGAGAGAATTCACCAGAGCCAGAGCGGGGACCAGAACAGGCAGACTGACAAAGAAATACACTGCTGAGGGGAGCAGCGGGCACGACAGCAGAGGTCTGCGCGCCATGTGGGACCCTCGCTGGCAGCCAGGGATCGAACCAGAGCTGCAGAGGCTGCGGGCAGCTTTGCAGCCGAGCACTCAACCGCTGCACCACCAGGGGAGGCCCTAAAACACTTTTTATAGTGATCTTTCCCAAAGTGTGTTTAATGGGAGGGCAGTTCTGATATTCTCAAAAAACCCCTGTGCTGTATGCTATAAGATCAGCAATTGCCAAATATTATATAACTGAAGGTCTTATCCAGGACTTAGCCACTTTAGAGTTCCAGATAACACTGAGAATGTCCAAGGCTTTCATTTCATTTCTTTGATTACACAAGTGCTGGTTTTTAAACAAGATGTCCACTAAGCTACTCACCTGTTACTGCCTCCAGGCTGCAGATGTCCTGGAATACAATAATCACTTCAACTTAACAATTTCCAATTCAATTGAATGAAAAGTGGCACATTTCAGTTGGTGAAACATTAGGGATGAATTGTCATGAAGGGTGTGGTCCCATTGTGTGGCATTTGAGGGCTGCGGTTTTTAAGCATCACTCCTGCTACCCCCACCAACCCCTTCCCCACCCCTGAGTCCCACATCTGGCAAGTAGATGAGAAAAGCTGGAGGCTTTCTCCCTGGGCTCCAGTGGGAGGTTCAAACCCGCTACTTGAAGGCAGGAACCCTTGTCCGGGCTCTACCTTGGAATACCTCTTTGCCTAGGAGACTGTTCTGACAAAAAGCAGATAAAACCAGCTGTTGGCACATGCTAAGTGCTACCTCGTGTGTCAGACCTGCTGCTAGGCCCACTGTCATTGGGGGTGGTGACTTTACTGGAGAAAAGGAGAGGTGTCCCGTGCACTTGGGAATTCACTTCCACTCTGTGCCATTTTTGGAAAGGATCAGAGTGATTTTGCTTCCCAATCTCCACCTTTCCTTAAAGATGAATCTCTTAGGCCTCCCCGGTGGTGCAGCGGTTGAGCGCTGGGTTGCAAGACTGCCCGCAGCTTCTGCAACGCCGGTTCGATCCCCGGTCACCGGGCGAGGGTCCCACATGGCGCAGACCTCTCCTGTCGCCCGCTGATCCCCTCAGCAGTGCACTTCGGTCCTTCTGCCTGCTCTGCTCCCCGCTCTGGCTCTGGTGAATTCTCTCACCCTCCCGCGCTTCTGACTGTACCCAGTGCTTGTATAAATAAATTTAATTTAATTTAAAAAAAAGGTAAAAAAAAAAAGATGAATTTCTTATATTAGAGTTGACTGGTTACTCTTTCTTTTTGGGAACAAATTCCTAAAACCCTTGGAAATTAAAACCTAACTCTATGTCAACTCCTCTGTGAGCTTTTTGTAACTTGCTCAAGTATCGTCATCACAAGCACCCTTCCCGTGGGGTCCAGCCGCCCCGCCCCCCCCACACCCTAGCAGAGCATTTGCCATGCTGCATGCACTGGAGCTCAGTTCTGTTGCTCCAAACCCAAGGGTTTCTTGTGGGCTCGTCTCTGAATGCTCTTCCTTCTTTCCATTGTGGAGGAAAACAAAGGAAATTTGATTTTTACACATGTTGCAATTGAAAGCTTCAAGACATGAGATTATATATGAGTATCCATCAGGAAATTGTTCAACTAGCTGGATTTTGGAGACAGGGCTAAAGATATACATTTAATAGTTATTCGTACATAGAGATATTTGAAATGATGAGTGTGGACAAGGTAATTTTAGGTGAGATTTTTAAAGACAAAAGAGGAGGACAAGAAAAAAGAAAAACAAGGAGAATCTAGGCTTTCGTAATTCTCACCCTTTGTCCCCAATGCTCAATCCCTCTGTAAGTTCTAGGACAATATTTATTAATTTAACAAAAAACACCCACCACCATCCACTATAAACTTTCTACACTTACTCACATCCCATACCCTCCTCACCCCTGGTAAGCTCATTTCAAGTTTCAATGTGCATCAGTTTACTTTTATTTTGTTTTGTCCATTTGTCTGCTTAGTTTCCCTATATTGTTCATGTAAGTGAAATCATCCAATATTTGGCTTTATCTAATGTCATTTTGCAGTATCCTCTCAAGGTCCTTCCATTTTGCTACAAATGGTACATTTTCATTTTTCCTAACTAAATAGTATTCCATATGTATGGACACCAAATCTTTATCCAGTCCTCTATCAGTGGGCATATTTTGCTTCCATATCTTAGGTATTGTTAAACATGGTCATGGTTAGAGCTCTTTAAGTAGGAGTGCTGGGTCATATGATAGTTCTATTTTTAGATTTTTAAGGAAGGCCCATACTGTTTACCAAAATACTGCACTAATTTATATTCCTAACAACAGTGTAAACACTTTCCTCTTCCTATGCATCCTTGTCAATACATGTTATTAACAGTCTTTTTGATGTAAGCCATTCTCACAGGTGTAAGATGATATCTCATTGTGGTTTTAATTTGCATCTCCCTAATAAGAAATGATGAATATTTCTTTCATATGTCTGTTGGCCATCTGTAGATCCTCTTTGGAAAGTGTCTATTCTGATATTTTGCCCTTTTTTAATTGGGTTGTTTATTTTTTTGTTGTTAATCTGGGACAAATTTCATCCTGAGGGAAATTTAAGGAGCTCTTCATTCTTTCTTAGCTTTTATTCATCTCTGCAGTCAATCCAAAATATAAACCAAGACTGGGGAAGTTGGTCTCTGCTTTGTCCTTTGGAGCCTCTATCTTAACCATAAAGTATACATCAGTCATGATAAGTACAGAGAGGTGAGATAAGAGTGATTACATGAAATCAGGGATTGACTGGTGAACCAAAACAAAAATAAAATCTGGATATGATGCTAAATTTTAATATATTAATCAAAATGTCATAGGTATAGAAAACAATGGCTAATATCAGTTCCTGATCTATCTCAACAAAAGTTACAAAGCAAATTATTGCCTGGGAGTTTCCAAAAGCAAGGACCAACAACATTTACTAGTATTAGTAAAAAGCTGAAAAAATAGGTACTCTTATTCCCCACTAGTGGAAGTAGATCTTGGTATCAACCACTTTGGGAGGTAATTGGGAAATATATTTCAGACCCTTTAAAGATGTATATACACTCCTTGATCATGTTATTCACATCCTATCATTTAGTTGAAGGAAATAAGGGTCTTCAGCAAGGACATTCAATTCATAGGAATGTTGACAGAGGAGAGGAAAATTAAGTCTTCCAATAAGAAAATCCAAAATCATATGTATATGTGACTCATGACTCTGGGGCTGAAGTTTGGTTAAAATCTTGGTAAATAGCTATTGGAATTCTGAAGAAGGAGTGCCATCAATCAATACAGAAATGTAAGCTCCATGTAGAGAGATCCTAGTTGGTTGGCTATTATCTTTTGTGTTTCCTATCTAGTGTGGAGGCATAATGAGCTCTTGGGTGGGTGTTGACAGCTTTGACAGAAGCAGAGGCCCATAGGAGCCAAACTAAAGAATTGACCTACTAAGACATTTGACCAACACCTGGCTGAGCCATTCAATTTGAGCATCAGATGGGTGAAATGACTCAACTTTAAATTGTACATTAGCAATCTTACCAGTAAACTTAGATCAACTATCTGACCATTCATGTCTCTGTGATTGCCCATCACAGAAGGATAGCAAAGTGATCCAATTTATGCTTCTGGGGTCAATGAAATCAAGCACATCATAAATGTAGTGATAGATTCAATTCCCAGGTAAGTGTCATCAATGGTTCTAAAGATTCCAAACCATTGTAAAAGTTCAGGTTACCTGCTGCACTTCTAAAGTATTAAAAGGCACAGAGGAGCCAAGAAGATAGTTTGAAGTGCATGTGACTTGGACAAAAGGGGCATGTCAGGGCTCTGAATGATGTCAAACTGAATTTGCCTGTCATCAAAATTGGTCCCGGAGAAAAGCACATCAGAATGTGTCAGCACTCTGCGTAAGAGGACTGCCAGCTGCCCGCAATGAGAAAGGAAGATGAAATTTTTTTCTAAGAATAGTTCTTTACACCTTCTTTGGCGTTCCATCTGGAAAATCTCAAAACATTTGACTAATTTAATTATGTATCTGTAATTACGTTTTGCACAAGGTTCCATAGAGAGAAGGAAATGAACATTTATTGAGTGCTTCCCTATGCCAAACACCGTACTAGCTGTTTGACAAATGTAACAGGATACTAAAAAGAACTTGACACCGAGACTCCGAGAAACAATTGATTCCAATTTGTACAATTGGCAAGGGAAAGATTCAAAACATCTTATAGGACTCAATCACTCAACTATATAGAGGGTATGAAAGGTAAGAGTAGTACATATTTGAAAAGATTTCCAAATCTCCTCAAAGATTTGAAAGAGCTAAAGATTTGTCATTTGTGTGATCTGTTCATGTGTCTACTATCCTGTTCTGTGTGTTCCACATCCTAAATTCAACTCTAAAGAATTAGATTTCTTAAGATAAAATTTGAGATCTTAATATAAGTGAGATGTATTTGGGGGGACATGATGGTTTGGCCCACACTGAGGAGTATAAATGAGTGGACACTGGCTGAAATAAAGAGCTACAAGATGAATCAGCTTTGTGCATTTCCTGTGAATGAGGCTGTTGGCAAGAAATGGGAGAAGTTGCCACGTATATAAAAAAGCAGAAAAATACAAAACCATGTGTGAAGTTACTATATGTTAACATTAGCAGAGAATTTATTTTAAACCATTTGTGAGTATTTTCCATATGCTTGACATGGCAGATACATTTAAAAAGAAGAAGAAACCTATTTGACCTTCTAGAGGTGAAAATATAATGTCTGAAATGAAAAATACACTGGGATGAGATTAACATCAGATTAAACACTTAAGAAGGAAAAAAAAATCAATGTACTTGAGGATAGAGCAGCATTAACTATCCAGAATGAAACTCAGAGAGTAAAAAGGTTGAAAATAGTGAACAGAATATTGATGATCCTTAGGACTATTTCAAATGGCTTCATACACATGTGTAGGTGAAAATCTTAGGGACAATGACTATGTGTCAGGATCTGATTTGGAGTGATGGTTTCATGGGTTTATACATAGATCAAAATGTTTAAAAGTAGGCATTCTGAATATGTGCAGGTGTGATGTCAGTTATGCCTCAATAAATCTGAAAAATGACAAAAAGAATATATTTGAAGCAACATTTAACACTAGTCCCTCTGACTTCTCATTTCCTTGCTTTATGGCTTCCTCAGCCACACCCCTCTCTAGGACTGACAACACACTCTGACAGCCCAGTGTCCTGGCTTTCTCTCCAGGTTTCTCCATTGCAGAGGGTCCTTTTAATATGCCCACCTCTCTCCAGCAGCAGCAGCAGGGACCTGGCCAGGAACAAGTTGAAGATCCCTCAGTACATCACTATGAATACCCAATCAAAATCAACCAAAATATCTTCACAGACATTTTCAAAAGCTGTTATGAATTACTATAAACATTATAGTTTTTAAAAGACAAGTAATCTAGTTAATTAGAAATTCTGTGAATTAGCCATTTGGCAAACTGGTTTTCAGGGAATTGTCTTTTGGAGAATTGCACAGAGCTGCCTGACATCAACATTCATCCTTTACGCAGGAAAACAGATGGACTTAAAAAAAAGAATATTCTTATATAATGTTTATTTAGAACCCGCAGTTCTCACTAGAAGCAACTATTAATTTGCAAAAGGAGTATATATATTTGTTTGCAACATTCTCTTGCTTAGAAATTATGCTTTCATGATTTTTAAGGCTTCTGCCTTTAAAGTTGTGGCTGAAGAGCCAGACAAAACCCAAGAATTCATAATTCAATGAAATGGCTTTAGGTTTGTGGCCAGAACTAGACATTAAAATGTATTCAGATTAATAACCAGAATTGGTCAAGAAGATGAAAAGAATGTAGAATTTAAATACACAGTAAAGAAATGAATTAATTGAAACCAGTTTGGGTAGGGTTTTAGAATTCTGTCTACATAAATCAGGTAATAAACTTTGAATATGGTTACAAAAGAATTAGGGAGAGGGGTTACTTGAACCTAATGATACAAGCCGAGAAATATATCACATATGATGATATGTGTCCCTGTTGGAGTCCCAGGTGGGAGTCCCTGTTGACTCAGGGAAATAAAGAAGACCCAGAAGCCCCTCAGAGCCTACGGTTGCATTGTTTTGTGTGTAGTAGAACAGAGGTCCTGTGTTCTGGTCTTATTTCTACTGAAAGAGTACCCGTAACTGGGTCTCCCATATTCATCTAATTACTGCTGATATGTCAAGATGGTAAAATGATGTCCATGGTTTGTTAATGAGCATCTGTGGCACCATTAGAATCATCTAGATACTTATAGCTCCAGGTCCCATATTCTTATCCTGGATCTGACCCAAATATGAAACCTCAGCTTGCTTAAGAAAAAAAAACAACAATATTCCCCATCATAGTCAAAGTGCCTTTTCAGTTCTGGGAATGATTAGAATTTAATGTAAAAGTGGTGATGTAAATCAACACATACTATCACATTTTTAATTATGTTTAAGAATAATATGATAAATGTTTGTTATTTAATATGTCTCTACTGTTCAAGAAAATCTGACATATTGGTCAAACAAAAACCTAATTACATGATAAAGTAGTAGCACTTTTAATAATAACTGTCCACACTGCTAACGACAGTTTCAAAAGCAAACACAAGTCTTATTTAACTTTTGACAGAATGGTAGATTAAAGATGAATTAAGCTATGCTATGACTTTATTCTTCTGCCAGGAGATTTTTTGGGGCATTATACAGCTAACAACATAATAAATCTAATTGAAGAAATACATAGAGATTGGCAAAATGTCATAGAATTGGCATTGGAACAATCAGATGAAGCAATTTAGCAGCCACAAGCATAAGATGATTAGTCACACCCTTCAACGGGGTATTCTGAATGAAAGTAGAGCACAGAATAATGTCACAAATTTGCAAGCTGACCCGGAACGACAGTAGGCCACCGTTACCAGCCAATTGACTGTTAAGTATGTACCTTATAATAGAAAAAAAATGTTCAAATATGATGAATTAATGTAGAATGGAGCTGTGTGATTAGATTTCAAGCTACCTTGAACTTAAAAAGGCTATTCTAAGAGCAATAACAAAAATTCTGAGCTTTGTGATTTTTAAATAGAAATAATTTTGTATCAGAACTTAGCAGAGTCAATGGTTGCTTCAAGAAAGTCATTTAGGGGCCTCCCTGGTGGCCTGGGGGTTAAAGATCAGCATTATCACAGCTACTGCCTGAGTTCGATCCCCTTCAGCTTGTATGCATAAATAAAATAACTCTTTAAAAAAAAAGTATCTGACATTTACTTAAAAAAAAAGTTTAGTGGAACCTATGAAGTAATCATCATAATTGTGTTAAATGTTCGGTATTTCTTTTATCAGTTCTGTGGTAAAGAGCATACTATTACTTAACTGCTATTATGATTTCAACATTTGTGTGCATGCAAAAAAAAACAGGTATAGATGAATAGACAGAAGCAATTTAGGTATCTTGAGATCTAATTACACAGCTCCATTCTATATTAATAGATCAAAAAAAAAACCACAAAAAAACCCAAAGCAATTGGGGCAAGCATTAGTGACTAGAAAAGCAATTATTTAGAAAGAAAATTATAAAATTATAAATTTTATAAATTATAATTGACCAAAATATAAATTATAAATAAGAACAACAAGCTAAGTCTACTTCAGATATTGAGAAAGGATCTTCAAGCAGGGCACAAGACTTCAATTAGGGGTTGTTTCAGCCAGACTGTGCCATCATCCTCAGCCAAATGTTCAAGTTCAGGAGATAAGAAAAGGTGACATTTTCATTTTAGTTGCTTACTATTGGAAAGATAGAAAATCTTTCTAGCTGAAGCTTGCCAAAAAATACTTTGCTTCTGCCCTGGCATGAGTTAACAGTGGCCTGTCCCGTGTTGCAATGAGCAGTTATCACCTTGGGAGAATTCTAGCAAGTAGTCTCACTGAGAACTGTTCTTACATCATCATGTCCACGTTTTCCATTTAAACACCATTATTTTTTCTTATTTAAAATGTTCATTTAAACAGATTTTTTAAAAATCAGTTCTAGAGTCATTTAGACAGTTGAGCCACATCCTATCTGTGCTTACATAAACAGGAAAATCCTAGCAACATGGAATAGTTCCCCATGGCATTCTGAGTCCAGTGCCTCTAAATTTGTATCAGAAAACTATAGAAATCAAAACAGTATGGAGGGTCAGCCGCAGCAGCTGGAGGGGAAGCGCCTGGGGCAGGCAGAGGGCAGGTGAAGAAAGACCTATTAAGGCACCCACACTGGCCAAATACCACCTGCAGCTGCCTGGAGCCAATGGCCCCGGGGGCGCCTGCAGGCCAGGGCGCGGGAGGATCTGGCTTCTGTGCCACCTCGGAACCAGGTTACCACCAGGCTGGGCTCCCAGCACCCGGGCCCCCTCAGGCCCTCACCTGCCCTGGGGCTCGGCGTCCAGGCCCAGGGGCCTAAGAGGCCTGTGCTGACCGCTGCCTGGACACCAGCACCCCTCTGCGCGCTAGCACCACCGGCCAGCGCGCCTTCCTCGGCCCGCACACCCTGTCCCAGCGCTGGTCCTACGCCAACTGCAAACTCCAGGTCAGTGTCCCTGAGCCGGGCTCTGAGGCTTCCTCCACGTCCTGCGCTGCTTCTCTGCGGCCTCGGCCTGGCAGAGATTCCCGCTCTAGCTGGCTGCACCGGTGGGGCCGCTGGGCAGCCCACACCTGGGCCAGAGCCTCGTTAGGGAGCCACTGGTCTCCGCTAGCCATGGGCCCTGGGGTGCACCGTGGACTCCAGGTAGCAGTCTCGACACACATCCCAGTGTTCTTTCCTCAATGGGGTAAGTGAGAGCCCACCTCGCTTCCACCCTGTCCCCCAAATGGACTCTCAGATACACCCCCCACCCCGGACCACCAGGGGAGAGGGAGGGCTGGGCCTGTTCTGTGAGTGCCTGTTGAGATGCAGGTCCTGGCTCTTCTGCTTGGGGGGCCTCCCTGCTCCTTCCCAGATGGAATGGATGGAGCCTTTGGGTGCAGACTGCCCTGGGAGAGCCTTTCTGGGCCTGTTCCCTTCGGGACCACAATTGGTGGCATCACTAGGGGTGTGGGAGCCACTGCCTGGTAGGTTCCTGGTTCGGGGGAGGGCCTGGTCTGCAGCAAGTTTGTCTTTCTCCTGGGCAGGTCTGTTGAGAGTGTCAAACCAGGGACTGTAAATTTCTTCAAGTGTGAGTTCTGGGGGCAGCAGATCACTGGCTTTGGGAGGCTTTTGACCCAGAAGTGTGATCATGAAAGCACAATTGGAAACAGGGCAAGCCCTGTTGGCAAAGGGTGTGCCCTGGGGCTGGACCTCTGTGAGTGGGGGCTCCGTGGCCCCACACTTGGTACTACCTTGGTTGGTGGAGGAACAGGAGTGATGGGCAGAAATGTGTGGCCAGAAAGAAGGGCCAGTGCCTCAGAGAGAGTTTTCTGTGACAGAGAACTCACACCAGAGAGCTAGCCTTTACCCAGACCCCTCGCCCTGCCTTCCACATATGACCACCCATATGTGGTCACTGGGGCACTACAGCCACTGCCTGTGGACACAGTGGTCGTGGGGCTTAGCGACCACTTTCTGGATAATTTGTTGGGACAGCAGACGGAGACCAGGGCTATTAGCGACAGTCATGAGTCTGTACTGAAGATGGCAGGTCAGTGGATGCTACTTCATCTCCCCCTCTAACTGGCCACACCCCAGGACATGGGCAGTGACCCCATAGATCCTGCCCTGCTTGTCCGGCCAATGGCGGGAGTAGCTGCCAGGATATTGTGCAGCAGAGGAGAATGCCCACAATCCTTAAAACAAACAAGCCAGTGGTGACAACTTGATCTTCCTTTTATTTGAGCCAAATGTATTTCCTTAGACAGATATTAAGGTACTGATGGCTAGATGCATTCTCATTGACAGAAACGCATTATTTTTGCTTGGTCAGACTGAAACTCAAACTAATCCCTTTTATTGATTTTTATACACTAAGAGATTTGAAATCATCAGCAAGACATATCATTTGTTTGGTACTTTTTCTGCTCTCAGAAGGTGAGACGTAGCGGACATCTGGATTACTGAATTCTGCCCTCCATTTTCCTTGTGCTCCTGCCAACTAGATGATGATTCAGTATAACAACGAGTCACTTGATCAGGGTGATAGGCTTGCCCTGAATGTGCTTTCAAATCTAGACGTTACCTTTATCTTCCCCTCGGTGAAACGGTTGTTTTCACCATGTGCTAGTTGTTGTGGCTCCGGCTCCAGCAATGTCTGTGTGTAGCTTAGACAGTTGTGTAGGGCGATGCTACTTATCAGCTTTCAGATCCAAAAACATTATGTCTTTTCTTAACATACACGCAAAACCAGCCTTTACCTTCTGATTAAATTTAAAGCAAACATATTTTTATGCTTGAAAGAGGTTTTGGTTTTCTTGTCTGTCTCTCTCTCCCTTGTCCTCTCTGTCATGGTTTCATACAGCGGGTAGTTACTGATCTTCTGCTGTGGGTCAGACAGTCACTGGGTGAAGCAAATTCACAGGTGAAGACCTGAAACCTGCCCTCCAATCCCTCATGCCTGCAGGCCAGGGATTGGCTGTGCCTTGTGAGAAGGGTAGTGAAAAGGTGCTAGTCACGTGCTGCCAAGGAGGAGGCAACAAGGTCATCCCGCCTTGCACTCGCCCTAACTCCTGCTTTTAGATGTTCTTTATTTTAACAATGGATGTATTTAAATACTGTCCATCTTCCCGCCCCATATGCAGTAAACAGAACTCTGTTTCTTACAGACAATCACAAAATGATGCCTGCAAAAATGGTGTGAGCATTTAATAAATAAAGATTGCTATTTTGTCCTGAAAAAGAAGACTCTCCTGGTCCTTGTGGTCTTCTCCTAGAGATTGTTGAAGTGGGGGTCGGTGGTTGTCTAGAAAGGTCTGGCTGCTCTGCACCATGAATCCTTAGTGTTTCCTGGTCTGCTCTCACAGAAATGCCCTTATCTGCCTGATGGACATGTGTGGTGGACCTGTTCTTTTCCTTTTTTCCTTCTGAAGATGAAATCTATGAGAGACCTATCCATTGTCTTCCCTTCTATAGGCAAAGCTAGTGTCTGATTTCACCTGTCCTACTTTCAGCATTTCAACTACTGACATAAAGAAACAGCACCTCACTTTCTGCTCTGTATAAATGGGCTTGAAAGTCAATCATTCTTAGCAGCATTTTATTATTCTGACAGTCGCTTGGAGATAGGACTCTGTGTTAGTAGAGACTCTGTATCTTGTCCTAATAGATGTCCTAGCCTGGCCACCAGAATCCTTTGAGCTTTAACATTAACTCATTCTCACTTGTCTTTTCAAATCAATCCTTTGCTTTGAGATGTTCCTTCACTTACTGCTGCGTATACTTGTCCTTAATCACGTTCTGTCTGCCTTACCCAGGAATGAACGATGTCCCTAATATGTGACCTTTGCTAGCCAACAATGTCGGTGCCCACCTTCTCAGATGGGATCTATTTCTTACTCTGGAAGGTGTGCTAGTCTAGGAATCAAACATCAGAAGGGGATAGTAGGCTGGGAAGAGTGACCACAGCAAAATCCCCCGTGGATGCAGAAGACATAGTAGATAAGGGACTCTGGATGCTGAAGAGGGTGTCACTAAAAATTCTGACCTCCTGGGACTCAGATGACCTTCTGAGCTGATAGCAAAGCATGAGTTCCCCTGGCTGCCTTGAGGAGGAGAGAGGGAGAAAGAATGTAGGTAACATTAATGAACCCCACACTCTGAGACCAGCGCCAGTGTCAGACATTTTCTAGTATTTTCGATCTTGAAGGGCTCCAAAATGCTTTCTAGCTGATGACTGGCAAAACTGGGAATCTACCCAGAACCATTTGACACCAAAGTTACCTCCAAATTGGCCTTTCTAAAGGCTCACCTCTCTGTGTTTATCCTTTTCCTGAACCGCAGGCAGCCATGTTTATCCAGACCCGCGAGTGTAAAATTGATGACATAATCACGCAATGGTGTCTATGGGACTATTACAGGAGGATTAGGCTATTATCAACAAATCGGGGACTAGTATTGTTTTATCAGCATGGGAGTGTTTTCAATTAATTTGTAATTAAATAAAGGAAGCAATTTACTGGGTCTTGGAAGAGTCAGGGCTCGGGAAGGCTTATCTCATCAGGCTCAGCTGTGCATTCCTCCTGCACCGGCTCATTGTTTAGATCACAGCGGTGATACATGATCTGACCTATAGGAGTAATTCTATAAAACATCAATATTTTCCTTCCTTTAACCCGTGGTGCTGTGGTGACTGGAACAGCCTCCTCCATGAGTCCATCAAGAATCACCCCTTTGGTCTTATTGCTCTGTCAGCTATTCCTGCCAAAGAGCCTGGCCATGTTGGAAATGACCAAATGCGTTTGGGCCAGGAGGAAGATAAGTTGATTTCGTGGCTTCATACCTGTTTTACATGTTTTTGCATCTAAATTGTTGCAGGCTCTATGTTGGCATCTTTACACCTGTGGGGTGATATAATCTTCACCCAGTCACCTTACAAAGTAGGTATATTACCTCCATTTTCTGGATGAGCAAATTTAAGTTGGTTGGTGGCTGAGCCAGGACTATTACGTAGTTTTATAGCATTCTCGGGGCCAAGTGAGCTTTTCTGCTGATTGAAAGTGAACATGGGGCTGCTTCTCCCACACAGCCAGAATGCAGGTATTTCTTACAGGTGTTCCTTTCCTTTCCTCACAGTATCTTAAACACCATCCAGGTATCTGTAGGACTAGATACAGGCCTTTCAGTAAATATATATTAAATAATAATCATTATTATGATATTAACAATGGCAGTGAGAATAACAAAAACAAAGTCTATTGCTTACCTGGTTCCAGGAACTCTTTTAAATCCCCATAAAATGGGTGAGATAGACTCCTACTATTATATGTGTTGCAGGTTGAGAAACACAGTGACAAAGTAGTTAATTAACTTACCTAAGGTGAGCTCTCACTTGGGAAGTGGAATTGGATCTCAAAACCAGGACGATAGCAATTGTTCATAGTAAAGGACTCCAAAGTGGAGTATTACTGGATGGTATTAGAATATTTCATTACAGTTTTATTTGTTTAAAAGTTAACTATAATTATCACTAGCCTTTAATATCACCATTCTTTTTATTTATTTATTTTTTTGACACCGGCACCTATAGTTCTTGGACCAATTCTGACATATGTGATTCCCCCCTCCCCCACCAAACAGTTGGGTTTCTTACAACTCAACTGAATTCTAATACAATCTACCTGGAAATAGGGTCAGATCCAACAGGTCACATCAATGGATAGACTCTCCAGTCAGAAAACCAATAAGGAAAATCAGGTGTAAAGGGTAAATTAGAACAACCAGATGGACATAATAGGTATATACAGCACATTCTAGCCAAAAGCAGCAGAATGTACATTCTTCTCAAGTGCACATGGGACATTCTGAAGGCTTGATCACATAGTGGGACACAAAATAAATCCTAATAAATTTAAGATACTATCAAGCATCCTTTGTAACCACAGTGGTATAGGTTAGAAATCAACTACAAGAAGAAAAAAAGGAAAGAACACAAATAAGTGGAAATTAAATAGCATGGTGCTAAACAACTATTGGGTCACTGAAGAAATAAAAAGAGTAATCAAAATGTGTCAGAGGAATACTGAGAATAAAAATACCACCTACCAGAATCTTTGGGATGTAGCACAAGCAGTTTATAACACCACAGATGCATCTTAAGAAACAAGAAAACTCTCAAATAAACAACCTCACCTTAGAAAAAGTGGGACAAGAAATAAAGAAGGAAAGAAAAAAATATCAGAGTGGAAATAAAATAAATAAAAAACCCAAAATATGCAAAAGATCAATGAAACAAAGACCTGGTTTTTTGGAAACAGTCAACAAATTCCACAGACCTTGGACCAGACTCAGTAAGAAAAAAAAGAGAAAATATGCCAACAAAATCAGAAATGAAAGAGGAGATGACATAATGGATAGCACAGCAATACAAAGGATCTTAATAATGTAAGGATCTTAAGAATGCCAATAAATTTGATGACCTAAAAATGGATAAATCCCTTGAATCATAAATCCTCCCAAGACTGAGAAATGAAGAAATAGAAAATCTGAGCAGAGTTATCCCAAATAAAGTAATTGAAAGAAATTATTTTTAAAAACTCCCAAGAAACAAAAGTCCAGGACACATGACATCACTGGTGAGTTCTACCAAACCTTCACAGACAAACTAATACCTATCTTTTTTAATCTCCCCCAAAAGCTTGCGAAAAAAGGGATGCTTCTGAACATATTTTATGAGGCCAACATTACCTTGATACCAGAACCATACAAAGACACCATTTATATGGACATTAATCTATGACAAGGAAGCAAGAGTATATGTTGGCAAAAGGGAAGTCTCTTGAACAAATCGTTCTGGGAAAACTGGACAGCCACATGCAAAAGAATGAAACTAGACCATTAACTCATGCCATATAAAAAAATAACTCAAAATAAAGACTTGGATGTAAAACTGGAAACCATAAAATGTATAGAAGAAAATATAGGCAAAACACTCTATGACATTGACGTAAGTGCTGTCTTTGTGGCTTTGTCTCCAACAAGAGAGACAAAAAAGAATATAAACAATTGGGATTCCATCAAGCTAAAATGCTGCCTCACAGAGAGTGAACCAGTGTCAAAATGAAGACAGCCTGAAAAATGGGAGAAAATGGTTGTACATCTTACATCTGACAAGGGACTGCTATTCAGTATCTACAAAGAACTCATGCAACTCAAGAATCAGATTAAAAGATGGACAGAGGATCTAAGTAGGCATCTTACCAAAGAAGACAAGAGAACCAACAGATGATGAAAAGATGTTCTAAAACATCACTTTGAAAATACAAATCAAAACCACAATGAGATTTCATCTGATTAGAATAACTTGGTTATCAGAAAGCCAAGAAAGATTAAGTGCTGGTGAGCATGTGGAGAAAAAAGAGCCTTGTATACTATTGGTAAGAATATAAATTGGTGCTTTCAAACACTCAACTTCAGCCTCTAAAGAAGCAAAGAGTCCATCCAGCCTGAGATGTTAATAAATAATCACAGAGAAAGTGTGCCATTCTTATTCTTACACATTACCAGCCATTGTGGGAGGGAACACACTACTATTTTATCTTATTCTCTCACCAATCTCAAATGCTATACAAACCAGAGAATCGTTCTCTACAATCTGTGGCAAATGTTTAAAATACTGTGTTACTACTGATATATTCACAGTGAAAACAATAATACAAAGGGTGGTTATATATGCTCTTCCATGAGGGATTTTCTTCTAAACTCCAGGCTTGGGTCATAAATGTCTAGAAACTCCTTATTTAGCTCACCCAGAGACTTTCTGACTCAAAATACCTTTTACAAATCTTTATTATTAACTGAAATGCCAATGTATCTATTTAAAATGAAGTGATCACTTAAAGTTCTTAGCTTTATGCCTGGTATATAGGAGAGTCTCAATAAATATTGACTCCTATCTGTCAATAAAAAAAGTAGAGTTAAAAATTGATTGCATGTGGGCCTCCCCGGTGGTGCAGCGGTTGAGCGCTGGGTTGCGAAGCTGCCCGCAGCCTCTGCAGCGCTGGTTCGATCCCCAGCAGCTCCCCGGCCACTGGAGGAGGGTCCCACATGGCGCGCAGACCTCTCCTGCCGCCCGCTGCTCCCCTCAGCAGTGTACTTCGGTCCTTCTGCCTGCTCTGCTCCCCGCTCTGGCTCTGGTGAATTCTCTCACCCTCCTGCACTTCTGACTGTATCCAGTGCTTGTATAAATATAAATAAATAAACAAATAAAAAATATTAAAAAAATTGATTACATTAAAAAGTGGAAAAAGTTGATCTGAATTCTTTAGATTTTCTTTTTCAAACATGTGCCTTTGATACATGTTTGAGGCCAATGAATGAATAAACGAGTGAAGCCAAGGTGTCTGGAGACTTCCCTTAGCCAAAGAGCTAGTTCAAGCTGAAGGCATTTCTGAGCAGAGAGGGTCAAGGTATAGTGCCTTTCTTTCTCCAGCTGCTGGCTTATGTGTTACTACAGTCCCCAGCTGGGGACAGCTGTGCCAGTTGGGACCAGCTGAGCATCCAGCTACATTCGCAGAATGAAAACACCCAGGCATGGGTGGGGCTTGTCTTATTGGCAACTACCATGCCTTCCTTAAGTAGTTGTATCCCTGGGAAGTCTACCCACATTTCTCAGGCTTCTGGGTGGGCTTCTAGCATTAGCACCACTTGTTAGCTACAGTCTGCCGAAGTACTTCACTCTTGTTTCTTTGTTCCCTCAGTAAGGCGAGGCCTCTATCTCTAGATCCTTGGATTTTTCTGGACTCTCTGCAGATAGTGGCTGGTGTGCTGACGAGCACAGCAGGGACACCTTCAAGGGATTATTATATATTGAAACTTGGCCCTATTCTAAAAGGATTTCAGGAAGATTATAAAAAGATATATAGTTTGAAGGTGTTTTTAAAGTGATTAATATGTTAAGTTGCTTGATATAGAGCATGAAGACTGAGATCTGGTGTGTTTGCTGCAGGTACACTACAAATCTGACCAGAAAAAAATTAAAATGGGGAAAGAGAATCAATTTTGGGACTCACCTGTCTGTAAAATAAGAATAAACTAGTTGCTCAGAAGAGCATCTCTCTTGCCCTAAGAAGTTAGTCTGTTGCATTCTATCGATAAATAGCCGATACAGTACAGACAACAACATCTCAGGAGCACTCAAACACAGTGGCAGTCAGAGCTTTATAGAAATCTGATTATAGGCAGAATATCCATGTAATAAGGAACTGCTGGAGAGACAAGTGCTTTTTGCTTTCTGCTTGCAGCTTCATCCCCAAAACAGCTCAGGGTTAGCCAGGAGTAAAGGTTTCAAGGAGCCAGACAATAGCACAGGATACTGATGCCTAACAAGGCTGTGGTCCTTGTTCATATAGTGCCAAAAGAGGAAGGTAACTCAGTCAAAAGCTATGCTATCAATAAAGCCAGGAGGTCTGTGAAATCCAAACATACAACTTAAACAGGTGAGGAAGAAAGTTTTACAAGTGCTTCTTAGCTCCTATAGTTAGTACAGCCACCTCTCTGGTTCATGCAGAATTCCCAGGGAACCCCATAATCTCATTTCAACAAAACACTCTGATCTTTGCCCTAGGTGGAGGTATATTCTCATCATATACAAGAAAAGGGGTTCTGTCTTGGATACTTAGTTAGGTGTCCTAGCACCTGTTGTAGAGGCCTTCTTGTTTCTCCCATTTGATTTGGAAATCAAATCTTGCAGATACAAGGACACTAGTTATGTGGAGAGATCTCCTTACTGGTACATGGAAGGGCTGCGATGTGTTGTTAGCAAATGGGAGAGGCTATGCTTGTATCTTTCCACAGAATTTATATGGTCCCATTTGGATTCCTGACAGCTGATCCGACATCATGCCCCAAAGACTTCCACTGGTGCACCCCCTGATGACCACTCAGGGTCATCCATGTTGCATGACCTAAGGAGTATATAATTATGTACTTAATACTAGAAACATGAGGGATAAGAAGTAGGTTTCAGTACTGTGTAAGGGGTATATTGAAAAATAATCCAAACTGCCTAAGGACTGCTTTAGATAGAGGGAATTTTTGGACAGTGATTGGTCAACCAGTTGCCAGGAAATCAAGCTTCAGTGTCATAATCAATCAGGATAGCATTTAAGATCCTTTTCAATGGTGACTTTCAGTGATTTTATGAAAAGTGTGATGTTCCTACCTTGTTATCAGTGGGAAATTTGTTTCCATCTGTATTTCTTCTTCCTTAGTTGGAATGGGTGTGTGCTAATCCAGTCACACTCTCTTACTTTGACTTCTGGAGCCAGATGGATCCCATAGGACAGAATCACAAGCTGGCATCCAGAGGACAGGGTTAAAATAAATGGTCCATGTGTGAACAGATTCCATGTCCATCAAGGACAGGGCAGTCTCTATATGGCAATAATAGTACTTCCCCAACAAGTATTTACTGAATTCTTATATTGTGCATACACTGGGAAGAGGAAGGTATTGGTAGACAGAAGAACTGGACATGCTAGAAAGCGCACATCTGGCAGGGCAGTGGGAAAACTCAGCCAAAGCCACCAGGGTTAGTTACTTATGTCTGGGGTGAACCTTTGATTCAACACAAAACCTTTTCACGGCTTTCTCAGACCCCTCATGCTGCTACATAGCCAAGAATCTCCTTCTTGTTGACAAAGCTTACTTCCTCTGTTTGAGAAGAACATGAGAACAGAGAGCCCACCAGCCCTGGCGTGGCCTTTGTGAGGGGAGCAGAGTGAGGGAGGATTGTGAGAAATGAGAGCAGAGAATCGTGAGGAATGAGGGGCTGTTCTTGGAAGTCATTTTAAGAACTTTTACTCTGAGTGAGCTAGGGTGCCACAGGAGGGTTTTAAGCAGAAGACAAATACTTACGTTTAAATACCAAAGGATGCCCCTGTCACATCTGAACTCCTGTTTTGAGCATTCACTGGAGGGTGGGAGGAAGGACAGGAACAGGGAGTGTGATTAGGAGGGATCGGGGATACTCCAGGTGAGTCTTGAGAGAGGTTAGGGTGGCCACAGTAAGGCAGAGTGAGAAGGAAGAGCACAGAGGCCTGGAAATGGAAATGATCAGTGGGACATCAAGAAAATGCATCTGGCAGAGGATAAGAGGAATAAATGGATGAATAGTAGGAAGAAATTGAAAGTCCCAAAACAGTATAAAGGTGAACCACAGACCATCTATTTTAAATCACCCATGGTGATGGTTCAAATACAGATTCCTGGAGCCACATCTGTAGAACTAGAATTTCCCAGGAGCTGCTGTGAGGCCTTCACCAGGTGACTCTTTTGAATGCCATAGCTTAGGAACCACAAAAAAACTGAAATCCTTAAAATTAAAATCAGCAGAGTGTCTATTGGTGCATATTTCCAGTCCAAAGAGAACAGATGGAGGAATATCAGAACTTTCATTTCTTCTGAAGTAAAAGTATGTATCAGTCATGCTAGAAGCTACTGTTTTAACATATGTGCTATGTGCAAGATACAGTCTTAAATAATTTACCTACATGCTGGAGAAAAATTGTGTCTAGGAAAATGCTTGGCTATGACAACCCTACGCTCATCCTCCCATCTAAGACAAGAGGAAACTAAGAGTCTTAGCTTGCCCAGTGGGGCAGTGGGCTTGGATCTGCCAATTAGGGCGTGAGGAAGTATGACAATAGCTGGGTAGGGTGAGTATGGACAGAACCTCAGGATGGTCTGGGATGAGGCTGGAGCCTCAGATCAGAATAGGAGTCAGTCAAGAAAGGAAGACAGAGAGGCTGGCCCTGAGGAATTCAACTGGCCAAAGAGGGCAAAGAAATAGCAAGGGGGCCTCCCTGGTGGTGCAAAGGGTTGGCACAACACTCTGAAGCTATCTGCAGCCACTGCAGCATGAGTTTGATCCCCAGCCAGGTTGCTGACCCACATGGTGCAGCAGACCTCTCCAGTCTCCCTGCTGCTCCTCTCAGCAGTGTATTGCAGTCAGTCTGGTTGTTCTGCTCCCCACTCTGGTGAATCCTGTCGCCAGCCTCATCTCTGGCTTGCACCCCAGCTCTTGGGTGCATAAATAAGCCAATCTTTTAAAAAATGTATTATAAAAAAAAAAAAAAAAAAAAAAGAAATAGCAAGGGCCCAGAAGGGAACTCTTGGGAATTGGCAGAGGTGTTTAAACGAGATTGGATGAAGCTTTGTCATGTGGGAACTGTCTTGCCACCAGCACCCCCGTCAAGTCTTCACCACCTTGGCCCGCGGCATCTGTTTTGGGGATGGACGATGTTGGGTTCTGCTGTGAGAGGACACAGCGGTGAAGGAGCTGGCCAGCCCCTCCCTCCAGGGCACATCTTCATTGTCTCAGCCAAGGGAGGGCTTGCCAATGCTGCCACCCAAGACAGTCCTGCTGGCCTCCCTCTCCCATGTGAACCCTCGTGGCTTTTACAGAATCTGTGTGGTAATTTTATTTATTGCCTCAATGTTTTCCAGGCAGAGAATCTGGAATTAGAGTGACCTTTCACCCACAGCAGCTGCTGATTTATCACAGGATCCGTTAGAGTCTCTTCCAGATGTTGATGTTCCTGACATGAAGCCATTTAATTTGAAATTGGCTCAGCTGGAAAATTAGGTTAAGGGTTTTTATAGTCACAGTACAAGGCAGAATTTTAACTCTCCATCACCTTCCCCCCCTCCCTTTTTTTAATAAAGCTAAGGTGCTAGTAGCACAAACCACAATTCAAAGAAATTTAAATTCTGGACTGGGCAATGTGGCACTGTATCTGGAAGAAGGCTAAAAGGTAGGAGGCAAGTCCAGTTCTTACCAGGACGTCACCAAGGGGCCTCAAGAATGGCTGCCAGAAGCTATAAAGAGACTACAGATGTGGGGGAGCCTCAGCCCAGCTCACACAAGAAAGAGGGCAGTTCCCCTGCACGAAGAGAGAGCATGAGACTGTGTTCCTCACCTCTGCCCTGAGCGCCAGGCTCACTGCGGCTGATTAACTGCCTGCCAGGTCAAACTTTCCATCATTAGGTGGTCCAGCGTACCTGTCAGAGCCCCTGACCTACTTAGTGGTGTATAAAAGTTTCTAAGCCCTCACCTTGTCCTGGCGCTCTGCCAGGAGAAGGTGGGTGGTAATGGCTGCTGCCTTAAGGAGCAGTTAACTGTGTTGGAGGGAGACATTTCTCAGATTTCTATTCATCATCAGAAACCAGGCCTCCGAGGTGAGGATGAACTTGAGGGGAGGCAGAGATTAGGGTGGACACAATCTCAGCCGGGCCAGGGAGGGCCCCTTCCTGTCTTCATAGGGTGTCGCCGAACTACAAGCAGAGTCAGGGACTCAGGGGATGGGGCTTCGAGGAGGCACAGGAAGGACAGAGGGGGCTGAAACTTCAGGGCAAGTGGGTGGTGAAGAGTAAAGGATGTCATCAATTATTTTGAACACCAGTGATGTAAAAAGACAGCCTGACTTGTCCTGTGAGGCCGGGGCGGGGAACGTCAGGGTTCAGTGACTAGAAGCTGCAGAGAGGTAGATTCTTAGGTGAATTGAGTAATTATAGCAGTAACAACAGCAGCAACAATAAATCCGCTGTCTCCAGAACTGCCTGGTTAACCACTCAGCAAAAGCAGTTTTAAGCACTGGATGAGGACTTTTTAAAGACCTTTAAAGTCCCTCAAATCTATAAGCGCAGACTCAGGTCTACTCTTAAAATGTTTTTTAGCTTTTACTGAAATTGTCTAAGCTTTGCTCCAATCCCTTGAAAGAAGATAAAACTCTTTTCCACTGGAATCATTGAGAGAACGTTAAAGGTACCATGTGCCCAGCGTTTCAACTCCTTCAGAATGACGATTCGTGTCTAACTGTAAAATATGTGTTTTCCATTTAATTATATTAAAGAACAAGTTGGGAAAATTATGCAAACTGAAAGAATTGGATTGTGGAGCAATTTTGGAATATTTACCACAATTCTAGAGCCAGGAAGATTCAAGTTCCTGATTCTTTCTTTCTTGAATTTTTTGCATCTGGATTTATTTATTCTGGGATAGGTGCCCACTTCCTAACCCACAATTCTTCATGGTAACAAGCCCATCACATCCACCCAGGACAAGCTACTTCACCCCAACGTGGTCAGAAGAGTGAGTCAGGGGTTCATTCCACACAGGGGTTGAATCGACCAGAAACTACTATTCCTTACAGAGCACAGTTGAGCTATGTCTTTATTAATTAAAACATTATGATGGAAATGCTGGCTGCAGGGGGAATCATTCATTATCCAGAAATATTGTCCACACTTGCCAAACATCTGGGTTTGGTGGGGAAACATCTGTGTGGTTCAACTGAATTTTTCTTTTACATTTGGATGTTTTGGTGTCATGTAGACCCGCCTCAGTCGGACTTGGAGGAAAATCTTGGCATGGAAAAAACAAAATGACTTAATGCTAGCATAACAGCCTAAAAAGAATAAAGATTTTTCATTTAAGATTGTCATGATATGAGTAGACCCTGGAAAAAAACCATTCTTCTAAATCAGTCAGTGGGTAATGACCAGGCAGACGAAAATAATGAACTAAACTCCTAGTCCTCTTGCACAATTCAAGCAGATTATTGGCAAATTAGGAAACCATAAAAATGATTCAAAATAAGATGAGCTGTAAATCATTTGCAGGTATTTTGAAATCCGGGATGCACAAAGATGAACAGAAAACAATAAGCTATAATATGGGGCATGAAAAACTCTTTGGAAGAAACAATTTATACTCTTCCTGAAGGCTAATGAAAAATGGAGAAGAATCTCAGGAATCTGGCTAAAAATAAATACTATTAGACCAAGCTGGGGAAGGCGGATAGGGATTGTGACTTTGTTCTTTATTAGAATATGCCTTTTTAGGGCCTCCCTGGTGGTGCAGGCAGTTGAGCGCCGCACCGTGGAGCTGTCCACAGCCTCTGCAGCGTGGGCTCGATCCCAGTCGGCCAGGGAGAAACCCACATGGCATGGCAGACCTCTCCTGTCATGCCCGCTGCTCCCCTCAGCAGTGGATTTCAGTCAGTCTGCCTGTTCTGTTCCCCACTCTGTCTCTGGTAAATCCTCTCACCCTCTCGTGCATCTGGCCTGTACCCCAGCTCTTGTATAAATAAATAAATCTTAAAAAATATATGGATTTTTAACTGTTGAAGATAGATAAGTCCCAACCCCTGCAGACCTCTTGGAGGTTCATGAAAAGGGAGAAGGCCTAAGTAAATGTGAGGTGAATGTATCTGGGGCAAAGGAGACTTGTAAGCTTGAGAATTACTTTGCTATACACAGAGCATGCAAATCTGTCACATTATTCCTCCTTCACTCCTCTCTCTCTGCTTGTCTTTCCTTGCCACCTCCAGAGTAGCTACCTTCTTTTTATGAAACTTTCCACTCCTGGTCTGAAAGATGAGAACTCTAAGAGCTGATTTCTTCCATCCCCACTCCCCCTGCCCCCAAATGCATACCTCTCTGGGTCTGTTTCTTCATCCATAAAATAGGGTTATTGATTAATACTACTTTAGTGATAACACCCACACAAGTTGTTAAAATCCATAGCTAAGTAATTATTAGATGAAGAACAGCATTTGGAATTTTAGAATGCATTTTCAAAGCAATGCAAAAAGACAATGGAAACCTAAGATATCAGTGATATTGTTGAGACAGGAATTGGACTATGAGATAAATTGCAAAGAGAAACAGGGGAATGCATTAGCCCCAGTGTTCTTAAAAAAATATTAATGGAACATGCAATGGTACCAAGCTGAAGAAGCAGACCCCGGTGTGGGTAGGCAGTGAATGCATGAATGATATTAAGAAATTATATAAATGTGGGTCAAAAAGGATGAAATGGGGTACAGCTTAGAAAAATGTAAATTCATGCATTTGGAAGCAAGTTACAAGAAATACTTAGCAATACTTTTTTGTGGTAACATAATTAGTTGAAGAATCATCATGCTGGTGAGTAGAAGATGAATGAACTCTCTAACCTAGGGGAGGCCATTCTTGGAATTTGAGTTTCTGTCTCCCCATTTGAAAGTAAGGAATGAGAAAGAAAAATGAAGAAGAGGTCAGGAAAGTACAAAACTAATTACCAGGTAATTAATGATGGTGGGTTTTAGATGAAGACTTTAAAATTCCACAGAAGGATCCAGCTGGTATCATGCTGTGATGGGAACACAGACATGTAGATCCCAGCTTATACCCTGTTATGGCGTCAGGGACAAGGAGAGAATGAGGGGGGATCGAAACTTATTCCTTCCTTTCCCCATTTTACTGATGAAGACTCAAATAGTTTTATAAAAGGATGTAGTTAATTAAAGTTATTTCTCCAGCAGTGGAAATAAATATGAAACCTTAGGAGCTCTTGCTTAGTAAGTCTTCCACCCAGTTACCCCTGAATATATCATTTTTTGATGTCTTGATTTTGCTTCAGCCTAAATTCATTCTGTCTTTGTCCGGTGCCTTTACCCGAGGCCCCTCTCCCTGAAGAGAGCATTGCAAGTCCATGTGCCCAGCTCATGCTTTCTGGCATCTCCATTATTTGTCTCAAGACCTGACAAAAACACGACTTTCCCATGAATATTAAGTGATTGAAATGTTCCATTTTCTATCACTCACTTCCTAAACGTCTGTCTGTTGTAAGGCAGACACTTGAGGATGTGAAGCATGTGCTGTCTGCACACTGTTGTTGTTGGTGTTGTATGACGCCCCCAGGAAGGAACAGATGGACTGAAAAAGCTGATTACAAGCTTGGAAATTAAAGCAGTAAAAAAGGAAATCTTCCTAGAAATAAAACCCAGGACCAGTTGGCTTTACAAATGAATTTTACCAAGCCTTTAAAGAAGAGCTAATGCCTATCATGCTCAAATTGTTTTTAAAAATACAAGAACTGATGCTCTCTAGTACATTTTGCGAAGCCAACATTACCCTCATGCTGACAGTACACGAGAATTGTAAACCAATATCCCTGAAGAACATAATGCAAAAATCACCAGCAATTCAGTAGTATATCAATTCAGTAGTATATCATAAGGATTGTATACCACAATCAAGCAGAATTTATCCTAATGATCAAGGATAGTTTAATACTATCTATACATATAGTTAAACTATCTATCTATTTAAACTATCATAGTTTAAATAGATAGATCAATTCATGTAATACATCATATCAACCAAATAAAGAAAAAAAAACCCTGTGATAATATCATTAGATGCATATATTATCTTCAAACTAGTGTTTCTGCAATTTATTTTAAGATTTATTTATTTATGCATACAAGAGCTGGGGTATAGGCCAGAGATGTGTTGGGGTGGTGGTGAGAGGACCCACCAGAGACAGAGCGAGGAGCAGAACAGGCAGATTGACTGAAATACACTGCTGAGGGGAGCAGCAGGCGAGACAGGAGAGGTCTGCTGTGCCACGTGGGTTGCTCCCTGGCTGGCCGGGGATCGAACTCAGGCTGCAGAGGCTGTGGATTGCTTCATAGGGCTGTGCTTACCCCCTTGCACCACCAGGGAGACCCAGTTTTTGCATTTTTGGGGTAGATATGCAGAGGTTGAATTGCTGGTGTGTAATGTCTGCCTGATGTATTGTTTCCTTAATCATTATACAGTGTCCATCCCTGTCTCTTATTACCTTGTTTAGCTGGAAATCTATTTTCTCTGCCTTTTATGGGCCCCATTTACTTTCAGTATTGTACCCCAACCTTTACTTTAAATCTATGTTTGTTTTTGGAGCTCAGATGTATCTCCAGGTTGACAGCAGAAAGATGGGTTTTATAAACTTAAATACAACTCGTTAGTAAATAGTCTTTCTGAGGCCTCTCTTCCCTAAATCTTCCTATTCTTCAAGCATCTGTCAAATGATAAGCTGTAAAATTCTTTTACTTTCTTGATGATTGGCTTCTGACCCAATTCTGTGAGTCTATGTCTCATTAAGATAATGTCCCAGAAGCAATATAACCAACGTGATGTGGCTCGACAAACACTAAGAATAGCAAACTGTAAGTTCTCTTTATAAGCACATTAGATTTGTGGGCCATTGGCCATTTTTAGCCAAATAATAACTTTACAAAGCATGGACTTAAGGAACTTTCATGAGACCCTTTTACATGTGGCAGAAACAATTAGCAAAGACTGTCCTAAACTAAAAATGTCTCCACCTAGGCAAGTTTGCATGTATCATATGGGCCTCACACAGGAAATTTTCTACTGCCATTTTCAATTATGACCCTTGACTAACCTCCTTTTGCAGGTGGGAGTCAGGAGGAGGTACCAGGGACTGCTTAGGAAGTTTGCTTTAGTAAGAGGAGCTTCTTATACTGATGTTCCCATTGGCTCAACATTAAAAGCAGTATGGGAGGGAGGAAAGAAGGGAAGAAGCTATTTTTTCATTATTAATTAAATTATAAGATACAGAAAGACTTGTGTACAGCCAAATGGTCACTTGGGAAATGACTCTCTTGTTCCATTAGCAACACTTGTCTCAGAAGAGGCATGTGAGTGGTCTCTCGCCTAGATAGAGCGGTCAGACCTCACTTGAATGGGAATTTTCCTCACTTGACAGATGGGGATTGAGTGTCTGTTAGCTAACATTTTTCCTCTAATTACTAATTATACCAGAGAAAGGGGCTTTATGCCCAGTGTCCTGGAAATGTGAAATTTGATCAGTAGAGATTTGCAGTAAAGATGGAAGATTGATGTGTGACGTCAGGCAGCTGGCAAGGAGGTCCATCAGGCCAGGAGGCCAGCAGCTGCTCACAGCAGATTTGAGAGCTGGGGGGAGGGCCCAGGAAGGGAGGGATCAGAAAAGGATCTTGGAGAGGAGAGATAAGAAGAACCATCTTAACAATTTTGTGTCTTCCTCCTCCTCTTTCTGTCATTGCGGATAAGAACATATTAATCCTCTGAGTTTGAAGCTGTAGCCAACAGGTGGCAAGGCCCCTCCCCACACAGAAGGCAGCTGCTGGGAGTGACAAAGGGTGCCAGGAAGAGGGAGCTTCAGGTGAGAATCTTCACAGAGCAATTAACCTTCACCCTGAAACATGGCCTTCTCCACTCCTACCACTCACAAAGAAGCCAGGCCCTGAGGTTCACACACTCAGAACATTCTCTAGAGCCTCGATGCTAAAAGGGTCATCCAGACACCAGCTGCAGTGGAATTTTCTGACCTTCTGGTTAACAATGCAGATTCCTGGACCCCACCCCAAGCCTCCAGAGTCAGAATCTCCGTAGGAGAATAGTTCTCCACAGTCACTTTCTCTAATATCATCCCATTTATTTTCTTCTTCACAGATAAACCATCATCTGAAATGATACCACCCATTTATTCATTTCTTGTATTTCCCATGCTCCTGTGGGTTCCAAAGGAGCAGGGCCAACCTGGCTCAGAAGAGTACCTAACAGCTAGAAGAGGCTTAATACGTATTTGTCGGATACACATTCTATTTAATTGACTTAGGACTCTTTTTCTATGTTTTATACAATAAAGTTATTAATGTTGACAATACTAGATGAGAGTACTCATGAAAACAGCCTATTAAATATTATGTTTCTTCTATACGGGATACTATATCTTCCATATCCATATATGGGTATGTATAGCTATGTAATATATATGTCTTTCTTATATAGGATACTTTCTTAGAACCACATTCTCTAGAATCAGCCTTTAAAATCCCCACCCCCATATATCAAGTATCTCTCCTCCTGATTGGAGGGTGTTATAGACAATGTGAAGTTAGAGACTCATGCACTTTTAAATCTAACTTTGAAGGAAAAATCAAAATCAACAAACAACTATGAACCAGAGACACACTATGGGGGGGACCAGTGGGGAAAGGAGAAATTGGGGTCAAAATAAGGGGAGGTGCAATTGTATGGGTAATATAAAAATAAAAAAAAAATTAAAAATTAAAAAAAATCTAACTTTGAAGACTTGTATAACCTACGTCCTCGCTCCTCATCACATGACAGGTGAGGAAACAGAGACTCAGATGCCTCACATGGCCTGGAACACAACATGGTCAGTGTTCCCTTGCTTGTTTGCCTGGCATTTTCATGAGACCCTTGTGCGTGGCATAATAACTGAGCACCCCGTCAGGGCCCACCTGCATTTCCTGATTTGCGTCCTTTTCATCACATCTCCACCTATAATACTGAGCCTCTGGACTGGCTTAGAAGTGTGTGTTCTTCTGCTGCTACTCTCACGTGCCTTCTGCCTCTGGGTGGTTCTGTTCACACAGAGGCCATGCGTGTCATGGTGGCTAAGAGTCCATGAGGACTCTAAGGGGCTTTCCCTGGAAGAGTGAGCACTAACTGGACAGCTGAACCACTTCTTCCAGAAAGTTATATAAGAAAGGCCTCCCATTTGAATAGCGGGGGATGGAAGTCCCCAGCCTCCCACTGGGAGGGTGATTCTCGCTCCGGCTGCACACGTCTCTCCCACTGCAGTTCTAGGTATCATTGCTGCGAGTCCGGCATCAGCCTGAGCCAAGAGAGGATGAAGAAGCCGGCTCTGAGCGGGTCTTCTCTCAGTTGCCAAGGGAAAAAAGATTAACAAGCATTCCCTGGCATAGGGTGGAGAAGCCATCAGAAATTCTAGGACTGATGTGGCATCGTTTTTCTAGTGGGGTTTGTGAGCTTTGGCACTCAAAGAGGAGTTGGCCTCCAGAGTCACTGTTTTGTGGATCTGTTCTCAGTGTGTTTCTCTGAGCGGTAAGAGAAACAGACTATTGTCCCTTTTCAAGGATAGAAAAACTGGAAGTGTATTTCCCTCTTCTACACATATGGAATTCCTCATTCCTCAAATTCAGCTCATTGGTACGTCCCCGTGGGACATCATCTAAGAGTCTCACGTATCATCTCCCAGTAACAGTGAGTTTCCTTCCTGTGGATTCCTTCCGCACCTGTCTATGCACTGTGGCAGTCCTGTCCCGTGGGGCTCTAATCACCTGCTTTCAAAGTCTATTTCCTCAATAGATTGTGCTCTCCGGGGCCTCCAGTAGGTTTTTTTTTTTAATCTTCATGGACCCTTCTTCCCATCCTCACCAACTCCACTCCACCCCAAGTTTCCTTTTAAGTGCAGACACATCAAAGACACTGAACCAAAGAAGCAAAGGCAGGAAAGTTACGTGGCTTAACCAAAGTCACACAGCAACTCAGCGTCAGAGCTCTGACCTTTAGTGCGGCTCTCAGAACTAAACTAGACTGTCCTCTTGCTTATTTAATCATACACAAAGAGTGACTCATATTTTTAAGAATGATTTCACGACTAAAGAAATGAAGAGCATACAGCTCAGGCCAGTTAATCCTTAAGTATGATTAGACAACAGCTTGGGGGCCCCATCTATGCTTTAAATCAGGATCATTTTCAGGTCTAATGGAAATTACATGGTGGCTTTGGCTTCACAGGGAAGAAACTTGGAGCTAATCAGCCTTGGGAATGCCACCATCTGAGATGCCAAGGCAAAAACAAAGGAATGCAATCGATTAAGAGTCCCCCTTCAAGAATGTTCCAAGGTTGTGGGGCTGCTGAGATGAGATGGGCCTGGAATCCTAGCCACAGGCTTAATTGCTTTGCAAGAGGCCGCAGCTGTTGCTACAGGGAAGAGCAGGGCAAAGTCCTGTTTTCTTACTTTCAACTTTCTGCTGACCTTGTAGAGATTGTTTCTGAGCTGCCTCGTACCCACGTCTGTCCCAGAAGCTTGTCAAGTTGTCCTGTATCTTGTGTTTATCTTCCCAACACTTAAATAGTGCCTGGAGTATGGTACTATTTGATTAATTATTTGATTAATTTAGCCACCAGAAGTAAAGTTTAATAGGAAACAATGGTTCTGGGGCACAGGAGAGTGATGTCCCTTCACTTTTTTGGCCAAGACTTCCCTGGGTCTTTGCACTAGAATAAAGGAATATGAGGAAAGAAAAAATCAAAGGCATTTTAATTTTTGTCCAGCTATGACTTTGTCTACTCAAAACCTCCCATCCATATTTTATAACCAAATAGACTGCTTTAGGGCCTGTTTGTTTTTGTTGTTGTTGTTGCTTCTATAATGACCACCAAATCCTAAATAATTAATGATTTGTGACATTTGCAGCCTTTTCTGGCCTGTTGAAATGGCTGAAATGACCTAAGACCTAGCAGAAGAGTGGCATGAATAGACTTTGGCAGCACTAGGGCCCGAGGTAAGATCTAGAGACATTTTGGCACAAGTGATGCTAAACAGCGCCTGCGATTGGAAAATGAGAGGAAATAGAATCCCCTCACAGAATCAGGAATAGCTAGGCCTCGTCCGAAAATAAATAAGGCAAAGAGGCCTCAGTAGCGATGGCTTAATCCTCAAACCTGTTCACCCCTTTTATTTCACTTAAGTTTCCAAACATGTGTCTCTGCCTTTATCTGTGCCTTAGTCCCACTCATGGTTTGACTTTAACCAATGTAGGTTTGTCCACTTTCTGTATCTTTAGAGAAGAAATGTGCCTTCTGCATTTATTTTATCAATATTAGCTATGAAACAGTCCAGAGAGTTAACGCCACGACTAACCACCGTTAGCTGTTCCTGTTGCTGTTTATCAAATTAAGATCTCTTCCTGTACCACTGACTTCCCAAAGTCAGAACCTTGGGGTTGCCTGTGCTTTCTCGTCAACACTTCATGCACTCTCGCCAGTGGGCCCCCTTATTCCTGGGAACATGTTTAGGTTTTTCCATGCTTTATAGATCGCTTTCTCTTTGTGAAGCTTGGGTCATTTGAGACTCAGTGTTTCAGGAAACTCACTTATACTTTTTGAGTACTAGTATCGGCCACAAGCCATTCAGATCTTTTAGGAAAAGTGATTTTGTTGTTTTGGCCCAAGGACATGCAAACCAGAATACCAGAAGGTCTGGAATTCGAAACCCATAACATTAGAGAGGCAAAGTAACTCCTGTTCCCCAACTCTCTCCACCTCACACCTGCAGCAAGAACTTAGGTTCATGAAGCTTTTTGTGCCCTCTACTCGCATGCGAAAGACAGGCGTGATATTTTAACCTTAAAACCACCATTCAGCACCTTGTGTGAAGTCACTACAGGCTCTAGGTGGGTGTCTGTAGGGTGTTCTGGAAAATGCTTCTGCTCATGGCCTGGGCTGTGTCCTTCACTGGGGAGAAAATGCTGCGTCCACAGAACAACTCAGAGGAGTGCAGTTGAAATTGATTAAAATAAATGACTCCTAAAGCCTCGCCTCTCCCCTCCTTTGAAGGCTGAGTAGGTTGGGTTTCTGCATCTGGGTGGTCCTCAGATGTCCCAGATGAAAACGTAGTGAGAATGGGTTTCTCACAACAAAAATCTCTTTCCTAAGCAGGCTACCAGCATCCCTGTCTCTGCGCAGAAGACGCTGTGGAGACGCAGGGGTGAGCAGGCAACCGAGAAGCAACATTCCTTCCTCTTGGTTGGAAATAGGCCAAGATTGTGAACGTTAATCACCCAATCCTTGTAAAAGGTACCACGGGGCCTTTAATAGCTCCAATGGCCAAAGTCTCAGTTTTACACTTCACCTGAGAGACTTGGTCAGAGGAGGAGCAGCTCTAAACGAATGTTTATATTATATAATCTCAAAACCAGAGGTAGAAATCAGAGCTCTGCAACTGTTGCTCTCAGAGACCTGAAACTAGCAAAGACAGGCTTTGAGAAACGGTTTTCCATTGCTATTAAGGTCAAGTCTGAAAAGCAGACGTTTCAAGGAGAAAGAGTTGTCTTTAAATGTCTTCCTCTCTCAGCCCCACCCTCTCTCCTCTCCTGGGTGCCCCCCCAGCCCTGTACGCTGGAGTTCCCACCTGAGCGCCTCCTCAGGAATGCATATGGTCTCCTTTCTGTCTTCCTTGAGCACCCTGATGGCGACATTAGGTTTTGTATTTCTCAAGTCAATTTATTATTGTTTGGGGACTCATAGGGGTACAACTTACATGCCAATAAATAGAATAAGCTTTGTTTTGCTTAGCTGCACATCTCTGACAAGTAACTTAAGCTTGTGGAATTTAAATGTTGTCATCTATGAAATGCATCTAAGCCATGCATCCTATAATTATGAGGCTCCACTGAAAAAATTTAATGGTGCACTTTTTTTTTTATAGATTTTATTTACTTATGCATGCAAGAACTAGGGTGTAGGGCAGAGGTGTGGTGGGGGGACAGTGAGAGGATTCACTGGAGACAGAGTGGGGAACAGAACAGGCAGATCCACTGAAATCCACTACTGAGGGGAGCAGCGGGGAGACAGGAGAGGTCTGCTGTGCCATGTGGGTCTGCTCCCTGGCTAGGGATAGAACTCAGTGCTGCAGTGGCTGGTGATAGCTTGACAGTGCTGAGACTTAACCCCTGCATCACCAGGGAGGCCCTAAAGATGTGCTTTGTACATTAAAAAGTAGAGTGTGAATGGAAGCTATGTATTCATATATTAGTATGACTATTTAATGTTATTACTTATTAGGCAGAGAGCTTCTAGGAAGGCATATTTTTAAGTAGTATTCACACTTTGGTCCAAGTTTCTGTTGTTACTATGTCCAAGGAAGGGCAGAACAGGGAAGTTCCCGTGGTGCTGGGGAGAACCAGGTGACAGCAATTATTGCCTTTGATCCAGTGGAGCATATAGAGGAAAAGATATAAAATGTTCTTGTATTGTTGGTGAAGCGATGACAGAAACATTACTCATTCATTCTAGTAAAATGTTAAAGTGGTTTTATTCATGCAGAAAAGATGACCCCGAATTCCAAGTTGTTTAAGTGACAGAAATCTTTTAACAAGAAAGAATAAGCAAAGCCATTAAAACTCTTCCCTGTGAACCAGACTTTTTCCTACTCAACTGGATTTTCAAAGATCAGTGAATGCTAATGTTTTTTAAAAAGCACTTGCAATCATACAGATATTATTCTTGTCAAGCATGTGTTCGTTGCGGTATGATTTATAGACCGAAGAAACTATATATATTTAATGTCTACAGTTGCATGAATTTGGACACAATTTTGGAAAATAAATAGTTGCTGTAGGAGATTTTAATTTGGGTTTTTACTGAAAAGACATTAACAGACACTGACGTTAGTTAGGCCTCGGGTTAGCTCACTGGACCTTCTGTTGTCGTATTTACACTATAAAGAATGCACAGCTCTGCTCTAAAGTTGAACTTGATAAATCTGTATTGATTTTGTTTACATCAATAATAGTTTTTTTAAGAGCAAAGCAGCTCTTAAAAAATGATGCCTAATTTCCTCAATAATTGCTCTCATACTTCATAATTTCTTCATTTGTTAAGAATTTCCTGACTTGAAATGTTTCTGTGGGTCCCTTTGCAGAGTTTTCACGAAGTCTATGAGAAAGATGATTTTGTTTTGCTCTCACTTGACTTCATCTGGACCACTTCCTCCTCCTTCTCCCAATGTCTACTTCTCTTTCCAGTTTTTTTAATTGAAAATCTAATAAAAGCAGGCGACTAACAACAAAACAGTTCCTATAGTCTCAGACTAATAGTAAAACAAATAACTAGAAAATAGTGTAGAAAACTTTCAGGAGGAAGAACAAGGTCTAGGCAACATTACCTGATATTGCTCCTTTTTACCATAGACTGAATGAAGGTTTGTCTATTTTCAGTTGCTTCCAGACTGTCGCTAGCTTAACGTGATACCTGTATCAACTTAGGCCTTTAGATTTATTCTTTGTCACTTGAGTCTGTGACAGTGTATGGTGGCTTCTCACATAGAGAAGGGACTGTCCCCTTTATATGTCAAAATAATGTTTTGTTCCAAAGGTGAGGAACTGTTCTCCCCAGAAACAAAATTCTCAACATTCATGACTGAAAGGAAATGAGTGTAACGGCAGGAATGGACCCAGTGCAGGTTTTCTGATCCAGCAGACCGGGTAAAGGAGCAGTCAGAGTCCTCAGTGGTTTTTTGCAGGTCTTTTATTGGGGTTCACCAGGCATATGGCAGGCAGGGGTGCTGGCTGGGGGGCTGGGAGGCCTCCCAGCCCCCAGCAAGTCTTCACTCTATCTGGGCTCTCTGGCGTTCATTGTGCTGCTTCTTGGCTTCTCTTTCAGCTTCTGCTTCGGCTTCCCCTGGCGTCCCCGTGACGCCGCCCTTAAAAGCACAGTCTTAGCCCAGGTGTACCCACTCCAGGTGCCCGCCATCAGGCATGCATTCAGGATCACAGGGTTCCCTCATCTATCCTGATGGCGGGAGGGCAGAAAAGCCTGATATTTTTCCTTACCCTACAATGAGATTGCAGGAAAGTTCAGGGTTTTTTCCTTAAATAAAATCACCTGCAATAGACCAACTTTTTTTTTCAAAAATATTTTTGTATTCTTGTCATTCAAAAATACACATGTAAAGTTTTGATAACAATAAACAGATAAATAAACAATAAACCTTTGAAGACAGCATAATAGAGGAGGTAGACAGACACAAAGAGCTAAGAACTAGAGAAAGAGAGGATAAAGGAACAATTTTAGACACAGCGTGCAAAGATCTTTCTTCTAAGGAGAGCAGAAAAAAATAAAGTCGTGAAGAATGTTCGAGAAAGAACCATAAAGATAATCAGCAAGAGAGCACTGCGGGGAGAAGGAATGGTACCTGCAAAGACCCGTGGCGTGCTGTAGACGCAAGGAGGCATATGTGTGAGGGGCAGGGCAGGAGGGCGAGCGAGGGGTGGTGGGGATCAGGGCTGTGAAGGGAGCAGACCAAATTGTACCTTTAGGTCGTGGTCAAGATTTTGCATTTTCTCTAATTGTGATGGAGCGCTGGTTAGGGATCTGAGGGGCGGGAAAGATAGCCGTGGCAGAACTGATTGGTTGCAGAGTGGACTGTTAGGAGCGAGGACAGAAGCAAGGAGAAGCAAGGCTAGCTGCTGGGAGTCCAGTGTCCTGGTCCAAGCGTGGAGGACGGTGACTTCCATCAGAGGGCTTGCTCCGGGGGTGCTGAGATGTGACTGGACTCCAGGTAAATTTAAAGGACCTATTGCTTTGAATTGCATGTGAGATGTGCCAGAAAGAGAAGAGGTAAATATGACTCCAGAGTTTTCCCCTTAGAAACTGGGAGAGTGGTTCCAAAATCAAGACTTTTACTTTAAATAAGTCAAGTTCAAAATGCTTATCGACATCTAAATAGAGAAGGGAAGTCTATAGATCATGGGCCTCTGGGTTAAAACTCCACATTTGGGAAGCCTCATGATGATGGCTTTTGTGGCAAAGACTCTAGAATGAAATCACCTAAGAGCGAATGTAGTCAGAGAAGAAATCTCAGGACTGAGCTTTGGGAACCCGAGCAAAAATTAAGAGAAATGAGCAAATACAAATACAGAAGAGTAATGGTTAGACAAGAGCCCATGGTATTCAGACCAGGAAAAGAAGAAGGTGTCCCAGAAGCTAGGAGAAGTCCTTTACAAGAAACCATGTGAAACGCAACCAACCCATCCTGGGTAGGTTTATTAACTAACGGTTCTAGCAGCCACATGCTCTTCGCGGTTGTTTGTAGCCGCCGTACACTCCACGGCACTCCTCCATCCTGGACACCGCACCACCACACTGCACTCTGCTGCGCCACCCTTATAAACCAGTCTCTCAGCCCAGGTGTACCCACCTACGCATGCCAGCACCCTGCTCCAGGCACCCACCATCAGGCACGCGTTCAGGACCGCAGGGTTCCGTCATCTGTCCTAATGGCGGGAGAGCAGAAAAGGCTGATACCTTTTACCTTACCCTACACCATGTCAGGTCACTCATGACTAAGAGAAGGACTGAAAATAACCCTTTTACTATGGCACTATGAGGTCACTGCTGAGCTGGGAAAGGCTGTGTAGACGGAGTGACGAGACAGAGAGCCCAGCTACGTTAGTGCCGGGACCGCTGAGACGAGAATGAATGGAGACAATGAAAACAATAACTCCCTTGTCAAGTTTTCCTGTAAACAGCACAGCTGGAAGGTGTTGAAGGCCAAAGCAGGATTTTGTTGGTTTTTTAACAATGGAATACAGTAAAAAATACTGTCTGTATGTTGATTTCAATAGTTTAGTAGAAAGGAAGAATTTGATGACATAGGAAAGATGAAGGATTTCAGGAGAGAAGCTATGTTCGTTAGTAAGGACTGCCATAACAAAGCACCACCATCTGGGGGGCTAAAGCAACTGAAATTTACTTCCCCACAACTCTGGAGGCTGGAAATCCCAGATCAAGGTGTCTACACGTTTAGTTTCTACTGAGTCTCTCTCCCTGGGGGTAGGAGGTGTCTTGCTCTGCTGTCTTGATGAAGTCTTGCCTGTGTGTCTGTGTCCTAGTATCTTCTCATAAAAAACATCAGTCATATTGGATTACAGTTCATCCACATGCCCCCTTGAAATTGCATCCTGAAGGACCTGATTTCCAAATACAGAATATTCTGAAGTATTAGGGCTGAGGACTTGAGTGTATGCATTTTGGAGGGACACAGCAATCAGGTCATAGCAGGTGCCTTCAGTTAGAGAAAAAGGATAAGGTCAAGTGCATTTGTAGAAGGTTTTCAGCATATCCATAGCAAAAGAATGGGAGAAGGACAAGGTGGAAACCGATGTACATATTTTCCGTGTTTGGTGTTCATTTAATAAGCAAGTCAGTGGCTAAGTGGGAAGTTGGAGGAGATGTTGGAGATTTAAGAAGAAAGGCAAAGAGTTAAGAGTTATATGGGACAGAGATGGAGTGACTGGTAAAAGGAAATTGAGTAGATTTCACCTCCTGAAATGAGGGATCATGGCTTTAATGTGAAATTAATCCATAAGATATTGTGATTTTTCTCTCCATTTATGTTGAGCTGTTTGGGAATCTCTGCGGTAGGCAGAGATCTTTGTTTGCTTAGAGTTATCGTTATGCTACGTGGTATGATGGAGGAGAAAGAAACGAGAGAGGTGAGTGTGTGGACAAGGCTGTGCTCGTAATGAAGAGCCGTGAATCAAAGGCTGTGGGAAAAAGTAGATAAAGAAGATGATGGATAATGAGGGTGCTTAAATAGCCTTCGCTATTTAGGGAAGATCAGTAGAGATCAATAGAATGCAGCTTTCTGTGGAGCTAGGGAGCTGTTGGCAACAGAAGGCTTTATAGGATGAGTTAAGTTGATAGACGCACCTGAACTGCACTCTGGAGTGGCTGTGGTTATTGGTGAGGACGAAACTGGGACACAGACACGAGCATCAGTGGCTTAGTAAGAATAGAAGGAATCGGAGATCTGTTCTTTGGCGTCTTCTTAGGGGCATTAATTGCCCTCAAGGACTTAAATACATCATGAGTTATAAGAGTAATTTTAAAGAGAAGGGCACCCTGAGGGTGCTAAAATATTCAAGGGATAAGGGCGTGACCTAGAGGTCTGTCACGGACTGTGGCAAGAAAGGTAATAGACAGTAGAGCTGAGAGCTTGGATTTACAGTGAGCTGGGGGAGGGAGGTGGTAGAAAGGGGGACAGCAGAACACCTGGAGGAGCAAATGAAGCTCCAGGAGCGAAGAGTAAGGAGGAATGAAGGGTATCCTGAGGCACCCTGGGTATAGGATAGGAAACAGACACCGCCAGAAGGGCCCGAGGGGCATGTATTCCCAGGGAAGAGGAAGGTTTTGGTTAAGATAAAGAGTGATGGAGTTGGGGAGCAAAGGGGTGTGCCAATGAGTTCTGAGGTTATGGTGAGCATGTCCTGACTGGGGAGAGCTGTGCACAGGGGCCAGGTCAGGGAAGTGAGTCTGATGACAAGGGATGACCTGGGAGTCTTTGACAATGGCGTGGTCAGAATAGGGGTACATTTTGATAGTTTCTAACACTGGGGTAGGAAGGTGACTATCTGGGGGTAGAAGGTGAGAGCTGTTCATGGGGCCAGGCAGAGGGGCCCTGTGCTCCCTTAATATCTGGGAGTCGGGGTGGGATGCAGAGTAAGGGGCTCTGTGCAATAAAGCAATAAAGCCTGCATGTTACGTGCCTTGGGGCTTGTTAGGAGGAGAATTCAGGCTGCTCCACTGCAGCCGTTTCCAAGAAAGTTCCTCCCTGTTGAACTCCCTGCCTCTGGATCACTCTCTAGATGAGATAATCAGCATCCTCATTACATTTTTCTTTTTTAAGGATAACATCGGATGCTTCTGTGCGGTTGAATTCCTCAAGTGGGATCATGCTAGCAATTTGGGGTGCATGTGTGTGTTTCTGTGTGTCCCCATGAAACATGCAGCTACTGCTCACATAGCCCTCACAGTCTCTGGAATTCTAGAACACCCCTCGAGGAAGCATTCTCATGAAGTGGGCACAGGAGATGCTGATAATTTATCCTTCACCTCGCCTTACATTGGCACAAACTACAGTGTCACTTCTGTTTGATGCTGGTTTTATTTTTTATTTTTTGAAGATTTATTTATGCATACAAGAACTGGGGTGTAGGTCGGGGAGGGGGTGAGAATTCACCAGAGACAGAGTAGGGACCAGAACAGGCAGATCTACTGAAATACACTGCTGAGGGGAGCAGCGGGTGAGACAGGAGAGGTCTGCTGTGCCATGTGTGTCAGCTTTCTGGCCGGAGATTAAACTCGGCTTCAGTGGCTGGTGATAGCTTGATAGCGCTGTGTCTTTAACCCATGTGCCTCCAGGGAGGCCCCTGACTCTGGTTTTAGAGTGGTCACATCCACCTTCTTTAATATTCTGCTTGATTTTTTCCTTCTGTGCCTGGAACCGGTGATTGTAAGCACCAGGATGAGAGGGAAAGCTTTGCCTCTCCTACAACCCTGTGCTCTGGAACAACCCTGTCTCTTTATGTAGCTACACCCGCAAACCTCCCCAATTCCCAATACCACCTCCTCTGACACATTGTTTGGATGCACATGTTGTGTTTTTTGGATATCCTGTTAAAATCTAAACCTATTGCAATCAAAAGACACTAGTGTTTCTGAAAAACCCACACAGGGAATATTTAGTGGATATGTCTGGAATTTAATTCACTTTACAGTGTTGGACTATCCATAGAGATTCCATTCTGATTCAGATCTCATAGGAATCCTCTCAAAGTAATACAAATCTGTAGAGCCAAAAAAATGGTCCAAACTAAGGGTTAATCCCTCATGATTCCCTGGTTTCCACAGATCCTGGAATCCTCTCAAGCAACCTGGCTATTAAGCATTAAACACCCAAGAACACAAAATACACAGCAGCTTAATAACCACATCTTCTCCCTTTAGTGTGCATGTGTGGGTGGGGGGTGGTGTTGGATGCTGGATAGCTGGGCCAGAGACGGTTGGTTAAGAGAACTGCAGGTGTGCATTCAAATGCAGGTATTTGGATGATGTTATTTCTTAATTGTCCGCAGTATTCATTTTAAAAATAACCTACACTCACACATACTAATGCACAGTGAGTGTTTTTGTGCCCTCAAACCCTGGGAAATAGATTACTGCGACATGACCATTCACTGCAGTCACTTTATGGACAGAAACTTCTGTATTTCTCTGAAACGTATAGAAAATAATGAGCAGTGTCAGAATTGAGACTCCCAGCCATGAGCCTTGACTGTTCAGCCACCAATAGAGGTAGCTCACCTTTGCTCCACACACCACACCCCAAGTGTGTCCCCTGAAGGTGTGTGAAGAGACTATGTCAGCAGCTCTATATGGGTCACCACTGTCGTCTGAGCGAGGGACAGAACTGTGCTCTCTTCCAGCAAGTTGATCCTGTCCCTCATCACCACTGGTGTGGGGCTGCCCCCTGGAGGCTTCAGAAAGTTTGTTCTTTTAAAGGCAGGCCAAAGAATCTTCCAAATGCATTTCAGATGTTGAAGCTCAAACATACCATCTGACCATCTAGTCTAGGCCCTGACAACAACAAGGACATGAGGATTAAACTTAGGGAATCACCTTGAACAGATGCCATTATTTTCCGATAATTTCATACCCCTGGACAATGAAATACAGAGGGTTCCTTGTTAAATTCCTCATCAGGGAGTGGACTGCAGGTTCTGATACTGAGAAAAAGTTCTTTTAAGTTATTATTTAATATCCAGATTGTTTCAGCAAAGTCATTCATTTCTTAGTAGCATTTATTAAACATTTAGTGTAGGTAAGACATGAGCTTGGTCTTACCTACCAAGGGTTTGCTCCCTGACGGCAGACGGTAACCTGTTAATCGCAGTATACCTAAATTCAGGAAATAAATTGTCCAAAATAGTTTTTCAGCTTTCTGGTGCAATGATAACCGCTATGTTTAAGAGCACATGCCCTTGGACCTCTCTATTAGCAGACAATGGCTGTTGTTGCACAATCAAGCTCATTTTTGTCACTGTTTCCCCAGACTGCGTACAGGGGTCAGATGGGACATGATCCTGGCTGGGCAATTGTTAATATGCAGGACCTAGTGTGTGAGGCTGAGAGTAAGTGTTGATGAGTGTGAACCAACCGGAGTTATCTCACTACCCTGGAAAATCTGCAATTTTGGGAGGATGTAGAAACTATCGTTATCCCAACTTCCTTCTGTTGCTATAATTAGGAGTCAGTTAAATGTGCTCTGTTAAGAGATGAGCATGCTTTGTTATTAATGAAGAGAAAAGCAGACTACAAACTATTGATAACTTGTAGCAAAAAAAAAAATTGTGTCTGAGCCTAGAACAGCCATTATATTAGCATCTGAGCAATTTTCTCTGCCCGGTAGGGTAATTTTATGTTCTCTGAGAAAATCTATTAAGAAAAAGGAAAGCAAAAGAAAGTAAAACACTCTGAAATCCTAGGAGGCAGATTCCAGTTCTCCTCCATCGGTGAGTTTGAAATCAAAACAAGCATTAAAGCAAAAAGAAAAAGAGGCCCTGGGCTGTCACTGGTGCATGGAAGCCTCTTGCTCCCCTGCAGAGAAAAAAATGATTAAAGATTTGTTATCGTTTCTTTTCTAAAACACAAGCATATTCTTATGGCAGGTTTGAAATAGCTAAAATTCTATTTTTTTAAGATGTAAGTTGCTGGACTCCCTTTCATATTGACTAAGCTGAATGTTGTCCAAATGTCGTTGAATAAAGATTTAAGGGTGAGGAACACACCACTTTCAGAGGGAGATTTTCCTTCTCAGTGGAGCTAAGCGCTATTTCCAAAATATCTGGCTGGATCTTAAAAGTCACTCGTGACAGGTGATAATTGATTACATATTGAGTGTTGCCAGGAACTCTAATGTCATTGGCATATAGAGCCATAGCAGTACCACAGAGTGTGTGTGCAGAGGACTAGAACACAAATAGAGGGCTTCATAAATTAAATTTAATGTTTCGTAGCTCTTCTTTAACTAAACAAAGTAGGTGTGGAAATTATTTTAAGTTAAAATTTATTTCTGTGCAAAATAAAACCAGCCTCTGGGTATGTAAGCAGAATTTAAGGATCATGTGTAGCTCTAATTGGACATTAAAGAAAATATATTTTCATATTAAAAGGAAAAACTCAAACATTGACATTTCAAACACTTTCAAAAAATAATAATAACAATAACAACACAATCGCCCCCATGACATGCAGGCAAACCATTGGGTGGGAAAGTTGTCAGTGCATATAGGTTTTTATTTTTTTTAAAGGTTTTATTTTTATTTATTTTATTCATACAAGAACTGGGGTGCAGGTCAGAGGTATGGGGGGTGAGAGGATTCAGTAGAGACAGAGTGGGGAGTAGAACAGGGGGATTGACTGAAATCCACTGCTGAGGGGGGCAGCGGGCAGGACAAGAGAGGTCTGCTGTGCCATGTGGGGTGCTCCCTGGCCGGGGATCGAACTCAGGCTGTGGTAGTGATAGCTCTGAGCCTAACCCCTGAGCCACCAGGGAGTTCCCATCAGTGTATAGGTTTTTTTTTGGATAAATTGATTTGTGTATATCAAGTCAAAATTAATATAGTCTTTTCTACTTTATTGAAAGATCAGATTACTTTGATCACTGAGAAAATGTTCTGCTAATATGTTTGAAAAGAGAATAAATTGAAATGAGATGAGGAAATACAATGACTTAGAGTGACATTAATTTCTCACATTTAAGACACTTGCAATTTGTTTAAAATACCTTAATTATACACTGTAGAGCAGAAGTCTCAAACTAGCTGACCACAGGTCAAATTAGGCCCAGGCTAGTTGGTTTTTTTGTTTGTTTGTTTGTTTGTTTGTTTTGGCCTACACAATAAGTTTCATTTTATTTTACATTTGTTTTGCTGAGGTTATTGTTGTTGGACCTATATTTAGGGCTGTTTTTAAAGTGTCCTTTAAAGGCTCTTGTACTAGATCACTGTATCCACAGGCTAACCATTGTCTTATGTGGCCAAGCACACACTCAGATAGTGACTGGTTTCTTGTGTATATTTATTTGTATATTTTGTCTTTTTTTTTTGTCTTTGCTCTCTCCCCCAGAACAGTTTATTTTTCAGTGTCCAGTCTCCATTCATTAGAGACTGTGAAATCTATTCACTGGGTCTGTGATGGGCAGTTTTCCACAAACTAGACTAGAGAAGAAATAACCAGTATGAAGGGAAACCTATTTCATTAAACCTGCACCTCCTGTGCCTATGTGTGTGCATGCATGCATGCATGTGCAAACACAGATCACATGTACAAATGAAAAATGCAGGTCTTACTATGGAGGTGATCCACCAAGCATTGCTGTAGCGAGTATCTGAGAAAGATTAGATCTTCCTTAGAATATATCAGATGATATATTCTTCAGTCATAATTCCAAAAATTATATTCATTCCACAAATACTCTCTACTACTCTAAGGTGCCAAGAAATTGTCAAATTCTTCTGCCTTCAATATTTAGGATACAGGATACATTCTTAAAAATATTTAATTATCTGCAGGATCCTTTAGGTCTTTTCCCCAGTCCAAATTCTACCCACTTCTATTCACCTTCTGCATCTATTCTTTCTTGATTACCTTGAAAGAAAACTTGGTTACCTTGGTAGAAACCTTGCTTACTTTGGTTGCCTTGGTAGAAAGTGAGGTATTCTGTCTCTTGCCTCCTGCTATTCCAGCCAGTTAGCAGTTATGCTATGGGGCCTTGTGGCATTTCTTTCAGTATTTTAAAATGCCATGCGTGCCAAATAAGTATTGACAGTCATCGACAGTTTTTTCCTTCCCTTCCCTTTTAAGGAGGGTCCTTGTTTGCATTTCTTACCCATTAAACTCTTATTGTCTTTATAATAAAGTAAAAATCAAAATCAACAAGCAACTATAAACCAGAGACACACTATGGGGCGGGGGGAGAGAGTAGGATTAAAATAAGGGGAGTGGGAATTGTATGGGGAATATAACCAAGATGAAAATGCATACATTGTGCAAAAATGAAAAATGATATAAAATGTATATTAAAAAACACTTAATAAAAAAATAAATAAATTATGGGGAAAAAAAAACCCTTATTGTATCGAGCACAGTAACAAGACAGAGAACTTGAGCTGCAGTACTTTATCCTGAGAATAAAAGAAAAGATCCAGAAAGTTTGGGGATTTGGGGCTAGTGATGAATTAAACTGGAGAGCCTGTTGGTCTAGAGTTGAGAGAGAGTTAAGTAAAGGAGGTTTTAGGACACTTTCTGAATGTAAAAACATTAGCAAACTCCCCTTTGCTGCATGTTAAAGAGCTCTCAAGTGAAAGTCTTCCGCTGTTTCAGTGCTTTAAGGAGTGATATTTGTGGAGTTTTGGATCCTGCACTGTGCCTTAGACACTCCAGATTTACTTGGATTACAACTATATTATTTAATACTTTCTAGGACTGCACTGAGCCTTCCCAGTCGGATTGTGACATTTGAAGGCAAATGTGTTTCACACTCTTTTTGCTAACCCCATGATACTCCACTTGCAGGATTCATGCTAAAGATCTGGCTGTTGCTTGTTTTTCCCTTCTACTGGGAAGACTCAGTGCCTTTCAAGTTAATTCTCCACCTACCAAAAGTCCAGGGTTTTGACCTTTTATCACATTTAAAAACATCAGGATAAGACTTACCATACCCCTGTACTTGCATAAATTGTCTATAAGGATTTCAGAATGAAAGAATTTATAAAAGCCATGAATAATATAATAAGAAATTGCTTGCAGGAGTAGACACTCTACCCTCTCCTGTCTTGCAGTATGTCACAAAGAAAAACCTACTATATTTAGATTTATTATCTATAAATCAAAAGTTCTGTTCTTTTGTCCTATATTCTGACCCCAAACGTGGAGATCTAGAACTTACATGACATCTTATATCTTACGTGACATAAAAAAGAATTATTCTGGGAATAAGGCCTTTCTACTGATCCCTGCATTGAAAAGCGGCTTGTCCCACGGCCACTCTGACTGTGCAGGTCGCAGGGACACATAGCTATGGAGACACTGTTGACCTCCAACAAATAAGCAGCCAGTTATTTCACCAGTGAAATAGTTTATTCAGAAATAACAAACACAGAAAGTGCAGGCGCATGGTAGAACAAGTGCATACTCCCCCAGAACAATTAAAAAAAAAAAGGAAATGTACTTTTATAGTGCTAGGAGACCTCCTCTCATTGACTGAGCCATGGCTGGACAAGAGGGACCCTCCTTCCTGTCCCTCTTCCCTGTCCCTCCTCCCTCCTCCTAATCCCTCCTCTCTCCTTCCGCCTCTCTTGTCTTTCCCAACTCCAGGGAGCAAAGCAGCTCACTTCCCATAGGAGATGCTCAACCCGCCCTGTGAGCAATATCTCCTACCTGAGAACTGTCTTCAAGGCTCTCAACCTCATTTAAGTAAGGTTTATAGATATATTAACTATGTTATATATTGCATTATATTATATTATAATTATATTACATATTATGGTCTCTGTATATGTTTATATATTAATTTGTGATAGCATTAAAAATGTCCATTGATCACAACAGGTAACCTGTCAATTCAGGACCAATAATCTATCCATTATGCCTAATGATATGCAAGAAAATCTCAGAATCTTCTCTCTACCCTTAAGGAAACCATTCTCTAGTAATCAGAACCACGTAGTGTTTCTGTGTGTAAAGTCCACCTTCTGCTGATCCCCTTTATCAATATGAGCATTTATACATGGTAATCATTTAGTGTCAAAGTTTTATTTCTTTTAGGATATCCTTTTATATAAACTTACACTTCTGGACAATTACTTTCTATTTCTACAAGTTGATTTATATCATGCGGCGCTAGCCAGTCCCCAAAATAAAAACGGGCCTCTCTTTGATGTACCTCCATTGCACATGTGCTACAGCTCCTCTACCAGATGTTCCTATTTATTTATATTTTTTTGCTTAAGTTTTTCAGATACTTATGCTCTGGGAAAAGACATATCAGTACAATAAACTACATGACACAGAATGTCAACATACCCAGAGTATTTACCAAAAGTCAACATATCAACCCAAAGTGAAATGACATATGGAAGAACCAAGACCAGAGGCGAAAGGAAACTTAGAAGCCTGATAATGAGGGCAAAACATAGGAAAGGATAAAAAGCCATTTCTCCCATGCATACACACACACACACTCACACACACACTCACACTCACCCACGCACAGCCTGCAAAATGACGTAAGAGATTTAAGACGTAAGAGATTTTAAGGGCACATGTCCAAACAGCACCCATTACTCCTCTTCCCAGCCCCTTTCTTCAACCAGACATTGGCCCCATCCAAGGGTGCTTGGCCCGGCCTGCTCAGCAGAGCCGCTCCAGCAATGCCATGACTGAATTTTCACACCCTAGGCCATTGGCCATGGTCATTCAATCCCAGCCAGGTATGATTCTGGGCACGTCCTGACGGAGTCTGAGAGACCTGCTTGATGGTGCCCTGTATGGCCTGATACGGACTCTGATTTGGAGAAAGATGGTTTCATGGAGGGAAGGAAAGTCTCCCTTTTTTTCCTTTCAGCTGACCAGTGTTGCTTCAGGATGTAGCAGTTTCCATTAGTGAGAGAGATTTATCGCTTCCTTCCTGGAGAAAGCATTTTTCTCTCAAGTGTGAACATTTAGACATGGGCATCCAAAAACATCCTGAGTCTTTGCTTTTGGAATGGACAGGGAAAGAGCAGCTTAAATCTGCTCATTTTCCTTCTCTCCTTGAGAATGAGCAGTGATGTGCTTCCCAAAGCCACAGGCCGGGACAGCCTTGTGCTCTTTGCTGCCAGAGCACAGCCGACAGCTCACACAGATAGTGCACAATGCTCACACCCAGCCCTCCCCTGCATCCTGGGATGGCGACAGAGAGAAGCCTTTATTTTCAGTAGTTTCATTCAGGAGTGGCAAGGAGTTCTCAATCACCTGGGCCTTCTTTTCTCACACTGCCTGCCCTTACCAGGCCTTTTGCCAACTCCCATTGCTCTCCTTATCCTCCGTGGCCAGTGAGTTGCCAGTCCTCACCCACACCTATATCCATGCTAAGCGCCAGCGTGTCACCAACCAGACATCTCCCCCCAGATGTTCAGATTCTGCAGATCAAAGTCTGTGCCCGTCATGTTCCCTCTCGACCCCTTTCGCTTTGGCATGTTCTGTATCTCAGTGGCCAGTGCCTTTATCCTCTTACTTCCTCAGCCAGAAACGCCAAGCATCCTGTTCCTCCCAGTCTTAACACCCAACTCATTCATTTCGCCATCAGTTGCAGGTGGTTGTAACTTTTAAACACACTTAGAGGCCTCTGGGCTTATTTCCTTCCGTCCACTCCAACACGACCTGCTGGTCAAGGCTACAATGTCATTCGCACAGGCACGTCTTCTTTCTCTCTGTCCTCACGTCCCCCATCTCATTCCCTAGTCCAGCTGCTTGAAGGAATATTCTCAAAGGCATGTCTTGTCATATTAGTTCCTTAAAAAATAACCCTGTTGCATACCCATTAACATGAAGATGAAGGTTCAAGCCTCTTAGCATACATCGTTAGAGTCTTTGGAGCTGCTCTACCGACCTCTCTCTCTCTGACAGCTGTCGTATTAACTCTCCTTCCACATCTGGACACACTACTTTACTTATCATCTCCTGAAGTTGTCTCTTGCCCCTGAGCCTTTGTACCTACCACTTCTTTTGCCTGGAAGAAGTTTGTTACCTTCCTGTGGCTAAACTCAAACATGCTGTCACCTTACACACGCAAGGCCAGGGTGAATGCATGTACACCACCCCAAGCACGAGCTCCTGCTGAAATTTTGCTTCACAGATAGCTCTCCTGCTTGCTTCACCCCACTGCCAGTCCTGTGGATAGTTAATATCGCTTTGTTCCTGATCCCTATTCTCTGCCTTCCTCCATTTGGGTTAGTTACCAGTCCCCTGTTCTCCAGATATCCACTATTTGCTCTTCTGTGACATTTACTCTGTCGTATTGTAATTGGTTCTTTACCTGTTTGTCTTTGCCATGAAACTGTTAGGGGGAAAAGGATGTCCTAAAGCTAATGCCATACAGGCTTTGTGGACTCCACTCCCACCCCAGGCCAAAGCCAAAGACACTGGGAACTCCACCACCAAAGGGAAGGTGGCTGGGACCTGAAGGTGGGGTTAAGCAGTCAGGTTGGGATAAAGCCAGACACGTGGGCTTTGTGGGGGTCCCCCATTTTGGCTCTCCACCAGCTCACAGCGTCCGGCCAGCTCGGAGAGCGCCTTTGGGTTTCCAGGTCGTCGGATCGGGTAGGACGCATTAAAGACTTTATTTCCCTATTTTCTCCCTGAGTTGTCCATTTTCCTTATTTCCTTTTCCCTTGTAAATAAACCTTTTATGAACCTTTTGTGTGTGCCTGTAGTGGAGTATTCATAAGTCCCTTTTAAGCACGCGGGTGAGGACCCACAGCCAGGCAACCCGTTCAATATCGGGGCTGTCCTATAACAAAACCATGAATGCATTAAGGGCAGGGACCTTGTGTCAACCATATTTATCATAGAGCTTGCCACTATAGTAGGCCATGAATACGTATTGCACAAACGAATGTATGTTCTGTCTTCTTGTCTCAGGTAAATTGACTTACTTGTAGAATCAAAGAATGTTTGGCTTGGCAAGGACACCATAAATGATCAGCTCAAACCCCTCATTTTACAAATGAAGAAATTGAGGTCAAACAGATCAGGGCAAGGCTGTTTCTCAGAGTGACATAAGCTGGAAAGTATCTTATTTTTAGCAGATATCAGTTGCCAGGGGAGTGAAACATAAGCTATTCACCGATGGTATTTAATATTCAAGCCAAATAATGGAATATGTCAATCAGACATTTGATAACGCTTTATAAGATAAAATAAATTGTTTTTATGAGTTATTTTCCATAAGTCAGTATATTAGTCCCCCGCCAAAAGAGACTACCCACATTTTGCAGTTGAAACAATGGAACCTGCCAGAAAGAGTAAGCAGCGATGCCACTAGGATGAACAGTGTTTACTAGTTTGTGGTACTATGTAGCTAAGCGAGACCTGTCCCTGAACTTTTGGAAAGGCGGGCACAGGTGGCATTGCCGGCCTCTTGGTCACGTCTCCTTGGTAAAGTACTCAGAGCCATGGCTTTTGCCAAGGGCATGCAGTCAAGGAAAGAAGTTCCTTATAGGTGGCACTCATTTCTACGTATGAATATCTAGGTTTTATACTAGGAATTAAATTTTTCATATTTGGAGACCGGAAGCAGATATCCCAAATGTCATTTAATAAAATAATCCATTAGGCTTGTAACTATGATATCAAATACCCAATGAGTCAAATTTGAATCTGTTTGTTCTGTATTCATGAGAAGATACGGAAAGAAAACATGTCAACGTTTTTGTTCTCAGATTTTACGAATTTGTCAGTCGTTTGCATAACTATATAATCTTGGGCGTGCAATGTCACACCTCTGTGTGCACACGCTTCACTCACTCTTCCCAAAGCTCCAGTGCCAGCCTCCTGTGCCAGCATCATGTTGGGTGCATAAATTGATGGCAGTTATAGCCTCTTGATATGTCCTTGCCTTGACCATTAGAGAGTACCCGTCTGTGTTACTGCTTAATTTTGGGGTAAGTTCTTGCTGTTTTCTCTGTGTTATTGGCTTGAATACCTTTTTCCAACCTTATAGGTTGTTTTTATTTTTTAGTTTGAGCTAAATCTCCTAAGCAAAGTATACATGGATTATGTCTTTTATTCCAGTTTGTCATTCTGTGTCTTTCAGATGGTGAGTTCAGACCCATTCACTGTTTAGGGTGATTGTTTATTTTTATTTTATATTTTTTGTGGGACCCTCGCCGGCGGCCGGGGATCGAACCGGCGCTGTAGAGACTGCGGGCAGCCTCGCAGCCCAGCACTCAACCACTGCGCCACCAGGGGAGGCCCTTAGGGTGATTGTTTATGTATGAAGTTTATTTACAGTCATTCTAGCTTTTGTTGTGTGGTTGTTTTATCTTTCTATTGTTTCTCTTCCCCTTTTTCTTTTTTTATTCTCATTTTGATGGTTTTTCTCTGGTGTTTTTCTCAGTTTCTTTAATTCTTCAATGTGTCTCTAGTCTAGATTTTTACTTTGTGGCTATCATGAGGTTGTTTTAACTTTCTGTGTCTAAAATAGTCTTTCATGGGCTGGTGTTGAGTCTTTTTCTTCCTCTCCTTTAGTGATTTGTTGCTGTTTCATATTATTCTTGTTTATGCTTCTGATTCTATATTACTGTTATTATCTTGCTTGTGTTTTGTGTTCTTTTTTTTTTTTTTTTTCTATTCTTGTAGAACTCTCACCATTTCTGGCAGAACTGGTCTGATGGTGTGTATTTCCATGTTAATTCTTTTTTTTCCCTCTCAAGCAGCCCTTAATATTTTTTTCTTTATCTTTGACTTTCACTTATTCAGCAGTGATGTGCTTTGTGAGGTCATTTTGCATTTAGACATTTGGGTGTCTTTTACATCCACGCTTATTTCGTTCGGGTTAAAAGTTCTCACTTATTATTTATTTGAATAGGGTCTTTGTCTTCTTTTCTCTTTACATTCTGGAATATCCATTACCCTTGTGTTTCCTCTTCTAATGGAGTCTGATATTTCTCATAAAATTTCTTCTTTTTTCCTCTATTTCTCTTCTCTCACTTGGGTCATTTGTACATTTGTGTCTTCAATTTCTTAAACTCTCTCTTCTGCCAGCTTAAATCTTTTTAATAAGCTTCCCATTCATTGCGTGTTTCTTCATAGTTATTTTAATATCTCCAGTCTCTTCTGTGAATAACTATTTTTGTCCCTGGATCTCTTTTCTAACATTCTGCACCTGCCTTTCTGTGTTTGATTCCCCTTCTGGTCCTCATTTAGTATTTTTAAATTGTTATTCTAAAATCTTTGGCTCTTAGGTCCTATAATTCTCTTTCTTTCATATGTTTCTGGATTTCTATTCTTCTCCTTTAGTTTTTCCGTGTTCTGCTCAGATGTCCCTTGCTTCCTATTCAAAAATGTTACCTTATTTGTTGTTTGTTTTTTTTTTTTTCCAGTTCAGCTACTTTGGGTTTAGTTTTGTTTATCTTCTTTGTTTAACTTGGCAGCAGGTGAGAGAGAGAAAAGTTGGAGGCCAACGACTTGGTTCAGTCCTGGTGAGTAGTGAGGCCTGCTCCAGGCAGAAAAAATAACTGCCTGTTCTCTCTGTCCACAGCAAACTCCATCCACCGCCTCAGGAATCCTAACTTCTGAGGCCCTGCCTCCTTGCTGCCCCTTTCTGTGGCAGGAAACCCATGGCCCACATACTAGGTGTGGGCATCGGATGCTGGGCAGGTAGTGCCAAGCACCATCTATCAGCATGGACCCCTGAAAGAGGGGTACTGGGCCAGGGGCTCAGGGCCACACTTTATGGCAGTTGTTCCTCTTAGATTTGTCAGTTGTTGGGGGGAAGCAGCTTCAACCACTCACACTACCTACAACCCTATTCTTCACAATCAAACCGAGACACACGTGTCTACACTGCCCCTTCACTGAACTGTCTCACTGAGAACATTCATCATGCCCAGGCTGTGTGCACCAGCTGTCAGGCCCCAGCCTGTTCCATTAATTAGAATAACTGTCGTTCTGGCCATGACTCTCCTTGTTTCTCCCCACTAGGTCTCCATGGCATACGGCCACCCTCAGAGTGAAGTGTCCATGGAAGGGTCTTCCAACTTTGGCAAGGGGAGACATTCATCCAAACCTCCCTCTTCCACCATGTTGTGGGTGGAGCCAGGGAATATTTTTTAAAAATAAAATAGAATGCTCAGAAGGTGGAGGAGAATGATGAAGTGCTCACCCTTTTCAGGTTAAATGCCTGCAAGTGGCAAATTTCAAGGGGGGGAAAAACACTTATCTGCTGCTTTACTTGAAAATCTAAAACACACAGAATCCTTCTGGGTCTTGTAAACTAATAGTAAAACTTTGTAATTTCCATCCTGTGCAGATGTAACCGTTCAAATAAAGTGAGCTCAGCATTTTGACATCTAGGGTATGCTGGCACAAACATTATTTTGACTGCCTGTATCTGTTTTTGAGAAAACCATATCTAGCCCGTGTCTACCAAATTTTTCCTTTCAGAAAGTGTGTAACTATTAAGCGTTTTACTTACTGAAGGATCCTCCTGTCCAATTTTCCATCCTTACCTTGAATCTCTCTGTATAGACTTGAAATTATCAATGTTTGCCACCCTTGCCATGATTTGTAGCATTTTCCAATCGTGTGGTATAAATATTTCCACCATAGGTGCCGAGGTGACATCCCTGAATGCACACTCGGGAAGGGGTGTGTGCAGCTAACTTCCCAGAGCCGTGTAAGGTCCCGTTGGAATGGGATTTCAATCCTAACTTGGTCCCTAATTAATTATGGTGCTTGTACAATTCTCTTGATCTCTCTGTTCTTTATTTCCTCTGCTACAAGTCGAAGGCCATAGACTAGAACTCTGTCGTACTCACCTTCTTTGTGATGTCTTCACGGGCTGACTTGCAAAGGGAAGAGACATTAGTGGGTAAGGCCCCAGGACCCCATTCTAACCTCCAACCAGAGGATTTTAGAACAGATTTTGGCTTTCCAAAGTGTTATTCAAAAATTTCCATCAGAAAATGTTTGTGATACTTTTTTTTTTTTTTTTAATTTTTATTTGTTTTGCTGGTTTGTTTGTTTGTTTGTTTTGTTTATACATGCACTGGGTACAGTCAGAAGCGCGGGAGGGCGAGAGAATTCACCAGAGCCAGAGCGGGGAGCAGAGCAGGCAGAAGGACCGAAGTACACTGCTGAGGGGAGCAGCGGGCGGCAGGAGGGGTCTGCGCGCCATGTGGGACCCTCCTCTGGTGGCCGGGGAGCAGCCGGGGATCGAACCGGCGCCGCAGAGGCCGCGCGCAGCTTCGCAACCCAGCGCTCAACCGCTGCGCCACCGGGGAGGCCCTGTGATACTTTTTTTTAAGCTTAAAAATCATTGAACTAATCAACCTGAGAGGGCTAAAAAAAAAAAATAGTGTGGACTTTGTCGGTGCAGAGGGGGAATCATTTTGGGACCTGGGTTGTCACGGAGAGACAGGAGCAGACTTGACACAGCAGACAAGGATGATCTCTCCCTTATTCTGCAAGTAAAGATGAGACTCTCAGACAGAGTGGACATGTTCCCAGAAAACCATGCAACTGAGAGACTCCCCCCCCCAAAAAAAAGAAAAACCTCATTCTTCCAGGTTATAAATGGAGGGGGCATAAATTGCTATTTTGATTAGGAGAAAAGACAGAAGCTTCTCCTAACTTCCAGGTCCCTCATTGCTCTCAACCTGCATTCTCTAGGTAATGGTGATAGACATTATTAATCCCTGGAGCCTCCATTGACCTCCAGTTCCCATACCAAGGTAACAGGGCTATATATGTATCCCTGGCTTGACCCATTATTATTTCGAATATATAGCCATGTACATTCTTCATACACATGTTATTAAATTAATTTTGCCTTTGCTAACCTGTCTGATGCTGTTTTGATGACTCATCCAGCCCAAGATGAATCCAACAGTGTAGAGATGATTCCCACTCTGCACCAGCAGCCTCTCTGGCATTTGAGAAAAGCCCTGTCTGATCCCTTTGGGGAGAATGACCCACAAGTGAAATACCCTGTCCCAGGAGGTGGGGCTGCTTGGTGGCTTGTGTGCCACTTGTCTGGGGCAGTGTCCCTTCCTCACATGGACTCGACCAATGTAGGGAAAATGGAGTACTGGGGCTCTATTTCTCCTCCCTGTATGGCCGGCACTTGCAGCCATGTGTCCCTCCCAGGTTGCATTACCCCCCACATGATATCATGTTAATGCACAAAGCGCTTGGGACAGTGAGCAGGGCACACATGGATGCCTGGGGCCAAGAGGTGTGGGCGTGAGCACGGGTGCCTTTGATTACGGGTTCTTGGGCCAAGAAGCCAGAAAACACAGGGCATGCGCATGTGTAAATGCAGACACCTGAGCAGCAGAGTGAGGGCTAAAAGGGGCTCCTCAGCTCTGGCCTTCATGGCATCACTCTGGGTCCAGTTGCTGCCTCCCTGTCTGCTGGTCTGCCTGTGTCCAGTCCCCTAACGCAGCATGAAAGGCATGTTAGATACTGAAGACCCCAAAGTTCTCCTTTCATCTACCCAGATCAACAGTGACCCTCCCCAGCCTGGGATGCCTGCGCAGCAACCAGGCTTCCTGTTCTCCCACATTGTCCACACTTCTGTGATTGCAGTCAAGCCTCTCTGTCTAACGCTGCCAGCACGTTACAAAGACGATCAAGCTAAGCAATATGCAGGGTCCTGGGTGGCGGGACTTCCCCGCAATGAAGGTGAAAGACTGCAGTCTGCATGGAGAGCATGTGGTTTGGACGATTTCCACCGAATATTAAATCGTACAAGAATTTTCACTCATCTTCATCTTGGAGGTCACAACACGACTCTCCTCTAATGAATTCTTTATATTGGCAGCTCTTCTGTTTTTCTCCCTTCCTCCCCTGGTTCCTCATTTCCAGCCTCCTCCTCGCCTTGCTGCGAGCCACCCTCCCTCCTCTAGTTGCTGTCCGAGAACATGTGGTAATACTTTGCTTTGATTCAGGTTTTGGATTTGGTCTACACCTGTGTAGGCCTTCAAGCCCTGGCCCGGCAGGCGTCGTGGTGAGTTCGTGCTGCAGAAGCCTCTGTTCACGGGGCCTCTCCCTGGCTTGCAGGCCTGCAGCACCCGGCCGCCACCCGCCCCAGGCGTTCATGGGGCTCCAGATGTTGCTCCCTATAGGATCCTTTTACTTCCGGGGGTGTGTTCTTCAGAATGTTCCTCGTGGAGCAGAGGGTTAACTTCTAAAATCCTGCAGCCTCGAGAGGGAAAGACAGAGGGAGCGGGAGAGAAGGGAAGGCAGTAGTTTGGCATGGCAAGCACCGTTCTGACAGCCGCGAGGGTGATGTCTGCAAGTGAGGAAACAGAGGCTCAGCGGCGCTGAGGAATGGGCTCAAGGTCACAATCCGGGAGAGGCAAAACCGAGATTTAAAGATAGACCTTGTAGGATTGTGTGTGTGTGTTTGGGCGCCTTCTACCCATCGTAGCTGTAAACCCAGGTTCTATATACTTGGTGCCCTGCAGATACCCACTCACTGTTACAATAGTCCAGCAAGATAACTGTTGGTAGATTCAGCTTATGTGTTTTGTGGAAATGGAATGTATAAGGATGACGTAACCCAAGACCCCAGAGCCAAGTAGGTGAATGATCTTGGTGCTTTCTGCCCCAAATCTCTCACTCACTCTGTGACTCTCAGGGATAGCGTTATGGGTGGCTTTCCATGTTTTCAAAAGAAAAATGAATCCTCATCTTCACATACCAGGCCCATCATGTTCTGATTGCTGCCCACTCATGCTTCTGCTCCCTGACTGCCAACGATCTCTTCTGAGGGCGAGGAGGGCATTTCAGGTTCTCAAGCTACCGCCACAGCCCTAAGTTGGTCATATGAGGGATTCCCTTTCCTGTCTTCATCTACCTGAACTCCTGTAACCTTCAGCTTGGAGTCCTTTTCTGGAAAGTACCTGATTGGCATGGGTGTGGTATTCCTCCCACCAAATCAGTTGAGGACTGAATCTAGGTCTTTCTGATTTCAAAGCAGATGAACTTCTCCTATACCTTCCTAAACCAAGATGTTCTCTGCCCTCTCCAAGATGAGAGTCTGCTGTGTTCTCCCTTCTATTTTTGCTAACCCACTGAGAGTCTCATCCTGTGCTGTGTCTTTCAAGCAGCTTACCTGCCCCTGTTCAGTTTGTCTATTTGCATTCTTTTATGTCACTAGAGTTCATCAAACAGAAATAAAAAAGAGAGTCTGGTGTTACTACAGGATAATAGCTTACAGTGTTCTCTCCAAATAAATATTTGAACAGGTTTTTATCTCCAGGAAAATGACCTAATAGAACTTTTTGCACTTCAGATCAGTTTATTTGTGGGATTTATTTATTTATTTTTTTTTTAATAGAGGCATGTTTTATTTATTTATTTATTTATTTGGTTTTTTGTTTATACATGCACTGGGTACAGTCAGAAGCGCGGGAGGGTGAGAGAATTCATCAGAGTCAGAGCGGGGAGCAGAACAGGCAGAAGGACCGAAGTACGCTGCTGAGGGGAGCAACGGGCGGCAGGAGAGGTCTGCGCGCCATGTGGGACCCTCCTCCAGTGGCCGGGGAGCAGCTGGGGATCGAACCGGCGCCGCAGAGGCCGCGGGCAGCTTCGCAACCCAGCGCTCAACCGCTGCGCCACCGGGGAGGCCCTGTGGGATTTATTTTTATCGAGTCTGCAGAAGCTTCCTTGCAAAAAAAAACCCCAAACCAATATACTGTATTTTAACAATAAACTGCCTTTTAAAGCAATTTTCACTACATTTTTATGTAACAGTATAATGTATTCTTAGAAGCTTTGCATGTATAAATATGCAAGATAAAAATAGTCCACAATCATACCACTCACAGATAACCATTCTTCCCTTTAATCTATGCATTTGTAATTACGTAAAATTAGTCAATTCTGCCCCATCAGTGCTGTGTGAGACAGCTGTTTTAACTTTTTTAAAAAAGATTTATTTATTTATTTATGCATATAAGAACTGGGGTACAAGCCAGTGGTGTGGGGGGGGGGTGAGAGGATTCACCAGAGACAGAGTGGGGAGCAGAACAGGTGGATCTACTGAAATACACTGCTGAGGGGAGCAGAAAGGAGATGTCTGCTGCGCCATGTGGGTCAGCTCCCTGGCCGGGGATTGAACTCATGCTGCAGTGGCTGTGGATAGCTTCATAGTGCCACCAGGGAGGCTTCTGTTTTAAGCACTTTATGTAGATTCATCTGAACCCTAAGGACAGTCTCACAAGATCAGCACAATTGTCTATGGGAAAGGGAGTGGCTGTCTTGCCCAAAGCCACACATGCTAAGTGGTAGAGCTGGGATTTGAACCAGAGCAACCCAACTCCCAAAAATGTTCTTTTAGCCCATAAACTTGAGATGAGACTGAACAATCTATGGTCACAGCTCACTTCTAGTTAATACACGTTGAACAGTTTTCGTGCAACTTAATCCTCTTCTGAAACATCATGTAATAGCTAAATGATATTGCATCATGTTAATATACTGTTGTTCACTCATCAATTCCTATTAGAAATTTAGGTTCTTTTCCAACCTCTGTAAACACGGTGATGAACAACATCATCGCTGATTTTGTTGTTGGTCTTAGAATTGACATCCCAAAGGTTAGAAATGTATAGAGATCCACCATCCACACCCTCCAGTGTAGTTCAGACATGAATGGAATCTATCTCAATAGTTGATCCGTGAGAGTTGCTGAGTGGAATGGCTTCTCCTCTGGGGCATTTCTGCCAAGTTCTTCCTTATTCTTAGAGCTGATCATAATAAATGGAGAAAACACATCTTAAGTCCAGCCTCTGCTGTTGTAAAAGATAGTCTGGATGCTTCTCCTTGGACCAGTGCCACCAGCTGCTACCTCAGTACACGTTGCCTCCCTCAACCTTTCTCCTCTGTCAACAGAACGAGTTGTTATTTGCAATTCAGCAGTTGGTTTCACTTATACAGCTCTTACTCATTTGAAATTCCCGCTACAGAACAACAGCAGAGAAGAGGAGGTGCAGAAATTCCTGGAGGAGAGGTTTGAGGGGAACCCCCTGCAAGGGAAGCCGCTCCATTAACCTGTATAGCATCACTGTGGAGAATTTGGAGAGGGAAATCACAGCCCTCCAGAGAAGGTGGTGGCATCACTTAGGCTCAGGAGACCATGTAAAATGATCCAAATAAGAAAATTAAGATAAACAGCAAAGTATATCTGAAGTGTTCATAAAGATGGTGAGGGTAGCTGAAGAACCTAAAGATTTATGTATTTATGCATACAAGAGCTGGGGTGCAGGTCAGAGGTGTGAGGGATGAGAGGATTCACCAGAGACAGAGCGGGGAACAGAACAGGCAGACTGACCGAAATACACTGCTGAGGGGAGCAGCGGACAAGACAGGAGAGGTCTGCCATGCCATGTGGGTCACCTCCTTGCCAGGGATCAAACTAGTCTTGCAGTGGCTGCGGGTAGCTTCATGGTGCTGAGACTTAACCCCTTGTACCACCAGGGGGGCCCTGAAGAACCCTTCTTAGGTATCCTGAACCTTTGGCCTGTACCCCAGCTCTTGTATAAATTAATCTTTTTTTAAAAAGGGTATATGAAATGAAAAGGAAACTTAGAAAATAGCACATGATGTATCTGTGACAAGAGCTCAGCAAACACATTGGCAGGGCCTGGTGTCTTGTGAGTTTTGTGTCAGAACAGTTGATAAATTGCAGGTACAGGTGAAGTGATCAGTTATCCTTTGACACATTCGAGCATATTTTATTGAGCCCCTAAAACTAATATTTACCAAGCACTTGTAGTTTATAAAAATTTTCATAGATATTATCACATCCTGTAGGGCAGTCTTTATTAGTATTACTTAATTATTATTTATGAGTTAACTGAGTTTAGCTAAAATTAAGTAGCTTACCCAAGGCCACACACTGCTACGGTTGGTTTTATGTGTCACATTGCCTGGATCAACCAGGTACCCAGATATTTAGTTAAGTGTTGTTTCTGAATGTACCTGTAAGCGTGTTCCCAGGCGTGAGAGGAGAACAGGCTGTACGTGGGCAGCAGCCGATCTGTTGAGGCTTCATAGAACAAAAAAGTCAGAAGAACCCATTCTCTCTGCGTGGCTCTTTGAGCAGGGACACTGGTCTTCTGTCTTCAGATTAGAACTTTCCCCATATGGTCTCCTGGATCTTCACTGGTCTTTGAACTTGTCTCCGAACTTGTCCACATGGCAGATCATGGGATTTCTTAGCTACATAATTGTGTAAACCAATCCCTGAAAGAGAGACATTATATATATTTTGTGTGTGTGTGTGTGTGTGTGTGTGTATGTGTTGCCTACTAAGTGTTAGACCCAACCTTCAAAGTAGACATGAAATGGGGAGGAAACTGCCTTTTCAGTGCTTGAGACCAAGGCTTTCAGTGATTAACTGTGATGCAATTGGCCCTGAGAGCTTCTGTGTGCTTAACACTGACCTAGGCTCAGGTGGATACATGAAGAATGTCTGAGTGGGAGAGAGCGTTCTTTCCTCTAAGCATGTACCCTATTAAGACACAAGTGTGTAAAAAGAAAGGTGATAATGTTGACCAGAACCATTAATGAAGTTTCCCTAAAGGAGGCAAGACTCGATCTAAGAATGGCTTAGAGGAAAAGGAATCATCTCAAGGGCAGATCGTAATGAGCAAAGATGTGGGAGCAAAGACGTGGGAGTAAAGGCCAACTGATATTGCAAGGAGACAAGGAGGAGGGTGAGGAAGGCTGTTCAAAGACAAGTTTAACTGGAATAGAGTGTAAGCATGAAAAAGTTTAAGTATGAAAAGTACCTTCCACTGACTTGTTTCCTTCTGTCATAGCACGGAGGACATTTTCTAGGCCTTAATGCTGCTTACTCGTTTTGGTAACATTTACTTATTTATGTCCAAAAAGGCAGGTTCATTATTTTAAAAAGGAAAAGAGGGGGCGCTTGCACAGACACAAGTGGGCAGAAAGAGCTGCCCCCGAAAGGGACAGGTTTGTTCAAAGGGCCGTCTTGGGAGGAGAGCTGCCTGCCTCGCTTTTGTTTATTTAGACTCTATGTCTAAGGGAAATTCGTTCTGAATTTTCACTTGAGAAATTTGGAAAATATCCATCCCTTCTTTCTGGGCTGGAGAAGAGAGAGGACTCTTTCTGTTTTCTGACACTGACATGGCAGCTGCAGCAGCAGAAAAATACCATAAGGATTCCAGAGGGGGAGAGAGGCTAGTAGAGGACATAGAAGTAAGGTGGTTTCTGTCTAATATGACAGAGGAACCAGAGACCTTAGTGGCCAGAATCAAATAGCAGGGAAAGAACTACAGTGTTCTATATGTGTGAGTTAATGTTTGTTTATTAGACCATCAATACAAACATGTTACAAGTTACTGATTATTTATGAGACCAATAATAATAATAATAATAATAATAAACATAGTCTACCTTTAATTTCTACATGTGCCCAATACGTGATAATGTTGCTTTTACTGAGGCTTCTTATACTCTGTTGTTGGTACCAGGGAATACATGATGTTTTTCCAGATATATGTGGAAATAATTATGGAAACAAGAATCAATAGTTTTTCTTTGTTTTTGTCACTGTACTCTTTTACAGACACACAGAAAACCTCCAGGTTGCAGCTTCCAACCATGAGATCAGAATTATTATTTTATTTGAAATCATGGAGATAAGATGCAACAGATGGGAGGAAATGATTAACCTTTTATTTCAGAACCACACCATTCTGGATTGGATGTTTTAGCTGCATTTAAGAATTCTGAATTCTGCAAGGAAAGTTTCAGTACACATATTTACTTGAATTCATTCAGCAAAGATTAAACTATACACATCATCTTTGTTTGAAAAGATTTATTTATTTATGCATACAAGAACTGGGGTGTAAGTCAGAGGTGTGGGGTAGGGAGTGTGAGAGGATTCACCGGAGAGAGTTGGGGACAGAACAGGCAGTTCTACTGAAGTACACTGTTAAGGGGAGTAGCTAGTGAGGCAGGGGAGGTCTGCTGTGCCATGTGGGTTGCTCCCTGGGCAGCTGGGGATCGAACTCATGTGGCTGGCAACAGCTTGATAGCGCTGACTTTAACCCCTGCACCACCAGGGAGGCCCCTATACACCTCATCTTTTTAAGGCCTATCTTAAGGTCCAATGAGAATTAAAAAGGTAAATAAGAACTTTAGCTTGAGAGGTTTGGAAAAAATCTCATTTCCTGGGCTGCTAAATTGAAGTTAATAAATATAAAACTCTCTGTATTTATTGTGGTTTTCACGTAGATGATTTTCAGAACAGATCCTTTTATATCCAAACTTCAGTGGGCCCTAGAACTGCAGGTCATTGGTAAAAGTCAGATACGTGTTCTTTAAAGACGCTTGGCAAGAAGTTGAATATAAAAAGCTTTCATTATTCCATATTGTCACTGTATATAAATGTGGGGATTTGAAGGGTGAGGGTTGCAATTATAAAAGGACTCTGAATCGGGCCAAATTTGGTTTCCCCTTACTGAACCACATAAAATCCAAACAAGCTCCGCAGACACTCTCCATCTGGTTGCCACAAGGAGTCTTTCTGTACCTTCCTCTCGTTCTTCATACTATCCCCCTCTGCTCTCTCCCATTTCAAAATACTGAAGAAATGCAATTCACAGAGTTGTTATATTGCCAGCAGCCTACTCCATCTGTTTCCATCCACCAAAGCCCTCCTTAATATTTCTTAGTGCATTGTTCATTTCCCAAGGGGAACCCCGGGCCCCCTACACCAGGAAGAAGGAATACATCTAAGGTGTGGTTCCATTTGAATCTGCATTTTGTATCGATGCTCCCCCCCAGTAAGTGATTTTGTACAGTTGGGTGTCTATTACCATGTGACCTTTGACTCGAGGGTTTCCTGTACCCCACATATGTGCTCTGTCTTCCGCTCATGTGGTAGGTGATGTCTTTTATTACAAGGACATTTATTCCATGGTTGGAAGATTTATTCAGTCTCACCCTCACAAGATCCTTGTGTTGCATTTTTGGCTTACACTCGCATTCCAAAGTCTTTGGCGGGGATTCGGGTAAAGGACACTACTTTTGGCCTTTCCTGAGAATATCCCTGTGGTCATATTTTTGAGAGATTTTAGCCCCTTACGTGGGTTCTCTCCATTGTATTTAAGTGTCTCTATCATCGGACAGGCTCAGTTTATTTTTACTATACGTGATCAAAGGGTTAAGTATCAATTTAAGGAGAATGCATTCAGAAACTTATTCATATAAAAATGATGCTTCCTAAAAGATGTAAATAGACACGTGGCTACATGTACTGAAGTGGAATTATCAGGTGTCCACCAGTTGACAGGATAAGAATTCTCATGTGTGGGGATAATTCACCTACAAGGAAAGAGGGGACCTGTTGCACCATCATCTTCTTTCAGTTGGATAGCGGCCTGTTATGAACAACTGTCTCCTTATAAAAAGAACTCTAAAATTATGAGTAAAATTATATATGAAAATACATTGAAATATACTATTGAGCCCACAAGAATGTAAGGAAAATTCTCAGAGGCTAAAAACAAAGTAAAAACAGGAAAGCAGGAGGTAAGGAAATACTGAAGTGGCTATAAGCTTCCATTTTAACAGTCAAGGGAGGGGTAGAGAGACAGGAGACACAGCCCAGCACCTGGCCAGGGCGGGTTATCTGCAGCAGATACATTCACGCACTTAGAGGTAGAACTTCACAGAAGGGCACCTTAGGTGAAGCAGAAAGCCTGAAGGGACAGATCCATAGAGCCCCCTCCATGGAGGGTAACAGCAGGGGAAGTGACTTGTTCTAACATTGGCAGAAGTCGAGAACTGTCTCTCCTCGAGGATGAGTGTATCAATCTACCTTCGAGGAGAGAGAATTTTATCATCTTTCTAAATAATTGATTGATGAACCAGGCAAAAAGATTTATAGCAACACTGAAACAATGAATAACAAAAGCTAAACTTTAACAAGCTAAATCTTGATGTAGAACATTCCTTCCATCAATCAAGGAATTCAATTTTAAGTCTACATAAAACATTTTCCAAAGAAGTAGCACAAATTGGCCATAAAACATGTTGATAAATTTCAAGAATAAACATTCAGGACAAATTAGTTGTAATATGATTAAGTTGAAATGAATATCCAAGAGATAATGAGAAAAAATCCATACATTTGGAAACATAAAGCCATATTTCTAATCATTTATGGGTTAAAAATTACAAAGACAATTAGAATATATAAAGCAATAGCAACAGTAAAATACTCTGAATCATGAGAACAATCTTTAAATGACGTTTATTTGAGATGGCCATCAAGGGAGTCTGTGGGACAGGTGCCCCAAAACAAGCAGCTCCCCTAAATGGTAGAAGTACTGGGACTTCCTAAGTGGCAAAGGAATGTGGGGTAAGTCAGGGCTTCCCACCTCGAGGCCCCAGGAGGTGCGGCAGTCCAGGTGACTAGGTCGAGGGTTTGACTTTCCCAGCAGGGTGTTTTCTCAGCAATCAGTAGACGTTTGTTTCCTTCGCCATTGTCACCGCAGAGAGACACAGAGAATTTTATCAGGGATGTAACACGATCAATTTTCCAAGGTCCTAGGAAAGCAGATGGAGCCAGTTAATGGCTAATCATGAGGGGGTAGGAGGCTGCTGTCAACAGGTAACCCACGTTGACATCCTCAATGACAAATCACTTTGACAGCAGGTGCCCTTGACATGAGGTGGTTTGATTCTCATGCAGTCATGAGACTTTAGGGGACTCACATGCGCTGCACATATTTAACCTAGCTCCCGAACCCCTCAAGCCCAGCACAAGCATAACAAAAACACCAGACAAATAGAAATGGAGGGATAGTCTCAAAAATATCTTATTGCCTCATTCTGTCACGCTCACCAAAAAAGGGAAACTCTGATAAATTATCACTTTCTAGGAGCATAAAGACTGACCACCTACATATACGTCGCCCAGGTGAGGTCCCAGAACAGAAAAGAAACATTATGTGAAAACTATCAATAACAGCATAGTGATATCGGTTACTCAGTTGTAACAAATTTACCAAATTAAGATGTTAAACTGGAGTGAGACATATGGGAACTCTGTGCTCACCTTTGCAATTTCCGTAAACCTAAAACGACTCTAAAATGAAATGTTTATTCAAAAATTATTAGCAAACAGTTCTCAAGGACATAGTATATTCCATGAACTTTTTTTTTAAAGATTTATTTTATTTATTTATGCATACAAGAGCTGGGGTGCAGGCACAAGTTGCAGGGGGGATCAGAGGGTTCCCCAGGGACAGAGTGGGGAGCAGAACAGGTAGATTGACTGAAATACACTGCAGAGGGGAGCAGGGGTGAGTCAGGAGAGGTCTGCTGCCCCATGTGGGTCAGCTCCCTGGCCAGGGATGGAACTCGTGCTGTAGTGGCTGCAGATAGCTTCATAGTGCTGAGACTTAACCTCTTGCACCACCAGGGAGGTCCTCCATGAATATTTAGAAGCAATTGTATCTACTACTGCTTTAATTTTCACAACCCTATAATGCAAATGTGACTATTCCCATTACATAAAAAAACCTAAAGCAAAGAATGGGCAAGTGATTTCCTCAGGGTTGTCACACAACTGGAAAGAGGTGGAGCAGGGAATTGAACCTAGGAAAAAGAATTTTGTCCTCTTCATCCCAATATAATGTTTGGAAGTTTCTCTTAAGTAATATGACTTGACGCTGTTTTTGAATAAGTCTCTGTTGTGTTGAGGAAGGCATATAGGGCAGGCTACAAAGCTACTATCTAGGAGTTTGGGGAACTGTGATGACATATAGATCAATAGGGATTTTAACTTCGAGGAGAGTGAAGGGGGAGGGAGAAGAAATTAGGGGTATAAATGTAACTTAAGCATTATAAAAACAATTTCAATAAAATGAGGAATTTACTTAGTGGAATAAATTGGCAATGGTTATTACCCAAAAGTATAGTTGGGGGGAAACTGGCCACACTAAAGTATTAAGAGAGCTGGCTCAGGTGGAGTGCATACCGTTAGGCAAAAATAATCATAAAACTTTTATAACATGTGGATGATTGACGAATTGTGTAACCTGATTGAGAACAAAAATAGAAGCTGAGAGATGATTGACAGCTCAAGGAAAAAGCAGCTACGGGGCATAAAGAAGACTCTGCTGTGCACAAAAAAGAAGGTGAAACACAATAAAGCATAACAATAAAATGAAGTTTTGTTTAATATAGTAGAGAGCTGACATGTAAGAAAAAGTCAAGGATGCCATGGTTTCGGTAGGTGAAGTTAGAGGCAGTTGGCTCCTGTGAAGGAAATGATAGAAGACCTGAATGGATTCATTCAGAAATAGAGTGAGGGAGAAATCAGGCTCTTAACAAAACTTTTGGAAACACCACTTGTTCTGCTGGTTGATTTGTGCATTGGCCAAAATTATTTTATTCTTCAAAGAGTCTTTTCTTATAATCTTGCTTTCATCCTAATGTCTGACTCCAATTGTTTTCTTTTACCTCCTGTTTTTTCCTTATATTCATTTACATTGGCCATAAGGAGACACTTTCCTTGGAAGTTTTTGAGAATGTGTATTTGGAAATGAAGCATAGAACTTTTCTAGATATAAGAGAATTCCCCCTGGGATTCTTTTCAGACTGACATTTTCACAAAACGTAAAGTAGGTTTCAATAAGATAGTCTCCTATTAAATTGTAACCAGAAAGAATCTTTAGGTTTCAATAAGATCCCCCCTTTTTCAAATTAATTTATTTTTATTTTTATTTTTTTAATTATGCATATGAGAGCTGGGGCACAGGCCAGAGATGCAGGAGGTGAGAGGATTCACTACAGACAGAGTGGGGAGCAGAACAGGCAGACTGACTGAAATACACTGCTGAGGGGAGCAGCGGGTGAGACAGGAGAGGTCTGCTACACCATGTGGGTTGCTTTCTGGCCGGCTGGGGATCGAACTCGTGCTGCAGAGGCTGTGGGTTACTTCATAGTGCGGTGCTTAACCCCTTGCGCCACCAGGGAGCCCCTAAAATCCCCTTTTAAACTTCTTAAAAGCACAAAAGATGGCCAGTGCTTACGAATAGCTAAAAAAGATGTCAAGTAAAAGACATATTACAAAAACTGTGTATTGCAATATGTATTATTTTCCAAAGAATTTATCTCTTTCAAATTATAGGAAATGTAATTTTCTGAATGCACTTTTTTAAAAGATTTATTTATTTATGCATACAAGAACTGGGGTACAGGCCAGAGGTACAGGGAAGTGAGAGGATTCACCAGAGAGAGTGGGGAGCAGAACAGGCAGATCCACTGAAATACACTGCCAAGGGGAGCAGCAGACAAGACCGGAGAGGTCTGCTGAGCCATGTGGGTCAGCCTCCCTGCCCTGGCTGGGGCTCCAACTCCTGCTGCAGTGGCCAGTGACAGCTTGATAGCATTGTCTCTAACCCCTGCGCCACCAGGGAGGCCTCAAACGCACTCTTTTTTTTTTTAATTTTATATATATTTTTACATCATTTTTCATTTTTGCACAATGGCTTATAGTTGCTTGTTGGTTTTGAGGCTGGAGCTGGAAGGGATCATGCTCAGCGAAATAAGCCAGAAAGAAAAAGAAAAATACCAGATGGTCTCACTCATAGCAGGAATCTAGAAAACCTAAATAAGGGACCAGGAAAAAGACTAATTATAATAAAGTAAAAATCAAATGCACTCTTAAAGATCAATGTATTACTCAGAGTTTTCCAAAGAAACAGAACCAGTAGGCTACATAGAGGGAGATGTAGAGGATTGTGTATTATGAGGGATTGGCTTCTATAGGAGAAGGGTCTCTCATTCAGATTTGGAAGCTGCAGGCCAGGACAAGCCAGTGATAAAGTTCTAGTTCCAACTCGAAGGCCTGAGAACAAGGAGAACCCAGGCTTGAGGGCAGGAGAAGCCGAATGACATAGCTCAGGTGGAGGATGGATTACCGTCAGGCCCTTGCTGCCCTAGACGGTGCCTCCGTCACCCCACATTGGAGAGGGTCTTCTTCACTGAGGCTGCTGTTACAGAAGGTAATTTCTTCCAGAAATAGCCTCACAGACATATCCAGAAATAATGTCTATCAGGTGGCCCTTCGCCCAGCCAAGTTGCCACATTAAAATCAACCACATATACATATACACTGTGGAATATCACTCAACATTCAAAAAAGATAAACACATGCAATTTGCAGCAACATGGATGGCGCTGGAAGGGATCATGCTCAGCGAAATAAGCCAGAAAGAAAAAGAAAAATACCGGATGGTCTCACTCCTAGCAGGAATCTAGAAAACTTAAATAAGGGACCAGGAAAATGAATAACTATAAGAAAGAAAATATCAAAATCAAAAAACAACTATGAACCAGAGACACTCTATGGGGGGTGGGGGGTGGGGAGGGGAGGGATTGGGGTCAAAATAAGGGGGTTGCAATTGTATGGGGAATATAAAAATAAAATTTATAATTAAAAAAAAAAAGACTGAAAAGACAGAAACAACCCAAAGTCTATTTAAAGATGAATGATAGGGCCTCCCCGGTGGCGCAGCGGTTGAGCGCTGGGTTGCGAAGCTGCCCGCGGCCCCTGCGGCGCCGGTTTGATCCCCGGCTGCTCCCCGGCCACCAGAGGAGGGTCCCACATGGCGCGCAGACCTCTCCTGCCGCCCGCTGCTCCCCTCAGCAGTGTACTTCGGTCCTTCTGCCTGCTCTGATCCCCGCTCTGGCTCTGGTGAATTCTCTCACCCTCCCGTGCTTCTGACTGTACCCAGTGCATGTATAAACAAAACAAACAAACAAAAAAAAAAACAAAACAAATAAATAAATAAAAAACATGCCTCTAAAAAAAAAAAAAAAAAAAATAAAGATGAATGATAAACAAAATGCAGTAGATCTATACAATGGAATATTGTTATTCATCCATAAAAATGAATGAAGTACTACTGTTCACATTAAAATGGTAAAAATGGGAAAAAAAATCAACCACATAACTGGTTTGACCCAAGGCCAGTAAGAAAATTACCTGCTTAGGAACTGCATTCAGATGAACACACCAGCCCTTTACAGAGACGTCAGAGCAAAGCAGCTGCCCACCTCTGACCTCTTTGTCCCTGTGTCCAGCAGACATTTTTCAGCCTGTCTCCCCTGACCTCTCAGCAGCCACACACACCTGCACCCCGTTCAGTAAATACCCCATCCTTTGGCTCCAATGGCATGGCCCTTCCTGGGCTTTCTACCCTACTCTGGCCACACATCCATTCACAGACCCAACCTCTTCTTCACAGCCATTGGCTGTTGGGCCCTGTTCCCCTGCTCGCTGGGTGGTCTCTCCAGGCAACCCCACCTGGCCAGGCTGGCTCCTGCTCATGTGCAGATGACTCAGCCCATCTACCTCTGCTCTGAGCACCTGGCCCCGGCCTGCTCCGTGTGTGTCTCAAGGGTGCACAAGCTGAGTGTACCCAAGAGCAAAGTCATAGTTTCCTCACCTCCCCACCCCCGTCTAGTATTCCCTGTCCCTATAAATAACATCAGTCATCCAGTGAAATAAAATTCCATTTAACCCAAAATATCCATTTTCTTTCAGCGAGGGTATGGTATAAAATACTAAATTTGGAAGGCTGAAGGAACCTTCGAAAAGCACACGGGTAAACACATGATTGATGGCCTTGAAATGTGAAGGGAAATGAGCAGTTTTGTCTTGGGGAAGGACATGCCTTCTCAGGAAGAAGTGCCCTCTGGTATCCTAAGGGTAGTCCTGATTCGGGTTCCTTCAACACCAGAATGTTGCACAAAAATTGGAAGCCAACAAAAGCAAAATTAATTCATGGAATCATGGGAAGGCACCCATAAGGCAGAAAAGCCACTCTGCATAATTGTGTTTACTATTTGCATCCGCAGGGAGGGCAATGACTGTATAAAAGTGAACAAGATGTGAGAAAATAAACAGAAAAATATTTCCATCATGGTTAGAGACAAACTTCCCTAGAAGTCATTCAGACAGCTTGCTAGCGGCACCCTACATTTTTTAAGGAATATGGGGTTTGGCATGGGTCCAACTGGCAAAGAAAAAAGGGGTGAGGGTTAAGAAAACCATTAAATGTCACTGCCCAAACCAGTTCCTCAAAGGCCCATTACCAACCTCTTATGGTGCCAAAAGATGAACCCAGCTGATTTTAATTGCCATGATGATGAATACTATGATTTAGCGAAAGTTCACCCCGGCGACAGCTTGTGAAATTGTACACAGTAAAAGAAAGTTACTATTTAACATAGTGCAAATTTATAAGTAATAGACATCTGATAAAACATTAAGAAATCAAACATTTAGCTAAGCCTTTGGAGAAATGACTTACCATGAGTTACCGACTTTGAAACAGTCCCCAAAGGATTTGCAGCAAATCCCTTCACAGGAGACATTTAAAGTCAAATTCAAAGAAAAACTCGGCTGAGAGACTCCTCTGGTGAAAACTCCCACAATAACAAATAGGAAACAGATGCATTTTCGCTTTTTCTATTTTAACATATACAACTGCTATTTTTCTGACTCATTAAATCGAAGAGTTGGTATTCTATACTCTTGACCACAAATAACATAAAAATTAAGTCAACAGCACTTAATTATGTTTCCACAGGCCTACAGATATATGACAAGACATTCAAGGCCAAATCTATAAACTCTGAATATTGCATTTATCATTGGAAGAAATGGGAGGTGCTTAGGGAAGTTCTTCTTTAGAAAGTGATCTCCTCCCAGGCTCCCCACAATTCACTCGGGATTAGGCACGGCAAGCACTGCAGCTGATTTTAATTGCCATGATGATGCATAGGGAGAGATGTGATGTCTGGAATAACTGGCTTCTCAACAATGAGGGGCTTTAAAGATTAAAGTCAACACTTGAAATTGCACCCACGACTGAATAGGAAGCTAATGCTGGCCATAGTATGCAGGTGTAATTCCCCATATGTTTAGGAGAATACTATAGCTGAGAGATGAAGCCCTCTGCCTCACACACAACAAAGACTCAAGGTCAGCACATCACAACATTCTATTTTGAAGGTCAAAAACACCAAGACCAGGATGCTAAGTAACACAAACATGTAGTGACCACGTTCTTAGATGTCAACTGTCAGTCTGAGAGACCAGTAGATATCTGGGAGATCTTAGCTGGAGATAAGCAGGTTGTTGAAACTGCATGCATTTTGAACACCTAAAATCTTGGTGTGGAAGGAAATTGACCTGCAGCTCCTGATACTACCTGGTAATAACTGTGGAAATCTTGGATGTCAGTGGCTGGCTAGACACTTTCAGATATGACAAATGCTGCTTCATACTTAACACCTGCATAAGAGTTCACTGATCATGATAATATCAAAGTGTAAAACTTGGGAAGAAAACTTATTCAGTAATCAGAGCATCTCTAAACATAGACCATCCTTGGTGAGCTAAACAAAATAACATACAGAATGTTACTGGAAAAATTAAATCACACCAGAAACAACACTGCTAATGTGAAAGAAAATTCTCCAAATAGTATAGTTTTGTTTTAGCCACTGACATATGGGAAAATTTATGTAGTAAAGTATATGCTTATAAAGTTTCAACTTATATTTAGTGGGGGAAGCAATTTATTATACCAAAAAAGCATAAATGTCTGACAGATGGTAATGCTTTTTTTTTTCTATTCTTGGCAGGGTCCATTTTTAGCTGAATAGCTTTCTTTTCTTAAAACTATGAACATTGTCACTCACACCTATTTTCTGAAATTAAACAGACCAATTCTATGATGAAACCCCCCATAAATGTGGTTACTGTACAATGTCTTCTTATTTTATATCATAAATTATCTAGGTATTACCACTTTCCCTAAAATAATGAAAAAGGTCAAAACAAAGCAAAAAAAAATCTGCAATAAAATTTTAAATTCTCTAAATTTTGGAAAATGTATATTTAAATTTATCCTGGTAAAATGTGATAAAGGAAACTATGAAAGATTATGTGGAAGCATATTCCCCCATTCATTCTGACATCTTTATTTTTGACTTTAAAAATATTCAGTTCCTTCAAACCATTCACTAGAGTATAATTTATGTTTCTAGAAAATCTGGGCAATGGATCGTGGGTCATCTTCTATACAATGGGCAAAAATTTTCATAAATGCATGTAAAATAAGCATGCTAGCTTATTTCCTTGCATATTCAAACCACATCTTTAAAGTAAGAAATCTGTTTACTTGAGAAAGAAGTGAAAGGATGCACTGAACAAGGTAGAAGTCAAGGTCAAGGGTGTGATTGGGTGGGTAGCACTAGATACAACCTCCTGGAGGGCAGAGATTAGCTCTTCATGCCTCCCACGATAGCCTGCATTGCATGCTGCCTACTTCAGAGTAGCGGTTTTTTCCCCCTCTCAGACCATTGTGGGAAAGCTGGCTACAGTTAGATTTATTAAAAGCTGATTCTCATATGAAATTTATAAAAAATGCTGCAGTAGTTAGGGTAACTCTAGCTGATAGCCGACCTTAATATTTCAACAGTTTAAGAAAATAAAATCTTATTTCTTATCCACTTAATAGCCCCAAGCAAAGGTAGAGAAAGCAGATGAGGCTCAAGGGAAGGGAGACCTTTGTGCCCCCAGCAATTATTCAGAGATTCAAGGCTTGCACTGTCTCCCTGATTTCCCAGCAGGCAGAGGAAGAGCTTGAACAGTGCTTGGGAGATGTGTCAAGGGTCAGGTTTGTAGGTATGTTGAGGTATCATTTTGCTTGTCCCCCCTCCCCTTGCTGGAACCCAGGAATAGTCACTCCCAAGCAGAAGGAGCAAGAAGGCTCAACCGCGCTGTCTGCTCTGATTGTGGGGGAAGAGAAAGTGAAATGTTTGATGAACTAGTCCTCTTTCTGGAGACAATAAATGTCTCACCATTGTATTGCTGCCAAAATTGGGGTTGGACAGTTGTGACATAAAACAGAGCTAGCGACGCTTTCTTTACGACATTAATCTAATAATTTTCTTTTTTTCTCCTTATTCTGGCTCCTTTGTTTCTCCTTATGGGTGACCTATTTTATCAATCATCTGCTAGTGATTAAATGTAACAAGTAATCGTGCATGTTTTATTTGGAACTATGCATTCATCAAGAAGGAATAAAATTAGTGATATAGTATGACATGCATAAATATTTAATTTTTTTATGAAACATAACTGGATTTTATTTTATTTATTTATACAAGCACTGGGTACAGTCAGAAGCGCGGGAGGGTGAGAGAATTCACCAGAGCCAGAGCGGGGAACAGAGCAGGCAGAAGGACCGAAGTACACTGCTGAGGGGAGCAGCGGGCGGCAGGAGGGGTCTGCACGCCATGTGGGACCCTCCTCCGGTGGCCGGGGAGCAGCCGGGGATCGAACCGGCGCTGCAGAGGCTGCGGGCAGCTTCGCAACCCAGTGCTCAACCGCTGCACTGGGGAGGCCTGGCTTGCAAACTTTTTACTACATTCCTAATAACTTTTTCCCCAAACAGGTTAAGAGCATGGGAAGAATTGATCAGGATTCAGAATGATGTAATCAGTCACTACTTAGATTTTTTTCTTTTGGCTTGTGATAGATTCATCTTTATATTCAAGCCTTAATCCAAACACAGCTTTCACTTTATAATACTGAGGAAATTTTAGTGCAGAGAAAATTCTATGACAATGAGTCGGTGACAGCCAAGCGTGTTGCTATAGAGACCCGCAGAAAGTCCCTCCTGGGCTTGACCCCCTTCTGCAGGCTTTCTTGACAAATTTACGTCAATTTGTATTATCTTGACAATTTAGATTACCTTGACAAGTAGAGAAGAGAGGGCCTTCAGAGAGGTGGCGTGTGATTAGGCTGCATGCACCTATTCCTCCCCAGAAGATAAGCAGAACACAGCCTAACAAGAAGGGAAAATTTGGAATTTTTCATAAATTTCCTGCAAAAAGACTGTGTCTAGAAATGACTTTCTCTTTAGTGTCTGTATTAAAGAATTGGGGCAGGAGGAGAGACAATGGCCTAAATTATAAACAGAGTTGAGAAGACTCATCATTGCTAAACCCACCCTCCAAATGAAATCAGAACGGAAAGACTGGCTGTCAGCAACCCCTCCCACACAATTTCTTCCTCAAAGAAACTGTTAAAAGGGGTCAGTTTGTGCTGAATGAAGCCAAGCGGCAAGTCGTGCTCACCATCTAGCATCCCTTGCCCAATGGCTCATGAAGCTTCTCCCTCCAGGCTGAGTGGGGAGGGCGTAGCCAAACAGTGGTCAGCTCTGCATTTCATTGGGTCTCAAGAGAGCAAGCCTCTTTGATCGAGTTCTTCCCTGGTGTCCCCAAATTTGTCTCACCCCAACAAAAATAAGGTGAGCCTCCTCCCCAAAGTGGGGGTCTCTCCTTGTGCAGGCCTGGAAGCGGTGGAGGGTCAGCACACTGGATTTGTGACCCAGATAATCCTGGTTCCACACTATGGGGCTTGGAAGACGGTAGTTGTGAGAATGAAAGCAACCAGTGCTCTGGGAACAAGCCACACAGTTACTATTCTTACTGTCATTGGTGTTCTGCAGACTGTCTCACCAGGATATTTTAGATATTGGTGCATCTGAGAAAAAAGGGCGGCTTTGCTCACAGGTGGAGGGCAGTTTAAAAGAACTGGGGCTGTATTTGGATGTAAAGATGAGCAGATGAAAAAAATCAGCTTCATCTGTAAAATGAGATAGTTCTAGCTTATTATTTCAATGATCCTTGGAGCTATACATGTTAAATATATTGGATTAGGGCTGAAATATTGAAAGCAGTTATAAGCACTTTTATCCCTTGAAAATAAAGAATAAATAAATAGACAATTTAAAAAAAAAAAAAAGAACTGGGGCTGGGCCTCCCTGGTGGCACAAGGGGTTAAGCACCGCGCTATGAAGTAATCCACAGCCTCTGCAGCACGAGTTAGATCCCCGGCCAGAAAGCAACCCACATGGTGCAGCAGACCTCTCCTGTCGCGCCCGCTGCTCCCCTCAGCAGTGTATTTCAATCTGCCTGTTCTGCTCCCCACTCTGTCTCTGGTGAATCCTCTTACCCCCTGCACCTCTGGCCTGCACCCCAGCTCTTGTATGCATAAATAAATAAATCTTAAAAAAAAAAAAAAAGAGCTGGGGCTGCCTAGGCAGGGCCATGAGTCAGAAAGACACTGATGCCTTGTGCAATTCTCTAAAGGATTGGGGTTGAGGAGGGTCCTGGAGGCAGAAGCAACCAGGATGGAGGGCAGGAGACTAATAAGGGAGCATCTGGGGCAGATGGAACGATTGATTAAAAAAAAAAAAAAAAAAAACAGAAAGGCCTGGCTGTCCCAGAGGGAATCAGGGCTCCATTCTGGGTCAGCCAGTCTGGAGGAAACCTTGGCGGAGAAGTTGTGGACGGGGCTCCAGGGCTTCTGGGTTTCTGGACCTTCTGCTAGGAAGGTCTCCAAGAGGCAGCCCAGGGTAGGAGGAAAGTGTGAGCAGACTGACCGGTGCGGCCAGGGCCCCGCGCGCCTCCAGGTGCAGCTCTGCGGGAAGATCCCAAGATCGAACCCCAGCCGGGGTGGGGCCGGGCTGCGAGGGGCCTCGCGCCGCGAAACGCCGTTGCTGGGGCGACCTCAGCGGTTGGCCAGTGGCTTCCGACCGGGTTTGGGGGAAGGGAGCCAGATTCGTTCAGGAATTGGGCGTGGCTCCGGTTGCTATGGCAGCGGGGACGCTCGTCCAGGCCTGAGTCCCGCTTAGAGGCCGAAGCTCCTCCCGACCTTTGCATGGCACCCAAGAAAGAGAAAGGCGGGACAGCGAACGCCACGATCAAGGCTTGGGAACCCTCGCTCATCGCTGCGCACTTCAACCAGGTGAGCCCCAGCCCCCAGCGCCGGAGCCCGGGGCTCGCAGGCTCCTCCGGGCGATGCCACCCGCCCCTGCAAACACTCCCCCTGCCCCACCGCCAGGCCTAATTGTTCAGCTCGAAAATGACTCCAAACCAAAGCGCCCAGGGTCCCATCTGTAGGGAGGGCTTGGTCGAGGAGCGAGGGTTATGGTAAGAAGGGGCAGGGTGTGCTGGGAGAATTGGGTGATTCCAAGGGGCCTGCAGGTACTTGGTGGGGAAGGAAGGGGGTGTCACTCTGACACCCCAGGATCCTTTTCAGTGAATCGCTTGGATGGTTCTACACAACTGAACTGCGGTTGTGTTTATGGGCCGCTGGCTTCCTGCTGGCATCTTTGCCCTGGTCCAGGACTAAGGCTTTAGTACCTGCTGAGTGAAAACAGGCGTGGGGCACCTGAGAAAAGGACGCATTTAACGCAGGTGAAGCTGCTGTTACAGGTAGGGAAGGATGACTTATGTGGTGCCCTCACATCACTCTCTCAAAGTTTTGATGAACTATTTAAAGGTATTGTGGGACGTCAGAGTAGTGAAGGGCAATGCACAACCTGCCTGATGACTTCAAATTGCAGCACGACCAGAAGGGACTTGAGCCCCACTCACACCCCCTCCCTGTCACCAGTGAATTGTGGGGCCAATAGCTCTTACACCTGGCCTTGGAAATCTACTTCAACACTAAATTGTCTCAAAGTCTAAGGTAAGGTTTGAAGGAGGAAGGTTGGTTGTGGGAATTCCAACATGCCATTCCAGAATATTTTAAAAACTGGAAAAGTGTTTGGTTGTGTATGTGTGCACAGTGCACTCGGGAGTCCTGAAGTCTTACAGTGCACTCAGAAGACCCATATGCCCTTATTTCCCATTGTAATTATTTTTCTTCTATGACTAGTAATTGTGTCTGTTATGGAAATTAGCCCTGATGAAGAGCTTCATGAGAATAGTTGTTAGTGCTGATGCTGTCATGACTATCCAGGAAGTTTTGGTGATTTCTGTAACTTCGGCAGTGAGGATGTCAACTCAGTCATTCCCAGTTACATTCTCAAATTTTCAAACATGTTTTTCAAAATACTCTCTAAAAGCACCCTTTCTTTTGCTTTTTGTAAGTCAGCACCAGCCAAAATATTTTTTCTCCATTTTCTTTGAGATTGTATAGGCCAAGTTTGGACTTGGAGTGAACATTTCTGCTTGAATTATAAACTGCTGAACAACGGGGTTTGATGGAGGTGCTGACACAGCGTTAGCTTTAGTGTTGCAAATATGAAGCTATAATTTTCCTAGTTGAATGGAAAAACCTAAACGCACTGTTTTTCCTTATGGCTCGAAAACCTGAAATAATATTCAGCTTTCTTGGTCCTGCTCAAACAATATAATTTCAATAAATCTTATATATTAATAGAAATAATTTGAGCTCAACGTAATATATAGTTCTAATTATGAAGAGTGAACATCTTCGATTCGTTGGAACACATCTTTTTTTGGCAGAGGAAGACAATTGCTCTCTACCTCCTCTCCAATTTTTTTCTTCTCATCTTGATTTCATGTCTGATCCAAGAAGAAAATTCCTAGATTAACCCAGCAGCTCCGTGCCCAGAGACATGTCCTAACCACTCATGTGATAGATTCTAACTTTGGATTTTAAATAACTGTAATTGTGTGAATTCCATATTCACAGGGTTAACAAAGTGCTTTGTACAGAGTGGGTGCTCAAAAATATGCTAATGATTTAATTTCCAGAAAGTTTCTTTCCATACAATTGCTACCATGTGCAAAACCGTGCTCCAGTATGGGTGACTGAATATATGTGTAGTAGTCTGTGTGTGTGCTGTGTGTGTGTGTGTGTGTGTTAGAGTGGAAAATGGAAGTCCTTTCTCAGAAGTTTTACATAAGCCAGTTTGTAAGGAAACCAAATCAATAGTTTTGAACTCATGTCCATATTTGGGCCACATTAGACTTTAAAGAGAAAAGGCAAGTTTACAGCACTAGCTTAGAAACTTCTTTGCGTCACTATTTTGCGTTGCCATTTCAAGCTGGAAAAATTGTCTCATATATATATAAAATGCTATAAATTTTTAACTGGCTTAAGAGCTCTTAGAACGCTAGTTTGGTTATTCTCTAGTTGTTTTTCTAATGTTTCTGTAGGGAAAACAAGGCCTAGAGCCTCCTAGTCTGCCAATTGATTTATTGATTCCACTGTGGCCTAAGAGATTTTGCAATAAGTTCTGATTTTGAAGTCCCTTCTTCCAAACATATCATGCAGCAGGTGATGATAGGGAAGAGGACATGAGAAGAAACTTTGAAACTATAAATCATAACAATTTAAAACATTTTCCAGAATTGTTCAAACAACATAGCAGTTCCCTCTAGGAACTTGGAGATTATACCAGGCATATTTCTGAATAATACCATGTGGTTTCAAAATGACTAAGCTGTATGTTTCTATGGGAATATTGTTATAATGAGAACTTCTGTGTCAACACAGGGAGATAAAAACCACAACTTTATATGTATTAAATGACAGCATAGGGACAAATGTTCATAATATTTTAAAGGAAAAGAAGAATTTATAGTTGGCTTCCAAGATAGACTTTTGTCCCCAGATGTGTTCTTCAGACTTCCCAGTTCCCTAAAAGTTCATCTGGGTTTCTTTGTCTAGTTTGGTTTGGGATTTTATTATTTTTAATTTAAAATATATTTATATTTTCAGATTATCTGAGCATGATTGTTTCTTTTCATTGGTTCCCAGTTTAAGGATTCATTTTTATGTGTAGCAGCCATTACTTATTAGTGTAGCAATTATTCCATTTACTTACTGTGACTCACCACAGACATTAAAAACACTGAAGAAAAAGTTTATGGCATCCACACACCTCTTACTGCAGTCAACTTCATTACTCCAATATTCACTATTATGTCCCTAATACCCGACTTAAGGAATGAGAACATTCTCATTCTTATTTGTCTTGTGTTTACTATGAAGACTTACTTCTTGGTTCACCCTTTCGTGAGTCCACAATATAAATATTTATTTTAAAATATTTGGAGGCAGCTACTGAAATATATCAAGGTACTTTCTGAGACTCTTGAGATCTTGCTTCCAATTTATATATTTTCATTCTCAGTGTATTTTATCTTCTTTTCAAATAATTAATATGTGCATCAAAGATACAGAATGGTGCTATACATGGTGGTGCTATCCTTGGCAACACCTACACAGAGATAGACATTCATGGTGCATATGGGCTATACTGTCCCTTTTATAAAACTGAGAAGCAGGGTCTCACTGGTGGCACAAAGGGTTAAGACACAGCACTGTGAATCTATCCGCAGCCACTGCACCATGAGTTCAATTCCGGGCTAGGGTGCTGACCCACAGGGCACAGCAAACCTCTCCTGTCTCCCCGCTGCTCCCCTCAGCAGTGTATTACAGTGGATCCGTCTGTTCTGCTCCCTATTCTGTCTCTGTTGAATCCTTTCACCCCACCCCATACACACACACCTCTGGCCTGCAGTCCAGTTCTTGTATGCATAAATAAATAAATCTTAAAAACAAAACAAAACTGAGAATCAAAGCATTTCAATGTCTGGTCCAAAGACATAGCACTTGCAGTAATTTGGCCAGTGGCGGACAAGATCATGGTTTTTCTTACTAGCCCATTCTTCTTCCTTAACAACTACAAGTTATGTAGGATGATTGTAACATTTTCTGTAGCACTTGCGATTTAAAACAAAATTTTACACATTTGATGTAACGTCAATCCCTAAAACATTGTTTGTTATAAAATAAGTATTAATAGACTAGAACAAGTAATTTAAGATATGTCTATTGTGAAGATATTGAGTAATACTTAAATATTAGATCAATGTATTGCTTAAAATCAATAAATAGAGAAGGGCGGTATTTATTTTCCCTGAAACTTGACTTTACCCTTCTATCTCTCTTGTCTTCTGATTCTCATAGATAATATTTAGAAGAGAGAAAAGTCATAGCAAGGTCTTTTTGTATTCAGCTTTTTTGCTTTTTTTTTTTTTTTCATTTTCCAGAAATCATGTATGTAGGACAAAGAGAAATTGAGTACCCAGTTATGGTACTCGATTTACGGAAAAGTTGAATACCTTATTACGGTACTCAATTTACGGGATGTCTTGAATTATTTGCATATCATTTTATGTTTAGAGAGCACAAGTATAACGTGAACTCCTTCAAAACAAAAACCACAGCTTGTGCTCTTACATCCATCCCATAATGGTTCTAGGCACATGGACCCACACTCAAACTCTTCATGGAATTTCCTTTGAAATATGAAGTAACCTGTATGGTGAAGACCAGGACAGTTAGGAGGCTGAGGAGATGTCTTCTCAGAGAAGTGGAAGAAGTAAAAAAGACTCATATATGTATCTGCCATCACAGCAGACCCATAGCTGAGTCATGAGCATGCCCTGAACACGACTCTTCAGTGATGCTGTCTCGCTTGTCAGAGACATTTCACCTGCTAACCAGGAAGCATTTGCGTGAAAGTTCTTTGGTATATTTAGTTAGCAGTCTCTACCCCTCTTTACTCCAGTAATAGTATTTCTCTGTTATCAAAAGTCACAGTAGCTAAGTTGTACACACTTGAAAAATAGTAATAGAGTTCCTTGTAGTCTTGGACGAAACTTATAATTCTTGTGAATGTTTGGAAAGAATGGTTCAAAGTACGTACTGCTGAAATGTTAACACCCCAGACTTCTTCAATAAAGAAAGTTCTATAGAGATACCAGGATGACAATAAATTGAATCTAAGCAGGTTTTAGGGGACATGTTCAATTGAATTAAAATGCTTGAAACCATTAGAAATGTTGTTTATCAAAAAGGGAAATACATTTTACTGGACGGAACCCTTGAACAATTTTTGAGAGGGAGTAAAGGATTTTTCAACTTTTTTGATCTTAAACAGTAAGCTATTTCTCTTGTTAATGTGTATTTAAGACTTACTGGAAATACTCATAATATGAACTGAAGACTGATGTCTGGCAGCAAGCATATTTCTGAAATTAGGTTTGTTTTTATTACTGTATTTTCTGAAATATGCTTTCATTGATATTTACAAAACAAATTGCCAGTTCACACAAAGGTTGTTTTAATAAAAGCCAAGGAAAACAACTGAGTTGCTAGGAAGAATGTTAAGCGGGAAATGGACTTTTCATAACCTCACATTATAATTTCTCTTTTTAGACAAAAACGTATTATTTGAATGAGTTTGGAACCAAAGGGAATTAGCATGTCAAAATATCCACCTCGATGTTATATGTGATCACTTTTATTGCAAATGAAAAATATTAAATATAAGTAAAATTAAGTGTTGCCAATATGAGTTTGGCAATATCCTAGGAAAATGTTAGTTAAGAAATGGTGAATGTTGACTATGTTTTAGCTCTGGCCATAGAAACCCTCACTGGCTTCCAGTTACCCACAGGATGACATCCAAGACGTTCTGCCTGACTTTCACAGCCTTACTGAATTTGGCCTTCCTCCACCCATCCATCTTTATCTCGGTCTCCTCCCCTTGAATGGTGTCTGCTCTCCCCGGCACATACGCAATATAACTACACAGTATTTTGCCCCGAAGGTCAGCCTGCCTTTGTCCAACTCCTTCTCATTAAACCCTTCCTCTGCATCTTCCAAGGAAGGGGCTAAGCACCCTATTTTGGTCTTTACTCCTTTTTCTCCTCCCACAAATGACTTCAGTGGTTGCTCTCTTCAGTACTTTTTGACTTTGAGCTCTGTCTGATGTGAATGTCATGCACTTTGCCCACATCCCTCCTCCAGGTCACAATACCTAGTCATGATTGGTGCACAGTGGACTTCAACACACATTTGCCGCATCAGATTCATCGACTGTATTTCGCTGCCTCCATTAGTCCAAAAACCCATTGGTCACATGAATTTAAATGGAAGAAAACCTCAAAGCCTTCATATTTGCAATCCACAAAACAGGCAGAGTGGTCAGGCCTCTCTTGCAGATGTTAGAAAGGTTAATGAGAGTATGTAAAGGCATTCAGCATAGAGCATTCTGGAGTCCACACATCCAGACTCAAACTCTAGATGTCACCTTTCAAACCTGCTGTCACCAAGTCTTCATTTTCTCACTGAGTGGTGCCAGCAAGTTACCAAGGCCAAAAATCTTGCCATTTTTACTTTCTCGTCTTTTTCTGTTGGCTCTGTCTTTGAAATGTATCTCAATCTGTCTAGTTGGCACCACCCCCTCTGCTACAACCTAATCCAAGCCACCATTACCTCTTGCCTAAGCCACGAGTAGCTCAAGAACTTTAAAACTTGGTGTCCTTTTCCCATTCTTGCAGCCCTAGGGTCTGCTGTCTCCAGGCAGCAGACAGAGTGGTTCTTTCAATCCAGAAGTGAAATGAAATCCAAATAGTCCAGCACGGCCTAAAAGACCCAGAGTATGTGGCTCCTACCAACCATCTCCCCACATCCCTCATCTCCTTCAACACACCCTGGCACTCATCCCACCGCTCCCACCGCTCCTCGCTAGTCTTTTCACTGACATTCAGATCACCACCTGGGAGTCGTCACTCCTACTGTGTGGTCTGCTTAGCCTGACCCTTCCCAGCCCAGTCCCATGAGTCTCTCCCTCCCTGCCTGAATGATTCTGTTCAGATATCACCTACCCTGATCATTCTGCTTAAACTACCCTACACTCTATCCACTTACCCTGGTTGGGTTTCCCTCCTCCTATTTCATATTTCATTTTGATGCCTGCCTCCCTGGGAGTAAACACTATTTTGAATTCTATTATCATCAATTATTTTGCCTGTTTTTGAACTTAATATAAGCAGACTAGTGCACAGGTTACCATTTGTGGTCAGCATGAGGTCTGTAAAATTCTTTGTGCATTGTCACATTTTAAGGAATGTGTTCTTTTTTATGACATTGTAGTATTCCATGTGTGAATGTACCATGACTTGTTTACACATCCTCCTGCTGATCGACATTTGGGTCATCCCCAGTGTGAGCTATTACAAATAATTCTGCTGTAAAGTACTTGTACGGTTTTTTCTTTGGGAATATGTACTCATTTCTCTTGGGTATATACTTAGGAATGAAAATGCTGGGCCACAGGGCAGGCATCTGTTTAGCTTTAGGAGCTACTACCGTAGTTTTTTCCAAAAGAGATGCTTCCATCAGCAAAGTATGAGAATATGTCACTTATCATTTTTCACTCCATTATATTGTTTTGTTCTGTTACTGTACTTTGTGCCCCCCCCCCACATTCAGATGTTGAAACCTGATTTTTAGGAGACTGGGCCATTGGGAAGTGATTAGGTCATGAAGGTAGCACCCTCATGAGTGGGATTAGTGTCTCTTCAATATCCGATGTGAAGACAGGGCAGTTGAACTTAATATCCCAAGCCTTAAACTAGTTTAACTGAAACTCAAATATAATATACATAGGTGAGGTTATGTACATTTTTCATGATCACATACTTCTTTACTTACACTTGTTACTGCGCTTGTATTTACCGTGTCATGTACATCTTATAAATTTAGCACCAATTGAAGCAAATGCTTGTGGAAAAATGGTTTATTGCAACCACATTTCCAACCTTTGCTACGGATGTGTTTCCCTTTGTGATGAAGATGACACTTTTTTTTCTTCCTAGCTTGTGACAATTCTATTTTTTTTTTACATATGTGAAAGCTAACTTTTATTTTATTTTATTGTTTTTTTGTTTTTTATTAATATATTTTATTGTATATAATTCTTACATCTTTTTTTACTAAATAAATACATTTTTATTCTTTTTTTATAATAAATTTTATTTTTATATTCCCCATACAATTGCAACCCCCCCATTCTGACCCCAATCCCTCCCCTCCCGCCCCCCACCCCCCAAAAAGTGTCTCTGGTTCATAGTTTTTTGTTGATTTTGATTTTCACTTTCTTATAGTTATTCATTTTCCTGGTCCCTTATTTAAGTTTTCTAGATTCCTGCTATGAGTGAGACCATCCGGTATTTTTCTTTTTCTTTCTGGCTTATTTCGCTGAGCATGATCCCTTCCAGCGCCATCCATGTTGCTGCAAATGGCATGTGTTTATCTTTTTTGAAGGCTGAGTAATATTCCATGGTATATATGTACCACATCTTCTTGATCCAGTCATCTATTTTTGGGCATTTGGGCTGTTTCCAAAGCTTAGCTATTGTAAACAGTGCTGCTGTAAACATAGGGGTGCAGGTGCTCTTTGGAATGGATGTTTCTGTGTCCTTTGGGTAAATACCTAGGAGTGGAATTGCTGGATCGTATGGAAGCTCTATGCTTAGTAGGTCAAGAAATCTCCACACAGCTCTCCATAGTGGTTGGACCAGTTTGCACTCCCACCAACAGTGCAGGGGAGTTCCTTTTTCTCCACATCCTCGCCAACATTTGTTGTTGCTAGTTTTTTTAATATGTGCCATTCTCACTGGTGTGAGATGGTATCTCATGGTAGTTTTGATTTGCATTTCCCTGATGACAAGTGATGTTGACCATTTTTTCATATGCCTGTTGGCCATTTGCATTTCCTCTTCAGAGAAGTTTCTTTTTAGCTCTTCTGCCCATTTTTTGACTGGATTATTTTCTTTGTTGTTGTTGAGTCTCATCAGCTCTTTGCAGATTTTTGTGATCAGTCCTTTATCATTAGTGTTGGGTTCAAAAATGTTCTCCCAGTCAGTGGGGTTTCTCTTTGTTTTTGTTATTGTCTCTTTTGCTGTGCAGAAGCTCTTTAATTTGATGTAGTCCCAGCTGTTGATCTTTGCCTTCACTATCACTGCTTTGGGTGATGTGTCTGTAAAGATGTCTTTGATGTGCAAATCACGTAGTGTTTCGCCTATATTTCCTTCTATATATTTTATGGTTTCAGGCCTTATGTCTAGTTCTTTAATCCATTTTGAGTTGATTTTTGTGTATGGTGTGAGGTAGTGGTCAAGCTTCCATTTTTCATTTTTGCACATTGTGAAGGTGACACTTTTGCTCAGAAGGGTATATGCTTTAAATCATATTTAAAGTAAGGATGACCTATAAGTTGCCGAAGAAACATTTTTGCTTAGCTCCCCCTTGGTGTTAGCCAATTAAAAGCAATCATAGGTAGAGGCCAAAGGTTTTAGTCACATGAGTCCATGGGGGACCTAGAACTCTGACTGTACCCTCATTGGCACCATCTTCAAACTCTTCCTCCACAATGCACAGAGTCCATCATGAAACCACTGTCGTTCCGCTCCGCTGGGCTATCTACTTCTCTGTGAGTGTCCATGAGTAATTCCTAATATTGTTTACTGTGTGATTTCTAAGCTTTCCACAAATGGTTCCATATCATTCTCACTGACCCTGCAATTTGTCCTTTTAAAAAAGGACATTGTGTTTTGAAGCCTATCCACGGTGCGATACATATATTCAGTTTATTTCCTTCCTCTGCTCTTCTGCTTCCTTGTGTCCTCCGTGGCTAGAACAGCACATACAGCGTCGGTCCCCACTTAGTACATGTTAATTATTAGTGAATAAGCCAGGATGAGCAATGTAACGATACAAATGAACTCTTTGCACGGTCCTGTGTAGCTATGAAATACCTTGACCTGTAATCCCTTTTCACCCTGTGCGTTTCCTTCCCCAGATTGTTGCTGTTTCAGGGTAAGGTTTCACCTAGTACCTCCCCGTCCTGTCTCTGCTGCGTATCTTAGCATCTGGCAGATAGTAACTGCTCAGTAAATATTGGTTGAATGAATCAGCGACACTTTGCTGTGAGCATTCTTTTACTCAGGTCTAGTTACTGAGTATTTGAATACTTTTCCTAAGACCATGTGGTTGAAATCAGGACTAATAATCAAGTTGTCTGATATTAAATCCAGTGCTCTTTTTATTACACCATTAAAAGAGCCATTATAAGAACTATATTCAGGAATCAATAGGAAGGAATAATTATGGTGAATTACTACCCTGATGTAACCAATAAATAGACTCCATATACCCGTGTCACTAGAGAAAATCGATAACCATAACTAGACCAGGGTTTGAAATTTATCATTATCATTAACTGGGAATATTTTGTCACATGGTCCTTAAGTGAGGCTCATGTTGTAGAGGACATAGGTGAATTCTGAGGGCGTATGGACTTGCAGGGGTGAAGGAAGAGGCAGAAAGCAGTCTCACTCACGAGAACTGCTCTCGCCAAGGTCCCTGGCAACCTTCTTATGGCCTTGAGGGCATGCACCCGTCTTCCCTGCCTGCATCACCCCTCCCCTCCTGGCTCTCCTCTGCCTAATCTTCATGTCTAAGAAACCCTTCCTTAGTATGTGACATTTGAGTAAAGATCTGAAGAAAATTACAAGCATTCAAAGAAAAAGGTCTTAGAAACTACCTCACACCCACCCAGCCCCACTCTGACCTTGATATCAGTGAATGCTTTTTACCCTTCATTTGTCATTTTTAGGGTCTTAACCTAGTTTCCTCAATAAGAGATCAGTCTCCTGTGTCTCTCGCCTTTCTTGAGCAACTCCTGGGTCCCGGGCAGCTGGAAAAGTCAGGACCTCTATCCAAGCCCAGCCACAGAAAGCAGCATCTCCCAACTCCCTGCATGGCCAGACAGAGCAACTGATAGGGTTGCATATCTTGCACCTGGAAACGGGCTTTGAAGAACTTGCTGGAATGCAAGCATTGTTGGCTCACTTTCATTCAGACCTCCATCTTAGTCATTTTTGTGTGTCCATTACAATGTGTTAGATCACAGGCACTTAATCATAGTAGTTTAGCAGGTGCTTGTTAAGTGGAGCTGCACCTCTTTTTACTTTCAGTTGCAGCTGGGCACAGACCCCCAGTGCACTCCTTGATCAAGGTGCACCCTCACAGTTTTTCTTTAACACCCATGGGGTTTTCAGAAAGAACCCCCCCTCTCCATCATCCCCTGCTCTCCTGATACAATCTCTGGGATCTAGGTGACCTGGCACTGCCTCAAAGTCATCCTTGAACACTGCTTCTTTCTCACAGTATAATTTGGAGCCCATATTTGGACCTAAAAATCAAAAGAGGTAGTGGAAGAATTTTTGTCTTGTGCAGAGGAATGCAACTTAGCAGCCAAAATACCTGCACGTCAGGGACATTTTATTGACTTTTCAGGAGAGGATAGAATGCTTCTGATCAGGGCAGCCTGTATCCTTGGAGAGGCCCAGAGAATCCTTGGGCATTCTGTATTCACTCAGAAGGGATGCGCCCATTAAACTCTATCAGTGCCTTAGAGTAAATAAGTGATAAGTGAACTCACTTGCTTCCACTGCAAGAAAAGGAGTTGTCCACAAGACACAGTTAACCAAGCAGCAGCTATGGGGCACGGGTGTCTCTCGGGCTTGGTTGTTTGTCTTCTCTGGGTAGATCTCCTACCAAGGCTGTACAAATTCACGGAGCACACCACAGTGCTCAGTGGCTACATGGCATTTAAACTAGAGAAAAGAAGGGGTGGGGGAGGGACAGGAGACAAGGACCACAATGGGGTAATGAATGAGCTGCTCGCTTGAGTCTTGAAAATCCATCTTGGTTTTTAATGTGGAAGATAGTAACTCATCACGGGAACTCAAGGAAGGCAAGAGAGGGTCTCATGCCTGAGGAAGGAGTTGATGAAAGGTTGTAGCCTTTAATATCTGATGATGAAAAGAGATCTCCTCTCTTTGGGGTGAGTCCCTGATTCCAGTTTTATATTCGTGGAGTAATTAGCAGAACCCTTCTTGGCCTCGCTTGGTCTCCCCCCTTAGAAGAATGCCTCTGATATGTAATATTTGTTTGAAAATCCAAAGAAGCTTGTTTCCTTTTGAGGTTCGCCTTACTTTTTTATGTTCTGAAGTTCATTTTGGACCTCAGATTTTGCTCCAAGCAATAAAACTGGTTGGATTGCGCTCACATAATGGAGCCATAATCTTAGCCAACTGCTGGGGGTGGGGAGAGAGTTAAGGTGTGTAGTGGTTTCTGTGGTTTCTCTGTGGAGTAGAATTCCCTGCAAAGCTTTTCCATGTGGTATTTTAATAGCTGTCTTAAAACTCTCTGATGCATGGAGCAAAACTGAATTAGGCTCATGTGCTAGATTGCTGGGATAGGCCAAAGACTCAGAAAAAGGAAAGAAAAACAATCAAACAGTCTAAGCTCAAGGCTAAACCGTCCAGAGAAGATCCTTTGGACATAGTCAAGCTCAAAGTTATGGAACCAACCACTTTTTAAAATCCCATTTTTGCAGAACTTTCTAGGGAAATTGGACAATTTCCTTTGCATATGTTAATGTTTTCCTTTTGCGTGGGGCTTTATAATTTACAAAATGACCATAGGTATATTGTTCACTAGAGCCCTACAGCAGCCCTTGAAATGTTGCTTTATTAAATCCATTTTTATAAATGAGAAAACTGAGTCACAAAGATAGACTCAAGGTCATTGGGCCAGGAAACTGCAGAGGTCGACTCCAATAGCGCTCGAGAGCTCCGTGTCTTTGCCACAGCACTTCAATAATCATAATTAATGATCATGCCTAATATTTTCATGAAAACAAGGAGCGCTGGCCAGACAGTCTGTGTGTGTGCGCAGTTAAGATGTTTCTGGACTGCTGCGTTCTCCTTGGTACACATAAGACATGACCATGTTGTCTAAGCATCAGAGGAACAGGCTCTTTCTTTCATTCAAATGTTCAGCGATTCAGAGACATGGTTCCTTCCAAAGTGCTGAGAGCAGCCGATAAAATGCCACATACTTAGCTGGTGTTCCCGTACTAAGCATGTGTAAAAATTCTCTTTAGTGTGTGGTTTTGGCTGCTAAGTTCAAGAAACATTTATTGGATGCTACTATATACCAGGCACATGGGCATAGGGGGAGGTTGGATAGGTGGTCGGATTCTAGGGGGCCTTTTCTACTGAATGAAACACCCCCACTAGACAGGCATCCCTTTCACTTGAGCAGCAATCAGCTGAAATGCAGATAGCTTAGGCAGAAAAAATACTTTAAAATAACTTTAAAATACATGAAAGTCTTGGGGTACATTCACTTAATGTTGTCAATAGGATCTTGGCAACTGCAGCTTTTAAGTGAAATAACAAAACAGAAGCAGGTCCTCATAGCACAGCTCGTCAATGTTCTATTGAAACGTCGGTAGGTTAAGACCCTGAGTTGAGTAGGAGGTGAGCTGGGTACATTTTATTCTGCTAAGAGAAAGGGTAGTGAAGTAGGTAGAGACCTGTGAGGGTGCCTGAGGAGCCAGACAGAGCAGCAGGCCAAGGAATCTGGTGGGAAGAGAGGTGCACCAAGGTTCTGCAACAGGCATAAATGCCAATGACTTTGTGTTTGTTTTTAAGGCCTATCCCTCCCCGACATCCATGTTTTAGCTCTGGCTCTATCAACTGGAGCAGATTAACATCTGCATTCCAAATACCGCACATGGGCCCTCCCTGGCGGCCTAAGGGTTTAGTCTCAGCACTATCACCACTGGGGCCTGAGTTCCATCCCCGGCCAGGGAGGTGACCCACATGGCACAGCAGACCTCTCCTGTCTCGCCTACTGCTCCCCTCAGCAGTGTATTTGATGCACCTACCGGAGCACTAAATGATTCCTAGTCCCCCCACCCCCCAGCCACCCCCCCCACATTCTTTCCCTGGCACCTCAATCTGTGAATTGTATCCTTTTAAAATTGTAAGCTTGCTGTGGTCATGGGTCTTGGTCTCTTTTCCAAGGACCTAAAGTATTTCAGAAATACATTCATTAACAACTTGATGGTTATTCAAGGGAAAATTATGTTACAAATTATTCAAGTTAATATTTGCATTTTCCACGATACAGCTGTTGGTATTTTGTTAAGGTTTTTTCCCTTGCTTCAGTGCATGATCTCTCCACACTTGAAACAGTGTGCAAGGAGCAGCCATATTCATTCTCGTGACCAACAATAGCATGAGCCCCAGGTCCTCTTGACAGTGGTGGCTGTGACTGCGGCGAGGCGCTGTGCTCAGAAGGGCTGTCCGCAGGCCTTCGCATTCCATCTTCACAACAATCCCAAGAGGAAGATGCTGTCACTCTCCCCACTCGTCCAGGAGGCCAGAGAAGCTAAATAACGTGCCCAAAGATCCCGGCTGGTGACTGAGAGCCGAGTCCAGGCTCCTCGGCCCTGCCTGCAGACCTGTGCCGTCCACGGGGGCATCAGAGTGAGTGGGGTCCTCATCAGCGGCCCAGTCCTCAAGTGCTGTGCGGGGAAGGAGGCCTCTGAGCTGGTCAGGAGGAAGGAGAGCCTTGGGTGGGTTGGCCCCACCCCCCCACAGCGTGGCCTCTCTGTCCCCACTTTGTCACCTACATTCCACAAAGCCCACTTTGAAGACTAGTGCCCAGGGCTGGGCCATGGAAACAGCATCAGCAGGCACTGAATCATCAGCTCACCCAGCTTCTGCTGCAGGGCACATAGTGGAGGCTTCCAGAAATGGAAAGACTCGTCTTGCCATCAATATTTTCTCTGGGACAGCCTTGGCCTTTGCAACAAAATCACCTCCATGTTAATCTTGGGCACACGGGCTTCCCTATATGGGCCCGCAGTGTGCTGGGACATGGGAGGAAGCTCTCTGTCCTCCCGTGGGCACAGCGCTCATTTGTAGCATTCGCCTTTCACAGAGTTTAAATACTCCCACGGGGGCAAATTCCCAGTTGTCAACTCAACCTCACTGAGGAGAGTCAGGAAGAGCCGCGGGCCCTCAGACTCAGCACACTGCAGGACAGACGTCAGGAGGACAGAGTAGATGGGCGGTGAGGCTGCTATGGAGCTCAGTGTCAGGGTCCGGGCCTCCCCCAGATCCCAGGCCTCCCCCAGGCCCCGGGCCTAGCACACTCACTGCTAGTGCAGCCTCACCATTTCCCTTCTTACCCCACCACACACTGATAACCTTCCACCATAAAGTTAGACTTATAAGGATTTCAAAGGTGCCTTGCAAGAGAAAGGAATCATAGAACTTGTGGCCTAGACAGGAGTAGATGGGAGGAAAGAGGAACCAGCCACCAAGGTTCCTCTTGAGGGGGTAGGAGGCAGTAGGAAGAGGAAGGAGGTGGGCAGGCTGGCTTTGTAGTCCATGTCTGAGCGGAGTGAGTCTTTGGCTTCCCCTGCAGTCTGGAAGGACCGACTCCTTCCCTTGCATCTGCTTCCCGGAGTCTCTCCCAGGAAAGTTGTAGGGTCAAAACGGTTGTAGAGCCTAACTCCCCAAACCTTCGCTTCTGACCCAAGTCAGATCAAAGAGTCAGTTTTCCTCCTAAAAATCTTGAGGGTGGAGGATGGCCAGTAAACCCTGCAGAGATCCCTGACATGCTACATTCTAGCACTTTCTTGATTCCCAGGGTCAGATGCCACAGTGTCCAAGCTTATTCTCTGATGCTTTAAAATATTGATCAGGGGCCTCCCTGGTGGCGCAGGTGGTTGAGCACACTGTGAAGCTGTCCGCAGCCTCTGCAGCGAGGGTTCGATCCCGACCGGCCAGCGAGAATCCCACATGGCACGACAAACCTCTCCTGTCTCGCCCGCTGCTCCCCTCGGCAGTATGTTTCATCACTTTGCCTGTTCTGCTCCTTACCTCTGTCTCTGGTGAATCCTCTCACCCTCCCACACATCTGGCCTGTACCCCAGTTCTTGTATAAATAAAACTATCTTAAAAAAAAAGTAAAATAAAATACTGATCAGTGGTTATTTACAGAGAGAGCCCTGCTCTGTTTGCCATCCTGGGCTGCAAAAGTGCACAAAATGTGATTCTGAACCAAGGGACTTACATTCGAGTTGAGAAAATGTGAGAACCCCATGAACCAACTCCCAGACGAGCAGTACTCCTAACAGCATGACAGTGATGGGTCAATAAATGGGGAGTTGCCTGTCCCCGGAGTAGAACTTGCAGAGACAGCAGCGGGGGCCAGATAACTGCCTCTTCTGGAACCTGGGAGCCTTCTTGTTTATTAAATAACGGGGACCTCTTTGTTACCCTATATTTCTGACGTATTTATAATTAGAACCCCTTTTTTAACAAACACAATGATAGCAGCCAGCTCCGTGTAATGAAAATATTTCTTCTGCTGGCCCACAGCCCACGCTAACACTCCTTTGCTGATGGAGCTCCAAGACTCCTTTTGAAGGAAAAGCCCAGATGAGGAAGACATTCACAAATCCCTGCGCCTGGGGCCGTAAATCTACTTAACAAAAAGGTGATCCTTTCAGCAGAGTATAGATGTGAAGTTCACGTTCCTTCCACGTCTGGGTGAGGCCTGGCCAGGATGGTGCAGCCTCCGGGCCCCTGAGGCCTGTGCTCCTTCTCCAGTGGCGCTCTGGCCGGTTCCCAGAGCTCGTGCCAGTGTGTCCAGATCTGGGGACAGGACTGGGGTTCTCATCTCAGCTCTTGCAGGACCACAGAGCCCTGACACTCTCCCCAAGGCAGCAAAAGGGAGCAAACTCAGTCCTGTTGTCCAAAAGCTGCGTCTCACTTGTTCTGAAAAGGGCTTTTTTTGTTTGTTTGCTTGTTTTTGTTTTTTTTTTTTTTTGGTAATCATATTAAAATATAAGAACATCTGAGTAGAATACAGAGAATTTGCAACAGATCAAAGGAGAAGTTACAAATCCACCCTGTTTTCTGGGACAGGAGGCGTGTGTGAGCCCCAGCTGCCCCGCCTTTACACAAGTCCTCTCTTCCTTAGGAGACCAGTGGGTGTTTGGGTTAAGACGCCCTCCCGCCAGGCTTCAAATTAGGTGAGGTTAGTAAAGTAAATCAAAGGTAATGGATTGTGTCCATACATGACTTCATTCTGCCTCTTGAATGACTTTATCAATAACTGCTGCAGGCCCGGCTCCGCCACAGCCAAGCCCCTGTGGGCCCCGGGCCCCAGAGCTGACTCTACTTCCCCAGATGCTTCAGGTGCCAGACTAAACCCTCCCGTTTACACTGCTGATACTTCCAGTGTAGGTTTTCTGAAAGTCTAAAACGATCAACCTTTTCTTTCTCTTGGTTTATGATACCAGCTAGACTGCTTGGCCTGTCGTAAACTCACCCCAGCACTTCCCGGGGGTGTGGTGGATCAGCCCCTACACTGGGCTTGCCTGTCCCCCCACTATTAACGTCTGTTTTATGTACCCAGTTTCTCTTGCTGCCCCGCAAACTCAAACTTAAGGGCTCTATTTCACTAATGCTGGGGTGGCGTGAGGGTGGAGGATTTTTTTGAATAATATTTGGCCAAATGTAATTTGTGTCCAGTTTTTTTCCAAAGCGATTTTTCTATTTCTAGAACTGCTGCCAATTAGCAGAAATTTGGACTTTACAGTTATCCTGAAATGCTAAGAGAAAGATCCAGAAATCACATTTGCAGAGCACTGCTCGCTTCCCAGTTCTTCCCAATCAGAGGTGGGAAATGCCTGGCTCTCCTGGCTCTCCTGGCTCCCCTAGCTCTCCTGGCTCTCCGTGACCTACACGCTGCATTTCCTGGCACCTCGCTGCCCCCTAGTGCAGCCGGCCAGGGAGCTGCAGGCTGCCTTGGCTTCAGTGTTGGGATTCCTGTGCTGCCTCACAGCGTGTGGGTAGTCCAGCTTACCCTTGCCTGGATCCTAGAGATGTGATCAGACACTGATCCGTGACTCGGGCAGTGTCCTTGGTGGGTCCTGTTTTGCCGAATTTGATTCAGGACCAGAGGTTTCATGGACTGAAGGGTGCAGAGGAGAAACTGAGTCTCAGCCCCGACCCCCTTCCAATGGGGAGCTCCCTAGTTGAACTTGCAGAGGACTCTGAGCCTGAACAGATCTGCACCTGGTCCAGCCCCCCGTGAATTGTCCCAAGGTGATTACAGGGAACCCAAAAGTTTCCAGGTCGCACCTTGGACGGCAGTAACGCTTGTGTCGAGATGCACCTTGGAGCCAAGTGACAAGAGCACTGGGCTCCGAGAAGGGAGAGCCTTGGGGAGTGTCCTTAGTGACTTTGAGTCTTTATAAAACTATCATTTATTAAAAAAAAAATCCTTTTACAATTTTTAAGCATTTAATACATAATCTATTTTTAAGGCTTTATATACTGTAACATGCAGTGTAAACCACCTCCTGTGACATTTACTGTGGCGAAGTAGTGATTCCAAACAGTTTAAAGATGGTGGGAGGCCATTCTGACCCCAAAGACTTGCTCTCCAGATCGTTCTGAAATGCTTAAATTGTAAGCCATGTATGTGGTCTCCACAAGGGTCTGCCAAAATGACCTTGAACAAGCTATTTAACTTTATTGGGCCTCCGTTCATCCATCCATAAAATATTAGTGCACCTATTTCAAGAGGTTCCTTACGAATTCAATGAGATAACATATGCCTGGCACATGGCAGATTCTCAGTAATTGTTGGTTCCTTCCTCCTCCTGCCCCCTTCTTTTTTCTGATCTGAAATGGTCAACACCTGCCTTTGATACCAGATACTGATGGGTCCATGGTGGGCGGCAGAGCCTCTTTTTGAATTTTCCCTCCCCCAAAAATACCCTCAGAGACAGCTGTTCCTTTGAACCACTAGCTCTCAGATATTGCAAGGGACTTTATAGTGGGTAGAGGTGGTCGTGAAGATCGTCAGTGTTGGAAACTAGAGTAACGGTGGGACTTGGTGGTGTTGCCTGTTCAGGATCTGCGTGTGCTTGATCTGAGAATGACAGCTCAGCCATCTCCTTCCTCGAGGGGCTTTGTCCGAAGGAGCCCATTGGAGAAAAGAAAGCCATCCCGTGCGGGAAATGTCCATTTGTGAAAATGGAACTTTGTCAAACAAAGGCTTACAAATATCCTACCGTATTTTCAGAATGAGAATATTAAAAAAGAAACAGGTACTCAGTCTTCCTGTGTGCGTTAGCCACCCCAAAAGGGCTAACTTTTTAAACTGAGTATAACAGAGTGAAATCCAGGGAGCCACACCCACACATCTGACACTTTATAGGTAAAACACACATTTGTCTGTTTTTACGTATGGTTTTTGTTTCGGTGCTAACACTGAAAATGGAGTCGCTTTTATAAAGGTGTTAGTAAGTTGCCCCGGAGAAGTAAGAGGTTTCAGGATACCACCGTTGGCAAGGAAGAACTTGTACTGAGATCTTTTCTCCCAGCCAAATCCAATGAACCAAAGAAAAACCAGAGTGAACCCTTAAAATTGTGCATATCATCAAATTTGCATAAACCTTTTCGGATCTTCTTAGTCACTGTTTTGGAATCCACCAACAGGGATGTTTAATCAGTTTTTTTTTAAAGATTTATTTATTTATGCATTCAAGAACTGGGGTACAGACCTGAGGAGTGAGGGGTGAGAGGATTCACCAGAGACAGAGTGGGGAGCAGAACGGGCAGATTAACCGAAGTACACTGCTGAGGGGAGCAGCGGGTGAGTCAGGAGAGGTCTGCTGAGCCATGTGGGTAGCTCCCTGGCAGGGGATCAAACTCGTGCTGCAGGGGCTGCTGATAGCTTCATAGGTTGTGTCTTAACCCCTTGCGCCACCAGGGAGGCCCCCGAGTCAGTTTTAGAGTGGAACTAAGAGGGAGGCTTATATTGCCCTGTCCAACCCTTTTATTTTGCAAACGGGAACCCTAAGACCTCCAGAGGTCACGTGGCTAGAGTTCCCTTCCTTATTATCACCCCCTCTCCTGTCATCCATTGTATGTGCTTCATCATCTCCCTGTAAGATTGTTAGCGTTCAAGAGCGCTAGCTCTAGCCCCCACGAGTTTGGCTCTCCTCAGCATCACACAGTGGGTAATTCAGTCAGTTCCATTCTTAGTCTCTACGAAGAATGAATGGCTTCTTCCCCACAGAAATTATTAGAGACCGCAGTGCAGGGGTTACGAAACAAGAATGTTGCCTTTAGTGACTTATTTCTTTAAATGATATGATGCAAAATTTTATGTCCAAGTTTAATATTGGAACTTATCTCTTGGGAGTGGAAAAAAAGTATTTGTGAATCAGCAGTGAGATGACTGAGCTCCATCAGAACAAAAAGACGTTCTAGTTCTGTGCTTGAGGTAAACGTCAGGGATTGAATCTCTACCTCCTCTAAAAGCTATTTGGCAACTCTTCACTGTGACCCAACATTCATCACATATTCGTTGAGCTCCTACTATGTTCCTAAGCGCTAGGCTGCACAAGGGAACAAGACAAAGATTTCTGTTTTCGAGGTTATGTCTTAATATATATTTGTAGAACATGAGTGAACTATTGCTCCCCAACACAAAATTACTCTTGGACAGCATTCGAGTAAAAGTATGTTCTTTTTCTTAAAAAAAAAAAAAAGAAAAGAAAAGAAATCATCTCCCTTAAAATAAAAAGGTCTGGTTTGCCCAGAAAATGGCTTTTGAGTCAAGTTGCATGAAATTTGGCCCAACACTGCCGCCTTGCGGCTGCTTGAAACAGGTGCACAGCTGGGCCAGGCGTCTTTCAAGTTTGCAGGAAAGTTGCTCTGTTTTTCAGGCGAAGCCTTTGCCACATGGTTACCTAACGTGGGCTCTCAGACTCTGACTCCTTCTGTTTTTGTAACAGAGCGACTGGAAGGGCTCGATCGCTTTTGTAGTTGGAAACCGAGTCGAGGATGATCTACTCATTGGTGCCCTCGCCCAGGCGGTGCAGATGCCGCAGCGCAAGCTCTTCAGTATGGTTTCCTGGCAAGACATTCTCCAGCAGGTACCTGTCACCTCCTGCCCCAAGGCCCTTGCAGACCTTTTGTTTAAGATCATAAAATAAAAATAAAATCATTTCGTATACCCATCCTTGGGCTCTTGGCTATATTTTGGCAGGTTCTTTCACACAAACCCTTAGCGAGAGCAAATTGCATCATTTAATGTAGAAGAGTGATTTTGTTGTTGTTGTTCCTGAGTGTTGCCCTCTGAAGAGTTGCTTATTTAGCAAAACTTTCTGAGGCTCTACCTTCATAAAAGGTTTCATAGGAAGAAAAGGTGAATCCGTTTCATGTTTAGGGACTTCCATAACTAGCTACGAAGATGACGTGGCTGAACACGTTGCTACCCGTCCTAGGCCTAAGGGCAGAGTTAACAGAGAGAAACTCTATTAGGTGGCACAGACTTGCACTGTCGCTACATTTTATGTAAGCATTTCACTCACCCAGTGACAAGTTCCTCCATGCCAGGTCCCCCAACCCCTCAAAGTCAGTTGGGTACTTGAAAGTTACATGCATTGAACTGTTCTCTAAGTCAGCCTGTCATTTTCATGATCGATGATTTTCATTTTCTTCCAGATCAATGAAACAAATGCACTTCTTGGAGCTACATCTAAAAGGGCAAAGAAACCTACAGGAGTTAATCCTCCTTTGTATTACGAGGTAGGTGAGGTATTCACTGAGGAGATCTTTGTCACCTTCAGAAAATGAGAACTGAAGTAACACTCTGAGAGTCGCCTGGTGGCTCTTGCGTGGAGCTGTGAGCTCCAGACGCTTGAAAAATCTGCCTCCCTTTTGCTGCAGCCCTGCTCTGGGGGTAAGGCTGACTCAGATGGGCTACCTACCCCTGCCTCCAGTCCAAGCATACACACCAAATTTTTCTAGGCGAATGTGCTTGGCCATACTTTTTCATGGTGGTTGTTACATACTTATTTGTGGCATGGGATGGTACCAGAAGGTTGTACTGTGTGTTGTAAAGTGTTAGTTTCATCCTCGAAACAAATGTGAAAATGCCCCAGAAGGTGGTTTTCTTACAAAACGAGGTACAACTGGACCAGTTTTACATCAGTCTGTGAGTTTTGTGCCTATTTGACCCCCTTCTGGTGAAAATCACGATAATCCCCACATCAGTGGTTCATCCCCTTGCTGCAGCCGCTCCATACAGAGTCCGGCCTGGGCGGCCAGTGGCTTGTTTGGAGGACTTAGACCTTAGGCTCCGAACAAGGGAATTTCTTCTCATCTTTCCTTGTTAATGTCTAACCTACAGCTGATAAAAAACTAAGAACCCAGTGATTAATTAGAAATTCACTTAAAATCTTGCAGGGACAGTTTTGTGGCTCTGCAGACGGAAAGCAGAAAGATTTCTGGAGTTTTCTTTCTGAGATGCACTTTCTGCACCTTATCTCCGTGATGACTAATGAAGGTCTTGGGTGTCTCAGATCTTGGATGATTCTCTGATGGGCTCTTTCTGTTGCCTGAGAGCTATCGGGGCGCGCCTCATCGATTTATTCGAGGTGGACAATAGTGTGGGTTTTCTTGCATGAACTCTTAGGACGCTCCTCTGGCTCCTAGGGAAAGCTCGGGCTGCGGGAGCCGGATCACGCCCCCTCCAGCGCTGGGCGCGCGGTTCTGCCTGGACACAGGGCGGGAAGGTCAGGTGATGCTGGCTTTAAATCCTGGGAGATTTCTGACCAGGTAGCCCTGGAAATCCAGGTCCGATTCTCGGGCCTGGCATCAATTAGCCCCCAACGGACTCTTTCTTCTTCAAAGATGTTCCGTGAACATCAGAGATGATAACAGGCGGGTTTTGACGTCTCATCCGGGGCGGACACTTTGGCTTGGATGTGGGCTCGCTCGGGGCGCAGGCCCTGGGCACACCCGGGCGCATCCCGCGCCCACATGTGCTGCGTCGCCGGCCTGCACGTCGGGGCCCGCTCACATCTGGCTCCACCGCGTTCCTCCACCCGAGCAACGAGCCCCCCACGCCCGCTCGCACACCTGCCCCTGAGTGGTTCCAGAAGACACGGGAAGGCAGGGCGCGGCCGCAGAGACTGGACCTGGGCTGCACCAGACACGCATCGCGTCAGTCACTGCTGCAAAAATGCTTGAAGAACACCCAGCACACCCCGGCCCCTGGCCCGCGCCAGCCCGAGGCGCGATGCGCAGCTGGAGAGGGGGGCGCGCCCCACCTCTGCGCGCCCACGCTGGGCCCCCGCTGCTGAGGCGCGACTCTGTTGCCCGCCACCTCGCCCTGAGGGAGTCCGGCGGCCTGGGCAGCGCCCGGCGAGCTGGATGTGATGGGGCCTCCAAAAAAGGCCGCGCGGGCCGGGTGCTTCGGGCGTCCCCGGGGTGCGCGCGCCTCGAGCGGCTGTTGGGGAGACCATTTCTGCAGAGCCAGTGCCTCGGGGGGCGTCCTCGGAGCCTATTAGCTGGTGCTCGGTTTCCTTTCTCCAAGGAAGCAAGAGCCAGACCGCCAGGAGAGCACAAGCTCGCCAAATCGCGCCTTCCGTGGGAAAGGCACAGCGCTGCGTCTGCAGTTCAGCCTCCCTTGTGGGGCGAGACCTCCAAGTGGGTCTTGCCAAACCCTCGCCCTCCTGTCTGCTGCTCTCGGCAGGTAGTCTCGTGGGCCTCGAGCAGAGGCACCGAGTCCTGCCCACGTGAGACACAGGCCAGCTTGGCTTTCGGGTCTCTTAACCTGCAACCGATTAGGAGCAGCAAATTAAAGCGAAACTTCGCCGCAGCGCAGCTGCACCGCCGAGCAGTAAAGCGGTACCAGAACCGCCGTCCCGGTTTTCAATAACCCTGGAAACGTCTGGGCGAGCAAAGAGGCGCATTCCTGAAGGGTGTGCTCAGGCTTGGATGGCCTGGTGTGTGTACACACGGCCTCGTTCTGCAATTGTGTCATTTCCCCTGAAATGTTAGAATTTCATCTAGGCATGGTATTGTATATATGAGGGAATCTTTATGTAGAAACCACCGTGCTTTGAAAACCTGTTTGGATCTGTGTGAAGGCCAGAACCCCAGCTCCCCAGAACCCTGGCTCCCCAGAACCCTGGCCTCCCAGAACCCCGGCCCCCCAGAACCCCAGCTCCTCAGAACCCCAGGCCCCCAGAACCCCAGCCTCCCAAAACCCTAGCCCTCCAGAACCCCAGCCCGTTTGTTCATTCACCTTTTCCTGATGGAGACCGTGTTTTGATCTGGAGGAATTGACTCCCAGGACTCGGTGAGAGCAGAGCAAAACCTTCTGCTTTGTGTCTAGTCCTAGGAATGTGAGCTATTACTTTATTTTATTATTATAAGTATAACTCAATATCAAAGATGAAAACCATGATGACCCCAGACATGTATAAAAGCCCAGTCTAGTCCGTGACCCCACTCAGGGGCGTGGACACATGTGAAAACAGTGGGACACATGTTGCCTGTATTATGTAGTGACCAGTTTTACCAAATACCAAACAATAACAGGGACATCCTGGCATCAAGCCCCATCCAGACACTCGGGTTTGGGGTGGGGGTGATGTTAGAAAGGTATTCCCCTCAAGAAGCTTAAGAACTAGTTAGAAATAAAGGAAAAGAAAAAAATGCATATAAATCAGACACAGTAGGTTTTTTTTTTTTCTGTTGAAATCTTTCTATTTTTTTTTAATTTTTTTTTAATTAATAAATTTTATTTTTATATTCCCCATACAATTAGGTTTTTGATAAATGTCTGCTGAGTGAATGACACAGTGCAGAGATTGGTCAGAGATGCCCAAAGGGGCAGGTGACGGGTTGTGGGCTTTCTAAGGAGGTGAGGTTGCCTGAACGCCATATCACAGTTCAAGGGAAATATCAATGTCCCTGCTGTACATACAGGGAGAGGGCGTCATAGAGAAGGTAGAAATGCACGTTGGAAAATCGAACAAGTTGGATCGCTCCACAGTTAAGTGTTTCCACTTGACCTCAAGCCCAGCACACTCTTTCGCTGGGCTCAAAACCATCTTCTCTGGGATGGGAAGGTCTTGGAGTTCAAAAGTGGAAAAGAGCACTGTAAGTAACAGAAACCACTCAAGCAAGGCCCCAGAGGAGGAGCAGACTAGATGAGAGTGTACTCAGTGTGTAGTTATTGTACTCAGTACAATAGATGTGAAATAAGAGGCAGACCCTGTCCATATTTTCAATCATGCCTTCACAATCCTAATACAGAAACTATGAGAAAACATTTCAAATACTGGCGGAAAAATCCACTCTTTCAGATTCATTGTTTTTTTTTTATTCTATGTTTATCCTTCACTTAAGCATATCTGCACCACTGTTTGTCTCTGTATGTGTGCTTGGTGGCCCACGTGAAGAATCTGACCTGTTCCTTTGGGGGTTCGGGGGAGGGTATACTCAGTACCGAGCAAAATTTGAGAGGAACTTATTAACAGTCACTCCAAGCCAACTGAAGTGTTCCCCAGGAGGGAGATCTCTGTGTGTCATGCAGGTAAGGCTTCTCCCACTTACAATTAAATCTGGTACGCAGTGACCAAGTGCCATAAAAGAGCTGTACAAGCTTTATACATTGATACTATGACTTTGATAAATTGGGAGGAAAAACTACCAATTCACAGGGCTTTATTAATTTAGCTTGTCTGACATCGACGTCAACTGTCCTAAAAATCTGAGATTCCACCCGTGGGCCACTCCATTTCACGATGGTGCTCTGTGTGCCTCCTTGCTTAGATGTTAGCCTCTGGGGCCTCCCTGGTGGCACAAGGGGTTCAGCACAGCACTGTGCTGTTCAGCACAGCACAGAGGCTATCCACAGCCTCTGCAGCACGAGTTCCATCCCTGGCCCTCCAGGGAGCTACCTACATGGCACAGCAGACCTCTCCTGTCTCGCCCGCTGCTCCCCTCAGCAGTGTATTTCAGTCAGTCTGCCTGTTCTGCTCCCCACTCTGTCTCTGGTGAATCCTTTCACGCCACCACGTCTCTGGCCTGTACCCCAGTTCTTGTATGCATCAATAAGTAAATCTTAAAAAAAAAAAAAAAAGGAAAGAAATTAGCCTCCATCCACACATGGGCCAAGGTTTGTGTGCCTGTCTGTGACTTACTCAGAAAGAGCAAGTCAGCTCCCATGCACACACAACTCACAAAAAACAAAAATCTGCTGAAACAACACCACCTTTTAAGGAATAGAGATTTTTACGCCCTCGTTGGTGGCTCACCTATTTAAAAAAAAAAAAAAATTCGATGCAATAAAGAACATGTACAATCCTAAAGATGATGTGATCCTGTATAATTTTATAAATGCACATAATTATTAATTTTCATCTTTGCTCCTGTCAGTAAAAGAAGTAAGACCTCACTTTTTAATTGATACTTTGATGGGAATATTTCTGTGCCCTTTTCTCTTGGGATATCAGTGGAAACGTTAAATATGGAACTGTTTTTCTGATACTAGATTTGAGGGTCATGAACCAAATGCAGTTTAAAAAGATCACAGAATGCACATTTTATACCTTCAGATCACATGAGTTTCACCACATTTTTCAGATACTTTGCCTGGTGCTGGGATTAGCGTCCTCAGACGAGATAGGTCCATCTTTCTACTCCTACCCCTGGGCGTGTAGACGTACTGTCCAGCTCTTTCCCCAGCATGTATTCCAAATAACTCACCAGTAAGAACACAGACTTAATCATAACCTAGTTTCCATCCTTTTCCAGATCCCTAATATGAAACTCATCTCTTGGACCGTGTCTCAGATGAACGGTCTATTCAGTAGAACGATAGGCCCTTTTTTTTTTTTTTTTTTTTTTGGAGTGGGGTATGAACCCTTGTCAGAATGAAAAATGGAAAATCCATGCTTCAGAGATAGGAACAAATAATATGTGGAAACATTTAAGAGGTTTGAAGTTATTAAAATGGCAGATCTCCTGGGAGCAGAAAGAGCAAGTATGTCATGGAAGAAGCGAGGGGGGAGGCAGGAAGCATTCGCTGGACTTTTCAATCCTGCATTTTAAAACAAAACACAAAAATTCCGGAAGACTTGGAAGCTAGCCAACCTAATGCTGTTATTTCGTAGAGCTTAGGGACGCACCAGGAAATTACAGGCCAGTTAGTTTAACTTCACTCGTAGGAAAAGTATTAAAAACTGCTGCAGGAGATCGGGTGAAAGGATGCTTAGAAAAGCACAGCTTGATGAAGGCGAGGCTGGCCAGCGCGGTTTTCGGAAAGGGAAGGTCGTGTCTCGGGAACTTGTTGAAATTCTTTGAAGCTATTATGGCCGGTGCAGCCTTCAAAGGCTACGGCGAGGCTGGGGACCTGCCTGTCGTTTCCTTCCCACATCAGTCCCTGAGGGATCCTGGGAGAGCACAGCCCTCCTCAGCGCCTTGCGCTCCAGGGTTAGAAACCACTATTGAAAGAGCAGAAAATAAGCTCTGATGGAACGTTTTCCAAGCTGGAACCAATTAATACAACCTGATATTTATAAATGTAAAATAGTGACTTGGAACACAATTCAGGAATATTGAGCTGGAACAAAGACGCACAGCACGGGGGCTACAAAAATGATCTGGGCATCACGGTGCCAAAACCTGGGCTTCGGAGGCGTTTCTCACCCAAGGAAGGGACGACGAGGAGGACTCGGGGTGCTGGAAGTGTGTGCAAAGGACCAACAAGAGTCACAGCGGAGTGACTATTGTCAAATGAGAGCAAGAGCAGTCAGATGCGTGAACCAGTCCTTCCTGCCAGCAGAGGATGTGCAGCCCAGGCCGGTCACCCAGGGGGCAGGAGCTCAGGACTCCGCAGAGAGGAAGGGCTTCCAGGATGTGGAAATGTTTGCCTCTCAGATCTTAAACCTGAAGCTCTGTTTTCACTGAAGAGCGCTACTCTAGCACGGCCTTCAGAGAGACCCCAAGTGTGCCCTCCAGCTCTCTGCCAACATAGAACACAGAGCCAGCCCATGTGGCAAGTCATGGGCAGGCCACAGGGGAGCAGTATGACAGCGAGGAGCCTAGGATTCAGCCGCAGGGAGCCCACACCACGCCAGGATCGGGGCCGGCTGGGACTTGCAGTCAGTGGGCAGATGGCTGACCAAGGCAGAATTGCGGGACACAGACATCAGTGGAGAGGCAGCTGTGAAAATGAAGCAAGATTCAGCCATCTCTGCTTCCCCCAGACCGTGGCTGGGGTGGGGCCCGGAGCCTCTCAGCCACGACTCGCCACGACTGGAAGATGTCAGGGAAGGGGTCAGAAGACTGTAGCAAATGTTCCTGTGTCTCACACTGAATATCCCACCTTTACCTACGGCAGTAACAGTCACCATTTTTTAAGAATTTACTTTATCCCAAGTCTTGCATGTTGGGTATTTCATCTGCATTAACTGAGCTAATGTTATCAATGAGCTACCAGGAGATACTTAGAAAAGCTGTAGTAGCAACACCTGAATGGGGGGAGCCTCGCCCTCTAAAACACAAGCGGCATTGTAAACCAATGTTACTTCAATTTTTTAAAAAAGATTTATGTTTTATTTATACAATAGTTGGGGTACAGGCCAGAGGCACAGGAGGGTGAGAGGATTCACCAGAGACAGAGTGGGGAACAGAACAGGCAGACGACCGAAATACGCTGCTGAGGGGAGCAGCTGGGAGATAGGAGAGGTCTGCTGCGCCATGTGGGGATCTCCCTAGGTGGCAGGAATCGAACCCGTGCTGCGGGGTTGTGGACAGCTTCACAGGCTGCGTTCAACCCGTTGCACCACGGGGGAGGCCCTACTTCAATTTTTTAAAAAAGAAAGGCGGTGGCGGTCAGACAGGCTTAGTCATCCCTTGACCTGGAAGCCTCTGCTCCTTCTGTGTGTCAAACAAGCATTAAGGATGAGCAGTTTAGATTCCACAAGTGGTTGTTATGGTTTAACATTTCTGGAACACAAACTACTGTTAGTTATTGGGCTTAAGCTTTAAGCCTCTCAGTAGCTCTGCGATATGTTTGTTTTTCCCTACTATGTAGGTGAAAACAATGAAGGGATCTATTGGCAGATGGTGAAGGCCCCAAACAACTTTAGTCAGTTTTTTGGTTTTTTTTTTTTTTTTAGTTTTTATTTATTTGTGCATACCACAACTGGGGTATAGGCCAGAAGTGCGGGGTTGGGGGATGAGAGGACTTACCAGAGACAGAGTGGGGAGCAGAACAGGCAGACTGGCTGAAACACACTGCTGAGGGGAGCAGCGGGCAAGGCAGGAGAGGTCTGTTGTGCCCTATGGGTCAGCTCTTTGCTGGGGATCAAACTCAGGCCTCAGTGGTGATAGCGCTGAGACTCAACCGCTAGGTCCCCAGAGAGGCCCTGTAGTCATGTTTTTTAACCAGGTTGATGAGTGACTTCTGCCCAAACATTTGGGTCAACATCAAGAATTGTTCATTGGGCCTCCCTGGTGTTGCAAGGGGTTAAGCGCTGCACTATGAAGCGATCCGCAGCCTCTGCAGCACGAGTTCAATCCCTGGCTGGCCAGGGAGAAACTCCCATGGCGAGGCAGACCTCTCTTGCCTTGCCCGCTGCTCCCCTCAGCAGTGTACTTCAGTCAGTCTGCCTGTTCTGCTCCCCACTCTGTCTCTGGTGGATCCTCTCACCCCCCCGCATCTCTGGCCTGTGCCCCAGCTCTTATATGCATAAATAAATAAATCTTAAAAAAAAAAAAAGAATTGTTCATTTTTACAGATCCAAAAGTGTTTGAAAAACGGAGTCTTAGCGCCATCTAAGCTATTTTGTGCTATCTCCCTTTGCTTTCTCCTCCCTTCCAGCACTGCACCTCGGCTAAGGGGGAGGGTAGATACTACCCACAGTGCATTCCTCACTCAGCAGACACTTGGGAGTTCCTGTTATATTCTGGGTGATGGGCACAAAATGACTTAAACCTGGTTTAACTCTGCCCTCAAGAGCACTGTCAGTTTTGTAAGCAACGTATTTGTTTCCTGCTGTTTAATGAAATTTGGTACCTTATAGCAAGTCTGATGAAGAAGTTATGTATTTAATCTCTGGTGATAATTGGGTCTGTTCCTCATTGAGCCTTAGCCTCCTGTTTCAGTCAAAAGGGTGTTGGTCCCCAGATAGCAACTGTGGGAAAGAAGAGAGTAGCAGGGCTGGAGACTCACAGGTCAGAGGCAAGAGACACAGAGATGTAGAAACACAGAGACATAGAGACACAGAGATACAGAGATATGGAGACACAGATATAGAGACAGAGACAGACACTGATATACATAGACACAGATCTAGACACACAGAGATGTAGAGACAGAGACATAGACAATACAGACACAGAGACACAGAGACATGTAGACATAAGCAGCCATGTATCCCTCGAGGGAGAGAAAATGTAACTGGAATTGCAGTGTGATAACAGCTTTCATGTGGCTACCTGTATTTAATGTGACCTCTGTTTCTGACCTTCTCTTTCCTCCATCTTTGGTTGCAAGGAAAGGTAGAAATAACACCAAACTATTGGGGGAGAGTTGATTATTAGAGAGAAATGCATTTATATGTATTGAAAGTCTACTTTGCATACTAAGCACGCAATGAATGGTAACCTGAGTAAATGAATTTCAGAAAGATATATTTCTATTTCACAAGCATGATCGCCCAGTGACACCCTCGCACCTTATTAAATAGCATGCCGTTGTGAGTTGACTGAACGATGATCTCTGCATGCAGACCTACCTTTGATCTCTGCATGGAGACCTACCTTGGTCGTTCCGTGGCACCTGATGTGCAATGAAAAATTTAGTAATTTAAACATAGGCACCAATCTGACAAAAAAATCTTATCCCAAATAAAAGTTGTCCAGTAAATACTTTGCTTTAAAATTTTGTATTTAAACTCCATACTTTTTTGGATGACCATAGTCAGAACCCATTGAGATCTGTGGGGCTCCAGGGGTGAGCAGGGCCGAGAGGGTGTGGCCTGTGCTAGCAAGGTTATCATTGTGCTGATTAACCTTTGTTCAGCAATTTACATGAAAAAGACTCACCCTCATCCAGCTTCATTCATCGGGACCCTCATTCATCAGGATGTCTTTAAGGAGATTGCCTTCTTTATCAGAAGGGACCTGTAATTATTCTGGGGACCTTTCCTTATTCTGAAGTCTTAGGATACTATCCTTTTATTTCTCTCTGGAGCTGCAGAAAAGCAGAATAGAGTCCAAACAAAAACATGTGACACAGTCAACGGGCCACCACTGCCGGGTTCCACGTCCTTTATGAGGGCCTGGTCCTGGATTGCATTCTCAAAGATTCATTTTAGGACTATCACTGAGGGGAAAAAAGGGGATAAGTCCTATCTGGACTTAATGCAAGAGGGTAATATATTACTTTTTGCAACTAATAAAATTTCAGGGACTGACAGCAAATTTCTGATTTGCTTTTCCCCCAGTAAAATGTCTGTTTTGAGTTATGCAGAAAGAATTCTTCTTCCTGCCAACTTGTTTCAATTCCCCATGCAAGACCATCCACAGGACAGTGTCAGGGGTTCCTGTAGAGGTTTATTTCAGGATTCCTCAATCAATGGAGGAACACACACACACACACACACACACACACACTTTCTCTCTCTCTCTCTCTCTCTTTCTCTCTCTCTCTCTCTGCTGTTTTTGAGCATGCTGCAGAAAATGCCCTGGATTGGTTAGGTTTGTATGTAGGGCTTTCCCTTTCTGAAAGCAGAGACTGGTATTAGTCATCAGATGGGGACGGGGGCTTTCTGGGTCTCCCCGGCTAGTGTCCTGTTTTGTGCAGGCCCGCCCCGTGCGTAGGTGGGGCGAGCAATTACCGTGTGATGTGATTTAAGAGGTGCTGGAAATCCTGCCTGTCTGAAAATAGCCCCTCCACTGCCTGTTGAGTTCAGGCGCCGCGTCCCAATACTCTGGCTGAAACGCAATCAAACTGAATTTTCAGGATGTTAACCCATGATATGTGAACGCTCGCACTCCCAGCATGCATGTGTTTATCAGAGGTGAAAGCTAGACCCTGTGGGGATGTACATCTGGACAGGGAGGTGAGGGAAGAGCCCAGGCTTAGGGTAAGGACGCAAGTCACCGCAGCCACTTTTGCATAACCATGGACGTGACTAAACCGCTTCCATGTTCATTCATTTATTCAGCCAGGCAGGCAGTCGTGTTTGAATCAGTGTCTTATGAAAGATGACATCTTCTCAACAGTGTTTTTCGTGAGCCTCTTAAGGGAAACAAGACTAATAACAACAATAATTCACATTTGTATGATTTTTTTTTCCATTTTTCATCGAGATAACGTTGGTTTTCCATCATTATTTGGATATTGGAAGTATAGGATTTTAGGATCCCTCCCCTGTGGCCCCTTTTGGGGTGCTGTTACCATAGTGCCCCTGCCATGGGAGCACCCGTGTTGGGTGGAACTTTCTAAGAGCACAAAATACTTTATTTTTTTTTAAAGATTTATTTATTTATGCATACAAGAGCTGGGGTACAGGCCAGAGATGTGGGTGTGTGTGTGTGAGAGAGAGGATTCACCAGAGACAGAGCGGGGAGCAGAACAGGCAGATTTACTGAAGTACACTGCTGAGGGGAGCAGCGGGTGAGTCAGGAGAGGTCTGCTGCGCCATGTGGGTAGCTCCCTGGCTGGCCAGGGATGGAACTCATGCTGCAGAGGCTGTGGATTGCTTCATAGTGCGATGCTTTAACCCCTTGCACCACCAGGGAGGCCCACACAAAATACTTTAACAATGCAAATGAGGGGCCTCAAAGAAGGCAACTCCCATAAAATACAGGGATCACAGCAAAGCTGAGGGAATCCAGGCCCGGACTCTGAAGCAAGGATCCCTTTGACTACGAGCTCTCAGGACATAGGCCCTCACGTCAGGGAGTGCACAGCCAGGCTCACCAGCTGCAGGTTTCATCTAAATAGGAGAGTTTTTCTGGTCCAGAGTTTTCTCTGGTGCCATTACTGAGGTAGCTTTTCTCTGGTTACAGCTTCTAAAAGAAACGTGTGTTGCAGGCCCCTTGCACACACACTGGGGTACAGAAATATCAGTGACTTTTTGTCATTCACATCGTTTCCAGAAAAAACAAAACAAAACCCTACTTAGAACACTGATGATTTTGCACAACGTTTTAAAATACAAGATAAGGAAAATAAGAATAAAAATGCGAAGTGGAAGAAAGTAGCTCAGGACAGTCTCTAGAAGCCCTTGGGGCCTAGGGTTATTTTGAGAGTAGGTTATACGTGATTGGGCATTTCCATGGCTGGGCAACCTAGGATTACACACCTCCTCAGCTGTGATAGAGCTTCGGTCCCGCTAGACTCTTGCCTTGGTAAGTGCAAAGTGCACTGAGTTGACTAGAATCATGTAAAATTTAGACTTAGGTGTTTGCATTTATCAGTAACCCTATTCAAATGTCATCTCCTTTGAGAAGTCTTTTCTGGATTTCCCTAGGCAAAATCCATCTTGCTGTGTTATATTGTGGCTGTTTGTTTGTGTCCACCTCCCCCGACTTCCTAGCGAATGACATGAGCGCAGAGCCACGTGTTATTCATCACTCAGACCGCAGCGCTCCAGGCTGGCTGTCCCAGGCTATTTTGATCACACATCTGATCAGTTTCAAAAAAAAACAACTGAGCATGTATTCCATGCAAACTATGGGCCTGTGTGTATACAGAGGACAGGAGATAAATATTGATAAGAATACAAGCATGTTATAAATGCAGAAATCCTAAAAAAAAAAAAAATTAAAGGATGAAATAAAGATAAATATAAATAGGAATTCTAATATGCCCCACCACCACCCTGCGCCCTATCACCATGGATAGTCTTCTGATCCCTGGGGTGCATTTAGGGGCCAGAGCCACTGGTTTCAGCAGATGGCAGGACATATACATGTTTGTGGACTGGGTACACGGATGAGTGAACCTTCTACATGTCCTCTCTTTGGCACATTAAATAATTCCCAAGGCACCAGTCACCATCTGCTTTGCCAGCCTTGGAGCGCACTGGCTCAGCAAAGTGAGGTTCGACCTGGAGGTCAGCCCACATCCAACCACCCACCACAACATGCACCAGGAGGGCAGGTGGAAGCAGCAGCAAGGCTGGACAGGTGCACCTGGGCCAGGTAACACAGCTCAGTATGCCCCATTAACAGGTGCGGGAGCCACTCAGAAATTCCGTGCTGGGAAATAACAGGAGAGGTGGAGATATTGCGTCCACACGCAGGAAGAATTCTGTGAGGTGCGTTGTCAAAAATAGTTCATCGTATAGTACTTACACTGTATAGATATAATTTATCATCTACCTTATTATAAAAACAATAAATGTTCATTGTAGAACATTTGGAAAATATAGAAAGCACATAGCCCATAGAGTAGTAGCGAGGAAGAACCTGAAGTAAGGAAGAGGCATCTAGAACATTCCACCGTTCAGAGGTGTATGCTTCTTTAAAAAACGAAACAAAACAGGAATGATACATGCTTTCCATCATATCCTCTTCACATATAATGTTCATCTTTTCCTAAATTCATATTCAATTTCTATAGAATAGAAAGCATGTATCTATTCAATAATTCATTTAACCACTCCCTCTTTTGCTAAATTTAGCCTGTTTACCAATAGTTATGATCCTGATTGTTTCCTTATGAAATTTTCAAGAAGTGGAATTACTGAGTCAAAGTACATAAATCTTTTTTAGGGCTCTTGACACATATTGTCAAAATGCATTCAAGACAACTTGTGCCAATTTACATTCTTTCTAACAGTTCCAATTTAACCACACCCTCTTCAATGCCTTTTTTTTAAAAAAAAATCTTAGTCAATCTGATAAGCAAAGATGGTAAGATTGAACATTTAATCATATTTTTATTGGCTATGTCTTGTGAGCATGGAATTCATTAAAGTGAAGTGATTATGCAATTTCATTTTCAGATTTCTTGTGGTAATGGGAGGGGACCCTCCCATTATCTAAATTCAGAATGGGGAATATTTGCCTGAAGTGATTTCAAAATAGATTCTCGGTGCTGTGAGGGATGCAGAAGGGAAAACACTGTCCCCGGCCCCGCACAAGCTTGTGGTGCGCTGCAGAGAAAGGACGCGGGGGCTGACGAGACTGCCAAGGGGGTGCCTGCAGGACGAGCCTCACAGGGCATGGGGTGGGCAGCAGGACCAAGCAGAGTGATCTCCAACAAGGAAGTCCACCTGTGAGGGGCTGATGCCTGAAGCTGTTTGGTGTGAACCTTCCTTGCCCCGCATGTCAGTGTTCTCAGGTCCACGTGCCTAAAAGCCAGCCAGAGAGTCACTACATGTGCCAGCTCCAGGTCCTGGCCACAGGGGAGGGGCTGGGGGAACAGGCCGGGTGCTCTGAGCCTGTGCTTGGAGAAACACAACCATGCCCACGTCTACATGCCGCTCGCTGGGCCAGGAAAGGGTGAGCCTTCCTGATCCACAGTGAACTCTCGTCCATATGCTGGACCCCATCAGCATCCCCCAGAACTAGACCATTCTCCCTCCTCGCAGTCTCCAAAGCCCAGTGTTCTTCCATCCTTCCATCCCGACATCCTTTCAGGGACCCCAGACTATTAAGGGTGCGCCCTCTAAAAGGATTCAGCCATCTGAACACACAAGGGCCCAAATGGGAGACTCTTGGTGTGAAAGCTACACTAGCTGGTCAAGGGGAGAGACAAAAGAGAGAAGAAAGGATTTCAAGTAACAGATTCCCAATAAAATGGTGAAAAATCATGCATGCCCTTGTGGACACATAAATGCCTGGCCAAGCAGGCTCAGGCCAAAGCAGGCAGCTGGAAAGCACCATAACAAGTCCAAGGCACGTATCAGCAGGAGCCACAGGAAAGGAGAGGGACAGCCTCAGAGCTGGGACGGGAACACCACGGCCACCGCAAGGTCAAGGTAGCAGCTGCCATCGTCTCTGCCAAGGACCAGGAGCAGCGTCCCCACGTGTCTCTCACCCACCGGCACCTGTCTCTCTCCTCCCTGCCACCTCAGTTGATCCACCTTACTCCTTCCCAACCACTCCATTCAGGGAGCGCTGTTCATGGCATGCTGGGAGGGAAGGATCATGATCTTAAGAAAAAAGTGTGTGATTATCACAGAGCCGCGTGTGGTTGATACAAACCCTCAGTCAACACACATCTGAACCTTCTGTATCGTTCGTTCACGCGTCACCTTAGTGAGCTTCACGGGCCCTGGTACATTTCGCAGGTATAGAAAACCCACAGCCCTCCGAAGAATGGACGCTTTGCCTGTTCCTTCTTTGGAAGAGTTATCCCGATAGGCGTTTCTGAAAGAGTCCTGGACTTTTTGACATGTGCAGATTAGATGTTCAAAATGCACCTCTCCATTGGGAAATGCATCACGTTTCCAATCACACATGGCTGCTGAAGCACCGATCTCCTCCGGTGTTTGTTATTGATGCTTCTGAAACTTCCTCCAAAGCCCCAAAGAGGTCTTAATCCCTGTCAAATGTTATTATGTTACTGACTTCCATGTCGTCTTGAAAGGGCTTGTTTATTTAGTTTCAGTGACTCCCTGTTCCTGCCAAATATTATTTCATTTCAGCACAGATGTAAGGGGCCCAATGACTGGAATTGTTTTACAGCCCTGACATTGTGGAGAGATGGATACCAGTTTAATTACGGGCAGCTGAAAATGATCCAGGAGTCACCTGCTCGCGGTATTCATCATCATCACCAAGACCTGCCCCCCGGGCTGTGGCTTGAGTGCGCTCCGAAGGCTTCATCTGCCTTTGGACAGTGTGATCTGTTTGGACCCGTGTCTTCAGTCACCGCTCAATGTGTGTATAGACGGCTTCATATTGCTCGATTATTTTTCTTGTCCTCTGCTCAAAGTGAGGAAATCTGTGCGTCATTCCATTTTCTTGCCTATTTTGGGTCCCTCCTCATGGCCTTCTCTGGCCATGGCTTCCCTTCCCCTTCCAGCTGTTTTCCCAATTCTACCTCGTTGGAAAGTCTTCATAACTCAAAGAATGTGAATTGGATCGAGTGAAGGTGGACAGGATCAAGGCGTGCAGGGACTGTGACACAGCTGGCCCTCGATAAGTGCAGAAGGAACGAGGGAGGAGCATGAAGGGGGAAAAGCAGGGCATGTAATTGCAGCGCACGCTTAAAGGTGGGTTTTCTGTGTGTGTGTGTGTGTGTGTGTGTGTGTGTGTGTGTGTGTAGAGGAAGGTGGGTGAGGACACAGAAGAGTGAGTCACAGGAGATTCCCTCTGGAGAGAGGGAATGGCCGAGGGGGTTGGGAAACCTTTTCCTTGTGCATCCTTCTGGTGCTGGCTGGACTTTTTTTTGTTACCACGATGGGGGCCTGTTATACTTAATCAGTGATCTATTAAGGACTTGATCTACCCAAAGGAATTTGATGCAAAGTAAATAAGAGTTAGGTCTTGTGTGTGTCAAAACCCTGTTTGCTCGGCTCCTGTGCTAACCCAGACTGAGTCCAGGTCATGGATTGTGCCCCAGTTCACCGAGAGCTTTAGAAATCCAGCCCTGAGTCACTGCCCCCAGGGCCAAGGGTTCATGTGAAGTCCTACCCTATTCCTCATCGCAGCTACTGCCGCAGATGCACGGACCTCCAGGATGGACCCTGAAACCCAAAGGTATTTTTGGCAGAACAGGTGACTGCCTGGAGCTCCTGGAGGGAAGGTCTCCCACAGCCCACTCCCTCCCATCCCTCCTGCCTTCTCTGTCCACACAACAGCACCTCACTTTCTCCTCTCCCCCGCCCCCACCCCCACCACAGCCTGTGCTGGGCAAGAGAAATACCGACTCCAGGGCATTACCCTTCTTCAGAACTCACCTGGATTGAACGTGCAACTCTTTAGGTGATGAGTTAGCTTCTCCTTGTACCTTCTTGTAAGCACTGCAGGGAAGCCAAGCAACAGTCCTCTTGGGAGTCCTGTCTGTCCTACCTGTCACCTGTCCATCTGTCACTTATCTACCTATCATCTGTCTATCTCTGCCAGCCATCTGATTTACATATATACATCATCTGTCATGCGCACACATAAATACGTGTGCATATATGAGTTTTTAGAGGTGTACGTGTACACGCACTTGCATAGCGCAGTTTTCCATGGACACCTGTGGAGCAAGTCTTAGTGTTTGTCCAGGCAGATGCTGTGTTTTCTGTGACTGTGAGGGTGGAAGGGGGAAGGGAACTCGGTCTGTGGCTGGGCCTAACCCCCAGGCAAGGAAAGAATCTGGTTTATTTGGTATATTTTTGCTGGATCAGATCGGTGAGTAGTAAACATGACTTAAGGCTTTGAAACAGATCAGTGACAAAAAGGGAATGTTTCTCTTTCTTGGTGTGCTCAAAAATCACAAACCTTCCTTACAAGAGAGGGACACCCACCCTTGGCCCAGTATCTTCACGCCTCACACCAGAGAAGCTACATTTCTCCCTGCACCCGCCCTTTCCAGAACAGAACACCTCAGGCAGCCCTGCCTGGACCTCCCCCGCACCCCACCCCGAGTCCCTGGCCCTGGCAGGCCCTTCGGCGTGGCCCGAGTGGGTCCAGGAGACGTGTGCATGCCTGGCCTGGCAACCCTTTTCTCCATTTTAATGAGTCTCATTTGCCCATAAGACTCGTTTCTTAAGTTTCTGACTCATGCCAGGCTCATTTAGTTGGGATTTTTGGCCGGATGAGTACCCAAGTTTTAACTCACATAGGAATGTTTTTCTGCCCAGTTCTGGAAACTGAAATTGCTCCTCAACACCGACCAGCTCCCCGCTGTCATTTCCTCCTGTATCCCTCGTCCTGCCGACACCTACCTACACCCTTGTCACTCTGGCTTCCAGCACACTCACACAGACACGCAGACGCACACAGGGGCCTCCAGAGACACACAGAGGTACACGGAGACGTACAGACACAGACACGCACACGGGCGTGGGCAGAGACAGACACCCAGAAACACACAGACGCACACACATATGCACACAGAATCCAGAGACACGCACGCACACGCACACGTTAACTACATACCTGCCAAGTAACCCTCAGGCTGCTAGGAGGCTGCAGGCTGGATTGTTATCTCAGTTTTCACAAGCACGGCAAGAGAGGGGACCGCTCTGCAAGGTTGTGCGAAAAGCTGCATTTCCGCTTTAATTCTGTCTCTTCTGCAGTGTTTTTTTTTTTTCTCTTTCCTCCCCTCAGAGACTTATCCTTCAAACAAGAGTCCTCTAAGGATTTATTTCCCATCTGACACCAAGCTACTGGCTCCTGATTGGGTGGAATTGTGAATTATGGAGTGCGAGAAGAATCTTCAGTAGAAGTTAATTTGTAAACATCTTTCTTTGCTGCGTCTCTTGGCATTAACCCACATCACATAGAAAGTTTCAGTCTCAGATTTTGAGTGTGGCAGAGACTTGCAGTTTTGTCAACTACCCTGGGAATGCCCCCTCTCGTTCCCAAGGGGGACGCGCGGAGAGAAAGCAGCTGGTGCGTGCCTAGCCTCCCGGAGCAGCCCTGGGCAGCCCCAGCCTCTGCCGTTGCTAATGGTGTCCCGAGCACGGCCTTGCCTTTCCCCAGGGGCCTCTGCGTGGGCAGCCCCAGGGCACTCGGGAGGCAGGAGTATCCCCCGGGGCCCTCCCTGGTGCTGCCAGCTCATGCTCGCCCTACGTGGCGCCCCAGGGTGCTCAGCCATCGGGGTGACACTCCCCATCACTGATCTCCCACGTCAGGGTCAGGTTCCACTGTGATTTTGACGCCGGGCCAGATTTCTGTTTTGAGCCCAGCTCTCTACAGACTGTTGTAGGTGGACCAGAAATAACTTTTATGGTCTGCAAAATACCTTTCTCTTGGGGCGTTTTGTTGTGCTCTGAGTACATTTTAACACAGTGAGGTAACACTCGCAGACTCGCAGAGACACGGGCCGGGAAGCGCCTCCAGAGAGCCCCATCCATCACCACGACGCCGGGCAGGCTTCACCCAAACCGCCCCAGACATAGGTAAATATCCTGTTTTCACAGGTCATCAGGAAGAGGCTCCACACGGCTCTCGGGCAGCCTGTTCCAGCGCCGGCTTCCCTTCAGCACCGTCATTATGTTGGTATTACAGGGCAACGCCCCACACCGGACCGCTGTGAACTTTAAAAAACCCAAATTTGCGTATTTTGAACCAGATGCCGCAGAGCAGCCTGATTGTCAGCACACATTTTAGCTGGGATTGAAAGATCCCATGCCCAACCCAATGCATCTGTCCTTGCGGTTGGATTCAACCGGGCGGCACTCGTTTTGCAGCAAATGCTTGAGGCTTGGCTCCCTGAGTGTCCCCAACCCCTGATCTGCACCTCTAATTAAAAGGCGAGGCTCTGCAGTTGCACCCTGGTGGGTTCCTGGCCCCAGAAGCCGGGGCTCTCTCTCCCTCAGCTGGGTCAGCGAGAGCAGGCCTGAAGGGAAAGCGGAGCTCGCTGCGTGGGGCGGGGGTTTCGCTCAGGCACACACCAAACCTCCTGACCCTTGGTTTGCACCCCAGGCCTGCAGCGAGGGCAGCTCCAAAGGACCCCAGCCCCCTGGCTCTCCCCTCTGCAGCCGCTCGCAGGAAGCCCCGACGTGGCCCAGTCACATTTTGGCAAGTGACCGTCCACGGGGCTCTGCAGTGAGATGCAGAATAGCCCTCTCCCTAGCTCTCCGCTGTTTCCCTTGGCAAAGCCCACGGTCACCAGCAACCAGATGGGTCAGGAAAACCCTGGCCACGCGCGGGCTTGAACCCAGACGGGCCGCGGCTCGCCGCGAGGCCCAGAGCGCCCCGGTTGTCTGAGGCCAGGCTCTGAAATTGACACCAGATGGGCCGGGAGGGGTAATTGCTCCGAGGGGGGAGAAAGACAACATGTCAGGACGTTTTAGTAACACCTAATTCATCCCGAGGTGATCCATAAATCTGATGGCCGCTTAAAAACAAAAGTCGAAAAATACTTGGGACCAGATTACTTCTGTGACAGCACTTCCGGCAGAGGTGAACTTTATTAGGGAGACAACATGAAGAGAGAGAAACACGTAACAACTTTTTATGGGATATTTTACGTGATTTTATTTTTTTTGCAGTAAATAAAGTGGTTACAGGGCCCCAAGGAGAAGGGCCCAGATGTTAGGGAGTTGTGTGAAATTTAGGGGAAACAAGCTGTAAAAAGCACAGTCATAAAGCAGGCTGTCAGTGCCACACATCTGGACAATACAGCTGTATGTTCCCGGGGCCTGTCGTCACCCAAAGAAAACTCAATAACCTCATTTCACCCCAATTAGGCCGCATACCAACAGGGCCAGCGTGAGCCCGCGAGCGGCGGGGAGCAGCCCTCGCGTGGCGCCTGTGTCAGGCAGTTTTGATCTTGCGTTTGAATTCGGTCACCACTAAATAAGGGATGGCTCGCGAGGCCCTCCCCACTGTTCCCAGCCCGCAGGATCCCCGCCGCCCCAGTAAGTCAGACCTGGGAGGCCGGGACAGCGACTGCCCCGGGCAGCAGCCATTCTGTAGCTTGAACCCCACCTGTCAGGCACCCCACCTACTCCCCCCTCCCTTTTGGGGCGTCTTCACACCATTGTGGGAAGCACCAGGTTCAAATCATATTGCAAAAGAAGCTGGTTTTTAGACCAGCCAAGTTATGCCACTGGGCGTGAGCCCCCAAGCACGGCCTGCGGAGGCCCCTAGGTGGCAGGACAGACATCACCGATCGAAACCGCCATTGCGTCTCTTCATCACTGACAGCCTGTGCTAGAGGTTATAAAAACACCACTTCTCCTCTTAATTGTGTTTCTTCCCAGGTGTTAATAGCAGCGAAAACCATCATGGACGCCGGCGAGAAACTAACCTTGCCGCTGATAGGGAAACTCCTCAAATTCCAGCTTCTGCAGATTAAATTGAAGGACCAGCAGCGACGGGAAAATGAAAAGAAGGTACTGTGTGCCAGGGGGGCTTGCTGAGGGCACAGGGGGAGCCCAGCCAGCTCTCCAGGGCCCCTTTCTTCCTGCCTCCCATGGCTGGCTGCTCAGCTTCTCAAGGAAAAGGCCTTGAAGAGGTAGAGAAGAGGAATTCTGCTTCCTCAGAGACAAACCCGTACAAGCTAAGTTCCCTTCTGGAGAAACAGGGCCATAGTCAGGGCACGTGGCTGTGGCTGAGGCTGTGAGTATTTAGAGTCCAGTAACAAAGAAGGGACCCAAGAAAGGGAGAGAGAGTTGGGAGAAAGAAACAGAAAATGGAGGAGTCCCCCCTGAAAAGTGAAGGTCTAACTATTTAAAGCAGTTCAGATAATATTCCATAGAAGGGCCTATTAAAGTAGTCGGCTGGATCTATACCCTCACGAGGAGGTGAATGTTTTAGCACAAGTCCGTCCCGGTTCCCATGGTGTACTTCTAATTATTTCTTCACATGCAGATTTTTTTTTTTTTTTCCATCGACTCTGCCCACCCAGGGAAATCCGTCTTGTGTTTTCCAAAGATTCATATTTTCACCCGAAAAATTACTGTCGATGCTTTTGGCAAAGTGACACCAGGTTCAAATCCATTTGCTGTTGTCATTACTCACAAGACAAGTCATTTTTCCCCATCATGCCAAAATATCTTTGGAAAGGCAAATGCTTTTGCATGTACATGTGCAGTACGTGTGTGCATGGGTGTGTATATGAAGTGAATGTACGTGTGTGTTTTACTTTATGGCCCTGAGTGGAAGAGGAAAATCAATTCAGGAGAGAAGAAAGGTAAATCAAGCCCCAATAATACCTTCTTCACCTTTACAGGACCCCCCAAATCTGGATTTCCTGTTTGAATTGGACTCTTGACAGGATAATTGTAGGGAAAAAAAATAATGATGCCACCTTATTTTTGAAATTTGGGGCTTTATGTTTTTCGAAGTGACGCGCTATATCACATCTCATTGAGGTGACACGTATTGTCCCCATAGTAGGTGGCAGAGTTTTTCATTTAGGGAAGATCTTTCCATCCCATACAAGAGATTTGTACCTTAAGAAACACTCAGAGAAGTTGAGACTCGGCAAACAAAAAATTGGAAAATTTAAAACTAGTATAGGATCATCTTTTCTTGCCTGTTTAAATTCCATACTTGCTGGGACTTTGAATTATAAAAAGTGTAGTGTGAGAATTCCTGCACTTTCTGATTGTCTTCTGTTTTCCCTGAGCATCTATAAATAAACCTAATGTGCTAGCAAGTGTCAGCTTATTTGTTGGTCACCCATGTTAAGTCTCTAATTGTGCTAGGAGTAGGTTTTAGATTTCAGTTAACAAATTTCAAGCAACAAAAAAATTGAATATCCTGGCAGCTCGGGAAAGGTTTTTGAAGCTCACTGCAATGTGAAAATATTGCTGTTCTTTTGCTCAGCACTTTTTTGGAAGTGTGAACTCTAACACGCGTAAGGGATTCTGAAGATATGAAAAGAATGTATTTGTTGAAAATTCAAGAGTTGTAAGGCATTAGGGCTTCAGTTTGAGATATACATAAAAGAGTAATAGATTAGTAAGAGAACACTGGGCAAATAAATCAGATCCATAATCTCATTTGATGCCTTCATTTAGTTTGCATTCCTGAGCGCCAGCCCCCAATATCTAAATTTGGGGCTAAATAAATCGGTGAAAACTGATTGGAGTGGAGAGGGCTCCAGAAAATACTCAGGTCAGTGTTTGAGAGATGATATAATCTCGTTTCATCAGAACAACATTGCACACCGGGTCAGTTGAAACAACTGTGGTTCATGCTTGTCAGCCAGGGAGTTTGGTAGGAAGCAAAATAAATATAAAGTATATAAAAGTCACGCCATGTTGTGGATTAGAAAATGAAAAAAAAAAAAAGCAAGAGGGCTTTCCCAAACTTGTCTTTCTAGAGCAAGTCGAGATTCTGAGACTTCTCTGGGAGGGAGTAACAGTCTCTTTGGCTTTGTACTATCAGCTTGAAATCCATGTTGCTATCTCCTTTCAAATGCTAATTATATTGCTTACATGTGCGCAGCTCAAAGAGTGTTTGAATCTTCTATGTTAAATATTTGGAATCGTATTTTTAAAAAGAAGGCTTACAAATATCCATGGCAGTTTACAGAAGATGCTAGGGAGAAGCAGACAAAAATAACTAATCACTAGTAGATCCTTGTCTTTCTCCCCAATGGTACAAATACAATGCATCGTTATGTATCAGTAGTTTATCCTGTTTTAATCAATCAAGACTTCTCTTAAAAATAAATTGCCCAATGTATCAAAAATGCCATCACTTCAGATTCCACTCATTTGTCATTCGTACCACTTTGGTCTATGCTTCACGCTGTTTGAGTTTGGCCATGAAGAATTTTGTGGGCTAATCAATAATATAAAAAATAACACAAGGAAAGATATTTCTTAGAACAGTTTGAGATCTTTGCATGTCTCTATGAATATACAGATGCTGACTCTAAACGAGTTGTGTGTATAGGAAAACCTTTATCTTTCTGGAAATACCTTGCTGATTACTTCCAATATTGTTAGCACTTCGGAACTTCTGAATAAGAATCTCAAAATTAATTTGAAATTAGGTTTTGTGTTATCTTAAAGTTTGAATGAGAGCGTTTTGTTTAGAAATGAATTTTCCTCATGCACACCATCTCAAGGTGTATCTTGCATTTTTGGTTCTACCATTATCAATTCATTAGCTTGATACACATTTATTGCAACATTTAGAGAAACAATGTGCTGGGTATATTTTCATGATAATATTAAAGTAAATTGCGTGATTTCTATTCTAGTCCCTGTTTTAATCTAGCCATCTGATTATTATATAGGGTACTGCTTTCATTTTAACTTCTTTTATAGCAACAACTTTTGTTATTTCCATTATAGTCATTTATTTCAAACCCAAGCACTTGATTATGAGTCAAAATATTTAAAATAAGGAGACTTTAGCTAAATGAAAACATTTAATCATCAAAAATGGATGAAAATTGCTATCACATGAAAAAACAATAGCCATTCAGACAATCAGACAAACTAAATCTAGTCTTCTGTGCCTTCTGTGTCTTCTGAGCTGGGCTTAGAACAGGTACACTTTTACGGAAAACAGCGGTGTATATTCAAACTGTGCTTTTTATTCATGAATTCAAACAGCTAGTCTGTATTTTCTTGGCTATTGTAAACAACTTTTTTTTTTTAAATAAAAGCAAATCAGTTCTTTCTCTTGCCAATGTAGATGCTTAGTACCGTATTTTGGGATGTACTAGAATTGAAGTGAAGGAAGATACGCTGTAAAGAAATGGTATCGGTAAACTTTCCTCAAAGCAACTCAAAATTAATCGTGGCTAAATTTGATAAGATGCCATGATGAAGCCACAAATGACCCAGAGCCTGTTCTAGCAAGGGGTGAAGAGAAATCAGGGTGTCTCTGGCAGACGGTTTCCAGCTTACTCCAGTTGAAACCCCGAAATGCTGGAACCCAGCCAATGTAATGCCATTTTTTGCGTGTGTTTTGTTTTAAAAGAAAGGCCATAGGGACATACCAGGAAATTACAGGCTGGTTAGTTTTGATTCAGTTGTGGTTAAAATCTTCAGAAACTATTTTAAGAAATCAAACAGAGGAAGAGCAGGAACTCAGTTTAGAGGGACCCATGTGGTTTCAGGAAAGAAATAACTTGCCTCACTAACTAGGTGGAATTCTTTGAGGCTGGATTATCAGAATGAGGTACTGTGAGCAACACTGTTGGATCTAAAGAGCTACAAAATCCAACAGTTCAGGGTAGATAACAATAATAAAGACTCTGTGCCTGACTTACTGGTTATACAGAACATTGCATTTGTAGGTAATTGGAATGCTTTTAATTAATGAAAGCATTTTCCAGACTTCAGGAAGAATGTAAAGAAACACTTTTAAAATAGTCATGATTTCCTATTAAAATAGCTAGTTACAGAAACAACAAATAATAATTAGCTAATGTTACTGTCAGGGGCTATACTAAGCCCTTTCTACATGTTAATAGCATTTAATCTCTCGAATGACTGATTCAGGTATAGCATCTTAGTCCCAGTTTGCAGATGTGAACACTGAAGGTTTGAAAAGTTGCGTTTCCCAAAGCTGAATTGAGGTTCAATTTTGGAGCTGGGAGTGAAACCCAAAAACTAGCAGACTCTAAAGACCCTGCTCGCAACCCCTCTGTGTACCCCTCCTGACGTGTCCCAATAAATACGCAATCCAGTGCTCCTGGCTCACAGCCAGTGGAATGCCTGCCCAGAAATGCTTCCCTGTAAGAGCGATGGCTTTGCTCGGTAACCTACCGACAGCCATCAGGCCCCGCCAAGCACATCGCACATGATATCCTGAGGTTGAAAGTGGGGGCAGGTCAAGGAAAGGACCGGAGACAAAGGTCACGGACTTAACCGGCCACGAATCCCCAAGAGAATCCTAACATCATTTCCAGTTCTACTCCCCTGCCCAGAAATGATCTGCTCTCTGGGGCAAACTTTTGAACTAAATTTCTTAGTTATTCCAAACATCCTCACCCTTTCTCTCTGCCTTTCTCCACAGTGAGGCAAGATGATGTTGGGTGACCTGTTGCTCAAGTGTCTGAATCCACAGGACCCTGCAGGAGTCGGACACCAGGCAGGGAGCAGATCCTCCCCCCATCACATAGACATGGCCTTATTCTGATTCTGTGGATTAGCCATTGCACCCCAAAAATATCAAGGTGACCCACCAGGGCGTTCTGCAGGGTTCTACAGATGGCACCATTGGGTCACGTGAACCCAGCTGCCTTCCCAGGCTTACATTTTCTACACTACGGTAGCTTTTTGGAGAAGCAATGTCTTAGCTCAATCCCAGGGGTTATAGTTTCTATTTGATGGGGAGATCAGGAAGGATGGGGGGGAGGGAGACTATGTAGAAAGTTTAGAAAAGGCAAAGCAAAACACCCATAGGGCCATAACCCCGGCACAATCAGCGTTAACATGTGGTATGTTTCCTTTCTGTTCTTTTCTGTGGATTTGTTTCTGAACATTGTTGTCATCATTGTGAAAATATTTTAAATCTAGTATGTTTTCAATTATAGTGTATCTTAATTCTTACTCATTATCACGGCATCCACACCTATCGCTGCTATTGGTTATGTGATACTCAGTTGCCCAGTACAAGCTCCCCTCTTGTTGAATAGCTATGTTCTCTCCACATGTTTTTATATATATATATATATATATATATATATATATATAAACATTGTGATAAGCAGCTTTATAGTGTATGGTTCTCCATGTCTTGGATAATTTCCTTAGCATAGGTTTAATGAAATGGATTAATTGGACCTCAAAGTGTTCTCCATAATGTTCTGTTTCCAAAGTAGGTTCTAGAACTGTAGAGATCCAGTTCTCCATTTAAAAACAAGAGGGACCTTAGTCAAATAACTTGGAAATGTCTGTATTCTTTCTCTCTCTCTCTCTACACATATATACACACACACACACATACATACAACTCCTATGTACGATTTAACTGCACATTGCTTTATAAAAGATGAAGGGCTTTTGTGAAAATAAATCTCTCAACCTTATTTGAGACCACACATTTCTTTCAGTCTATCCATTGGCCCATCACCAGCTGGGGCCAGGCTGATAGGATAGATTATTTATGAGCTAGAATGACCTCTTGAAAAAAAAAACTAGAGCAGCATTCTAGTTTCTCATAAATAATAATGGAGTGGCTCAGTCACTTAACCTCCATGAAGGTTCTTTTCTGTATTCTTAATACTATGTTGGTGAATTTTATAATAAATCATATATAAAACACAAAGTTATCCACTTGTATATACGTATACAAATACGTAGATGCATTATTAACTCTGAAAATAAGATGAAGTATAGCTATTTTCCATCTGACAGTGACTTTTACCATTTGCATCCCTTTCATTACAAGGAATAAAAGAATTGAAAGCTGTCAGGGTATTTGAAGATATTTCAAAGAATTTGAATTTTGACATCAAGGGAATTTGGTGTCAAGAATTTTGACATCAACTTGAATTTTGATGTTTAGAATAAAATATTTCGAAGTATCGTATAACTAGCTTTAAAAAGTGAAAATAACATGGGGCCTCCTTGGTGGTGCAAGGGGTTAAGCACCACACCATGAAGCAATCCGCAGCCTCTGCAGCACAAGTTCGATTCCCGGCTGGGCAGGGAGCAACCCACATGGTGCAGCAGACCTGTCCTGTCTCGCCCGCTGCTCTCCTCAGCAGTGTTGTCGGTCAGTCTGCCTGTTCTGCTCCCCACTCTGTCTCTGGTGAATCCTCTCCCCCCCCTACATCCCTGGCCTGTGCCCCAGTTTTTGTATGCATAAATAAATAAATCTTTAAAAAAAAGTGAGAATAACAAGATTAAGTATTCCATGTAGGCATCACTGATAAGTATTCTATGTCGGTACTTGGGGAAGTATGTGAAATGGTAGTAGTTTTATTTGTTGTGGCTTCGAGTCCCACATCTGCTATGTAGCTTAGCCATTTCAGAAATCTCTGTGCCCTCATCCCAACCTTTCTCACAGTAGGAGACTTCCAGGTGCTTTTATACACACTACATTTTAAGGAAAATGCACTCTGTAGCAAATTTAACTCTTTCTTTGAATGCTAGGGACATGTGTTCCCCAAACACGGTGGAGAGATGCACTCTTTGGCTACGCTCCTCCTAAATGTTTGCCTTTAATTGGCAAAAGTTCCTTCTGAGTTCCTTAAATTGTGAGTAGATAACCACAGAACGGGAACATGCATGCTGAGTTGTCCAGAAACAAGGATCGTCGAAGAAGAAATTGGCATGAGCAAATTTTAGTATATGATTTAGCAGCAGGGTCAACTTCGGCTCCGGCTAATCTGGTTTGCCAACCCCATTCAAAAACCCCAAGAGTCCTAAGGAGCTTACTGAGATTTTTGAATTAAGAGAGGGAAGGGCAAGAAGATAGCAGGTGATTTTCCTGTGACTTGGACCTGGTAGAAAGGATTCTTTACTTTTGGGCCAAGGCAGAATTCGTGGACAAGCAGCCAATCCCTGTCTGGAGCCAGAGAGACAGAGAGACGTTCCTGGCCCAGCTCAGGTGTAGCGGGAGGAGAGGGGGGTAGGGAACAGGCTGAACAGGAGAGGAGTCTAGGCGCACCGTCACTAGGTCAGTATGGTAGAGCAGAGGACCGGTGCTGCCACGCACGTGTGCAGAAATCCACCCGGGATTCTCGATCTGGATCGCCAGTCCAGGAGGACCAGGTGCTTCCAGTCGTTTCTGTTTCCTGCCCTGTCATTTCTCTACTCCAGGAAAATGCCTGTATAGTAGTAGCTCTACCTGGTAAATTCCTTGCATAGTAATACTCGTTGAAATTTTACCCACTGAAGATACATCATTGTCAAGAGGAAAATGCGGAGCTTTCAGTTGTGTCAGCACAAAATGGCAATTAGGTCAAACTGATGCGTAAACCATTTGAAAGGTTCTCAGCATCGCCTTCTCGCTTCTTTGGGTGGTGGAGTTATGGTGATTTTTCTAAGTTCTTTCTAGTTTTTCTAATTTTTGAATCGCGACTGTCTTTCTTATTTAGAAAAGCTAAAGGAGTAAGTCAGGATGCATCAGTGTTTTTGAAAATACTTTTGTGAACGTGAGGAAGGTTGATATTAACTAGGTAAAAATTAGTTTTAAAAAAGATGATTTTCTCCAGTCTCCCAGGTCTGGCCCTGAGGGCATGTGACTGCAAACAGTCAGAGCGAGGAAGCAGGAAGGCTGAGGGAGGGGGAGCATTCTGGGGGGAAGAGCATCCAGGCCCCTGGAGGAACAGAGTGTGGAGTGTGGACAGGAGGAGGTGGCTGCGAGACAGACGAACTCGAGAACCACAGAAACAAAAAGAGTTAGGGTTTGTGTTCTGACCAACTTGCGTCTCCACCACAGCTGCATCTTAATGTATACAGTAGGGATAAGATTACCCATCTGGCAGGTGGTTTAGTGAGAACAAATTAAAGACGATGAGGTCTGGAAAGCCCCTCACGTGCTACATGGCTAAGTCTCTGCTACTAGAATTTGTCACTATTTTGAAAATTTAGGTTGTGGTCCGCCCGGCTCCCTGTAGGACCTTAAGAAACCTCATAAGGCAGAGAGGCCAGGGAGTGCCTTACCTTCCCGAACCCCAGCCTCACCAGACAGACCCCGAAGGAGTGAGAGCTCCGTGACTGCCCAGGGCAGCCCGCAAGGCCCCAGGGCTCTTCACTGTCTTATCAGGAGTAAAAAACTCTTTCCTTAAGTTTCCACTATTCCCAGCAAAATGTTTTGGGGGTGATGGAGTAAAGGAATCCATGCAACAGTGAAGAAATGCTTGCCCTGCGAGGTGGACATTAGAAAAATTTGACTTAAGTTGCTTCTTTTCCGTTCTAAAGATCACCCTGAGATTGTCTCTCAGACCACAGCGGTGCTGCTCTGCTTTTTTCAGATCCTATAAACCTTTTACCTTTCACTAAACTTGCCGTTGTGGAAGTTTCTGGCAGATTCAGGGGCCAAGTCGGGACTCCTCTGCCAGCTGCCCACCATGTTGCTGTGCGGGGAGGTTTCACCTTAGGGGATTTACTGCCACCCCAGGGGTGGCGGTTCCAGTGCCAGCAAGACTGTTGCCAATGCTGCCAAGCTAATTGGACCCAGGGCACTGATTTGTCCTCTGGTTTCTTTCTAAATTAGCATGCTCTCAACATTGGCGGGGTCCCACCTCACTGCTTGGGTGAGCGGGCTCCCTCCCGAGGCGCTTCTCATTATCTTCTCTCCTCCAGCCCACGGCCTCTGGGCCACCGACTCTCATTGAATCACTCTGCCTCATCTGTCCCTCACTTGTAAAATGGAAGCCCGCCTGGGCTGTGAGACCTCGCTTGCTTGGAGCCACACCCTGTGCCCTCTCCCCTCCTGCTGCTGGTATTGCCTGAGAAATTGCCTTCCCTCCTCCAGGCCCACCTGATGTGGGTCTCCCGCACAGGCCTCGGCTCTGAGACACAAGGCGCCTCCTTGCTGTGTGTGACGGCGTGGATGGAGCTGGAGGGAGAGTTCTAAGGGAAGGAGGTCAGAAGGAGAAAGACGAACACCAGCTGGCCTCGCTTACAGTGGGCCATGGAGAAACAAAACCAAGGGTCAGAGGAAGCCGAACCAATAATCAACCTTGCGTAGACTTGATGCCCCAGAAGGGCAGGGAGGAGGGGGAGGGCCCTGTGGAGGGGGCACAGTGGGCTCTGGGGGAGCACTTTCAGCAACCCGGCAGGGGTGTGGCGTGGCTGTACCCCTCGGGGTGTGCGCCTCCACCTGCTAAGTCATATACAGCATCGTAGGCGGATGTGACCTCAGTGAAAAAAAGAATAGCAATTTAAACAAAAATCATGCAGAGCTGCCAATAGTTGCCTTTTGCCCTTTTCAATGCCCCATTTGTCTGTCTGGCTCCACATGTTATGTTCGCCTGTGTTTTTAGGCATTTCTCCATTTCTTTGGCCAATATCTCTCCCTACACCAAATTGGCGCTGGCGTTTCCAGCATGATCCCAAGCTCACCTCTGTCTCTCGAGAACTTTCGCCCAAGGAGACTCATCTCTTGGCTTGCAATTAACCACTCTCCCTGTCACCCACTCCTGAAGTGATTATAACCTCCCTTCTCAAATTAGCGTATCTATTCAGCTGCTTTCCTGACACCTCAGGGCATCACAGCTATACCGTGGCCCCTCCACGGCATCCGCCCAGCTTAGAGAAGAACCATTTGTTGCCCCTATTTCTCTCTCTGCAGGTGGCACCATCAGCTGCCCCGTTGCTCAAACTCAACCCAGGGCACGATACTGGTTGCTGCCTCCTCATCTCCAATCTTTCCACTCCTACTGTTTCCCGTGGCCTCCACCTCCATCCCAGGGATGACTCTTCTCACTTTCGCCTCTGGCTTCTCTGCGGTATTAGTTTTGCCAATTGCACACAGGCTCTGTCCACATAAAACCTCCCTTCATTTTCTAGAAGTTCCATGGTCTGCTTCTGCCCCCGCCCAAGGCTGCGGCGACACCTGCAGTCTCCTGCTGCTGCGGCGGAGCAGGTGCTGGGGGCAGAGCCCCCGTCAGCGGAGGCAGAGGTGCCAGAAACACCTGGGGGGTTCAGGGGCACCTCTGACATTTCCCCTGGGTGCCATTCCCTCGGGTGCCTCAGGTGCCTCAGCACCCGGAAAGCACAAGGAGTCGAGAAGGCCTCCTCGTCCTCCTGTTAGCTGGATGCCAGAGCAACTTTTCTTCTCCTCTTTGTGTTGCTGACGTCATTGGCACATTGAGTGTTCTCACTTGATTTTCAGGGAAAGAGGTCCCCGGATGGGGACCAAACCACCCACGGCTCGTTGGGTTGTTTTTGCCCCGGGTTTGGCTGAGTGTGGGGACACCAAGCAGCCCAAGTGTGTTCCGGCTCCCCCGCGTGCCCGCCTTAGGGTGCCACGTCAGGTCCCCGTTTCAGTGACCACCTCCCACTTGTAGTCACAGAACTGAGGCAAAATGACATTATGCAAAGGGTTAGGCAGTTGTTTAAACAGAAAAAAAGAAGTGGCGGGCAGGCGGGCCCTCGCTGGACACCCGGCCGGGCTGGCGTGGACGGTGCAGAGGCGCAGCACGCGCGTTGCTGGCCCGGGTCTCGGGTTGACCCCGTCTCTGAATGTAGCGACGCCAGCCATTGACTGCATCTTCAAGGAGCATTGCAAAACTAAATGCGTTTGTTAGGGCTAGTTTCCAAAAGACTCCTCTAACCTTCAAAAATGCTCGCTTATAAAATTATGAATCAGGGCCTCCCCGGTGGCGCAGCGGTTGAGCACTGGGTTGCGAAGCTACCCGCAGCCTCTGCAGCACCGGTTCGATCCCCGGCTGCTCCCCGGCCACTGGATGAGGATCCCACATGGCGCGCAGACCTCTCCTGCCGCCCGCTGCTCCCCTCAGCAGTGTGCTTTGGTCCTTCTGCCTGCTCTGCTCCCCGCTCTGGTTCTGGTGAATTCTCTCACCCTCCCGCGCTTCTCACTGTACCCAGTGCTTGTATAAATAAATAAAAATAAATCTTTAAAAAAAATTAAAAAAATAAAATTATGAATCATAATTACAAAACCTCATAATTATGAAAATATGAATTAGGATAACTTTTAGCAAGATTTAGAGGAATCTTCTCTCTCTGCTTCCCTTTTTGTTTTTAATTGTTGGGTCTGTCTGTTCTCAGTGGCCAACCCCACCTCGCTCTAAGACTCTCAGAGGCTGCCCAGGCTTCCTCAGCACCAGGAGCCCAGGTTGCTACCCTCACATATACTGGGGGTCACCCCCTTGCTGTGCCCCAACAATTGAGACAGTTTCCTGGCCCTCACTTCACTCCCTGCTGGCATGAGTCCTCCTCCTGTAAACAGCCTCCATCCCGGCCCCTCCCCTCAGGTGGGGCCTCAGCGATGATCCTGAGCTAAGGGGCGAACACAGGAGAAAGGAGGCAGCAAGCAGCAGCGGGAAACAGAGCAGCCACGCAGCTGAGAGTAAAAAAGCCATTGCTGGCTCCCTCCATGAGTGGAGAAAAACTATTCTGTCTTTTCAGGTGATAGAAGATAGATTTAAGATAGAAAAGGACAAAGGCAAAGCAAAGTCTCCCAAGGAGAAGAAGACACCAAATGCCAAGGCTGCCAAAGGGAAGGGGAAGGACCAGCCGGAGGCCAACACCACGGTGAAAAAGACCACACAATTAAAGCGGCGGGGAGAGGAAGACGGTGCCAAGTATTACATCGGTCAGTGCCTGTCCCGCTCAGCTCCCCCCACCTCCTCTGCCCTGGGAGGTAGCCTGAGAAAGCAGGGCGATAACTGGGCCTCAGCTGTTCCAGGCTTTGCCCTCTTTGTAAACCCCAAATCCCATGCCCGTGACGCCCCAATAGGAAAACATTTCTATTTGCAATTTATTAATATCTAGCACATGCCTGGCGATGGCCCCGTCGCGTGGTACAAATAAAGAAGGGAGTGATGAGTTGATTGTGTCACTGAGGCGCTCGCCCTCTTGTTGGAAATCTTTAAAGCAGTCAGACATGATTGTAAGGCAGAGGGAAAAGTGCCTTTCATCTGGAGTGAAACGCAGTGGTGATAAAGCCAGACCAGTTTGTAACTCCTTGAAAACACAGAGCTTCTTGACCAGGGTCTCGCCCACTGCCGGCCCTGGATAGAACAACTAGAATGTTCTTCCATTCTAAATGAGTTATAAGGAAATAGTTTGACATAGGCAGTGAGGAGTAATTCTTTGCCACTGTCCCTTGAGCCCATTGAAGCCCTACCTGTTGTTACCTGTATGGGGGGCGGGGCATACCTGCTCACCCCAGATATCTCACCTCAAAATCCAGTAGACTAGAAGCTGTGATTAAACGGAGCAGTGGGTAATATCAGCAATGACTTGTTTAGTGACAGAAGGAAAATCGTCACTCAGGAATTAAAAGTTAGGATCTCTGTTGCACTACTTGTAAACTGATCTTAAGGTATCATGTAGAATCAATACTAAAATGGGACCATGATTCTCACTCCCCAGAATCTCACCTCCTAAGATAAACTCATGTTTAAACATTAATAAAACAATGCAACCAGGACAAAGCAGAAGAGGAAAATTTGAGGAGAGTGCACAATAAATATCTTTTTCATTTCATGCAATGAATGCATAGTGGCTACTTAACCCGCACTCAGCATTCACACCTGTGGAGGTGAATACACAGACTACTCTGGTAGGGAGCATGTCCATATTCAATATTTCCCTCTCCTGTAAACACCTCTACTTATAAAATACCACAAAGCTGCAGCTACTCGTAATTCAGGAGTGAAGCCAGATGTTGCTCAAGAGATTAGAACCAAAAAAAAAAAAAAAAAAAAAAAATTACAGCCTAAACTTTATTTTTACAAAAACCCAAGCACACATTTTCCATGACCACAGGCCTCATGTATGTTTGTTCTCCTATTACGCCTATGTCTCATTTGCAAAAGCGATTTAATATTTTGTAAGATGGCCACAGCCTTCTTACTGGAAGGGCTCTAATGAAAACCAGTCAACACGATTGCCTTCCAGCCAACTGGACTGTTTCTGGCAAGCAGAAGGGATTATAAGCACATGCATAATGTATAGGGCTGTGGAACTGGCCGAGTGCAACCTGTCCTCCTTTAAAGTGATGCCCGCTCTTCTTTATGGTCTTCTGAACAGATGATGAACCAGATGATGGTGCCCAACATTACATTATCGTCGTGGGCTTCAACAACCCTCAGCTATTAGCGATTATGACTGAGCTTGGCATCCCCATCAGCAGCGTGATTAAAATCTCTTCGGAGAACTATGAACCACTGCAGACACACCTGGCAGCGCTTAGCCAGCAGCAGGAAGTTCTTCTTCAGCCAGAAGGTACGCAGCCTGCTACATGACGTACTGGGTCCTTCGATATCACTGCCATCCTTCGAGTACAAATGCAACGAACACTCTGTCCACAACACAGCCACATAATGCAGGCTTTCTTAAAGCCTTTCAAGGCCTTGATTTGCTCTTTATGCTGTTTGCCTTGGCCAGGTGTTGTAAGTTTGGGAAATTAAAATCAGTCCCTCTGTTCCTATCCCAGTTGAGCTGCAGCAAACATAGAATGTGGGTCAGAAGGCTGGGTTATCCAGCTACATTTCTCAGGCCCATGTGGTCTATAATTTTTACCTAAAGCACAAGTTGGATGGCTCAACTATAGCAAATCCTCCTTGCAAAGCCCATAGCCACTGATTGGCCTTGGGAGGTCATAGCCTTGGACACCCGCCCTGCTTTACTGCTGGTTCACTGTGATCAGTCAGAGTCTTAGCTCAGGAAGATGAGGGATGAAGTCCCAACCACACTGCCACACTGGGGGCCTTCCTATAAGGGAGCTGGATGAGCCAACCCCTTTGGGAAGGGAACAGAAAGGCACTGCATCCTCTAGGCAGTAGAACTGGGGCTTAGTATGAGCCTGTGTGGCCTGGAAGTGCATGCTCTTCTGCCATATACTGCAGTCTTCATTGTTATTTATTGATAATATCACCTGCACAGTGCTTTATCATTTATATAGCCACACCCCCATTTCTATGATACCACATTTTTAAAACTTCCCAGTTGGACAATGCTACCACTGTTCATAAAAATAACTATTATTTATTACACCCATGCCTTATATGTAGTCTCTAGGCTAAAGATTTGAAGTACATTAATTCACGTAGCTTCCACATCAACCTAGACAGGAGGCTTCATTATTTGCATTTTACGTAAAAGCACACTCAGCCTAGAGGTAGCTATTCAATAAAAGAGTTGACATTCAAATCCAGTTACTCCTGACTATCTCCAAAGAGAGTTAGAACATGTAAGTAACTTATCGAAGCCAGAGGGAAAATGCTGCATAAGCGACATATACAGTCTCTCTGTAAATAATATTTGTATATAAATATAAAACCAGAGGAGAATAGATATCATGATAGAATAATGAGATCTTAGTAGTGGGAACTATGTAATTGTAGACTTGAATAAACACAAATAATTGAGGTAAAGTTTCAAGTGTAACTTTTTTGGAAAACTGTCATTTTTTTTAACAATCAGGACACAAGTGTCCGGAGTAGGCAGTCCCTTTATTTTCATGTGAGAAGGAGACGACCTGGGTCAGCTGCATGGCTGACTAGTTGTGCAGCAAACAGGTACTAGGATTGTCAAGTGATTTGGCAAAAACAAACTCCAAAACTACTCCAATAGGCATTCAATCTCATAGTGAAAAACTGAGCATATTTGGATCCCCAAATGAGTGTCCTTACCACATTCTTTCTGGACCTCAGCTATGAAGCAAAGATACGGGATAAACTTGTATTTAATACCGATTTTACAAGTGAAATCCTCTGATTTCGTAATTGCATGGCCCAGATCCAAAACCTTCTCAAAACTCTTTCTTTCTTCGCGTTCTCCTGGTACCTTGCAGACGTGCTACAATGCACAGGACTCACCCCGTCACTTGCAGCAGGAAGAAAGTCATCTCTCTCTTTCCATAGTATAAACATGTTGTTATCATTAGATATAGAAGCTGAAAAATTGAAGAAGCAGAAAGCCACAAAGGAGCTTGAAGTTTTCTGGAAGTACTTGGAACCGATCCTGAATAATGAAAAACCTGAAACGAATCTCTTCAACGTGGCTCGGCTCGAGTACACAGTCAAGGCGGATGACTTTCCTTCCCACTGGTCGGACAGCGAGATGATGGTGAGTGCCCGGGCTCCAGCGAGTGGCCCTGAGCTGCTCGAGCAGGTGACGCAGTGGTTCTACTCAGCTCGTTTATTCATTCACCCCACAAATGTTCCCTGGGCCGAGCTCTGTACTAGATCCTTTGTCTTCAAACAATGGTCACACCAAGTGATGGCCACAACTGACTCTTTTTTCTTTTTAATTCTGGACCATTACTTTATTTATTTAGTAGAAGAACTGGGGTGTAGGCCCCAGGTTTGGGGGTGGGGAGAGGATTCACCAGAGACAGAGCAGGGAGAAGAATGGGCAGATCTACTGAAATCCACTGCTGAGGGGAGCAGCAGGGAGACAGGAGAGGTCTGCCGCGCCATGTGATTTAGTTCCCAGGCTGGGGATCGAACTCAGGCCGCAACAGTGATGGTGCTGAGACTTAACCCCTAGGCCACCAGGAAGGCCCCACAACTGATTCTTAGCTTTTGGTGTAGAAATAAATGATGAAGAATAAGATGTAGGTAAAGGTTGGTAGTTCTTTTACTTGGTGACATGTGATCTTGTTTCATGCCTAATCATGGTCTAGGTAGTTGAGTTTTAATGTATAATATATTAATTGTGGAAATGGTGAATTTGACTGTTGGATTACACTGTCTTGTATTTTTTTAAAAAATAAAATGTTTAAGTTATAAACTTCGTTTTACTAGGTCCTCGATTTTATGGCCAAAATTATATTTTGAATATATCTGACCAACAGAGTCTGTTGCAAAAGGATGACTTGAACCCGGCCTGGCAATTAGCAGGCATTCCTCAAGAGCATTTACCTGCTAATGAGGAGTTTGCAAAGAGACAAGAACAATATCACTGAACAGGGGCGATGTTTGGGGTACCACATGCCTGGGTGCTCAGTGATGTGGGACATGCTCTAAGTTCCTGATCAGTTCGGAAAGAGAAGACGTGGCTACTTTGACTAGCATTAAGGCTGCGTGGGTGAGGGCGCTATGGACAGAGGCTGAGGGACTGCTCATCACAGGTGTTGGGGAAGAGGTTAAAATAATCTGTTCAGTCTCTTTCTGACTGACCCCACGTTCCAACAGACAGGAACCGCTGGAGGGAACTGAACTGAAAACAGAGTCCTGGCAAGGGGCAGCATCAGGGCATGCTCTGGAGGTTGCTGGAAAAAGTGGGGTGGCTGAGATGGGTAGGGGTTTGGGCACAGTGACAGTCTGGGAAGAGAAAGACAGCGAAGCCAGGGACAGATCTTGGGCATTGAGTCTGCTGTCCGTGGCCCCAGGTTGGAGCGTGGACATTCCTCACTATGACAGTGTCTGATTCTGTCCCCCTGAGGTGGAATAAGTGAAAACCCTGGCCAGGGATGCCCAGATTAGGGCCTTGGAGGAGGGGCATGCTTTGGATAAATAGCCATGGATGGATCCTCTTGAGTGAGAAAGACTGACAGCCTGAGGCATTGGATGGCGCCATAGAGAAACGAGACCCTTGAGTCTGATGTCTTGCCAATGGTAAGAGTAAACGTTACCGCTAGAGTAGTAAGAGTGCAAGAGCTGTGGCTGAGGCAGAGCTTGTTCCAGGCAGAACTTGTTGCTCCAGACACCCTTTGGTTTGCTTCTTCGCTCCCTTCCTGTAGGTATTTTCAGCTTTCCTGCTTTGTCTCTTGCTCTCCTGCCTCCTAAACCTGAGCTCAGAAGAGAGCCCCTGCCTTCTGCTCTTTACTGCTTCAGATTAAGTGGGATCAGTATGTTTCTCCAGAGTGGAGAGACGGGCATGCCAAGTAAAGTAGTGCTGTGAGAATCCCATCCTGCTTTATTGGAATTGGAGATTATACCCAAGCAATGGGAGATATGTTTGGAGATGAGGCTATTTCCCAGGAATCCTGAAACCCCAGGAATCCTGAAACCAGTTTTCTACTCTTTCTCTCCTCCCCCAAACAAAATCTACGCCTAACAAAAACCCACACCATAAAATGACGTTTGGGGAATAGCCGTCCTCTCATTTGGACCAAGTTTTGGCTGCAAACCTTGTCCAAAACACGTGTACATTTTTGGTTCAGTCGGCATAGCCGATCGCAATCATATATTAATTTCTGAGCCCTGCCTCTGAGGAGGTAACAAAGAGTCTTTGAAGGCAGCCGCACACCAAGCACCTTTTGCCCCTGCTAGAGTGAGGGCTCCCTCCTGTTTATCTTACTGACTCCCAGGCAGAGGCTGAGACCAGCTGAAAGGCGCTGGCTCAAGGCGGGGCCCAGCTGCCAGCTCCAGAGACCCAGCACCTCTCCCCGACTCCTGCTTCCCACCCCAGTGTCCACACTTCTCTGTTCACTTGCAGACTGTGATCACTTCATTTAAGAAAGTCAGTGTGGCTGGAATTCTACTTTTCAAACACGAGGGGTTGGAAGTTTTGAAATGGCAATTAAAATACAAAGGTGTATTTGATGTTGAAAAAAAAAAAAAAACATCGCTCTGCTTGAGACACTAGTGATGGGAGGACATTGCTGGCGACAGGATGAGATCAACATCCAATGAGACAATGAGGGTGTCTAACAGGCCATCGAGGTGACCACGGGCCAGCAGTCTGCGGCCTGGGCCTCACTGGTCACACTGATGAGCCCACAGTCAGTTTCCCAGCACCCACTGCACACCTTCCTCACGTTGTCTGGTGCAGAGGCCGTTGTTCCCCAGAGCACAGACACGCCTCTGTGAGGTCAGGGAATGGCCCAGCACCGGGGCCAGTGGCAAGAGAGAGGGACCTGGAACATGGTTCAGGGGTAGAGTTGGGCCACAGGAAACTCTTGGATTTAATACTGAACATCAAAGGACATTGTTAACTTAGGCCCGCTTCAGAGATATAAAGTGATAAATCTACAGCCAAGCCGTGTGTCACTCTCCCAGCTCTACCTGTAAGCTGACGCGGCCTTGCTGCCGCGCCTGGGGCCAGCCAAGACGTCTTCCTCTCTGGGAGAAGGCAAGCTTCAGTTAACCTCTGGCTGCAAACAAGCAGACTGTATTTCTGCTGAGCCCAGGTAACGAAAGCTTTACATCGACTAAATGCCCATCAAGAAGCGCTAACTGCTCTGGGAAGACATCTGCAACATCTCATGTGAAGACCCTGGTTGTGGAAAGAGATTTCTGGCTTTATTTAGCCTGTGTTGGCTGTTTGATTTAAACACAAATTAACTAGTTGAGCTGAGGGATCATTTGGCGGAAATTTTACTCTATTTCTTATAAATACAAACAAACATATTTCTCCCCGTGAAGCTGGGCAAGGAATATCAAATTGCAGCTTCACTGAAGCATGTGGCTCTCGGAACAGGTGTGTGAAGCTTCCTGCATGGACAGGTGCTCCGTCCAGACAGGTGCTCTGCCCAGACAGGTGCTCCGTGGATGGGCAGAGCTGGCCACTTCCCTGCCCTCCCTCCAGGCTGTGATTCGCTGGCCCCACACAAGTTCTCTCCTTCTACCTTGGCCTCTTCCTCTCAGACACTGGAGGAGTCTCTTTAACCTTTCTTTGCTTTTGAGCAGACAGACATAGTGGTCAAAATGCTTTTCTGCTTCTGGAAATGAAAGCCCAGGTAATAAGGAGGGGGCAGATCTATGACTTACCTGCTAAATCATAAACCTCACGGGCTTTATAGCAGCAGTCAACCATCAGGATATTTTTAGTTTTTTATTCCCCCCAAAAGGTAGCGTGGGTGAAAGGAGAAAAGAAAGTTGGGGAGGAAAGGAGAGGAAGAAATACTGTTCGTGTGTATCCCACGGCGTCCTTGAATGGACAGGCCACCACGGTGCTCCGTGCACAGACAGAAGCCATCCTCCCAAGCTGGCCATGGTTGAGGATATCCATGTGACCCACCTCCCATGTTGTTCCAGGAGTTTAGCTGCCAGGATTATAGGTCACCCAGCTAAAACTAAGGAATAAGGTGGGTTGTTTTGTTTTTTTGCTTAATTGAAAAATTAACGAGGCTCTTACAATACCAGACAACCCTGACGCCCTCCCAAGGGAGCAGTCTGCTTTGTGGCGAACACAGGGCAAGAAGGGTTTCAGCAAATAAGACCCAGTCCCCATGGCTGTGGGGGTTTGGGAGAAGCACTTTACAGAGCAGCAATAGGTTTATCTGTTCAGTGTCAGGCAAACCACACATTATGGTCCCCAACCCTATGAGTCTAACCTAGTCTACCACTGCGAAATTAATAGCGAACTGTCATTCATTCTGTTGCCTGTAGCTGGAATTGGGCACCAATATTTTTGAGAACATCGCCTGTTTGATGTATGACACTCTGGACTGGAAAAGGCAGCACCAGCACTATTTGGAAAACATGCAGCTTATTAACGTCCCGCAAGTGGTCCATGAGAAACCTGTTCTAGAAGCCGTACCGCCTTCGGAGGTAGGTGTGCGCCCCTGTGTCTTTGGGGAGCTAGCGATTAACGGAGCAACTCCACTTTCACTTTTTAAAACATATGAAGAAAAAAATTGCATAAATGCTTGCTGCAAGGTAATCCTTCCTGCTGGGATTTAGTAGGTGAGAGCGGAACAAGCCCCCCAGGCGCAGCATGAAAGGTGGGGACTTTGCAAAGCTCCAAACTACCTGCCACATGCAGAGGTGATGATGGAAAACACTTTTCAGCCCATGTTGCCATAAATAACATGGGGGGGGGGTGTCGATAAATTAATAAAGAGGTGTATTTAGTACCTACGTGTGCTATGACAGTGGCAGGTGCAGAAGGAGCAGGAGCAAGACTCCTGTCGTCCTGCCGTCTTCCTCGCTGAGGTGGGTTTTTAAAGGGCGTTTCCCTCAGGTCGTACCTGATCTGGGGAAGAGTGTGTGGAGGGAGTGGAGCCAGGAGAAACCTCCCCAGACAGGGCGGTGAAGTGGTGAGGCTGGTTGCGAAGGAAGCCCACAGGACAAGGGCAGGAGGAGATTCTCCAGACAGAGTAAGATGGACAATGGTGCAGAGGGCAAATGAAGGGGCCGCCTGGCAGAGCAGGACCACAGGGGAGGTCAGTGCCCCGCAGGGGCTGGGGTGCAGAGACCTGCCCTGTGTGAGCTAGAGCGGGACAGCAGTGTCCTCTGGCCAGTGAGCTGGGCTTTGCCCAGGGGCCACAGCCTGTGATGGGGGCCTTGGGGAGTCTCAGGAGACCAGGTGGTTCCCGGGAAGGAAGGAGTTTGACGCCTCGTCCCAGCCTTTCCCTGGCCAGTGCTCCGTGGGCCGTGGGCAGGCCTTGAGAGGCGCGCAGCCCCATCTCCTCCCCTTCCTGGGGAGGAAGAACTGGTCCCCACACAGCTGGTGGTTTTGGGGGTGCACGTGAGGCGCGCACGGCGAGAACATGCTCAGGAGCCATCAGACCATCCCACGACGGCCGCTCTGGCGCACGTGGCCCGCCTGTTCCCGTTCATTCTTCTTCTAGGCCCCACAGCCTGTCCCCACAACGCCTGGAAAGAAGAAACCGCCTTCCGAGGAGCCGCAGGCCCCGCCAGCAGGCACGTGAGGGGCCTGTTCCCCGAGGGCTGCCCGCGCTGCACTGGGTGGACACGGGAGGCTTCGGGGGGCGCCGGGAGCGTGGCCCCCTGATGCCCGTGTGTCCTGCAGCGGCGCTGCTCGCAGTGGACGTGGACATGAGGTGTTACAATGACCTGCTGAGCCTGGTCCCCGAGGAGCTGGTCTCCGTGGCGCTGATCCTGCACTGCATGGTGGAGCAGGTGGGTGAGCGCCGCGCCCCTGGGCCTCCCGGGCAGCCTCTCCTGTCCTCTCTTGATGCTTCCATTTCTTAAACACATGCAAAAAGGCTGGTCTTGAACGCACTGATAGGGAGCATGGGCTGTGGTGAGACCTTCGTGAGACGGGCTAGTTTTATTGTTTTAATCCCAAAGGGCAGGTCTGTCTCTGGTGAATCCTCTCACCCCCTGCACCTCTGGCCTACACCCCTGTTTTTGGATGCATAAAAAAATAAAAATAAATCTTTAAAAAAAAAAAAACAAAAAAAGATGGGATATTAGAGTTTAGCCTTTCAGAGATGGAACAGTCTTAAGTGGCCTTTTGTGCATGGAGTGGGCCCAAGGGAGCAAGAAAGTGGTCATGAGCTAAGAAAAGCAAGTGGTTGGAAGGAAATGAAGCAGACGCATGATTGGCCCTTTGTAAAAGTTGGTGCAGACAAAGGTTACCAGCCGAGGATGTGCTGTCATGGCCCATAGCCCTGGTTCTCAACAGGGGGCGAGTTTGCCTCCTGGTAGACAGGTGGAAACGTCTGGAGATATTTTCAGTCGTTACACCTAGAGAGTTGCTACTGGCATCAGATGGGAAGAGGCACAGGACAGCCCTCACAACAAATAATTGTCAAGTCCCAAAAGTTACAAGTTCCAAAGTGTAGACACCCTACAGAGGGGTGTGAAATCATCGAGGGTGGTGGCAGGATTTAAGATGAAGAGCAAAACCATAAATGAGGTGCCTCTCTTGATAATATTTCAACTTTCTTTGTTTGTCACGCAAACTTGGACAAGGCTTTCGATCCTTCTAGAATTCACTTTCCCCATTTGAAAGAGGCCACAACCCTTCACCAATCTCACTCTCAGTCAGTTGAGGAAAGAACAAGACCTTGACCTGAGCCCCAGTTCCTCCCACTCAGTAGACTTGGACCCAGGTCAATCACCGAGCTTCCCATACCCAATTTCTTCCTCTGTAAAATGGAAAATTATGTCTACTCCACAGAGTGTTTAAATGAGCTCACCTATGTGAGATGCCCCCACAGGCCTTGTCTCAGAGTAGCCTCTGGGGAAATGTTTATGGAATCCACAGGGGAATGAGCACAGCTGCGCGCTTTAAGACAAAGAGCACATCATTAAGAAAAATATTCAATTATGACTCTGATTTCTACGATAGTAATTTTCTTGTTGACATGTGTCCTTTGTGTCCTCTGTTCTAATGTGCGTGTTAAAAATCCTAATGCATGGACTGTCAACATTTTTCCTGCTCACTCGGTAGCCCCCAGGAATCACACGGCACCTCATGTAAGATTGTTCTTCCCCCAAAGAGCCGCCTTGTTCTCACAGAGAACAGTAGAGACCCTCGCGCGTCAGCAAAGAACTGACCGCCACGTCCACGTCCGTCAGTTCCTCCCAACTCTGTGTTGTTTCAACAGGTGGTGGCGACGGAGGAAGATCTTGTCCCACCCATTCTAATGGACCCTCCTCCCAGAGCAGACGGGCTGGACCACAGGATTGCAGCTCACATTGTCTCCATCCTGCCCTCTCTCTGCCTCACGGAGAAGGAGAAAAAGGTCAGGTGGCGTGAGATACCCCCAAAGTTGGCAGGCGTTGATGAAATAAGGACTCTTTCTTTAAATCACTATCATTTCAATTCGGATAGAGCCTGCACGAAATGTTCTCCTCTGAAGAAGAATTGGAGAGCAAAGCGGTGCCCAAGGGCCCTCTCCTGCTCAACTACCACGATGCCCGTGCCCAGAAGAAGTATGTGCTAAAGGTAATCACGCCCGCGTCAGCCTCGTAGCCGATGCGAGGAAGGGGATCTGTAATTATACCCGTGAAGAAAACGTCAGTCACTTAGGATGAAAAATCAGTTCATTTTTCTGTGTACCTGGAACCTTCGGCAAAGTGAGAACTAGGTTTTTTGAACTTAAGAAAATAGCTGTAGGGCCTCCCCGGTGGCACAGCGGTTGAGCGCTGGGTTGTGAAGCTGCCCGCAGCCTCTGCAGTGTTGGTTCCATCCCTGGCCACTGGGTGAGGGTCCCACATGGCGCGCAGACCTCTCCTGCCACCCGCTGCTCCCCTCAGCAGTGTACTTCGTCAGTCTGCCTATTCTGCTCCCCGCTCTGGCTCTGGTGAATTCTCTCACCCTCCCGCGCTTCTGACTGTACCCAGTGCTTGTATAAATAAATAAATCTTTAAAAAAAAAGAAAGAAAGAAAGAAAGAAAAAAGAAAATAGCTGTAGTTTTTCCTCCCCAATCACCAGGGTTTCCCCTATTGGTGACACGAGAGAGAAGGTTATCACGTTCAGCCTCGCCGTCTGCGGGAGGCCCCTGGCAGCTTACTGTCCTGTCTTCTGCCGCGTTGCTTTTTCATCAGGACCAGAAGAATTTCGACCCAGTGCAGATTGAGGAGGACATGCACGCCAGGTTGCCGCTGTGGAAGTTCCTGGAGTTCCCGCTGCCCCCGCCCTGGAACAGCACTAAGCGTCTGGCCATGATCCACGAGCTCATGCACTTCTGTACAAACGGTGAGTGCGGTGCTTTGCTTTAGCGTCAGAGCCCCCTTCCAGAACGTGTGCCTCCTGAGATGACTCGCCTCTTTGCAGAATGTGTTTTGATTATTGAGGGACCTTTCGGAGGCCCAGGTGGGTGCTTTGACTGACAACAGTTTTCTCCTCCTGAGCCGGGCCATGAACAACAGTAGAGTTAATTATAATGCACAATAGTCTTCCACATCACACACAGAGTTTCGTCACGCTGTTCCCATGAGGGTGGTCTTCCCCCGGACCCCCCCGCATTGACTGGGCTTAGGGGACCCCCCCCCCCCGAGCTCTGGCTGGGCTTAGGGGACCGTTTGCCAGGGGACGGTCCTCTGGTGGTGATGTGGTGCTAACAGTGTGTTTGTTGATTGAAATTAACCTCTCGCGACAGGAGGGCAGGTGTATGTTTTTTGAGAACGGCGGAAAAGGGGCTGCTTCTCCATGCAGCCAGAGCTCACTGGAATTTTGCAATACAGACAACCATTTCTTTAAAAAGAAATCCTATTTCCACTGGAGGCGAAATGCCGATGAGGCTACTTATGAGGAAGAATATGAAACCATGTCAGTATCCCTGGTGGCCAAGAAAGCGTTTGGCCTGGGAAAGAGAAAGGCACGTCGTGATTCTTCCTTCTCCTTTTAGTTCCATCCCGAAGAAAATGACAAGACGCTGTTATCTTGACTTCTTTTTTCATTTTTAAATAGAAATAGTCGCAATCACGGGAATGCGGTTCTGGCCAGCAGGGTCCGGTCCCCTGCGGGTGTCGCCTCTGTGGTTTCACCACCATCCTCTTCCTGATAGTCCTTGGAACATCGGCTTTTGGCCCCTGTCCTGTCCTGCCACCCTCACTGCCCCTCCTGCCTTCTGATAACATGTCACTCTCTCCACCTCCACTCTGCGCCCAGCGGGGTCCTGGTTTCATCCTTAACAGGTCCAGACCCAGCGTCAAGTCCCCTGACATTTAGCCCTGCAACGACTTCCTTATTTCAGTCAATGGCAACTGTTTTCTACCAAAATTCATCATTCCCTGATTCTGTTGGTTTTTTACCCTCATGACCCATAACTAGCCCAGGACATCCCCCAAGATCAGCCCTGCCCAGCACCCTCCCAGCCTCTCCCCTGACCCTGACCCTTTCACTGGCTTTCCTGTTGGCCCGGAGCCTTCCACCTTTTTCCCCTGCTCTCTCTGGACAACGGCCAGGGTGGCCCCACTGAAGTCGGTCAGAGCTTCTTGCTCAAAACTCTCCAGCGGTTGCCCAGATCACTCAGAGTGAAATCTGGCTGCTACCCACTTTTCCCACTGTTTCATCCAGCTGCTCTGTTGTCCACTTGTAAGCCCGTCACCCGGGCAGGCCCTGCTTCGGCGTCCTCACCCTGCTGTCACCCCTGTCTCTGTGCTCTTTCTCCCACAGATCTGTGAGGCCTGCTCCCCTGCTTCCTGCATGCCTTTGCTTGATTGTTCACAGGGTTTTTCTCTACTTAACACAAAGTAGGGACCCTACCCCAAACATTATCACTTTTTACCCCTTCATCTGGCTTTGTCCTTCTTACCACCACTGATCTACCGCTCAGTCACCTGTTTACTCTCTCTTCCCAAGCACTAAACCACACACCCCATGGTCAGGAAGCTGCTGTCCTGCTTCTAGTATAGTCCTGACTGCTGGCAGGGGCTCCAATAACATCCACGAAATGCACGAGTGGGCAAACTCCCCTTCATTCTGTCACTGTTACCTGTCCCCCGTCTCTCTTCTGAATCTCCCTGTCACTTTCTAGAAGGAACCCTTGTGCCAGCCCCAACTCTGTCTTCCCTTGTTGAATTCCATGCTGACCTCCTAGCCCGCTACCTTGAGCTCCTAAAGTAAAGAGCTAAGGCTTGTCTTGAATCCCAGACACCTAGGAGAAAGCCAGTTATGTCGAAAATAAAAACAAGAGGGTGAGTGGGCAGATGAACAAATGACGTAAAAAAGAAATACACCAATGAAAGTATCCTTTCAGGGCCTCCCCGGTGGCACAGTGGGTTGAGCGCTGCTCTATGAAGCTGTCTGCAGCCTCTGCAGTGCTGGTTCAATTCCCAGCCGGCCAGGGAGCTACCCACATGGCGCAGCAGACCTCTCCTGTCTTGCCCGCTGCTCCCCTCAGCAGGGTATTTCAGTCATCTGCCTGTTCTGGTCCCCACTCTGTCTCTGGTGAATCCTCTCACCCCCCGCACCTCTGGCCTGTACCCCAGTTCTTGTATAAATAAATCTTTAAAAAAAAGAACGTATCCTTTCATTTGAAAGGTGTGGTAGAAAGAGGTCTTTCCTGAGCTCTGCTGAGCAGGGAAAGCTTCTGAATATAACAGACTGTCTGTTGGACACAGTGAGTAATATCTTTTTGTTTAAATTATAACAGCAAAAAGTGCTTTTGTTGAAAAATTGTTTAAACCTATTCAGCCAATATGGTAGCCCTGGAAAGTCCAAAGGGAATTAATCTGGACATTCATTATTGATGAAGTTGTGTAGTTTGGGGGTGTCATCTTGGTAAATTCTCTCTTGAGTGTGTAGCTTATTGCTACTAGGTACCTTGGATATTTGTTGCAGAATTAGGGAGCCCATGTCGGCGCTCATCCTGGGGTGACTCCATTTCATTCCAGGGGCAGACCCCAGCGGCCCCTCCACCACGTGGCAGTGAAGGCATTCCTAACAGCCCAGGGCCTGCTTTCTTACAGAAAACTTGAGCTGGAATGAAGTAGAACGAGCCTTCAAAGTGTTTACTTTTGAGAGCCTGAAACTCTCTGAGGTTGACGAAGAGGGAAAGCTAAAACCATCCAGGATGATGTACGGGACCGACGCGGACACGTTCAACATACCCTGGGACAACCCCGCCAGGTTTGCTAAGCAGATCAGGCAGAAAATTCTCATGAAAATGAATGCCCAAGAGAACAAACTGCAGAAAGGTACATGGCTCAGAGGGGCTGAGAGGTGTCCTGGCGTTGGATGATGGCCCGATTTCCTAACCATCTCACGGATCCTCTTTATTCTGACTAGATGTTAAACCCAAAGACAAGACACTATTTATGCATCCGAAATTGTTAATGCCTGAACAAGAGGATGAGATTAATAAAGAAACTCCAGGTTCTAGACAGGCTGATGCTAACAATGTGAATCCTTTTTCTGACGTGAATAATAAGGAATCCTCAAACCCTCATGATGGAGAACAGTCCGATCAGAAGAGGAGCTTGGACAACCTGCTCCATCCTGAGCCTTTGGGTAAGTGAATGTGCCTGTGTGTGTGCACATGTGTGTGCACTTGTGTGCGTGTGCATAGACACTATTTTAGAATGTAAAAACCAAAAGTGATTCAAGATGCTTTATTTAAATTTAAGTACCTCCATACTTTAATTAAAAAACTATTTAATATCTAAGTTGTTTAACTGAACTTTATTACTGAGTATTGTTATTTAATAAGGTCTTGTTCTTTTTTTTAAGATTTATTTATTTATGCACATAAGAACTGGGGTACAAGCCAGAGGTGTGTGGGGGTGGCGGTGAAAGGATTCACCAGAGCAGAGTGGGGAACGGAAGAGGTAGATCTAATGAAATACACTGCTGAGGGGAGCAGCGGTGAGTCAGGAGACATCTGCTGCGCCATGTGGGTCACCTCCCTGGCCAGGGATCCAACCCATGCTGCAGTGGCTGCTGATAGCTTCAGAGGGCTGAGACTTAACCCCTTGCGCCACCAGGGAGGCCCAACTTCTTGTTATTTAAACCCTTGTTTATCAAAATGTCCTTGTGTATCTTGCTTTTAGTAAATGTAGTACAGTGAATGTAATTAAAACTTGCATCCTTAGTATTTCACGGGGTCATTGTGATTATACACAAATTAAAAAAAAAAAAAAAAACAGCTGAAATAACATAAGGAACTTCCCAGGACAGTGGTTGGTAGAAAGTTCAGTGCTCAGTGATCTCCTTAGTTCCTGTCCTCTCCCCATTATAAACCAGGACATTATTCTCATTCTAGCTACATCCTCACGAATATCGTTCTATCAGGAGATGCAGATGCACAGAAGAATGTTAGGCTAAATTTGTTTTCATTTCCCTTGTTCACAGCTGTTAGATTTATTGCTTAAAATACAACTCCGTTATTTCCTCTTATCACCTTCAATGACTCCCTAATACTTGCAAATTGAGGTCCAACTTCCTTGCCTTTTTAATGTGCTGCTTCTAGTAGCACCAAGTTACTTTTCCAAATCCCTTTCCACTTTTTACCTTTTGTTCACTTATCCTATATTCTACCAAAAAAAAATGACTCTATCTCCTCTATGCAGCCTGCTCTTTTTTAATCTCTGTGCCATTTTCCCACACACCCTCCACCTAGAATTCTTTTTTATTATATTATGAACAGGATTTAGTGGCATCTCCATGAAGTTTTGTTAAATGTGCCAAGCACAGATGTCTCCACTAGCATTCCCATGATTATAATTAATCTACTTTTCTTTATAGCCCCACTTATAGTTTCCTACTACTCATTACAATGATTCATGTGCCCATGTTAAGGCCTCTGTAACATCACAGATTCTTAAAGGTCCTATATATGTTTATCTTAAAATTACTAGCCATGTATGGACTACAGAGCAAGTCTCCACAAAGTTTCATAGGCTCAAACGTCACCGTGTGTCCTCATACCAGAGTGAAATTATGGTGGACATCAATCACAAGAAAGATGAGAAAAATCCCAAATTTTCAAAATCAAGAGATACACTTTTATATAACACCTGGGTCAGGGAAAAAATCTTACAGTGGAAATTAGGAAATTTCAAACTGGATGATAATGAGAATATGGAAAATTAAAACTTGTGGAATGCAGCTAAATTAAGAGATATTCAGAGAGAAGTTAACAACTTGAAATACATTTTTTAAATGCTAAAAGTTAATTAACCAACAAAATAAATCTAAGTAAAATGAAGAAAACAATTAAAATAAGAGAAAATCAATGGCATAAACATACATGCAGTAAAGAAGTTAAAAAGTTTGGTGTTTTGAAAAGGCTTTAAAAATGAGAAATCTTTTATACAAAGTTAACACAAAAAAAGAGAGAAGCCTTAATAATCATCATATAACTATATCAGGGATAAAAATCAGGAGTAAAGAAACAGGAATAGCAATAAATGAGGTGAGAGGGGGTAGCAGAGGGAAGGAAATGACATTTATTTAACATTGCCTGGCAACATTCCAAGCACTATGCTATTTTGTGCATATTACTAATGCTGTGTGTAACATCAAGCCCATGAAGATGATATCTTATCCCAGTTCCAAAAATAGACAACAAAGACACGGAGGTTTGAAGCAACTTATTCAAGCACAGGTGAGTAGGAAGTCAGGAATTCAGCAGCCGTCTGACTCCAGACCAGTGCCTCCCTGCAGGCCTTGCTCAGTTCCAGAATCCCTTGGTGCTGCCACCCAGTGGTTTAGCCATATCTGTACCATTTTCTTCATGCTGATACCTGTGCTGATTGAGTTGACTTTGGATTTTCCTTACTGTGTCTCAGTAGGCTCTATTTCCTGGTTCTCTGTCCTAAATACCCTTAACCATTGGCCCAGCACGCATGTGCGCTCTCTCTCTAACACACACACACACACACACACACACACACACACACCCTAAGTTAACCTGTGATGCATCATTGTCTCCTATGAGAACAAAACCACTCTGAAAGGAAGTCCCTTGGAGTCATATGGAGTCAGAGTAAGCCAGTAAAGATATGACATGATTTTTTTTTTTTCTTTTTTGTTTTGCTGTTGATTTTGCTTTTTCATTAAAAGAGCTGGCGTGTCATTTTCTATGCAAAAGGCAACTTTTGCCACCTGGTGGCCAGACCATAGGAAATGATGTTTGGGTCTTGGTAGAAATGAGATGATCATAACAAGGCCTAAGTCGTCAGAGCTGAAAATGCTCTAATGGCCAGTGTATCCAAGAGACCAAGAGGCCAGCTCTTAAGAGCTGAACCCCGTAAGGGACGCTGCTGTGTGTTGGCCTGGATCTAGAAATCATTATATTTGAGTAGGGGAGGGGTGGGGTGTCTCAGTGCCTCTCTGTGATGGCTGTATTGAAGGGAATTTTTTGTGGTCGATCTTGCATTTCCCCCCAACTCTGAATCGCACTTCTAAAGCAGCCACTTCTCATCTCTTTAAACAAAGAAGAAATCATTCACGTGTTTCCTGCACAACCATCTTCGTATCAGATACGTACAAAAGCCTGGTCCTGGGTATGAAGGCTGAATGTTTGTGCTTTGCTTAACCAGCCCCTGGATTTCCATCTGAGACTGTTTTTGAACTTGACAGGGCCTATTGGATATTTATGAAAAGACTGAGAGTTGATAACCATGAGGCTATAGGTTTAGATGTGCCCTTTATGCTTGTTGGGTGTTTTTTTAATAAAGTAACTGCTTTGCAGAGGGATCTTGTTATCTCTAAAGTAAAACAGATTAGGAAGGCTGTTTTTCAAAGGGATGAGAATGCATTTATTTCCAGATGTGTCAAAAACTACTGAATCACACTGTCAAAGGATTAGGCAGTTGAAGGCAGAAATCAGAAAGAAAGAATGATTTTTACTCTACTATTAACTGAAGAGTTCATATTAGTTTTAGAATGTTCTTTCCTTTGACAAAATAACTGATGCACAGTTTTTGAAAACATGTTTTCTAAACTGGAGACTTTCTGGATCTTTGGACACAGGAGGGAATATCAAATCTCCAGGAAATCTGGCAAACCACAGAATAGAATAATTTTTATTCCACAGACTTCATATCAATTGCTTCAAGGACACATGGGACATCATGGGCTATTTAGTTATAGTTGGCCTGCGTTCTCTCTTGAGTGCATGTATTTCTATAAATACTGAATTGCATTGACTTTATAGTTTTCCTCTAAATCAATGTGGAACATTCCTGCTGTCACCTTCACCAGCCCAAAGCAAGATGGAATTAGTAGCGAAAAATGTAAGTAGCTGTGTTTCTAAAAGGAAGGAAAACATTAACCTATCCTTGGTAGACATAATTAACTATTCCCCCTAGAAGCCCAGGCGTGGTTCTCTTTGCTATAGAATTAAAAGTTCTATCTAGTGCTTACCCAAAAGATGCCTACGTCGTGGGGTTTCTTCCATATTTTTTATTTCTCTCTATCTCTGTATTCATTACCAATTTCAATTTATGTGACTTTGTACACTGATTACCTACTAACATGCTTGGTGTTCAGGGTAGAGTTAGGGAAAATAACATCAAGAACTTATCTTCAGGAATTTACTTTCAAGGTGCAGAGACGGACATAAAGAAAGAAATAGCACAGGCATCCCTTGATTGTCAGGAGTTCATGTTGCACTACTTCACTTTTACAAAGAGACTGTGTCAGTTCCTGTTTTTTGCTAAGCCAAGGGGGAGAGATCAAAGAGGGTTTTGGCCTTCACAACAAAAGGTGCAGCGTGGAAAGAGTTGGCGGCGTTGGTTTTGCCGCAGCCATTCTGCAGAGAGAGCCCAAAGGCCCTTCCCCAGCACTGCTGTGTACAGGCTTGGAGTATCCTGTCAACCCCGCTTTTGCTATCTACTGGCATTAGTTTAGGTTTTATGTATTATTTGGCGTGACTTGGTAGTTTATTTTGGCATCTGGGAATACTCAAAAATTTCCATCTAAAGGAATAGTCGTAGCTTCTTCACTTTGCACCATTTGGCTTAGGAAAGGTTCCTCTTAGTCCCCCTTTCAGATACTGGAGAAGCTTGTGTCAGGCATCGATAAGCCTTATGGTTAAAAATAAATAGGGATGAAAGGTGGCTCTTGAGGACGTGACATGTGAGCAACACACACGTAGGCAGTCTGGTGCTGGGGCCCCAGCCACCCATTCGTTTACCCACTTAAGAAACTTTTGTTACACTCCACGCATACATCTGCATGTGCTTATGATAGGGTTTTAGAGTAATAAAATATTAATATAAATGGAACACAAGTTGTTCAGGGTGATGAAATAGTATCATTTTATGATAAGAAGTGGATTCATCTGGTCATGCTCCTTTCTATCCCCACACTGGTCTGTCACCCACAGAAGCTTGAAAAGAACTAGATAATCACTGGTGTGATAGAAGGAGAGTTTATTTCCAGATTGAAGTGTGCGTGCCGGCTTAAGACAAATGGACTGTCCTAAGCAGTTGACGTCGTCTAATCAGTAAATATTTGCAACGCCTGCAGGTAATGGTCCCTTGTTCAACGTGAGCAATGCCGTCTGAAGGCCGAGCATGTGATATGATTTAGGAATGTAACATGTAGGAAGCGTGGTTCTTTTCAAAGAGTTTAGTGTAACTTCTCTAGGTAGACACAGATTTAGAATTACTGCCACAAATGCCTTTTTGGAGGCATGAAACATGCCTTTCAGGAATTGCCTTTTCAGCACAGAAACATAGATCATATGGGCAACAAAAAGGCACAGCACTGACCAAGGCAAGAACAAAGTCTGAACACAACTGGATTTGGTGTCTTTGATTTACAGAGCGGACCACAAGCAGCGAGATCAAAGATGAAGCAGTCACAAAGGGCTATCCTTTTGAAAAGGTAAGGAATTATTTTCCTAAAAGTGTAGATACAAGTAAGATGATCTGAGGAAACCGTGACCCAGAATGAGAAACAGTTAAAAAAAAAAGAGGAGATGCTTAGCAGGAAAGTGCAGATGCCAGAGAAGAGGGATGATTCAAACATCCCTCGCCCAACTCCTACCAGAGACAAAGGAGTTAATTTCTCTAGCCAGCTTCAGCAAAACCCCCAAGCTCCAAGTTCCTCTCTAGACAGTGTGGCTTGGCAACCTCACAAACACCTGCTGGCCATACAGCCCTGTAGAGCGATGCTGTCTTGAAGTCAGTTCAGAAAACCTGTCTATAATTGCTAACAGGACTCCGAAGAGTATAACCTAACAATAAAAATATTTAGATTATGTTGCCCATTACAAAAAAAAAAAAAAGTCAAAGGCATATACTCTTTCTGGCAGCCCTTCTGCTAAAATGCGGCCATATGGGTTTATACATATGCAGATTTCCCCAATTAGACGGGGCACATGCTGGCGCAGAGACCCCAAGAGGGCTCCATTTGGACTTCAGCAAATCAAAACTGAAACTGTATTCCGATGATTTTTAGAAACCCAGGAAGATGACTGTGGAGGCAGAGTTAGAGGACATAAAGAAAACGCAGCAACGCAGCCTCACGGACTGGAGTTTTACTGAGCATTTTAAACCCAAAGTTCTGCTGCAGGTATTAATGGGCTGTGAGTCTGGGGGAGATAGTTGCGTGGTTCTGGGGGATCATGTGTGATTTAGTACAGTTCACATCGGGGTCATTCTCTCAGCTCGGATTCAGATTAATACTCCCATCGACTTCGGCTGTAACACGATCATTACCAGCTTGCACGGTGCATGCCCCCCAAGTCTCCAAAATAGTTAAACATGCACTTTTCAAAAGTACATTTTAGTAAAATCTTTTTTTTTAAATGTACGTGACTACTCTGCATGATTTCTAGGGAAAAAAAAAAAAGAAACTACTAGGTATTATTGGGAAGCAACTTCACTTTCTCCCATTTTGCCTGTCAGTTCTATTCAGTTTTCACTAAATGGAAAAATATTTCCTGAATCAATCAATAGATCAGTGGAAGCTGCAATAGGTAAGACTGATTGAACACTAGGCAAGGCTTGATATGTGTCACTAGCTCCCTTAGCCCTTGAGATACTCCAGTGAAGAAGAAACTATTTAAATGGTAGGAGATGGGCGCATCTTGACTAACACTGACTTTTGTCCAAAGGCACATGACTGGTCAGTGAGAGAAGCAGTGGGAATCCAGAAAATCTGACCCCGGGACTTGTGCTCTTAGCCACCATGCAAAATAAAAATAGTCGATAACTAACAACTTCTGTTGCTTTTCCATTTGATGCAAAAATCTGGATTGCTTGGTTTTATCTTTTTAATTTCAGTGTTACTTTTAGCAGACTTTTACATCCAAAGTTTTGAATCCAAAGAGTCTTATGGAAAGTGGCAGCTCCCTCCCAGGCCTGCGCCCAGCGTTCCAGGGGTAGAAATCTGCAGTGCACCTACCTGTATCTTTTGTACTAAGCTCCTTTATCTCTGAAGAGCAGGGATGCTTGGTTTAGTTTGAATCTTATTTTTGAGCATCACGATCAGTTGACTCCCTGTGCCTAACACACACACACACACCCCACACACACACAAAACAGCACACAAATATACACACACCACACAAATATGTACACCACACACAAAACACACCACATAAACATACACACACCACACATACAACACACAAAACACATACAATGCACACATACACACAACACACAGAGCAAACACACAACATGCACACTACATAAACATAGACACACCACACATACACACACACACTCATCCCTACACTCTCAACTAGCTTTTCATTCTCTGAAAATATAAACTGTCTTATTTTCAGTTAAATCATTAGATAATATTTGCCTTATGTTAATTATACAGATGTCATTCACGGCAGGACTGGGTGGGATTCTGATTACATTTTCCTTTTTGACACTTTCTTGTTTTCCCCCAGAGTTCCTTTTCCCATTTTTCAAACGTATTTAGTTTACTATGCATTCATCACTGCTCATCCCCAAGCACTCTACCAACAGTAAATCTCCTCGCAATTCACTCAGACCTAGCAGGTACTCCATCACTTTTATGGTCTAAGCAATATCTCCCCATATGCTCGGATGCCTGCCCGCCCTTTGGGGCTGCCGCACAGCTGTGGTCCTGGGGTCTCCCCTCTTCCTGACCGCATCCTTTCCCTCTGCTCGGTTGGATGCTCTGTTTTCTGAATCCCATCCCTTCTTCCTGCTTGCATTTCTCTCTTTTTGTAAGGACCATCTCCCAGTAGCTTCCCGAATTAAGATATATGGCAAGTAGTTTATAGTTTCTGGTTTATAGAACCAGAGACACACTATGGGGGCGGGGAGGGATTAGGGTCAAAATAAGGGGGGGATTGTGTGGGGACTATAACCAAGATGAAAATGCATACATTGTGCAAAAATGAAAAAAGAGGAAAAAAATATATAAAAGGAAAAAATATATATATGGCAGGTAAATATATGAGGCATTGGATGTTTGAAAACATCTTAATTCTATGCTAGCAATAAAATTTTTTTATCGAAGGAATGTGGTTTATAACATTATATATGTTTCAGGTGCACCACATTGCAAATCAAAGTCTGTACCTGGTACACTTTGCTCACCACCCAAAGAGTCATTTCCATTCTTTGCCCTACAGTCAATCCCTTCACCCCCACTTCTTTCTCCTTTCCAGTAACCACTATTTTGTTCTTTTAGTCTAAGAGTTTCTCTTGTCCTATTTGTTCATTAATTTTATTTCTTTATCTTCCACGTAGGAGTGAAATCATGGAGTGTTTACCTTCCTCTGACTTATTTCCATAAGCACAATACTTCCTAGGCCCATACATGTTGCTGCAAATGGCAGGGTTTCATCTTTTTTATGGCTGACTAGTATTCCATTGCATATATGTGTGTGTGTGTGTGTATGTATTTTCTTTAGTCAATCATCTGTTCATGGGAACTTAAGTTGTTGCCAACTCTTGGCCTTTGTGACTAATGCTGCCCTATTAATTGCATTTAACTGACAGCCAGGCTTTCTATAAATGCTGCTAAAAAACATTCGCCTTCAAAGTTTTGAAGGCATTCTTTAATAGTCTTCCAGCTTCCCGTATTGTCCTAGAGAAAATGAAATTCTGATTCTTGATATGTGGCTTGAGTTTTAAGGCCTTCTCTTGGTTCCAGGATTCTGGGTTTTCTGTGGCTGCACCTTTGGTGTGGTTCTGTTGTCAGGTGTTGTACTGCTGAGTCTAGTACAAGCCAGAAACTCCTGTCTATTTATACTCTGGAAATGTTCCACAAACTTTTCCTTGGAAAATTTCTCTCCTCTATTTTCTCTATTTTCTCTTTCTGGAACTCCTATTATTCTGGAGTTGGACTTCCTAGATTGAACTTCAAATTTCCTATCTTTTTCCTCCTGGCTACCCATGCTTTTTCTTTTGGTTCTAGAAATATGACTCAACTTTCATCAAATTTTTCTATTGAGACTTTTATTTCTGTATCATCATTTTAATATCCTCAAATTCTGTTTATAATTTCAAATTACATCTTATAGCCTTCTATTCACATTCCCCAATACTATTTCCTCTCATTTCTGTGAGGATATTAAAGTGCTTTGAAGTCCTATTTTCTTTTCCCTGTGTTGTGTCATTTTCCTCAAGTATTTTGCTGGACTTCATGGTTTTGTGCTTCTCAATTTTTCTTATTAGAGAGTAAGATCCAATGCTGTTGGCCTCTGTGCTCGCATTAATAATGAGGCACTAAATGTGGAATAAGAAATGATGTATGAAGTCAGTGCATGGAAAGGAGTTGTCATTTTTTTCTATTTCAATTTAGACTCAATTGTTGGGTGATTTGACTGCTTGGTTCCTTGGGAGCTCCATTAGTGTTGGTACATTAGGTCTGGACTTTCGGGATATTAGGTTTGCCTATTATATTCTCGGGAGACAGGAGGGAATTTAATCTTAAAGATATAACTTGCCTGTCAGGGTGTGGAAGCTGAGTGAAGACAGGAGGGAGATCAGGCATCATACCTGCCAGTCTCTCGATCTGCACTGTACAATGTGCTCAGATTTAGCTTCTCAGTACTTGAAATGAAGCCAGTCTGCACTGAGGGGCGGTGTATGTATGTTACACACTCTGTGTGGTATAGAGCTTTATGGATGGAAACACACATCTATACACAAATTCCAAGAGTTTAGCAAGAAGCAGGCTGATATATTTCATTAACAAATGTTGTATTGATTATATATCAAAATTACACTTAGTTAAGTAAAAGATATATTAAGATTAAACTCACAGGTTGCTTTTTACTTTCAAATACCTGACGGCTGACTCCATCCACAACATGGTGAAATAGGGAGGTTTCAATGAACCTTGTCCCTACGCACATGCACCTAAGAAAAAGTAAGATTTGCTCCCAAGAAATGTCACAAGTTGACCACCAGTGGTGGGGATAGGCCCCAGGCAGGTCCCAGGCAGGTTTTGCTTGGAGCCAAGCAAGGAGAGCTGATAGGAGTCAGGGCCGGGGCAGCAGTTAGCAGAATGGGGGGGAGACAGGTGGGCTGGAGCTGCAGCAGGTGCGGTGCGCGCTCAATGGGGCGTCAGTGAAGGCTGGCTGTGGATGGATGCGCATGAGCGCAGATGCCAGACTGTTGGTTCAGCTGCGGAGGCTCTGATTGCTAGAATCAGGGGTGCTGGAGCCCCTGTCCCCTGCTGTGAGGGGGGACCAGAGAGACCTCGCACACACCACACACCCTGCACCCGACACCCTGAGTGTCTGGGCCCTCGGCCCCTTCCCGTACCCCACAGGGGAACGTGGCAGAGAGGTGGGACCCTAGAATTTGGGACCCATGAAGCAGAGGACAGAGCTCACTCTGGGAGAGAGGACAGGAGGCCAAGTCAACCTCCGTGCTTGGGATTGCCTCCCTCCAAGACTGAGGCTGAGTCTTGGGACAGCAAGTCTGGCTCCTGAGGTGATTATGCCGAGGGAAATGAGACAGGGGTGAAGGACAGCTTTAGGGTGGTTTCATCCATCTGTAGAATGTGAATAACCGGGAAAGCAAGCTGAAAAATCTCAACAACAAATAAACCTTAGGCTCTGTGAGAAACGTAGTTGTTACGAGAGGGAGGAGGCTGGGGGAGGCCAGGTGATGGGGTGTCTGCTGGGCGGGGTTGGGGGGTGCTTCAGTGGAGGGTGAGTGGTGCATGTGCATACATGAGGGTGTGAGGTTGCAATCCCAAAAGTATATGCTTATGCAAATAATTGGCAAATCAATAAAATTGAGGGAAAAGAAGATAAATGACAGAACGAATGAATGCATGCACTGTTATCCAATTGAAAGTTAAAGGAATAAGCTCTTCCTTAAAAGCCAGAAAATTCTAATCTGTTTTTGTCTTTAATACATTTTCCACTTTCCACCACAGAATTTTAACTCTGTGATACATTTTTATGCTTAAAAGTCTCTTATTGATCCCCCATCACATATCTTTGCAGCAAAATGTGAATCTAAAAGAAAATTTGAACAAATGTCCCCTGTTTTTAGCTATTAAAATTTGTTACTGGATTATTATTGTAATAATTATTATTGCTCAAAACAAATATTTTATACATGTTAAGAAAACAAATGGAAAACATAAAACACCAAATTTCAATGGAAAAAAAAAAACACCATTGACAGTCCTGGATTTTTTCCCCTCCCATGTCTATGTGGGCAAATACTACTTGTTGCTAGATTGAAAGTTCAGTATCACATCTATTTCTCTTTTATATTTTTACAGCTATACACAGTGAAGAAAATTTTAAAACACATAAGAAGATGAGGTTATAAAGAATATTATAATAGTAATATAAATTAATTATTTGAACTATTTCTCAGTTATTTGCCAAAAATCACACAGTGATCTATCAGAAATATTTGTTTATAATCTCTCATCTGGCTATATGATTAAATTTTTCCTTCAAATTTTTGAAAGCGATGGGTTGAAAACCACCTGACTTTCCAAAGGAGTCATGACTCAGTAACTGGAGTCATGCAGTTACTTAATTTTTAGGAACTATACCAAAAGAATTTTTATCTGACTAGCAATTATATCTACTTTTTAACTTAGAGGTAAAGGATTAAACCTTATGTCATTAGAAAGGGTTGGAAAAATAAAGATATTGCTAATTGAATGAATTTTTGCAGCTATGATAGCTTAAAAATAAAGAACTTCTGCTTTCTCTTGTGTTTTACGAATATTACCAACAAAGCCTTCCTGTCTCAGCTATGGGCAATTTAATCCAGTAATACTCTATAATCCTCATTCTACCATGATATCCTAGTCATCAGCCTGCTCATACTCTTGCCCTGCTCCAGTCCATTCTCTACATATCATATAGTCTATCAACTTCATCATCTTGCACATACCTCTGTGAACTCCAGGAGGATCTATAAGAATCTTAACCACATTTTATTTATTTATTTATTTTTAAATTATTTTTTTAAAGATTTATTTTTATTTATTTATACAAACACTGGGCACAGTCAGAAGCGCAGGAGGGTGAGAGAATTCACCAGAGCCAGAGCGGGGAGCAGAGCAGGCAGAAGGACCGAAGTACACTGCTGAGGGGAGCAGCGGGCGGTAGGAGAGGTCTGCGTGCCATGTGGGACCCTCCTCCAGTGGCCGGGGAGCAGCCGGGGGTCGAACCAGCACTGCAGAGGCTGCGGGCAGCTTCGCAACCCAGCGCTCAACTGCTGCGCCACCTGGGAGGCCCCTTAACCACATTTTAGAGGGGAGTATTATCTCTCTTGTTCACTTCTGTTTCTCTAGTACCTACTCAGAGCCAGGTGACTAGTCAATGCCCATTTTTAATGAAATAATTAACTAATTCATTAATGAGACCAATAATACTAATATAGAATAAAAGATAAAAGCCAAGAAATAAATGAAGAAAGATTATAATGAAAACCTATCAAACACTGAATGAGGGCTAATATAGTCTAAGAAGCTCAGTGCAATATATCCTAGTGGCTAAAGTAAATACAAAAACACAAAGATTCTAGGGCTCTCACAGAAGGGAGGACATATTTGCGCCCAAAGGGAGCCCACTGATTCTGTGGGTTGAAGTCTGAGAGGACTTTGCCTTTCAAAAAAGCAAAGCACTGGGTAGTGTCCTCCATACAAAAATGTCTTAAAATGCAAACATCGCATCTGCGCTCCTGCTGTTGACTCCCTAGGAGCAGATGAGAAGTTTCAATTCCACACCATGCGGATACTCAAACAGGGGACTAGATCTGGGAAGTAAATGTATTATTTTGGTTATGCTAGCAGTGTAACATTGAAAGCAAAAGCAAAACAACCTTTTCCTAACATAATATGCAATTCCATACCTTTGGATAATCCAAACAACAGAGACCTGAACGTTACCTACATCCAATTGATGCTGAAAATTCAAACAAAACCCCAAGGTTGTCTGATGTATTTTCCTACGTACAGATTTCCTTGTGCTGGTTGGCAGTGAAAAGGAAATAGGACCATAGGCCGCCTGCTGTGGCACAGTTCTTATACAAGAACTGGGGTACAGGCCAGATGTGCGGGAGGTTGAGAGGATTCACCAGAGACAGAGTGGGGAACAGAACAGGCAGACTGACGAAATACACTGCTGAGGGGAGCAGCGGGTGAGACAGGAGAGGTCTGCTGCGCCATGTGGGATTCTTGCCGGCAGGCCGGGATCAAGCCCGCGCTGCAGAGGCTGCAGACAGCTTCACAGTGTGGCGCTCAACCGCCTGTGCCACCAGGGAGGCCCCCCAAAATGCAATTGTTTTGATTTTCAGGTTCTTCAAGCTGCCAATGAGCAATACAAGTGTGTTGATTCCTATTACCATACCCAAGACAACTCTTTACTGCTGGTCTTTCATAACCCAATGAATATGCACCGCCTGCATTGGGAATACTGGAATACTGCTCTCCACTCCAACGTTGGATTCCGGTAACCAACATAGTTTAGTTAGTTATCATAGTTTGGTCAACTTAGTAGTTACTAGATTTTCTCTCCTTCGCTGAAGCTAGGTGGTTGGATCCTGAGCTCACTGAGCTGAATATCTGCTGTGTGCCCGACACTGGCTGGTTTGGGATAATCCCACTTGATTTGGGGAAAACTTAAAAAGAAAACAACTGAGCAACACCCCCATAGCGGTCATGTCCCAGCAAACAGGCTTTAGGCACCCGTGTCTTGGTTTTTCCCTTCCAGCTTCTTAGTTATTTTTTTGTTATCTTAAAACTTTGCTCTCTTCTCATTAATAATGAAGGTATTTCATTACTTTTTTTACCAGGCTAATGTATATTCAGTCTTTATTATTTTGTGTAGCATTGTTTTAATTCTATGGCTATAAAACACAGAAAGAGAATATGAGATAATTGGGAGGCAGGATGTATGCCTGCCCACAAACACAGGCACTTTGAAGTCAAAAGATGGATTTTTTAAGTTAAAGCACAATAAATATACTAAGCTAAATATCGTGAACTATTAATCTGTGTTTTCCTTTCTCTTGTTTTTCATTGCCAATAATTACACTTTTAATTTCTTTTCTGGTCTTATTCGCTGACCAGGACTTTTATGTCACTTTGAAAGGGCATCCTTGTCTTGCTCCATGTCTTGAATATTCGACTATTAAATATGTGTGTGGGTTTTTTTGGTTGTTGTTTTTACTATAGTACTTACATAGATAATTCCTTATTCAGTTAAAATTTTTATCTTCTGCTACTACTTTGCTATGAGTCCTTAGTTACAAAGTGTTAATAAATGTATCAAATGATGTATTTTTATTTTGTAAAGTGGCATTATGTTATGACATTATATAAATTTCAGATGTGCTCAAATGATATTTTTCCATCATTTTAAATGTTTATATTTTTCTTTTAGTTTTTTAAAGCACTAAATTTCATCTGTAGATAGTCCAGTGTTCAACCAGTCTTGCATTTCTGTGAAAGCCCCAATCTGCCCATCACGTTATTGTTTCTATAATTTGCACAACTGGTTTGCTAGTGTATTGGAATATTTGCATCTGTTTTCATGGGCAAGGTACACTGCAAATTTTCCTTTTTAAATGTTTGTTTCTGGCTTGGGTATTGAGATTATATCAGCTTCAAAAATTAACTAGGGGATGCTCTCCTTTGCATAAATCTAAATATCCATCTGCTCGCTACCAGTTTCTAAGATCTGAGGCAAAAGTGAAGCCAAGTCTTTATCCCTGAGAAGCAGAAGTGACACAGTGTGTGTGTCAATTTATAGAGTCGATGATGGTATATGACCAGCATCCTGGAGTCACCTGCTCCCCATCCACACAACAAACCTGCATCTACCTTGGAGCAACTGCCTTTCAAAAAGAACGGAGGAATCAAGAGGCAGTTCATTATTTAAGACTTCATTTGCATAGTCAGTATCTTAAGTATTTAATGACCTTAACTAATATTAAATCAATTGCAGTCTGTTCTTTGCTTTTTTAAAGGAATTATTTGGAACTTGTCGCAAATTCCATTCAAGATTGGATCGTGAAAGAAGAAGCAATCTATCAGGAATCTAGAATGGCTGAAGAAATCAATAGGACCAAGGCTGAGCAGGAGTTGAAATCCACTGCCAATGTGAAAATCTCTTCTCCTAGTAAAAATGTTTCTTCTAAAAAATCTAAAAGTAGGTTGAGTAGTTGAAATTATATGCAAAGTCCAAAGATTGTCTATTTCCTCATTTAATCATGATTGTGACTGTTTCAGGATTAAAAAGTTGCCCACAAAATTGCTGTGGATCTGCACTTTCTCTATTAAAAAAAAAAACTAGAATAGCTGAATTCCAACTAATGATGAGGTTGTTCCCATGTGAGGTAATGGAATGTTTGTCTTATAGGGTCCCCACTTCCTGCCAGATCTAGGAGATTCAATCTCCTGCACAGAACACATGAGATGTCAGGTCAGTGGCAGAGTCTCTATCTGGCAGGATTAGTAGCTCAGCTACATAAGATTGCTGGTGATATGTGAGGTAAACACAGAGTCAGCATGTCTCCATCAGGACAATCACAGATTTCCGAAGGGAGGTTAAAACAAGATATTCCTTTAAAGAGCAAGCAGGGCCTCCCTGGTGGTGCAAGGGCTTAAGCACTGCACTACGAAGCAATCCGCAGCCTCTGTAGCATGAGTTCGAGCCCCAGCCGGCCAGGGAGCAACCCACATGGTGCAGCAGACCTCTCCTATCTTGCCTGCTGCTCCCCTCAGCAGTGTATTTCAGTCAGTCTGCCTGTTCTTCCCCCCGCTCTGTCTCTGGTGAATCCTCTCACCCTCCTGCATCTCTGGCCTGTACCCCAGCTCTTGTATGCATAAATGAATAAATCTAAAAGAAATTAAAGAGCAAACAGAAGAACCCCGAGTCTAACTGTGGTTAATACCTAAAAATAAAGGGGAAAAGGGGACAATTGAGGGCCAATGGCAGGGATTTGACAGGATGTCAAATACAGAGCTTTGTTGTTACTAATTCCAGGGATTTTGGCGCTGCTGGGCAGAAGGGAGGAGAGAGGTAGCCAAAAAAAGGTAGGCTACTTGATAAAGAAGTAGAACAATGAGATGAGATGATTTACTTGGCTTTGTGCAAAGGGAGTCTATGTTAATATTTATTGTTTCTTTTTTTTTAAGATTTATTTTTATTTTTATACAAGAAGTGGGGTACGGGCCAGAGATGCAGGAGGGTGAGAGAATTCACCAGAGATAGAGTGGGGAGCCGAACAGGCAGACTGACGAAATACACTGCTGAGGGGAGCAGCGGGCAAGACAGGAGAGGTCTGTCGCGCCATGTGGGTATCTCTGCGGTTGGTGGGGCTCGAACCAGCACTGCAGAGGCTGCAGACAGCTTCACAGCGCTGCCCCAACCGCCTCTGCCACCAGGGAGGCCCATATTTATTGATTCTGATAGCCAAGGTGAAAAGTGATTTCCCCTAAAGATGCAAAGCAATATAATGTCTAAGGTTTTTGCACTCCCTGTCAATGAGCAAAGTGATTTGTACCTGGCTTGATTCTAATGTTAAACTCAGAAAACTCAGGCCATGATGAATCATTTGCCAGCTGGGCCCTTCTTCTAAAGGGGGTGCTACTAAGTGCGTGGAGTCGTGGATGCACTGTATGAAAAAGAGGGGTGGGGGCACCGCCTCACAATTCTTGACTATTAATGAGAAAAAATGTGGGTTGACTGCCTTTTCTTTGTTGTGATTCTGAACAGAACGCAAAGTTAATAACTATCTGTAGAAATCTGGAAAATATCAATTGGGGATTGGGATATATCAGGTAAGTGTCGCATTTAGTCTGAGGCCCTTCAAGTTAGGAAAGATGCGTCTTCCAAACAGCACGATCGCAATGGCAAGAGCCGGGCTTACATCTGGAAGGAAACGTTAGATTTGCTCGGTGTAGCTTAAAGGATTACACTAGGATTGCTTAAGTGAAAGCTCTAGTAAGAAAGATTCCAGCTCAATAGACGCTTCCAAGTCTCAGCATAGTTAGAATGGGGCTCACTGCATCTACCAAGAGTAATTTTCTCAGCCCTGAAGGAGCTCAGTTGTGTACTCTGGAGTTGGCCAAGGAGAATGAAAGGCGAGTTGGATTTGATACCTTTGAGATCCCCCTACAACCCAAAACATTTGGTCCTTTCATGCAACTTTGCTGGAGGGCGTTGCTAAGAAATTTTATTTTCTCTAGATGTAGGTGCCAGAGGAGTCTCCAAAGCAGATATACCAGATCAAGAAAAAGACAAAGACAAAGAAAAAGACAAGATTCCTTTCATTTTGGAAGGTTCTCTCAAGGTAACCCCATGACAGACAAGTGACGCTGAGTGCTCACAGATTCGGATTTATTTTATGATGGGGAGTAAATCCTGTTCCTTTTTTTTAAAATGCATTTACAGGCATGGAAAGAAGAACAAGATCAGTTGGCAGAAGAGGAACGCCTAAGAGAAGAAAGAAAAGCAGAAAAGAAGAGTAAGGAAGCTGGAAAAAGGAGAGGCAAGGAAAAAGTCGAAAAAGAAGACAGCAAGTTTTCCAAAAAAAACTTTAGTCTCAGGGACAAAATAAAAGAAGATCAAATAAATGCCTCAGAAGTAGCAGCGGCGCCCCACCAGGAACCAGAGCCCGAGAAAGTGTACCCGGTAAAGTCAATTGTCTGAAAAGCCCCTTTGGGCCATTCCTAAGGGTTTCTGGAAAAACACGGATTCTGGGCAAAGGCTCCCAGTCTTGGCCACACAGCAGGAGGCCCGGGTTTCCTCTGGTGTAGACAGTCTCAGGCGTGTCCCAGTTCTTGTTACCTAGCACCTGTTCAGTCTCAGCCACCATGATAGGAATCGCCTCAAATTTTTCTCGAGTGTCATGAAGCCAGATTACTAAGGGCGGGAAAGGTAGAAATGTGGCACAAAAGCTTCCTCACTTCCAGTTATGCACACGCGCAACTGTGACAACTCAAAGCAGACACAAATTGGCTTTATCTGTCTCCCAGGATAGGGTTTGCCAAGTCCCTTTGGTTGCCTCGCTGTAGGACCCATGGTTTTTGCTTGTGCTCTTCTATGACGAGACTACCCTTCATCGCTGTCTCGCTCAAGTAGATTTATGAGGAAACCTAGGCTGGGAAAAAATGTACCATCCCTGTCTTCTAGTTATGACTCTGTGTCGGTTCTCAAGCTTTGGCTTTATTAGAGTCAAGGGAAGTGCTATTAGTAAAAAATATCTTTCATATGTGGCCTCCCTGGGCCTCCCTGGTGCTGCAGGGGTTAAAGTCTCAGCACTGTCAAACTGTCGCCAGCCACTGCAGCATGAGTTCTATCCCAGGCCAGGGAGCTACCCACATGGCGCGGCAGACCTCTCCCGTCTCCCCGCTGCTCCCCTCAGCAGAGTATTTCAGTAGATCCGTCTGTTCTGTACCCCACTCTGTCTCTGGTGAATGCTCTCACCGCCCCCCACCTCTGGCCTGCACCCCAGCTCTTGTACGGCTAAGTAAATCTTTAAAAAAATAAATTTAAAAAATATGTGGCCTCCCAAAATATAAAGATTCAGTTCTTCTCAATCCATTAGTTCAGTTTTAAAGAGAAAATGAACAGCTGTGAAAGAGAGATTGGTTTGTTTTCCTGCACCCTGAGCATAGCCCTACGATTTGATTAGGACTGAGCTAGGAAGATGCCCCGTGAGTGGGGCTTAAGGGTACCAGACCTCCATTACTTCTGCCTGGTACTGTCACACCACCGGAGAGGCGCGAGGTGCCCTGGTCACTGCTTCTGGCTCTACAAAGCGGCTGAGAAATCATGCAACAGAAATAAATCTCGGGGCCACTTTGACCGACTCCACCGCGGACTTGATTTGTGCCGACTTGCGGTCACCCCAACATGCCATGTTTCCTCTTCCAGTTCCGCGGATACAACATGGGCGACGTGCCCGTCCAGATCGCAGGGGAGAGTTGCTACCTGTATCCTTCGGATGGAGGGAGGATTGAGGTCGAAAAGACAACATTTGAAAAAGGTATACACCGCGGGAGCAGCTGAGGAACGGCTAAGATCTTGCCCCATCTCAGTGGGCCCGGGGCCTGGCCCTCTCCTGTGCCCCTGCGCCCATGTGTGCCACCCTGGGTGCTCCCAGACCTCAGGCCCTGGGACATGCTGGACCCAGCAGAGCCCCGCGCAGAGCTTCCCTGGGGCACGCAAGTGAGGACTTTCCACTTGTGAAAATACTTCTACCCAGTCGGGAAACCGTGGTTATGGGAGCTGTGCTAGGCACAGCATGAGGAATAGTCACTGCCACACGCACCGCCACGTCAGCAGCCAAGGTCATGCTAAGTAAAGCAAGTGCGTGGTGTGGGTTCCGGGGCACACTGTGGGGCGCCCTGCCAATGTCCAGTTCTTTTAGCCTCTGGGCGAGGGCAAGTCTTTCCGTGGGTGGGGCCTGGCAAACGAGCTGCAGAGGGCAAGTCTGGGGAACCACACAAGGCAACGTTAGCTCTGCCCAAGGGAGCACGGGTCTGGGCTCCAGGGAAGCCGCGTGGTGTCCACAGGGCTAAGCTGCTCACTGGGCTTCATCGTCCCCTCGATGGGCGTGAGGACATGGGCTTTTTTGACGGCTGCTTGTCGGGTAGAGAGCAGTGGTCACCGAGGACTGCGAAGAGGTCAATGTGGGGGGATGTGCTTAGGACCCTTTTCAGTGTCTGCGAGATTATGCACCCCAGTGAGGGATAACTGGGCTCCCCCCACATCCCCTCCAGGCCTGTGGCCCGGCCCACACCTCTTCCTCTCCCTACTCATTCTCTGCCTCTGTCCCTCCCTCCTGGCTGCCTGCCCTTACTTGCTCTCTCTGCTCTCCCTTCCAGTCTCTCTCCTCTCTCTCTCTCTCTCTCTCTCTCTCTCTCTCTCTCTCATCATCTAGTGACTATCAGTTTAATGAGGAAAACATGGTAGAACTTAGGAGCTGTTGCCTGTGTGAACCATGGCTGCAGGGGAAGCATTATGACCCAGTAGCTGCCACACCAAAGCAGCCATCACACCAACAGTTTTGAAAAGAAAAAGATCTGCAAGTTACACAGGTTGCTTAAAGAGTGATTGTGAGAGCCTCCCTGGTGGTGCACGGGGCTAAGATGCAAACTATGAAGCTGTCCACATCCACTGCAGCCCGAGTTCGATCCCTGGCCAGTGAGCTGACCCACATGGCGCAGCAGACCTCTCCTGACTCCCAGGTGCTCCCCTCAGCAGTGGATTTCAGTAGATCCCCTGGTCTGCTCCCCACTCTGTCTCTGGTGAATCCTCTCACCCCTCACACGTCTGGCCTCTACCCCAGCTCTTGTATGCATAAATAAATAAGTCTTTAAAAAGAAAAAACACAGCTCCGAATCACATAATTGAGAAAGGCACTAGACTTGAGTTTTATAATACAATGTTCTGTTTTCAATAACTTCCTCTCTGATCAAGATTTGCATATGCATTCATTGTATGTATGTTTCAGATGGTTTCATAATAAATACAGTACTTCTGTGCTAATCCTATCAATTTTGAGAGATGATAGCTCACAGTTGAAAAGAAAAGCCTAGACTTTAAAAATAAATAACTGACAGAGAACAAATCGTAGTTCAACCAGATGTTATTTCTGAGTCTGTATACCTGAGGACTATGTACTGTTATAAACCCATGCTGCTTTAATTAAAAAATAGAAAAGGAAAAAAAAAAAAAAACCAGGAGAGGAGGCAAAAAAAACTGGGTCGGAACGCTAGAAAAGAAAATGTGTTGTTAGGAAATTTTTTTTCATTTTTAATTGAGGTAACATTAAGGATCCCCCCATCAGTTATCACCACCGCCGTGAACCCACCATCAGTCACGCACCATCCACCCCCTAGTCCATTCTGCTTCCTTCCCTCTTACCCTCCCCCCTGGATGCTTCAGTTCTATAGTCAGTATTAGAGGGTTAGTTTTTCAGCTGGTCTAATTCTGACCCTTGATTTTGTATCTCTATACACAACATATTAGTGACACCATCTGGTGTTTATGTTTCTCCTTCTGGCAATTTTTTTTTAAGTTTTATTTATTTGTTTGTTTGTTTGTTTATTTATTTATTTATACAAGCACTGGGTACAGTCAGAAGCGCGGGAGGGTGAGAGAATCCACCAGAGCCAGAGCGGGGAGCAGAACAGGCAGACTGACGAAATACACTGCTGAAGGGAGCACCCGGCGCGGCAGGAGAGGTCTGCGCGCCATGTGGGACCCTCACCGGTGGCTGGGGATAGAACCAGCGCTGCAGAGGCTGCAGGCAGCTTCGCAGCCCAGCGCTCAACCGCTGCACCACCGGGGAGGCCCTCCTTCTGGCGTATTATACTGGCCATAATCCCTTCCAGTGCCATCCATGTTGCCACAAATGGCATGAATTTGTCTCTTTTGATTGCCGAGTAATATTCCATTGTGTATACACCCATCTCTGGGATGCACTGATCTGTTTGGGGGCACTTAGGCTGTTTCCTTAATTTGGCCAGAGTAGACAGTGCTGCAATAAACATGGGGGTGCAAGGCTCCTTTGAAGCTAGTATTTGTGAATTTTTCAAGTCAGTGGCTAGGAGTGGAATTACTGGTCCTTATGTCAGATTCGTTTTCAATCTTTTGAGACACTTCCACACTGCTTTCCATAAGGGCTGGACCAGTCTGCATTCCCGCCAGCAGTGAGGGCAGCTCCTTTTCTCCACATTCTTGCCAGCACTTACTTCTGGGACATTTTTACAGATGTGAGATGGAATCTCATATGGTCTTGACTGGCATTTCCCTGATGATAAGTGAAGATGAAACTTTTTTCTCCTGTGCTTGTTAGCCACCTGCCTTCTTTGGAGAACTGGTTACTTAGTTCTCCTACCCATTCTTTGACTGGGTTACTTGTTTTGTTTTGTCCCCTGTTGAGTTGTGTTGGGAAAATTCTTACATGGTCCTACTAATAATAAAAATGATTATAGCTAACACTCATGTAATTTTTTTAAGATTTATTTTTATTTATGCATACATGAATTGGGGTGGTGAAAGGATTCACCAGAGACAGAGTGGGGAGCAGAACAGGCAGATACACTAAAATACACTGCTGACGGGAGCAGTGGGCGAGGCAGGAGAGGTCTGCTGTGCCATGTGGGTAGCTCACTGGCTGGGATGGAACTCAGACATTGTGGTAATAGCGCTGAGGCTTAATCCCTAGGCCACCAGGAAGGCCCCCACTTATGTAATTCTTTATAAATTGTAAACTCTTCACGTGGATTATCCCATTTGGCTAGTCATAAAGTTAAACACAGGTATACATTAGCCTCACTGAGTTATTTTCTCTGCTGGAATTTGCAGGTATCTCCCTGATCTACTTGCCATTTATTCCTGGGATTCCGCCTGCTTTATTCTTTTATACATGGCTTTATAAAAGTGGTGGGATCCCTCAGTATTTCCATTCCCTGGTTTAATTACTGTGCTGTTTCTCAGCTGTCTTGTCAAAGAGTTCATAGGGCATCACCATCAACCTTTGGTCCACCCCTGATTCTTCCCAGGCCCAACTTTTATCAAAGTGAAAGTGAATAAGGACAAACACAACTTCCTAATTCATTTAAAAGACCCTAAGAAAATTGTGAAAAGGGAAGAAAAGGAAGAGGATTATTCTTCAGAAGAAGAGAGAGAGGAAAAAGATGAGGAACAAACTCCTGAAACAGGTAAGCAGCTGAGTCCTGTGGCCAGCGGGTCTAACCCTCACCCATACGTGACCCCCCCCAAATTCCCCCAGGAAACACTGCGCATCCCTGTCCCTTGGCACGCAGGCCTGACCTGCTGCACAGGCTTCAGCCTCTAAATTGGAACAAGGTGAGTCCTAATCTGAGACTCAATCATTCCTTCATCTCAGGGACTTTTTCTTTTCAGTTATGAAGCCCATGTCTGCTTTCCTCCATTTCTTCATCCCCTTTCCTTCTGTAATGTCTGCTGTCCTCCACGTCTTATATCTTGTTCATAACTTCCTCCCGTTTGAATGTTTACTCTCGGTTTTGACTCCTTTTTTCCCTTATTTTCTAAGAAACTTATTCGAATCTCAAAAGTGATCACCCTCCTGCCCTTCCATCCCACCACTGGGTAATAAATGGTTTGGTGGGGATGCGTGTTTTTGAATTCCTGTGCATGTGATGTTTTAAAACAGCCTCTGTGTGTTTTAAAAAAAAATCTTCCATTTTTTCTGAGCATAGATTTTTTTTTTTTTCCTCTGACGAGTGTTCTTCGCTCTGTTTACTGGAGTCCTTTCAATGGTTTGCTTCAAAGTATTTTCTCAAACTTCTGCACAATTGCCTGTTGCCATTGGCAGTGCATACTTCTGCCCATCTCCCTGCTGTGGTCAACTCTTAGCATTCATTTTGGCTCCAAAATGAATTTACCATTTAAATTTACCATTCTAGAAGTTACGTCAGCATGAGTCAGTATATTTTAAATAAATATTATCCTATCTTGACTATAGGATAATGGAGGAAGTGGTAAACTGGAAATGAAACAACAAAACAAAAAATTCACATTCCTTTATGTATACTTTAAGAAAATATATTAAGGGGCCTCCCTGGTGGCGCAAGGGGTTAAGTCACAGCACCATGAAGCTCTCCACAGCCACTGCATTAAGAGTTCGATCCCCGGCCAGGGAGCTGACCCTCATGGCGCAGCAGACCTCTCCTGTCTCCCCGCTGCTCCCCTCAGCAGTGTGTTTCAGTCAGTCTCCCTGTTCTGCTCCCTGCTCTGTCTCTGGTGAATCCTCTCACCACCCCCCACACCTCTGGCCTGCACCCCAGTTCTTGTATGCGTAAATAAATAAATCTTAAAAAAAGAATGTATATTAAACATTTTTCTTTGAAATTATGTTTCACTGAGGCAATTTTAAAATGTGTTTTAAAATTGAAGGAATTTTAAATTTTATTACAATGTTGTAAACCCACATTATCTCAGTAAAAACACGATTCAAAAAAATGTAAACCATTTTAAATGTGAGGAGGAGATTTAAGCATGTATTTTAAAATGTGGGAAAATTTAACCTGATTGGGTGTTTTTAATTTTAAAACTCCTGCAGATATTCTACCAAATGAATAACGACATATGGCTATGTCATCAGCCAGCTTACTTCCCCTTCATTTCAACATAAAGCCCTTCAGACAAGAGTCTCACATCCTCATCGTTGTAATGCTGCTCGCCTCCAGCAGCCTGAGTAGAGGCTAGTCACTCGCTAAATCAGTTGCTTTTAAGTTGATTGTGACCCACGAGCTCAAAGCTCCATTCATAGCCTTTGCATTGAGTTTTGCTAAGATTTTAATAAAATGGAGATGCCCTTGATTCCATTTCATGTTTTAGAACAATCAGATGCAAAGAATAAAGCTGTCAGCAAGTTTGGATCTTTCTCTGCCACCTTAGAAAATGGAATCTGCCTCGCTATCAGTTACTATGGGTCAAGTGGACTGGCGCCAGGTAAGAGAGACACCACAGGAAGGGTGAGTGTCTCATGACCAAGGTTTCCGCCCATCCTTAGCCTCTTCACTGATTGATAAACATTTTCTGATCTAATCCCCCTCATTTCCTGAACTGTGTGGATAAATGTGTGCACCTATGTATGCATACATGTGCATGTTTGTGCACGTATAACCTTCCATCCATAGAGAATAGCAGAGCTTTGACATCTTAAATAGCACTTTTATGTATATATTACCTATTACTACATATACTTAGAAAGTCGTCTATATACACATGTGTATGTATACTAATTTTCTGTTAATTAGCTCATGAAAATAAGCCATCTTGTACGTTTGAGAAATAAATTTTGTTTCACAAACCTATTACACGGGAGTTCTTAATTTACATGTCTTATCCATTTCCTGTTCATAGAGGATAAAGATCCTTATTTGGAAACAATGTTGAATATCCCATCAGTCCATATTCCAACGGTGATTCCTGTGGTAGTGACTGTTCCTCAAGGCAAGGGAAAAGTGAAAGGAAAAGGTAAAGAAAAACCCAAGGAATCTATTAAAGAAGAAGAACAGCCAACAGAAGAAGAGAAAAAGGTAAGTGGACCATGGACCTCTTCTCTCTTCCCCCTCTACTCCCCCCTCCCTTGTTTTCTGCCCTTCTCTTACCCTCCCCCATCCAGAGTTTGGATCACCGAACTCCATTTCCACCTCAAGTTAACTTTTTAAATACAGTAGGTGTGTCAGTGGTGCTGTTTCCATCTTGAATAGATAAGAAGAAATTTGCACACAGGAGTTGAGTCCCCAGGCCAGACACATACTGTCAGTGTAAATTGTCTCAAGTTATTCTAAGCTCAGAATGACCAATTTAGCCTCTTTTCCACCTTTGTTCTTGGATGGTCTTGCTTTGACTTGGTCAGATTCCTACCATTCCTTATTGTAAATAGCTTTATTTACCTTCGTTGGGATAAGATATGCTTGGAAGAGGAGCGTCTGTAACTAACTAGTAGAAACACTTCCATTTGATAGAACTGGACTTAGATATTGAAGTGCTAAGAATTCAATGAGACTAAGGGACAAGGCACTTCTGATCAGAGTGAGCTACCCTCTATCTCCCGCCCTTCACCACATGCAAACACACACAGACCTACAGAGACACCCACACATAGGCTTCCCCGGGCCTCCCCCCACTGAGTCTAAGCATTTTCTCAATAGAAGAATAGAGATCAAAAAAGAGATTCTAAAGGAGGGAGAAAGAAGCTTCTGATCGAATCTTCACATTTGGTACTTACAAGATGGTTACACAGTTTGTTCAATGTCCCAGTACTCGGCTGTTGGAAGTTATGGGGCTGAGTATATCATAGCCCCTGCACAGGGTTCACATAGCTGTCCCGGGTGAGCTTTCCTCTCCCCGGCCACTTGGGCCTTGTTAAGTAAAAGTATTTCAGTGTTGAGTGCTGATGAGTCATTGAAAATCAGGTCCGCTGGGGCCTCCCCGGTGGCGCAGCGGTTGAGCGCTGGGTTGCGAGGCTGCCCGCGGCCTCTGTGGCGCCGGTTCGATCCCCGGCTGCTCCCCGGCCACCAGAGGAGGGTCCCACATGGCGCGCAGACCTCTCCTGCCACCCGCTGCTCCCCTCAGCAGTGTACTTCGGTCCTTCTGCCTGCTCTGCTCCCCGCTCTGGCTCTGGTGAATTCTCTCACCCTCCCGCGCTTCTGACTGTACCCAGTGCATGTATACAAACAAACAAATAAATAAATAAAACATGCCTCTATTAAAAAAAAAAAAAGAAAATCAGGTCAGCTGAAGGCATCATGGAAGCAAACCCATCGGTTCACCCAACAATTTATTTTAACTGATGTTATGGAAAAGTGGGGAATGGTTTTGTGTATAATGATGGGTTTTTCCTGGCAGGTTTATGTCTCTGAGCATTATTGTTCATTTTACAGAATTTCATAAGCTTTTCCTTTTAAATTTGCTCTATGTTTTTAATTGACTTTCAGCTAGTTTTTCATACATTATATGTTAGTAATAAAAGAAAGGCAGAACAACCTGAATGAGCAGTTGAAGTCAAGTAAGAATAAACTAAAGATCCAGCAATGAGAGATCAGTTGGAATGATTTTAGTGACTAACTGGAGGTAACCAGTTGGAAAAACTGAAATGATTTTCCTTAGGACATGGTTGGAAGTAACTGAGTAACTGTTATTCTGGAGCTCACCCAACCAAGCAAGATATTCAGGCATAGTTGGCACATAATTATCTAGGATGTTGTAGGGTAAAGAAAATATCAGGCTTTTCTGCCCTTCCGCCATCAGGATAGATGATGGATCCTTGTCCTGAATGCATGCCTGATGGCGGGCACCTGGAATAGGGTGTGGGCATAGGTAGATGGGATTCAGCTGAGCTAAGACTGTGCTTTTAAGGGCGGCGTCACGGGGACGCCAGCAGCACCAGCAGCAGCAGCAGCAGTAGCAGTAGAAGCCAAAGCAGCAGCAGTAGAAGCCGAAGCCGAAAGAGAAAACGAGAAGCAGCAGAACAAACGCCAGAGAGCCCAGATAAAGTAAAGACTTGCTGGGGGCTGGGAGGCCTGCCAGCCTCCCAGCCCCCCAGCCAGCACCCCTGCCTGCCATATGCCTGGTGAACCCCAATAAAAAACCTGCAAAACCACTGAGGACTCTGACTCCTCCTTTACCCGGTCTGCATGGGATCAGAAAACCTGCACTGTGGCCAGTCCTGGCCTTTACAGATGTCTTATCCCGTTCTCTTAAGTAGTCACAACCAAACCCCCATTAATTTACAAATGTTTTTATTGCCTCTTATTATTGCCTCTTATTCTGTAACAAAAGCAGAACATGCTGGTTACAGAAAAATAAGTACACATGTCCTAATAGCATTAAGTATCTAATAGCAAATTAGAAATTACGCAGAGGTAGTGGGGGTGTTTGTCTGTCCTTACACATGCCCACAGAAGCATCTTTCAAGGTAAGGTGAGCCAAAGCCCCAGATCCTCCATGATTCTTTCCCAAATAAGACATGCCAACTATTGGCACTATTGTTTGACTGATTTACCTGCCCGTGTGTCCATTGTACAGGCAGGATATAAATTTCACAAAGACAGAGACTCCTGCACCCTTGTGGGCCCCCCTTCCTGGCCCACCAGTTACGGGAAAATCACATACTAAGCATTGTGTGTGGTCAAAATAAATCATCAGTTATTTAGGGAATGACAAGTAATTATTCACGTGTGAACTATTCACAGGAAGAAGTGGAACCAGAACCTGTTACAGAAGACACCACTTACGTCCCCACCTTCCAAAACTTAAATGTGTCTTGCCCAAATGGGCTCCTTGTGACTTTCATTGGGCAAGGGTCTTCAGGTGAGTGCTAGCCTGGGGGTCAGGGAGGCAGGGGCACAGAGTCTGACAGGAAACAGTTAATTCACCATGGAAATTGTGTTTTTCCCCTACCAGTTAAACATGCTTGTTGTGGATAATGAGCAGGAGACTAATAGTAATGATACAATCGTTTTGGGTACTTAACGGTGGGCCAAGAATTATCAGAATACTGAATATACATTATAAAATACAAATACTTCATAAGTTAATCACTCGATTTTACAAAATAAAGTGAAGCTTCAGAAGTTTCAGTAACTTGCTCAGGGTGATTCAATGCCTAAGTTGACTTGATTTTTTTTTAGCCAAAATGGAATGCCATTTTTGCTCCAGTGATGGCAGAGTCAGTGCCCTTAACATGTACTGTGAGGCCCCATCATCCCGACTCTGGAAGGATCAATCATATGGGACTTTGCTGGTTTGATCAGAGCAAAAGACAGTGGACCCCAAAGTAGGCAGCAGTAAGCGCAGGTGAAACAGTTGAAGAAAACCAGCCTCTTCCCAGGGATCAGTGCATCACTTTTATAGAGTCTGCATTTCTGTTGACACTGCACGTGGTGGCCCTTAGCCTAGTAAGATGAAGAAATAAGTACAGGTAGGATTTCTCCTGTTAACCTAATGAGACACCCACTTTGGTGATTGAAATCCAGTATCACGTAAATAGAGGCCTGTTATTACAGTAGAAGTGGGAGGCGCCACAGAGCAACCCCTGAACTGGGACTTGAGTTCTAACTAACCAGATGGCCCTTTCAGTTGCTTACTGTCTCTGCTTTTTCATCTGACAAATGTTACGTCAGTGGATTCTACTTTATTTCACAATGAAATATCCTATTCTCTTATGTACACCATATCTGAAAAGTGTATCTCTCAAAGAAAAAGTGTATCTACTGCAAGATAATTCAGTGTTGTATTTACTTGCAGCCAAAAGAAAAGAAACTAAACACTGTAGTTAATCTATTTTGTCACATTTTTGCTTTTCATTAGGTTTTCTGAATTATTGAAAATAGACCATGGGCCTTGGTTCTGTTTCCAAGGTGAAGGTTTTCCGTAATGGCACCCATGTGTGCTACCGAGACTTCAGGACACTGAGGGTCTCCCAAAGTCAGAGAGGCTATGAGTGCAAAGAGAAGTGCCCTGGGTGTACTGCTGAGAACATGACCTGCTTTAAGTTCAAGGACATATTGGGATGTTTGCCTGTTTGTTTGATCCTGTTTTCAGACCCCAGCTTAATACCCATTCAGCTATCTTTTCCAGTCAGATATTCTCATCTTTCTGTCAGGGTAGACAATATGGTTTTTAACTCTTCCTAGAACACATAATCATTCTTAAACCTTCCACATGTTATGACTATCCTAATTTACAACACAAATAGGAAAATGACAATATCTTCATCAAGGTCAGCAAGGACATGGCAGAGAAGGCCACGTGGTATAAGAAAGAACCTGGGTGAGTTGTTTCCTGGGTGAACTTGTGCACATCAGAGCCCACCTCTACCTGAACTCCTCCTTGTATAAAAGAGCAGCTAAAAATAACTTATACTTATTTATTCCTCTAGGATATGCCACATATATAAAGTATTAATTGGAAAAATATGTTCAAATCTGGAACATATTCCAGTGTTAAATTTTTGCTATGTTTTTAACTATGGTCGCAGTGGTGGTTTTTGCAACATAGCACAGAGACCTGGTTCAAATCTCAGCCCTGCCACTTACTGGCTCGGTGACCTTGGCGATGTTATAATCCCCCCCAAGCTCCCATTTCTTCATCTGAAAATTCTGGAAGGTAAAAGTGTCTAATATGAACAGTTGTTGGGGTAGACTGATAAAATACATCAACAAAGCAGTTAGCCTATAAAAATAGATCCAAAAGTGCTTATCTTTGTCACTATTACTGCTTCTATGATTTGAGAAGCTAATCATGAAAGGCCCTCGTTCCAAAATACTTTCCTATCAGTGCGTGGGGCCAGCCCAGATGGAAAACAGTCTGGAGGTTTCTCAAAATATTAAAAATGGGGCCTCCCCGGTGGCGCAATGGTTGAGCGCTGGGTTGCGAAGCTGCCCTCAGCCTCTGCAGCGCTGGTTCGATCCCCGGCTCCCCGGATGAGGGTCCCTCATGGCGCGCAGACCTCTCCTGCCGCCCGCTGCTCCCCTCAGCAGTGTACTTCGGTCCTTCTGCCTGCTCTGCTCCCCGCTCTGGTGAATTCTCTCCCTCTCCCACGCTTCTGACTGTACCCAGTGCTTGTATAAATAAATAAATAAAATAAATAAATAAATATTTTTTAAAAAAAATTTAAAATGGATCTACCATATGACCCAGCAGTTCCATCCCCAGATATCTACCTAAAGAATACAAAGACGGGAACTATGTTCTCCTTTGTTCCATTGTAGTATATTTATGTAGCCAAGCTATGGCTATATTAATGCCCAAAACTGGCCTAAAACTTTGCCTAACTGCCCAAAAACTGATGCGTAGATGAGGAGGAGGACAGGGTGTGCCTATGCGATGCACTATTACTCAGCTCTTAAAAAGGTAAACTCTAGCCATTTGTGACTAAGTAGATGGAGCTGGATGGACTCATGCTGAGTAGAATGGGTCAGAGAAGGCAAGTGGTGCTGGGTGGTGTCATTTACATGTGGACGAGAGAGAAACAAAGGGCCAGATAAAGTCAGACTAACAATAATGCCGAGAAATCTGACTGTGGAGCTGAGGTCACCAGCAGGGATGAGCAGACGGGGTGGTGAAAACAGGGTGGGGGGGATGCACATTAAACCATGGTGGTGGGGCTGGAGGTACTGGGGTGGGTGTGTGTGGTGATAACACCTGTAAGGGGAACTCCTGTACCTTCAAACCACAAACGGTGTTGTAAACCAGTGTTGCCTCACAGACAGACAGACAGACAGAATGATAAATTTTAACTGATACATGAAGGAAAAAAGTATTTTCCCACCAGCCTTATAGAGCCCTTGAAATGCCATCACTCTATGCCAATAATCTACTTTATAAATTGAGAAGAGGAAATTATCCAGTTAGCAAAAACTGAGTTACTACCATGGAACAGAAATTGCACTAGTAGTGTTTTCTTTTTTCTTTTTTTTTTTTTTTAATTTTTAAATGTTTATTTTTAGCCCTTTATTTTATTTTTTAATATTTTATTTTATATAATTCTTACATCATTTTTCATTTTTGCACAATGTATGCATTTTCATTTCTTTTGAAGGAAATTTCTAGGTGATTTCTTCCTTGATAGCTCCCTAAAAGTGGAATCCTGAGAGAAATCTGAATTTGGTTAGAGGTGAGGGCATCGTGTTCGTGTTGAAAGATGAGGAATAACAGAAGAAGGGCAAGGGAGGGAATTCCCTGTGTGAAGGAATTCCCCTGTGGCTCCAGGCAACCAGCTATGGGACACCAGGGGGAAAGCGTGTCCAGGGGTGAGACTCTACTCCCAGGAGAGAGAAAAGTATCAAAGCGGGGGGTGGGGGTGGATAAAGGGAGCACCTCAGGCATCCTGAGAGGTTGACTTACACCCGGAGGGGGTATCTGTGCGTTCTTGTAGATGACTTTGTTTACTGCATTAAAACTGTAGGCAGCAAAAACCAGCACTTGGAACCATGTCGTGACTTGGAATCGGCCTGGTTATCCAGATGCAGGCAAAAGAATGAAAGTAATTAAGGGAGAAGGTAACACCCCCGCCAAACAGCATGCCCAATTCGTAGGAAACCTTTTTTATTTTTAAGATCAGGAAGTGGTGGATGAGAAACCCACTTGGAACATCATGGTGCGACAGAGCTACCCCCAGAAGGTGAAACACTATGAGTCCTACAAGATGGTGATGCCGCCCGTGGAGCAGGAGGCGTCCAGGGTCATCACCAGCCAAGGCACTGTGGTCAAATACATGTTGGACGGATCCACACAGGTAACAGAACATGTCAGAGAAGCTGCACTTTCCTGCTGCAGAGTAAAATAACAAACAAGCTATGGGAGGGAAACAGAATTGTGGTACTGGGGTGGGGAAGAGGGGCAACCCATGTGAAAACGGGGTGAGTGACACGGGAAGTGACAAATGCATAGTGAGGGGAAACATCACTGTCTGTGTCACCCAGGACACAAGTAGCTTATTCTACACATGATGCAAGAATGTGGACTGAACATGGTTCATCTCCTCTTCTGAGGCAAATGGGTCGTCCGTGGATCAGAAGATTGGGAACATTCTAGAAAATGCAACTTAGGTGGGTCTTATTGATGGAGAACAAGAGCAAAGTTTCAAACATGGAGAAGGAAAAAAATCCTTGTCTGTACTATGTACAGGCATCGTGCATAGTAGGTAGATAATTAAAAATCAGAATGAGAATTCCAATACAGATGTTTCATGGACGGAGTCTGGGGCTCCATCCAGACCCATGTGCCCTGCCCTGCTTCTCCCTGACCACAGGGAGGGAAACCCCACAACCAGACGCTCTGCCACCACCAAGTGAAAGGGATCTCAGTGAGGAATTTGACCAGGAACCCAGGAATTAGTAAGCTTGGAGACTGCCAGCCCCATGAAAGAAAAGTACAAGATTCAACAAATTAAAGAAATAGGACCAAGAACAAGAGAAAAAGTTGCTACAGAAAGTCATCAGGACTTCTTATATATTAGAATAACAATTGAAAAAGGGAAGGGGGAATTCATGAGGGAGAGAAGAGTTAAGAGATGTGGGAAAGGGATCTATGGAATAAGGTTTCCAGAAGAAGAGAATAGTGAGAAGGAAGTGGGGGAAATGAAAGAAATAATAAAGGAAATTTTGCCAGAGCTTAAAAAAATACTTGAGATGAAAGCAGGGTACCAAATACCAAAACAGGTTTGATACTAATTATTTTTTTTTTAAGATCACTAAGATGTGTGGTAGTCCAATTTTAAGACTGCAGAGATAGACAATTCTAGAAGCTTCCTGAAGGTCACCAGAATAAGAACGAGATGAGCTCTGGGCTTCTCCTCAGCAGACCGACGGCAGCTCTTGTGCTCACCGGGCAGGTTGAAGTGGTTGATACCAGATAGATGTGCCTGTAGGAGCTGGAGACACTGTACATAGTGGGTAGATACTGATTGAAACAGAGACTTGGAGATAAAGCTTTACGTGTAGTTGTGACACTGAAGAAGCGTGGATAGTTGCCCAATTGCATATGGGAAGGGTGAACAATGGGACAAGAGTAAGCCCCGAGTCAATTCAATCCGAGGCATGAAATGGAAACAAATAGAAGCCAATGGAAAACCTGAGCTAGCATTGTCCTGCCGGTCAGTAAGCTGTTGTCCCCATCTCGAAACCCACGGATGTGGAGTCGTGCAGCGGTGCGTCTGGAGGTCTGTGAGCAGCATTTCTCTGCGTTCCTCCGGGCCTGTTCCAGGCTGGCACATTGAAAACGTGAAACGTGAACCAGCCTTCTTTGCTTCTGACGGCGCCCCATGTTTGCTTTCCCTCAGATCCTTTTTGCAGATGGGGCAGTGAGCAGTAGCCCAGATTCAGGACCCGTTTTACCCCCCACTGAGATGCCAGCGAGTCCTCACAGCGGGGACTTGATGGACACGGCCTCCCAGCAAAAGTCAGAAACGGCGCCGTCTGAGACGGTCATCACGAAGAAAGGTAAAGGTTGGAGCCACTCAGTTTATGGCATGAACCGTTCCATAAAGGTTCCATGGGGTAACCTTCACTCACTTTAATCTCCTTTATTTATCTATATCCACCTACGTGTATATATACACAGATGAATTGTGACTGGAATCGGTTCCACGAACAGCTTTCCCCTTCGACACAGCTCCTGTCCCTTCCCTATGGCGCTGCCTCCTCTCGCACAGCAATAGCTCCAGCGCTTGGCTGCTGTCTTCACAGCTAGAGTTGAGGGTCCCGCATAGGCCCCTCTGCGGTTCTCTGACATTTTGCCCAGAGTCGCAAGGCCACATCCACTCCAGGCGTGAGGTCCTCAGACAGAACCTGAGGTCCTCACACAGTAGCTTCTAGAACAGAAGGGACATAGGTCCACACAGAAGCTTCCAAGTATCTTTAACAAGAGGAAACTATTTCCAGATTTGGCAGGCCCCCCTCCCCTTGTTGACTAGACCTGATCGGGCACCGAGTCTGGGAAAACAGGCATCTGATGGTTTTGACTTTCTCAGGAGGTGAGCGCTCAGGCCTGCTGGTAAGAGAGCGTGAAGGGGGCAGCAGCTGGTGATCGTGTCTGCCACAATCAAACTGCAGACTTGCTCTCCTGTGATGTTCCGGTTTACACCCCGGACCACTGTGCAAATGTCTGCTTTCTCATACCCTTGCCAGCCCTGGGTATTTCCATTATTTTCAGCTTATTCAACTGGATAGAAAATTAATGAACCTTATTGTTATATTAATTTGCATTGTTTGATCACTGGCGAGATTCAATGGTTAAAGATGTTTAGTGTTTTTTTTTTTTTTTTTTCCTTTTCGTGAACTATCCATTCACATTTTTTCTTGTCTTACTCTTAGGGGTTCTTTATTTCTGTATTAATTTGTGAGAGATATTTATGTAGAAGAGATACATGTCGGTGCACCAGGCACAGTTCTGAGTAGTAAAGAAATTAACTCAGCTAGTTCTGACAACCTTGTGAGCTATAGTTTCATGACCCCATTTACAGAGATGTCGCGTAACTTCGTAAGGTGGTGGAGCCAGGACTTGAATTCCAGTCTGTCCCAACATTAAAATGAGTCTCACTTCTCATCAGCCTTTAGTGAGATGAGATCAAGATTTAATCATTTTTGTCAATTTCACACGTCTAATCACAGGACCCAGTAACTTTGTACAGACGCAAGTTGAATTCCTTTTTGGTTGCTCAAAATTTCGTGAAATAGATTTTCCTTCATTAGCAGCAAAAGCTTCCTGGTTACAAAAGTGCACGAAGTATCCGCAGAGCTTTCCCTGCTGGCCAGCTCGAGGGCTCCCTCTTTTGCTGATAGGAGAGGAGAGAGGACGGAGGCCTGGCCGCTTCACTTGGCTCAGAGCTCTCCCGACTTCAGCCCTGCCAGATTTCTTCACAATGGTGCATTCGCTTAAAAAAAAAGAGAGAGAGAGAGAAAGAGAGAATTTCTTCTTAGAGTAATTTAGGTTGGGGGAGGGGGTGGCAGGAAACAAACTGTAAATACGCAGTTTTCCCATTTTCTACTTTCTCTCTTCCCAGTTTGCAGTTTTCCCTGTTTCTAACAACTTGAAAGGGTGAAACTTTGGTTGTCATTGATGAATCGATACTGATGCATTATCATTCACTCAAGCTCATAGTTTACATTCGAATTCACTCTTTGTGTTGTGCAGTTCTATGAGTTTTGACAAATGCATAATGTCATGCATCTACCATTAGAGTGTCCTACAGAATCTGACCACCCTAGAAACCCCCTGTGCTCTACTTATCCATCATCTCCACTCTCTGACCCTGGACCACCCCCATCCAAAATGACTGGACATCCCTGACCCTTTTGTTGACTTGTAGTCCCCCCTTGTCCATATTGATATATAGTTGTTGTATTTCGTGTAGTTGTTATCATGCTGTTTGCAGACCTTTTAGACTGACCTTTCATCTTGTAACATACATTTAAGTTTCCTCCATGACTTTTCATGACTTTTCATGATGCTCATTTCTTTTTCTCTCAGGATTCTATTCCATTGTATGGCTGTGCTCCAGTTAGTTTATTCAGTCACCTAGTTAGGAGTATGTTGGTTGCTTCCGGCTTTTGGCAATTGTAAATATAGCCATGGGATTTTTGTATGGACATAAGTTTCAACTCATTTAGATGCCCAGGAGCGAGATTCCCTGGCATGGACATGTTCAGCTTTATAAGAATTTGCCAGATTATCTTCCAAAGTGGCCATCCCATTTTGCATCACCACCTGCAATGGACGTTGACCAACTTTTCCTTCACTTACTGGCCATTTGCATATCTTCTCTAGACCAATGTGTGTTTAAATCCTTTCCCCAATGTTTGCTTGCTTGTTGTCCATTTGTTGTGTCAGTGTAGTTGTATATTTTGGATACAACTTCTTGATCAGCTAAATGATTTGTGACTTTTTTCTCCCACTCTGTGGATTATCTTCCCACTTTCTTGGTAATGTCTCTTTTGATGGTGTCGATTTTGATAAAGTCAAGTTTATTCTGTCCTTAGTTGCTTCTGCTTTTGGTGTCATTTCTAAGAAACCATTTCACATTCCACAGTCACAAAGATGACTCAAAGCTTGCCAAGCCCTATTCTGTATTCTGACAGATTTTTTTAATCTGTATGAGTTTATTCAGTAGACGTATGTTTAAATTTCCTAAAAGCATAAAATATTTGAATCGGTGTTGTGCTCCTTATACTTTGTTAAATAATAAGTATCTTTGTATAGTTCTGTCAGATTTTCCTTTCTATATATTTTAAGGCTATGAATGTAGATACTCACAAATTTATAGTTGTTATGTCTTTGTGGTGAATTTAACTTTTTATGGGAATGCAGTGGCTTATTATTCTAAGATTCTTTTTTGTTCTAATCTCTATTTTGCTTATATTATTGTACCTTCACCAGGTATTTTAATACTTTCCAAATATAACTTTTTCCACACTTTCTGTGGTTTATGTTTAAATGTGTCTCTTGGAATCAGTCTCTAGGGGTATTTTAAAATTTCCATTTGGCAAGTTTTTTTCTTTTCCCTGGAGGTTTTTGTCTATTGTATAACAGACCTTTTGTGATAATATCTTTAGGTTGTCCTCATTCTTGAAAGATGATTCACAGATTATAGAATTCTAGGCTGACAGTTATTTTCTTTCTGCACCTTGACAAAAATGCCATTCTTATTGTGTTGCTTTGAAGATAATTTAACTATGCTTAAAATATTTTTTTGTAATTTTAATATGATTTAACTGGGTGTGAATTTCTTTCTATTTATCCAGATGTAATGGACTGAGATTTTTAGATCTGTAGGTTTTAAATCTGTAATAGCTTTCATTTATCTGCAAACTTCTCAATAATTTTCTCATCAAATGTTATTTCTGGTCCATTTCTTTTCTTTTCCTTGTCCTTTCCTGCTTTCTAGAATTCCAACCAAACTCACATTGGAGGTCTTTTACCTCTCTTTCATTACTTCTAACACTTTGACTCTTGAGCTTCATTGTAAGTAATATCGACAGCCCTGTCTCTTGGTTGTCTTTTAACCCACTGGACACATAAATAGATCCAAATTCAATCTTATGATAGTGGAAAGATTTAGCTTGATGTGTCTTCTCCCTTGATTGCCTGCATTAATTGAGTCTGCATCTGAGGCCGTGACTCACGACTGGGTTGCACATTTTGTGATCTCTGCTGTCTTGGCTCACAATTTGTTTCTGGATCTGAGTTTAACCTCATCGTTGAGACTTGATAAGATGGACACATGGCCATGGAATTATTCCTTGTTATTCATATACATGAAGTGAACCTATCCTGAGAGACTGAGATCTTAATCACAGTTCTATCTTCCTGTTCCAAATGGAGGGTGGTGGGGAGATATGGCAGAGTATGCAGCAGGTGGTGGTCACTGCAGAGATCAAACTGTGTACACCCTGCACCCCAGCGAGAGGTCCAGATGCCTGGCTCTCCAGATCCAGGACTGAGGAAAGATGCTTCCTCTCCCCGATCGACAAAGTGACAAAATCAGGGAAATGATGAGTTAAACATCTAGATTCGGGAAGGAGTATGAAAATTTGACTAACGTGGAGAAACAAAAGTAAGCTTTAAACACCAGGGTGCAGAACCAAAGCCTGGAATAAGGGAAGATACAATTTGTGGGAGGAGGTGGGATCCAGCCAAAGTTCAACTGCCGAGAACACGATAGCCATACCTTGATGTTTTTCTCTCTTGAGAAATTATGTAATAACTGAATGCCACTTAGAATGTCCGTGCCACCATGTCCAAGTTAGCTTACACAGTCTCAGAACTTAATGGATTATTTATATGCTTGGTATTATAATTATATTCTTGGTTTCATTTTGCTTGACCTCCCCAGGAAGAAGCCACAAAAATCAATCATTAATGGCACATAAGAGTGATATCCAGGAACCGCCACCAGAAATATCTCAAAATATAACTCCCGTGGAAGCTCACGTAGGCACCTGGTTTACAACCACACCTGTCGGAGATCGGATTGGCACCAGAGGATTAGAAAGGATAGCAGATTTGACTCCGTTTTTATCCTTCCAGTCCACAGATCCTGTCCATGGAACGGTATGGCGAGCTACTGCATATTGCAACATTTTCTAAATGATTCAAGTTCTGAAACAACGCATAGTGGGTTAGCTGGCACTTAATACATTTTCAATAATTATATGTTAAGTAGTGGCTGGATAGGTGAGTAGAGGGATGGATGGATGAATGAATGAGTGGATCCGACTTCCCAAATCAGAAAACATTGTGTGGCTTATTTGACCAGCACAGTGTATCATGAAATACCAGCTTCTGAAATCAGAGAAAGGTAATGAATTTTCCACACCACTCCTAAGACATATCAGTAATGATGCCATAGATATTTGTGTTGCCTGTATTTGTGTATATCTCATATCTTTTAGAAGTGAGGGACGTTATTTTAGATATGAACTTCATTCCTGCTTCTGTGTGTGCACCTGAAGTGCTAGAAATTTCTTCACAATCCTTAACTTTAAGGCACTTACTGTATATGTAAGGAAGTATCCACACTAAATAACTCAAGAATTCAACATCGCCTCAGAGCCAGTGGGTGTAATACACAATTTGTTTGTGCTGTGACACGGAAACCCTGAGATGACCAGTAGCCTTCTCTGTGCCACACTTAGAGTTCGGGTTTTTTACATACATGGTCTCATTCGGTCCTCACACTGGTGAATACTATCACACGGAAGAGGAAACCGGACCTCGGTGAGTTAACAATGTGCTGGAGTGCTGGGTCCAGGGAGTGCCGGAGCCAGGGCTCGAACAGGTGGTCAGGGTCTGAGCCCGGCTCTTTGCACGGCTTGCCTAGCGCTAGGCCATCCTCTGTGGAGCTCCACAGTGCCCCAGAGTCTAGATAAGAAGACTACTCTCTGCCATCTCTGCTTTCTGGACTCTCTGTCCTTTTTTCCAACCACACACTGTTGGTCAATGCGGAATGCCTGGGGCCGCGGAGGTGACGCTTACCTCCTTGGGTCTGTCTGCTTCTTGGACATGGTGCTCTTGGGTCTCGCCGGCCACGGTCATCTGCATTAAGTCTGTCCTTTCCAAGGAGGCGACCTGGGTCAGACCAGCTGACATGAAAGCAGGAGGAGCATTCACTCAGAAGTCAGGCACCCCACACGCCCAGCCGGCTCCCCAGCTCCCCCACTGTGGGGTGTCAGCCTCCACCGTGGGGCTGTCCCTGCCTGACTTCCAGGACGCGGGGTGTCCAGGGTGGGGGGAAAGTTTAGAGCAAGGGAGCGAGAGGAAACGTCCTCGCATGGACGGCTCCCCGGCCGTCGGGGGTGTCCCGCGGGCCCATAGCGCGGGGAGGCCTGCAGTGACCGCGGCGCTGTCCCTGTGCGCGTCCAGGTCATGACCACCCGCGAGGACAAAGTGATCATTGTGGAAAAGAAAGATGGGTCTAGGATCGTGGACCATGCAGACGGCACCAGAATCACCACCTTCTATCAAGTGTTCGAGGATCAGATTGTCCCCCCGGGTGATCCAGAAACGAGTGAGTTTTATCGTCTAAATACATGATAATACTCAATGTCTTTGGCGTCCGACAGGCGGCCGAGTCCTCACGGGTTTTCTTTTTTTTTTTAAATTTTTAAATTTTTAATTTTTTTTTATTTTTAAACAATATTTACTTCCCCCCACCCCCTCAGGTGGAGTCCCCATAGAGTTTCCTTCCCCAATGCACCCGTGCACCATCACCTCAGTCCCCCGCACTGCTCCCTCCCTCCCTCTGATCCCTCTCCCTCCTCCTCCCCTGCAGGATGTCTCTGGTTTATAATTGTCCATTTTTGCTTTGTTCTGTTTTGTACTGTTATTTTTTTTTTTTGCACTGATGTCTTATTTGGTTCTCCTATATTCCTGCTATAAGTGAAACCACCCGATATTTTCCTTTTTCCTTCTGGCTTATTTCACTGAGCATAATTCCTTCTAGCTCCATCCCTGTTGCTGCGAATGGCATGAGTTTATCTTTTTTGATTGCTGAATAATAGTCCATTGTGTATATATACCACATCTTGGGCATTTGGGTTGTTTCCATGTTTTACCTATTGTAAATAGGGCTGCAATAAACATAGGGGTACAGGGTTTTCTAACATGCATAAGGAGGTAACTTGCAGGAGCCCTCGCCAGCAAGAGCACTCAGCAACGTGGGATTTGTGCCCTGTGCCCTGGGCAGACTGGCCGGGACAGCCCTGCTGTTTGGCGTTTTTACCACTAAAACCCCATAGTCTGGATCGGTGGCAACTAAAAGTTGATAATCATGGATCCTTCAGGACTCTCCTCAGCACAGACAGGCTATTCCAAAGAGGTGGCACCTTGCCCTGCAAGCTGGCCCCGAATTGTGGGGCAGGTGAGGGGGGCAGGCACAAAGCAGGCTAAGCAGCTCCTCGGGAGATGTTTCCAGAGAATCTACAAGCCAGTCACCCTCAGAACCTGGTTTTAAAAATTTTGAAATGCAGCTATGCCTGACTCCCTCCTCTCTTCTGCCAGAGTGTGTGTAAAGCGATGAATGCTTCCTTGCATTCAGTACACATTCAGTGCAAAAGAAATGGCCAGTGAGGGCCTCCCCGGTGGCGCAGCAGTTGAGTGCTGGGTTGCAAAGCTGCCCGCAGCCTCTGCAGCGCCGGTTCGATCCCCGCTGCTCCCCGGCCACTGAAAGAGGGTCCCACATGGCGCGCAGACCCCTCCTGCCGCCCGCTGCTCCCCTCAGCAGTGTACTTCGGTCCTTCTGCCTGCTCTGCTCCCTGCTCTGGCTCTGGTGAATTCTCTCACCCTCCCGCACTTCTGACTGTACCCAGTGCATGTATAAACAAACAAACAAATAAATAAAAAACATGCCTCTATAAAAAAAAAAAAAGAAATGGCCAGTGAGTGGGGAAAAGAGACGCGGTCATAACCCACTAATTGGAGTGAAAATTGAAAGTGCCTACTTGGAAGGGAAATTTTAAAATGTGTAGTAAATTGAAAATGTGCATTAACTCTCTCTCTCTCTACAGAGAGAGATCCTTACACATTTGCCCAAAGAAACATACAGAGGTGCTACTTGGAGTATAATATTAAAACGCTTGGAAAACACAAAAGTCCACCTGTTTCAGGGCAGGAAAAAAATGTGCTATATTCTTACAACGGGGTGCTGTATAGAAGTTAACAAGGAAAAGAATGCACTCACACACACACACACACACACAAACACATCCTCAACACATCCTCACACATACATATTAAGATGTCTAGAGATCTCAAAAAAAAGTGAAAAAACTCAGGTGTACACTGATATGCAAAGCAACATACAATCTGTAAATTTAAAGCACACAAAACTTATATTGTTCTTGATATATATATATATTTATTTATATAAAAGTATCAAGCTGGATTGTGAGAGAAGGGAGTAAACCCAGGAATAGGGAGAAAAGTGAACTTTCACTTTATCTAGAATTCCTCTCTCTATACATATTAGACGAAAATGTTGAAGCAGAAACGCAGGACATTAACAAGAATACATCTTGAGTGAGTAGATGAGCAGCTAAGTTGTATTTTATGCTTTTTCTGGATGTTTTCAGTTTCTCAAAATAGAGTAATGAAAACCTCAGTCGTTTGAGTCAGAAGAGTTCTTCTGAAATGGCAGAGAGAGTCGCCCCCACACTCAGGTCATGGGGTGTCCCCAGCCCTGGGTCTTGGCTGCCGGTCCAGCAGCGTGGAGAGGGCCGCTGAGGTGTGTTTCCTGGTGTGTGCTGTGTCAGCGCTGCTCTCCTTGCCTTTGCTTGCAGCCGAGGGCCCCCAGGCTGTGCCCAGGCAGGTGAAGTGCATGCAGATCGAGAGCGCGCACTATGCCACTGTCATCACCAACTGCGAGGACAGCAGCTGCTGCGCCACCTTTGGGGACGGGACCTCTGTTATAGCCAAGCCACAGGGAACCTACCAGGTAGGTCTGGGCGGATGAGGAGCGCCAAGGGTAAGAGTCCACTCATCTAAAAAGCACCCCCCTCAGGGGCAGCGAGCTTTCCGGCCATGCGCACAGCTGCCGCTGTCTTATTTGATTCAATCACCTTATACTTTTTCCATCTTCTTTTCACAGTTTATTCCAGAAAAAAACATTGCCCTACTTCCCATAAAGGCTTTAGTATTTGGGTTCAAGGTTATAAACCAAAGTGTTGGTGGAGTGGGGAGGAACCTTTCTCTGGTCAGCAGGGTGGGTGTTAGAAGCCCCTATGTGATCCGCCTTGTAGCTACCAGACCAGCTTTGCCCCCGGCCACCTCTGCTCTCACTGCCCAGTCCTCCTGCTTCCACCTGTCCCATGTCACCTGAGCTCCCCACAGGGCTGCAGGGGCCTGTCCTAGAAGGGCACTCACACAACTGAAGCTTTCTCCTTGGAGGGTAAAGAAGCAGCACCTTTGGCAACTCCACTACCTACCTGCACCCCCATTAACACAGCCCCCCCGGTGTCCCTGCATCCTGTTCGTCTCAGAAGGATTAGCTTTTGCCTTTCTCCTTGCTGGTGTCATGGGACACTGAGAGCTCAAGGCCAGAGATGGCAGCTGGAGACCTGCTTTTCCTGTGAAAGCTGCTGAGCCAGTGCCCCCCATGGGGCCAGCCTGTACCCTCTCTCCCCCCAGTGCAGACCATCTTGGGGCAGAGAACGTATTGAATATGAGAGGTCACTCTGAGATGTCATCATTGAGAAGAGGGAACTGTTTTTATAGTATTCAGTATGTCCATTCTTTTCTTTAGCTCATCTATTCTTTTTTTTTAAATAAATTTTATTTTTATATTCCCCATACAATTGCAACCCCCTTATTTTGACCCCAATCCCTCCTCTCCCCACCCCCCACCCCCCATAGAGTGTCTCTGGTTCATAGTTGTTTGTTGATTTTGATTTTCACTTTCTTATAGTTATTCATTTTCCTGGTCCCTTATTTAAGTTTTCTAGATTCCTGCTAGGAGTGAGACCATCCGGTATTTTTCTTTTTCTTTCTGGCTTATTTCGCTGAGCATGATCCCTTCCAGCGCCATGCATGTTGCTGCAAATGGCATGTGTTTATCTTTTTTGAAGGCTGAGTAATAGTCCATGGTGTATATGGACCACATCTTCTTGATCCAGTCATCTATTTTTGGGCATTTGGGTTGTTTCCAAAGCTTAGCTATTGTAAATAGTGCTGCTATAAACATAGGGGTGCAGGTGTTCTTTGGAATTGATGTTTCTGTGTCCTTTGGGTAAATACCTAGGAGTGGAATTGCTGGATCCTATGGAAGCTCTATGTTTAGTAGGTCAAGAAATCTCCACACTAGCTCATGCTATTCTTACCGAGACTCTTCGAAACAGTCATACGAACAGCATGATCTATATAGAGTAATGGACATTCGTTCTCAATGGTGAGGAGTGACTCTGAAAGCACCTCCAGAATGATGAGGTAAGGGCCTCTGAAAGTCCACTCCTCCCTAAAAACAACAGAAAACTGGAAAAAATTGACAAAATCAACTTTTTTCAAAACTCTATAACCAAAAGATTAAAACAATTTGAGGAAGAAAGAGAAACTCAAAAAAGAACAAGAGTCAAGGTGATTTAACTTGTTGTGTTTCCTCCCTCTCCAGCTCCACGGCAACCTGGAAAATCAGTATCCTTACACTCAGGATGGCAAGAAAACCAGCAGACTAGGAGTTAGTGAAAGAGGAAGAATAGAGCCTCCTCGGTGGCCGAGGGGTTAAGTCTCAGCTCTGTGGGTTGAGATCGATCCCCGGCCAGGGAGTGACCCACATATGGCACAGCAGACCGCTCCTGTCTCGCCCGCTGCTCCCCTTAATTAAAAAAAATATATGTATTAATGAGGGCACAAGACGATTACTTGGAAAAGGTATTAAATAAATAGATAAAATATGAGAACATAGGAGAAATTATATCTTCCTTATTCAGTTCGCCTCCTTATTTGTCCTCCCTGAACTTTTCTAAGTCGTTTCTCATCTCATGTTTTCTTCCCAGAAACAGTTTGTGGCTGAGATCAATGGGCGATTTTTTCCCTAAAGTAATATCCTGCGTCCCTCCAATTGAACAGGACATTTTTAATATTTCTCTTATTTCCTTTGCCCCTCCAAGGTGTTGCCTCCGAACACAGGCTGTCTTCATATTGATAGGGATTGCTCGGCCACGTACTGCCACGAGCCAAGCAGTGACCTGTACCACCCTTTCCAGAAACGTGAGCAGCTGAGAGCGAGCAGGTACATCATGAAGCACACAGCTGAGGTCATCTGCGAGGTCCAGGATCCCGAGGGAAACACTTTCCAGGTAAAGTGCATCACTGATATGGAGGGAGAGGCTCTGGCTTGGCTTTGGAGGTATTTCACGCTGGCAAGTTTCCTTGCAGATTTTGTTTGTTTTCACCTTTGCCACTTTAGAATTTCTTATCCACTTATGGCCAATATCACAGGCAAGTAAGAATGAATATCAAAATATTTGATTCTCAGGTGACCTTCCGAGGTGTTTGTGCACCCAACGATTGCCATAGTGGAAGTGTTAAAGCTGAATGATAATTAGAGCAGAGGGTAATAGCAACATCACTCCATCTAAAAATAATGCCAATTGGGCCTCCCTGGTGGTGCAAGGAGTTAAGACATCACCATGAAGCTATCTGCAGCCTCTGCAGCATGAGTTCGATCCCCAGTCAGCCAGGGAGCAACCCACATGGCGCAGCAGACCTCTTCTGTCTCCCCCGCTGCTCCCCTCAGCAGTGTATTTCAGTCAGTCTGCCTGTTCTGCTCCCCACTCTCTCTGGTGAATCCTCTCACCCCCTGCATCTCTGGCCTATACCCCAGTTCTTGTATGCATAAATAAATCTTAAAAAAAAAAATAAAAATAGGGCCTCCCTTGGTGGCGCAGCGGTTGAGCACTGGACTGCGAAGTTGCCCGCAGCCTCTACAGCACCGGTTCGATCCCCGGCCACTGGCGAGGGTCCCACATGGTGAGACAGACCTCTCCTGTTGCACCACTGCTCCCCTCAGCAGTGTATTTCATCAGTCTTTCTGTTCTGCTCCCCGCTGTGACTCTGGTGAATTCTCTCACCCTCCTACACTTCTGACTATACTCAGTGCTTGTATAAATAAATCTTTAAAAAAAAAAAATAAAATAAAAATAATGCCAACAAAAAGGGATGATAAATGAATGCTCTGTAGCCAGAGGAAAGTGGGAGCAAATGCTCTGGGCAGCAGGCAAGTTTGATTGACAGGCAGAGCCTCCGTATGAGACATATTCCTTAGGGAGGATTCTAGTAGGTTGAAGATGGGTAGACGGGAATCTTAGAGGTGCTCAGGGATTTGATGGCAGAGCTCTGCCTCCTGCTTCTCTGTCCTTCGACACTGCAAATACATGCTCTGCTCTAAGTCAGGCACTGGCAGTCCATGGCCACTTGCCCATATAGACCCATGAGCTCAAAATGGTTTTTAAATGTTCTAATGGCTGCAAAAAATCAAAAGGCGACTATTTCATGACATTTCAGTGTGGTTAAGTAGTTTGTTTGAAGCACAGCCTTGCTCCTTCGTTTACATTCTGTCCGTGGCTGCTTTTGCATAAGTTAAGGAGCTGAAATAGAGACCCTAGGACCTGAAACTCCTAATATTGTTCCTGTCTGACCCTTGACAAAGCAGGTTTGCCATCCCTTCTTCTGGACTCATATCTTCTTCTTTCCCTCCTTACCCCACAGTAGAATTTCATCTATTGACTGGTGGTTGGTGGAGTTATTTTTTAGATTTGACTCCACACCAAAAAGTCCTCAGGGCCTCCCCTGGTGGCACAGCGGGTTGAACACTGTGCTGTGGGGCTGTCCACAGCCTCTGCAGCATGAGTTCCATTCCCAGCCAGCCAAGGAGAGACCCACATGGCATGGCAGACCTCCCCTGCCTTGCCCGCTACTCCCCTCAGCAGTGTCTTCGGTCCGTCTGCCTGTTCTGCTCCCCGCTCTCTGGTGAATTCTCTCGCCCTCCCACACCTCTGACCTGTACCCCAGTTCTTGTATAAATAAATAAATCTTTAAAAAAAAAAAAAGACAAGTATTAAAAAAAAAAAGTCCTCAATGGAATTTTGATTTTGAAACAAGTCCTCATACAGCTTATTTTGTCTGGGGAAAATAATGATGCTCTTCACAGCATGAATTCAGGCTACTAACAAATTTCAAATTGCAGTGAATTGACATAGACACCTAAAACCCCAAACCCTGCAGGCTGAACCACGAGGGAGCTCCAGGGGAAGCATTCTCCTAGGATTGATGGTCTTGTAGGGCGTCTCTCCACTGGTCTTGCAGCCAAACTCACACTCCTTCCGGGAGAGACTGACAGGAGTAATGCCTGGGACATTTCTTCTCATATTGACATTAAATATGTTTCCCTCTGCAGCTTATCCCTGAGTCCTCATCCCGTGCTTGGAATCCAGAGCATAACCCCCCTCTGTACAGTCTCTGTTGTAGTATTTTAAGATAACTATCATGTGAGGGCCCTTTCCTTCCCGTGCTCCATGCTCCCAGCCCCTTGACCTCATCCTCAGCCATGAGGCCTGAGTCACTTCTGTCCTGGTCACCGTCCTCCGGATGTCTCCCAGCCTGTCTTCACAACCCAGCTTTGTAAGTAGAGAGGCGTCCCCAGTGCAAGCTGTACTTAGTGAACAAATAAGTTATTTGTACTTGTTTCAAGTAACTATGCCTGGTTGTTGATCTTCCCAAAAGCTCGCCTGCTTTCTCAAATGGAATCCACAGAAATGTAAGCTTTCTGGCATTTTTGTTCCTTTTCAGCTGCTTGTCTGCTTTGTCTCTTAGGTCATGGCTGATGGGAGTGTGTCCACGATGTTACCGGAAAATAATTTGGACGATGATTTAAATGCAAAAACTGAGGACTGTGAGAGCTTATCAACTGTTCATAAGAATCAGCAGCAATTCTCTGATGAACACGTCCCCAGGTAATACCATCGCGATGATTTTTTTTTCTTCAAATTCAAGTTCAAGAAGCATTATAAATGGAATCCTTCAAGTGATTCAATTCCTATTCCTTCCAATAGATTTTTTGTTATCTATACGGATGGGTCAGGAGTGGAACTCCTGCGAGACAGTGACACAGAAGAATTTCTGTCCTTGGCATATGGAGAGTCGACTGCTGTGGTTCTCCAAGAGCCCGTCCAGGAACAGCCAGGTAGAGCTGCCACACATCTGGGATCCACTGTCCCTTTACCAGCTCTCACGCTCCTCATCCAGTCTGTACATGTCATCTCTTCTTCTTCACCTTTGCTCACTTTTCTTCTCCACTTTCCCCTGGCCACAGCCACCCACTTATCCAGCCATTTGAGTTTATGTTGCTGACAAGCTGCATCTGAGCATCAGCCTATACGCACTGTGTAGCTAGGAGCCCCTCACCTGCCCATGCATAGACCTGTGTCTGTGTGTAGGTGTGTGCTCCGTTCCCTTGTGTGCCTTCATTTCATGTTGGTGGGAAGAAAAACAAAGACAAGCAAGATATCTCTTGTAAGTACTTTTTTAAATCACTCTGTAGGCGTACCCTTGATGAACTCAACATACGTATATTGGATGAGTGAATTAGCATGCCAACCTGAAATACGAGTTCTATATTACATTATTGCGGATTTACAGTATTTTCAGTGACTTCAAATAAATTAGGATGTGGCTAGAGATTGAATGCTCATTGTATTCATGTAATATTTTTACATGCAAAATGTACATATGTGATACATGTACATGTAATATTACAGTAATATGTGTATTTAAGCAATCATATAAACTTGCACTTTACCAGTTTACAAAACCTATGTGCTGAGTCGAGGCTTGTGTGTGTGGGGGTCTATCTTTCCCCTTCTTGGTGAACGTACTTGGTACTCTTATATGAATATGCCTGAATTTCTACACTGACATTTTCTGGTGTATCCATGCACATGCCCATGATGTGATAACCTTGCTCTTTGTGAATAGGGAAAACAGGGTTCTCTGTGTAGTGAATGTTCGGAGTTGTGTGAGAATCGTAATTCATCTCAAACTTCTTTGCTGCTCAGTCATTTAACTAGCAGCTCCTTGATAACCACCATGTGGCAAACATTGACAGGCTGTTAGGAAAACAATGGAGAGCCAGGACAGGCCTGCAGCTTTCCTAGAGCTTTCATGCTAACTAGAGAGATGGGCATTCATTACTGAGTCATACAAATAACTATCTGATTATAAATTGGGATAAGGTCTGTAAAGGAAAACTATATGGGTCTCTGAGAGCATCTAACAAAGGAAACTGACATGGTCTAGAAGGCTTCCTTGAAGACCCTAGCGTAACAGCTGGTGGATAAGTAGGACTTAACTAAGATAGGAGGGGGGGAGCTTTTATTTGGAGAATACAGAGGAAGAGGTCTACAGCATCAGAGAACAGGGGTCAAAAGAGCGAACTAGCTGAAGCACAAGGGTAGAGGGGTGCAAACTGAGGCAGGGGAGAAAATGTTTTGGACTCTTTTGTCCTGTGAGTAGTGGAAAGTCAAAGATGAGTTTTAAACATGGCCTGATACAGTCACCTGACTGCTAGGGGAGGTTCATTCACAGAATAGATGTGGATAAAAGCTAGTTGTAGTTGTAGCCCAGGACAGGATCTCTCCAAGGCAAATGACCTAAGGCGTGGCCAGTGGAGAGGGAAGACGTGGATGAACTCAAGAAATGTTTAATGGTGGAACTTGGAAATGATTTTTGAAGCACAGTGAGGCATCATTTAATACTCGCATGTTACCTAAATCCAATCTCTAAGTTTTAGAGTGACTACGTCTCACCTTTCTTGCTATATGGCAAGGTCTGTAAGCAAAATCTGTGTCTGGCTTATCGGAAAGTGGTTGTTGCATTTGGGGACTATCTACTGAATTTCTCAGAATATTGTTGGGGACATGATCCTCTGCCTTGTCCCTTTGATCCAGGTGTCCTGAGCATCACTGTCCTTCGCCCTTTTCATGAAGCATCTCCTTGGCTAATGAAGAAAGAATTAGACACGATTGTCCCTCCCAATCTCCGGTCAAGGTCATGGGACACATTTCCCCCCACTGAGGTATGCATTTTTGTGTTGAAAAGTCACTATATTTGCATATCCATCCGACCATGACCAGGGTCTTAGACCCCTTCACGTACAGTCATGTATTTTCATCCATGAGTAAATTGTTAATAGGCTCAGAGTTTCATATTTGAAGTTTTAAAAATTTGAATATTTTAGAGGAATATACCTGACTAGCTAATCTCAGTTTTCGTTCTCATCCGTTACATATTTTGGTGCTGCTATCTTAGGTGCAAATATACTAGTAGTTGTTACTGCTTCCTGGTGCATTGATTCCTTTATCATCATAGAATGTCATTTTTGTCTCTTACTATCTTTTTGGACTGGAAGCCAATTTTTTTTTAAACTTATCTTAATTCAAGGTAACATTAGTTTACGATGTATCAAGTCTCAAGATTATACTTTTTCACCAGGCCCATCACAAATATCTGCTCACCATGGACCACCAACCAGTTGCGATTTTCTCTCCATCCTCTTCCCCACGCCTTCCCCTCTGGGAACCACCATTCTGCTGTCAGAGTCTACAGGTTTATTTTAGTTTTAGTTTTTAAGGTATTTATCTTTCTCCTTCTAATGTATTTCACTTGGCATAATCCCCTTAAAATGGCATCCATGTTGTAGCAAATGGCAAGATTTCATCTTTTTTTTTGTGGCAGAATAGTGTTGTGTGTATCTGTCACATCTTCTTTATCCATTCCTCTTGTTTTGGGGTACTTAGTTTTCATATCTTGGCTATTATGAATTATGCTACCGTGGACCTGGGGGTACATATCCACGGGTCTTTTCAAGTTAGTGTTTTCAGATGCTTTGGGTAAGTCAGAAGTGGGATTATTGGCTCACATGGTATTTCTATTTGTTTGTTGGTGGTGTTTTATTCATTTATTTATTTTTCAGGAACCTCCACACTGTTTTTCATAGAGCCTACACCAGTTCACATTCCCACCAACATACTTCCCAGTACTTAATATTTCTTGACTTTTGATTACTGTCATTGTCATTCTAACTCAGTGTGAGGTGAAATCTCATTGTGATTTTGAGATGCCTACTTGGATCCTTAGCCCATTTTTCAATTAGGTTGTTTTTTTTTTTTTCTGTTAAGTTTCACAGGTGTTTATATATATTGGATATTAATGCCGTGCTTGATGTATGATTTGTAAATATCTTCTTCCTTTCTGTAGATTGTCTTTTTGTTGTAATGTTGGTTTCTTTCACTATGCAGAAGTTCTTGAGTTTGATATACTCCCATTTGCTTATATTCCCTTTTGTTTCTCTTCCTGCTGGAGATGGATTCATAAAGATATCTCTAAATACAATGTCAACAAGCTTTTTACATATGTATTTTCTATATATACTTTACAGTTTCAGCTTTTATATTCAAGTCTTCAAGCCATCTTGAGTTGACTTTAGTATTTGGTGTAAGATAGTGGTCTGATTTTAATCTTTTCCATGTTGGATTTCCGATTTGCACAGCCCATTAATGTGTGGCTTACTTATGGGCTCTCAATTATAGTATAATGATCTGTGTAACTGTTTTCTGCACAAGTACCATACTGTTTTGATTACTATAGCTTTGTATTATAGTTTGAAGTCAAGGAGCATGATACTGCCAGTTATGGTTTTTCTTCTCTGGATTGTATTGGCTAGTTTAGGTATTTCATAATTCCATGCAAATTTTAGGAAGTTCTGTTCTATTTCTGTGAACAATGGCATTAGGATCTTGTCGGGTTCATGTTGAATATGTGCATTACTTTAGATAGAACGGCCATTTAAAGAATTTGTGTTCTTCTGATCCATGGTTGTGAAATATATTCTCATTTCTTTGCTTCTCCTTCAATTAATTTCAGCTGTATTTTATAGTTTTGGGTGTCCAAATCCTTCACTTCTTTGGTGAGCTCTCTTGGTGTAGCATTCTTCTGGTCAGTTGTTAGATGTTCCTCTTAGAAGCAAAGCAGGAACCTTCTCCATCACTACCTTGGTAATGTCTTAATTCACTAATCCTATATCAAAGTTGAGTATCTTCCTATAATTTGAAAATTATGACAAAGAATATACCACATCTGAGATTAGTGAAGGAAGTGATTTCTCTTCCTCAAGCTCATGCTGTGACCTCCTATGCCTGGTAGCAGTGACCCTTTCCAGTTATGCTCCTCAGTAACCATCACTGGCCAGACATTGGGCACTGATGAGTAATTGAAAATGAAGCTTGTCTGACTCACCTCAGGACCTAGGGCGTCAAAGTACACCACTCCTGAATATCAGTTACAAGGATGCCATAGAGATATCAGTTACAAGGATAATATAGACAACAGCGTCAACTCAAGGCAGATGTTTCTGCTCAAGTGATCTGAGAAGACTCTGGACATGCATAATCTAAGAGTGAGCTCAAAGACTGTCCAAATGAATGGGATGAATTTTCTCTCGTAGAATCCCTCTGTGTTATAGAACCAGAGAGTTAGAGACTGCTTAATTCCAAATCTCTTAGACTACCTCTGGGTATTAGAGAATAGTGCACAAGCATTTGGCTTCAACTAGACTGCTGTTGTATTCCCATGGCATCACACTGCCCTCCCCTAAGTGCTAGCCAGTGAGCCATGATGCAACAGGACTTTTAATATCCAGATTCTTGGTAACATATATAAAGAGGAAAGAGTGCCCTGTTCTTTTAGCAATTTTCCTTTTATTTGGAAAACTTTTTGAGAGCAGGGATCATTTTTTTTCCATCATTATATTGCCTAACAAGTAGTTTCTAACCCAATAGATCTGTAACAAGTACTTTATGGTTAAATCATTATGATTTCTTTCTTTTGTGGTTGTTTTATTCTGTTAACAGAAAAAAATTCCAGGACCTCCATTTGGCACTCAGATTTGGAAGGGCCTTAATATTGGATCCAAACAACTAGTGAGTGCCCCAGCCCCTATACTTAAGAGCCCCAAAGTGCTGCAGATACGCCAGTTCATCCAGCATGAGATCATAAAGAAAGAAATGAAACGAAGACTGCAGATTTCCCTTAAGGTAATGGAATCCAAGTATCCTGACCCAAAAGAATGAAGAAACAGGCCAATCATTCCCCTTTTTCCTGAGGAACCTTAAATCATGTAATTCTGCCAATACGTATCTAGTAGAAAACATAAATATCAGTCTTACCGAGAGTAAGGTTGGGAGGTAAAAAAATACCTGTGAACTCCCACAGGGTATAGGAACTATCAAGATCTCAAAGACGTTGAGAAGATAAGTAACTTTTATATGTAATTGCTAAGTTCTCCTTTCTCATTCTAGAACTGTTCTAGTTACCCCTGGCAAAAAGGTTGAACTGCCTATTAATCTGATAGTTATCCATGGAAGAAAAGAATTGTTGATTTTTAGAAATGATCAAAGAATTCATAACAAGTAGTCGATTGTATAATCACATCTATAATACCCCACTGGGCTGGAGCTCCACTAGCTGCTTAGACCCAGTGTTAAGATTCTTCTAGTTAACTCTCTCAAAGCAGGGATCATATGTGTTGTATTTGCAATGAGGTACCCAGCACCTGGCATAGAGCTGCAGACCATAATTTACTGAAACTTGTCAAATATTTTCAGAAAAAAAATTGAAGAACATTTGTCTTGGAAGCAAAGCATGAAGTTGGACATATACTCATTCATGGGTGGAGTCATAGACTAGCCCTGGAAAGGGCTCTGGGAACCATCTGACCCAACTCTGTCCACTTCATTGATGGAGACACTTGGAGCACCGAGTTAGAAACCGGGGCTCTCCAAGGTCCTCACACAGTTCTAGTGGATCCTGTGGTATTTAAAGCTTTGCACTTGGAGTTGTTGGGTCTTTGCTGATAAACACATTAAGGAAAAGGCTTTCCAGATTTCTTGGCCAACAACTGTTGAGCATTGTGAAGTCACACATTCTTAGTCTTTGCACTATTTCAAGTTGATGTTGACTATTTTGTTGGCTTTCTATCATCTCTCTGATTTTTATGGATCTATTTTATCCTGGTGATCTAGGACTATATAAACCATATCCTAAAGAAAGAAGATGAGCTACAGGAAATGACAGTTAAGGATTCCAGAACTGAGGAAGAGAGAGGCAACGCTGCCGATCTCCTCAAGCTAGTCATGGTGAGAAAGAAATGACTGTATAACAGTGTTTTTAATATTGCTTCAATATCAGATACTTCAAAAAAATCATAAATCATCGCTATTTCTATCACTTCTATGAAGCATTTTCTCCAACTATAGAAAGAGGAATTTCTGTGAAAATCAGCTTTCTTATATATAACATTTTATAGTGTTTTTAAGCTCACCCTTAAATCCTAAATAATTCTAGAAAAACAAATTTTTATTGTCTTTGGAGAAATTAACATTTATTGAAAGGTTGAAGGAATTAATGAACTAGAAAGGAGGAAGAGAAAGGAATTCCTACAACTTAAAATGATTTTATTTTTAGAAATTTGTTAAGTGAAAGGCCTGACTAAAGAACATCACATTTTCATTTGTCATTAAAAACTTCAATCATATAGTGATTTTATAAAAGACAATTTGAGCACAGAAAGAATGCATATAAACAATGTGAATTTTGCATGTCTTGTAACCATCCTCACTTCGGAATCCTCTCTTCATTTTAGTCTTTCCCTAAAATGGAAGAAACTGCAAAAAGTCATGTCACTGAAGGTAACTATATTCAATACTTTTCTGCAAAACATTCATGGATTTCAGAAGAATGATCTTATATGTACTTCTCCATCATTCTCTCATCTGATAACAAAAGTGCATGTATAGATCTCTGTGGCCATATTGTATTGTAACATTTTATTTATATGTTTCTATCTGCCTGAATTATGAGATTCTTGAAAATCATGATTGCCTCTATAAAGTTTTAACTTTCACCTGTTGGATGAAAAAGTTGACATTTGAGGGTCTCCCCTGGTGGCGCAGCGGTTGAGCGCTGGGCTGTGAAGCTGCCCGCAGCCTCTGCAGCGCCGGTTCAATCCCCGGCCCCCGGCAAGGGTCCCACATGGTGCGACAGACCTCTCCTGCCGCGCCCACTGCTCCCCTCAGCAGTGTATTTCGTCAGTCTGCCTGTTCTGCTCCCCGCTCTGGCGCTGGTGAATTCTCTCACCCTCCGGCACTTCTGACTGTACCCAGTGCTTGTATAAATGAATAAATAAATCTTTAAAAAAAAAAAAAGAAAGAAAAAGTCGACATTAGATGTTTCTGTTAAACTCCACTGTATTTAGAGCATGGATAATACACAGGAAGGAAATAATCAACCAACTAACATTCTCTCCATAAGAGAGAATTTTTGAGCAACTACACAGTTATCACCAAAGCCTTGCAATGTTTTATACTGTATGTAGCTCAAGCAATCTGCTTTTGGATCAGATATCCTCAAATAAAAGATATGATACTTGTTTTGGAATATACTCAGCCCTAACTAGGTACTTAATTGTTTTTGATGTGATTATAAATGGGATTGTTTTCTTTACTTATTTCTCTTCTAACTGCCTGTTGCATAAAGGCCTATGCAGTAGACTTTTGTGTATTGATTTTGTAGCCTGCCTCTTTACTGTACTGTTAATATATTTCTAAATCTTTTTTTAGTGGAGTCTCTAGGATTTTCTGTGTATATTGTCATGTCATCTGCAAATAGTGATAGTTTTACTTCTTCTTTTCCAATTTGAATTCCTTTTAATCCTGTCTCTTGCCTCATGGCTTTGGCTAGGACTTCAATACTTGGTTGAATAGTAGTGCTAAAAGTGGGCATCCTTGTCTTGTTCCTGATCTAAGAGGGAAAGTTTTTAGCTTACTCTCTTTGAGTATGATGTGAGCTGTGAGTTTGTCATCCATGGCCTTTATTATGTTGAGGTATTTTCCTTCTAATCCCATTTTATTTTTTTTAAAGATTTATTTATTTATTTATACAAGTGCTGGGGTACAGGCCAGATGTGTGGGAGGGTGAGAGAATTTACCAGAGCCAGAGCGGGGAACAGAACAGGCAGACTGATGAAATACACTGCTGAGGGAAGCAAGGGGCGCGGCAGAAGAGGTCTGTCGAGCCATGTGGGACCCTCGCCGGTGGCTGGGGATCAAACCGGTGCAGCAGAGACTGCAGGCAGCTTCGCAGGCCAGTGCTCAACCGCTGTGCCACCAGGGGAGGCCCTTAATCCCATTTTTTTACCTTAATCCCATTTTAAAAGAGGTTTTTGGGTTTTTTTTTTTTTTTATCATAAATGGACGTTGAATCTTGTCAAATGCTTTCTCTGCATCTATTGAGATGATCCCATGGTAGTTGTAATTCCTTTATTTTTGGTGTGATGAATAACATTAATTGATATATTCATGTTGAACCATCCCTGGAAATAATACTTCATCAGTACATAATTCTTTTAATACATTGTCGGATTCCATTTGCTAAAATTTTGTTGAATATATTTGTGTGTGTGTGTTCATCAGGTTTTATTTATTTATTTATATTTTGGTGATCTTTTTCTGCTATTAGTAGATGTGTATGGCACGTTTCATCTTCCTCACTTTTTTGGAAGAGTTTGAGAGGATCGAGACTAGTTAGTCTTTGAAGGTTTGGTAGAACTCGCTTGTGAAACTACCTGTTCCTGGACTTGTTTTTTGCAGGAGAATTTTGATTATGTCTCAATTTCCTTGCGTGTAATGATCTGTTCAAATTTTCTATTTCTTCCTGAGTCTGCCTTGTGAGGTTGTATGAGTCCTGTGTCCATTCCCTCTAGATTTTCCAGTAGGTTTGCATAAAGATATTCATTGTAGTCTCTTAATGATCCTCTTTATTTCTGTGATGTCTGTTTTAACTTTTTTTTGATGTGTGATTTCATTTATTAGCGCTTTCTCTCCTTTTATTTTTAATGAGCCTCACTAGAGACTTGTCTGCTTTGTTTATCTTTCCAAAGAACCAGCTTTTGAATTTTTATTTCTCTTTAATTTACTTCTGCTCTGAACTTTATTATTTCCTTCTTTCAAGTAACTTCTGTCTTTGTCGTTATCTCTCCTTAAGGTGTAAGGTTACATTATTTGAGATATTTCTTGTTTCTTTGACGTGTATTTCTATCAACTTCCCTATTGGCACTTTTTTGTTACATCCACAGGTTCTGGTTAGCTCATGTTTTTATTTTTGTTTGCCTCCAGGTACTTTTTAATTTCTCCTTTGATTTCCTTATTAATCCAATAGTCATTCAGTAGCCAGTTGCTTAGTCTCCACGTATTTGGAGGATTTTCTCACTTTCTTTTTATGGTTGATTTCTAGTTTGATACCACTGATTTCTAGTTTGTATAGAAAAATATACTTGATGTTATTTCAATGTTGTTGAATTTATGGACACTTATTAGGACCTAATAAAACATGGAAACTTCTTCAATCTCCTGTTCACATCCCACAAAAGCTATGCTCTTCAGAATAAACTCTGAGAATCACTGTCCACTTTATCAAACAACTGTTATGTTACATTTTTATCCTTAGATTCAGATTCTTAGATTACTTTAGAAAAACAATTTCATTTTTTTTTTAATTTTGGTGCTTCCTATATGAAGAAATTCAGTTGTAGAACTCCAGCTGCTCTAATGATGTGGGATAAATGAGGTGTCACGACAATCTACAGTTGACTATAAGCTGTGCTTCCTCTAAGAGGATATTTCATAGAAGTATTCTGGCTTTCTGCTATATTATAGTGGTTCACAGAGATTCTAGTAAACACTTGATAGACTAAATACAAGCTCTTGGAAAAACAAGTGAGTAAGTGAGTAATTGAATATTAATTCTGTGGTGTGCTGTGAAAAAAAAAAAATGAGAAGTTAAACACATCTTTTTTTTAAAGTTGCAGCTCACCTAACAGATTTATTCAAACAATCTTTGGCTGCTATACCAGAATGTCCTCCAGAAACATTTGATAAAGATTTCTTGGAAAAGAAATGGAGGTAAGCGGATCCAATCATGTTTTCCAACTAGTATTAAGCATACAATACTAAGAGGGCGTGGAGGGCTGCTGGTGTCATGGCTATGAGTGACTACATCAGTGAACTCACAGGTTTCTTCTGCAATACTGTTAACAATACAGTGGTGGGATTTTGTTGTTGTTATCTGAGAGTATTTCCCCTTTTCACCATACTTTCCTTTCCTTTCACATAGGCGCCTAGAAACATCAAAGAATTGGAAAGAAAAGATAGCTCAAAGGAGGTAATTCTATCCTGAAGCATACATATGCCTGTGGAAAGGCCCAGTTTTGTAAAGCTGTGGCATCGCAGACTGGGATCGGTTGAAAGCTACTACCAGCTGTTAATCTTTTCTACTTTTCTGCCAAGTACTCATACAGCATTGTGTGATGGCGTTATTATTTCTTAAGCCCATTTGATAGCTAGGTCCATTCTCTCCCTCTATTTTTTTTTAACTTGTTCATTTTTTTTATTGTTATTTTGGTTTTTTTTAGAGTTAGATTGTATGAGATCCAGAGGCAGAGAATCATGCCTGCTCAGATACATGTCATCACACTGCACCCACCACCAAGGCACCCTCAGCCCCCAACATAGTCCATTGTGGCCCCTCCCTTCTTTGCTTCCCTCATACCTCCTGCCCAGCTTGTGGCCTCAGTTCCACAGCCAGATGTCTAGGGCTTGTCTCTGGTGTGGTCTTTGTCTGACCCTTTGTTAGTTTCTCTACATTCCACATATAACTCAAACCAACCAGTGTTTGTCTTTTTCCTTTTGACTTTTTTCCTCCACTTAGCACTTCCCCCTCCAGCCCATGTGGTTGCAAATGGCAAGAGCTCGTCTTGGTTTCCAGCTGAGTAGAATGCCTTTGTGTGTCTAGACCACATTTTTCTAACCCACAACTCTGTCCTTGGGCACTTAGGTTGTTGTCACAACTTGGCTGTTGGAGATGGGGCTGCAGTGGACATGGGAGTGCAGATATCCCTTCCAATTAGTGGTTTTGCATTCTTGGGTAGAACTTTCCCTCTCTTAAGCAAAAGATTTCTCAGATATTTGCTGGGCTTTGATAATTTTAACATACTAATGAATATTCTAAAATTATATGTAGATCATAATCATAAACATTCAAGAATTCTTAGAATATATTTCAAGAAATAGGAAAGAGAAGAGTCAAGGACAAACAGAAAGTGACCCAGCGAGTTATCCCTCTTTCTAAGTTTTATGGAGTCTTGCCCGGTGATTTCATTTGACATCTCATGGGCTAACCCTAAGTAAGGAAGGCTCAGACATGGATTTTTGAGCTGATATATTGCCCCCCAATACAGGGTTCTGGTATTGGAAAATAGCAATTGCTTTTATTTATTAATCTTATTTATTTATTTATTTAAATTTATGTATTTATACAAGAACCAGGGTACAGGTCAGAGATGTGGGGGGCGAGAGGATTCACCAGAGACAGAGCAGGGAGCAGAACAGACAGACTGACTGAAATACACTAACAGCAGTTGCTTTTATTTTACTTTGAAGCTATGTTTTTCACAACTGAGTCTTCAGGCTTTAATTTTGTTACCACAGTTACTGAAATTATGGAAATCAGTAGAATCTGGCCTGGCATTTGAACCTCAGAGAATTAAAATACACACAAAAAGGTGGACCATATGGATTATAGTCTTTTGAGATCAACTGTAAAATCAAAGTAACATGTGATATCATCTATTTTCTCTAAGAGTCTGGTTTCTGAGTAGTAAATTTTACTGATTCTAGAGGAAACAGAAAAGGAACCAAACAAGTCAGTTAAAAAAAAAAATGTCCAATGAGTTCATTCTTAACCAGTTTTTAACATTAGTGATGGCATGTTCAGTGGGATTTAGAGGTAAAATACAAACAAATAGTGATTTTAAATACTCTGTGTCTTCTTTTGTATCATTATGAAAATGTCAACCAGGAAGGACATTGAAAAAACAGAAAATTATCTAATGGAAATTAGGAACAAACTAATATCACCTTACTTTAGTTCTGAATTTTGCAAGACATTTCAGTCTCAGGTAAGTGAACGTAATTAACAGTTTAGCAAGAGTCTTTATAATGGTAGACACAGTGCATCTGTTGTTACATAATCTAGCTTTCCTCATGTTTGATTCTTTCCTGCATCAACCTCATTGACTAACCTTCAAATCCACATTCTTGAAAGCGTTTGAGAAGAAAGATTAATTTCACATCTAACACTTAAAAATAGGCCTCTGCTAATGTATTGCTGCCACTCACTTCCCTGCCTTGTATTAATGTCATCACTGTCAAGTCCCTCTCCCATATATTTTATTTTTATTTATTTATTTTAAGATTTATTTATTTATTTATTTATTTATTTGTTTGTTTGTTTGTTTGTTTATTTATGCAAGCACTGGGTACAGTCAGAAGCGCGGGAGGGTGAGAGAGTTCCCCAGAGACAGAGCCAGGAGCAGAGCAGGCAGAAGGACGGAAGTACACTGCTGAGGGGAGCAGCGGGCGGCAGGAGAGGTCTGCGCGCCATGTGGGACCCTCCTCCAGTGGCCGGGGAGCAGCCGGGGATCGAACCGGTGCTGCAGAGGCTGCGGGCAGCTTCGCAACCCAGCGCTCAACTGCTGCGCCACTGGGGAGGCCCTCCCATATATTTTAAGTCTTTCTGGAGTCAGGTTCCCTTGGTTATGATGATCTTTGGGTAAATCCCATTTTAAAGGATTCATTCCATTGATGCTTGCCTTCCGGTCAGCTGCTGACACAGCTCGGAGACCTTGTAATGTCTTGGATCTTGGAGGCCCAGGGGCTCAGAGAGCACCTCTGCTTCTAAGAAGCCTTGGAACCCTGAAGCAGAGTGAATACATGAATGTGTTCAAATTCCCTGTGTCTGTGAACATTCCAGCTACTGCTATTACCCAGAGGCTGCCTGAGAAACAGCTATGGGAAAGTGTGACTAATTAGCAAAGCTAGAAATAAATTAGCAGTCTCCTCCATTTTGAAAACAGTTTTTGAGCAAAGGAAAATAACTTCTTATTTTAGTTTGTAAACTCCATGTTCAGGGTCTAAAAATGACACTTTCCTCTTTCCGCTTCAACTGAACATGCTTTTGGCAGTCGCCTCTGCCCTGTGTGGGTCTAAACTAAGTCTTTTTCTTTTTTTTTTTTCTTAAAGTTTAATTATCTGGAAACTCTTTCCAAGAACTTGCCTCCTTTTACAAAGAAAGATGAAGATGAAAACAAAACAGCGGTTCAAAGTGAATCTGATCTTCGTCTAGGTATTGGGATCCTTTAGCTCTTACCTCCTATTCATGTGCTTAATTGAAGAATATTTAATAGCAGCCTCATAAAGCATAACTCGCTTTTACTACCTTTTGTCTCAAAAATAGCTCATGATACAACCTATTATGACTTCTGACTTGTGTGTTGAGGCTTGACTGAGTTATATGAGGAAACCAAGTTGTAAATTAAAGCTAGTGTTCATCCTGTGTACTAAAATTTACCTAAAAACATTAAGAAGACCTGACTAATAACAAACCCACACAAATAAAAACAATTCATCTCTGGCAGGGAGCCAAGCATGGAGGAACAATGGAGAAAGCAAAGCCCCTTTGGCAAACAGTGAGCAACTTGGACATCCTCGTGCCAAAACTATGAAACTAGATCATTATTTAACTCCATATACAAAAATTAATTCAAAATGGAATGAAGACTTGGATATAAAGCCTGAAACCACAAAATTTGTAGAAGAAAACATAGGAGACACATGCCTGGATATGTATTTGGGGACTTAACTCCAAAGGTCTGGGAAACAAAAGTTCAAATAAACAAATAGGACAACATCACACTAAATGGCTTCTTCACAGTGAAAGAAACCACCACACAAAAAAGGTAGCCAATGAACTAGAAGATGTTTCCACATCATATGTCTGACCAGGGGTTTAGTTCCAAAGTATATAAAGAACTCACACAGCTCCACACAAAAAGACAAATTACCCATTCAGCAAAATGAGCAGAAGATCTGAGTAGACACTTCTCTAAAGAAGGTCTAGATGGCCAACAAGGACATGGATGAATGCTCAACATCACTTAAAAGAGAAACTCAAATCCAAACCACAGAGGCACGACCTCGCTCCTGTGAGAATGACCTATATCAAAATCTGGAAACCACAAATGATGGAGAAGCTGTGGAGGAAAAGAAACACTCATTGCTGGGGGGAATGAACCCCATAGGGTGCAGCCCCTATGGGAAATGGTGTGGAAATGCCTTTAAGAATCTAAAACTATTTCTCAGTATTCTAAGTATTTATCTGAAGAATATGAAATTATGAATACAAAAGAAGCATGCACCTCTCCTCATTACCCACCTGCAAATGACTGAATAAAGAAATGGTGGGGGATACATTCAATGAGATACTGCTTGGCTAGATGAAATAGTGCCCTTTGGAACAACATGGATGGACCTTGAGACGATTGTGCTCAGTGAAATAAGTCAGAAAGTGAGAAACAATTACTAGGTAGCCTCACTCTTTTGTGGAATGTAAATAACCAAAGAAAACAAACTGATGAAAATAATTCTTAGCCTATTGAAAAAATAGGGTGGTTGTCAGAGGGGAGGGGGTGAAGGGATGGGGGACACCACTTGACTGTGTGGTGGCCTGGAGTGTCAATAGAGGTTGAGTGAGGCCCATGCACCTGTCAGACTGGGACGCCATAATCATGTCTTTAGAATGATTTGTAAGCCAGTGGTAAATCAAAATCTGACTTAAAAATTTCTTTTAATTAAAAATAAAGGGCCTCCCCTGGTGGCACAGTGGTTGAGCGCTGGGCTACGAGGCTGCCCGCAGCCTCTGCAGCGCCAGTTCAATCCCCGGCCATCGGCGAGGGTCCCACAAAAAAAAAAAAAAAAAAAAAGTATGCCATAAACATAAGTCCAAAAGAAGGAACAGTGAATTCCTGTGGAGTTTGGAAATGAGAGACAGGGAGAAGTCACAGGAATGAAGACTGATGGAGCTAGTGCTGCCACCTCCTGCTCCTTGCACAGAGAAAACCGGCAGTCGAGCTAATCTCCCTTGAGAGGGTGTGAGGCCACCGAGGGTGTTCAGTATTCCAGCAGCCAAGGGCTTCAACCCGGGTGCATGCTCTCGCTCTAGCTCTCGGTCTCTCTCTCTCTCTCTCTCTTTCACACACACACACACACACACACACACACACACACACACACATCAAAATGCATTTTCATGCCCAGTACTTGATAAATATCTTTAAACTGTTAAGTCTTTCCAAAGATGGAGGGAGACTGGTATGGGGGTGGGGAACCTCATACATTGCAAAGAAGAACACAAACCTTAGAAGTCATTGGACCACTGTCCAAGATCTCACTTGGTAATACTTGTTTTTCGTTTCCTAGATTCCCAGCCCGATATAACTTCAAAACAGGAAGCCTCAGACACACCAAATCTTCCAGAAGATGCTAGCAAGGTTATCAGCAAGGCCACCAGCCAGGACCACACTGAAGACTCTACCAAGCCTAGGAGAGGTATGGCGGTCACTGCTCTTGTCTCGTTGTCCCGAGTGAACATTGAGCATTTGTGCAGTCTGGGAGGTGGCCCGGAGGGTGGGGGTATGTTTGCCAGTTACAGCCAAAATTCTGGAGTATCACAGACCCTGGAACCTTGGAACTTTGTAAGGCTTCTTAGCCCCTAAAAATATTTCAAAAAATATTTGAGGTTGAAGGAAATAAAAGGCAAACACGTTTTTTAGGTTTGTTATTTTATTTTGTGCACCCCAAATTAAGAGGCAGTCAGTTATTTTACCAACAAAGTGAGTTTATATGGAAACAATAACAAACTTTTGAGCAGCTAGTGATTTCATAGCAGAACTGAAATTGGCATCTATTTTTCAGTAATATTTTGGCCTGCAGGTGCAAGAAAAGAAACAGAAGATGTAGTCTCTGTCTCACACAGCACATCCTCTTTATGGGTTGCAGAAGCTGGAGCAGAGATAATACAGAATAAGACCTAATTCAACTAAATATGATTGGTCAAAAAAAAGGAAAAGTAGTACTTTAAATTGTGTAGATAAATGTGCACCCATTGATCCCTGGGGCCATATTCCAAATTGAGAGCTTGATGAGAATCTTCTGGTGTGTCCCAGTTACCTCTTATAGGGTAACCACAGGGTTACCCCACACCACAGGGGTGTGGATAAATGAAGAGACTCATCTACATAAGGCTTTTGCCTTCCTTATTTTAAATATTTTCTCTCTTATAGGATTTATTTAGTGGATGACTTTGATGCCTGTGTGAGCCAGTCCTTGTTCTAGGCATGAAAACATAGCAGTAAAAATGCCAAAGTCTTATAGAGATGTATGTACTGTGGGGAGACCTAGACAATAAATAAGTAAAGAGTGGATTAATTTAGGTTTTAATCCATGTTATCACATTAATAATACATTATAATGTTTGAGCGTGTCTTGGGACAGGACAGCATCCCATTGGGGCATTAAAGGTCCCTCTGTGAAGGGACAATCACACCAAGACAAGAACAAGAATGAGCAGCCATGCAAAGACTGGGGCAGAGGAATATTTTAGGTAGTGGGAAGAAGAAGTATGAGTAGAAAAGAAAAGGCACATTACTAGAAGTTAAATGTGTGAATTCAAGTCTGCGTACCCTCAGCTTTCAAGAATTGGTTTTCAAGTTTGTCTTTGACCATCTGTTTGGTTTCCTCTATTCCATATATAAGTGACACTACGCTGAAGACACATCCAAGTTCAACTCATCAAAGGCAGAATCGCTGGACTTTTCAGAATCTTGTAGAATCTTTTCTTTGTCTATTTCTTTTTTTTAGTGATGCTAGTAGTCCCTGCTCTGCCCATCTCTCTGGGTTGTTGCTAGAACCAACACTAGGTAAAACCTCTTTGCAAAATGTAAAGATACAAAACTAGAATTAACAAAAGCCTTCCTTCCTTTAAATAAGATTTTTAAAAGGGAAAGAACAGCTTCCCAAACTGGCTTAGGTTCTTTTATGTATTCCATTCCGGTCTTCCCTCAAATGTCTTTGAATAAAATGTCCATATGGCATAATTGAAACTTTCTAACAGAACCAGAACCTTTTGAGCCGCTGAAAATCCCAACCCAGTCGTTGCTGCAGGATGTTACAGGACAAGCAAGGAAAGAGAAAGTGAAATTACCTCACTATTTGCTGAGTTCCAAACCCAGGTCTCGACCTCTGGCAAAGGTAAGAAGGACATGGGACAAATTCCCCACAGCCAAATCAGTGTGTATTGTGGTCCTGACTCTTTGACATTGATTCTGGCCATGGTTTGCTGCTATTTGATGTATAGTCTGTCCAACCATGACCGCCTTGAAGTCCCACTGAAATAAACTAAAACAGGGCTTTGCTAGAATCTACTAGGCTCATGTAAGGAATTTTATGAGTCAGCTGTTAAACCATCTGTAACTAATAATTAGCCATGTTGGGCGTATTTACACCACAGGAATCGGCAAATGCTACTTTATCAAAGTTCTTCTCGGGGAGCCAGCTGGCCCACCTCTGGCCACCTTTCTCATGGCTTAGGATAAAATTCACACCACTCAGCAATGGCGTGACCCCATTTGCTTCCTTCTTCCCCTTACCTTGCCCCAGACTCACTCTAGACTTCAGCTATTGTGGGTTTCTCTTCATTCTTTCAAAGCCCCAAACTCCTTCTTTCTCAGAGCCTGTAAGATTAGCACTGCTCCTCAGCTCTGTTGGGAAGCCTGCCTTGAGCCCACTAGTCAAGAGCTCACAGTGATGCTTTGAAACTGTCACTGCACATCATGCTCATGGCCTTCACAGAATGATCTGCAATGTATGCTTCTCAAATTTTAATGTGCATGTGTATTACTTAGGGATCTTGTTAAATACAGATTCTGCCTCACTGAGTCGCCTGTGGGGCCTGAGATTCTGCCATTTCCAGCAGCTCCCAGGTGAGGTCAGAGCTGCCTGTGTGAGAAATAACACAGGGGGGAGGGCAGTGTTTCTTCCAGTGACAGTGGCAACACTTGAGAACTTTTATATATGTGCAGACACGGGCACTACCCCAGGCCCACTGACTGAGAAACTGAAGATGGAGTCAGCAATTTGGGGTTAACAAGTCTTCCAGGTGATTCTGATGGCAGCTGAAGTATGATGATCATTCATACAGAGGAAAGGGCACAAATCTTAAATCAGGAAAATTGGAGTTTGAAACTCTACCACTTACCTCTTAAGCAAATTATCTAGCGTTCCAATTCTGGACTTGAACTTCCTTCTCCTTAAAACAAAGCCTGAGGCATTTGCTTACAGTGCTGTTGCAAGGACTACATGAGACCTTAAAGGGTTATTTCCTCCCAAGACACACAGCTTTTTTCCTCCGGTGAGAGTCTGTTTCTTCTTTTGGAAATGCCTAATCGAACCATTTTATTTTATTACTTTTTCTTTCATGCAAAGGTGCACAATCCAGTTGGAGGCAGAGTGAAAACATCGTCTGTTGAAGCTGCCACCATGAATAAACCAGACTCATCCCCTTTCGGATTCCACCTGCTCCCCTCATCAGTGAAGTTTGGGATGCTCGAAGAAGGACAAACCTATACGGCCACTGTGAAGCTCAAGAATGTTGGGGTGGACTTCTGCAGGTGAGCGAGGCCCCCAGTGTCTGCTCAGGTCACCCCTCCCTCTCTGCAGTTCACCTTTGGCTATACCGGTGAACGTTGATTGCACTGAGCTGTGATTATACCTTGAATCCTGAGTCTTCACATCATTGTGTCCTTTCATTTATTCCTGAGCAAGTCAGTATTAGCCAAGCTTCCACTCTGTAAGGGGCACTTATTGCCCTCCACCCCCATCAATCATGAGTCATCCTTTGGTAGAAACAACTCAAGGTCTGAGCTGCAGTAATGAAAAATGAAGTCGCACAAGTGCTACAATAACTAAAACACAGAACCTGGGACTCTCTCAGAAACCACCACTGACCCTCATGACAGCTGACCTTTGTTTGCACTTTATGAGCAAAACGTGAATTTAATTACATTAGTTCTACATCATCGAGGCAAAAGGAAAATAAAAGTTTTAATCATTTGACTTTGAAAATCTGACTTGGAATCAGTGACAAATACCTGTGCTCCCAGTCTAGACACCCTGTTGAAAGTATACCCTGACATTCAGGGGCAAGAGAGAGCCTGTCCTCCACTGCTGGATCAAAACCAGTAGGGTCTTAGAGCTTGTAGAGCTGAGAGACTATCACAAAGGACACATGGGATCACTTGTGTTAAGGTCTTGGAGGCCAGAGCAAGGCCAGACTTCACACCTCCCAGCGCAGGTTCCTGGCAGCTGTCCACCTCCCCGGGGGGAGGGGTTCCCCATCAAGGGTGCATTTGCCTCAGCCTCGGTGTCACCCCGAGGACAGTGGTGAGTCCCCTGAGCATGTTTTTATTCTGGACTCAGGCTTGGCCTCCGGCGGAGCCCCACGCATGGGCCATTTAGAAGGCCTGTGGCCCGTTTGAGTTGAGTCAAATCCCCAATCTCAGGAATCATGTTTTCTTCCTCAGAAACAGCCTGATGAGGGGCACAAGCCACCAGAACAGGCAGTATTGGTTTTTGCGATTTTTGCCAAACAAAGTGGGTGGGGAGCACTAGAGCAGCAACCTCGGCCTCATAAAAGCCACCCAAGCGCGTCCTGCGTGGAGCTGCAGCTGGAGAGGTTGCCCTCCCGGCTGGCTCACTTCAGCCACCGCGGCCCGGGGTCAGCTCAGAGGTGGGCTCGCCGTGGCATTTTAATTTACTCCAGGCCTTTAACCTTCAGCAGCACCCACAAACCACAGGAAGGGAAACCCATCCACAGGCGACACGCGCAAGCCCTGGCTTCTCTGAGCCTTTTCTGTTTCCCTCCTACCAACCCCACCCCACCCCGGCGCGAGGCCGGCTCCCGGGCTGCACTGCCTTCCAAAAGCACCTTTATTCTGCAGCTTTTCTAACACCATGGGTCCCCTGTGAATTTTAACACCGCCCCAATTTTCTAACATCGCAGTAGCTTCGCACGCATGTGTTCCATGATGGCCTCAGTTTATCCCCATCTTCTTGCCTGGCAGGTTTAAGGTGAAGCAGCCCCCACCCAGCACGGGACTGAAAGTGACTTACAAACCTGGGCCGGTAAGTGCTGTGTGCTCACTGTGTGTGTGTGTGTGTGTGTGTGTGCGTGTGTGCACGCGCCTCTGTGACTTTTTCCAGTGAATCGGGTCTTTGAGTCCTTCTATCCCTGCGGTGTAACCGTGTGTGCGTCTGCTTCTTCCAGTGCCCTGCGTAAAAGCTTCCTGCTGTTGGTACAATGTGTGGCTTGAGGTTACTTAATTCATGTAATCACCCTGAAAAAAATCCCGCGTGGAGACAGAGTTAAACTTCCAGTTATGGAAACATTTCTGGAGCTCACATCGCTGGTGCCAAAGCTTTAATTACGTACAGTAGTTTGGAAAACATTTCTAAAAATTAAATATGATGTAATATGCCCTCGGGCAACCAGTTATCTAAAGCTAAACTGCAACAAATCCTTCTGCAAAGTGAAAAATCCTAAAGAAAAATAAGGAATTATCCCATTCTTTAGATTTGATGTAAGCCTGTTCTGTTCTCTTGGTATCTGCCAGAGAATATTATTTAATGACATACTAAGAGCAAGCAGTATATTAAATTCACCAGCTGCTTCATTTCTGCAAGGATCTCTGAAAACATAATTTAAAATCACAACCTGTTTTGAGTTTATCTGATACATTCCCTAAAATGGGATGTCTGGTATAAAATATATGTATTGCCCCTTTAAATTATAACTTGAGAAGTATAACATAAGGTCCGTCTCAAAACAGAACAAAATCATGTTTGTAAATCTGAACATTCATTTCTTGGTCAGTGCATCAGCCTGGTGCCTTGCTGTTGCATGCATTACACCCAACAAGCTTTGGGGTCCTCCCACGTACCCATGATGTGCCAGGCTCCAGGGAGCGTTACAAGTGGGTCAGACTCGTAGGAACTTGAAGAGCTGGGCCTGTAGAGCCCACTCAAGAGACTAGTGACTGAAAGGGTGAGGGGGGAGCCTAGGTAGACACAGGGGTCTTCCCTGTGGATGGGGTACACAGGGTTTGTGGGAACGCTGAGCCAGGCACCTGGTCCCATCACTATCACAGAGCTTTCAGGAGCCTAGAGACCTTGCAGAGGCACAGTCTCGATGCGAGACAGAGCGTCACTGGCATGGCCCAGCAGTCGGTGGCTGACGTGGGGACTGTGCCGCCATGCTGCACAACGTGTTCTTGGCCACTGGGTCCTCTACCTTATTTTTCTCATCTGAGACAGAGGGAGCTTGCATGGATAATTTCTTAGCCTTCCTCCAGCCATAATATCTTATCACCTGCTAAACAGTAGTGTGGACTCCAGCTCCAAAGAGAAATACATTTTGGGATTAGGTCCACTAATCCATGAGCTCCTCTGAAATAATTTATCATTATTGTCCTGGCTCAGGATCGCAGAATCCTCTCAACATAAACCAAAACCAAAAATCAAAGCGAGCTCTTCTTGCACTGTTCTCAGAAGTTAGCGACTCCTTTTCATCTGAAGTAGGGAATATGCCAGAAACCCGCATGACTGCTGGATCGGCCTTTATAGGTCCTAAAAAACCCAGCATGTATTCTTTGAGCTCACTCTACATGCTTAGATTTTTTTCCCCCCATTTTTACTTTTGTCCTTTTTTGATAGTGGTTTTGGCTTGGGTGAAAATATAATCTACAGACTTTTCCACATGTAAATCTAACCACTGTTCGGTTTGGTGAGTTGCCAGCCCTGGATGAATACGCTCAGGGCCCGGTCGCCAGTGGCATGGCAGGACTCCAGGCCCCCGACCCCCATGTCGTCACCCCCACTCTGCTCCCCCCTGTGGGGCTGGGGACCGTGGGCCCGATGCTCAGAAAAGCAGAGGTGTGGAATACCCTCCAGTGCACACACCTTTACAAGCTCAAGGTTGAAAAAAAACGTGGAAAAAGACATTGTTCAGTGCGATTATTTATAAAGCTCTAGCAGAGAAAGAAAAATCCATTTGTGTCTAATTGCTTTCCATGTGGTAGTTTTTGATTTATTTTTTCCAGATAACTGTTCTCAGGTTTGCTTTGTGACCTGCCTCCTGGAGAGGCCGTGTAGGAGCATAAACAGTTCTTTCTTTCCTGGCTCCTGTTCTCTTCAAGGAAGAGGCAAGAAGCCTGTTCCTTGATGTGTTTCTTCTTCCAGGTATATCAGGTTTCTCCTTTGTTGGTACAAATCTGCATGTAGCTTTCAGACCAAAGCAGTCCCGCATGTAGACTTAATTCTGTCTCCCTCTGCTGGCTTTGTCGGGTTATGGACATTGGGGAATAGTGTAAACTGAGGGGCCCGGCAGGGAAGGGGTGGGATTCACCAGGTCTCTGAGAGGCAATTTAAGATTAAATTTATATTTCTCTTAGATGAAATTGATCTTATCTGCAAGGATTCCAATAGATAGAAATTTGCTACTGACATTTGAGAACTAGCACAATTACAGGCATCGTAAGAATTTGCCGTCAGGATACCTCCAGTGCCCTGGCATGTAGGTTCCTTGTGTCTTTTTCTAAATAACCCAGTTTTCTCCTTAAACAATTTATCCTGAGTCCTTGGGATAAATTGAGAGGAATAAATTCATGGAAGACTTTAAATACTTGGCTTAAATTTTATCACATAACCGTCAGACTCATTGAAGATTCCTGCTCCGGTGGGTGATGTAAGCATATCTTTAGAAAAATGGATCCAGAGTTATTGTACAGGCTATGTTAGGAGATAAGAGTGAATGGATCTGCAAATAACCATGGGAAGGTTGCTTCAAGAGGCCGAATGTAAGATCAGAAACTCTAGGGTGCACCAGTAACGATGACAGAGGCACATGGATGAAAGCCGTTTGGCAGGGGAACTGTCAATATATTTATCTCAGTTATTGAGCTCATTACACCCTGAATCACCCATTAACTCAATGGAATTCTCCCTCACAAATCAATGGAGTACTTCTTCTCAATGCTGTTAACAGCTTTTCTTCATTGAGGTCAAATTTATCCATGAGGAAAATGAGTAGAGCGTTTAAGTAACTTGCCCCGTTAGCATGAAAGCCGAGACTTGGACCCAGATAAGTCTGACCCCAGCAGTACGTTGTGTCTTCCAGGTGGCATCTGGTTTGCAGGCGGAGCTGAAAGTGGAGTTATTTGCCATGGCGTTGGGAGAGGATGGCGCCAAGGGATCAGTGCAGATCTCCCACAATATTGAGATTATGACTGAGCATGATGTCCATTTCTTACCTGTGGAAGCAAATATCCTTTTCAGTTTAATTGGAGGAGCCATGTATAGTGCAATCGCAATGTAAGGGCAGGAATAGACACAGTGCAGGTTTCCTACAATCCAGCAGACCGGGTGAAGGAGGAATCAGAGTCCTTAGTGGCTTTTTGCAGGTCTTTTTATTGGGATTTACCCAGTACACGGCAGGTAAGGCTGCTGGGGGGCCGGGAGGCTGGCAGGCCTCCCAGCCTTTAGCAAATCCTCACTCTATCTGGGCTCTCCGGCCTTCTCTCGGCTTCTGCTTCTCTTGCTTCTCTCTCGGCTTCTCTTTTGGCTTCTGCTGACGTCCCCGTGATGCCGCCCTTAAAAGCCCAGTCTCAGCCCAGGTGAATCCCATCTATCTCTGCCCACACCCTACTCCAGGTGCCCGCCATCAGGCACGCATTCAGGACCGCAAGGATCCATCATCTATCCTGATGGCGGGAGGGCAGAACAGCCTGACATTTTCTTTACCCTACACATAAACATTAGTAATCTTGTTCGGCATAGGTGAACATGAAAGTTTGGATGGATAATCACTGAATTAACATACATTTCTTTATGTTGATCTCTTGAATCTAGATATATAGACATGAAGTAATCTATTATATGCCAGGTAAACTCTATGAAATATCAAACCTAGAAATGGAAATTGGACTATCTTCAAAGACTGATATAATCTATAGCAGGAAAAAAGTCCTCACCCTTGATTCCTCTATTATTTTAGCCTCCAAATGACTTGAATTATTTGCGACTTTGTGTTATGGGTTGTATCTATTTGATATTTGAGTTGAGTCTCGTGGAATGCAAAACCTTTTGACGAAAGGAAACAAAATAGAAAGAGTGACCAAGTCCATGGCAATTGATAAGCTCCAGGTTTCTGTGAGGACTAGCAGGGAGGTCAGTATGTGAGAGCTTAGGGAATATTAGGACATACAGAAGGAAAATTGGTAGGAATAAAATCATGGAAGACTTTAAATACTTGGCTTAAATTTTATCACATAACCAGTCAGACTCATTGAAGATTCCTGCTCCAGTGGGTGATGTAAGCATATCTTTAGAAAAATGGATCCAGAGTTATTGTACGGGCTATGTTAGGAGATAAGAGTGAATGGATCTGCAAATAACCATGGGAAGGTTGCTTCAAGAGGCCGAATGTAAGATCAGAAACTCTAGGGTGCACCAGTAACGATGACAGAGGCACATGGATGAAAGCCGTTTGGCAGGGGAACTGTCAATATATTGATGTCAATTATTGAGCTCATTACACCCTGAATCACTGTTATTAACACTTCAGTTTCTCTGTTCTGTTCATAATTACATTTTTTGGGTCATTCACTTTTCTGAATCTTACTGTATCTCTTTGGTTAGCCTTTTTTAATTCTTTGGCTTGCTTTTTTTTAAATTTTTTTATTAGTTATGTTTTTTCTTCAACATAAAATTTTTATAAATTCTGGAAAGTTGGTCTCTCCTTATGATGTTATATTCCCTGGAGATCTCAAGGTGCCACATGTTATATATTCTTTGTCTGCACATTTTGCTGCTTTCGAGTTCTCCGCTTAAAATTATTTGCAGCAATAGGTCAGACAACTAAACTACCTTTACTTCTCCTGTAGGCGGCACTATTTTATTTGATTTTAGGTTTTCTGTTTGTTTTTTAGTTTTCTGTATGTTTATTTTTTGCCTCTGCTGGCTTCCATGGGTACTAAAACCTGTTTTTAAAGTCACTGAGTCACAGGGAATGAGAGAGACCTGGAGGGGACCCAGCTGCTAGTGCAAATGTGCTGGGGAGGGAGAAAGCCCTGACTCATATTTGTGACTCCGGACCTGAGATTTTTGTAGTCTGTGAGCTCCACGTGCTTCACAAGGTCAGCACCTGTCCCAAGGGGTGCGGGAGGGGAAGTGTGGCTCAGCACACTGTCCATTTTTTTTTTTTAAGATTTATTTATGCATAGAAGAAGGGTGTAGGCCAGAGGGGGGCGGGGGGGTGAGAGGATTCACCAGAGACAGAGTGGGGAGCCGAACAGGCAGATCTACTGAAATACTATTGCTGAGGGGAGCAGCGGGGAGACAGGAGAGGTCTGCTGCACCATGTGGGTAGCTCCCTGGCCGGGGATCCAACTCATGCTGCAGTGGCTGGTGAGAGCTTGAGAGCGCTGAGACTTAGCCCCTGTACCACCAGGGAGGCCCCCCACACTTTTCACCAGGGAGCATCTGGCCTGTGGGGAGCATTCCAGCTAATTCTCTGCATCTCTCCCCTTAGTCAAGGGTGTGTGCAGCCACACTCTTTAGCTCTCCCCTCCCCACAGCCCCTACTGAGTCATGGCAGTGACAAGTACAATAGAAGACATGGTAAATAGTAAAGGGGGTGTGATAAGTGTTAAGAAGGAGTGCAATTTGAAATGGGGTGGTTAGGAAAGACCTTTTTTTCCTGAGTATTTATGGCAGACTTCTCCCATAGTCATAGAAGGAAATTAACCAAAGAACCATTTTTTTTACTAATTTATCGTCTTCCCCTGCACACAGGTTATTAGATGCTCTTCCAGTGTACCCAAATTTTGCTGCTGATGCCAGCAATTAAGTCTCTTTGCCTGTGTGCTATCAAGATTTATATTTCCTTTCTTATGGATTAGAGATCACCTAATGAGGGAGAGTTTTATTAAGATCTTATATCTACCCACAATGCCAGCCAAGATAGGTTGCAACCTGTTTCCCAAGATTTATTCCCTTCTCCACCAAGAAGCATGAAATATGGATCTTGATATGTTTTGGGGCCTAGTTATAGTGAGTGATGGTTACTATAGAAAGGGCAATCATAGCCTAGAAACAGACACTAGAAGAAACAGAAGAAATTCTGTGAGGAATATCCATCTTTCATCCCCTAAACCTAAATACATAGTGTCTGCGTTGGACAGAAAAGTACTAAAATTGTCTTAAAACGGTGCTGGGAAAGAGATTCCGATTCTAAAATGTTACCTGGGTTTGTATATACAAATGATATGGTCATGGAAATAATTGCCCTTAATGAATATTTTACCAGTTTTAACAAGCAGGAATTATGCTAAAAGACTGAAAGAATTTCCTCAGGAAACAGAAAATCCCATGATCCAGAGGACTTCCTCTATATTGGGGGCCTTCGTGTCTCGTAAGGTTTCGCACTAGCTCCAGTAAGTAATAATTGGGAATTTTATTTTCATCCATTCAAATTTGAGGCCTTACCTCCTATTTATTTGCCGCTTCTTGTAGCCAAAAACCAGTGAGCCATTGACTTAGCCTGGTAGAATGAAAATGATTGTTTTTAATAACTGTGTAGTAGCCACCCCTTTGCATACATGGTCATATCCTCACACTACCTATGAGATTATTTTTCCCATTTTATAAATAAGGAAACTGAAGGCAGAGACAAGCTCTTAAGTGAATAAGTAAAAATTAACCTACTGCTGCGTGATTCTAAAGTTCATTCTTTTAAGCACTGTTTTCAGTATTGAGCCAACTTTCCAAAGAGCAGAAGGTCAAACATATACCATGATGCCCTTTTGGACTTAAGAAATTGATGAAAACCTGTGGCTTTCAAATGTTCTAGACTTAAAGTCCTCACATAGTCTTAAAAATTGAGAATCCCCAAACCTTTTTTTTTCTTTTTTAAATGTGGGTCATATCTATTGGTTTTTACCAAATTAGAATTAAAACTGGGGAAAATTAAACTTTATGTGAAAATAATGAACCTGGCATATTTGCAAATTTTAAATGTAAAATGTCTGACTTAATATAGACTGCAGTTGAATCCTCAGATCTTTTCTCTATTCAGCATGTCACCAATAGATATAGCCTCTGGAAAACTCCACTGTATGCTCATGAGAAAAGGCAAACATTATCTCATAGACGTTTCACAGGGCTGCTGTTACCAAAACTGTGCTAATTTCTTAGAATACCATAGTCAAGTACCGTAGCCAGCTAGCATAAAAGATATGTTCTTGCAGCTCAGGAGGCCAAAGATCTAAAACCAAGGTGTCAGCAGCGTTGGTCCTTCTGGGGTCTCTGAGGGAAATCTGTCCCCAACTTCTATAGGTGCCAGCAACCCTGGTTTCCTTAGCTTATAGCTGCATCACTTCAATCTCTCCCTCTGTGTCGAGTGGTATTTTCCCCTGTGGATTTCTATGTGTCTGTCTATCCTTGTAACAATCCTACTACTCATTGTATTTAGACTACCCTAATCCTGAATGACTTCATCTTAGCTTGATTGTATCTGTAAGACCATATTTATAATGTCACATTCACAGGTTCCCATAGACATAAATTCTGTGTAGGCAAACCCAATATAATGAACCCCCTGGCCCTCCCAAATTCACATCTATCCCACACACAGAGTACACTCACCCCATCCCAACATTCCAAGTGTTGACCAATTCCAGTCCCAGCTGTCCATACAAAAATCTCATCATATCTCAGTTCAAAAAGGCTTAAATCTCATTATCTAAATCAGAAGTGGGTGAGACTCTACCTATCCTGGTTTTTCCTTCATCTGTTGACCTGTGACACTATACAACCTTGTCAGCTTCCAAATGATATCGGTGGGACGAACATAGGACAGACATTCCGAAGTGAGGAGAAGGAAAGGCGTTAAGGAGTCATTGGTAAAGCAAGTTTGCAAGCCAGCAGGGCACATTTCCAAAGGCTTCGTAGACCTAGAATAATCCTTCAGGGCTTGATCTGCCCTCTGGGCACCACAGAGCCTTTACGAGCCTCCACCTGTAGGCCCTCCAAGGCCTTGTTGGCGCTAGCCTCTCTGGGAGGCAGTTGCATCCTCTGAGTAGCCCATTTCCCGCTTGAAGAACCCCCCAAATCTGAGTATCTCCCTTCATTTTGTAATCTTTGTCCTCCTCAAGCCAGGCAGGCAGTGTTTCTGTTGCTACAACATTCTGGAAACTTCCAGTGGGTGCTATGCCTTTAGACATGAGGTTCTCCACAGGTCCCTCCTGGATCATCTCTACTCTTGGCTCTGCTGGGATGATCGTGTTCACAGGTCGCTAGCCATGTCTCTTCGGTGGGTTTTCCAGCCACACCCCTGATGATCTCTCCAGAGTGGGGATCTGGCAATGTGGATAAGCTCTGATTTTTCCAAATCATCAGGTTCCAGTTCCTCTTTGCTGACCAGTTCCTTCCTCAATTTCTTTTTTCCTCTTACATTTTACTATAAACAAGAGACCAGGTCACAGCTTCCATATTTTGCTTGGACACCTCAGCTAAACATTCAAGTTCATTGTTTACAAGTTCTACTTTTTATCCAAAAGCAGAACGCAAGTCAGTCAAACTTTCTGCCACTTTATAAGAAGGACCTCTTTTCCTCCAGGGCTCAGCTGGTCATTTCTGTCTGACATTGCACCTGAAGCATCTTTAATGTTCTTATTTCCACCAATGTTCTGCTCATGGTATAGAAGCTAATAGAAACCTTCTCTACTATCCTCACCTCAGCAAAATTGCTTTTATGATCATATGTCTATCAAGTCTCTTCAAAATCTAGCCTTTTGCTATCATGTACCTCAAAATTCTTCCAGCCTTTACTCATTGGCCAATTCCAAAGCTACTTCCGTATCTTTTATGGCAGCTCCTCACTTTCTCATACCAAAATCTGCTGTTTCTTGGTGCTGCTGCCACAGCAGCATATTAGCACACACTGAGGGGTTTAAAACAACAGGTATCCTTTTGCAGTTCAGGAGACCAGAAATTTGCAACCAAAGTTATCTGAGGGTTGGTTCCTTGTAGAGGCTGAGGGACAATTTATCCTGGGCCTTTTTCCTGAGCTTCTGGTGGTAGCTGTGATCCTGGCTGTTCCTTGGCTTGTGGCTACATTCCTGTCATCCCAATTCTACCTCTTGTCACATGACTTTCTTCCCTGTATGTCCTCACATGGTGTTCTTATAGGGTAAGCAACAGTCATTGGATTTCAGGCCCACCCTCAAGTAGTATAACCTCATCTTGACTAACTGCTTTATCCAGTGACAGACACTACTGCCTCTCTGGTCACTGTTGCACATTCTCTGCTGGAGACAGGACTTAGGACATGTGCCACTGAGAAGCAACTGAATACCAAGTATGCTACCCAACACCTAACTGCTAGATAGGGAATGTTCAGGCTGTTCAGTCTATACTTCTTGTTACGAATGTATCATCTAAGCTTATATAAAACATAAGTATATATTAAATACCTAAACATTAAACATATACACACACATATATAAAATCCATATTTATGTTTTCATACACTTAGATGTTTTACTACAAATAAACCATGCAGGAGCTTTCGTGGCACCGCCTGCTTCTATCAGTACCACGCTTCATTTGTAGAGATAGTTTTTCATTAAATAGTTTTTGTACTAAGTATCATAGGTAGCCAGTAGCTGACTAAGCCAATAAGTGCTGTCTTAATAACCAGAAATTTGCTTGGCCTGGTAATTTTTAATTGATTTGTTAACCTCAAACCGCTAGGATTAAGGTATTTTAAGTTTTCTGACAAGAATGACAATTCAGCTACTAATCATACACATTACTCCTTTTCCCACAAGTCCCCCTTCTCTCTGATTAGTGTAGCAAGAGCAGTACTTGATGACATGTACATCTAAGTGCCCCCCGGAACTTGTTAGGGTTTGCAACCATCCAAAATGTTAATGGGAAAGGCTGCGACTTCTTTATGTTCTGACGAACAACTGTAGAAAAACACCAACAGGTTCAGCCTTTTGTTCTCCTCAGAAATTAAGATGGCTTTCCAGAATGGAACAGTTCCTTTCCCTGGTAGCAGGAGCAGCCTCCTGAAGAAAAAGTTGATTCTTCAGACTGGAAGGCGCCTAGAATGGCATCCTATTCTCTCAGGCTAGGCCGAAAGTCCCTCCCCTCTCATTCTGTCCAACATATGACACTAACATATTCCTGACGTCACTTCAGGGACTGTTTGCTTAAGGAACAAACAGACTCGTGGTTTGGGACAGAGAGCCACGCCACAAGGACCAAAGCTCTTTGCAGACTGAGAAGAAAATGGTACAACACAGTCACTGACATGAAATGGACAAATTCGTAAACACAAAATGCTGAAGCTGACTCTAGAATAGAAAGTCTCAATAGAACTGTAACTAGATGGTTGAATTAGGGATTTAAAAACGTCCCAAGTTTTTTAATAAAAGCAAGACCAGGCCCAACGTAGGTGTCAATTTCTTTTCCTAAAACATTCCACCTCCCCAAATTCCTTCCACATCTGTGTGCATGCGTGTGTGTGTACAGTGCATTCACCCAGAATCGCAGCTTGAATACTCTTTAATTAGAAACAACTGTTTTAGAGAAGAATGAAGTTTGCAATTATGGTATTCTTATATACAGGTAAAACAACCTGCAGGAGGTAAAGTCTAAGGCTGTTCCAGATCATTTTTCTGGTGCATTTCAGCTCTGTAAGTCCATGACTCTGCATTTATGGGCAGACGATGATCAGTTATGCATTCGGCTGTTATAGTAGGGGGTAAAATCTAACAGGTAACAAGTCACCCAACACATTTACTGCCATAAAAAAATAAGAAAAAATTTGAAATGTTAAGTACAACTCCAGTGAATAAATACCTAGTTAGAAAAAAAGATTCTTTGCTCCCTGCTAGAAGGGACAGGAGACAGCTCAATATTAAGAGCCTTTAAACAAACCTTTCAACAAGTCAGACGCTTAAGTTCAAGAAACAGAGCTGCAGTCCCACAAGGGAATTCCCACAGGCAAAGCTGGACCCCAAACCTGACGTCTTCTGCAACGCGACGGCCTGTCTCGTGTTTATTTCCGATGACACCAGCTCTCCCGTGGCCCACTTGCAAGTCCTCTAAGAGAACCAGTAGAAAAAGGTTCCACATTTCTGTCCTAAGTCACCGTTAAAATCAGCTTCTCCCGCTTTCTCCTCTTCCTCTTCTTCTCCTCCAGCTGGCTGGTAGCATCAGCAAAAAACATCACTTCACTTTTTGCCTCCAATTCCCTCTTGAGATAATCAAGACCTGCCATGTTGAAGCCAATGACGTCCTGCGGGAGGAATCCAGGAGATTAAACACACCGTCTCGACACACGGTCAGCCGCGGGGCAGGACTGTGAGACACAGGGAGCCAGAGCTTCAGCGCCGCCAGCCTTCCCTGGCTAGACCTTTTCTTCTGTTTTCTCGCTCCCCAACCGCCACCCCCATCCTCACCAGCTCCAGTGAGAAAGCTTGTCCCAAACAGTGCCAAGGACAAGCCCACACTAAGATACTTCTACGGCACACTATGATTTTCCCCTCATCACCGCATCGCTACAGACACACTTACCCGGACTTGTCTGACTTGTGAAATAGTAGTTTCCCTTAATTTTTCAATCACTGGAACAAGCATTTGGTTGCTGGTGATCTGCCCAAAGTGAATCCTAGTAGGAATTTAAAACAGTTATACTGCAGATAGGGGTAGAAGGTCTGGTTCTACTTTCACCTTCCAGAAATTGCAAATCGATATCAAAACCAAACAAGATATTTCACCACGACGTGGGAGTGCTGCTAGAGAAAGAAAAGCTCAAGAAATTTCTTCCCTACTCAGTTCTGTCTGATAAGTTTTAAAAATACCATCCTGAACCTGGAACAGCTGGCACTTTTCCCAACAATATACCAGGTGGTCACAGATTCTGAAAATGGCATTTGATGGAAAGCTTCTAAGACATAAATACACAACAAAGGTTTACTAATACTTCTAATGAAGCCACAGCAAAATAGACAATCACTGATTAGAAAGTCAAAGTCTGACCTGGAAAGCCAAAATGCCCTGGATGCATTTTTCCCCTTCACCGCCCCACCCACATCTCCTGGAGCAGCGTCCCCCACAATCCTGACAGGCTAGAAACATTCACGGTGCTTCCCTCAGTATCAGGGGCCCTGACTCCTCAGCCCACGTGCACGGCAATAAGAACCAGCAGCCAGAGCGTTAGCGTGAATTTATACGTTCCCAGCTCCTGGCTGGCCAGTTTTTATTTTGTCATCTTTTTTTTTTTATTTGAAGATTTATTTATTTGTGCATACAAGAGCTGGGATACAGGCCAGAGATGCGGAGGGTGAGAGGATTCACCAGAGACAGAGCAGGGAGCAGAACAGGCAGACTGACTGAAACACACTGCTGAGGGGAGCAGTGGGTGAGTCAGGAGAGGTCTGCTGTACCATGTGGGCAACTGCTCCCTGGCCAGCGAATCGAACTCGTGTTGGAGAGGCTGCAGACAGCTTCATAGGTTGAGTCTTAACCCCTTGCGCCACCAGGGAGGCCCGATTTTGTCTTAATGGCGTTGTAAGACAATGCTCAGCTTGGCTCAGTGCCTGCTGCCTACTACCACAGCCGGAGGCTGCAGCTGTGGGAAACAAAAATATGTCCTAAAGGCTTTATAAACACATCCTTCTCAATTACACAGTACCAACATTTCTTCATATTTAAGGTTTTTTTTTTTTTTTCCAGGTTTCATTATTTTGACACTAGTTTACATAACCACGTGGCCCCAGCAACTCTCCAAGGCCTCAACCCTATCGCCTGCTCCCCTCAGCCCCTCCTCAGCCCCTCCCTGCCCTCTGGTCACCAGTGTGGTTTTCACAGACTCTAAGAATTATTCTTTGTTTTGCCAGCTTAAGAACATACGCTAATGAACTTATTTCCTTCTATGTTTCTTGTTCCTTCTGTATCTGCCCCTACTTCTCCATTTGTATTTGCGGAGACCTGGAGACTAAATCCACTGTTCCTTAAATTGCTATTCTAAGGACAAAACGATTTAGCTTAAACAGTTGGAAAGAAACAGCAGATGAGGCAACTCAGCTGTTCAGTAGGGGGTTTCCAGAGAGAGACAACAGCAGGGCTTGGCAAGCGGGGCGACCTGGGGCTTTGCACTGGCATCGAAACACTCTCGAATCAAAGAGCCGGCCCCACTGTGTCCTAAGGACAAGGCTGCTTCTGAGGGGCAAGAAGTAACTGTGTCAGAGAGCTCTGAAGTTCCAGAACAGTTTCTAAACATGAAACGGCAGATTTCTTAATCCCGGAGCAGTGACAGCTCAGTGTAGCTGCCGTGAGGCAGTCGGGCTGAGCAGGTGCCTGTTCCGGGGGGAAGGAGGTTACCTGAGGAGAAAGAAGAGGCACCGACACAGGAGTTCAATGTCAGTGCCCTGCTGGATGAATTCATTCAACAGCGTGAGGACGTCAGGGACGTAAGAGAAAGGCAGCACGAGGAGCGATTCCTCCAGCTCACTGAAAAGAAAAACATACACATTAAAAATGCCACCTTTCTTGGTCAAATCTTAAATACTTTCCCCTGCTGTTTTTTCTACTGTTTTTATACTCAGTCATTTAAATATTTCTCTGTGTTTGAAATGGTTCTCTTTTTTTCAAATGTTTTAATTTTAATATTTTAATCTGTCTGACATATTTTGGTCCATGACATGGTAGGAGAATCTACCATCACTCCCCAGGTAGCCAGTTTCTCCAATCATTTTTCTAATTTCTCTATTCTTATAGGAGACTTCTTTTATCACTTACTGAGCCCTTCTTTTTCAGAGCTTTAGAGTCTGTTTTAATAATCAATTGATTCTGACAACAATTCTGTACTGTTTTAATTTTGCTTATTTTGTAGTTTTTTAATCTCAGGATAACTCCCTCTTGTTCGGTTTTGGCTTGTTTTACTTTACTTGAATCATTTAATCGATCCTAATTTGAAATCTCAAGAGGATTTCAATTAGGGCACAAACCTATAAATTAGTTTATGATTTATAATTAATTTTTTAAAACAGAAGCTTTCCATCGGGATATGCATGTTACCTCCATTAATCTAAATTTCTTTTTACATTTCACTAGTGAAGTTTCATCATTATCCTGGGATAGGTTCTGTTTATTTCTTGTTAAAGCTGTATTTAGATACTGTGATTTATTAAAACCCGTTAGAGAAAGGAGAAGTAACTAAAAATTCACAGGTAAAAATTACAAGTGACTCACAAATAAGATAATTTTAACTTCACTAAAATCAAAAGAAATGAAAATAATATACCACCTCTTGCCTCTCTAATTTTCATAAAATTTTTTTTAAAGATTTATTTATTTATGCATACAAGAGCTGGGGCATGGGCCAGAGATGCAGCAGGTGAGAGGATTCACCAGAGACAGAGCGGGGAACAGAACAGGCAGGCTGACTGAAATACACTGCTGAGGGGAGCAGCGGGCGAGCCAGGAGAGGTCTGCTGCGCCATGTGGGTTGCTCCCTGGCGGGCCGGGGGTTGAACTTGTGCTGTAGAGGCTGCGGATAGCTTCATAGTGCGGTGCTTAACCCCTTGCACCACCAGGGAGGCCCTTACAGAATTTTTTTTTAAAGTCCTGTTCAAAAATTAGTACAAGCCCTCTGGAAAGTGACTCAGCACCATAAACCTTTAGAAAGTTCCCGAGAAGTAGCTAGTTCAGTGCAGAGGTCCAATCTGCATGTTCCTGCCTTTGCCTGGGTCTCTATCGTTCACCTTTTCCATTCTTTAACTTTCATTTTGACTTTTGCACCAGATCATTTTGGGTTAGAAGAAAATAGCTCAGCCACTGTTCAGTGACTAGACTGCTAGGGCTCTTATTTCAAGAAAAATAATCATGATGACCAAGATTTCTATGTGAAGGTGTTTGTTCACTAAAGTAGTGATAGCAAAACAAGAACTGATGCAACGGTCTAATAATTACTTTTACGATGGAATATCTTGAATGGATTCAATGATGTACTTTTGAAAAATAGTAAGAAAATGCTCAGGAAATATTCTGTGAAAAAGAAGGGAAGGCAAAATTGGCTACAGTATGATTCCAAATGTGTCTGTACACAGAAAAATATGCCAAAGAAAGTATATAACCAAATGCCAAAGCTGGAACCTCCTGATAGACATTTCATTATCTACATGACCTTTCAGCTGTCCTTCAGTCTCCTCTTCCATATTTCAGGAGGAGCCGCCCAGTTCTACTTCAAAAAGAACATTCTAACAAATTATTTTTCATCAAAATCTTGACAAATCTATGCCAAGATTTGTCTATTTTATATTCAGATGGGCTCTTGATAAAGGTTGTCAGCTGACACTGATCATAATTGTGTGCTGGGACTCACCTTGACTTGACTCCTTTCAAAATCTCCAACACGTAAGCTGCAGGCTATAAAGGAAGAATACTGCGTTAGTTGTTAGTTTTGACCGAATCTCTCTAATTCCCATCTCCTGAAAAATAGGACGACCCCTCTCTCACTTGAAAACAGTGCTCGGAAGTGGCAAGGCACACTTGGGCCTACAATTAGTTAGATCTGCATTTACGATCCAACTCTGCCACTTATTCTTCTGTCTATGAGTTAGGCAATGCTCCTTTCTGGAACATGAAGACCCAATGACTCTCCTGATGATTGTGATGAATGAGTCAGGCATGTAAAGTACCAAGTGGACACAGCTGCACTGCTTCTACTCCACTCTCTCTCCCCATTATCTCACTGACCGTGTCAACTTATCCTTCAAACCCTCGAAAGTCATCTAGATAAACAGCATCTACAGAGGGCTTGGATACTGAGGACAAGCAAGCACTAACAGAAGAACACCAGACCTGTGCAACCAAAGGGCCCAATGAAGTTACACCAGCATGGTACTTTAGAAACACAAAATAGAAGATACTACCAATTGAGAGAAGAGTTTTAAAGAAGATATTTCCCAATACATCCACGCTCCAATCATAATGTCTCTTTCTTTCCTCTCTTGCCCCTTATAGAAGCCTCTGAATAACCCAGAGGAAACTGTTAGATGCTCTACTCACAGAGATATTGCCATGAGCCATCAGGATAGGGTGGATGGGAAGAGAAACCTAGGAAAATATATTTAAGGCAAATTATTAAAAATGAGACTTTGATGGTACCTGTGACAGACAGGCTGGTAACAGAACTTTATTTTGACAAGAGGAAAGAGAGGCTAAAGATTATTAAAAAAATTATCAGGCCTTTTAGTCTCTGCAGCGCTCACCAATGAGTGTGGTGACACACTTCATGTAGAAATTTGAACTGGTTACACTGCCTCCCAAGTGAAGCAGGGCATGAGTCCCTACTCAGTACAGCAGTTACCTCCATCTATAATTTCTATCCTTTTTTCAGACCATGCTTACTTCTTTACACAGTCCCTCAATTCTTTCTGATTTTTATCGCCTATCAATTGACATTACTTTAGTTCCAAGTGTGTAACAAGGAATCAGTATTTGTGTAAGTTTGGCAGTGACCACATTAAGTCCAGTTACCACCTCTCACCACAGTTAACTCTCAGACTTACTCTCTTGACCTTCTTCACCCATTCTGCCCATCCCCAACACCCTCCCAACGCCATCCTTCTAAAATTTGAATTAGAGAAGATTCCATTACATTTATCATTTCCTGATCTGAGTCAACCAATCCTAAAATGGTTCTCTTCTCAGGAATCTCTATTTAAAGTGTTTCTCAGACCTTAACTGCATGGACCACCTCACCTCTTTTCCTGCAGCTTTACAAATAGCTTTGTGTTCTTTCATTTTTGCAGTTTCTGCTCGGTATAGCTCAATCGCTTCCATGATCCTCTCAGCCTACACAGAGGATGACAAAGGACAGAAATCATCCAACCATCCCACCATCCCAGAACACTGCACCTGGAGGGCCTGACTAGAGTTAACAAATGAAATGGCCTGAATCAGTTTAATAAAGATGGGCCGCTGAAGTGCCAAACAGCATTTCAAGGAAGCTTTGGTTTTTCTTTCTTTCTTGTAATTTACAGGAAGGAGACTGAAGGTCATGAATTCAGGTGAGATGGCGTGTGGAAAAGTTAAATAGGGCAGCTTCTAGGAAGACTTGAAAGGTGCTACCTTCAGGATATCAAGCTTTCCTTTCTAGAAACCATGCCCTCTTCAAGCAAATTTAGCACCAGCTCTGTCCTTGGGTACAACAGAGGAAGTCAAGTTATGGTCTCCATCTACAAAGTGAATACATTTTGCCACAAAAGGGATATTTGGTTGATAAGGAGTTAAACTCAATAGTTGGAATCCTACTAAAAATTTCAGATACTACATTCTATATCAACTTACTGCTTTGACGGTCTCAATAGTTTTCTTTCCAGTAAAGTAATTGTCACCTTGAGTCTCCCCTGGGACCTGTGAGAAGCAGAGATCCTTAAACAATACTGTTGACAGACATTAAAGAGTCCATAAACTGATTTTACTTACAAAAGTCATTATTATTTTAGGGTAATGGAACATAATGTTATCAGCTACATCAAGCACTTAGCAAGTGCCAGACACTGTTAAGTATTTTATACAGACTTTTGTAAAAACAGCCTGCTCTACAAATGTTTAGAGAATGCCCAATTTGTCAAATTTCTTGGCTTTCATTGTTGTTCTACATGAGATTTCCTGAAGTCTCCTTTAAAAAAAATCATTTGTCCCATAATATCAGGACATGGAGTTAAATACTATCTCAGGACAGATGACTGACTAAAAAGAAGTACAGATTGTCATGTCAGCTAGTGATAACTGGAATCTAGCCCTAAATCTAATTCCATTAAATATTCTTCAAATTATAGTAAATTCCAATAAGATAATTATAACGCACAATCTTTGTGTCCTGAAGATTTACTCACTACTGGCTGGTCTTCTTTGGCCACGCTCTCTTCATATTCGGCTTCCCTTTCCTGTCAAAGAGATAAATGTGAATTAATTCAAAGAGAAAAAAACAACACATGGTCTGTATTTGTGAAGCAAAATGAGACAATGAAAGGCTGCTTCTTTCAAAGCATAACCCCTAAGGGCATCTTGTGAATGTCTGGCTGCCGAATGGTGACACTGGTAATGGATTTGCAATGACAGGAGATGTGACTGCACCAGGCAGGACATCAACTGGGACCGCCTGTCAGAGTCCCACTAGCACATCCGTAACCAGGCCTGAAGTCCTCACCATTTCCCTTTCATCTTCAAGGATAAGAGGTTCCCTCGTTCTCTCCCAAAGTCTCAGAGATTTGTCGTGGGACGATGATACGACATAGTCTCCGCTGGGGCTTATAGCCAAGCACCATATTTCTTGATGGTGCCCCTGGAGAGAAAAGAAACAGTCACAAGCCTGAGAATGAATATGGCATTCATAGACCTCCACGTGCTTACACTAGTGGGCGGTCAACACTCAGCCTTAAAATTTGGTTCTTCAGTACCGGGCAAGTAGAGTTGGGCCAGGGTTTACCTCTAGCGTTTGTATGTGTTCAAATTTGTCCGCATCCCACTGCTTAATCTTGTGGTCTTTCCCAGCAGTGAAGAAGAGGTGAGATTTGGGTACAAACTTTAGGTACATCACACTGAAAGGTAAGAGAAGTATACAAATGTTATCAAATGCCCCATCAGTAGAGTCTTAAACACATCAGTAGCTTTCACATAGCAGGTTTTCAAGCCCAACTTTGTATTTTAGAACTTTCAATTTATGCCTGTGTGAGAACACTAAATAATAGACAAGTTGCTCAAAGGAAATGATTCTTATAGGCGACCTCAAAGGGAGGTCTCTGGAAAGACTACCTGTCATCGTGTGCAAAGAGAGACTTGTGGCAGTCCCCAAAATCCAACCCCCAAATCTTCACATTCCGGTCAGCAGAGCCAGTGGCTATCAGTGTTCCATCCTATAAGAAAGAGAAGTTGATTACCTGAAAACATTCATGTTTTCTTAATTATCTGAAAACATTAATGTCAAAAAATCAATTTCATCTCCCACTGAGTCCCTAATTCTTCTCTTACCTATAGATCTACTTAAAAAGCTTGTCAAGTGAAAGCAAGAACTCTGTCCCTTAAATGTTTTTCCAATGCTACAGGTTATCTCTCTGCTAAACAGATAGGAAAAAGAACCTCTAATCTCTGGCATGGTATTGGAGGAGAGAGGAAGGGGAAAAGAGAAGGGAAAAATGAAGCCAGAGGAATCTATTAGAATGTTTATGATCGAGCTTTCATCCCTTCTTCCCTATCACTATTTCTCTTAGCTGTTCAAATTGAAGGTCTAGTTCAAATGGTAGAAAATATCATAAGGAAATTGAAAATATCATTACTACTCATTGTATTGATTGTAGATAGCTAGACCATTGGCTCAATTCCTTTCACCCACACTAGACAATATTTTTAACTATATAATGCTACTCCTAATCATAAGTAGACATTGCAAAAATGATATTTTAGTGAAGAGACCGAAAGTGTATATATATTTATACACAAAAGTATATATATGTATGTTATATATGTGACTACCCAGATATAAACCAAGTTCCATCTTCCTCACTCACATTATCATTCAGAAATAATGGGAATGCCTTTCTAAAATACTAGATGAAGAAACCACAAGAAGTTCGCTTTGAGGATTAATTCAGATAAAATATGTCAAATATTCTGAAAACACACATATACACACACACATTTTTTAAGATATGGTTTTAATATGTATTATTTTATGCTTTTGGGGGAGACATTCAATAGAGTAAAAAAAAACACCCTAAAATGAGGATCTCAAGCCAGAACTGAGAAAGTATCTACTTAAGAAAAGGCAGCTTGCTACTGAGCTACTCTTTAAACTTTACTTACATAAGAGATGTCCATGCATATCACAGGCAGTTTGTGTCCATACAGTGAGAGAAAAAACTGAACATGAAAGACAAGAATGTAAGTAAGTGGAATAGGAATTTGGTTAATAAATAACAAGGGTATAAAATACACATCTACAGAATACAGGCATAATTTATAAGTGAATCTAAAATATAACTCTACAATCCAATGTCAAACAGTGTTCTGCGTTGTTTTATGTCTGTATTTTCAAAGACAGTTAAACCACTGGAGGCAGGCTGTCCTCAGTCCAGCACACAGACCCTGTGTTCACTCACTGGGAATACCATAATATTGTGGGCTCGGGACCCTGGAAGATTACTGTCTTGGTCAGAATGTAGCACAGAGGTGGTCTCCGAATCACATAGCAGAGCTGGGCACTGTTTCACAAGTCTTTCCAGACGCAAGCCAGTCCCACTGACTCTCTGGGTGTAGGGTCCCCTAATGTATATTTTAAATAGCAGCCCAAAAATCCTGATGTCCAGCCCAGTGTGGATTCACTGCCCAGGTCACCTGGCAATGCTCTTATACCACTAGTTATGCCAGGATTTTCTGTCCACAGATTTTATAAACATGAACTATAACTTGCTTTAAACAACATTTATGAACCAAAGGATTCTTTCAAAACTCTAGCTTCCCTAGTCCACCTCTGATGTTCTGACACACAAATTTTTAAAAAACCATACTACTGCTGGGCAGAGTCAAACCCACTTCTTTAGAGCCTCAGCCTACAGTCTTAAGGTCCACCAGAAAGCACTTCCAGGCAGAAGTCCGGTACCTTCAGCGTGTCAACATAGAAAATTTTCACAGTGCAGTCCAGCAAGGACACAGCCAGCAGCTTTTGATTGGGAGAGTAATTGACACACAGAACATCTTCATCCAGTTGCAAGGTTCTGGTTTGCTTCACTGAGAGTCTAACATCACAGAAAGCATCGAGAAAAGAAATCGTAAGTACCCCACAAATAGAGACAAAAACCCCAAAAGCTCTCTTGGAGCTCAACAGTAATACACACATCAAAAGATCATTCAGTGGTTTCCCATTTTCATGCCAATAAACTGAACAAATCAAAAACGTCTACTTACCTCTTCTGGGTACTATTTTCATCTTTTACCAACTCAAAGTCCCAGAACATGACACATTTATCTGCACCACCTGACACAAAGCCACGCTGAAATCAAAGGACATTTAATTAAAAATATTGTTGCACAGACATTGATAAAAAGACACATCAAAACAGTATAAAGGGACATTTTTATTTTGTGACAAGGAATAAGAATCAGGAAAAAATGTGGTCTCGCTAACCTTTCACTGTTCTTTTGGGGCTGCTGCTACGGAGCGTACTCAAGAACTCTAAGCAGAGAGGAAAGCAGAAGATGGACACTGGGGTAACGTTCTAGCTGTGCTTTCGTTCAGCATCAGGAGAGACGACTCAGTGAGTAGTGTGGATTTTTTGCTCCAACAAAGGAGGCAACAGTCAAAGAACTTGAAAAATACACAGAGACTGCATAATCTAAGTGAGTTTGTCCGAAGTGTTGACCTCAGGTGGGTATTTTTTACTTCGGCGAGGTCCCTCCCTAGAACATGGTCACGTGGCCTCCCAGTACCAAGGGTCAGTGTGTAGAAGGTGGCAGAAAACCAGATCTCAAGTGTCATTCTGCCACTTCGGAGATTTGTAATATAGGAAATTGTCTTTTAAGACTCTTAGTTTGTTGTAGGGATAAA